>NC_081408.1:401831888-403226888 GCF_030272615.1 Cryptomeria japonica
TACGACTGACAGAGATATTCGGAGGTCACCGAGAAAGTATTCAGAGAACAGTTCAAGGGACAGAGTAAATAGAAGGGTTTATCGAGTAGATTTATTTATTACCGAGGTATGCTATGAGCAAGGTAATTTCATATTGAGCACATAGAATCTGCTATAACATTTCAGATGTAAAGTTGCAGATATTTGTAAAGATTTTATTGAATCATTTGAGTTGTAATAGAAACCTTTAACAGGGTAAAAGACTCTAACAAAGTCTATAAATTGTAAAGCCTTTAACCAGGTGCAACGTTTTGTATAAGTGTTGTAAAATCCTTTAGCAAGGTAGATCTAAAAGATCTTGATACTCCTAACAGGGTAAGCTATCAGAAATAGCTAAACATGTAGCTCTAACCGAGCAACCTTTATTATTGCAGTAGTGAAGTTGTGGGTGCCATCCCCACCGTAGTTTTTCTCTCTAACAAAGAGTTTTTGCGTAACCAAAATATTTGTGTTATGGAGTGAAATGTGTATGAATGTTATTTCTATAATTATGTATTAGTTTTATATTATGAGATTAGTAGTTTACAATTTATGTTTATCAGTAAGATTGCTTTTGAAGAAAAGTTTTGAAGTACTGATTCACCCCTCCCCTCTCAGTACATTAGCTTTCCTAGTTGGACCTAACAATTGGTATCAGAGCTTCAATCTTGGAAAAGGGTTTAACAAACTAAAGAGAAAGATCTTAACAATGGAAGGCTACAAACAATCTCGGAGGATTGTGAATTTTCAAGAAGAATTGGATCATGCTAACCAAGTGATTGCATATATGCAGAGATAAATGCAAAGATCACTGAAAGTAAGAAGAAGGTTGTCTGATGATTTACAGGACTCACAAGAGTTGGTGGAACAAATTGAAACGTCATCTGAGAACAGTATATCAGAAGAGACTAAAGAAATGATTGGAGAACTGAAAGAAAAGAACAAAGCACTGATTGAACAGCTGAAAGCAATGAAAAGAGAACATGAACATTTCAGCACACAGATGACTGAAAATCTTGATGCATCAAGAACAACTAAGGATAACATAAGAGACATGGAAAGGGAAAAACAACAGCTAGAAGCATTAATGTCTGAAAAGAGTGATGAAATCACAAGAATGACTGGAATTCAACATAATCTTTCTGATCAATTGGGTTATGCACATCATGAAGCAAATCTAAAAGAAAATGAGAATCAAGCATTGAAACCTGAATTATCAAGATTGACCAATGAACTTGAAGTAGAGAAGAAATCAAAAGAAACACTGAAGAAAAGTTATGAAGCATCAAGGATATTAGATGAGCAACTAAATATAAGAAGACCCAACAAAGATGCAAAGGAATCAACACTACCGAGAGAGGGGAATCATCAAAGCAAGTTGGAAACAAGGAGAACATCAAAGCAAAGAAGCCTGTCTGCAACTACTGTGGAAAACAAGGACATACTGCCAACATGTGCCAAATCAGAAAAGGTAAGCAACCGAATGTCACTAGGTCTGATGGTTATTGTTACAATTGCAATAAGTATGGTCACACATCTAAACAATGTAGGACAAAGTTTGCTAGCAATTTTCAGAAGGCAAAATTCAAAGGGTATTGCAAAAACTGTAATAGATATGGACACAATACCGAGAAGTGTTGGTTTAAGCAGAAAAACTATATGAGGTCTTCACACCGAGCAAATACTAGAAGCTACCGAATTCATACAGATCTTAACGGACAGTATACTGCAGTACCATGGGATTACAATACAAGAATATGGTGTGAATGTTGTGGAAGATATGGACATATAAGTACCAACTGCATGATAAGGTTTGGAATGAACCACCGAAGATCATGGAGAAATCCTGGTATGGCATACTTTCATTGTCATAAAGTTGGACACTTGGCTAAAGATTGCAGAGATCGACCTAGAGGAGATACTGAAGAAATAAAAATCAAACTACAGAAAATCTGGAAAAAGAAGGAAATTGAGTCAGAAAATGAAGAAAGCACCTTACCTACCAAGTTAGGTGTATCTACTTCGAATTAATCAGTAAAGGTATGAAGGGGCTGCATTCTCTCAAGGTTAGATCTTAACAGTTCCTATTTTATCATGTACTTAATTTCAAAATCTGCATAGCTAAGATGCATTAGCAAGTTTAAAATTCTATCTAGTCTTTTGGAGTACCAGAGAAGTCGGTAAGTGCAGGTAACCTGTCTAGTCGGTAAAAGCGTAAAAAGGAAGTTAATCGGTTTAGTGGAACCGAGTGCATTTAATGTTTTCTTACCTAACCGCACAAAGCCCGATAAGGTAAAATGTGTACTTAAAGTTCTTCATGAAGTCATTTTACACTTACCAGTTATCAAAAGAGCAGAGCTAAGCAATTCAAAGGCGATCAAACAACTCCCAAGCGAATTTCAAGGTATTTATACAGCAATCTCAAACATATTTTCAAGCCAGTTAACCGATCAATATCAGTTGTGAGCATCTGCATTATATTTACTAAGTCGAAAGCATCTTCTGGTTAGTTAAAACCCTAAGCTCTTTCGTTAGTAGAAATTGAAGTTTACAATGGCTCCTAAGTTGCAGAAACCTGTTGTAGTTGAGAATATTAAGAAGCCCTCACTGAAGTATTCCTTACCTCCCAAAGTTGCATCTGAAACCGATGAGAAAACTGCATTTTCTCTTATTCCGGATAGGGTTCTATTAGTTGAAGATGTCAGATTCTACACTAAGTGTCATGTTGAAGAGCTAGGTCATACCGAGATCAAAGACATGTATGATGAGTTATGCACCGATGGAATCCTAGATAGCAAGTTTGAGCACATCAAAGTCAAGGGATTGACCGAAGCCCTAACCTACCCTCGAGTCTTCAAACCTCAATGGGTTAAATTTGTTTTGAGCAAAGTTCATGATGACTTTATGTGGTTAGAGGAGAAACCATTCAAAATCACCAAGGAGATCATTCACATAATAACCGGATACCCTATCTACGACCATGCCCGAGCACAAAAAATGATTTCACGGAAGGAATTGATAACCTTAACCTGAGTTGAGTCTGATTGCAGAGGTCTTAAATTGAATAATGTTATTGATGCAGAGCTAAAGTTTGCAATTAGAGTCATCGGTTATTGTTTCTTTCAATCGGCAAGAGAAAACATTGTACCTTGTGCAGCTGTAGATCTGGCCTACAAGATTGTGAAAAAGGGTATGAAGATTGATCTATGTGAAGTGTTGTTGAAAAACCTATTTGAAAATCTCAACACTATAAGGAAACCTAATAAGAATAACTCGGCAAACACACTGAAGTTTGGGTCACTCTTAGTGTGCATTTTTTTCTATTTTCAAAAATTCTTCCCATCAGTCAGTAACATAGTTTGGGAGTTACACCAACCAATCACCCATCAAATAAATGACTTTATCAATCAGTTAGGTGATAATTTCAATGAGATAACGGATGACTACTTCAGCAAATTTCAAGAAAGATGCATAACAGGTACAAAATCCCACCTCAGTTAGTGGAAAAATATAAGAATGATATATGTTTTGAAGTAGACACCGACTACTGTTATGTTAATGCAGTAGATCATAGAACTCAATCTCTACCATCCATGGGTTATGAGATGGATCTTGATATTTCTCAACAGTAGATAGATGCCTTTCTGTCACTTCCAAGGCATGCTACCGAGATCAGGTATGGTACCTATGAAGAGATCAAAGAAAAAGTAAAAATGAGCATAGTTGTACCGAAGGCTACAAGGAAAGCCACTAAAATGATCAAAGTGCTAACTAAGAAATTTGGAGAAGGTTCTACCTCCACTCCTATAAAGAGTGATCAACTCACAATTGAGGAAGAATCTGAGGCCCAAGAAGCAGCAATTACTCTGAGCACCGAGTTGCCAAAGGCAAAAATATTGAAAAGGAAGAAACATGATACACCAAAGGTATCACCGACTCCTCCAGTGAAGCACCCTAACACTAGATCATCTGCAGTGTCACCCGATAAGAAACAGAAAAAGGTTGAATTGCCTAAAGTTAGTAAGACTTATAGAAAATTGACCAGGAGACTCATTTTAAATAAGGAGTCAAGTGACACAGAGTCTGAAGACAAAAATAAATTTCAGATTGTTAAAAGCACCAAGGAAGATGTACACAGTGTTGACAAATTTTGTGCCAAATTAAAACAATATGGTGGATTTGGGTCATTTAGGTATGTAAAATATGACTCCTGGATAGAAGAAGAAAAGAGACAAATAGAAGAGTCAGTTGTATGTACACTTCTTAAATTCTGAGTAGTTCCACTGGAAGTAAGTAATTTTCTTCCAAATGCATTATATTCTCACATTGACAACAGATGGAAATATGCTATGGACTCAGAGAAATAGATAAGAGAAAGAGTTTTAGTACATCTCTTTCCAGACATGTCGGTAGATGATATTAGAAATCATTTGAAAAACTACCAACCAAACTTTCAAGTCAAGCATAGAGCCTTGAAAATGATGAATGGACTTTATCTTGAAGTTGAAAAAGAAACAAAAGAAAAATGGCAAGAAATCTTCAGAATTCAGACTGAAGAAACTCAAGGTGAAGTTGAAATAGTTGACATTACCGAGCAAGATCCTGCTTCAACTATTCAACAAGATGAGGATGTCATGGACAATGAGGCACCAGAATAAGAGATGATAGAAGGAAATGCCTATGCCAAATTGGTATCTAGTGAATCAGTTTTGGAACAAGTCAAGTCCTATCCTCCTGTAACTCAGCAAGTTTCAACCGAGAAACCTCAGGACACTAATCAAGGCAAAGAGGGTCAAATGGCTATTCAAAAGAAGAACCGAGTACTTTAGAAGGTTAAAGCATTATTGACCGATATGCTACCTGAAGCTACCATGAATAAAGATGCTACCATCCATATGCAACTGGATGAGCTACTCACTAAATTAGAAGCATCAGGAGTAGACACATCAGAATACCTAAGCAAGTTGAAGGACAAAGAGGTGACTGCCAAAATGATTGAAGAAGTGCAAAAAGCAATTGCCATAGGTAAAGTCAAGCTTGTTAGACTCATTGCTAAGTTGTCCCCTCAACTCAAACATATTCTTTATTTATTTCAGAAGCTCTGTACATTTTCATTATTTATTAAGGATATCAAGCATAAGACCGAAGTTATTGAACAAGAGATCACCAATCTCTCCAATACATTGACCACCGAGCCAAATTTTGTTCAGAATTTCTATACCAAGCTGCAAACTCTTATGGCTCAACAGTTAGAACTTCGGAATGAAGAGCACAAAATAAGGATGGATATCATGACTCTTCAGACCTTATTTATTCCCCACTTATCATCAGTCCAAGAGCAGATCAACCGAGCTACCCAATTATCCACTCAACAAGAGGGAAGCACTTTAGATGGTTTGATTTCACTGTTAGTTGATATTACAGCTCAGAATTCCTTAATGGACAATGTCAAGGATGCACTCTCCACTGCTCTCACCGAAGCCAGTACAAAGTATAAAGCTATTTTTGACTAGTTGCCTCCACCTCATGGTAACTAGTTTTGATGTTTGTCAAAAAGGGGGAGTATGCTGAGTATGTACCGAGTATAAGAGTGTACAGTATACCTAGCAGAATAGAGTATCCGAATGTATAGTTGAATTTGACAGGGGGAGCATAGAACACGGATCGAACATCGAGCATTGATCACAGGGGCATTACAGTATATTGATAAGGGGAGTATATATTTGAATATGTTACTATTCATTGACAATTGTATATACTGTCATTCTAGTCAAATTTTGCAAGTGTATAGATTTTGAGTTATGACTTTGAAAGGAGTTTTGTCAAACATACCAAACTAATGTCAAAAGGGGATATTGTTATTATTTACTAAGTTGTCATTAGTTTTATGCCCAAAGTCATCCTATATACTCTAGTCGGTTAACACTACCAAAATATCCAGTCGGTAAGCACTAAAGCAGTCGGCTACAGAAGAAAGGAGTCACAGAGTTAAGTATACACTGAGCTATCTACCGAGTAACGTTCTATGTCTACTGAGTAACAAAGAAGGTATACCGAGTAATATGAACCAAGTAGAAATGTGTTACCAGATTCAATGAACCTGGACACATGTGTGGAAACGTGTTACAAGAATCGAGGAACAGGGAACTATTATCACATTGGGAATTGCACTTCAAGATTTTGTATGATTTCGAGGAAGTTTATCCAATGAAATAATTTCTATGATCATTCATTCGATCTTGTTCGTAAGATCAAAGCATGAACTAGATCACCATCCTAGAGATCTATTTATACAGAGTGAATTGAGAATCAAAATGTGAGAGACATGTGTGATAGAAGAAGTTAAAAAGGAAAATCATAAGAGGAAACATTGAGTTTGATGGTTCTGATACTTAATGTAAGTACAGATGCCAAGAAAATAAGATGAGGGGGGGAGTGAATTATACAAACTTAATCTTCCATAAAAACATCAGATTCAACCTCGGTAACATATATTTCAATAATATATCCAAAACTGCTAAACATGCAAACTCAAAAGCATATAAACACCATAGCACTCATAACACCAGATTTAATGTGGAAACCCAAATAGGGAAAAACCACTGTGGGATTTCGGACCCACTAAGAAATATACTCTTCTAGAGTATGCTCGGTTAAAAGTAAATCCTGTTAAAGATTACAAACACATTGCTAGATGTGACCCGGTTAAGGGATTTCCCTCAGATTTGTTAGGATCTTCACCTTGTTAGAAGTGACCTTGTTAAAGGATTTCAAAAAACTCAATCAGAATGTCACCTTGCTAGAGGGTTTTATAAATAAGACTGTTAAGTCCACTCGGATAAGAGATTTTCTGTCACTTCACAAAATAACAGTAATAAAAATCTATCTGTAACTTCACATCTAAAATGCTAAAGCAGATTCTTATTTGCTCAATACAATATAGGACTCATCTTGTCCATCTGTTGGGCTTTATACTCTGTTATACAAAATAGGTCTTCAAGCTTCAGTGCTCGATAATCACTATGTAGCATCCCTGTGCATGCACTTGCCCGCATGCATTGTTTAACAATAGTTCCTTATTTATAAACAATTTGCCAACTGCTTAATCTCCTTGATCACATTTCCCATGATCAATCATAGCCATTGTCCAAGTTCAATGTATTCACCGATCTGAAAACGTGTTACCCCACCTTGGAACTTGCATACATTTCTTGGAACTTGTACTAGGGTATTGTGGTTCAATCTGAGCTGTAGATCTTCCTGTCGATTTTCCTTTGCCATAGATTCTTTAACAAACTTCATTCACGGCATACCAATCATTTAATCATAGCCAGCTCATCAGCTTCCTTCATTAAATAATGCATGTAATCATTTAATGCATTCTGTTATTACTCAGTTGCAACTCGGTAAATACTAAACTTCACTCGGTAGACATTTCGCCTTTATTAACCGATAACGATAACCTTAGGGTTTACCGACTAGGTTCCTTAGGGTTTACTAACTAGGTTCTTTGCTCGATAACATAGTATAGTATTAACCTTACAATCAATAACATATGTAAGATATCAAAACAATCTAAACATCATGATCTCATCATTGTCTAACTCACTAATAGTTGCCCATTGAATAACTTATTTCTCCCCTTATTCATCATATTCTTTTTGTGTCTTTTACGGACATCTTTATACTCATCAAATCATACTTCTTAAGATATGGCAACATCATACTGAATTAGAAAATCAATTTCTTGACATCAATGACAAAATAATAATATTAAGATAGTAATCATCCTTAATCAGTTATATCCATAATCATCAACAACCTTCTCAATATCCTTATTGAAATGCCAACAATCTCTACTTGTCTGTTATAATGCCAATAGAGTTGTGACTGCTATGACTGATAGAGATATTCAGAGGTCACTGAGAAAGTCTTCAGAGAACAGTTCAAGGGACAAAGTAAATAGAAGGGTTTATCGAGTAGATTTATTTATTACCGAGGTATGCTATGAGCAAGGTAATTTCATATTGAGCATATAGAATCTACTATAACATTTCAGATGTAAAGTTGCAGATATTTGTAAAGATTTTATTGAATCATTTCAGTTGTAATAGAAACCTTAACCAGGGTAAAAGACTCTAACAAAGTCTATAAATTGTAAAGCCTTTAACCAGGTGCAACATTTTGTATAAGTGTTGTAAAATCCTTTAGCAAGGTAGATCTAAAAGATCTTGATACTCTTAACAGGGTAAGCTATCAGAAATAGCTAAACATGTAGCTCTAATCGAGCAACCTTTATTATTGCAATAGTGAAGTTGTGGGTGCCATCCCCACCGCAGTTTTTCTCTCTAACAAAGAGTTTCTGTGTAACCAAAATATTTGTGTTATGGAGGAAATGTGTATGCATGTTATTTCTATAATTATGTGTTAGTTTTATATTATGAGATCAATAGTTTACAATTTATGTTTATCAGTGAGATTGCTTTTGAAGAAAAGTTTTGAAGTACTGATTCACCCCTCCCCTCTCAGTACATTAGCTTTCCTAGTTGGACCTAACACCTTAGCCTCTTCTATATGTGCATTTGTTGCAGGAGGTTCAATATCCTCAACATGTTTATTGTTTGTATTCACATCAATAACCTCTACATTCAAAATGTTCTATTCCAGTGCATCCTTCTTATCATGTACAACTTAAATGTTATCTACCGGTTTCTCTATATTATGTACAGGTGATACTGCCAAAGGAACATCCTCTGTTAGTTTCTGTTGCAAAACTGGTGAATCCAAACCTAATATACCTTTCCCCTTACCATCAATTGAGATGTCTTGAATACTAGACTTGGGAGGGAATATCATTGGAGTAAAGAAATCAGGTTTATCTACAAAGAATTTTACCCATGCCTCATGGGTCTCCTTAACTATTTCATTTACTCTACCTACCATGAGACTCACATGCCAGTGTCTGCTCTAGGAAATTTTTTTATTTGCATATTCCAGACACTGCTGCATCTCCTCATTAGTTATAGCACCACAAATAGTCAATAACTCCTGCATCTTTATATATTTATCCTCTTCAACTACAAACAATATCCTAGCATCTAGCTTATTGTAAAAATCTCCCGGTATTTGTTTTTCAATCTCAAGTAATGCTTTCTTATATATATATATATATATATATATATATATATATATATATATATATATATATATATAACAAAACTGCTTCTTCAATCTCCATTTGCTCCTTATCATCCATATTTACATAGTAATGTAGGATATTGCACAAAATTCCATCTTTAGTTATTTGATCAATCAATTCAACAACTGAGAGAGGAGGAATGACTTCAATGCTCTTACCGGATTCGAGAGCTATATATATATATATATATGATTTCTTCTTGTTGTCGAGAGTAGAAGTAGACTCCTTAACCGGTTTCCTCTTCTTTGTGGGTTTCCTCTCCTTCAAAATTTTCTTTGGGGCTACCGGAGGGGTGACCTTTACTTTCTATTTCTTTCCTTCCTCGGGCTTCTTCCTTTGTATCCTGATATAAGTCTGGGGAATCTTTGGGGGCACAACATTAGTATCAGAACTCGATTCAACAGGGGAAATATAAGTTTATGGTTTCTTTCTCTTCAATACAGCCTTGCCAGTTGTTGCTGCTGATGGAGTCTGAACAGGTGTCGAAGATGACCCTTCTGCTAGTCCAATGATATGTTTAATTTCAGAGGACATTTTCTCCATAGCTTCCCCAACCTTCTTGATTTTTCCTTCCCTTCTCTTCTTGCTAAAACCTATCTGAACTTCAAATTCCTTTTTCTTTGTTGTCCCAAAGGTTTTCTCAGCTTTATCAACTGAGGCATCAATAAGAGTCTTGGAATATAAGTCCAAGATCTCAACATCAACCTCATAGTCCATATTAGTGATCCAGACCTTTCGTAGTTGCACTGCCTCCATCAATGTTTCATCCTTCTTCACCATAAAGTAAATTTCTGTAGAGTATTTATCAATAATATGTTTAGGCACTCTTTCTCTTTTCTTCATTGTCTTCTAAAATGATTTGAAATAACCCCATAAAATGGAGTCTCTCTCCTTGTCCTGTCCCAAACCTCTTATAGCATTTTTGATTTGTTTCCCTACCGACATATCAAATGCCCATTGTGTTTTACGGGATCTCGGTAACTCATTCAAAAAGAAAACATCAAGCAAACAACAAGGTTGCCATACCAGAAAACACCTTTCTTCTTACCCTTAATCTTCCCTAGGTTTAAAATTAGCTCTTCACACATCCATTGATAGAGATCATACCTATCATTTTCTTTGACCATCTTATGAGCACAGTAAATGCATGAATTGGTAATAGAGTTCAATCGGTTTGATTGGGTTACCTTGTAATCGATGATCATGCTTGCAAATTGAACAACTTTGTCTCTGGTAGTGCTTATTCTCATCGATCGGTTGTCAAAAGTTGCACCAGTTAACTTCTCTACCTCATTGCTAGATATTTTCTTCTTTTTGGGAGTCTGACCATTCTGGGGCAAACTGATGATTGCACAAATAGCCTCCTTGGTAATTTTGTAAGGTCGGTCTAGCCACATGAATTCCCCATGGACACGAATCAACACATACCAGATCATTTCATCTTCAAATTCTGACATCTCCAAAATATCTGTGAAACCTTGATCCTTCAGAATTTTGGATTCTGGTTTCATCGATCCCTTCTTGTCCAATAGATTTTTCATGTACATTGTTTTGATTTCAGTAGAACCTAAATCCTCCAGAGTGCAGTGGATTTATGCACGAACATCTTCAATATACACAACTCCATCTGGAACCCTAGAAAATGCGTCGACCAAATCATCGACCTTTGCAATCTAAGGGCATTGCTTGAAAACCGGGCATGGACGATCCTTGATGTCAACAACAACAGGGGTAGCCACACCTACCAGAGCGGGATTTGATCCAGAAGCCATTACAAACAAAAGATAGCATGAAAACTAATAAAATACCTCATAACGTTCACCGGTGAAAGCTCTTGAAAATCCGCTCTAAATGCACTGGAATTCACTTGAAAATGCTCTTGATTGCCTTGAATCACCTTAAACTCTCTCTTCTTCACTCTGAATGCTGTGTGATTAGAAATGAACCAACATTTCCCTTTTATTCTGTGAAAACCCTAATTTCACATTGACATAAATGCGTGTCGGCCTATCATATTGGATTTAAAATCCATAATCTTAGTACCAGAAAACCTTCAGACTAACTTCTCCAAGATCTAAAATAATCTTTCAGATCGCTACCAGGAGTAATGCAAGATCTATCATTAATTTTCCTCCCCCTAAGGCTAATTCCTTAGTTACCAGATGAGTTTCCTATCGATGCAGGAACATTCTTCTCTGTCGGTTGAGTAACCGGGTTGTTTGTCTCTGTTGGTTGATCTTCAGATTTCCTAACCCATTTCTTCTCATGCTCCTTTCAGATATCATCAAACTTCTATTTTCCTTTCTCATCATTTCCTACCAGATTGTTCTTGCTTCTGCAAAATTTTGCAATATGTCCTATTTTGTTGCATGCATAGCAAGTGCCATTATTTTTCTGAATTGCCTTATTGTATCCTTGATCATTCCTTGACCTGCATTGATTAGCCATATGTCCAAACTTTCCACATGCATGGCATCTCATATTCACTCTACAATCTTTTGTCCTATGACCATACTTCTTATAGTTTGAACACTAATTGGGAACTGCATTATTATCCTCATTTTCTCTATTTCTGCAAGATCTTTCCATATGACCAAATTTATTGCTAACAAAACATCTACCATTGAATTTATGTGCATTGGGTTGCCTTATCGGTGATTTTTGGTTCCGATTGATAGATGGATTCTCCTTCTAATCAATTTCTTCAACTTCATTTGCAGTACCGGAGCTTTATCCATGCTCAAATCCAAGACCTCTAGTGTCTCCCTTGCACCTTTGATCCTTCAATAGGTCATCAAGCTTTGCAGAAATGCCCTTAAACTTGTCTTTGTATTCATTTGTAGTATCTAGATCTCCCCTTAGGACTATTATCAATATTTCCAACTCCTACTCATTATTCTCAGATTACATTAGCTCGGTTCTCAACATATCATTCTCATGTGCCAGCCTAATGCATTCCTCAGATCTGTCTTTCAAAGATTTGCCAAGATTTTTTGCATTCTTCTTCTGGTCTTCAATCTCCTTGGACATACTTATAGTTAGGGCTTGCATTTCATTCTTCATGACACTATTCTCCTGACTCAGCTTCTGACATTGTTCTTTAAGGGCATTCTTTTCTTCATCATCCTGATTTTGTAAAAGTTCCTTCCTTCTAGCTTGAGCAGATGATAGCCTCTCCTGTAGGATAAGAATGAAATCCTTTACAATGTTCAACTCATCTTGCAACTTCAAGCTCTTCATCCTTTCAACATCACAGTCTTCAAGTGATAATTCAAGTAGTTTCTCCATACTCATCTCCATGGATTTCGGATTCAAGATCTTCCTTAAGCTGTTAGACTTACTCCAAGGCACTAGGCTCTGATACAAATTGTTGGAATCCAAGAACACTGAGAGGGGGGGGGGGTGAATAAGTGTTGTACTAGTAAGATCAATTTTAACCTTATTAACAAAGTATTTCAGTAACCAGTAACCATAAAAGAATATAACAGTAAGTAGAAATGAAGCAACCACAAGAGCATACACCATAACACAAAGATTTATACGTGGAATACCTCAAAGAGGAAAAACCATGGTGGGATTGGTGACCACAATATCTATCCACTGGCCAAATGAATAAATATTACAATAGGGGCTTGTACATGCAGGAAGGGAAACAACCTAGAGTGCACTGCTCATCACAAAAGGAGCCTCATTGACTACAAACACCAAATATGGAGTTACAAACAAAATTTCAAACTCAGAGATTGCATCTACTATGTTGGTTGAGTTCTGGTTCAAGCACTGTATGTACCAGTTTTCATTGTGTCCTCCCTTACCAGTAACTTACTTCGCATCCCAAACCTCTAAACCAATAATCAAGATCGACTACAAAATATTATATTCGCATTCAGTTGATCAACATCGCTCACACAATATCATATCACTATATATCACATCTCTCTGTATATTTTTAAAATAATCTAACTAGGCTGACTTAAATACCCTTCACAATCACAAACATAAATTCCTTATGTCGGCTTACAATGATATTACAAGTTATTTACATGTCGACCTAGACAAAAATAAATGTATTAAAATTCATGACCGATGTCGCTGATCGCTGTCGTGTAAACCTGTCAGATCAATCTCCTATGTCGGCCTCATATACCGGTTCCTAGTTTGCCAATTTTCCTGAATGTTGGTTGCCGAATCATGAATACCGATGAGTACTGGTTAAGTGACCAACCCAAAATTATGTGTGTTTCTTTCAATGACAACACAACTAAACTGGATGAGTGTCAATTGCCAACATAACACACCATAGGACTGAGAGGGGGTGAATTAGTTTGGACCTCAAGATACTTTACTTTTGATCTATCAAACCTTAAATACCAATTAACTTATTACTGCAATTACGAAACATGAAAGCACAAAGCACAACAAACACATGAACACTAAATTTATGTGGAAAACCCTAAATAGAGAAAAACCACAGTGATAATCACACTCACAATATGAATAACTGATTACAATGTTTAGGCTCAAGGCCAAGGATCTCATTGCCCGTGAAGTACTTGCAAGACTAAGGTGCACAACCTTAGGACTAGATACAAAGGGTTGCGCAACTACCAAAAGGAACACACATTCTTTTTGTAGGTGAAAAGGATTGAATGAATTGAAATGAACAAGATCTCCCTATCATGAAATTGTCCTTGAACCACTATGTCAAAATACCAATATTATGGCAAACACATCTAACAAAAAACATTGTCTCAAAGCTCTTCACAAACTATTTTTTACACTTCATCTATACCAAATTGGCTTGTGCATCATTAATATCCACTCCACGTCAATCCATATACATCCCACACTCAAATCATACATCCACACTCTTATATATACAAGATAATTCATTGAAACTCTCAACAAGGTCGGCCATAGATAAAATATATATTATTACATAAATTTGGCCACCCAAACTCATAACAATTATTATGGGCCACTCTAAGAGATAAAGGAAACCCAAAAACATCACAACACATCCTTTCCAAATGATTCCAATGAATTGCACATGCTAACACATCTTGCAAGGTTGGCATCAAACAAGATGTGAAGATAAACAATGGCATACACCAACTAGATAGCTCAAAGCCATAATCCAATGCACAAAACTTAATATCAACACACCATGGTGAGACCCATATCAACATCAAAACTCAACCACCAAAGTATATCCAAACCAAAATGGCATGATCCAGATAGGATACATTACCTCAGTCAACTGGAAACCAACCTAGCTGACATCACTAAACTCGTAACATTGTAACTTCACTTGCTAGTCAAACTATCACTAGAAAATGGAAATGAAAACCACATAGAAAACCACATATCAAAGAACCATCAAGCATTCTCCAGACCAATTTTGACAGACACCTCACTATCAAAAACAACAACAACTAACTCAACCATCTCGGCAATAGAGGACCTATAAACTTAATAATACAACATACATATATCATAAACATTATATCCAAAACCACACTCCATAGTCTTCGCATACCAGAGGAATGCAAAGTATTCTTGCACTGGGACATAAAAAAACTCTTTCCTACATAAATATTATTCTTTTGTATATTGAAAATTTGACTACGCCAACCTTCCAGAAACACCTCAAACTTACTCAATATCACTACCAAACCACACAACAACATCAAAACATGTATTTCTGGACCATATACAGCACATAGTGACATCAATGACAACATGACAACTTAAGTTCCTAATAGAGACCTCATTAGGTTGAGAGATACAAGATGATGGGTGTTTTCCTTTATAAGATGTGGGAGGTGGGACCACAACATATATAGGAGGAAATAAGGTGTCAGAAGAAGACCAGGTCCAAGATGAGGAGGAATACCCATGGGTGAAGGGTCTCTAGGTTTACTTAAGGTTGATATCATCTCATTTTTTCATTTTTATAAAATAAAAAAAGAATATAAATTTAAGTCTTTAAAGGTTCAGGTTCTTTAGGCCAAAACTAGTCAAGGGTGAAATTTACACACTTCATTGTGGGTTGGTAAAGGCTAAAATTAATCATGATAATATGGAAATTATGAGGGAAATTCAAACATTTATGGATTGTAGAAAGAATTGCTTTCATGGAAGAGAGCCAAGGATGTCCCAACTTCATACAAAATTGATCCAATGTAGGAATAATAGCAAAGGTAACATCTAAGAACTTAGTACCAACCTCAACAAGTAGAGTAATAGAACCAATAGTAGGGCAAGAGAAACCATCATGCACCTTGATCATAACATAAAGTTTATCATATGTGTAGAATCCTAAATTGTATTCACCTACAATTTTATCCTCACTTAGGCCTCGCTTTGGCATTCCATCCTCCAAGTCTTGATTGCAATACTGATTTTTCTCACACCGCCCATCTACCTCACATTTTCATCAATTTTCTAGCTTAGCCCCCATTTTGGAATCCTGATTTCTAGGACCAGGACGTACCACAAGTTGGTCCCAAATTAGGACTAGGGTGTGTACCATTCCCTAGTCCTAAATTAGGACCAGGGTTTATACGCCCTATGCCTCTTAAATTGGCCCCAAATTGGCCCCCTCTAATGGTCATCTTTGGTGAGCGGGAAAACTAGCCCTATGTCAACCTATTGCAAAAATTTAACTTAATTTTTGACAAGCAAGTATAAAAGGAGGCCTACCCTTCTTATTTTAGACCTAGCTAATTCAATTCCTGATCAAATCAAGAAAGAAAAATTGAGATCCCACATTCAATTGAGCAAGCAATCAGTGTTTCATCAAGCATTGGAGTAGAAGTGAAGTCAAGATTCAAGCTTTGGAGATGACATTCATGTTTTATGTTTTACGAAGACAACCTACATGAAACCCTAATTCCTTTGTGGAGAGAAAAAAGCTTCATTGAGGTATATCATTAGTGTTTGAATCATTATTTGCCTCTCCCTCAAAAGGAAAGCCTTTTACTCTAGTCTTTCATTTACATTTTCAATTCAATTTCATGGTTAATTCCAAAACCAGGGTTTGACTTAAGAAAAACCCCTATTCCCAATAATTTTCCCCTTTTTTCAGTGTACAAGAATAGGTACAGAGCTATAATGAAGAGGATCACTAGAATTCATAGAGACAAATAGGTTCAAATTTTGACACTGATAAATTCAAAGGATCATGGCAAATAAATGCTACCTGGTCCCAAAAAATCACCCCGAACTTCTGGGAGGAGATCTGAAATACATACTTTTTCTTAAATCTAGGTTGGTGGCTCTGTACGACATCTATAGCTTACTATTTCTATAAGATTTCTTTAATTATTGCCTATCTTGCCCTAATATTCAATAATTCAATTCAATTCAATTTAAGGAGAAAGCCCTATCCAAAGGAACCTGGAATCTAATCAAAAGTTTGGTCTTTCAAGGCTAGATCTATTAGATTCCTCTCCTCCCTAGTGTAATAGTGAATTAGGTCATCTAGTGGTTTTACTATCTTAATTTAACCATAACCCTAATTATTCACTAGTACATTTTGGTGAACCTGACTTCTTGCACCTTAATTTTTGATTTGTGGTCTCAGATCTAATTTGCATACATTTTCAAATTCATATTTACACTCATAAGTTTAATTTTTCAATTAAATTATATAAATGTAGAGGTTAAATTCACAAAAACGCTAATTTATAATTCTAAATTTAGACTTGTGGGTTGTATTAGTTTGATTTATTGTCTTAAATATAATTGTTAATGCATTTTAAAATTCAAGTTTGTACTCATAGATCTCATTTACAATTGAATTACATAAATTTAGAGGTTAAATTCACAAAAACCCTAATTTATAATTCTAAAATTAATTTGTGGGTTGCATAATTTTTCAAGTCTATTTTCAGATATGATCGTTATGACATGTTATGCTAAGATTTAGAGGCATTTATGTTTTAAACTCAAAATTTGCATTGCTTAATTAATTAGTTAATGAACCATTTTTATAAAAAGCGCATTGCTTAATTACAAATTTCAATTTGTGTATTCAAATTTCCCTGCTTTGTGCATGAGTTTTGTTACCATTAGCCCCACTTACAATATTTTTGTGAGAAGAAGTTGTATAATTAAGGCTTCCCAAGGTTTAATTACTAAGGATATGGAGCCTAATTTGGATAACTTATTTCATGAGAATGTTGGTGCTTCCTCTAATCCAACAAATGATGTCATTAATCCCCATTCTCTTCATAATTCTCATGATGAGGATGAATCACTAGCTAGGGTTACCATTGACCAATTGGAGAAGATTGACAATGAATTTGAAAATATTCAACGATGGATGAGTCAACAATACCTAGAAAGTGAGGCAATCCCATTGATTCAAGGATTAAAAAGAATGGTGCAAAGTGAAAAAATTGGTGTTGATTTGTTGTGCGGTCTTGCTCATATTGTTGACACCAATATCATAGTAATCAGTAGTTGTTTTGAAGTCCTTGGTTACTCTCAACCCACTATTCAAGTCAATCATTCCATTCATGTGCCTACATCCTTGTCTAGTGTACCTACATTTACATATTCCATCATGATTACTTCCACAAAAATGTTAATCCTACACATGTTAGTCATGAGGACAATCTTGTTAATCAATATTATTATATCCCTCCTTCTGCGAGTCTTCCATTTGTATCCCAATCATCTCCCATACCCACATATCATAGTGTTCTATCCCTTTGTTCTCAACCTCCACCTACATACAACCATGTTACTCCATCACAATCCAATATGTCCAATTTCAATTGATTCAGCAAAGCAAACATTAATAACCTTGCCCAAACTATTGCATCTTTACAACAACAATTAGCATTCATTACTCAATCCAATTTTAATGTGCCCACATGTGATGTAGCGAGCCCATTATCTGATGACACTGTCCATGTTATCCCACCTAAATAGATGGAAGTCCCTTATTTGAAGTTGTACAATGGAAAAGGTGACCCTTGACTCATGTGAAAATATTTCAAACTTTGCGTAGTAATTTTGGTCATTACCAAAGACATGGCTAAATTGTTTACTCGAACCTTTAGCAATAAATATTTTCCATGGTATTGTTGTTTTTCTCCTTATTTTGTTACATCATTTCCACAATTATCTAATTCTTTCATTCAACAATTTCACAAAAATATTGGTCCTAAAATTACTTTGACTGATTTGATTCATTGTAAGCAAAGAGTTAAAGAAAAAGCGACTGATTTTATTGGTAGATATAAACATTTGTATTCTCAAATTGCTTATCCAATGCCTAATCATGATGTTCAAAGAATTTTTATTGCTAATTTACAAAAATACATTAGACATAAGATTCTATTTTCTGATTTTACTTCCTTTATGCAATTGTGTGCATCACTTCATAATTATCAGCTTCAAGTGAGTCAATTTAAATCATCTCCTTCAATGGATCCAATTGATAAGAATGAGAGTGCTCAACAATATTTTGTGAAGTTTAAACTGAACAAAGGATACATCAATATAAACAACAACATCAATACTCAAGTGGCAACCACAACATCAAGTGTGGCCCTTTCATCCAAATACTTTAGAAAATAATTTACTCCTCTTTCTGAGTCTTTGCATAGTATAATGTCGAGGTTGATGAATACTAATATGTTGAAACTTCCTCCCATAAAGCCTATTGATACCTCCAAACCTTTTCCATCATATCATGATCCTAAAGCCTTTTTCCAATATCACCGTCAACCCGGTCATGATACTGAGAAGTGTTATACTTTAAGGAGTAAGATTCAAGACTTCATTGATAACAATACCATATCCATAACTAGTGTGAATGACAAAGGAAACAAATTTGTAGCTCCTCCTAATCAAAATATTTAAATCTTCACTAATCCCTTGCCTTCCCACTCTACTAATGTTGTTAATTCTGAGTCTCTTGTCTCTTGATGACCTCGGTATTGATTCTAATAATGTTGTGAATCTTGTTAACAAACATACACCTCCTAAGGACCTATGCATTACCTTTGATCTAGTTATATTGTTGTTGTAAGTGATTTCCCATCATATATTGTTGCAAAGATCAAAGACAATCTCTCACGAGGAGTGATCATTGATCCAGTGTATATGGTGAATGTGATAACTAAAGAATATATTTACATTTTACAATTGCATAAAGTAAAATATTTTAAATTTGATGTTAAGGTCAAGGTGTATGATGGTTTCTCTTTCCCTACAATTACTCTCCTTGTTGATGTTGGTACTAAGTTCTTAGATGTGACTTTTTCTATCATTCCTACATCGGATCAATTTCTTATGAAGTTCGGACATCCTTGGCTCTCTTCCATGAAAGAAATCCCTTCTACTATTCATAAATGTTTGAAATTCCCTCATAATGACACTATCATAACAATTAATCATAGCCTTTAACAACCCATGATCAAGCATGGAAATTTCACACTTGATTACTTTTGGCCTAAACTAATTGAGCCTCTTAAGCCTTGAAGTGATGCTCTCTTTCTATCTTATCAAAAGTGGAAAAATGAGATGGTCATATCCTTGAGTAAGCCTAGGGACCCTATACCAATTCCTCCTCATGATGGACCTGATATTCTTCCCAAACCTTCTATTCCTCCTATGTATGCCACAATCCCACCTCCTACATGTTACAAAGGAGAGAACTTAGCATCTTCCATGTCTCAACATAATGTGGCTTATCTTGTTTATCCTTCTTCAAAGGAAGAAAAGAAGCCTATATCAATTGATCCTCAACCTTCAAAACTCTCAGTTAAAACTAAAAGGAACCATTCTATGAGATAATGCTGACAAAAACATTGTGCCAAGGCTCATGAACTTGCTTCCCGAACCATTTCCCCAAAGACATCAAATGTTGACTTGATCCCATTTGTCCAACTTTCGCCTAACCCTAGGGAGGAAGTTCAACCTAAATCACCAATATTAAAAATTCTTAAGAAAAATGATGGTCCATGCTCTTTTCATATTAGGATCCTATTTTTGTTAATCTAGATAGTGAAATGGATGATGATATTGTTCATGGTAACAATGTTGATTCTAATGATTCTGAATATGTATGAGCTCATTGATGTTAATCATGATCTATCTTCACATTTTTTTAAAGCATTAACCCTAGCTCCTAGGGATAAATAAAGTGACTCATCATTAGAGCATGGTCCTTGTTTCAAACCTATAGTAGCTCCATCTACCGTGCTCAAAGTAGCTCCTCTTGCATCTTGTCCACCTTCCCAAAATAATGTTCAACAAGATTGGGAGGTGGATGATTTTCTTGATTAGCTTCATTTGTGTTGTAGATCCTCTTTTCTCTATTTGATTCTCTGTAATGTGTTTCCCTCGTGATGTGTTTTTGTGTTATGTTAGGTTCTCTTTAGATGACCCTTGTCACTCTGTTGGTGCAAGGTAATAAAGAGGTTGAATCTGTTGTGACATTCTTCTATTTGTATCTCAATTCTTCTATATGTTCCCTTGTATTGTCTACTTGGGGATGATGCAAAGCGTTGAGATCTCTTTTGGTCTCTTCCATGTTGACTCAAAAAGACCTATGTTCCCTTCTTCCATTGTCCTTGTAGTTCCACTACCTTTGGGGGATGAGGTCTGTATATGGTGAAAATGGATAACAATAATAACAATATTGAAAGGCTAAATGAATTCAACCACAAAACCCTAGCCTAACAACAACAAAGATCCACCATAACATATGAAGATTACCTAAGACAATGCAAATCAAACGAAATCACAAAGATTATACCATCACATGTCCAATAGGGTTTTGATCTCCATTCTTCCTATCTCCATTGATCTTGCTTGATATATTTGCTCTCAGATTTTATGTGCACAAGAGCTCAACAAACGGAATGTGGTTGCAAGTAGGATCGTAGTGTAGACAATTGCATAAGTTGATTCCTTAGACTCAGTGATTAGGATGCTTGATTAGGGTTTGATAATGAAGGAAGCATCTCCTTATATAGAAGACACTATATGAAATGGAGGGATAAGATTGAGAGGTGTAAAAGGAGGTCGGTTATGATTAGAGGGTAGGTAAAAGAAATAATAAAATAATGAAAGGGGTAGGTAATGTATGAATTAAGAGATGAATGACATGTGTCATGGGTAGAAAAGGTTAATGAATTAATTAAATAAATAAAGATTTATTTAATTAATAGAGGAAGTGGGATCAATTAAATAAATAAGATATTTATTTAATTTAGGAAAAGGATAATTTAAATAAATAAATGTATTTATTTAAATGAGAAATAAGGCTAGAAGAGGATAAATGAATGAATTAAATAAATAAAGATTTATTTAATTAATAGAAGAATTAAGCTTAGATAATTAAATAAATAAAATATTTATTTAATTAGACTGGACAATTTTGGGTGTCTACATTTTGCCCCTCTTTGAGACAATGCGGCTTGTCGCGTTGTTTCAAAGAAGATAAGATGAACTGATACAGAGTTGCCTCAAGATGTGAATGATATGCCCCCTCGAGAGATTGGATGAAAATGTCTAGAAAGATCGTATACAATCTCTCGATAAGAAAGAAAGGCTAGAATGGATTGACTGGATAAAGTGACAAAGTCACGGGATAATGAAGACTGACTCGGGAAATGAGGGCGAGGGCTAGGATAGGCTATAAGATAGACCACGGGGGAAAATACATCCTCATTGTCATCTACACATCCACGAGAGTAGATTGCAGAGCGAAGATAGAGTAGTAGCAATCAGCAACGATGGCCTTCATCCATAGATTCGACCGCGTTCGCCGATTTCAGAGGCCAGCAGAGGTAGGAGAGCCGGTAAGTACCACCAAACCTCCTCGTACTTTGACGCATTTAATTTTGTCATTAATGCATGCTAGATAGGGTCATAAATGCACTTAGACTAGGGTCCAAAAAGTGTCAAAAAAACATCCAGGCGCGTCTGCGTTGGTGCCAGGCGCGTCTGTGCTCGCGAGGCGCATCTATGTTTGTGTCAGGCGCGTCTGCGTTGGAACCCGCGTCTGTGTCAAATGCGACCATGTCTGTGCTGGTCAGTCGCGTTTGTGCCAAGAAGGCACGTCTGTGTCGGGCAAGCGCATCTATGCAGAGCATAGGCACGTCTGTGTCAATCAGGCGCGTCTGTGTTTTTCAGGTGCGTCTGTGCAGTCTAAAAGCACGTTTATGTCAGGTAAGCGCGTTTGTGTTTCAAAAAGTGTGAAATTACGTCTTCTAGGTCAAATCGGCAGTTCTGTGATGAACATACGCTGTCGATTGGATAAGCTACTGAGAGGATACACTCAAGTAGGTCCTCTAGGGAAGACTAGGATAAATCAAGGCACTTTGTGATGAACAGTGAGTACCAAGATATAGTACTTTGTGATGAACAGGGAGTACTAGGGTATGAGCAGCACTTTGGGATGAACAGTGAGTGCAAATGTGAGTAACACTTTGTGATGAACAGTGAGTACCAAGATATAGTACTTTGTGATGAACAGGGAGTACTAGGGTATGAGCAGCACTTTGGGATGAACAGTGAGTGCAAATGTGAGTAACACTTTGTGATGAACAGTGAGTGTCACACACATAGTACTTTGTGATAAACAGGGAGTACCACTAGGATAGAAGCAACACTTTGTGATGAACAGTGAGTGTCACTAGGATAGATAGCAATATGCATTTAGATAAAAAGTAGCATTTTGTGATAAACAGTGAATGCCACGATGACTGACATGAGTGATTTGCTTGACTATAGGAGTATTTGCCGATGCTGGAGTCACGGGAGAGATTCCCGTCTACTCAGAGGTTGCGACCTGAGTTGACAGCCGAGGAGTGAGCTGCTATCGAGGAGATGGGATTGAGACATGTGCTATATGTGCCTGAGTTTCGGGCGAACATGGGACTGCTGACTGCATTAGCTGAGAGATGGCACTCTGAGATGTGCACGTTCCATTTGCCGATGGGTGAGATGACAGTCACCCTGGAGGATGTATACAGGATTCTACGGATATCGATCGATGGGGAGCTGATCCCATACGATCGAGATGGAGATAGGGAGGCATTGAGATGGGTGTTCTAGGACCCAGGACTGGAGATGAGGGCAGGACACATGGCATGGGACACCATGACAGCCACAGGGTTAGCATTGCCGGCAGTGATAGGAGGAGCTATCAGTGGGTTCCTGTGTCCGGATAGGGCGACACGGGGGTTGGCTGTGGGCTGGGGAGGAGCACTGGAGACACTAGTGATGCAGCACACCAGATATGCTTGGGGACCATGCGTGTTGGCCCATTTGTATTATGAGCTTCATCAGTTTGTCTACCATGGATCAGTGGGATTGGGTTGCGGAGTGACATTGCTGCAGGTATGGGCTTATGAGCATCTGCCGGTTACCCGACCGATACACTTCAAGGGTAGGGGACATGGACGTAGCTTTGTTCATTTTTACGATATGATCACATCACAGCCACGGATTGGCAAGTTGGAGCACTGGCGGCGAGTGATAGATGACATTGATGTGGTCATATGGAAACCATATCTGGGCTGCGTGCAGTGGGAGGATGACGCAGTTGAGCTTCCCTACACCTTCCGGAGAAGGTACTTGATTGGGCGGATGCCCTATGTGCTGGAGAGGCAGCTGGTAGACAAGATTGGCTGACAGTTTGGCCGGATTCAGAGGATGCCCCGGGGCTCAGGCTGGTATTCACGGACAGTTAGAGATCAGGCACAGTTAGGGCCCTTGCTGTCATATGATCAGGCAGTGACATAGCTGGTAGAGATGATACCCCTACCCTGGGACATGTGGCCAGAGATCGAGGACACCGGCATGGATGCTGAGTACATAGCATACTGGGTAGAGCATCCCTTCCCACGGTTGACGGATCCAGGGGAGCCATTGGATGGAGATGGGGGTGGAGATGATGATGATGGTGGAGGGGATGGGGGCAGAGGCCGATGGAGGAGGAGGGGAGTAGTTGGAGAGAGGAGGGTTGCACCTCAGAGGGAGGGTGGTGAGGAGAGACAGGCTCGGGTGGTGAGGGGTCGCAGTGGATTGCCGCTACAGGTGCCAGTAGCACAGGGTCCCAGACAGGTACAGGTGCAGGGACAGGGACAGAGATAGGTACCAGTATAGGTACAGGTACAAGTACAGGGGCAGGGACCTGTAAGGGGGAGCCACAGGCAGAGGTGAAGGGGGCTGACCCAGTAGAGGATGAGCTGCTAGATCTGAGGGAGATCTGCCAGGGCCAGGCAGATGAGATCCAGGAGCTAGAGAGGGAGAGGGATCGGCTCAGGACGAGGCTCTGAGACACTGAGTGGGAGTGGGATCAGGCTATCTAGCGCTATACAGAGGCTGAGATAGCACTGAGGGCCAAGAGATAGGCAGCGGAGGACACAGGGGCAGGATATGCTTGTGTCCTGCGGGCAGGGGAGGAGATTGCCTACTGGAGAGACCTCTACTATTGTGCAGTGCCAGCAGATCAGCGGGCAAGGAGCTTCCATAGACCGTCGCGTACAGCGACAGCTACGGGAGGGAGCCGGAGGAGACAGTCATCGAGTGGTGGGGTTATGGGTCTGGGTGAGTCCTTCAAGGGCTCAGATTCTGTCGAGGCCAGGCAGCTCCAAGGGAGGGAGTTCATCATAGCCATAGAGGGCTCCCTTTGTATCAGTTTTGTATCATTTTTGTATTGTAGACAGCTGCAGGTGATTGTAGCCATATGATTTTGACATCATTGTATCATGACACTTTTATGATTATATATATGAGATGATTCATCTTTGCGGTAGCTATATGCATGTGTACCTATGTGATGAGATGTTCTTATGTGATGCTTATGATATGGATGCAAATATTTATATGATGCAATGCAATATTTTTGTTCTTTTTATGTCTTAACATGTTATGCATGATGCAAATGTAAATGTATGTAATGCAGATGAATATGATAATGCAAATGTAAATTGTGCTAACAGGTGTTGTGTGCAGGATGTGATGCAGTTGTGATATCTATATGTATGTATGAAATGCTTATATGTGGTAATGCAGGTGTAACTACATGAAATGCAAATGTTTTTGGTGTGTCATTATACTCAGTCATGTGATAGCAGGCTATGCGGAATCAAGAAGGACGATGGAAGTCAATCAAGAAAGGGGGATGGAAGACAGAAGATATGAAAGTGAAAGAGCTTCTTGTGCATTATCATCATTGAGCTTTATTATGGCAAGTAGGTTATGACAATCGAGGCATATGTTCGACCCAGAAAGTCATTGTACCTATTTGCATGGAGATAAGACAGTCACAAACAAGGAATGCCCCAGTTCACGCTAGACTCACAGTGTCCTCATATCCTTGGACAAGTCATAGCATTACTAAGAGACAATCCACAGACAGCAAAAGAAAATAGGTGACGATACCCCATCCTCGCCTTTCTAGTCAAAGACATCCTGGAGATAGAATCTCTAGTCAGAGACATCCTGGAAAAGCTAAAAGACATGTCACCAAAAGATAAAATCAAAAGAAAACCAAGACTCGACACCAACCTCCACTGTAGTCCTCAAGTTTAGTGTCTCTTGTCACTTGTATAAGTCTTATTTGATTGTGGTCATAATGTTTACTTTCACAGAAAGGATAGATAGCACTGAACCATATGTTGTCTGAGTCTGTTGAAAGATTTGATTTGGTTGAAGCTCATTGTTGTTGCTGTGTCTCATATGAAACTGACTGAATCCATGAAACTAGTACTTTATTGCGGATTGGCGATGCAGATGCTGCTTTATTGCAGATTATGCATGGATAGACTGAAGGAAGCTGGAAGAAACTGTACTCCTCAAAACATGTGATGTT
The DNA here is from genome assembly GCF_030272615.1 of Cryptomeria japonica. Lineage (NCBI taxonomy): Eukaryota > Viridiplantae > Streptophyta > Pinopsida > Cupressales > Cupressaceae > Cryptomeria > Cryptomeria japonica. Next base: position 401,857,955 of record NC_081408.1, read on the forward strand.
CTCAGTTCCACACCCATCACTAGACGTAGGATTTGCCTTAGCCACAGATAGGATCTGATTTATTATGGATGGAAAGGGAGTGAAAAGGGAGGTTTATTATGAATGGCTAACCAATCTTGGGTAGATCAATAACAAGCCATGATGGGAATGGGTAAGTTTATTATGAACGAATAGGTTGTGAGTGTGTGCAAAGTGAAAGGATGAAAGTGAATCTTGAAGGAGGAAGGAGCAATGTCTCTACGCATGGCGCTGGTGACCCAGTTTTCACCATGGTACTTGCCCAGGGCACCACCGAAGTGGTTTTCACCGTTGGACGAAATTATTTCTCTTTACTTTTTTCAATTTTTCAATGTTTTTTGTGTCACAAGGCGCCTGTTTGCCAGGTTTTCACCAAGTAACGATTTTTATATTTTATGATTTTTTTTGTATTTTTTGAATTTTTTTGATTTTTTTGTATTTTTTGAATTTTTTTGTATTTTTTGAATTAGGATACTCTGAAGAGCTATGTGTAGAACATGCGAAGGTGCATGCTATTAATAGGATCCTCCAAAGGTTCACCTTCTGTAGTTGAGAGCTGATACGCACTAGATCCATATGCTGCTGTAATGATGTAAGGACCAAGCCAATTTGGTTCAAACTTGCCCTTCTTCTCTCTGTCTTGTTGATTTTTAGGATTTTCTCTGAGAACTAGGTCCCCTACCTCAAATGTGTGAGGCTTGACCTTGTGATTGTAGCTGCGACTCATTCGTTGTTGGTAAGTCTTGACATGACTAAAAGCAGTTTGTCTTCATTCATCCAATAGTTCCAGCTCTTGTAAGCGAGAGACCCTATAGTCTTCGTCACTGATGATGTTTCGCAAAGAAACCCGTAAAGAGGGTAGCTCGACCTTAATAGGCAAGATAGCTTCAGCGCCATAGACAAGTAAATAGGGTGTAGCTCTTGTAGGTGTACAGACACTTGTGCGGTAGGCCCAAAGTGCAGGATTAAGTTGGATATGCCAATTACGACCAGCATCGTCGACTGTCTTCTTAAGGATTTTAAGGATTGTTTTATTAGACGCCTCAGCTTGGCCATTACCTTCGGGGTAATATGGTGTGGAGAAACAATGGGAAATATGGAAACGGTCACAGAGTTCACGAACATCCTGATTTGTGAAGGGACGCCCGTTATCAGTGATAATGGAAACAGGAATACCATATCGGCAAATGATATAGTTGAGGATGAATGTAGCAATCTGTTTTCCTGTGACTTGTGTGAGAGGCACGGCTTCAATCCATTTTGTAAAATACTCTGTAGCAGTGATAATGAATTTGTGACCATTGGAAGAAGGAGGGTGAATCTTGCCTATGAGATCAAGTCCCCACTGACAAAAGGGCCAAGGAGACGCAAGTGGTTGAAGTTCTTGTGTTGGTGCATGTATGAGATCTCCATGAATTTGACATTGCTTACATTTCTTGACAAACTGATATGAGTCTTTCTCCATATTGGGCCAGTAATATCCAGTCCTGATGAGTTTCTTGGCCAAGGTAGGACCACTAGCATGTGGACCACATATCCCTTCATGCACTTCCCGTAACGCAATCTGAGCTTCGTCGCTTTCTAAACATCTAAGAAGAGTGCCATCTAGACCTCGTCAGTATAGGATATCAGCTAAAATGACATATCGAGAGGATTGGCAAATGAAAGTGTGACGTTGGTTATTTGATAGATCAGGAGGTAAAGTATTGTCATGTAGGTATGTGAAAATGGACCCATATAACTGGGATTCGGGACCGACAATGCATATAGTCTCAGTAGGCATGATCTCATATGAAGGAACCAAAAGGTTATCCACCAAGAACTCATAGCGGGTCTCATTTGGAGGTAGATTGATCAGTGAAGCAATTGTAGCCATGGCATCTGCAGCTCGATTCTGCTCTCTTGGTATCTGCTCAAAGTCTATCTTTGTGAAGTGTTGTTTCAGATCACCCACCATTTGTTTATAAGGCATTAATTTCTCATCTTTTGTTTGGTAATCATTAGTTGCTTGACGGATGACAAGTTGGGAGTCCCCAAAAACACGAAGTTCCTGGATCTTCCATTGAACTGCAATTCGTAATCCTATTGTTAATGCCTCATATTCCGCTATATTGTTAGTGTAAGGAAATGATAAGTGGTATGATTTTGGTATAGAATCCCCTTGAGGAGTTATAAAGAGGATGCCAGCTCCTACCCCATGCTGTGTGTATGAGCCGTCGAAGTACAGTTGCCATGGCTTTGCATGTGACATTGTCAAAATGGATTCGTCTGGAAATTCTGAACTTAGAGGAACATCATCTATCATCGGAGCATCTGCTAATTGATCTACAATGGCTTGTCTTTTTATTGCTTTTCTGTCCACATACTCAATGTCGAATTCACTCAGGATCATTACCCATTTGGCCAGTCGCCCAGTAAGTGTTGCCTTATTGAGAAGGTATTTCAATGGGTCTATTCTTGCAACTAACTTAGTCTTATGAGTGAGCATGTAATGTCGTAATTTCTGTGAAGCAAAGACCACGGTGAGACATGCATGCTCAATTGGTGTGTAGTTTAGCTCATATCCTACTAATGTGCGATTGATATAGTATACTACTTTTTCCTTGCCTTCAGCCATTTGTTGTGCTAAGAGTGCCCGCAGTGCTATTCGAGTAGCTGATATGTATAGTAACAGTGGTTGATCTGGAACTGGTGGCATCAAAACTGGTGGATTTAGAAGATAATCTTTGAGCATCTGGAAAGCCTGTTGACAGTTATTGTCCCATTTGAATTTGATGTTTTTATGTAGCAAGTGCTGAAAAGGATTACACTTATCTGCCAGTTGTGCTATGAATCTTCGGATGGACTGGAGTCTACCTTGTAAGGATCGAAGTTGACTGATATTTCTTGGAGGTTGCATTTCCAAGATGGCCTTAACTTTTGCTGGATCAGCTTCAATTCCCCTTTTGGATACAATGAATCCTAGGAGCTTCCCGGAGGTTACTCCAAAGACACATTTCTTGGGGTTTAATCTTACTTTGTATTTTTCCAACTGATCAAAGATGACTGAAAGAATGTCCAAATGTGTATTTCTATCTATTGATTTTATCAAGAGGTCATCAACATAATCTTCCACAGTTACATGCATGAGATCATGAAAGATAGTAGTCATGGCTCTTTGATATGTAGCACTTGCATTCTTTAGCCCGAAAGGCATGACATTCCAGCAGAAAGTTCCCCATGGACAAGTAAATGTTGTTTTATGTTGATCCTCGGGTGCAATTCTTATTTGATTATAACCAGAGAATCCATCCATCAATGATAACATTTCATGACCTGCTGTGAGATCAACAATCAAGTCAATGTTTGGTAATGGGAAGTCATCCTTTGGACAAGCTTTGTTGATGTCTCTGAAATCTGTGCAAATTCTGATGCTGCGATCCGGTTTACTAACAGGTACCAAGTTGGAGATCCATTCAGAATAATCGATTGGACGTATGAATCCGACATCGAGTAATTTCTCAAGTTCTGCTTTGACTAGTAATGCCACTTGTGGATGCATTTTTCTTAATTTCTGTTTTACTGGTTTTGCCCCCGGTTTGACTGTCAAATGATGCATTACCAAATCTGGATCCAATCCAGGCATATCAGCGTATGACCAGGCGAAGTTGATTTGTCGTTCTTTGAAGAAACTTATGAATTTTGACCTTTCTGACTCTGTCAGTGATTGAGCTAGGAATATGTTGTGTGGAACCTCTTCTGTACCAATGTTTGTTTTGATAGTCTCTTCGACCAACATGGATGACTTTTCCTCATATGATGCTGGGAGGATGTCGAGCCTTCCATCTTCGGGTGCCTCGAAGAGGTTTTCGCCCTCAGATACATCCTTTCTTTTTACTTTTTTGGGGTCAGATAGCGCCACAATGTGGTTTTCGCCATAAGACCCTTGATTTGTTCTTATTTTCACATTTTTGCGACTGGAAGGTTCGACACCCTCACCAAAATATGCCACGCTATTGAGTTCTATAGTGTATCCCATTTTATGGTCTCCAGTGGGAAGATCATCTCGTATGCCCAAATAGTCAATAAAAGCTTCGTCGTTTTGGAATGTGTCAAACTATGCAGGTCCTTCATGATCCCAGTCGATGAGTTGGTGGTGAACAAGGGGAAGGTCGTTAATGTCTTCAAAGTTAGCGGGGCTAAGAGTGAAGATGCAGTTATATTCGGGTATGTCAAGGTAATTATCGAGGTCATCAATGGCACTCTCCTCATCAGTCTCGATCGCGAGCGAATCCAAATTATCATCACTAGTAGCGCATTCTGGGACAGGTGTTCTCATCCTATGTGATTTCAACCTAGAACCTTGAGACAAGGACTGTGTGGAATCCTCATGGGTTGTTTCTTGACCAACTCTGAACTTGTTATAAAATTCCTCTTCTTCTGTGGGTTCATCTAGCTCTCTGAATGTCTCGATGAGCTCGTAGTCACTGGAAGACTTGTCTGAACCCCATTCCCATTTGTTGGAATCTGTGGAATAGCGATCCTCTTGTTGAATTTTGGCAGCTTTGACTTGTAAGGCTTCTTCTGTCCTTTGAGTGTGGACCTTGGAAGTTGAGAAACCAAGTCCTTTCGAACGTTCCTTCTTGAGAGTCAATTCATGTTGTAAAGGTTCAATTATGCCTTCCTTTCGTAACCCCAGAGGGCTTTTTCCACCATACCCAAATTTTTGTAGAATTTTGAAGCCTTTGCCATATTTCTCACATGGTAGATTGATGTGATCTTGTGTTTCCTCTTCATTGTCTCTGAAAAGCATTTGGTATAAATCTTCCTCTTCTAGTTCACCCCATCTTTGAAAGGTAGTAGGGTCCCATTTGAGCATCATGATAGAGATTTGTTTGTTAGGATGTGGTCTCCCATATTCTTTTGGGGAACTCATGACTTGTCGTAAGTACATGGTCTGATTGAAAGTATATTCCCCCATGCCTTTGTCCTGAAACTTGCCTTTAAGCTCACCTTGTTTTGATGTAGAAGGTTTTAATGACTCAGGATCAATGTATGCCGAGGAAGGAACAACCTCACGATTACTGGGAATGATGGTCTCAATCTTTGATTTTAGGTTATTGCAATATATGAATGGATTAGGATCACCGTTAAATGTTACTTCCACTCCATTATGAGGAAACTTAATGCATTGGTGATATGTGGATGGGACTGCCCTCATTTCATGAGTCCAAGGGCGTCCTAGCAATATGTTGTAAGTGAGATTTAAATCCGGGACTTGACAAACCACATCCTTTGTAACTGGCCCAACTCTGAGAGGTAAGATGACTCTGCCCTTGGATGAACACTCTTCATCTTCATATGCTTTAATGGTGATTTTATTTGTAGAATTCACAGCTTTATCAGAATATCCCAATTGTGTAATAGTTCTTAATGTGCAAATGTTTAGACCTGCTCCTCCATCTATCAGGACTCTTTTTATTCAATGTTTGTGTATGAAGGCTTCAATGTGTAGTGGTGCATTATGTGGCTGACTTATAGAGGCGTCATCGACTTCGGTGAAAGTAAGGGAGTGTGGAACGGAAAGGTATCCCACCATGGCTTGAAACTGGTCCACGTTTAGATCAGTAGGAACAACAGTATCTCTCAAGATTTTGTCAAGAATGGCTTTATGTGTGGCAGATATGCGTAATAGCTCAAGGATTGAAATGAGCGTGGGTGTCTTCCCTAGTTGTTCTACAAGGTCATACTCAGGTTTGGTTGATGAAGAAGCGGTGTTTTTAGTTGGAGCACCTTGCAAAGTGATTTTACCTTGACGAGTTCTGACATTACATTTGGAGGTAGGTTTGGAAGAAGATCCAACACCTTTTAGGACAATCCTAGGTCTCTGAGTAGAATTCTCAGACGCTTTGTCCTTGATGATAATGGTAGAGACGTAATTGTCCATCGAGATGTGATTGATAGTTGAATCATAGTTATAAGATGCTCTGGTATAGTTCGTTTGATCCTCTGTGGCTTTAGCTTTTCCCTTGTCATGTTTTGGGAATGGTTCCTTAAACATCTCATGTTCTTGATTAGATGAATGTCCCTCAATCTCAATGTCACCTCTATCAATGAGGTCTTGTATGATGTTCTTCAGTCGATGACAATTTCCTGTCTTATGACCTTTGCTTTTATGAAATTCACAATACTTATCATCATTCCACCAATTTGGTTTCACCTTTGGTTCATATGGAGGAAAATCTGGAACTGTGATCACCTTGTTTGCCACAAGCTTCTTGAAGACTGACTCAAGTGGTTCTCCCAATGGAGTGTACTTCCTTCATGATCTGGAAGTTGTTTGAGTATTCACTTGATTGTTTGTAGAACTTGATCCTGAAAAGATGACTTTGGGTCGCACTGTGTTGGCATCAACAACACCATCATTGACTGTGTTCTTATTTTTATTCCAAAATCTTGGCTTGTCTTTTCCTTTAAAGTCATCTTTGTTTTCCTTGAATATCTTAATGACTCCTTGTTCAATTAGGACCTTTTCTGTAGCTAAGCCTTTTTCAATAACGTCCTTGAAGGTGGACAAACAAGTTTTCCTTAAATCATATCCAATGTCTTTGTTAACATTTTGGATGAACATTTCTACCATTTGTTTTGGTGGAATTTCACAAGAGCATCTACTGGCTAGATTTCTCCATCTTTGTAAGAATGATGCAAAAGATTCTCCCTCTTTTTTCTTAGTGTTGCACAAAGTAGTGACTGATATGTCTGTCTCTATGTTGTAGGAGAAATGTTGGATAAATGCCTCTGCTAGATCACCCCATGACTTAATACCAGGTGGGAGTTGGGAGAACCATTCCATAGCTTGATCACCTAAGCTTTGTGGGAATAATCTCATCAAATATGTCTCTTCTGCTGCTACCTCAATGCAAGTTGTGAAAAACTGTCTTATGTGTGCCTTAGGATCCCCTTTTCCTCTATACTTATCAAATTTAGGCGTCACAAAGTGTGTAGGAAAAGGAGACATTGGAATGCTCTTGTCAAATGGATAAGGACATATGTCTCTCATTGTGTATGTTGGCTTCGGTGTATTTATGTCCTCCATTTTCTTTTGTAAGTCCCTGATTTGTTGCTCCAAATTTCTCTTAGGTGGAGATCGACTTCTTGGACCATATCCTATGTTTGAGGTACCCATTGGAGGAGGAGCATGTTGCATATATGGATGATATTGATCATACACATGTTCATATGGAGGAGGTCTGTAATGATGCTGCGTATATGGACCACTTGTTATAGATTCATGTTGAGGAACACCATATCTATTTTGTGCATGTATACCATACTCTACAGGCATGTCATGTTCTATTGTATTGCCCCCAAATTTGACACGGGGTTTCCTTGTGTCCAAATTTTGAGCATGCCTTGGAATATCCCATTGCTTTGGTGGTTGATCCTTAGCATTGATATGTGATTGAGCATATTTTTCTCCATAAGACTTCCATAATGGTCTACGAAGGTGAGTATCATATGTTTGACCATGTGTATGTGGGCCCTCTGGTTTTTGAAGCAAAGCTGATGGTGATTCAGGTACCATATATGGTCCTCTATTTCCTCCACTATTAGGTCTCCTTTGATCCATGTTGGAGTGAGGTTGTTGCAAAGGTTGATTTTCCATTATTTGAGACATGTCAAAATCATGAGGTATCTTGGCTCCACTTTGTGCCATCATTTGTAAGAAGTATTGTCTATCCCTCCTCATTATTTCCTCAACCAATCGATTGAAATGGGGATTCATAATGGATTTTTCCACATCTGCTGAATGTACGGAAAAGTTGTCCATATTGTCATTGTGTGTAGCATTGTTGTTTATAGTGTCCATGTTCTCAACATTTGGAATGTTTCTATAGGCATCCATGTCGGGTAATGTAGTATGATCAGAATTGAAAAAGATCTCATTGTCATACTCATAAGAACTCATGTTTGCGGACTCTTGAGCCTCTTTAGTTTCTCTCCTAGATTTTTGAAGACGGGTTTCAACCATGAACTAGGTATTGACCGAGATGTGTGAGACTAGATGAGAATGGAAAGAGTATGGAAGACCAAGAGTTGGATGAAATGTAAATGAATCTGAAGTGTACTTGAAATGTCCAAAGTGTAAGACCAAGTATGTATGTAGTAGAGTAGGTGTGACTTCCAAAGAGAGGATAGTTTCTCTTGATGAGGTAAGTTGACCTTGACTCTAAGTAAGACCAAATGAGACCCAAAGGTAAGAAACCTTGATGAGGGACCACTTAGCAAAGTGTTGTTGTATGTAGTGTGTTGACAAAGTATGATGAGGACAAGCAAGTGACCTTTTGACTCAAGTTTAGACAATTGTGAATGTAAAGTGAGATGTGAAGCAATGATGGATTTTGTGAGACCCAAGGACAAGTTGAATGCTAGATGAAACCCTGGAGAAATAACCTAGGAAGCTCAAGAATTCTAAAACTGACTGTGTTTGTTTGCTGGACTGTAACAGTTTTTCAATTCTGAACACAGATGCGCCTGTATACTTCACAGACGTGGTTTCCTGACGCTGACGCGACTCTGTTTAACACAGACGCATTTCTAAGATTTTTTTGCAAAGTGTAATGTTGACTGTTGGAACACAGACGCGTTTCTACCCTTCACAGACGCGATTATACAACACAGACGCTATTATATCTGACACAGACGCGGTTTCCTGACGCAGACGCTATTATGTCTGACACAGACGCGTTTCTGTAAAATTTGTGCAATTTTTTCCAATCTGTGAAGTCGTTTTGTTGTGACCAAATCTGACTGTTTGACTGTTTTTCGTGACAAGAGGACACAATGTTGATGAAGACCCAATGTTTGCAAGTGTCTAGACTCAAAATGACTCCAAGAAAAGTGTGTTGTTTGATGTAAAAATGTTTTGCATACACTTGAAGACACAAAAGACACAATGTTTTGTTGTTTGGTCTTGAATGTTTTGAATGTTTAACATAAGTCAAGCACAATTCTTATGGCTGGCCAAGACAATAGTTGTTGATCCCACATGGGGTTTTACCCCTGAGGCTACGCTATTCAGAGCGAATACTTAGATGCTTGACCTCACTGGCTCCACCCTCGGCACTCACTTCTCGGGTCAGCCAAGCATCAGTCCCCATGAAAACTCCCCGTGGCGAACTTTGTATCTCTACTAAGAACCGTATGTGTGTGGGCCGCTACCAGAGGTCCGACCTCCTACCCCAACAACTAGAAGGATTTGGGCTTCTAAAACAAAATGGTGCTAGTAAGGGCATCCGCTCGTGTGGCCATACATGCGGCACTTTCAGCTCTGTAAATACAGAAGGCTCCCAACCGGTAGGGGTTACGCCCTACAACTGATCAAATAAATTTGATCAAATGGGTTTATGGGGAGACATAGTGTCGGTATGAACTAATCAGCACACGTTATTCATAGTTTTCACCATGAATACAGTTATTTATAGTGGTTTGGAAGAAGATGGCTTTTCTTTTGTTACCACTTGGGTCGTTCTCTTCTCACTAGTAGTCCTAATGACCACACGGGAAGACAAGCCCTCTAAAGATTAAACAAAAAGAGCCTATTGCTCAAGACACAAAAGACAATGATTCAATTTTAGTGCACCAATGGAAGTGTTTGCTAGTCTATGAAAACAAGGCACACAATAAAAATCCAAAAACCCTTGCCAAGGACCTGCAACAAAGAGTTGTTAGTAGTTTGGATTGTTTCAAATGATCATCCCTTCCTGCAAGCACACAAGTTAGGTAAATTTTAAACCCAAAAGACTTTGTGAAAATAGGGGCCTTCAACCAAACAATTTTGCTTTCAAGACAAGCTGCACCAATTTCATTAGCTATATCTGAAAATGTTAGCCCAAAATAAACCAGATCTGAAACCCTAAATGCAAAATCCGAAAAACTGAATCAATGAAAACCCAAAATTTTGAACTGGTGAACACAGACGCGATTTTACCTTACATAGACGCGACTGGGTGACACAGACGCGGTTCTATGAGACACAGATGCGGCTACAGAACACAAACACGTCTTCTGGACACAGACGCGGTCAAAACCAGCACAGACGCGACTTTACAACACAGACGTGTTTTCTTGAAACCTGCAAAATAAAATATTGCCAAAACACAGACGCGGATCCAGATGTCGCAGACGCACTAGAAAATCAAAAATGCGATCTGAAAGTACGCAGACGCGGAAATAACAAAATGCTGTTGAAAACATCGGATCTGCAACTTCACATTACAAAATCTGCAACAAGGATGTTAAATGCAAAAGGGACAAGAGTCCCACCGAGCGTGCCAAAATGTATATGGTGAAAATGGATAACAATAATAACAATATTGAAAGGCTAAATGAATTCAACCACAAAACCCTAGCCTAACAACAACAAAGATCCACCATAACATATGAAGATTACCTAAGACAATGCAAATCAAACGAAATCACAAAGATTATACCATCACATGTCCAATAGGGTTTTGATCTCCATTCTTCCTATCTCCATTGATCTTGCTTGATATATTTGCTCTCATATTTTATGTGCACAAGAGCTCAACAAAGAACGGAATGTGGTTGCAAGTAGGATCGTAGTGTAGACAATTGCATAAGTTGATTCCTTAGACTCAGTGATTAGGATGCTTGATTAGGGTTTGATAATGAAGGAAGCATCTCCTTATATAGAAGACACTATATGAAATGGAGGGATAAGATTGAGAGGTGTAAAAGGAGGTCGGTTATGATTAGAGGGTAGGTAAAAGAAATAATAAAATAATGAAAGGGGTAGGTAATGAATTAAGAGATGAATGACATGTGTCATGGGTAGAAAAGGTTAATGAATTAATTAAATAAATAAAGATTTATTTAATTAATAGAGGAAGTGGGATCAATTAAATAAATAAGATATTTATTTAATTTAGGAAAAGGATAATTTAAATAAATAAATGTATTTATTTAAATGAGAAATAAGGCTAGAAGAGGATAAATGAATGAATTAAATAAATAAAGATTTATTTAATTAATAGAAGAATTAAGCTTAGATAATTAAATAAATAAAATATTTATTTAATTAGACTGGACAATTTTGGGTGTCTACAAGGTCAATTCAATACAAATATTCATGATATAGATTATTTATCATAGGATCATACTAACTTAGAGATAGTGGATCCCTTATGTGCTTTTATGTTTTGTGACCACTATCCTTTGATTTGTCCTTTCTTGGGGGAATCTCATTGTGATAATGTTCTTGTATTTTGAATGGATTCTACCTTAAAATAATTGCTCTCGATAAGGAGTATGCAATTGCTTTAATGTGGGGACATACACTCCATTCAATGTTACACTTTATGCACACACCATGACATGTTTCATACTCAAGTTACTTTGCAAACTGAGCCTTTTTCTTTGTAATTTGATATTTTTCTTTTTGTGGACTCATAGTAAGCGAATCTTACTAGGCTAGTAGTCATGTTCTCTCTCTCTTTTCTCTTTCTTATAATGTTTCTTTTATCTTGATATTAGAGTAGTAAGATCCCAAAGTCCCTAGGAGCTTAGTGTGTCTTGTCTCTTTTATATCTTGATGAAAGTTTTCAATGCAGACCTTTGTATTTTACCATGAGTATGCTTAGTCTCATACCCCCGCTAAAGTAGGGGCTAAATGTAGTCTCCTAAATTGTACTCACCCAAAATTTTATCCTCAATTAGGCCTCACTTTGGCCTAATTGCAATACTAATTCTTCTCACACCACCCATCTACCTCACATTTTCATCAATTTTCTAGTTGAGCCCCCAGTTTGAAGTCCCAATTTCCAGGACCAGGATGCAGAATGCCCTAGTCCCAAATCAAGATGAGGAGGTACCATACTCTGATCCTAAATCAAGACAAGGGCGTATACACCCTAGGCCTCTTAAATTGGCCCCAAATTTTCCCCCTCTAATGGTCATCTTTGGTGAGTGAGGAAACTAGCCTTGTGTCGGCCTATTGTGGAAATTTAATTTAATTTATGACAAGTAAGTATAAAAGGAGGCCATCAATCAGAATCTAATCATAATCTTGGTCCTTCAAGGCTAGATCTATTCGATTCAATCCCTCCCTAATGTAATGGTGAATAACGTCATTTAGTGATTTTATTATCTTAATTTAACCCTAACCCTAATTTTTCACCAATACAATATGTAACTTGACACAATTATTGAGTAAAAAGACATTCTTCAATAATAACATTCACCATACATACTGGATCAATGAGTCCCCCACTTGTGAGAGTTTGTCTTTAATAGTTGCAGTAATGTATAATGGTCCATCAAGTGCAACGATAGTCTCACTAAGATCGAAGGTGATGTATAATTATAGTTTATTTTTAGGTTTTTCAAAGAGGTTCACACTATTATTGGACTCTACACTAAATTCATTGGGAAATAATGCAAGTGTCTTAGATTCAACACTATTATTGTACTCTACACTAAAGGATGTTGCTATTTACTAAGTTGTCATTAGTTTTATACCCAAAGTCATCCTATATACTCTAGTCGGTTTATACTACTGAAAAGTCCAGTCGATAAATACCAAGGCTACCAGTGTCGATTACAGAAGAGAGATAAGTCATCGAGATGATATACATCAAGCTATGAACCGAGAAGAATACAGAATGTCTACCGAGTAAGGTTAAGATGTCTACCGAGCAGCAAAGAAGGTATACCGAGTTAATCTGAACCGAGTGGAAACATGTTACCAGATTCAATGAACCTAGACACACATGTGAAACATGTTACAAGATTCGAGAAGATGAAACCATTATTACATAGGAAATTGCATTTAAAGATTTTTATATGATTTTGAGGAAGAATATCCAATGAAATAATTTCTATGTTTATCCATTCAATAAAACATGTTTGTATGATCAAAGCATGAACAAATCACCATCTCAGAGATCTATATAAATAGAATGATTTGAGTATTTGAGACATGACATGGAAAATCAAGAGAGAAGATACAAAGTGATGATATAGTGATGAAATAAGATTGACAAAGATATTCAGAGGTTACCGAGAAGGTTTCAGAGAACAATTTAAGGGACAGAGTATACAGAAGTGGTTACCGAGTTTATTTATCAATTACCGAGGAATGCTATGAGAAAGGTAATTTTATAATGAGCACATAGAGTTTGCTATAACATTTCAGATGTGAAGTTGCAGATATTTTGTAAATATTTTGATTGAATTATTAAGTTGTGTTAGAACCCTTAAACAGGGTAAAAGACTCTAATAAAGTCTATAAATTGTAAAGCCTTTAACCAGGTACAACATTTTGTAGAAGTGTTTGTAAAATCCTTTAGCAAGGTAGATCTAAATATATGTATACTCCTAACAGGGTAAGCTATCAAAAATAGCTAAACATGTAGCTCTAACCAAGAAATCTTGATTACTACAATAGTGAAGTTGTGGGTGCCATCCCCACTGTAGTTTTCCTCTCTAACCAAGAGTTTCTGCGTGACCAAAAATCTTTGTGTTATGGAGTGAAATTTTGATGGATGTCATTTCTATGATTATGTTTCAATATTATATATTTATGAGATCAGCAATACTTAGTTTGTGTTTATCAGTAAAACTGTTTTTCAAGAAAAATTTTAATGTACTGATTCACCCCTCCCCTCTTAGTACATTAGCTTTCCAAGTCAGACCTAACAATTGGTATTAGAGCCTAATTCTTGGTAAAGGGACTAATAGCCTAAAAAGAAAGATCCTATCAATGGAAGGCTATAAATAATCACGCAGGATTGTGAATCTTCAAGAAGAATTGGATCATGTTAATCAAGTGATTGCAGATATGCAGAGGCAAATGCAAAGATCACTGAAAGTTAGAAGAAGGTTGCCTGATGATTTACAGGACTCACAAGAGTTGGTGGAACAAATTGAAACATCATCTAAGAACAACATATCAGAAGAATTTGAAGAAATGAATGCAAAATTGAGAGAAAAGAACAAAGCACTTAATGAATAGCTAAAAGCAATGAGAAGGGAACATGAATATTTCAACATACAGATGACTAAAAATCTTGATGCATTGAGAAAAGTTGAAGATAATAAGCAAAATTTAGAAGGAGAATAACAACAACTAGAAGCAATGGTGTCTGCAAAGAATGACGAAATATCAAGGATGACTGAAGTTCAACATAATCTATCTGATCAATTGGATTATGCACATCATGAAGCTACTCTAAAGGAAAATGAGATCCAAGCATTGAAACTTGAATTATCAAGATTGATCGATGAACTAGAAGCAAAAAAGAAGTCAAAAGAAACACTGAGGAAAAGCCATGAATCGTCAAGAATGTTGGATGAGCAACTAAATATGTGAACACCCAACAAAGTTGTAGGACTCAGTTATAAAGGAAACAACTCTACCAAGAAAGGGATCAACACCACCAAGAAAGGATAACCATCAAAGAAAGCTAGAAACAAAGATATCATGAAGCCTATTTGCAACTACTATGGAAAACAAGGACATACTGCCAACGTTTGCCGGATCAGAAAAGGTAAGCAACCGAATGTTACTAGGTTTGACGGTTATTGTTACAATTGCAATAAGTATGGTCACACATCTCAGCAATGTAGGACAAAGTCTGTTAACAATTATCAGAAGGAAAAATTCAAGGGGTTTTGCAAAAATTGCAATAGATATGGACACAATACCGAGAAATGTTGGTTTAAGCAGAAAAACTATATGTGGACTCCACACCGAGCAAACACTAGAAGTTACCGAACTCACACAGATCTCAATTGACAATATACTTCAGTACCATGGGATTATAATACAAAAATATGGTGTGAATGTTGTGGAAGATACAGACATATAAGTGCAAACTGTATGATAAGGTTTGGAATGAACAACCGGAGATCATGGGGAAATCCTGGAATGGCATGCTTTCATTGTCACAAAGTCAGACACTTGGCTAAAGACTACAAAAATCAACCAAGAGGAGATACTGAGGAGATAAGAAGCAAATTACAAAAAATTTGGAAAAAGAAGGAAAATGTTTCAACTAATGAAGGAAGCACCTTACCTACCAAGTTAGGTGCATCTACTTCGAATTAATCAATCAAGTTATGGAGGGACTGCATTCTCACAAGGTAAGATCTTAACAGTTCCTATACAATCATGTACATAATTCCAAAATCGGCATAGCTAAGATGCAATAGCAAGTTTGAAATATTATCTAGTCTTTTGAATTACCAGAGAAGTCGGCAAAAGTTTTAAACTTGTCTAGTCTGTAAAAGCTAATAAGAGAGATAGTCGGTATAGTGGAACCGAGTGCATTTAATGCCTATTTCACCTAACTGCACGAAACCTGATAAGGTCAAAAAGAGGTACTTAAAGTATTTTGCACGATCATTTTTCACTTACCAGTTTTCCAAGTGCAGAGAAAAGTGAATCAAAAGGCGATCAAATATTTCCAAGAGTGAATTCAAGGTATTTAGCATAATCTAAACCGCATTTTTTAGCAATTAATCGATCAAAGTCAAGTTGTGAATATTTGTGAAGTATTTACTAAGTTGGAAGCATTTTCTGGTTATTTGAAACCCTAAGTTATTTCGTAAGTAGATTTTCAAGTTTGAAATGGCTCCCAAGGTACAAAAACCCGTTGTAGTAGAAAGCATTGAGAAGCCTACATTGAAATACACCTTACCTCCCAAAGTGGCATCCGAACCCAATGAGAAAACTGCATTCTCTCTTATTCCGGATAGGGTTCTGTTGATCAAAGATGATAGATTTTATACCAAGTGCCGAGTTGAAGGTCTAGGTCATATTGAGATTAAGGATATGTATGACAAAATGTGCACCGATGGAAACCTAGATAGCAAGTTTGAGCATATCAAAGTTAAGGGATTGACCGAAGCCCCAACCTATCCTCGCGTCTTCAAACCCCAATGGGTCAAATTTGTCTTGAGCCGTGTGCATGACCAATTTATGTGGTTAGAGGATCAACCTTTCAAGATCACCAAGCAGATTATTCACATGATAACCGGATACCCTATATTTGACCATGCCCGAGCACAGAAGATGATTTCACAGAAGGAATTGATAACATTAACAGGTGTTGAGTCTGATAGCAGAGGTCTTAAGTTGAACAATGTGACTGATGCAGAACTAAATTTTGCTATTAGAGTTATTGGTTATTGTTTCTTCTAGTCTGCAAGAGAAAACAGTGTACCATGTGCAGCTGTAGATTTGGCTTATAAAATTGTTAAAAAAGGTATGGGAATTGATTTATGTGAAGTGTTATTGAAGAATCTTTTTGAAAATCTCAATACAATAAGGAAACCAAAGAAGAATAATACTGCAAACACACTAAAGTTTGGGTCACTCTTAGTGTGTATGTTCTTCTATTTTCAAAAATTCTTTCCATCAGTCGGTAACATTGTTTGGGAATTACACTGACCTATCACTCATCAAATAAATGATTTCATCAATCAGCTAGGTGATAATTTCAATATGATAATGGATGATTACTTCAATAGATTCCAGGAAAAGATGCATAGCACGTACAGGATTCCACCTCAGCTAGTGGAAAAGTACAAGGATACTATATGTTTTGAAGTGGATACCGACTACTATTATGTCAATGTAGTAGAACCCAAGACTCAATCATTACCGCCTATGGGTTATGATATAGATTTTGACATTGCTCAACAACAGATAGATGCCTTTTTAGCACTTCCAAGGCATGCTACTAAGATCAGATATGGCACCTATGAAGAGGTGAAAGAAAAAGTAAAAATGAGCATTGTAGTACCAAAGGCTGCTAGAAAAGCCACCAGAATGATCAAGGATTTAATTGAGAAGTTTGGAGAAGGTTCTACCTCCACACCTACTAAGACAGAAAGAAGGAAGAGTGATCAACTTTTGATCGAGGAAGAATCTGAAGCTCAAGAAGCAGCAATTACACTAAGCACCGAGTTGCCAAAGGGAAAAGTTTTGAAAAGAAAGAAACAGGATACAACCAAGGTGTCACCGATCATGCCAGCAAAGCGACTGAACACTAGATCATCTGTTGCATCACCTGGTAAGAAGAGAAGAATGTAGAAATGCCTAAGGTTACAAAAAATTATAGAAAGAAGACTAGAAGACTAATTTTGGATAAAGAGGAAAGTGACACAGAGTCAGAAGATGTAAATAAATTTTAGGTTGCGAAAAGCACAAAGGAAGATGTACATAGTGTTGACATTTTTTGTGCAAAATTAAAGCAATATGGTGGATTTGGGTCGTTTAGATATGTAAAATATGATACAAGAATAGATGAAGAGAAGAGGCAAATAGAAGAGACAGTAATTTGTGTACTTCTCAAGTTCCAAGTAGTTCCATTGGAAGTGGTTGGTTTTCTTCCAAAAGATTGTACTCACACATTGATAATAGATGGAAATATGCTATGGACTCGGAGAAGCAAATAAGAGAAAGAGTTTTGGTTCATCTCTTTCGAGATATGTCGGTAGATGACATAAGAGATCATTTGAAAAACTACTAGATAAATTTTCAAGTAAAACAAAGGGCCTTGATAATGATGAATGGCCTATTTCTTGAAGTTGAAAATGAAACTAAAGAAAAATGGAAGAAAATATTCAGGATTCAGGCTGAAGAACCAAAAGGTGAAGTAGAAATAGTTGACATCACCGAGAAAGATCATGCTTCCACTATTTAGTCAGATGAGGATGTAATGGACACTGAAGCATAGGAAGGAGAAATGATAGAAGGAAGCTCCTATGCCAAATTGATATCAAGTGAATCAGTTGTGGAACAAATTAAGTCCTATCCTTCGATCACCCAACAAATTACAGCCGAGAAACTTTAGGACACAGATCAAGGAACAGAGGGTCAAAAGGATAAACCAGATGAATCTACCTCTCAGGCCACCAGCAAGCAAACTTCCCAAGTACCACCAAGCACTGAGACAATTGCCACTAAAACTCCAAGCAAGGAAACATCGAAGGTTACAACAGAGGCTACAAGAACTGACAAAAGTGTTACCTCTATCGAGCAACATACCGAGGAAGGACAAGTCTCAAAATCCATTGTACCCATTCAACCAGAGAAGGCATCATCATCAAAGGAGAAGAAATCAAAAAGACATGGTTTTAAGATAGATCTGTCAAAGCCCATTGTGTTACCGAATGTAGACATTACAAAATTGAAAGGGCAAGCACTAATAGAATTCGGTGAGCTTTGTAAAGCCAAAGCAGAGCAGGAAAGACAGATAGTTATTTAGCAGAAGAACTGTGTACTTCAGAAGGTCAAAACATTATTGACAGACATGATACCTGAAGCTACCATCAATAAAGATGCTGCCATCCATGTGCAACTAAATGAACTACTCACTCAATTGGAGGAATCAGGCGTAGAAGCATCAGAATACCTTAGCAAATTGAAAGATAAAGAGCTAACTGCCAAGATGATTGAAGAAGTGTAGAAAGCAATTCCTATAGGTGAGTGAGGAAACTAGCCTTGTGTCGGCCTATTGTGGAAATTTAATTTAATTTATGACAAGCAAGTATAAAAGGAGGTCATCAATTAGAATCTAATCATAATCTTGGTCCTTCAAGGCTAGATCTATTACATTCAATCCCTCCCTAATGTAATGGTGAATAAAGTAATTTAGTGATTTTATTATCTTAATTTAACCCTAACCCTAATTTTTCACCAATACAATATGTAACTTGACACAATTGTTGAGTAAAAAGACATTCTTCAATAATAACATTCACCATACATACTAGATCAATGAGTCCCCCCCTTGTGAGAGTTTGTCTTTAATATTTGCAGTAATGTATAATGGTCCATCAAGTGCAACGATAGTCTCACTAAGATCGAAGGTGATGTATAATTATAGTTTATTTTTTAGGTTTTTCAATGAGGTTCACAATATTATTGGACTCTACACTAAAGTCATTGGGAAATAGTGCAAGTAGCTTAGACTCAACACTATTATTGTACTCTACACTAAAGGATGTTGCTATTTACTAAGTTGCTATTAGTTTTATGCCCAAAGTCATCCTATATACTCTAGTCGGTTTATACTACTGAAAATTCCAGTCGGTAAATACCAAGGCTACCGGTGTTGGTTACAGAAGAGAGACAAGTCACCGAGATGATATACACCAATCTATGAACCAAGACGAATACAGAATGTCTACCGAGTAAGGTTAATATGTCTACCAAGCAGCAAAGAAGGTATACCGAGTTAATCTGAACCGAGTGGAAACATGTTACCAGATTCAATGAACCTGGACACACATGTGAAACATGCTACAAGATTTGAGAAGATGAAACCATTATTACATAGGAAATTGTATTTAAAGATTTTTTATGATTTTGAGGAAGAATACCCAATGAAATAATTTCTATGTTTATTCATTCAATAAAACATGTTTGTATGATTGAAGCATGAACAGATCACCATCTCAGAGATCTATATAAACAGAATGATTTGAGTATTTGAGACATGATATGGAAAATCAAGAGAGAATATACGAAGTGATGATATAGTGATGAAAGAAGATTGACAGAGATATTCAAAGGTTACTGAGAAGGTTTCAGAGAACAGTTTAAGGGATAGAGTATATAGAAGTGGTTACCGAGTTTATTTATCAATTACCGAGGAATGTTATGAGCAAGGTAATTTTATATTGAGTGCATAGAGTCTTCTATAACACTTCAGATGTGAAGTTGTAGATATTTTGTAAATATTTTGATTGAATTATTAAGTTGTGTCAGAAACCTTTAATAGGGTAAAAGACTCTAATAAAGTCTATAAATTGTAAAGCCTTTAACCAGGTGCAACATTTTGTAGAAATGTTTGTAAAATCCTTTAGAAAGGTAGATCTAAAGATCTTTATACTCCTAACAGGGTAAGCTATCAGAAATAGTTAAACATGTAGCTCTAATTGAGCAATCTTGATTATTGCAGTAGTGAAGTTATGGGTGCCATCCCCACGACAATTTTTCTCTCTAACCAAGAGTTTCTGTGTGACCAAAAATATTTGTGTTATGGAGTGAAATATTGATGGATGTCATTTCTATGATTATGTTTCAGTATTATATATTTATGAGATCAGCAATACTTAGTTTGTGTTTATCAGTAAAATTGTTTTTCAAGAAAAGTTTAATGTATTGATTCACCCCTCCCCTCTCAGTACATTAGCTTTCCAAGTCAAACCTAACAATTTGGTGAATATAGGAAGGTTTTGATTAGGATGTGCTAGGGATTTTCTCCTCTTTCAGTCACACCATCTATAGATATAATATTGTTATCAATAAGGCCTTAAATCCTATATCTCAACTTATAACACTTCTCAATATCATGACTTGCTTGACGATGTTATAGGCAATTTAAGTCCTTGTGGTCAAAGGAAGGTGTTAGAGGCCTAGAGGTATCTATAGGTTTGATGAGAGGAAGTTGCAACACATTATCATTAATCAACCTCAAGATTATACTATGAAAAAGCTTCAAAAGAGGACTTAATTATTTTCTTAAGTATTTTGATAAAGGGGCCACACCTAGTGTTGTGGTTGCCACTTATGTGTTGATGTTGTTGAAAGAGTTATCATTTATCTTGATGAAACCTTTGTTGTGTTTGTTGAATTTTGGAAATGATTATTGAGTTCTCTCATTCTTATCAACTATATCCATTGAAGGAGATGATTCAAATTAGCTCACTTGAAGTTGATAGTTTTTTTTTGTTTTTTTTTGCATTTGTCATAGACATATCCTTGTGACTCATCCCAATGTTTTCCACCAGACCTTGCCTTGGGCTCACTTTTTGTTGAGTTGGGGTTTCAATGGGGCCAGAGGAGGTAAGACCAATCCCCTATAGATGTGTGCAATATATTGCAAACCACACACGTCCATTTAATCTAGCCACTAAGAATTAACCTCGAGACATATATGGGAAGAATGCAAAGCCCTTAGCCAATGACCTTGCCCATGTGAGCTCACTTGAAGTTGATAGTTATGAGGTACTGCACACAATTACATGAAAGAGGTAAGTTCAAAAAATAGAAGCTTATCTCTAATATCCTTTTGCAAATTAATAATGAAAATTCTTTGAACATCATGATCAGGCACATGATAAGAAATTTGTGAATGTAAATGTTTATATCTACAAATAAAATTAATCACTTTTTCTTGAAATCTTTGGTTACAATGAATCAAATTAGTCAAAGTAATTTTAGGACCAATGTTATATTGAAACTGTTGAATGAAAGAATTAGCCAATTGTTGAAAATAAGTGATGGAATAAGGTGGTGAATAACAAAACCATTGCAAAGCTTTATCTCTAAAGGTTCGAGTAAATAATTTTTTCATGATTCTTTGATCATGAGATAAATCACAAGGTTTGAAATGTCTTCACATGAGTCAAGGGGTCACCTTTTTCATTGTATAATTTTAATTGAGATATTTCCACATTCTTATGAGCAACCGCACAGAAAATCTCATCAAATAGTGGGCTTGCTACATCACTAATGAGAATATTGAATTTGGATTGGGCTAAAGAAGTCAATTGTTGTTATAAGGATGAAACACTTTGGGCTAGGTTATTGATAGTGGATTCAGTGGATGGATTAAAATTAGACATATTGGATTGTGATGGGGTAATGTTTGTAGGTAATTGGAGGTTGAGAATAAGGAGGGGGGACATTATGGTATGTTGGTATAGGAGATGGTTGAAAAACAAATGGAAGACTCATAGAAGGAGGTAAGCACAAATATTGATTAGTAGGATTTAACCCATGACTAACATGCATAGGATTAACACTTTGTGTATAGCTATTCATGATAGGAGGTGTATATATAGGCACACTAGACAAGGATGTAGGCATATCGATGGAATGCTCAACTTGACTAGTAGTATGAGAATAACCAAGAGCTTTGGCATAACTTTTAATAGGCATAACACTGGTATCAATAATTTGAGCAATTCCACACAACACTTCCACACCTATCACATCACTTTGAATCATTCTCTTAAAATATTTGATCAAGGGGATTACCGCACTATTCGAGTGTTCCTAACCCATCCATTGTTCAAGCCTATCCAACTCATAGTCAAGCTTCCCCAATTGATTAGTAGTAACGCTAGTTAGAGAGTCATCGTCCTCATAATGAGAAGTGTGAGGTGATTGGGGCTCCATGATGTTAGGTATGTCATGTGTTGAATTATAGGAAATACCAATACTCACATGGAATAGGTAATTCAACTTGGGCTGCATATCCTTGATATTTAAACTTTGGGAAGCCCTAAATCTATAACTTCTCACCAGAATATTGGATGTAGGATTAAGGGTAACAAAAATAATGCACAAAGAGGGAATCTTGAATGCAAAGATTTGAAATCACAATATGATGATTAAACAATGCACTTTTTTGGTAAAATGATTGATTAATCAATGAATTAATCAATTTAAAATATAAAATTGAACACTAGACACTTCTAAATCTGAAAAATAACATGCCATAACAATTATATCTGAGCATATAATTAAAAAATTATGCAACCCACAATTTAGGAGAATAAAATAGGATTTTTATGAATGAACCTCTAAATTTGTGTGCATATATGATATATGAGTGAAAATATGGGTGATTAAATGCATACAAATTAGATTTGAGACTACAAATCTAAAATACTACAAATGTAAGAATGTTGGATTCACCAAAATGTAAAGGTGGGGAAATGGAAATAGGGTTACACAAGATTAGCTATGTAAACTAGGAAAACACCTATTTCACATACCATTACATTCAAAAGGGAAGTAAACCTAATAGACCAACCTCAATTATTCAGAGAAGAGGATTGGATGCTGATTAGATTTTTTTTTTTTTTTTGGGAGTTTAATTGAAATTGTTTTTGAATTAGAATTAAATTGCAATGCTATATCCAGGACAAACAATGAGAAATTGACATAAAAGAACAATAATAGAGTTTCAAATATCATGCAGAGCTATAAAATGAGAACTGAGAATGGAAAATAGATTAGAACCTAGGATAGAAAGTTCAAGAAAAATTGTCGAGACCAAGGAGTGAACCATCCTAGTCCTCAAAATTCTAGAGGCAAACAAACTTGATGTTTTTCAGATTCAGATGATGCACAAAATCTACTATAAAAATATTGTCATAATTTTTGGTACCAAGGGGGGCCAACCATCCCATTCCTTTTCTTTTTGTGCCTTTGAAAGTTGAGTTTGATTGTTGTCATTTACTCTACCATTTTCCTTTCTTGCAGCTCTTGAGACAATTTCTTGTACACAGAATGACAAAAATAGGTTTTTTGATGGGGGTTTGCCTAGGTCAAACCTCATTTAGCAATTAACCTTGAAATTGAAATGATAATTAAATAATGGAATTGAATTAGAATGATTTCCTTTTGAGCAAAATGCTACATCTGATCTGAAAATGCTTGAAATTAAACCTAATACTTTGATGAAGCTTGCTTGAATCTTCACTCAAGGATTTAGGATGCCATGTAGATTGTCTTCATAGAATGTTGATCATGAATGCCATCTTGAATTCTTGAACATGACCTCTCCTTCAATTCTTGATGAGTGCTTGATTTCTTTCTCACTTAGGCTTGAATTTTCTAGAGTGCAATTGAGATCTTGATAGAGGCTCTTGTATTGAAAGGCTACAAAATGAAGGGGGTAGGCTTCCTTTTATACCTAAACGTGCATTGTGTTTGAATTTTTGGAGTAGGAAAACATAGAGCTATATTTCTTGCCCACATGAGGTGACCATGGAGGGGTCCTATTTTGGGTCCTGATTGGGAGGGTCGGGGCATCCTGTTCCTGAGCCAAGAATAGGGTGCCCAGAGCATCCTAGTCTTGTCAATCAGGATTCAAAATTGGATAGGGGATAGATAAGGATTTGAAGATGTAGAATTCAAGAGGGTGTGAGTAGAATCAAAGTAGGCAGTGAGCACTAAAGTTTGAAATGCCAAGGTGAGGCCTAGGTGAGGATGAAATTGCATAAGGATACAATTTATGATGCTACAACTCCAATTACATGATAATGGCTTACAAATCAATGAGAGAATAACCTTTTGGGTAGAGGCAATATTAGATGAAGGAATGTTGTAGTTCCATATAAGGAAATGATAGTTTTTAAGGACAGATTCCAACATAGATTAAAATATGAATAGTCATATTCAAAATGGAAGATAGTATCCTAAGCATGGAAGAAGACACAGGTATAAAATGAAGTGGTAAGTTTTTTTTTAGACTCTCAAGTATTTTTTGACATGTGTAAAAGGACCGACCCTATTGGATAGATATGAATTCAAACAATAGTTACAAGCCTTAATCACTCAGTTTCAAGTAGTTTGAGGGGTCTTTACTGCCCAAAAATAGTTTCATCCAACTCAAGAAACTTTGGAGGCTTGTTGAAAACTTTTAGAAGATAGTTGATTTGATGGATGAAGTAGATACATTATGGAGAGAATCTAGGGAAAATGGGTGAGCTATTCATGTGATGGAGAAAATTTAGGGAGATAGTTTTGACCATTTTCAAGGCAATTCCAGGTATCTAGGAATTGTTTGAGTAACTTCTTCAAAAAATGGGTCAATGGAGTAGACTTAAATGCATCTTCCCACCATTTTGGAGAATTTTGAAGACCTTGAAAAGAGGGACACATCAGGTGGACACCTAGGAGGTTTTTGACCAAGTAAATGGATGAACACTTCTTTTTTTTTGTTTTTTTAGTTGGTTAGCTATTGTACTTTAAAAGGACAATACTAGGCCTCTTTAGAGTTTAGTTATTTCTTTCTTCTGCTTAATATTGTAGTTGTTCTCAAGCTCTTTGATCAAAACACGGTCTTATAACTCAGAAACCATCACTTTGTGATTGAGGCAACAACTGTAATTTTTATTTTTCAAGCAATGTCAAGTAATTTTCAAAGCATGTCATTGTAAAAACACCTTCTTTCAATAAAAATAAGTAATTATATTCCCTATAATAGCCTTCTCTTTATGTGTACTATTGTATTCGATACAATGTTTATGTAATTTTCTTGAAATCATTAAGTGAACATTTGAGCTGCGACACATCAAAATAGAAAAAACACAAGTATATTCATGTAGGTTGCTAGTTGCGTAGGGTAAAAATTAGTCTTATAGTTGTGAAAACTCTTTTTTTCCTTTTAAGAACCATGGAAAAATTAAAACCTTCTTGCAAAATATTTATGTATGGATGTATGTAATGCTTTGGTTGTGAAAAATCATCTAAATAGTTGAAAATTATGCATCAAACAATTATATGAGTCTCAACAACAACTTGGTGCATCACCTTAGTATAATTTTCATTTTCAGACACTCCTTCCCCTTTTCCATTGAAAGCCAGTAGTGTAGACACCTAAAATTGTCCTAGCCTAATTAAATAAATATTTTATTTATTTAATTACTTTATCCTAAGCCTTATATTAATTAAATAGATCTTTATCAATTTAATTAATCCACTAAGCCTTTTCTAGCCTTTCCCTATTTAAATAAATATTTTCTTATTTAAATTATCATTTTATTTATTTAATTTGCCCCACCTCTTCTATTAATTAAATATCTCTTTATTTATTTAATTAATTCATTAGATTTTTCCCTCCATGACAAGTGTCATTCATCTCTTAATTTACCTTTAACCACCTCTCTAATATTTTCCTATTTTGTATACCTACCTTCTAATATGAGCTAACCATTTATCCCTCCACTTCTCAATCTAAGCCCTCAGTTTCTAGGGTTCTCTCTATAAAAGAGACCTCTCCCTCTCTCTTTCCATATGAATAAAGTGATCAAGTACCCAAACTCTATCGAATTAAATACTCAACCACTATCCATTTGCCATTGAGCTCTTGTGCACATGCAAATTCTAAGAGCAATTACATCAAGCAAGATCAATGGAGATAGGAGGACAATAAAGACAAGGCCTTGGAGCATGTGAATGGTATAATATTTCTTTATTTTATGTTTTGTATGTTACTTGTTTATTCTTGGTTTTATGTTAGATTCATTGTAGGATTAGGGTTTTAGTGGTTGATTCTCTTACGTATTACAATAATTTTAGTTTCCCAATCTAGAATAAACAAGTAGTTTAGAATTAGTTTTGCATGATTAAGACCAAGAAACAACCTTATCTACACATCCATCTTCATTATAGGCACAACCTAGAGATGTTCCCATGTGCCAACGAGTGGTAAGGTTAATAGCTTAATCAGGGGTGCAACTTTGTTGATAACACAAAGAAATTAAGATCAATTATATAATTAAAAATTAAGAATAATGTTGCAAGAGGGAAATTTGATTTTTGAAAATGATTTAGAAGAATAATGCTAGTTTAATAAAAAATACATTTTATTTTTAATTAATTTAGAAGAATGATTAGTAAAAATGTTGTTCATAAGCATTGGACAATTTTTAGTATCAACATTTTACCCCTCTTTGAGATAATGTGATTTAGTGTTGTTTCAAAGAAAAATTTAAAAAATAGTTTCAATTATTTCCCTAGCACACTCTAGTGACACCAAGATAACATGGTGCCCCCTCAATAAATTGCTCAAAAAATCTAAAATTTGAGACCATTTTGTCAATAGGCTAATTTTGTGTGTTAGGCTAGCTAGACATCAAAAAATAAGGTCACTAGGTCAATATGTTATCATAGAAAGTGTTCGAATGTAGATTCAATTAAAAAGTGTGCTAGGGGGTCCAGTAAGTCTATGAAGCCCTACATATAGCCCATTTGGGTCCCAAACTTCTCAATTTCGCTTGTTTGGTTTAGAAGTTTTAGAGGAAAGGAGTGAGATGAAGGAGATTTGCAATGAATCTATGAATGAAATTCCACACGGAGATCATAAATAAGCATGAGTGTGCACCTATGAATGGCCTACATATTCAAATTTCCTAGTGTGTACCTCTTATTTTGTTATTTTTCAATGCCCGCCAAAATACCTTAGAGAAATATACCCATCTAACATGCAAATAGAGATTAAAAAAAAATTAATACTCTAATGCATCACACATTTAGCTCAAATAACCACCTAACATTTATTCTAACATCATCTAATTATATACATAATCAAATCTAACATGATCATAAGAATATAAGTACGCAAGCAGAAATAAACAACATCTCATAACTATCATCATTCCCTAGGGTATCTCAATGTCATTACTAACTTAACATAGAACTGAAGTGTCATAAAATTGCAACCCTAGCAATTTTAACCATATTTGAGGTCCTCACCTTGGCAACAACATCTTCCTTCCCAACTGGGACTTCTCTCTGCATTTCCATCTCGAACCTCTGCTTGTTTAAGCCCTGAGATGGCCTCAGAACCCTGCCCGAACCCCAAGATAGGGAAGGATAGGGGCATGGTTCCCTTGTCCCCCCTAGGACAATAGTGTGGCACCCCTATCCCCCACTCTTAGGGTGGCCCCAAGATAGGTCCCTTCGGTCCCATTTGCATTTTGGGATTCCAAATCTCCCCGATGTCGGCCTCTGGTGAGATGAATTAACTCTTTGAGGCATGTATAAAAGGAAGTTAGTCTTCTCATTTGTAGAGATAAAAGGGGTAGAGGATGAAATATACACAAAATACACGATAGGCGAAGTTCAAGAATTCAAGTCTTCAAGCATCCATCAAGTCTTCTTCATTCATCCATTGGAGCAATATTTACAACATTCATTTGCAAGCATATGTGTGTGTTAGGGTTTTGTCATGTTACATGCTATTTCATGCAACATTTGTGATTACATTCAAGAAGCAAAGCAACCATCATCAACAAATTGTATTTTTACAAGGTATACATTTCCATTGTTTACATTCAAGCATTTGCAATTACTTTCTTTCAAGGTTGATTCCTCAACCGAGTTTGACTAAGGCAAACCCCTATCCACAACCCCTCCTCCCTTCTTTTTTCTATGTAGGTTACAGGTGTGCAGCTATATTTTTAGATCTAGACTTCATTCACAGAGGCAAAAGAACCCTTTTCATTTCATGGATTTTTCGGAGGACCATGGACACTTTCAGCATGGTCCCGACAACTTTTCTTCAAATTTACAAGGCAGATCCGCTCCAGTCTAAATATCTCATATCCGAAGTTACAACGCGATCCCGACTTGGTAGCTCCTCATTTCACTCATTTTATCTCTCTTTTCTACATAGTCAACAAGTCAACTTTCTCATTTACAAAAGAGGGTAAATCGCACTTCAACCCTTCCAATCCACTTGGAACTCACATCCTTGTTTCCCTTGGATTTGGATCTAGTCTATTCAAGCCCCTCTTTTGAATGTAAAGTTCCTCCAAGCAAAAATCATCCTAGTGGCTTCCTTTCTCTCTCCTAGGTGGGGAGTCACTAGGATCCAATATTCCACTTTACATTTTGGTGAGCCTGATGTCTTACACATTAATTTTGAATTCTCATTATTAGATCTGATTAAGTGCAATTTGAATTTCAAATTTCATTTCCAAGTTTGATTTATTTGCAAATTTTAGAGGTTAATTGCATCAAAACCCTAATTTTTTATTTTGTGAACATTAAACTTGTGAAGTGCAAAATTTTAATTGCTTGTTTCAGATCTAGTTTTTATTTCAAAATTACAATTCAAATCTGCCATTTTATTCTAAAAATTCAGTGGTTAAATAGAAAAACCCTAATTTTCAAGATCCTTTGAATTTTTACCTTTCACTACCAATTTGATCGATCTAGACATCTCCAAATCAACTATTTTTTTGGATTTTGCAATAAAATCATAATATCTATAATCTCTGAAAATTTCAGAAAAAGTTGGTCGGACTGTGTGCACTTTCAGCACAGTCCCTGGTTTTTTTCTCAAAGTTTCGGGAGATGGAATTGACTGTAGTTTTCTACTTAAATCCAAAAAATTGGTGTACTTTATTAATTTTAACACCTCCTAAGGTCGAACACAAATTCAAATTTTATATTAATTTTCATAAAAAGGTCCTAATTTTAGATCTTTTCTAGCAAATTAAGATACTTTCAATGGCAATTAATCAATTGGATTTACTTGCTCTTTCACATATGATTACATTGTTTTTCACTTATATTTACTACAATCATGTGTCGGATAAGGGTTTCTTTCATTTCCTGTTACTTCTCTTCATTCATAGCACTTGGTCATATTGTGTTATTAGGATTTCCAAATTATTTCTTTTCAATTAGATCTTAAAGCTTTCATGTATCATTTATGTTGCATTATGGTGATGTTGTTAATAAAATGCATTTCCTATGTTAATCACCTTAAAGGTTTTGTAGATCCTAAACCCAAAGATCCTAACCCTTGTACCTCTCCTAGGGTATCTTGTGTGGATGAGATGAGACCTCATGCTTTAACCAATGCCCTCTTTAAACAAGTGCAAGCATTGGAAAGTGACAAGCACCCATCTTCTTCTACACGTACCCTTGAGCAAGGGGGAAAAATCAAAACATTAACATTATTACATCTTTAGATCCTCCTTATTCTCCTAAGACTTATCTTCAACATCAAAGCATATATAGGGAGGATGATGTCATTCATTTTATTCATGATCTCTCCCCTCGCATATAAATAACTAAAAATGAGCTTCTAGATGATGAAGATGTTCATCCCAAATCCCCCACAAAGGATAAGCTTGATAAAGGAAAGGAGATTATCATTTCACATGATACTCCTTCATCTACAAATCCTTTTCTTCCCCCTTATACATCTGATTTCCAAGAAATTCATGATCCTATTCCTCCATCTAGTCAATTGCAATATTCTTATAGTCGTGGCTTTCATATAATCACAAAATAAGGTTTTAATGGACAAGGAATTGGGAAATTTGAGCAAGGAATTTGTGTCCCTATAAATCTTCCTACACAAACTACTACAAAGAGCCTAGGAAATTATGCTCCTCTTTCTATAGATGAACTCCTTAGGCTCCAAAAATTTGAAAATTATCTTAAAAGACAACAAATCAAAAGAACCCGCAAGAATGCTTCTTCTTCAAAACGTCCTTTTTGTTCATTTCATCAAACTCATGACCATAATGTTGATGATTGCCTTGGTTTTCAAAAATCTATTCAACATGGCATCGACAGTGGCAAAATTAGAATTTTGGATGATAAACCGTCTTCTTCTCCTTTATGTCAAGATGATATTTATCATCCTGAAAGACTAGCTGCAAGAATCTTTTGGAGATTGAAATATGATAGGAACATTTCCTTTCCTCCTCAAAATAAAAATAAGAATCTTAAACTAGTGAAAGGTATTGAATATTATATTTTTTGTGATTCACATTCACATTATTTGGGGAAATGTTATGCATTTAAGCAATTTGTTCAAAATCAATATGATCTTGCACGAATTTCTCTTACAATAGATTTAGTTGTCTTCCTTGACATCAAAATCGTGCCTTAGCAGTTCTTTTCTCTTCATGTTGTTCCTCACCCTTATCAAATAAATAGTCAACTTAGTTGGGGGCTCTTTATCATTTGTGGTGGTGTTGTTTCAACTTTACAAACTCTGGGGCAACAACATGAAATTCATTTCTCTTTATATTCATCTCTATCTTAGATACATTATTAGATCTCTTTTATAGCATAAGAATCATTCCTATGTGAGCATATTATTATTCTTGGGTTTCTTTTCTAAAAAGAAGCTTCTTTAATGGGTGGTGCCCTTCTTCTCTTTCCTTCATTCTCTTGGAAAAAAAACCTCTTTTATGGTCTCAATTATTAGCAAGTAGGATATGCCCCTTGGCATGGAATGATCTCTTGCGAAGTATGTGTCCCTTCCTTGCGAGGATTTGTTTCACTAGGAGGGCATATCACTTGCCAATACTCACCATTAGAAGATGTGTAATGTTTTTCTTTGTCTTCCTCACTTGTGGGGGTGGATTTTCACTCCTTTCTCTTTATTTATTTTTATCTCATGTATCATTGTTTCCTTTAGGGGATGCATTTTTCATATGTGATTATCATTTCCTACAATGGTATGTTTTTATGATTAATCCCCCTTGGGGAATATGTGATGTTTTTTCTCTCTTCCTTTTGAATATTACCACTTCTCGGGACATGTATTTTACATATACTAATGTATTTTTGTGCATGTGTTCATGTAAGTACATTGTGCATTTTCTTATGTTTAATCTCTCTCTAGAAGATTGTGTAAGCTCTTCTCATTGTCCCTACACTTTGGGGGCAGTGATTTTTCTCTCTTTCCATCTCTAGGGATCCACTCTTTCCTATGTTGTGGATAGTGTGAGTTTTATTACTTGATGTCATTCCTTGTGTGGAATTGTTGTTGTTCACTCAAGGGTTCTCTCTTATACAAGAGGTGTAAGTCCTTGACTACAATCTCTTTCACACTTGGAAATGCACACCTATAATAAATTCACCTATCCCCATTAGGATAAAAGTGAGTCATCCTTCATCAAGAATCCCTTTCACCTATCAATAGGAGGAAGGATTGAATTATTGTTCTCTTTCGTGCTTCATTATAGAAGATGTTATATTTGTCTAAGACAACTCCTCTTGGGGGTAGATGTCTTTTTGAACAAAGATCTCTTCTCCTCCAAGGATCTCCTTTACACTTATAGCAAGATATCTCTTTTCAACTATCTTATCCTTTCTTGAAGAGTATTCCCTCTCTTGCTTTGATTTATGACATTGTTGCATAGCGGATATATTCTTTGTGATGAAGGTAGGTATCCTTGTTCTCCTTTCCTTAAGATATTAACACCAACCTATGTTGGCATCTTAAGGGGGGGACCCACACCACTAATTTGTCCTATACTTCTCTCACGCATTGTACAGTGGGATATTCTTGGAACTAAAGGGAAAAATCTTAGAGCAAGATGTTGTCACCTTTCTCTTATGCAATGGGTCATTCTCAGAACCAGAGCATAGACTCTTAGAGCAAGATGTCATCACTTTTTCCTTGTATAGTGGGTCATTTTCAGAACCAAAGCACAGACTCTTAGAGCAAGATGATGCCATTTTTCTCTTATGGAGGGTGATTATTCTTGGAACCAAAGCACAGAATCTTGGAATGAGATATCACGCCTTTTTGACACTTGTACTATACATTCTATACAGGTTGTAGCGTACTTGGGCATAGACTCCTATGAGGCACTTCAAACCTCACTTGCACACACACTCACTTGAGGTTGGGTGGAACTAATGGTGTTCTCACTCTCCTCCCTTACATGGATCACACAGACAGACTTTGGGGGCTAGATTTCCATGTCCTTCTCTCCATGGATCACCTAGTTTTAGGGGCGAGATGTCCATGGTTTCTCTCTTGTTTGTCTTTCTTCTCATGGATCACCAAAGTCTGTATTCATGTCCTCTCTCTCCTTCCTCTCTTGAACCTATAGTTTTTATATTGATGGTTCATGGATGATGTTATCTTTTCTCTTTTATGTGATCACTCATGTTTATATGATGGCATTGATCTTTGTGTCCTAATTAGTTGTTGAGACATCTGAGTATCAAGGTCTCTTTGGCTAGTTGGTTTGTCATTTTGTGTCTTGTTTTTGTCTTGTGTCTTTTGCACTTTGTCTTTGATTTGTGTGTCTTGTTGTTATTTTTGTCTTGTGTGCTCTTGCATATGTTTCAGTGAGATAAGATCCTAAGATCTGGGGCTTTATTCCTCAAGATTAGTGATGTCTTATACTCCTTGTGGAATTTCTTTGTATCTCTCATCTTCATCTCTATTTTTTCTACTTTACTGATAGTATTGGCATAAGCCATACACCTACTAAAGTGGGGGCTAAATGTAGTGTCATAAAATTGTGACCCTAGTAGTTTTAACCATATTTGAGGTCCTCGCCTTGGCAACAACTTCTTCCTTCCCAATGGGGACTTCTCTCTGCATTTTCACCTTAAACCTCTCCTTGTTTAAGCCATGAGATGGCCTTAGGACCCTGTATGAACCCCAAGATAGGGCAGGATAGGAGCATGGCACCCCTATCCCCCTAGGACAGGGGCATGGTTCCCCTATCCCCCCTTTTAGCGTGGCCCCAAGATAGGTCCCTCCGGTCCCATCTGCATTTTGCGATTCCAAATCTCCTCGATGTCGGCCTATGGTGAGATGAATTAACTCTCTTAGGAATGTATAAAAGAGAGTTAGTCTTCTCATTTGCAGAGATAGAAGGGATGAAGGAGGAAATATACACGAAATACATGATAGGCGAAGTTCAAGCATTTAAGTCTTCAAGCATTCATCAAGTCTTCTTCTTCATGTGTCTTCTTCATTCATCCATTGGACCAACATTTACAACATTAATTTGCAAGCATATATGTGTGTTAGGGTTTTGTCATGTTACATGCTAATTCAAGCAACACTTGTGATTAAATTCAAGAAGCAAAGAAACCATCATCAACAAATTACAGATCTACAAGGTATACATTTCCATTATTTACATTCAAGCATTTAGAATTACTTTCTTTCAAGGTTGATTCCTCAACTGGGGTTTGATTGAGGCAAACCCCTTTCCACAACCCCTCCTCCCTTCTTTTCTGTGTGTAGGTTATAGGTGCACAATTGTATTTTCAGATCTAGAATTCATTCATAGAGGCGGAAGAACCCTTTTTGTTTCAGGGATTTTTTGGAGGACCGTGGAAACTTTCAACACAGTCCCAAAAAAATTTCTTCAAATTCGTAGGGTAGATCTGCACCAGTCTAAATATCTCAGATCCAAAGTTACAGAGTGATCCCGAACTGGTAGCTCCTCATTTCACTCATTTTATCTCTTTTCTAAATAGTCAACAAGTCAACTTTCTCATTTACAAAAGAGGGTAAATCACACTTCAACCCTTGCAATCCACTTGGAATTCACATCCTTGTTTCCCTTGGATTTGGATCTAGTGGATTCAAGCTCCTCTTTTGAATGTAAATTTCCTCAAAGCGAAAATCATCCTAGTGGCTTCCTTTCTCTCTCCTAGGTGGGGAGTCACTAGGATCCAATTTTCCACTTTACAAGAAAAAAATCATATAACAACATCATATAACTCAACCATATCCTTTCTACAAAAATCCTATAATCATATCACCTATGAATATAGAAACACATCCATTTACATTTTCCTTTATGCATATACAATACAATCCCATATATTCCTAATCCTTAGGTTCATTTTAGATGCACCAAATCCAAATATTCCTAACACTTAATCCCAACCAATGAACAAGACTTCCAAAGTCCATAAGATAATGTTTCTAAAGCATAATCTTTCCAAACTAACTAAACCATTATTTCCATTTTCAAGTCATAAGATACATATATTCTAATCCAAATAGTATCATCTACTCCAATATAAACTCAACTTCCAACTACATGAATAGTAAACATCCAAGAAACATCATATGTCCAACAAGGATTACAACCACATATTCTACTACAGGATTAATAATCACAACCTACTAAATCAATTCCCAATTATGAATGTATACAATGTTTTCTTACATCAGGACACATAGTCTCCAATCTACAAGTATGACTATCTCATAGTACATGATACAATAATGTCTAACCAATCTCATGAAATAATAATTTGCTCCAAGAATCCAATCATGAACTGAAGAGATAGATAATTCACATCCATGCATACGAACATCCAATGAAGAGAACATCCCAATGGAAGAAGGCATAAAACCACCTGACCATGTGCAACCAATAAGGAACCACCCCCTGTGCTCTGCAGAATGACACAAGGTCCCACACATACTCTATACCTAGGCTGACACCTAAGAACCAAAGGACACAACAATACAATCACCATAATTTAAAAACAATTACATAAACAATAATCCAAATCACATCACAAGGCTAAATCAAAAGCATACTCCCAGAGGCTATCCAACAAACATGGCATAAGAAATAATGACACATGTAGGGAAGAGTGTCATCACATGCTACCCTCACAAAGAATGGAGATCCATGGGTCTCTGCCTTGGCACCCTTAATAGGCATTTGGAACCATCTTGATGCAGGAGCATCCCCGGTTCATAGCAATCTTGCATCAACCAAAAACATTTTCTCTCTATTTTTCTTTTTGTTTGCAGTTTCAGCTTTTCTTTCTACATGTCCTAGTTTTGGCTCACCGGATTCTGTGGAGTTGGATTCTACTTGAATACTTGATCATATTTCTTAGTTCCAGATCGCATCGTATTTGGATTATTTTATGACAAGTTATCACTATCAGTTTCCTTGACGGTTTCTTATTACCGATTGACAGTTCTTGTTACCAGTTGCCTGGACCTATTTTGGTGATCTACCGAAACCCCTTTTAAATCTTGCAGATCCTTGGGAATTGATTCTGATGTTCCTTGGCATGTGGCCGACCTTTTCTCATGATCTACGCTTCATCCTTTGGATTTTCTGGAGGAATCTCTTGGCGAACCTTGTTAATTTTACATGTTAGGTCTTGTTCTTCGGGTTTTGATCCCTTTTTGGGCTGACTGGATCCTTTGGATCATATATATAATTGTAATTGCACATTAGAATGTAATCAATCGAAGAATCAAGTAGCGGGACTGTGCATATAAGATAGATCTTAAGATTCAAGGTCTCGGTTCTAATCTATTATTTATGTTCTACCAAGCCTATGAGCCGGTTATGTTGTAACCTAGTTGTTACCGGATGGTTGTAATAAATTTTCATGAAATAAAACAATCTATTCTGCATTGCCTCCATCATATCTTTGTGTTTTCATTGTGTTACTCTTGTCGATCAGTCCAGATTGATCTCTTTGAGGTCCCTCCTCACCGGTGACTGCTACAAGTGGTATCAGAACGAAGTTTCATTCCAGAGGTTGCATGTCCTGAAATTTTTGTTGTAGGGTGGCGGATTGCGGGTCCGACCTGCAGTTGCAGAGGATCGCCATGAATGATGGCATGAAGAGGAGCTAAGAATGGTGGAGTGTGTGGGAATGCAGATCCTGTTGTGATGGAGATTTTGCAAGGTATAGCAGCTCGGTTGGAAGTTGTGGAGACAACCCAGAGAAGAGGTCGACATATTGAAGATGTAAGTGAATATGAAGGAGAAGAATCCCTGACAGAACAAGTGAACCCATCTGCAGTTGATCCGGATGAGGAGAGGATTTTAGGGTTTTGAGTAGGGAGAATACTAAACCTCATTTTACCCCACCGGAATATGATGGGAAGTTGTATTCGGATGTGTGAGAGTTGAGAAACACAACACCATAGGAGCCTAAAGATCTCTGCAAGTTGAATAACCTGTTACAAGGAGAAGCAAGGAAGCAAATAACAGAAAAGAAATACATAAAAAATATGCTCAAAAAGATGAGAGCTCAATATTCACAAAATGTGTAATGTGATAATGAAATGATACAAAGGAAAAGAATCCAGCCTCTAATAGGTCAAGAAACCCTAAAAAGGAAAACCTAGGCTTGCACATAATAATTAATAAAAGAATTAATTATTATGCACCTAAAGTTAGCTTAAGTGTAAAAGAGATAAAGGGAACTTAAATAATTAAACAAATATTGTTTAATTAATCAAGTAAATACCCGAATACTCTAACACCCCCACTTAAGCTAGACTTAGGGAGAAGTTAAAACCTAGAACAACTACTAAAAGCAAGAAAGATGGGTCCGGTAACAAGGCCTGATCAGGTACCCAAATACAACCAAATCTCTATGAACTAGAGAAATAGAGAAAACCATGTGGGAAAAAAACTCTACTCCAAAAAAGAGATGGAAAAAGCAAGTGAAGGACTAAAGAAGCCTCCAAACAAGAATGTTCCAAAAAGATAGGAACAAGAGAAGATCAGAAGAATCACTGAAGCATGAAGAACCTGCAAACACTGTCGAAGAATAACTACTGATCTGAAGTACCTCCATTGAAAGAACATGACCAGGTAGAGAAGACTATAATCTGTAGGAGTGCCTTCAAATGACACTACTCGAATCAGAAGGCAAACAAAGGCAAACAACTAAACTCAAAGATACAAATGGCATGAGAAACCAAAGCCTGAAGAGCTAATCAATCGAACCATGGAAGCATTAGAACCAGCAGGACAAACCTCCCCATAATGTTGAAAGGGAGAGGGACAAGTGCACTGAAAAGAATGGCCAACAAGAACTGCATGACGAAAAACCAGGAACATCGAAGGCGCAGAGACAATACATAGTGTCATGGAAGGAATACTCACTTGACACATAACATGAGGCAAATTTTGTGGAAGGAACACTCACTGGACATAGGTGGATGGAAAACAAGGCAAACATCAACCCCCTCATGGCACTTTATAAGTAGTGCATGTACAATAAGGCACAAGATGTGCAAGATCCCAATACATGATGGCACTTTATCTTAGTGTGTTTGCATAAAAGAAGCTACAATGATAATAAGACTGGAAATAAAAGGAAGATCCAAAACCAAGGCATCCTACTCAGAGAAGAGATCCCAGGACCTGAAACAACCAAGATATCCATAGAGTGTTGAAAAGCAAAAAACTGAAGAAAATATTCCTGGAGCAGAATCTGGAAAGAAAACTCATATGGCTGGAAATTATATAGGACAAGCTTTCCAACGATATAATTTTTTTGGAAAATAGAGTTCGGATGCTCATTCTATGGCTCTTGGAGTGCAAAAAGAAGGCCCCACTTTGACTAGAAAAAACCATAGTCAAACAGAAAAATTGGAAAAAATTTCTAACACCATGAGGTCCAGCTCGGAACTAGCTTTCCGACGCCTATTTGTTTTCGAAAAAATGACTCCATTTGCCCAAGTGATGGCCAAAAAACAAACTCCCCCTAAAACAGGAAAGACGGAGGTGCAACGGGGGTAGGGCCAGGCGGCGGTGGCCCGTGGGCGGAGCTCCAGTGGCTGGTGGGTGGTGCAGCGGTGGCCGGGCAGTGCTACTGTGGTTTTTGGCGAAGGAGTCGTGGCAGCGGCCGAAAAGAGTAGGGGCGGCCGGCGAAAAAGGGCAGCGGTGGCGAGCGAAAAAGGCAGTGACGACAGGAAGGGCACCGGTAGGGCAGCTGTGGCGGCCGGCGGGTGTTGTGGCAGCGGGGGCCGGGAAGGCAGGGCGTTGCGGCGAGGGTCGGGAAGGCGGGGAGCTGTGGTGGGGAGAAGGGTCTCGGAGGGTGTCGATGACTGGTGAGGCCCACTCTGACAGCAGTGGTGGCTTGCAACATGGCAGGGGGTCCCACAGTACCTTGTGTACTGTGGGGAAACCCCCCAAAACAACTTTTTTTTTATTTTTCAAAAACCCTTTTTTCGCCTTTTTCAATAACTTTTTTGATTTTTGATTTTTTGATTTTTTTTTTCAACAAATCAAAAAATCGGCCTGCATGCCGTAAAAAGGCAAAAAAGAAATTGAAATTTTTTTCTCAAACTGCATGTCAGGGTCGTACGGCCTGGTACCGGAGAAAAAATACTCCCAGAGGCTCAAGAGCCAAAAATGGTCAAGTTTTATATGACTATAAGGGTTTTTGGGCCTTCTGAGCATGATGGTGAGGTCCATTTAGGTCCAAAGTGCTAAAAAAAAAGCCCTATCCCTAAGTGCATAAAAAACTTTCTGAAACCCCACATCTACTTCCAATGCAAAAATTCTCAAAACAAGAACAGAGAGCTACAAATTTGATGCTCTGATACCATGTGAGAGTTGAGAAACACAACACCATATGAGCCTAAAGATCTCTGCAAGCTGAATAACTTGTTACAAGGAGAAGCAAGGAAGCAAATAACAGAAAAGCAATACACAGAAAATATGCTCAAAAATATGAGAGTTGAATATTCACAAAATTTGTAATGTGATAATGGAATGATACAAAGGAAAAGAATCCAACCTCTAATAGGTCAAGAAACCCTAAAAAGGAAAACCTAGGCTTGCACATAATAATTAATAAAAGAATTAATTATTATGCACCTAAAGTTAGCTTAAGTGTAAAAGAGATAAAGGGAACTTAAATAATTAAACAAATATTGTTTAATTAATCAAGTAAATACCCAAATACTCTAACAGGATGAATTGATGGATTGGATCTCGGAGATGGAGAAGTTTTTTTATTTTGAAAACACTACAGTAGAGAGGAAGGTGAAATATGCTTGTACTCGGTTGAAAGGTCATGCATCTCTTTGGTGGGAGCATTTGCAAGTTGATAGACAGAGAAGAAGTAAAGAGAACATTAAGACATGGGATCAAATGATTGCTAAGTTGAAGTCAAAGTTTATGCCAGCTAATTATCAAGTGAATCTGTTTCAAAAGTTGCAGAATTTGAGACAGAAGGAATCTAGTGTGAAGGAGTACACTGAAGCATTTTACAAGTTGAACATCGAATCCGGACATGTTGATGATGAAGTTGAACAAGTTTAAAGATATTTGAATGGATTGTAGATGTCTATAGAAGATGAACTTAGTTTGATCAAATTGGAAAGTGTTGAAGAGGCTTACCAATATACCCTAAAGGTAGAAGAGAAGCAAAATAAAAGACATGAGTAGAGGCAGAGAGGTAGAGGTGGAAGTTTTACTGGAGGAATAGGATATACCGGAAGAAGAGGAACCTGTACAAATCAGATTAAGGACAAGGAAGTGAACAAAGAAGGTGATTCATACCGGAAAGATGATAAAAAATTCTACCAGAGGAGAGAACCAGATGGCTTCTGGAATGAGAATTTTGGAAGACAATACAAGAGGACATTTAGAGGAACTTTCTATAGTGTGGAGGAGAAGGAAATCATGCATTCGAGTGTAAGAAGATATAGAATACTAGAAGAGAAACAATGGTGGAATAAAACCCCACCGGATCAAACAACAAACTGAAAGATAGATAATTGTTGATGATGAGGAGAGCTTTGTGTCATACTAGATGAGATGAAGAGCCCTTGCAGAGGAAGAATTTGTTCAAGACCAGATGTAAGGTATCTGGTAAGTGTTGTAGTATTATTATTGATAGTGGTAGTTTAGATAATCTTGTTTCAGAAGAAATAGTGAATAACTTGAATTTGGAGAGACTAAAACACCCTAAGCCTTATCAGATAGCATGGTTTTAGGATGAGCATAAGTTGTTAGTAATTGAGCAATGTTTGATGAAATTGAAAATTGGGAATTATCGTGATGAAGTCTTGTGTGATATTATGCCTATGGATATTTGTCATATTTTGTTGGGTAGACCTTGGCAGTACATGATGGGAGGAATAATACATACACTATTGTGGCCAATGGGATGAATCAAACCTTGTTGCCTTTGGAGGAACCTTTGAAGAATGAAGTTTGTACAAATGCTAGAATCTATTTGGTAGATGGAAGGAAATTCTTGGATGGATTGAGACATGAGAATGTGTGTTTTTCCTTAGTTCCTAAGAAGACTAAGAATTTGGAGCATGAAGGAGAACAATCGAAAGAGATAAAATATTTGTTGACAGAATGTGAAGACATCATTTTAGATAATGTACCTGATGGATTGCCACCTATGAGAAGTATTAGTCATTGCATGGACTTGGTTCCCAAAGCTAGTTTGTATAACAAAGTTGCACACTGGTTGACACCGCCAAAGAATGAAGAGTTGAATAGACAAGTGCAGAAGTTGTTGAAGAAAGGTTTGATCAGGGAAAGTCTGAGCCCTTGTGTAGTACCAATAGTATCAGCACCTAAGAAGAATGGAGAGTGGAGAATGTGTACTGATTCCAGAGTAATAAACAAGACCACGGTGAAATATTGGTTTCCTTTGCCTAGGATGGATGACATAATGGACTATTTGAGTGGAGAAAAATACTTTACAAAGGTAGATTTGAAGAGTGGATATCATCAGATCAAGATCAGAGAAGGAGATGAGTGGAAGACAACATTTAAGACAAATGAAGGATTGTATGACTGGTTGGTGATGCCTTTTGGGTTAACTAATGCACCGAGTACTTTCATGAGGCTGATGAATGAGGTATTGAAGAAATTCTTGGGTAAGTTTGTTATTGTGTATTTGGATGACATTCTAATTATCAGTAAGACAAAAGAGGAGCATTTGTTGCGATTGAGACAAGTTTTGTAGAGGTTGAGAGAAGAGAAGTTGCTGATAAATATTAAGAAATGTACTTTCATGAAGGATGAGTCAGTCTATTTGGGATTTTTGATATTTGAGGATGGTTTGAAGATGGACTCTGAGAAAGTGAAATCAATTATTGAGTGGCCTACACGGGAAAGCATTTGAGAGGTAAGATCATTTCATAGATTGGCTAGTTTTTACCGCAAGTTTATCAAAAAATTTAGTTCAGTTTGTAACCCTATGAATGAGACCATGAGATGAGATCAGAAGGAATTCAAGTGAACCACCAGAGCAAACAAAATTTTTGAGTCATTGAAGTAGAAAGTGACTTAGTAGCCTGTGTTGGCTTTACTGGATTTCAATAAAGTATTTCAAGTGGAACAGCAATAGGAGCAGCCTTGAATCAGGAAGGGAGAGCAGTAGCTTATTTCAGTGAGAAACTTAATGATGCTCAAAGGAGATATTCAGTATATGATCAGGAGTTTTATGCCATAGTTCAAGCCTTAAAGAATTAGAGACATTACTTGTTGCCTAAGGAGTTTGTGTTGTATATAAATCATCAAGCTTTGCAGTTTTTGAACAGTCAGAGTAAGTTCAATCAAAGACATATGAGATGGGTAGAATTCTTGCAGAGTTACACCTTTGTGTTGAAGCATAGGAGTGGGGAATCTAACAAATTTGTTGATGCATTGAGTAGGAAAAGGAATTTGTTGATAAAGATGAGAGTGACGGTATTAGGATTTGAGGATTTGAAGACCTTGCATGATGATGACCCGAATTTTGCAAAACCTTGGAAAGCATATAGAGAACCGGTTATGGTAGATAGAAGCAAGTGGTTGGATTAATTCATTTAGGATGGGATATTTTT
This sequence comes from Cryptomeria japonica, assembly GCF_030272615.1. Classification (NCBI taxonomy): domain Eukaryota; kingdom Viridiplantae; phylum Streptophyta; class Pinopsida; order Cupressales; family Cupressaceae; genus Cryptomeria; species Cryptomeria japonica. The sequence continues at coordinate 401,899,882 of NC_081408.1, forward strand.
CAAAGGAGTTCAATTGTGCATACCTAAGAGTTTTATGAGGGAGAATTTGATAAAGGAGAAACATGGTGGAGGACTAGCTGGACATTTTGGCATTGATAAAATAGCAGCATTGGTGAGTGAGAAGTACTTTTGGCCCTAGATTCATAAGGATGTTAAGAGATATGTGTAAAGTTGTAGAGTTTGTCAAGTTGCAAAGGGTAGTACTCAGAATGTGGGATTGTATAAACCTTTGACAGTACCGGTAAGACCTTGGGAGTGTTATCACTGTTTTAAAATTGGGTTCTTCTTTCCCCATAATTGGCTGTGGTACCTTGAAAATTTTTGAATAGGGTGTAGTCCCAAGTGCTTCAGCTTTATTCTAAACCTAGAGGGTTTAAGGGTTTTTTAAGTTTTAGACCTTATCTTTTTATTTTAAACCCTCTGGTTTCTATTTTGCCGTTACTTTATTTCACTTAGGTCATGGGTCGTGGGGTCGTAGGAAGTTTCCCCCCTTGTTATTAACCTAGGCGGTTACGTTGATTATTTGAAAAAAATTCGCCTTGTATTATTTCGTTCTAAAGTGTCGGGCCCAGTAAACGTCGATCAACTTGAGAAAGGATCCGACGGTTGGCGCTATTTCGCAAGGGTAAAATGCTTCCCCTTTAAGGCCGCGAAATAGCAAGAATGATTGTCAGTCGTCCATGTGTCATGACGGAGGAAGTAAAGGATGTGGCTGTCAAAGAAAGTGGGGCCCCCGTGGTTTTCTTCTGGCATATTAAAAGGTAGCACGTTGCACAAGTCACCACAGTCAGCGGGTCAGGATTAAAGGTTCAAAAGTGGGCCCCAAAGATGAGTCGGGTCGTAGGTGGAGATGACCTAGCAGGGACAGCTCTTAACAATTTATTGAGACCCCGTGGCTCCTTCCAGCAAATGACAGAATGACAAGTCAGATCCGAAAGTGACAAGGCGCCAGGTGTCCATTACGTGTCCGCGGGTCCACCTCTTCTGAAAACCTTTAAAAGGGTTTAAATGCTGATCAATTTGAAATATGATCTAACGGCCCGCGCTATTTCACAAGGGTAAAGTGCTCACTTCTTAAGGCCACGAAATAGCGAAAATGAACAAGGACCGTCCACGTGTCTTGATGACACGCGGTCTAAAAGAAAACTGTGGGTCCCTATGGTTCCTGCTTGACAAATGAGAAATTGACAAGTCAGCTCCGAAAGTGACAAGGCGCCATATGTCCATGACGTGTCCGTGGGCCCACCATTTTTGAGAGCCTTTTTGAAGGGTTAAATACTGATCGACTGCAGAGATGATCTGACGGTCGACGCTATTTTGCAAGGGTAAAGTGCTCACCCTTTAAGGCCGCGAAATAGCGAGAATGAGTGTCAGCCGTCCACGTGTCTTGATGATGACGTGGGAGATAGACCTGTTGAAATGAAAGTGGAGCCCCCATGGTTTTTCTTCTGGCAAGTGACAGAGTGACAAATCAGCGCAGCAGGTGACTAGGTGCCAGGTGTTAGTGACGACTCATGCGGGCCCACCATTCCTAAGAACCTTTTCAAAGGATTAATTAGTGATCAACTTAAAGGATGATCCAATGGCCTGTGCTATTTCGCAAGGGTAAAGTGCTCATCCTTTAAGCCCGCGAAATAGCGAGAGTTAACGAGGGCCGTCCACGTGTCATGATGATGACATGGCCAAAAGGGAAAAATGTGGGCCTGTCACAGTATAAAGGGAGGCATTCGGCCAGTATCAAAATGGAATGCGAAGGGATTTTCTAAGCCAATGGTCGGATGCCACATGGTATTATGTAGCCAATAGAATAACGGGACCCAGACTAAAGACAAAGCCGTCAAAATGAAATTAACAGTGAGACACTTGCAGGAAGGTTGCGACCCGTTGGAGCTAAAATATGAATTCTCGTATGAATTCGATTTTGAAGGGACGGCCGAAGCATGCGGAATCAATGTTATAGTTAAGGCCCAGAGTACAAGCATTTGATTTCCTAACAACCAAGTAAGGATATCTTTTAAAAGATTTTTGCAGAAGAGTAGATGTAGAGTTATCCTTTTCTGAAACAGAGCAAGCGGTTCAGTTGCAGAGCAATTTCCTTCAAGCAAGCATCAGGTTCTCTCATGTTTTGAAGCAATTCTTGTGTGACTTTTAGATAAAATCATTCTCGTATTGCAGGATTGTTTAAGAGTGTATTCATTTTCTTGTATTTTCCAATGGCTCCTAAAAGGGAATTTTCTGGCAAGGTTGATTATCTAGAAAGAAGTGTATGTGATGATTTTTTAGAACAGTTGACGTTGTCAACTAACCAGGAATCAAAGGCCAAAGAGTTAGTGCCCCGGGCTCCCCGTCTGAAGATAGGAGAAGGATTATATGACAAAGGTAATTGGTTAAGAGACCCACAGGTTGGACTGTCTGGGTTGGGGCTGTTCAGAGTCGGATTTGGGATGAGAAATTCTCCTGCTCCTCAAAATAGCATTTGGGAACTAGATGTCGGGAAATTGGTAGTCCTAGGGGTGTTCATGGATACAGACTTATTAACCCAAATGGCATTGAACTATGATTCAGTCACGAGATGCATCCGGGATGTTAATGGAAAAACCCTTGTGGAAATCAAGGCAGAGGAATTGAGAACAGCGTTTGGGCTCAATGAGTTCACAAACTTCCTGGAACCCATAAATTTCACACAATTAGCCCAAGTGTATAGTGCACAGAGGAGTCATCTTAGGAATGGGCCTCTTAAAGAACTTTTCCTAAAAATAGGAGGATTAGCAGTTGTAGCGCCCAACACACAAGAGCCTTTTTCATTGAGTATGTTTACCTTAAGGGCTAAAGGCATGTATTGGGCACTTTGCCAAGTTCTAGGAGAGGATGCTGAAGCAAATATGCCAAATCATTACTTGTTAATGATTGTTCAGATTTTGAATCCTTCTCTTGCTATCACATTTGATTATGCTTCTTATATTGCCGATGCTATCCATGGAGGGTTGATAGGAATAAAAAATGGGAAGGTGGATAGGCCATTCGGATGGTACTCACTCTTGATGCACCTTTTCCTCTTCAAAGGTGGTGATTATTTCGCCAGTGGAATGGACCTAGTAAAAGAGAAGGAAGGAGAGAAGATGCCAGTACAACTGTGGAGCACTGTGTTGTCTGGGACAGAGAGGATGCTAGTTTCCTAAAGTTCGATAAATATTTTGCATCCAAAATAAGGACTCTCCTTTGCTCTGATAACCCAAGAGTCCCCAAGGTTCTTCTGGAATTCCTAAGGCCAAAAGAATTCGCAGAGAACATCAAAATTGTTCATAACTGGGGTGACATGTACCTATATCTAGTCTCCACGGTTTTCAGAGTTTTTGGTTTCAGAGGCACCCCATTTTTGTTACCATACCAGGTTCCTCTCAAAGTGGGAATAGCTAAGATCCTTAGACAAATTGGTGGCCTACAAGAGGCAGAGCTAACAGGCAGAGGTAAAGGGACTATTTTCCCTGCAGCTACAATAGCCCACCAATTTGTAATTACAAAGGGAGGCTGGAATTGTTTTGAGGATTTCCTCAAACCCTACCATTTATCCACTACATTGTCCAGATGTACTGATCCAGAGGACTTCTACAATGGTCTGTTCAGGAAGAAGGTAGCATGCAGAGGTAGGCCTCATCAATTGCACTTTCCTGAAGACCTCATCAGGAATGAATTTGATTTAGATGAACAGGAGTTGAGGAAAGAAAAATGGGTGGCTTACAAGAAATCCTTGGATTTTGTGCATCAATTTGATGCTAGCTATGACCCATTGTCTAGCTTCTTCCCATTGGAAGAAAAAATAAAATTTTTGATTGTTTGCTTTGAAGATGTGATGCAAACACTAAAGGAAAAGAGGGAAGCTGTAACTAAGAGCAACCCTGAAAAGGCTAGAATGATTTTGGGCAAGTCAGCTTCCACTAAAGCAATCCCTCCTGGTGACTACACCCTGCATAAGAAATCAGGTTACAGTGTGCTGGTGCCTACAACAGGGGAGCCCTCTTCATCCAAAGGAAAGAGGAAGGTGCAAGATGTCATTGACATCTAGGACAGCCCAAAGAAGCAAAGGGTGGGGAAGGAAGTGCAATCAGATACACCCTTGTATTCCCCATCCCAATCCCCTATCCACATAGGAGATGAACAAGCAGCAACTGAATACCTCTCGCAGTTGGGCAGCTTGGGGGAAATTGCATACACTTATGATGAAGTGGAAGAAGGGATGCCAGAAGAGCCCACTGAAGCACAAATGGACATCACCTCAACTGAACTTAAGGGCCAGGAGTGGGATCCTGAGATAAAGAAGGCCAGTAGTGCCTTTTTAGCTGATGATAACTTTGTCACATCTGAAGCATTCATGCAATTTGTCTGGAAGCAGCATATAGATACATATAATGCTAGATGTGAAACAAGAAAGGCAGAGTAGCCAAACAAAGATCCAGCCTCAGTGGAAGAAGAAATAAAATAGGAGATGATGGAAGAATTCAAAACCATCACTCTTGAACAGGGAAGGGATCTAGTAGCACAAGTTGGAGTGCTCATTTTACCAGAATGGAATATTGTTGATGCTCTGGTGCTAGATGCAGTAAGAAAAGAGACTAAACCCATGGAAGGGGTTACATTCAGTAAGGACAATGCTGCACTAGTTATGTGGTCCCTCAAAAGAAATGAGGACAAGAAAGGTAAAGACACTTCAGGGTCAAGTCACCTTGGTGGATTGATGGTCAAAAGAGTACAGAGTACAGGGGTAGTAGAGGCTGCTAGCACTGTGCTAGAAACTGCAAAATTTAGTGTTGCAGTGGCTGAGAAGGAAGCCAAAGAAAAGGAGGCCCTCCAGATTAAATTGGAAACAGTTTTGAAGGCCTATGACAGTGCCAAGGAGGAGGTAAGAGTCAAGGATAGCATCATTGCCAAATTGCAGAGCTAGCTGATGGGACAACACCAACAAGGTGAGTCTTCAACATTGATGATTGCCTCTTCTCCTGCAAGACCTCCACCTACTAGCCCCATTATTGAGCTCCCACCATCTCCTGCGCCTTCCAGCTCCCAAATGATTGAGATAACTCCCCAAGAATTGGAGAACCTAAAGCAAGCTCAGGCCTTTTATGCAGGGAAGTATGAGGAGAAAATAAAAGCCACAATCTCCAGTTTTGCAGATACTATAAATGCCTCACTGCTTCACAATAGTGTGGGAAAGGTCATGGAGATATGGAATGAATTAAGGAGAGATAAGGCCATTTTGACACCCATTTTTGACAGATGGAGGCCTAGGGAGCAAGATTTAGAGTTCATGTGTGTTTCCTGTGATGAAGTAAGGGCCAATCCCATTATAAAATCTACCTCTGATGTTGCTAAAGTTTTAATGCAATTGGCTGCAGATGTAGACAATGTGGATAGGAAGGTCAATCTATGTAAGAAGGAATACACTGATCAGGTTTTTGAGTTGCTCCCAGGAATTTTTGCCAATCCAGATCAGCTGAAAGATAAGCAAATATGGCTCAATGAGATAAAAGCCAAGTTGTCAGCAAGGGTCAAGGGAATCATTGATCTTGATGATACCTCTTTCTTTGTTATAACCATACAGGAAATAGAAAGAATTAAATCACATTATAGTTTTCTTAACTCAGAAGTCAACAAACTGAGAAATTCTTGGAAAAGGTTGACTAAAGTTAAAAATGATGTGATTAGTTTTTCATGGCCGACTAGAAGAGACATATAATGAGTGGGGAGTTAAATATTCCACCCATGATCCAGAGCAGTTGGAGAGCGCCCCTGAAAAGCCAGAAGAGGTTGCAACCGAACAACCTATTGAACAGACTACAGAGGCTGAAAAGAGCGCATAACTATTTCACGTAAAAATTGTAACCTCATCAATTTTGGAAATAATTGTAACAAACTCTCCTCGAGAAGTCCGAAGCTTTGTGCATCCATGTTGTTATAAATGGATACCAGGACTAGAGGGAAAGGGATCACAAAATTTTGTAAGAAAACGCTGCAGAAAATTATCTGAGCTTTTCAAAGTTTAATGGAGAAATAGAACTTTTGTAAAATCTCTTCAAATGAATATCAATATGCAGGCCATCGGTTTTGAGTAAAACTTTGTGTTGTCTTCAAGTTTGTTCACAATTTGATTTACTGATTTCATTCTGAACAATCCGGGATTTTTCTGTTTGATTGAAATTGCAAAGCAATCTCAGTATGAGTGTTTTTTAGCTTTTCTTTTTAGGAAGGAAATTAAATATGCAGGATCACTCACACCAGTGAATTCTTTGGAATGAACTTTGAATTTTGAGGACCATAGTTTAGTTTGAAGTGATTGAATTCTTGTAAGTGTTAGGCATATGCAAGGATTAGCGGAAACCAAGCTGATGGGAGGCATAAAAATATTCTGTTTCAGGAGTTTTATTTGAGTTTAAATGACTCTGTAGCCTTGGATAAAGCACTAGTATTAATCGAAGTTGTTTGTTGCATGCTTTGTTGATCAAAAATGCTGAAGTTCAGTATTGTTCCATTCTTTGTTTTCAGTTGATTTCAAGGTGAATAAATTCACTGGTTTTCTGGACTGGTTTGCTGTGGATTTATTGTTTAAATGGTGAAGTTACTTCACGAAGGTATACCCGCCTGGGCTCCAAGGATGCCTGAAGTGTAGAAGGTTTAATCAAACCTTGTCATATGTTGTCTCTGAGATTTCCTTATCTTTTGATGTCTCTTCTGCACCCAGTTTAAACCATAATACTCTAAGGACATTGAAGGGAATCAGATTTTGAGGACAATAGGGAGGATATAAGCATGGATTTTGTACTTGGATTACCTAAAACACTGAGAGGGAATGATTCTATATTTGTGGTGGTGGATAGATTCTCTAAGATGGCTCCTTTCATACCTTGTAAGAAGATAGTAGATGCATTATGTGTAGCAGACCTATTATCAAGGAAGTAGTGAGATTGCATGGATTGGCTAAGAGCATAGTTTCAAACAGAGACATTAAGTTTGTTGGCTATTTTTGGAGAACACTTTGGAAGAAGATGAAGACAGATTTGAAGTTCAGTTCTACTTTTCATCCATAAACTGATGGATAGACAGAAGAAGTTAAATGGAGCTTGGGAAACTTGAGATGTTTAGTTGGAGAAAAAACCGGAAGTTGGGATTTGATCCTTGCACAAGAAGAGTTGTCCTACAATAATTCAGTGAATAGGAGTACCAGAAGAAAACCTTTTAAGATTGTTACCAGAGTACATCCTAGAGGTATATCAGAATTGAGGGATATTAGCAGTGAAGACCAGAGAAGTTCAGAAGCAGAAGACTTTGCAGATCACATGGAAGCCTTGCATATTCAAGTTAAGCAACATTTGAAAGACATGAACAAGAAATATAAGGAGAAGGTAGATGAGAAGAGGAGACATAAGGAATTTGAAGTTGGCAATGAAGTGATGGTATATCTGAGAAAAGAGAGATTCCCCGTTGGAACTTATAACAAATTGCAGATGAAGAAGTTTGGACCTTGCAAGATTTTGAGGAAGTTCAATTCTAAAAATGCATATGAAGTGGAGTTACCAGATAGTCTGAGTATTTCACCTGTGTTTAACATTGAAGACCTTCATGAGTATCATGAACCAGAATTCAATTAGGACTTGGAGAAATAGTTTCCCCAGAAGCAACCAGGTCAGATTGCAGAAATTTTGGACAGTAGGATTGGGCGTAGTACCCGGAGCAATCAGTATAATGAATATCTTGTGAAGTGGAAGGATAGACTAGTTGAAGATTCATCTTGGATTTCTCAAGAAGAGGTAGACCACCTTGGTTTTCCTATGACCCCAGCAAAGTGAGAGGCTCACTTTTTCAATAACCCCGGAGGTCTGATGCAGGAACATCCCCGGTTCATAGCAATCTTGCATCAACCAAAAACATTTTCTTTCTGTTTTGGTTTCTATTTGCAGTTTCATCTTTTTTTGTGTGTGTCCCGGTTTTGGCTCACCAGATCCTATGGAGTTGGATTCTACTTGAAGACTTGATCATCTTTCTTAGTTCTAGACCACATCACATTTGGATTATTTTCTGGCAAGTTATCGCTATCATTTTCCTTGACAGTTTCCTGTTACCGGTTGACAGTTCTTGTTACGAGTTGCCTAGACCTATTTTGGTGATTTACCGGAACCCCTTCTAAAGCTTGTGGAGCCTTGGACATTGATTTGTATGTTCCTTGGTGTACGGTCAACCTTTTCCCATGATCTATACTTCATCCATTAGATTTTTTGGAGGAATCTCTTGGCGGAGGCCGACCTTGTTAATTTTATAGGTTAGGTCTTGTTCTTCGGGTTTTGATCCCTTTTTGGGCTGACTGGATCTTTTGGATCGTACATATAATTGTAATTGTACATTAGAATGTAATCAATCAAAGAATCAAGTAGTGAGACTATGCATAGAAGATAGATCTTAAGATTCAAGGTCTCGATTGTGACATATTTTGTATGTTCTACCAAGCTTGTGAGGCGGTTATGTTGTAACCCGGTTGTTATCGGTTGGTTGCAATCAATTTTAATGAAATAAAACAATTTGTTCTGCATTGCCTCCATCATATCTTTGTGTTTTCATTATGTTACTCTTGTTGACCAGTTTGGATTGATCTGTTTGAGGTCCCTCCTCACTGGTGACTACTTCACATCTCCACCTATGTGAGAATTGAGGGAGTTCAGTTTGCCATTCCCATGGCCTTCCCAAGCTCATCTCGAGTCTCCACTCAAGGGATATGAGATGGGGCACCAAAAAAATAATTTATTATCTTGATAGATGAATCCTAAATACCCAACCCATCTAATTAATAATTAATATTATCACTTTCTTAAACAATAAAACTTACAATGAGATCCTGGCAGTCTAGACCCATAAGCATCCTTACAAGGAACCTCTTGGTGGCCTATTCTCACATGACCCTGACCAACTCATGAAAGCCCACTCCCCCTAACCATGTTCCATGACCTTAGGGTAAACAACAATATAATATAAACAATAAGGAGGCTCATTCAAACCCACATAATAACATCCACATATAATTATTCAAATATGAATCAATGGCCAACATGTCATAATGCCAAATCATATAATGTAACCAAGATCCTCATAAGTAATCATATAAATCACATCAAGGCATGATTCATCTTGTTGGAACCATAAGAATTCACAACTATCTATAGCAAGGCAAATTCATCTTGCTTAAGCCATCAATACACAATAAACCAGTTCTAATCACAAATATCAATATGTAATAACATAAGAAATCTTGAAACAGCCTTTGGAGTAAAACTAGTTTAGCACATATGCAAAATGATACAACGCATTTGTAGAATAGTTTTGTGCTTTCATAAACTAGTTCAGCGCTTATGTTCAGCAGTTTAGTGCATACATAGGATAGAATGGCGGACGCACACCATTCTGTAGCACATCTACTCAACCAAATATCACATACAGGTGACAGAATAATGCATACACTCAATTCTATAGTGCATATGCAAAACATACTAGCGTGTTTACTTGACAGGTTAGCGCATTTGACACAAAGCTTAGCACTTATGATTATTAGAATAACACTTTTGTTATAGACAAAATAATTGCCTTAGACATGAATAAAAATAATGTGACTAAGACCAAAATACAACTCCAAAGCATTACGAATTCCACAAGAGACTCAATAAACTTAATTCCATCCAAAATCGATACATAAAATGACAAGTTCACAAAAGGACAATAGCCAGAGACAAATTTATATATTGTAGAAAGTAATCACGACCATCACACAAAAACCATTTTCGGAGATTAAGCTTATGAGAAACCAAGGCTTCATATACGCATGAAAAAGCTAAAGAATAAGCTTCCCAAGCAAGGGTACCAGAGTATTCCCTATATAAATGTACAAATTTGAACTCCACGGCAATTCACAGGAAGACAAAGGTAAAAATCATTCACAGTAAAACATAGCATTGAGAGCTCAAACTCTCTTCCAGAAAGATAGAACCATAACATTTCAATAATCCCAAAACACACACACATATATGTCTAAATGTCCTCACACAACATTCCCCAGTTTTTCATTCCCACAAACAATCTTTTACAAACAATCCTTTGAAATAAAAATGCAAAGGATTAAATCTCCAACCTGGTAAAATAGAAGTTATGGACAAAAGAATTTGAAGAAGCGCAATCCACAATCCAGCTAGAAATCCAAGCCAAGCTCCAATTCAAATTCGAGATCCAAATCTTTAGACAATGAAAATAATTTTCCAGCAAACGAACTCCCACAAATGCTCAGAAAACCAAATTTGTAAAAATTAAGCCAAAAACTATACAATCTCCCAACCAATCAAAAATAATTTAAAAAATAAAAAATATAATAAACTTATACCTACCATCACAAAAATTGACGCGAAATAATATAAAATAATATTATTCCAAATCCCAAATCTCACAGCCAATAGTAAAGGAGGGTAGGTAAGATAAATAGTAAATCAAATGGGTAAAAAGGAAATAATAATAAGGATAACCAATAAATTAAATAAATCATGAGCACAATTAAGTATAATGCCCAAATAAATACAAAACTACAAAACACAATAATTTAAAATCAACAATAAATAAATCTAATAAATCAAAAGCTCAATAAATGTAAATGCTCAAATAAACATTAATAAATAATAAATCATCAATAATAAAATGCACATTAATATTTAAATATCAATGTCATCCATTAATTTAATTTAATATTAATAAACTATATAAATCAATTAATTAATAATTACCACTCCACAAGGCAACCCGATATAGGGTTGAATATCATACCACATGACGCTAACAAGACGACTCATGCCAAGACACTAAACTAATAGGGTACCAACTTAATCCTAGAGTGTGTAGAAGGAATTCATGTCACCTCTGATCAACTTGCCATTGGGATTAAAGACACGCTCAAACCTATGAGACCAAGTGGAGTCGATGTCTAGTACCTGCAATCCTACAACCACCAATATTCACAACATATACAATAGCATATATCACAAAACAATCAGACAAGTGAGAGAGAATCGTAAGATCATATCATGTTTGTGAGGAGTGGTATGACATCATCTCTATCATGAATACAGTAGAAAACAATCATGACAACCATAACATCATCTCTTCTAAACTAATCACAAAGTGGGGTTAGCACTAATGAAATTCCATCATAACATAATAAACAATATAATCCACATATGAATAATGAGTGCATATGGATCATCAAAAATAAATCCATCCATCATAATAATCTAAGATATATCATCATCCACATAGACCATAATGTATCAAATATCAATATAGAAATGTCTAGCATCATCTATAAGCATTTGAGATATAAAATAAGCCATAAGTATCAATCAAAACATCATCAAAGAGACTAAGCAAGTCTATCAATCCACAAAAGAAAGATGAATCAGGCAGGGTCACTACATATTTGATATTTTTCATAGATTTTAGGGACCAAAAAGACGGCACTAGTTGAAGTGCAAGATTGTGCACCGCAATTGCAATCGTAAATGCCACATTTGTTAGTATTTCAACACAATTGGCAATTTTGTGGTGCAAATGTATAGCAATGCATTTGTTCTAAGACCTACACTCATTAAGCCAGGTGACACAAGTGTTTTGATTTGACACAATCATTAAATAGGGTACCATATTTGAGATTAGCGACATATTTGTATGAAATTATGCATGTGATAGTTTTGTGACGTAATTGACAATCAAATCTTAAAAATTCCCTATGTTAAAAGTTTTAGTGCTTCACTTGGTCAATCAAGGCTAGTTGTAGGTGATCATTGATTGTATGCCTTGATTGGATATAGGTTATACGCTTTCCCTTGTATACTCGATAGAGTCACCTTGCATCTTTAGCCTTGTGACATCATTTGGATGATGGTGACTGAGTGACCCTCCATGCCCTAGGATTAAAGCATATTACATTCATGCCATGTTATGGCTAATTAGATCCTAATCACTATACTTGTCGAGATATGGTACTCAGAGACCAACACATTTTATCTAACTATAATAGAGGCTTCGATCACTCTTGAGGATGTTTCACGTATTCTCCATATTCTAATTCATGGTGAGAGGGTTGCTTATGATCCTAGCCCTAGTGTGGCAGCATTGGTGAGACAAATGATTTATGCATTGATGATTACAAGATTCGGTACAACACATTGGTTGATAGATACGAGTGACTGATCATAGTCTTATTCTCAATGATAGCAAGTGCATTGGTACTAGATAGACTAGGCTTTGGGTTCCTATCGGGTGAACTTTAATTTTAGAGGGTACTCTAACTCATGGGATAGTTTATGCATGGGGGCCCTACATTCTTTCTTTGTTTTACTTTCAACTATATGATGTGGCCTATGGAGATGCATGATCTATTGGATGTGAAGTGACATTATTGCAAGTTTGGGTTTGGAAGCATATTGTGGTTTACAAACTTTCCCATGATAGACATCTAGAGCACGGACTACCATGTGTTTATCGTTATAGAGGTATCATTACATAGAGGCACCTCAAGCATTTTGAGTATTGGCGAAATGTTTTGGATTTATTAGTTGAGTTCACATGGAGGCCTTAAAGGAAGATTCAACCCTAGGAGGATGACGAAGATAGTTTGCCATGTTGTCGATATACCAGGTATCTGATTGGTCACATTGTACAATAACAACACATTATTGAGCATCAATTTTCAAAGAGGATATTGAGACAGATTTGAGAGAGACAATATGTACAAATAGGTGAGGCTCATTTTTCCATATCAATGCGGGAGGTAGGTGATTGGGGGCCTATGATTATCCCACAAATAGTAGTCCAATAATTTTATGAGCTAGATCCACGATATTGGTGAGTTGGTCTTGATGTTGCCAGCACATAGACTTGTACCACTAATATATCCAATTGTTCCCATACCACAAGAGAGGCAGGGTCAAGGGAGAGGGGGGAGATTTGGACATGTGGTGGAGAACTGAGAGCTAATGATGGAGGCGATGGTGATGAACAAGGTGGTAGAGGTGGCAGAGGGCTAAAGAGGGTGTTCTAATGGCACAAATGGTTTCTCAAGTGATACAAGTATAGGCACAAGCGTAGGTTGGTGTTGGAGAGGAGGAGCCAAATGATGAGGAGATGTCAAATGTGGGATGGAATGGGGAGGACCGTGGAGAGGCTAGGGTGGAGATTACATATCTTGCATTGTCACAAGCTTCGATTGCTAAGCTATAGGCATAGGTGGGGGCCTTACAGGCACATGTGAATTCATAGTTGCCAAACATACTAGATTATGAGGGCACAAAGAGTTGATTAGGAAATGAATAGATTTATTGAGACCATGGATAAGCCAACTATAGATTTTGCACAGAAATTGTATCAAGTTGTACGGGAGACACGGTACTACAAGAACCACTATGAGAGTGTGGTGCCACCCAATACATAGGTAGCCGGTCAAAGAGTAGGTTACATTCATGTAGGATTGTCATTATTGGTGGGATAGAGGACTTAATGAGGCCACCACGACCACCACATATTTCATAGTTAGAGTAGGGGGATGTAGGACCATCTAGTCCTCATCAAGAGAGGTTGTCAATTTATAAGGAAAAAGTAGTACTAATTAGATGTATCTTTATTATGTTGGTGATCACATATATTTTGATTGAGTCGATGAGCTTCATTTTTATAGTCACATTGATTTTGTATATCAACACAATTTTTAATATATATGAGATGCATTCTTTTGGTGACAACTATATGATGTCTATATGATTTCTCTGTGCATTATTACATGACGTATGCATGATTTTATGTGCATCATTTTATGATCTTTATTTTCTATTATGTATGTAATCTATTTATGATGCCATGATTCTATATGGATTTTATCATTCTATGATATATGGTTATATGTATAGATGCATGATGAGTACTCATGATGTACATTAATTAGTGGTTATCATTTTTAGGTGTGGATGACTAATGACCTGTGTTTTCTAATGCATTTATGTAATCACACTATGATATCTTATGCAAAATTATGATAATGATTTTATGGGATGACTATGACCTAACATGTATGTGAAGGATGTGATGATGTAATGATAATACATATGATACGATACATATATGTATGTAATATGCTAACATATGTATGGTTATAGGATACAATTTTTTTTTGTCATAGGACTCAAGCAGAATGACTGCAAGGACAAACAAAAGAATTGTTAGCAGAAAAAAAGTTAGCAAGAAGTGAAGAAATCTATTTGATGATAGACAAGGGTTGATCCATATAAGATTAAGATATTCTCTATTGATCAAATTGATTGATAAAATGACAAGACTTTGAGCTTTCATTGTACTTTCAGTAGTGCACAAAAATTACCATGGTGCATTTTTATTTTGCAAATGGATATATTTGCACCAAGGTGATGATGCTATCACTTTGCATAGATAGACACATTGCAGACAAGAAATTGCATGACTCATATTAGTGATAGTAGAACCTTGTCGAAATATGTAAAAAATGTTGGCATTTTTTATGTTTATGTTGTGATTGTCATTGATGGACACACACTTGCATTGAGATCCCCTTTATATGTATGAGTTAGAGCACAACCGGTATTTGTTCCAACCAGAATGTTGTATTATAGTCTTTAGACTATTGGTGTTTTGCAGAATGTGTTTCTCAGTCTGAAGCAGCATGTTGACCCAAGCGGTTCGTGGATCCCAAGCAGTACAAGGAATTAAAGCGGCATAACACATTTTTACCAGTCTTCATTTTTGACAAACTGGCAACCGGTATATTGTATGAACCGCTAATATTCTGTGATGAGTTACCAACCGGCATTTTGTGATGAGTTACCATCCACTGATTGTTTGACGGTGCCGACACTTTAACGGTGCTTTTTGTGTCGTGTTACCAAGTATGTCCAGGTTCATTGAACCTAGGAAATTGTAATGTAATCCTATTGGACCGACATGAAACCATATTCCTTTATAAGGACATCATGTCTAGGGTTTTAGGTTGTTGATGTTGCTGTAGCGAAATTTTATGTTGTTGCTAGGGTTTAAGGTGGTTGAGGAGCTGGAGAGAATATGAATGTGTAGAAGACTAAAGTAATGCTGGAATGCATTAGGAATGAGCTATCAAGGATCTAATCGAGAAGTCTATGCTATTAGCTAAATCAAACACTTGTTGATTACTCACATCTTTGACAAGTTTGTAGCCCTTAACCGGGTAGGCCCAAAAGCCTTTTGTAAATCCTCTAACAAGGTGGTTCACATCTGTGGATCTAAAATCCTCTAGCAAGGTAGTCTTTAATCGGACTTATCTCCTAACAGAGATTGAGATTCCTAACAGGATCTGTTCTGGTAAAGAACATTGTAAGACCTTAACTGGTTTGGTTCCTATTCTGCAGATAGTTACTTGTGAGTTCCATCTCACCGTGGTTTTTCCCATTTGGGTTTCCACGTCAAAATCTCTTGTGTTATGGTGTTTTTGCTTCTATGGGTGAATGCATTATTAGCTATTTGGTTTGCATGTGTGTTAACCGATTTGTCTGCTAAACTGTTTTACTGATTTACTGTTAGTCTTGCAAAATGTTTAAGTGCAGAGATTTTTGGCATACTAATTCACCCCCCCCCTCTTAGTATTCATCAATTGGTATCAGAGCCAACCTTTCTATAAGTTTAACCACTTGAAAAGAGATATGGGGGAATACTCTATAAGGGAACTTACTCATCGACTCACTCAGTCTGAGCAAGCCTATGATGATCTTATGGTCAAATACAAGGCATCTCAAGCAAAAAGGAGAGCACATGTAGAAAAGTTGATGGAGCTATCTGAAAATAGTTCTTTAGATGAAGTAGACATGGAAGCCCTAATTGCAAAAGTAAATAAGTTGAATGAATCAAACTCCAACCTAAGAAAGGAGTTGGAAGGATTGACTATCCGGATGTGTCAAGAGCTTGAGAATCGGAGGAAAGTTGAAGATCTGGTGAAAGAAAGAGATCATGAGATCTCCAAGCTGAAACCAGAGATCAGTGCCCTAATTGCTCAACTCCATGCATGCAAAGTGGAAAAGGAAGACATGCAAGATGAACTGAACAGTGCCATCTCTGAGAATGAAAACTTGATGGAAACAAATGCTGCTATTTCCAAAGAACTCTCTGAGTCAAAGGAAATACTTGCTAAGTTCAACAAGAGCACTGTCAAGGTAGAGCAAAAGCTTGAATCTGCCAAACCAATCAAGAATACTGATGGACTTGGCTATTCCGATCATGAGGAAGGTGAGACCTCTGGTACAAATGCTGGAGCATCAAAGAAACAATCGGCATCAAAGGGTAAAGGTAAGCAAAAGTTTAAACCTATTTGCTTTAACTGTCTTAAAGAAGGACATATTGTCAAAGAGTGTAGGAGTAAGGCTTACAATTTTCCTTATTTTCTAAATGATAAGCCTAGATCCTATAGATTCAATGGTAACTGTTATGCATGCAACAAGTATGGGCATAGAGCATCTGAATGCAGGTCTGTTATGAACAACACTGGAAGATATCCTCAAAGGACCCAAGGAGTTGGTCCTGAACCTTTTGTGAACTGGAATCACAACCGGTTTAATGCCTTCAATCATCAACCAAGAAGCGGTGGCTATCAAGTGGCAATTGGATGGAGAGAAAACTATATGGTCTGTCATGGTCATGGTCACATTGTTGCAACATGCAGAAGGAAGAATGGAAACATGAATAATGGACCTTGGAGAGCACCTAGATTGGTCTGCTATCACTGCAACAAACTGGGTCACATTGCCAGATTCTGTAGATCAAGAAAGAACATATCTGATGATATACCGGTCACTCCAGAAGGAAACATTGATGTTGACATTGTTCAAGTGGATATGAACAAAATCTGGAAGAAGAAACCAATGGTGTTACTAGAGGAACCAGTTTTTGCACCTAGTGTGGAAATTATGGAACTGGCAAACTAAGCTTCAGAAAAGCTTAGGGGGAGCAAACAGCGAAATTTTTCGAACCCCCGATTGACACCGGTAAAAGACCTTAACTGGTATGCAATACCTGTCATTTGGCAGAAGACTGGAAATGGTAAAAGGCAAATTAGGGTTTATGCCCTAATAGTGGAGCATTTATTGCGATAGGTGAGGAATATGTTTAAAACGATTTTTCAAATCATTTCTCACTATCAGTTTTCAAACGAAGAAAAGTTTCCCAAAGAGCAGAGCGAAGAAAAGGTGATTTGTGCTGAGATTTTGAGAAATTGAGAAACCGCGAAGGAGATTCAAATTCAAATTGCAAACGGTCAAGTGAAGAATGCAAAACGATGATTCTGCAACCGACGGAGTGTGAAGTGAAGGAGAATCTGAAAGCCCTAAATTCATGTGTTTCAAAAGGTATTTCTCGAGTTTTTAAGTTTCTATCATGGCTTCCGCATCTCATACCAGTTCTAGTGCATTTGTCAAGTCTGCAAGTTTTATTCAATGCAAGTCTAAGTATAATGCCCTATCACAAGTTCCGGCTGGTGTTATAGTAGAAGAAGGGATTTCTGATTACATAGATTGCAAGATTGAAGACCTAGGGTCTCTAGCTATCCACTCCCAGCTAGGTTTGTTCTGTGGACAAGATAAAAAGATCAAACTGGAGTATAGTATCTTGGAGAAGAAGAAGCTCCACAATGTTGCTTATTTCCTAGAGGATTTCACAGATGATCACATTAGGATCATTCTGAGCAGAGTTCATGGTGACAAGATGTACCTAGAAAGAACGCATGATATAACACCACAAGAAATTCATGTCATCACTAGTTTCTGCAATACAGGGGATGTGCCTGCCCTAAGGATGGTAAGAAAAACTGAAATGTCCAAGCTCACCGGTTCAGTGAGCAACTCATGAGGTATGACCATCAATTCTATCAAGGATGATCTGGTGAAGTATGCATGTATGGTGATTGGATACCGGACATTCTCAGCTAGTAGAATTAACTTTGTATCTGCTACAGCAGTAAATGCCGCTTACCGGATGATCAAGGAGGATGCATCATTTGACATATGCACTGGTATGCAAAGGCAACTCCTGTTGAATCTAAAGTCGATCAAACAGGATAATGCACTGAGGTTCAAGTTTGGACAACTATTGGTTGGGTTATTCTTTTACTTTCAAGGATACTTCCCAGGAGTGGGAGACATTCAGTGGTCGACGGACCAACCGGTTACCAAACAAATAAAGGAAAGTTTGCAAGCAGTGGGAACCGGTTACCCTGAAGTTCTGAACAAGTATTTTGATGAGTTTGGACGGAAAATGAGCCAAAGAATGAGAATATTAGGTGACATCGTCAAGAAATATGAAGACGATATATGTTTCACCATCAAGGTGGATCAATGCATAATGGAGGCTGTTGAGCCTAGAGTGGAAGAAGTGGAGCCAATGGGCTATGAGGTTATGTATGATATGCTGGAAGGGTATGCCTCTACCCTTATTGCCTCATCGCTTGATCCTGAGGCAAAGAGAATTGACACCTACCTAGAGAGGATAACACCGGTTGAGGAACCACCAGCAAAGAAAGGAAAAGAGCCTTCAGTGAAGAAGAGAAAAGAAATGTCATCCGCATCTGCACCGATTACAACAACAAGTCCAAAAGTGACCAAATGGTCACTGGCGAAGAAGAAACCGGAAGCGGCATCGGCTAAAGTCTTCGAGAGGAAAAGGAAGACAAAAAGCAATACACTGGACTCAGAGGAAACTGTGTCTGAGGAGCAGCCCAAGAAGGCGAGATAGACAAGAAAGAAGACAAAGAATGAACCGACATCATCTGCACCGATAAATATAGATATCTCTTCCTATAAACCTTTGACACATTGTCAAAGAACAATAAAGAATATTAGGAGAAAATTGCTACATGATTTAATTGAGTATTTTGATGACTTTAATGATGATGAAAAGGAAGCAGTTGAAAAGGAAATAATTCAGTATTTATGTGTTAATGACTGGTTGCCTTCAGAAATTAGATTTGAAACATTGGATTCTTTGTATAAGTCCTTAGACAATAAATGGTGCATTGCCATAGAGCAGGAACAGAAAATGAGAGAAAAAAAAAAATTTGAACATTTTCCTGATGTATCAAATTCAGAACTGTTCGATGTAATGAACAAATACAAAGGTCTTTTCTTCATGAGAAGAAGAAGACTCCTATTACTAGAAGGGAAGGGTAAAGAAGTGCTCAAGGATACACACACTCGTGCTCTAGAAGCTCTGAAGATGCATCAAGTGGCTGAAGCCAACCGGCAAGCTGAGAAAGAACCGGTTATATCCAAACTGGATGAAGTACTTGATGGTGAAGGAAATCCGGTTGATGAACCGGTCGACACTATTGATGTCGATGCCCTGAACGTAGAAGATGTTACTTAGGAAACACCAACTGAGGCAATAGGATAGGAGCAATAGGCTGAACAGGTTGATAAGCAAGCTGAGGAGAGACAGAAAGCGGCAAAGGAACGGGCAGAGCAGAGGGAAAAGGATGAAGAAGAGAAGAAGAAGAAGAAGGATGAAGAAGAGAAGAAGAAGAAGGATGAAGAAGAGAAGAAGAAAAAGGATGAAGAAGAGAAGAAGAAGAAAGATGAAGAGAAGAAGAAGAAGATGAAGAAGAAGGATGAAGAAGAGAAAAAGAAACAAGAAGATGCAAGTAAGAAGAAAGAGGAAGAGGATGAGAAGAAGAGAAAGGAAGAGGAGAAGCAAAAGGAAGCAGAAAAGAAAAAGGCAAATGAAGATAAGGCAGAGGAGAAGAGGGAGGAAGTTGAGAAAAAGAAGAAGGAAGAGGAAGACAAGGAATAGGAGAAGACGAAGGAAGCATAGAAAAAGAAGAAGGAAGAAGAAGAAAAGGAAGAGAAGAGGAGAGAAGCGGAGAAGAAAAAGGCTGAGGAGGACAAAGAAGAGGAGAAGAGAAGAGAAGTGAAGAAGAAAAATGCAGAAGAGGATAAGGAAAGAGAAGCGGCAAAAAGTGCCCAGATGGAGACTCCAAAGGCAACTGGTAGTCAAGCCAAACCGGCTGACCTCACCAGTCCTATTGACCTCCAGTCTGCAAGTGAAACGGAGCTGATGCAGAGCATCAAAGTTTCCCAAGAATGGCTTGAAATCATTCAGAGGAAGAAGGAGCAGGATGTAATTCAAGCGGCTATGGAAACTCTTACCAGTTTGATACCCAGTACTTACCTTCCATGCATTGAATCATCACTGGCCAAACTAAAGCTCCTATGCACAGTAGTGGATGATCAAGTGCAGAGCCTAGAAGAGGTAGCAGAGGCAAATGTCAAGAAGGAGCATCAAAAACCTCTTAATATACCTCTGGTGAAGAATTTGAATGAGCTCTAGTCTGAACTGAAAAAAGAACAAAAGGATATAAGGGATGCTCTGGATGAAGGGAATCTACTACTCAGCAAGATCTGCCAACCCCATCTGTTCTATGATGATGTGCTAGCTCAGAAGCAAAAGCTTCAAATGAACTTACAGTCCTACATGAGCACATTCAAGCCACCTTATGATTCCTTTACAACTTATGGTCAAACCGTTCACTGGTTTCACATCCAGTCAGCAAAAATGGAGCAAGAGATCAGCACCCGGTCTAGAGATTTGCAGGAGCTACAACTAGTTCTACTCCCACGTCTACAAATTCTTCAGAAGTGCTATCTGAATTTGGATGCCTTAACAGTGACACAAGAGATGAACACAATTGATGCCATGGAAGAACAGGTCTCCCAGATGCATACAGAGAAAGAAGTAGCCACCTCCCTACTTGAGTCCTGGTCTTTATCGATGAAACAATTCTTGCAGGACTTTAAATCTGCTTTTGACAAGTATTATTCCTTATCGTCATAAACTTTTATTATTTTAATATCAAATGAAAACAGGGTTGTTCAGCTGTACTTTGTCATTGTTGGAAAAGAGGGAGAAGAATTCTATTTGAGAGAAGTATCTGGTAATCAAAATTTTGATATATGCTCTGAATATCTCAATGTTTATGCTCTATATGCAAAATTGTTATACATTGTATTATCAAAGGGATAGTGTATATGCTTAGGGGGAGCAATTTTGCTAATGGCATGATTTTGTTGTAAAACACTTAGATGTCAAAATTTTATTTTCCTAAGTGTTGCCATCAATGCCAAAGGGGGAGATTGTTGGCATTTTTGATGTTTATGTTGAGATTGTCATTGATGGACACGCACTTGCATTGAGATCCCCTTTATATGTATGAGTTAGAGCACAACCGGTATTTGTTCCAACTGGAATGTTGTATTATAGTCTTTAGACTATTGGTGTTTTGTAGAATGTGTTTCCTGATCTGAAGCAGCATGTTGACCCCAAGCAGTTCGTGGATCCCAAGCGGTACAAGGAATTAAAGTGGCATAACACATTTTTACCAGTCTTCATTTTTGACAAACCGGCAACCAGTATATTGTATGAACTAGTAATACTCTGTGATGAGTTACCATCCACCGATTGTTTGACGGTGCCGAAAATTTAACGGTGCTTTTTGTGTCATGTTACCAAGTATGTCTAGGTTCATTGAACCTAGGAAATTGTAATGTAATCCTATTGGACCGACATGAAACCAGATTCCTTTATAAGGACATCATGTCTAGGGTTTTAGGTTGTTGATGTGGCTATAGCGAAATTTTATGTTGTTGCTAGGGTTTAAGGTGGTTGAGGAGTTGGAGAGAATATGAATGTGTAGAAGACTGAAGTAATGCTGAAATGCATTAGGAATGAGCTATCAAGGATCTAACCGAGCAGTGTGTGCTATTAGCTAGATCAAACACTTATTGATTACTCGCATCTTTGACAAGTCTATAGCCCTTAACCGGGTAGGCCCAAAAGCCTTTTGCAAATCCTTTGACAAGGTGGTTCATATCTGTGGATCTAAAATCCTCTAGCAAGGTAGTCTTTAATCGGACTTATCTCCTAATAGAGATTGAGATTCCTAACAGGATCTGTTCTGGTAAAGAACATTGTAAGACCTTAACCGGTCTGGTTCCTATTTTGCAGATAGTTACTTGTGAGTTCCATCTCACCGTGGTTTTTCCCATTTGGGTTTCCGTGTCAAAATCTCTTGTGTTATGGTGAATGCATTATTAGCTATTTGGTTTGCATGTGTGTTAACCGGTTTGTCTGCTAAACTGTTTTACCGGTTTACTATTAGTCTTGCAAAGTGTTTAAGTGCAGAGATTTTTGGCATACTAATTCACCCCCCCCCCCCCCTCTTAGTATTCATCAAAGAAGTAACCACAAAGAATGCTAATCTTGATGCAAAAAACTATAGATGACCTTTGACTTGCATAAGATGTTTTTATTATGCCAAATGGAACCTCAATTACAAACAACAAACTTAGTTTCCCCAACAATATTATGAAGACAACTCACAAACAAAAATTTGAGAATAAAAATCATGATCCATCCTTGCTCATCTAATCACTTGTGGATATCCTCAAATAGCATAAGAAAATGATACAAGATAAATCAAACAAGAGATAAGACGCATTGGACCAAACCAATCAATAGTTGATTAGATCTTCTTGCTAAAGATAAGTGTTTCTTGATAAGATGATAAGAATGATGTTTGATAGGATACCTACTGTAGAAAAGATGTATGTATTAAGGCATGATATCTGATAGGGTGCGTATTCTAGGAATGATATATCCGTAAGGCATGTTGTTTGATAAGGATGCTAAAATTGATACGTAGTTGGTCGCTTAGGTTGTAGGCTAGCTTACAAGTTTATTTGTTGATTTTTTATTTTTTAAGTTCGATGTTGTTTTACTATCCTACTTGTGTCTACTCAAAATGTTAGTGTCTTTGCTAGAGATAGTTTATTGCATGGATGATGGATGGTGATGGACATAAAATTTTACTATGGTATGTGCAAATTTTATTATGGAAGGTGGATTTTGAAAGTGATTGTGATCATTCAAATGTGATGCATCCTCTTATGTAATGTCAAATATCTCAGACTAAATTACCTAGGTAGAGGATTGCCCCTAGTTAGGTATAAGGCTATTTACTATCGGATGGGTCAGATGGATTGACATTATTGTGGTACGAAATGGATGGATGGAAGTGACACTAAACAACAACAAATATTAGGGCATGCTAGGTGTTCAAAAGTTTTATTATGGATGGGCAGAAATAGGATTTTATTATGGAAGAATGTGTGTTCTCTATTTGTGAGGGAAAATTTAGCATGTATAACAGACTGAAAAAGTAACCACTAAACCTCTAAATCTAATAAACATAATCCAAATGCAACTCAATGAAGGAATACAAATAAAATCAACAAAATAACACAAAATCATGAAACAAATAAACCCATGTTGACTTCAATGCACTTGGCCTTTGTCGTTCATCTTCTCCTTGTGTGGGTGAATGATCTCAAACTTGTACTTATGAAAAACCTGCAAGATAATGACACAATAATACAAAGATAATGGTTGATGATAATAGATATTAAGGTTTAGTTAATAGATTTTTAGAGGTTTTATTTGATGGTTGAGATTGATTTGAAAACAAGATTGATCAATAGTTGAGATTCAATGTGGTGTACTCATGGTTAGGAGGGACCTCTATGAGATCTATTTGAGCCATGCAGCAATAATAAACACAACAAAAGCCAGACAAGATGATGGAGTAAATGCATAACTGAATGAATTAGATCATGAAAACTGATTACAAATGGCTGGTAACATCCAGACTGCAAGATTCAGCTCATTGGTCTGCTACATACATGCCCAATTTAAAGAATCGATCAACTCTGAACCTTTAATCTTAAGGTATATCTTCTATATTCCCTGGAATGAATTATGATGCTTAATTACATTGATTTATATGGTCTAGAGGGATCTTGGTGCAGTCATGATTAGGAGGGACCTCAATGAGATCTATCTGGACTGTGCAGCAAGAGTAAGCACAACAAAAGCTAGCCAAGATGATTGATACAATGCAGAACTTAATGAATTAGATCATGAAAACATATTACAAATAGCCAATAACATCTGGACTACAAGATTCGGCTCACTGGCTTGTTACATACATGCCAAATTTATAGAATCGGTCAACTTCGGACCTCTAAATCTTAAGGTATATCTTCCATATTATTTGGAATGAATTACGATACTTAATTACATTGATTTATATGGTCTAGAGGGATCCAATCAGCCCAAGAAGAATCAAACAATGATGAACATGATGAAATGTGTAAAACCACTAGGTCGGCCCCTGCCCATGAAAATCCTCTGAAAAATACAAAGGAAGAAGTGTGGATCAAGAGGAAGGTCGGCCACACACAAAGGAACATTGGAATCATGCACTGAAGCTCCGCAAGCTATGGAAAGGATCCACAAGATTCACCACTAGCAAATAGGTCCAAGCGGTTCCAAAGTTCTAAGTCAGAAAATTGTCTTGAAATCTGGAAGTGATAACTTGTCGCAAAAATATCCAAACATTCTACAGTTCAGTTCTAAGGAAGATAATCATGATTACAAGCAAAATCCATCTCTGCAAGATCCAGTGAGAAAATGCAAAGAAATGTAGACATAAATGTTGAAACTATAAAACAAAAAATAAAGTGAAAGGAAATATTTTTGGTTGATGCAAGATTGCCAAGAACCGGGGATGCTCCTACATCAAAAATCTGGGGTTGTTGAAAAAGTGAGTCCCTCACTTTGTCGGGGTCAAAAGAAAACCAAGATGATCCACCTCTGCCTAAGAAATCAAAGATGAATCTTCAACTAGTATGTCCTTCCATTTCACAAGATACTCCTTGTATTGATTGCTCTGGGTGCTATGCCCAATCCACTATCCAAAATGTCTTCAATCTGATCTAGTTCCTTCTAAGGAAACTGCTTCTCAAAGTCTACTATATTGCCTTCACTAAATTTTGATCCATGACATTGATGTAGATCTGCAATGTGAATATAGGTGAAATACTCAAACTATCTGGTATCTCCACTTCACATGCATTTTTGGAACTGAATTTCCTCAAGATCTTGCAAGGTCCAAACTTCCTATCTGCAACTTGATATAGGTTCCAACTAGAAATCTTTCTTTCCTTAGATACACCATCACTTTATCTCCAACTTCAAATTCCTTATGTCTTCTCTTCTCATTCGTTTTCTCCTTATACTTGTTGTTCATTTCATCCAAATGTTGCTTAACCTGAAAATGCAAGGCCTTCATATGATCTGGAAATTCTTCTACCTCTAGACTCTGCTTGTCTTCATTACTGATATCCCTCAATTCTAATATATCTCTAGGGTGTTCTCCAGTAACAATCTCAAAAGGTGTTCTTCTGATAATCATGTTCACTGAATTATTGTAGGCAAATTCTACTTGTGCAAGAATCATATCCCAACTTCTGGTCTTCTCTCCAACTAAGCATCTCAATGAATTTCCCAAACTCTTGTTTACTACCTCTATCTGTCTATCAATTTGTGGATGAAAAGTAGAATTGAATTTCAAATCTGTCTTCATCTTCTTCCAAAGTGTTCTCCAAAAATAACCAAAAAACTTAGTGTCTCTATCCAAAACTATACTCTTAGGTAATCCATATAATCTCACTACCTCCTTGAAAAATAAGTCAACTATATGCACTGCATCAGACGTCTTCTTACAAGGTTTGAAATGAGTCATCTTCGAGAATCTATTTACCACCACAAATATAGAATCATTTCCTCTTTGTGACTTAGGTAACCCAAGTATGAAATCCATACTTATGTCCTCCCAAGGTCTCTCTGGTATTGTCAAAGGTTTATACAATACCACATTGTGACTACTACCTTTTGCAACTTGACAAACTCTATAGCTCTGCACAAATTTCCTAACATCCTTATGAATCTAAGGCCAAAAGTAATGTTCACTCACCAGTGCTACTATTTTGTCAACACCAAAGTGTTCGGATAATCCTCCACTATGTTTTTCCTTTATCAGATTCTCCCTCATAGAACTCTTAGGTATACACAACTGAACTCTTCTGAATAACATCACATCCTGAATTAAATAATCCAGCCACACACTTTTGTCCATCATAACCGGTTCTCTACATTCTCTCCAAGGTTCTGCAAAATCTGGGTCATTATTATACAAGGTCTTCAATTCCTCAAATCCTAACGTTGTCACTCACATCTCTATTAGCAAACTTCTTCTTCTACTCAATGCATCAGCAACTTTGTTTGACTTTCCACTCCTATGCTTCAACATAAAGGTGTAACTCTACAAGAATTCTAGCCATCTCATATGTCTCTGATTTAACTTACTTTAACTATTCAAATACTGCAAGGCTTGATGATCAGTATACAACACAAATTCCTTAGGTAACAAGTAATGTCTCCACTTCTTCAAGGCATGAACTATGGCATAAAATTCTTCATCATACACCAAATATCTCCTCCTGACATCATTCAACTTTTCACTGTAATAAGTTACTGCTCTTCCTTCCTGACTTAACACTACTCCAATTGTGTTCCCACTTGCATCATAGTCTACTTGAAACACTTTGTTGAAATTCGGTAAAGCTAACACAGGCTATTTAGTCACCTTCTGCTTCAGCAATTCAAAACTCTTATTTGCTCTGGTTGTCCATTTGAAATCTTTCCTATCTCCTCTCATTGTCTCAATCATAGGGGTACAAACTAAACTAAATTTTTTGATAAACTTTGGGTAGAAACTAGCCAATCTATGAAATGATCTAACCTCTCCAATGTTTTCCAATGTAGGCCATTAATCAATTGCTTTTACCTTCTCAGGGTCCATCTTCAATCAATCCACAGATATCACAAATCCCAAATAGACTAACTCTTCCTTCATGAAACTACACTTCTTTAGATTTATCAGCAACTTCTCCTCTCTCAACCTCTGCAAAACTTGTCTTAAATACAACAAATAATCCTCTTTTGTCTTACTGAAAAATCAAAATGATCCAAATATTAAATAACAAACTTACCCAACAATTCCTTCAATACCTTATTCATCAATCTCATGAAAGTACTTGGTGCATTAGTCAACCCAAAAGGCATCACCAACCATTCATACAATCCTTCATTTGTCTTGAATGTTGTCTTCCACTCATCTCCTTCTTTTATTCTGATATGATGATATCCACTCTTCAAGTCTATCTTTGTGTAGTATTTGGCTCCACTCAAACAATCCATTATGTCATCCATCTTAGGCAAAAGAAATTGGTACTTCACTGTGATCTTGTTTATTGCTCTAGAATCGGTACACATCCTCCATTCTCCATTCTTCTTAGGTGCTAACATGGCTGGTACTAAACAAGGACTTAAACTTTATCTGATCAAACCTTCCTTCAACAATTCCTGCACTTGTCTATTCAACTCTTCATTCTCTGTCAGTGTCATCTGGTGTGCAAATTTATTAGGCAAACTAGATCCGAGAATCGGGTCCATACAATGGTCGATGCTCCTCATAGGTGGTAATCCATCAGGCACATTATCTAAAATGATGTCTTCATACTTTGTTAACAACTACTTTATCTCCTCTGGTTGTTCTTCTTCATGCTCTAAGTTCTAAGTCTTCTTAGGAAATAAGGCAAAACACACATTCTCATGTCTCATTCCATCCAGGAATTTCCTTCCATCCACCAAACAGATTCTAGGATTTGTACAGGCTTCACTCTTTATTGGTTCCTCCAAGGTTAGCAAGGGTTTTTTCATCACGTTTGCTACAATAGTATATATGTTCTTTCTTCCATCATGCATTGCATGTCTATCAAACTGCCAAGGTCTACCCAACAAAAAGTGAGAAATATCCATAGGCATAATATCACATAAAACTTCATCATGATATTTTCCAATTTTTAATTTCACCATGCATTGCTCACTCACTAGCAACTTATGATCATCCTGAATCCATGCTATTTGGTAAGGCCTAGGATGTTTCAATATTTCCAACTTTGGTTTATTCACCATTTCTTTTAAAACAAGATAATTTGAATTACCACTATCAATAACTACTTTGCAAAACTTACCAGATACCTTACACCTAGTCTTGAACAAATTTCTCCTCTGCAAAGGCTCTTCATCCTCTCCGGTATGACACAAGGATCTTCTCATCATCAATAGTTCTCCATCTTCCAGTTTGTTAGCTGATCCGATGGGGTTTTCTTCTACCAATGTTGTTCTTCCAGTGTTCTCTATCTTCTTACATTCAAAATCAAGATGTTCTTCTCCTCCACACTTAAAGAAAGTTCCTCTAAACACTCTCTTATCTTGTCTCCTATCATCTTTTACAAAACCCTCATTCTGGTAACCATCAGGTTCTCTTCTCCGATAGAAATTTCTATCATCCTTCCTATAAAAACTACTTTCCTTGTTTACTTCCTTGTCTTTATTCTAATCTATACAAGTTCCTCTTCCTCCAGGTTATCCTTTGCCTCCTTTAAATCTTCCTCCGGAAACCTTCCTACCTCTCTGTCTCTACTCATGTCTTTTGTTCAACTTCTCTTCTTCTTTTGAGGCATATTGGTAAGCTTCTTCAACACTCTGCAACTTGATCAAACTGAGTTCATCTTCTATAGACATCCGCAATCCATTCAAATATCTTGAAACTTATTCAATCTCATCATCAACATGTTTGGATCTGATATTCAACTTGTAGAATGCCTTGGTACTCCTTCACACTAGACTATTTCTCCTTTAAGTTCTATAACTTTCGAAATAGATCTACTTGGTAATTAGTTGGCATAAACTTTGATTTTAACTTAGAAACCATCCACTCCCATGATTTAATCTTCTCTTTTCCTATTCTTTGTCTATCAACCTACACATGTTCTCATCAAAGAGATGCATGACCTTTCAACCAGGTACAGGCATATTTCACCTTCCTTTCTTCCACAGTGTTCTCAAAATCAAAGTACTTCTCCATCTCTGAGATCCACTCCATTAATTCATCTAAATACAACTTTCCATCATACTCCGGTGGGGTAAAATGTGGTTTGGTGTTCGCCCTAGTCAAAACCCTCAAGAACCTTTCTTCATCTGGATCAATCATCGGTGGATTTGCTTCTTGTTTTGTTGGTGCTTCTTCATCTTCGCTCACATCTACAATATGTCGATCTCTTCTCTGGGTTGTTTTAACAGCTTCCAATTGGGCTGCAATTCCTCTCAACATTTCCATCATAGCAGAATCTTCATTCCCACACACTCCACCATTCATATTTCCTCTTTGCGCCATCGAATCCTTAATCTGCCACCCCACAATAAAATCTTCAAGACAACACAATCTTCGGAACGAAATGTCACTCTGATACCACTTGGTGCATTCACTATTATGAGGGACCTCAATGAGATCTATATGGACCGTGTAGAAAGAGTAAACACAACAAAATCCAAACAAGATGATGGAGGCAATACAAAACTGAATGAATTAGATCATAAAAACTGATTACAAATGGTCGGTAACATCTAGACTGCAAGATTCGGCTCACTGGTCTGCTACATACATGCCCAATGTATAGAATCGGTCAACTCCAGACCTCTAAATCTTAAGGTATATGTTCTATATTCTCTAGAATGAATTATGATGCTCAATTACATTGATTTATATGGTCTAGAGGGATCCGGTCAGCCCAAGAAGAATCAAATAACGATGAACATGTAAAACCACCAAGTCTGCCTCCACCCATGAAAATCCTCTGGAAAATCCAAAGCAAGAAGTGTGGATCAAGAGGAAGGTTGGCCACACACCAAGGAACATTAGAACTAATGAACTGAAGCTCTACAAGCTACAAAAAGGATCCGCAAGATTCGCCACTAGCAAATAGGTCTAAGCGGTTCCGAAGTTCGAAGCCAGAAAACTGTCTCGAAATTCGGAAGCGATAATTTGTTGGAAAAAGATCCAAATGTCCCACAGTTCAGGAATAAGGAAGCAAGCAAAATTCATCTCGGCAAGATCCAGTAAGAAAATGCAACAAAATGCAGACAGAAATGCTGAAACTGCAAAATAGAAAACAAACTGAAAGGAAATATTTTTGGTTGATGCAAGATTGCCAAGAACTAGGGATGCTTCTGTAGCACAATGAGACAGGTTGGTGAGAGACGATTACTCATTCTGACTTAATCTGATTGAGAGAATAACTCACTTGACTAACTAGCTAAGAGATTTGATTGAGAGTGGAACTGAATTGATTGAGCAGTCATAAAAAGTTGATTTCGAAAAGGGAGGAAGTTATTGACTAGTTAGAAAAAGATGATTGAGGATTGACTGAGAGTCGGTGGTAGTTAGGAATTTTCACATGTGATGTAGGAAATTGAGAATGAAATATCATTTAGATTGAATTTGGGATTTTTGAAAATATGAAATAAAATTAGAATGAGAGGGAAATGAATATAAATTGGATTTGGAGGGAAATAATTTATTTGAAATGAAGATCAAATGTTATTAAATAAATTTAGGAAATTTATTTAATGAGAGGACATCACTAGATAATTAAATAATTTAAAGAAATTTTTTAAATATGGGAAGTTAGAAATTGAATTTAATGAAACAATAAAGATCATTTAATTACAGTGAATAACTAAAATTAATTAAATAATAAGATTATTTAATTAATATTAAAGGGAAAATGGTTAATTGATTAAATGATTAAGGGGGAAATTTGAACAATTAATTTTAAATGGAAAAAGAATATTAATTTAGAAGAATAAAGTCAAAATTAATTAAATAACTAAAATTATTTAATTAAGAATGAGGAATAATTATTAAAATTAGTGGTTGCAGGCACAAAACAAATTAAGGTGTCTAAATTTTGCCCCTCTTTGAGATAATGCATTTTCAATCATTGTTTCAAAGAAAAATCAAGAAAAAAACTACAGTATGCCCCAACAACAATAGTACCCCCTTAGGAAATTTGTTGAAATTTTTTTTATTTGAAGGATAATTTAATGATAATGTGATAAGGATCCCAAAGATGCAGTTTGGAGAAGTTTTGAGTGAATTTGACAGCAACCAATAGAATAGGAAATTAGGGCTCTTTTCGGTTATAAATAGGAGACTTTGGGGTTCATTTGGTCATTTGCACTCTTGGAGCTTGAAGGGTTTATGGCAAGTTTGGAGCAAATTTTGAGTGTTTGAGGAGCTACGTAGGTGTCAGATGCAAGCAGCACTTGTCAGAGTAAGTCAGGATGTACGAGAAGGTAGACAGCATAGGCAGAGGTATAAGTACATCATCTTATCTTATCATTTTTTAGCATTTATTGCTCGTCAAAATTTAGGGTTTAGGGTTGCAAAATTTAATTGTTACGCATATGTATATCAATTTTTCACATTTGTTAAAACATTTTTGAAATTTTTTATTTTGTTTCGCAATTGTTAAACATCTCGCATTTGACTACTTTTGTTTTGCAAATGACTGTGGATTTTTGCAATCATGAATTGGTTTTTGCAATTATAAATTGGATTTCACATTTGCAATTTGTATTTCACAACTGATGTTTGCATTTTGCATTTGCTAATTATGTTTCACATTTGCATATTAGGGGTTTTTCCTACATTCTAAGTCTATGGTTTGCATTTGCATAGGTCAGTTAGGTTTCCTGATAAGTTTAGGCTAACATTAAGCATGATTTATAGGTTGTTTTTCTAGTCTTAGGGGCTCGGAAGATTAGACCTAAGGTTCTTGCATGGAGTTATTTGTTGGATGATTATGATGATGGTATGATGAAAGATCAAGGATTCGGTCAACTACTGAGAGGGGGGGTGAATCAGTAGATAGAAAAACTGATATTAACTTCACCAATCTCACAATCAACTTCTCAAAGTAAACTTAGAACTATAAATGCAATATCACTGTCAAGATTAAACTATCAAGTTAAACCGGTTGTCTTTTACAACAAATTAATAGTAAACAACTTGAAACTCATAAACATCCAAATACTTTTACTGACATAAGTAAAACTTTATTTCATATTTATGTCGGTTATCATGACTTATCAAAGTGTATTAAGTAGTTAAGAAAATCAACCATAGAAAACATAACCACAAAAACATTCACCACTTAACACAAGATTTTTGACATGGAAACCTAAATGGGAAAAACCACAGTGAGATGAGACTCACAACATAACTATCTGAACTCTTTTGAAGTTTGCCCTGTTAGGAGCCAAGCTTGTTAAAGCTTTACAAAAAGTCATGTTAAAAACATATCCTGTTAGGGACCACCCGGTTAAGGGATTGACTATAATGCCTTGCTAGAAGCAATACCCTGTAAGGAGTAACCTCGGTAGAGGATTTGAAATCCAAGCTAATGGACCACCTAGTTAGAGGATTTAAATAACACCAAGCTTGTCAGAGCTTAATCGGTTAGGGGATTTCAAAAACTGTTGTAATTGTTAGAAAATAACAGGGGTTTTCTGATTTGTTTGAATAGCACTACACTTGCTTGTTCAGATCCTTTTCATTCTCCTATCTACCTTTACACAAACTACAAATACATCATCTGGTTCAGCAACCAGACACTCAACTGAAAATTTGCCAACTCTGAAATAAAAAAAATCATCGACCTTATAAACAAATCAATTAGGTTAGTAACACAACAAAAAACTAATTCTCTCATAGAGATTACAAACAAGTCAGTTCAAGTATGATCGTTGGATTACATAAAAATCTCTACACATCATTCAAGAAAGCCTCGACCACTCCTTGATCACCGCTTCATCGAACTCAGTAACTCATCACGTTCTTTGCATTACATGCAATATACTTTCTCATTCCCTAGACAAAAATTGTTACCTCAACACGCCAAAAACACTTTGAAACTCTCTTCATACAATATGCATATGTGTCATAATCATTACCGCTCATCATCAGATGATAAACCAATACAACCAATTCACCAAACTCAATTGGTTAGGGTTTATCCAATCAACAGGTACGGTTTACTAGTTCAACTCTCCAATACTTAGCAATTCTGGTTCACTCCACAAACTTACCTACCAGTTACAGTTCCTTTCACTAGCTCTTCCTACCGGTTGCAAAACAATACTACAACAATATCATTACTGGTTAATTGACATCAATGACAACATAACATTTCATTGATGCAATCTTTATGCAAAAGCCAAAAATCTCCCCCTTTGGCATTGATGGCAATACAAATATCAATACCATTGATTGTTGTGATTGTGAATAGGAATCCTGGTTCACATTTTACCATGTACTCTCCTTGTCTTTAGCTGGTAGTTGGCTATGCATCTTGCCCCTGTCAATCATACAATTCATCTCCCCAAAATCACATAGTTCTTCTCCCCCTTTGACAATAATGCCAAAGTGAAAGTAAAACATGCAATGTCAAATTTCACTATTCAGCATCAACAGCCTGCAACTTGATGCTCCCCCTATGGAATAACTTCACTTCTACACCAATCCTGTTGTAAAATTCTGCAAGTAGCTCCGAGAATGATGTACTCTACATCATGCTCAATTCACCTTATGAAGGGGTACAACCCCTAGCTGACTTTTAGGATACTCAAAAGTAGTCTTAGGCAGAGGTTTAGTAAAGATATCTACAAGTTGCTCCTTGGTAGAAACATGCTCTAAGATCACATCTTTACTCTACACTTTTCCCCTCAAGAAATGATACTTCAATTCAATATGCTTGGTTCGTGTGTGCAAAATAGGGTTCTTAGAAATATTTAGGGCACTGGTATTGTCACATAAGATCTTTATAGGTTCTGTAAACTTCATCTTGAAACCTTCCAGAATGTGCCTCATCCAGATAGCCTGGGTACAATTCATATAAGCTTTAACATACTCAGCTTCAGCAGTAGACTGTGATATACAACTCTTCTTTTGGTACTCCATGAAACAAGTCTTCCTCCAAGAAAGAATGCTCCACCATTTGTGCTTTTCCTATAATCAACATTACCTGCCCAATTTGCATCTGTATACACCTTCAATTCAAAGTTTCCTTCATATGGATACCATAATCCATAGTCAATAGTGCCTTTCAAATATTTGAATATCCTCTTAGTTTCTATCAAATGTGTTTCCTTCAGATTCTTCTAGAATCTAGCAACTAGACCAACTGCATGAGCTATATCCAATTTGTTGTGAACAACATAGTACAATTTTCCAATCATTGACCTGTACTCCTTCTCATCAACAGATGTGGCCTTATCTTCCTTAGACAATTTACAACCTATAACCATTGGTGTCCCAACTAGTTTACAGTCACTCATACCAAATGTCTTTAATACCTCTTTCACATACTTATACTGTGTGATGAAAATACCACACTTCATTTTTTGTATTTTCAAGCCTATGAAATTTTTTATCTCTCCCACTAGAGACATTTCAAACTCACTTTTCATTTCATTTGCAAATTCATTGCTCATGTCATCTTTCCCTCCAAATATGATATCATCTACAAACACTTCAATAACCAGTATCTTATCTCCTTCAAATTTGAGATATATATTTCTATCTTCACTGGTTCTCTAAAAACCTATCTTTATCAGGTGTGAATGAAGCCTTTCATAACATGCTCTTGATGCTTGCTTTAATCCATTTAGTGATTTGTGCAACTTATATACCATGTATTTCTCATCAGTCAAAGCATAACCATCTATTTGCTCAATGTATACTTCTTCTTCCAGTATTCCATTCAAAAATGTTTACTTCACATCCATCTGATATACTTTGAATCCCTTATGTGCTGAAAATGCAAGTTCTGACACCTTCCAATCTGGCCACTGGTGCAAAATTCTCACCATAATCTTCTCCTTCTTCTTGTGCATAACCTTTGCAAACCAATCTAGCTTTGTTTCAAACTACAATACCATTTGCATTCAGCTTGTTCCTGAATGCCCACTTAGTACCTATCACATTTTTATTTAGTGGTCGGTGTACTAGGGTCCATGTGTTATTATTCTCAATTTGATCAAGCTCCTCCTCCATAGCTTTGACCCAATGATCATCTCCAAATGCTTCCTTAGCATTTCTAGGCTCAATAGTGGAGATCATGCAAGAATTCTCTCTAATTCTTCTTCTGGTTAACACTCCAACATCCTTATCTCCAATAATTTGTTCAAGATTGTGATTGAGTCTCACATACCTTGGAATAACATGACCATTATCTTTGGGTTCTTCTTCTTCATTAGCATCATCTTCTTCTGAATCTACCTATTCTGGTTGAACTAGTACAATAGCATTCTCTTTACCGGTTTCAGGTTTCACAGGTTTTGATTCCAAAAATAAAATGCAAGGATTTTCATCCTTTTTCTCCACATTGGTTTCCCCTGAGACTTCAGGATATTCATCCACTCAAACATCGGCACTCTCAATTATTCTTTGTGTTTGGTTGTTATAACATTTGTAGGCCTTACTCTTGGTGGAATAACCAAGAAATATGCCTTCATCTTTTTTAGCCTCAAAATTGCTAACATAGTCACCTCTCTTAATAAAACGTTTTCTGCCAAATATCTTGAAATAACTAAAATTAGGTGATCTACCATACCAGTATTCATAAGGAGTCTTGTCTTTTCCTCTTTTTACTAAAATTTGGTTCATAGTGTAGACAGTTGTGCTTACAGCTTCTCTCCAAAAAGTTTTCACTACACCTCCTTGTATCAACATCATTCTAGCAGCTTCAACAACTGACTAGTTATTCCTCTCTGCAATACCATTCTGTTGTGGTGTCCTCGGTGTAGAAAGTTGTCATTTGATACCATTTTCTTCACAATATCTAGTGAATTCCTCATAAGTAAATTCATCGCCTTGATCAATCCTCAGACACTTTATCTTCTTGCCACTCTCATTTTCAGCTAAGGCCTTGAATGCCTTGAACTTACTAAATGCTTATGTTTTATCCTTCAAGAATGTGACCCACATCATTCTTGAGAAATCATCAGTGAAGATCATGAAATATCTATCACCTTGAATACTTTTAGTCCTAATTGGTCCACAGAGGTTTGTATGAACCAAATCTAACAAATGTTCTGCAAAAAAAGATTTGCTCTTAAAATTTGAGGATGTCATCTTTCCCAACTGACATTACTTACATAGAGCATTAATCGGTTTGTCCAACTGAGGCAAACCTCTCACTATCTTGGACTTACTCACTTTAACAATGTTATCAAAATTTATATGACAAAATATCCTATGCCAAAGCCAACTATCATCTACTTTAGCAATTAAACAATTGCTGACTTTAGGACTCGGGTGAAACAGGTTACCTTTAGTCTGCTTGTCGGTTGCAATCAGTTCACCTTTGCTCCAATAGATTTTGCACATACCATTCTTAAACTCCAATGGATATCCTATGTCATTGAGTTGAGCAACACTCAAAAGATTGTGCTTTAGACCTTCAACCCAGTAGACATCATCTGCACTGCTCTTTCCATTAAGAGAAATAGTTCCCTTACCTTTGACCACACAGGGTGAGTCATTTCCAAATCTTACAACTCCACCATCAAATTTCTTCAAAGATATAAATTTGCTCCGATCACCGGTCATGTGATATGAACAACCACTATCAATGATCCAATCATCTGAATTATCCATGCGAGAAACTAAAGCCTTTTGATTAGATGATTTCTCTTTAATGGCTACAAACACAATGTCTTCATTAGCATCACCCTCAGATTCCTCATCAGTGATACTACCATCAACTACAATAAGACAATCTAATTTGCCTTTTCCCTTGTACTTCTTGAATTTGTCTTGCTTGTGCTCATTATCACCATTAGGACAGTTAGCTACAATGTGCCCAATCTTGTTGCATGCAAAACATTTCAAAGGTAATTTATCTCTATATTTAATGGTTCCTCTGGGCAACTGCTTGGCCAACAATGCTTCAAGCTCAACCAAATTGTATTCATCATCAACTTCTCTGCTGGATCTAGATTCATAACTGTGACTAACATATCTAATTTTCCTCATAGATGGGTTAGAAATTGAAGCTCTAAATGCAGACTCAGATTTCTGAACACTACCATCATAACCATTTTATTCAAAAGCAGCAAGCTTACCAATCATGGAGTCAAGGGTTACCCTAGTTTTGTCAATAGAATTTAGCTCCTGAAGGTTGTAACTCGGATAGCGTAGGCTGGTAGCAGGGTTATCAACACCTTACTAACTACTGTGGCATCTTCCACTTTACCATCTGCACTCTTGATCTCACCAATTATCTCTTTTATCCTTTGACCATACTATTGGATATTCTCACCTTTAGCCATCTGCATGTCATCAAACTTTCCTCTTAGACTCTCTTCCTTGGAAATCTTCACATGTTCATCACCGATATAAATATTTTCAATTTTCTTCCATATCTCATACTCAGTCTCCAGACCATGGACATCAACATATTTTGCATCAGACAAAGAACTGATAATAGCCTCCAGTGCTTGATTGTTTTCTTGTTGCTCTTTCTTCTGCTCATCAATCATAATCCCACTAGGTGCAACATATTGAGTACCAACATGTTCCCAGTATTGATTTCCTAGACTCTTGATATAAATTTTCATTCTATCACTCCATATTCTATAGTTCTCTCTATTAAACTTCAGACCTTCCTTCTTCATCATGTTCTGCAAGATCTTTACCTCGAGCTATTAGGCTTAGACCTTATAGGACCTGAGATGCTCTGATACCAATTGATGGTATGATGAAAGAACAAGGATCCGGTCAACTACTAAGAGGGAGGGTGAATCAGTAGATAGAAAAATTGATATTAATTTCACCAATCTCACAATCAACTTCTCAAAGTAAAACATAAGCATAATAATGATTAACCCCCCCTCTCAAGAATGATTAAACTGTCAAGTTAAACCGGTTTAACTGTCAAGATTAAACTGTCAAGTTAAACTGGTTGTCTGTTACAACAGATTCACAATAAACAACTTGAAACTCATAAACATCAAAATAAATTTACTGACATAAGTAAAACTTAATTTCATATTTTTGTTGGTTATCATGACTTATCAAAGTGGATTAATTAGTTAAGCAAATCAACCATAGAAAACATAACCACAAAAACATTCACCACTTGACATGATATTTTTGATGCGGAAACCCAAATGGGAAAAACCACGGTGAGATGAGACTCACAATATAACTATTTGAACTCTTTTGAAGTTTACCCTGTTAGGAGCCAAGCCTATTAAAGCTTTACAAAAAGTTATGTTAAGAACAAATCTTGTTAGGGACCACCCGGTTAAGGGATTGACTATAATGCCTTGTTAGAAGTAATGCCCTGTAAGGAGTAACCCCGGTAGAGGATTTGAAATACAAGCTAATGGACCACCTGGTTAGAGGATTTAAATAACACCAAGCTTGTTAGAGCTTACCCAGTTAGGGGATTTCAAAAACTACTGTAATTGTTAGAAAACAATAGGGGTTTTCTGATCGATTTGAATAGCACTACACTTTCTTGTTCAGATCATTTTCATGCTCCTCTTTGCCTTTACACAAACTGCAGATACATCATCCAGTTTGGCAACCATACACTTAACTTAAACTTTTCCAACTCTGAAACAAAACAACTCATCGACCTTATAAACAAATCAATTAGGTTGGTAACACAACAAAAAACTAATTCTCTCATAGAGATTACAAACAAGTCAGTTCAAGTATGACCGTTGGATTACATAAAAATCTCTACACATCATTCAAGAAAGCCTCGACCACTCCTTGATCACTGCTTCATCGAACTCAGTAACTCATCACGTTCTTTGCATTACATGCAATATACTTTCTCATTCCCTAGACAAAAACCATTACCTCAACACGCCAAAAACACTTTGAAACTCTCTTCATACAATATGCATATGTGTCATAATCATTACCGCTCATCATCAGATCATAAACCAATACAACCAATTCACCAAACTTAATCGGTTAGGGTTTATCCAATCAACAGGTAGGGTTTACTAGTTCAACTCTCCAATACTTAGCAATATCGGTTCACTCCACAAACTTACCTACCTGTTACAGTTCCTTTCACCAGCTCTTCCTACCAGTTACAAAACAATATTACAATAATATCATTACCAGTTAATTGACATCAATGACAACATAGAATTTCATTAATGCAATCTTCATGCAAATGCCAACATATGAGCGTTGTCATTTGAGATAGCTTGGTCTATATCCTGTGTTCTGTATGCCTGAGATTATGACCAACAGGGGTCTAATCACAACACTTGTAGAGTGGTGGCACTTAAAGATGATTTTATTCCACCTTCCAATAAACAAGGCTTCTATGACATTAGAGGATGTTTGGGGGATCTTACAACACCCTATCCACAACAATTGGGTGACATACGAGCTACGATCCAAGATTGTAGCTCTTTATGATCTATATGAGTGCGACCCTAAGGTGTTAGGCCTAGATGACCTATATGAGATCAGGTGGGGGACTTTGATAGTAGCATATGAAAAATTTAGTGCAGTTTTATGTAGTTTGATTGTGGGCACATTGGTTCAAGCCCAACAAAATCATAGTTTCCTAATGGGTTGGGTTAGAGTACTAAGGTTTATGGTTTCTGATCTAAGGGTATATTCTTATGGTCCTTGCATTCTTTCCATGCATTAACATCAATTACATTTAATTTCCTATTTAGGTACTTAGTGCATCAACTATGAGATTACACTTTTATAGGTGTGGGCATGGGAGCACATCGTAGTGTTCTAACCTATAGTTAATGTATAGCTAGAGGAATGGCAGTCGTATGTATACAACTATGCAAGTGCATTTTTTCAGTAGCACATGGGCTATACTGGTTATTGGCGACATGAGATAGACATTCTATAGCATTTCACTTAGAGATCATATAGAGATGACCCCGGATAGGATAACGATGCTCATCATTTACCCTATTGCAAACAGTAGAAATATGTGATTGGTAGGACCATGAGATCACAACAAATCATAGATATTCAATTGCTTTATTGATTCCTCATATAAATTGCGGAGGTTCAAAGGGTTCCATAGAGGACAACTTGATTTGCTTGATCTTTTAGGGAAGTGATAAATTGGGGGTTATGCATCAGCCCTCTGGTAGCATATGCAAAGTTCAACATTTTTTTGTTTAGTTTAGTGGGCCTAGTAGTCAGCATTCATAGATGTAGGTATGACACCTTATTTTGATATGTGGTGGGATGCATAGAGGTCAGTTCCATTGACACATCCCTTGATACACATTATTGGCAGCATTGGCTGACAAATAAGGCATGGTCGAGGTGGTCTTGGGAAAGGTGGGCAGGATGAGAGGGATGATGTTTTTTTGGGAGGATGGAGAGGTAGAGGCAAAGGTTGGGGGAGAGGGAGAGGGATGAGAGGGAGGGGAGGTGGAAATAGTGGTGATGGAGGTGGTGATGGGGGAAAAATTGTAGGAGGAGATTGCAGTAGTGGTGGAGGTGGTGATGGAGGATAGGTTTCCCCATTGATTGGACCATAACCAACACTAGATGGAGGAGAGGAGGGTATAGATTTCGATATCAAATAAGTTTAGGAGATAGAGGAGAAGATCGAGGATAGTGATTCTTCTAATGATACCTCTTCAAATTCCTTGAGCTTTGATAGTTCAAACTCTAGTGATGAGGGTGGTAACGATGACTAAGATGAGGGTGATGATGCTGCCATGCCTGATATACAATTAGCCAATGTCGAGTTTTAGGATGTATAGGTGAGTGAAGATGTCGCTTAGATCCTAGATGTGCAGGCTATGAGAGCTCAAACTTAGGTGCTATTGGGCCAGATTGCAGAGTTAGACCTATGGCTACGTGTAGAGAGGAAATTTAAAGCCAAGGATAGGGAGGATTTTATTCAAGAGTAGGGTGAGTGGATATAGGAGAGGGATGCTCTTATTTTAGAGAAGGATTCTACTATTGTAGAGGGATGTTGCTATTGCAAAGAGGGACCATCTGCAGATTGAGAGAGATGATGTTGTTGATTGAGCGTAGCAGGCCATTGATTCCTATCAGTGGTACTATAGTGAGGGTATAAATGGGAGATCTATGGCTGACCTCCTATTTGATTCAGGCCTTGAGATATCCTCCTAGCATTGATTATATGAGAGTGTGGTTCCTACAGGGCAGAGGGATCTGAGTTACAAGACTGATCGAACATAGAGTCGTTCACAAAGCCAAGGACACTTTAGAGCTACAACTAGTAATGAGAGTGTTATGGGACCACCACCTAGGCCTCCACCACCTTCAGGACATCCAAGGACAGGTACTTTGGCTAGTGTTCAGGCCAGAGCTATAGATATCAAGGATACAGGGAGCACTAGTTGACTCTCTCTTATGATAGACACTTGTACATTTTGATTGAGTCTGGGGGCCTTATTATTTCACAGAAACATAATGACATTGTACTTTGATACCATTTTTGAGATATATATAATATGA
The DNA here is from genome assembly GCF_030272615.1 of Cryptomeria japonica. NCBI lineage: Eukaryota > Viridiplantae > Streptophyta > Pinopsida > Cupressales > Cupressaceae > Cryptomeria > Cryptomeria japonica. The sequence continues at coordinate 401,941,361 of NC_081408.1, forward strand.
TATACAGTTTTGGTGGTGATACTATATGATGTGCATGATGTTTCCTATATCATGCTTTGATGTTTATTATGTGATAGATGATTTATGATACCTATGTGATGTTTTATGTTATTTATATGCTCTACGCTTGTATATGATATGCAGTATATATTGTGGATTCCTTAGATGTTATTATGGATGTAGATTATTATATGTATGTGATGGATATGTGATGGGTTCATGATGGATGTTGTGTACTAACATGATTTTATATGCAAGATGATTTATCTTTTTATTGATTTTATTTATATAGTAATGATTTTGATAGAATGCAATACATATGAGATTATATTGTACATTATGATATGTTTATACTCTAATATGTGTGTGAATGCAAGATGGACATATTTTTACGTTCCAGAGTACCATGCCAAATTTACTATGTGCTTTGATGGAGGAATAGCTAGTGAGAAGAATTGACTAGTAAGAAATGAGGAACAGATGGGGAATAGGGATGATCAATTAAACAAAATGATTGATGTGAGGAAACGAAACTATCACAAATTCTTGTGCTTTTTAGGTGTGTGACAATTTCATCATCGAGTCTTATTATGTCTCAATGGAGGTTTGTACACCAATTTATAAGAGACTAATGTGTAGATGCTTTCCCATTTACATTAATAGACATATGTAAAACAAGGAGTAAATCCATTCATTCTAGGGTTGTTGTATTGAGGGTCAAGGTATGTGAGGTAGTCACAAGCATAGTTATCCCTGACTTCATTTTTGCATATGATACTTGTTGATTGAATGTACCAACACAAACACCCAAAATACCTATGCCCCAGAACTTCATGGAGACACACAACAAACAGCAAACAAAGAAAAATGATCATGAACCATCCCAACTCCTCTAGTCACTTGTGGACATCCTTGAGCAGCATAGGAACATGACTTGAGACAAATCGATAAAAGATAAGACTAACTAGACCAATGAACCAGCAACCATACTGACCTTTTTCATTGTTGATTTCTTGATGTAATCAAGATAATGATGAAGATGTTTGGTTTCAGAGATTTAATACCATGTTGCAAAGGAGTGCAATGCCCCACATAGAGATAGTGCAATTAAGGATGGAAGGATAATGTGTAATAGATATGGATGGAGGAGTAATTTAGGTGTGTATGTTCCAAAGCATGCATGGATATTATTTTTCTCTAGCTTGGTCAAGATCAAGGGTAGGAATGGAGGATGCATTTGGATGGGATGAGGCATATGTGAGGGAGAATATGGGTAAGATAGTCAAGATAAAAGATAGGCAAGGAGGATGGACTTAGATATGATGTGAATACAGGATAAGGGATATGGAAGATGTGAATGGTAGAATGGTATAGATTAATCTTGCCCCCAAGTGTAGACTGCAAGATGATGGGGATTACAATTGATGCTTGTTTACCATTTTTTCATCATGGTACTTACCCAAGGTGCCATGGGAAGTGGTTTTCACCATTGGATGGATTTTTTTTACTCTTTTATTTTTGGAATAGTTTGGATGGATAAGGATGAGGATAAGTGGATGTGGAAGATTGTGGATGCATGAAAGGGAGACAGAGGGAGGACTCAAGCATCTAGTTCCATGGTATATATCCCTTAAAGATGTGTTATAATTAATCAAGATAATTGGAGGAATGCTCATATATGTTGGTATAAATAAGTGATGAGATGGAATGGATGGAAGATGGAGGGGGATAAACATTTATACAAAAGTTTGGACTAAAGGAATGGGATTGTGGAAAATGGATGGGGTTTTGGAATATTTATGGATAAATGGATGAGGATGTTGGGAAGATCAACATTGGCACACATCTTGAAGGGTGGTGGATTTGTAGAGGAAGGGGTTTCCAATTATATGGAGGATCAAATATGGATTTTGGGAAATGAAGAGCCAAAAATGGATGAAGGGGATGATGGACTTGGGATGATGAATTTTGAGGCATAAGGGCCCAAAATGGATTTTGAAGATAAGGGATCTTTACATGGAGGATTGGAGGACTTATGAGTGGATGCAAATTTGGATTGTACTTTGAGATACACCTCATCTATGAGTAGTTTGTGAATCCACATAGTTTGTGTTTTTTTTCTTTTTGGGCCTTTGTGGCCTTTTGGATTTTTCTTTCTTTTGGATCATATTTTTCTTTTCTTGAGCATGTCTTTTTGATGGGACATGTTGATCCTTAGATTTTTATGAATTTATGGCTTTATGCATTTAGATTTGGTATCCAAATTTATTCCAATATAAATGGCATGGGTTCATGAGGATGGATCACTTAGATATTTTATGGATGGTATGGTGGAGGGAGAATGTTGGAAGGAATTCAAGGATGTGTGTCTTTGTTGATATTTCTTAGGGATTATTTGAGGTGATGGAGTGGTGGATGGAGGGATGTAAGTACCCAAGATGGATGGAAGGGATGAAGGGTGTAGCTTTGGAACATAAGGACCCAAACTAGATGCAGATGAGGAAGGCATGGACTTTAGGACATAAGTACCTACAAGGAATTTGTAAGATGGGGGATGGGATTATTTGGACCTAGATGGAGGGATTTAATATTTGGAAGGGATGGAATTTATACCAACATCTTGAGCATGCACTTTGTATCCAATGCCATATTTACATGTATTTTCTTTGACTTGAAGGGGTTCCAATACACCTTGTTTGTGGAGGTCTAACCCTTTGCCTTGATAATTCATTTGTTTACAAATATTTTTTCCAATGGGATACATATTATTTTTTAAAAAGGATGCGAGTCAATTTTGAGGGGGAGAGGAAGTGGAAGGAATGGTAAGCTCTTGGACAAAACCATGGTGGACGAAGATGGAAGAAGCAAGTTGATAAGTATGGGATACATAAATGGCTTTGATAGGAGGGATGGGATCTTGTGAAGGATTAAATTATGTGTGGAATTAGGAGGAATATTAGGAGTGTGAGATGGATTGACATCATGAAATGGAGATGGAGGGATACTTTGATCTTGGCTTAGGATAGGATCATGTGGTGGAGTGGAAGGGATAATTGGATCTTGAGATGGAAGGAGAGCACTAGATGGAGGGATTATTATTTTTTGACATGGAGTGGAGGGTGGACATGGATTTTGAGATGGATAGGTATCATGAGATAGAGGGATACTTTGATCTTGAGGTGGAGAGGGATCTATTCTAGCATGCTCTGGAACAAGGTCTTGGCATGATTGGGGTTGTGGGGATTGTGTGATGGAGAAGGATATGGATTATTAAAATTGGGGAGATGGAGGGATGGTAGTGTCATGAAGCTTAGGGGATTGAGGTTTGTCTTGATTTTGAGGGGATGGAGATGGATGTAGGACTTGGGGAGATTGGGGAACTTTGTTCTGAGGTGGGGATTTAGTCTCCTTTACTAGTATTCCTTGGATAAAATAATGAAGAAAATACTTGGAGGAATAGGATTATGTGAATGCTTGGGATTAGACAAAAGATTGGGATTGTGGGTTGGGGGATTAAGTGAGGAATTGGGATTATGAGGATCAAGTAGTGTAATAGATGTGAATTATAGGTAGGGGTAATGTGGGGGTTATATAAATATGGGGTAGAAGATGGAGGTATAGATGTTGGATGGGAGAGGTATGTGGGTAAGGGATAATACGAAGACATGGATGAGGAATAAGATCTATTTTTCCTTTTCAAAGGCAGAGGAATAATAAGGAATGGGAGATGGATTGGGATAAGATATAATGTATTAAGGTGGAATGGAGGGCTCGAATATGGGATTGACTTTGAAAGTGGATTGGGGTGGGAGATATGAATAGGTGGAAGTGGGATGACTTTAAGGCATACATGAGTTGGATGGGCATGGTTGATAGGTTGGATGGGTTGGAGGCATATATAGTTTGAGGAATGGGGTTTGACATAGATCCTTTAACTTTCATAACCACTTTTTCAAACCAACCCATGATCAAGACATTCATCTCTTTGGGTAGCCATCTTTTGCTTTTATGCACACATCAAGACCATGCATGGGTAACCTCAAGATGAAAAGGATGCAAAATTATTTGAGATCAAATAGACAAAATTGGTCAAGAAATGATGAGGGGATGTGAGTTGACAATGTGGACAAGGACTTAAAAAATTTGGATCTAACTTAAGATTTATTTGATAGGATTGGATTCAAATGAGAATTAGTCCTTGGATTAGGACAATACTGATTTAGATTTTGATGACACCTTGATCCTTAAATTAGGGTTAGGTGAGTTGTAGGAGTTAATGATGCGGGCCAAGAGCAAGGTAACAACCAAGATAAGATAAATTTAGATCTTTGGATTAGGATCTGATTCGATTAAGTCTTCTTCCACTTAGGATAGACTAAGTTCTTAAGAAAGATTAGACAAAGGATGAGGGTTTGGATCAACTTGAGTGATTAGGACTAATTAAGTGAGGTACTCGAAATAGATACTTTCCCAAGAACCACAATAATTAGAGATCAATGAATGATAAAGATCTGTAAAGTGGAAAATTGGGAACCTTAGCCAATTCGCCACTTGAGAGAGAGGTGGGAACTTTACTAAGGTTTAATTTTCACTTGGGAAAAACTTTACATTCAAAAGAGTGGTTGAATCTACTAGATCCAATCCCAAAGGATGCAAGGATTGAATACTAAGTAGATTGGTTGTGACTGGAATGAAATTAACCCTCTTTTGTAAGTTGATTGATTGAATTAAGACAAAGTACTGAAAATGAAGACAAAGTATGAGGAAATAGCGAGCTATAGATTCAAGATTCGGTCGTGCACCTGGATTTGAGAAGTGTGAGATGATTTAGAGCTGCTCTATAAAATCCAACAAAATTTGCAGGGACTATGTGTCTGGATAGGGGCGCCCCCCTATTGGTCCTCTGAACTTTTTGCACGTTGAAAAGGGTTTTTCTGTCTTTGCAAATAAAGCTTAACTCCAGAAGTACAACTACACACATGTTTCCTGCACACAGAAATAAAGGAAAATGTTTTGGGAATAAGGGATTTGCCTTTAGATCAAACCCTGGTTTTGGAATTAACCAAGTGGTTGAAATAATATAATTGAAATGACTGAAAGTAGAAATCCTCCTCTTTGAGGGGATGTTGAATTGACTGAAAATGAATTGCTTATACATCCTTGTGAATTTTTGCTTGCCTCCACATGGAATTAGGGTTTCATGAAGTAGAATGTTGATCTCCTCTTCAATGCTTGAAATCTTGTCTCTATTGTTGCTCTAAAGCTTGAAGGATGACTGGAAATGCTCAATTGCTCTTGAATGCTTGAATGCTTGATCTCTTGAATGCCTGGATGCTTGATTGAATTTCATGATCCATCAAATGAGAGGGCAAATCCCTCTTATATACTTTCTAGTGGGGTTTAATTGATTGATTTTCTGACTTGGACTGACATAGGGGGATTTTCCCGCTCTAATTTTAGATGAGCCAAAGGGAGGGACCCCAAGATAGGTCTCAAATAGGGGATCTCAAGGCATCATGCCCTAGTCCCAGTGGATCCTACAGTGCCACGCCTTGGTCCTACCCTATTTTGGGGTAGGATCAAGGTGGCTTTGAAGTGCAAGGTTGAGAAAAATATAGGTTTTGACTTATATGAGCATACTCAAGTCTTTGATCAGGCTGAGAGGCACAAACACTAAGGCAAAGACCCAAGTGTAGTCAAAAATTGCAAGGGGTGCAATTTTAGGAAATTAAATTTATCCCCCATTTTAGCGGGAGTATGAGCTTATGCAAATACTGTAGATAAAGTACAAGGAATTCAAATTGAAAGACTTTCACCACATCAAGGAGGCAAGATTCACCAAGCCCCTAGTAGAATTTAGGATCTTACAAATTCAAAGATAAGGTGAAAGGGAAGATCATGAGAGAAAGAGATAACCATGACTACAACTAGTAAGGTTCTCTTACTATGAGTCATGAAAAGAAACACTAAAAATTACAAAGAAAAGACAAAGTTTGCTAAGTAACTTTAATTATCAAAAGAGAGAATCATGAGTAGAGTGTATGCCCCCACGTTAAAGCAATTGCGTACACCTTATCGGGAGCAATTTCTTTAAGGTAGGATACACCCAAAGAAGACAATCACATTATCGCAATAATTTGGCCCCCAAGAGAGGATAAATCAAAGGATAATAAACACAAAACACAAAGCACGAGGTGGTTTCACCTAACTTTGGAGTCAGTATGCTTTTTATGATAACTCATGTATATCATGTATATATTTATGCATAGAATCATCCTAATCCCCCAAAGAGAAGAAACCACCATGGAAGAAGGGAACAAATGTGTCTTTTGAGTCAACATGGGAGAGACCAAAAGAGATCTCAATGCTTTGCATCATCCTCAAGTAGACAACACGAGGGAAAACAAATAGAAGAATAAGAAGAACAAATAGAAGAATGGCACAAATAAGCAAGAGAGGAAAGAGAGAGTCTACAATGCTAATGAAGCTAATCAAGCATGTTTTCCTCCCCCCGATCTTGTTGATCATTATTTCAGGAAGGTGGATAACATGCAAGAGGAGCCACATCGAGCACAGTAGATGGAGCTATCACAAGTTCCAAACAAGGACCATGCTCTAATGATAAGTCACTTTGTTCATTACTAGGAGCTAGGATTAATGTTTTTGAAAATTTTGCCACTAAGTCATTGTCAACATCAACATATTCATATTCATCAATAGAAATATTATGATTAACATTTTCATCATTAACAACATTCTCACCCATTTCTTCATCAAGATTAATAAGAATAGGAGTTCTAATAGGAATAGAATTTGAACCATCATTTGTCTTAAGCATTTTGTGTTTTGGAAAATTGCGTTCAACATCATGTTTAGGAGAAAATGGAATCATGTCAACAGTTGGTGTTTTAAGAGAAGAAATTGTTTGGGAAGCAACCTCACGAGCTCTAGCATGACGTCTTCATTGGTGTTCTCTCGCATATTGGTTTCATCTAGTCTTGGCTGAAGGTTAAGTTGAGTTAGGCTCATTAGGTATAGGATTCATCTCTTCTTTTAGGGAAGGACGAATGGGTTGAGGTCTTTAGGTTCGACAATAGGAGAGGTCAATCGCTTCTCTCTATAAGATGAAGGAGGAGGAACCGCACTATATAAAGGAGGAATGGGAGGTGTAGGAAGGAGACCGGGTCCATCATGAGGAGGAGGGATAGTATGGTTTTTAGGAGAAAGAGTTTATCTACATTTGGGAGGAAGAGTGGAGTCATCCATAGGAGAAGGAATGGATTCTTCTTTAGGAAGAGGAATATCTCTTTTCTTGGGTAAAAGGATACTCTTCTCTTTAGGAGAAGGAATAGGTTCCTCCTTGGGAAGAAGATTATTTCTTTCCTTGGGAGGAAGAACAATCTTATCCTCAAGAAGGGGTATATGATCATCAAGAGGAATGCTAAATGTTGGATTTCTAGGTTTACTCAAGGATAAAATCATTTCGTTTTTCCAGTTTTGATATGATCTAAAAAGAGAATCACTTCTAGGTTCAAGAGGCTTGAATTGTTTGGACCAAAAATAATCAAAACAAACATCTCCACACCTCAGTGTAGGTTGAAATATGCTATGATTAACAGTTATGATTTCACCATTATGAGGAAATTTCAAACACTTGTGAATAGTAGAAGCGATCACTTTCATGGAAGAGAGCCAGAGATGTCCCAACTTCACACGAAATTGATCAGATGTAGGAATGATAGAAAATTGAACATTTAAGCATTTAGTGCTAACATCAATAGGAAGTGTTATAGAACCAATAGCAGGACAAGAGAAGCCATCAAAAACTTTAACTATCACATCAGTATCATCATATATCACTTGATGTAATTGCAAAGTATAAATAAATTCTTCAATTATCACATTAACCTTGCACGAAGGATCAATAAGGACTCCTCTAGCGGGTATACCTTTGATTTTTGTACTTATGTATAAGGGGCCATCAAGTGCCTTAATGGTCTCACTAGGATCAAATATTATGCACAAATCCTTAGGAGGTTCTTGTTGATCTACAAGGTTCACCATGTTATTAGATTCAATGGTCATGTCATTGGGAGAGAAAGCAAGATGATTAGTCTCAATCACATTAGTGGAATGGGATGGTAAAGGATCAATTAAAATTTCAAGGTTCTGATTAGGAGGAGCTACGAATTTGTTTCCTTTATCATTCACACCTGCCACAAATATAGTATTGTTATCAATCAATTCTTGAATCTTACTTCTCAATGAAAAACATTTTTTCAGTATCATGACCACGTCGACGATGATATTGATAAAAGGATTTAGCATCAAAGTAAGGTGAAGTTGTTTTAGATGGATCAATTGGTTTGATTTGGGGAAGTTTTATCAGATTTCTTTGTATCAACTGAGACATAATGCTATGCAAATATTCATTCAAAGGAGAAAAATATTTTTCTCTTTTAAATAATTTAGACAAAGGAGGCACACCTGTAGCACCTACGAGTTGATTGTTGTTGATGTTGTCATTGAATTTGATGAATCCTTTGTTTGGTTTGAAATTCAAAAATGGTTGTTGAGCACTATCACCCTTATCACTTGGAGCCATGGAAGAAGATGATTGTTCCAACTGACTCACAGTCAGTTGATAACTGTGAAGTACTACGCACAACTATGGAAAGGAAGTAAACTCAGTTATTAGAAGTTTATCCCTAATGTCTTTTTGTAAATTAGCAATGAAAATATTTTGAATATCTTGATCAGGCTTAAGAAAAGAAATCTGTGAATACAAATGCTTATATCTACCAATAAAATCAGTCACTTTTTTATTTAACACCTTGTTTACAATGCATTAAATTAGTCAAAGTAACTTTAGGACCGATGTTATTGTGAAATTGTTGAATTAGCTAGTTGTTGAAAAGAAGTAATAAAATAAGGAGGCAAAGAACAATACCATTGCAAAGCTCTATTCCTTAATGTTCTCGTAAACAATTTTGCTAACAACCTTTGATCATGAGAAAAAGTCACTACACAAAGTTTGGAATGTTTTAACATGAGTTCAAGGATCACCTTTTCCATTATAAATTTCCAATTGAGGGACTTCTACACGTTTAGGTAGGACGGCTCTAACAATGTCATTAGATAATGGGCTTTCTACATCAAATGTGGGCAGATTATACTTAGATTGATTCATAGAAGCTATTTGTTGTTGTAAGGAAGATATTGTTTGGGCTAGACTATTGATTTTAGCTTCGGTAGAAGGATTGAAATTAGACATGTTGGACTGAGAGGGTGAAGTAATATTGTTGAATGAAGGAAGAGACTGAGAATAAGGAGGTGTAATACTATGATAAGTGGGTAATGGAGAAGATTGGGTAGCACATGGAAGATTCATGGGAGGAATGAAGGAATTGTGATTGAAGGAGTTACCCCCTTGACTAACATTTATAGGTGGTGAATGTGATTGAGTAACAAGAGGAACACTCATGGTAGGAGGAATGAAAGAAGAGGTACTGCCCCCATGATTAACATTTGTAGGTATGATATTTTGTGTAGAAGTAGCTATGATGTTTGATGTGAAGGTATGACACTAGTCATTGAAGTTGTCAAAGGAATAGAATGATTAACTTAAATAGGAGGTTGTGTATAACCTAGGTTTTCACCACAACTCTTCATAGGCATGATATTAGAATCAACAATATGAGGAATACCATGCAATATATCAACACCATGTTTATCACTTTGAAACATTCTTTTTAATCCTTCAATCAATGGGAGAGCTTCACTTTCTGGGTATTCTTGACTCATCTGTTGTTGAAGATTGTCAAATTGATTGTCCATCTTTGCCAATTGATCAACGGATACCCTAGTTAGTGATTCCTCCTCATTGTGAGAATTATCAAGAGGATAAACAGGAATATCTAAAGGATGGGAAGAAGCAGCAATATCCTCATTGAAAAAGCTAGCCAAATTAGGCTCCATTTCCTCGATAAATAATCCTTGGGAAGCCTTAATTTCACAACTTATTCTAACGAGGATACTATAGGTAGGACTAATAGTAGTAAAAATCATGTACTATGGAAAAGAAATTGGAAAGAATAATGCAATCTTCTGGGAATTTGAATTATTAAATTTAAAAATGTCCCCTAGAAGATAGAAATTTGAATTTAAAATTAGGGTTGAAAATGACCTCTTAATTTTAAAAGTTTGAAAGGAGGGAAAATCAAAATTAAAATTAGGGTTGTCCAAATTCAACCTCTTAATTAAAATTTTGAGATTTTGGAATGTTGAAATATTGAAGAAATTAATTTAATTATAAAAATTAGGGTATGTGTAGTGAATCGCTTAATTTAAAAATTCAAATTGACAATGGAAATGTTGAAATTCAGATTTGTTTTCGACCTTAGGGTGACCTAAAATCAATAAAATTTCACAAATCTCTGGAATTGTGCATTAAAATATAGTCAAAACAAGCTCCCAAAATTTGAGCTGAAAAAAGTCGAGACCGAGTAGGTAGCGACTTGGATCGAGTGCACATTCCGACCAAATTTTTTCCTTTTTTTTGTAGAAGCAAGATATTGTGATGTTTTATGCGAGTTCCAAAAGGACATGGAAATTGGAGATGTCGAGATATGCAAAATTAATCCTTGAAGGTCGAAATAGGACACACTTAGAATATTTGATAAAAGGATTAATTGAAAGGACAACAAAAAGGGCACACTTAAGGATTGACTTTTATGATGTTTAAAAGAAAGACAAGAGGCTTTATATTTAATTAAACCAGTTAAATGCTTAAAAGAAAATTTTGAATTTGCATAAGATTAATTTAATTTTTAAAATTTAGGGTTTGTTGCATAAACCGCTTAATTATAAAATTTAAATTTGAACTTTGAATATTGGAAGGAGGGAAACTAAATTTTGAAAGTAAAGCCAAGACTTAAATCTGAAAATTAATTCAAGATCTACACAATCCACAATGTCAATTTTAAAATTAAAAATTAGGGTTTTGTGATTCAACCACTTAATTTTAAAAAAAAATTAAAAATTGAAAGTGTAAATGAAAACTTGAATTGTAAAAATGAAGAGTCCTCAGATCTGAAACAATTAATCCAATTTAGACAAATAACGAGCTCAATTTTGAATCTTAAAAATTAGGGTTTTTGTGTATTCAACCTCTATTTTTTTTTAAATTGCAAGGAAATTAAACTTGTAAATTAAAATTTGAATTTTAAATTGCATACACTCAAATTTGAAAATAAAAATCAGAATTAAAAGGTGTAAGATGTCGAGTTCATCAAAATGTAAAGTGGAAAATTAGGAACCTTAGCCAATTTGCCACTAGAGATAAAGGTGGGAACTTTACTAAGGTTCAATTTTCACTTGGGAAAAACTTTACATTCCAAAAAGGGTTGAATCTACTAGATCCAGTCCCAAAGGATGCAAGGATTGAACACTAAGTAGATTGGTTCTGATTGGAATGCAATGAACCCTCTTTTGTAAGTTGATTGATTGAATTAAGACAAAATTCTAAAAATGAAGACAAAGTATGAGGAAACAACGAGCTATAGATTCAGGATATAGTCATGCACCTGGATCTGAGAAGTGTGAGATGATTCGGAGCTTCTTTGTGAAATCTAGCAAAAGTTGCAGGGACCGTGTGTCCAGACAGGGGCACCCCCCTATCATTCCTCCAAACTTTTTGTGTGTCAAAAAGGGTTTTTTTGTCTCTGCGAATAAAAGCTTAACTCTAGAAGTATAGTGATGATATGATGAATCAATAAGGATCCGGACAACTACTAAAAGGGAGGTTAAATCTATAGATAGAAAATAGACTAAACTTTCACCAAACTCAAAAACAATCTCACAAGTCAATCTCTGAATAAATTGGTTCAAACACTGAACTACAAATTGTAATAGCACTGATAGTATACCAGTTTGACTAGCATATCAAAATAACAGTATAACAGTTCTGAAACTCCCAAACCATTTAACGAAAACATCAAAATAATTTACTAACAGTAGTAAAAGCACATTTCAGATTACTGTCGGTCATCTTAACATATCTAAGTGGATTTAACAATTAAGAAAAATAACTATATCAAACATAACCACAAAAACCATTCACCACTTGACATAATGATTTTTGACGTGGAAACCCAAATAGGAAAAACCACGGTGGGGATGAATACCCACAAGTGTTCTAAACTCTTTTGAAGTTTGCCCTGTTAGTAGCCAAGCCTATTAAATCTCTACAAAATGTCCTGTTAGGAACAGATCCTGTTAGGAACCACCCAATTAAGGGATTGACTATAATGCCCTATTAGAAGCAATACCCTGTTAGGAGTAACCTCGATAGAGGATTTGAAATCCAAGCTAATGGATCACCCAGTTAGAGGATTTAGATAACACTAAGCTTGTTAAAGCTTGCCCGGTTAAGGGATTTAACTATTGTAATTGTTAGAGAACAACAGGGGTTTGTTGATCTGGTAAATAGCACTACTCTGCTTGATCAGATCGTTTTCATTCGCCTATCCTCCTTCACACATACTACAGATACACCTTCTGGTTTGGCAATCAATCACACTGACACTTAACCAAAATTTCCAACGCTACAAAAAACAACTCATCGACCTTATAAGCAAAACAACAGGTCGATAACACATCACAAACCTAAGATCTCATAGAGATTACAATCAAATCGGTTTAAGTGTGACTATTAGATTATATAGCAATCATTGCACATTGTTCAAGACAACCTCGACCGCTCCTTGATCATCGCTCATCGATTCCTGTAACTCATCACGTGGTTTCCTCTTCATGCAATGTATTCACTCATTCCCAAGATAAAATTGTTATCTCTATGCGCCAAAAAACCACTTGAAATTTATCACATACAACATGCATACGTGGCATAATCATTACCAATCATCATTTGATCATAAATCAATATAACCGCTTCACCAAGCTCCATCAGTTAGGGTTTGGCACATCAACAAGTAGGGTTACCGGTTGATCTCACTGCTTCTAAAGTAATATCAGTTTCCTTCACTTTCTCAACTATCGGTTGCAAAACAACATCATTACCGATTGCAATTGACATCTGTGTCGACTTGAATTTCATCATCAGAATACTACCTACAACATATTAGTTTCCAAAAATACAAAGGAAATGCTATAGGAAATCCAAACTCAACCAATGAAACTGCATGAAATTTATATAAATAAAAACACTATTATTACCTTCATGATTTAAGTCGCATTGTGTCCTAACTCCATTGTTCCTGGTTGCAGATGATTTGCTCTCAGACAAGCACTAGTAGCTTCCAAGATGGCATATGAAGAACGGACTGATAACTGATAGTTAACTGATACTATGATGTGCAATGAAAATGATTTAAAGCTAAATGATTATGCTAAATTGCTAAATTGCTTCAAGATAAAAACTCACAGATGCATAAGTTTTACTCAAATTTTTAACTTGAAGACTAACTCTTTCTCAACTCAAACTCCTACTTTTATAGACTTTTGAGAGGATAATATGATGTGTCCTAGATCAACGGTCATGATCAGATCTGCAAATTTGGATGGTTGTGAGAAAAGGTGAAGGTTGAGAGAAAGGGGGAAGGAGAAGACAAGTGTCACTCATCTTACCTTGACTGGGTTGTTGATTGAGGGAATCTAGGGATGGTTGGAGAATATTTAGGCATGAGAGGACAAGTGGACTCAAGTCCTTCCTAAGATGTAGGGATATTGGAGAGAATATAGAACAATATTAAGAAATATGTGTACGTACACAATAGTTCATTTATTTTGGAAGTTGGAGATAAGTGGCTAATAAATGTTTTATTTATTTTAATTTTGTTGAATTAATTTAGCCACATGATGGATGAGTTGGCAAAGGAAAGATGAAGTGGAGATGGAAGGATGAGTTGGAAAGAATTAAATAATTTAAGAAATCATTTAATATTTGAGACTATAGGATAGAAGAATAGCCATTAAATATTAGATATTTAATTGATAAGAGGAATAATTAAATATTAGATATTCAATTAATTGATTAGAGGAATAATTAAATATAAGAATTAATTAATAAAATATTTCAATTAAATTAATTAATAGAAGGACATGAAATGAATTAAATAAATTAACCTTTTCAAATTAACTATTTAATAGAAGAATAATTATTAAATAAATATAAAATATTTATTTAATCTCTCTCATAGCCATTTTTATGTGTATACAACGTCAATGACAACACAATAGTTCATCAATGCAATATTCAATCAAATACCAACAATCTCCCCCTTTGGTATTGATGGCAATACAAATATCAATACCCTTGATTGTGATGATTGAGAGTAATTCACATACACAGGTATAAGGATCCTGGTTTACATTTTACCATGTACTCTCCTTCAACTGAGTCTCCATGTCTTCAGTTGGTAACTAGCTATAGTTCTTCTCTCTATCAATCATACAATTCTTCTCCCATAATCATACAGTTCTTCTCCCCCTTTGACAATAATGCCAAAGTGAAAGTAAAACATGCAGTGTCATACTTCACTGTTTTGCATCAACAATCTACACCTTGATGCTCCCCCTGTGGAGTAGCTCCACTCTACACCAATCATGTTTCAAGATTCTTCAATTAGCTCTGGGACTGATGTCTTCCACATCTGCTCATTGACCTCATGTAGGGGCACAACCCCTAGCTGACCTCTAACATACTCAAAAGTAGTCTTAGGCAGAGATTTAGTAAAGATATCTACTAGCTTCTCCTTAGTAGATACATGCTCCAGTAACACATCTTTACTCTGCACTTTCTCCCTCAAGAAATGATATTTCAGCTCAATATGTTTGGTTCTAGCATGCAACACCGGGTTCTTTGAGATATTTTTTGCACTGGTGTTATCAAATAAATTCTTTATCGATTCTGTGATCTTCAACTTGAACCCTTCTGGAATGTGTTTCATCCAGATTGCCTTGGTACAATTCATATACACTACAACATATTCAGCTTCAGTAGTGGACTATGATATACAGCTCTGCTTCTTGCTGCTCCAAGATACAAGTCTTCCTCCAAGAAAGAATGCACCACCGATTGTGCTCTTCTTGTCATCAAAATTTCCTGCACATTTTGCATCTATATAAACCTTCAAATCAAATTTACCTACATATGGATACCATAATCCATAATCAATAGTACCTTTCAAATATCTAAATATCCATTTAGTTGCAATCATGTGTGTCTCCTTAGGGTTTTTCTGAAATCTGGCAACTAATCCAACTGCATGAGCAATATTCGGTCTACTGTGAACAACATAATGCAGTTTCCCTATCATTGATTTGTACTCCTTTTCATCAACGAATGCAGTATCATCTTCCTTAGATAGTTTACAACCTGTAACCATTGGTGTCCCAACTGGTTTACAGTCTCCCATTCCAAATGTCTTCAATACCTCTTTCACATATTTGGACTGTGTGATATAAATACCACTCTTAATCTGTTGAATTTACAAACCTATGAAGAATTTTATCTCTCCTACCAGAGACATTTCAAATTCACTTTTCATCTCATTTGCAAATTTGTCACTCATGTCATTATTGCTTCCAAAAATGATATCATCCACAAACACTTCACTAACCAGTATCTTATCTCCTTCAGTCTTGAGATATATATTGTTGTCTTCACTGGTTCTCTGAAAACCTATCTTCATTAGGTGTGAATGTAGTCTTTCATACCATGCTCTTGGTGCTTGCTTCAAACCATATAGAGCCATGTGTAGTTTACACACCATATCCTTTGCATCAGTCAAAGCATAACCATCTGGTTGTTCAACGTATACTTCCTTTTCCAGTATTCCATTTAGAAATGTTGACTTCACATCCATCTGATATACTTTGAATCCCCTATATGCTACAAATGCAAGTAGAGTCCTAACACCTTCCAATCTAGAAACTGGTGCAAATGTCTCGCCATAGTCTTCTCCTTCTTCCTGTGCATAAACTTTGCATACCAATCTAGCTTTGTTTCTGACTACTACTCCATCTTCATTCAATTTATTCCTGAATACCAATTTAGCACCTATCACATTTTTGTTCACTAGTCTGGGTACTAAGGTCCATGTAATGTTCTTCTCAATTTGGTCAAGCTCCTCTTCCATATCTTTGATCCAGTGATCATCTCCAAAGGCTTCCTTAGTAGTTCTAGGCTCAATAGTGGAGATCATACAAGAATTCTCTCTAATTCTTCTTTTGGTTAACACTTCGGCATCTTTATCTCCAATAATCTGGTTAGGATTATGATTGAGTCTCACATACCTTGGAATAACATGATTATTATATGTAGGTTATTCTTCCTCTCTATCATCTTGTTCTGGTTGAACTGGTACTACAACATTCACTTCATCAATTTTTGGCTTCACCGGTTCTGGTTCCAAAATCAAAATGTAAGGTTCATCTTCCTTCTTCTCCTCACTAGTTTCTAGTAAAACTTTAGGACACTCATCCACTCGAACATCGGCACTTTCAATGATTCTCTTTGTCTAGTTGTTGTAATAGTTGTAGGCTTTACTGTTGGTGGAGTAACCAAGAAATATGCCTTCATCACTCTTAGCATAAAACTTACCAACATAGTAACATCTTTTGATAAAACATTTACTGCCAAAAATCTTAAAATAACTGACATTAGGTGATCTACCATACCAATATTCATAAGGATTTTTATCCTTACCTCTCTTTACCAATATCTGGTTCATAGTGTATACATTGGTGCTGACAGCTTCTCTCCAGAAATGTTTTGCTACACCTTGTATTAGCATCATTCTAGCAGCTTCAACAACTGACCAGTTGTTCCTCTCTGTAATACCATTCTATTGTGGTGTCCTAGGTGCAGAAAGTTGCCTCTTAATTCCATTATCTTCACAATATCTAGTGAATTCCTCAGAAGTAAATTCACCTCCTTGATCAGTTCTCAGACACTTTATCTTCTTACCACTTTCCTTTTCAACTAAGGCCCTAAATGCCTTAAACTTAATAAAGGTTTTTGTTTTGTTCTTCAAGAATGTGACCCACATCATTCTTGATAAATCATCAATGAAGATTATAAAATATCTATCACCTTGAATACTTTTAGTCCTTATTGGTCCACAAAGGTCTGTATGAACCAAATCTAACATATGTTTTGTTGAGAAAGATTTGCTCTTAAAAGTTAAGGATGTCATCTTCCCTAACTGACATTCCTTACATAGAGCATTCGTCGGTTTGGCCAACTGAGGCAAACCTCTTACTGACTTGGACTTACTGACTTTGACAATGTTATTAAAATTTATATGACAAAATCTCTGATGCCAAAGCCAACTATCATCTACTTTAGTAATTAAATAGTTGTTGACTTTAGGATTTAGGTGAAACAGATTACCTTTTGTCTGCTTTTCGGTTGCAATTAGTTCACCTTTTCTCCCATAGATTTTTCACATTCCATTCTTAAATTCCAATGGATAATCTTTGTCATTTAGTTGAGCTACACTCAACAGATTGTGCTTTAATCCTTCAACCCAATAGACATCATATGCACTACTCTTTCCATTAAGAGAAATGGTTCCCTTTCCTTTTACCATGCAAGGCGAGTCATTTCCAAATCTCACAACTGCTCCATCAAATTCCTTCAAATTAAAAAATTTACTCTGGTCACTGGTCATGTGGTGTGAACAACCACTATCTATGATCCAATCATCAGAACTATCCATGCGAGAAACTAATGCCTTCTGATCAGATGTCTCCTCTTTAATGGTAATAAAGACAATGGCTTCATTATCATCTCCCTCGGATTTCTCATCAGTAATTCCACCATCAACTGCAATGAGGCAATCTATTTTGCCTTTTCCTTTGTACTTCTTGTACTTCTCATGTTTATGCTCATTGTCACCATTAGGACAGTTAGCTACAATATGTCAAATCTTGTTACAAGAAAAACACTTCAAATTTAATTTACCTTTGTACTTACCGGTACCTCTGGGTAACCGCTTGGCCAACAATGCTTCAAGATCAATCAAACTATCTTCATCATCAAATTCTCTACTGAATCTAGACTCATAACTATGACTAGCATCTCTGCTTTTCCTCACAAGTGGGTTACAAACTGAATCTTTGAATGTAGATTTGGATTTCTAAGCACTACCATCATAACCATTTTACTCAAATGTAGTAAGTTTACCAATGATGGAGTCAGGAGTTACCTTTGTTTTATCAATAGACTTTAGCTCCTGAATGGCTGCAAATCGGATAGCGTAGACCAATAGAAGGGTTCTCAACACCTTACTAACCACTATGGAATCCTCCACTTTAGCACCATCACTCTTGATCTCACTGACTATCTTCTTGATCCTCTAATCATACTGTTGAATATTCTCACCTTCAGCCATCTGCATGTAATCAAATTTACCTTTGAGACTCTCTTCTTTGGCAACCTTCACATGCTCATCACCGCTATAGATCTCATCAAGTTTCTTCCACACATCATAAGAAGTCTCCAGACCATGGACATCAACATACTCTGAATCAGAAAAAGAACTGATAATGGCCTCCAATGCTTGATTATTCTCTTGTTTCTCTTTCTATTGGTCATCAAACAGAATCCCACTAGGTGCAGTATATTATGTAACAACATGTTCCTAGTATTGAATTCCTAGACTCTTGATAGATTTTCATCCTATCACTCCATATTCTGTAGTTTTCCCTATTAAACTTTGGACCTTCTTTCTTCATCATGTTCTTCTAGATCTTTACCTCAATCTATTAGGCTTAGACACTAGAGGACCTGAAATGCTCTGATACCAATTGATGATATGATGAATCAATAAGGATCCGAACAACTACTAAGAGGGGGGGTGAATCAGTAGATAGAAAATAGACTAAACTTTCACCAAACTCAAAATCAATCTCACAAGTCAATCTCTAAAAAACTTGTTCAAACACTGAACTACAAACTGCAATAGCACTGACAATATATCGGTTTAACTAGCATATCAAAATAACAGTATAACAGCTCTGAAACTCCCAAACCATTTAACCAAAACATCAAAATATTTTACTAACAATAGTAAAAGCACATTTTAGATTATTGTCGGTCATCTTAACATATCTAAGTGTATTTAACAGTTAAGCAAATTAACCATATCAAACATAACCACAAAAACCATTCACCACTTGACACAATGATTTTTGATGTGGAAACCCAAATGGGAAAAAACCATGTTGGGGATGAATACCCACAAGTATTCTAAACTCTTCTGAAGTTCTCCCTGTTGGGAGCCAAGCCTATTAAAGCTTTACAAAATGTCTTGTTAGGAACAGATCTTGTTAGGGACCACCCGGTTAAGGGATTGACTATAATGCCCTGTTAGAAGAAATACCCTATTAGGAGTAACCTTGATAGAGGATTTGAAATCCAAGCTAATGGATCACCTGGCTAGAGGATTTAGATAGCACTAATCCTATTAAATCTTACCCAGTTAAGGGATTTAACTATTGTAATTGTTAGAGAACAATGGGGGTTTTTTGATCTGGTAAATAGCACTACTCTACTTGATCAGATCATTTTCATTCTCCTATATGCCTTCACACATACTATAGATACACCTTCTAGTTCGGCAATCAATTAGACTAACACTAAACCAAAATTGCCAACACTACAACAAAACAACTCATCGACCTTTTAAGCAAAACAATAGGTCGGTAACACATCACAAACCTAAGATCTCATAGAGATTACAAACAATTGGTTCAAGTATGACTATTAGATTACATAGAAATCATTGCACATTATTCAAGACAACCTTGACCACTCCTTGATCACCGCTCATCGATTCGTGTAACTCATCATGCGGTTTCCTCTTCATGCAATGTATTCACTCATTCCTAAGATAAAATCGTTATCTCTACGTGCCAAAAAACCACTTGAAATTTATCACATACAACATGCATACATGGCATAATCATTACCGATCATCATTTGATCATAAATCAGTATAACCGATTCACCAAGCTCCATCGGTTAGGGTTTGGCACATCAACAGGTAGGGTTACCAGTTGATCTCACTGCTTCTAAAGTAATACTAGTTTTCTTCACTTTCTCAACTACCGATTGCAAAACAACATCACTACCGGTTACAATTGACATCAATGACAACACAATAGTTCATCAATGCAATCTTTAATCAAATACCAATATATAGTTGCGCACATGTTTCCTGCACATAGAAAGAAAGGGAAATGTGTTGGGAATAAGGGGTTTGTCTTCAGATCGAACCCTAGTTTTGAAATTAACCAAGTGGTTGAAATAATGTAATTGAAATGACTGAAAGTAGAAATCCTCCTCTTTGAGGGGATGTTGAATTGACTGAACATGAAATGCTTATACCTCCTTGTGAATTTTCGCTTGCCTCCACATAGAATTAGGGTTTCATGAAGTAGAATGTTGATCTCCTCTTCAATGCTTGAAATCTCTTCTCTATTGCTGCTCCAAATCTTGAAGGAAGACTAAAAATGCTCAATTTCTCTTGAATGCTTGAATTTTTTATCTCCTGAATGCCTGCATGCTTGATTTAATTTCATGATTTATCAAATGAGAGGGGAATTCCCTCTTATATACTTTCTAGTGGGGTTTAATTGACTGATTTTTGAATTGGGTCGGCATATGGGGGATTTTCCCTCTCTAATTTGAGATGAGCCAAAGGAAGGGACCCCAAGATAGGTCCCAAATAGGGGATCCTAAGGCACCATGCCTTGGTCCCAGTGGATCCTAGGGTGCCACGCCCTGGTCCCGCCCTATTTTGGGGTAGGATCAAGGTGGTTTTGAGGTGCATGGTTGAGCAAAATGTAGGTTTTGATTTGTATGAGCATATTCAGGTTTCTGATCAAGTCGAGGGGTGAAAACACTAAGGTGAAGACCCAAATGTAGTAAAAAATTGCCTGAGGTGCAACTTTAGGATGTTACAAGACCTAAATTAGACTTTGCAAATTTTTGACCTTGGTTTAGGATTAATGATTGATGGATGAAATTTGGATCAAAGGATCAATTTGATTTTATGTGCTAATTCCTCAAGGATGGGAAGAAAATAATTACAAAGGAATTGATTAATGATGAAAGAGGAAGATAGGGCGGAGGTTACCCAAGACAGGGAAGGCACTTAATATGTGATCTTTGGGTGAGGAAGAGGGGACAATGAGATGTGACACTCCTATTAACCTGCTGGGATAAAAATAATCTTTTTTCAAGAGCATGGGTTTCATTGTTGAAACCGTATAGGTAATTGTGGTAACGATGCAAAAAGCTTCGGTGTTTCAGCAAGAGATTGTGGTTTTTGTACAAGAAGCTTCTAAATTTTGGGATTTCCTTGAGACTTGGAATTTTTTCTTGACTTAGGGATGGATTGAATTCTTTGTATGCTTAAGGAACCTTTTGATATGGCCCATGGATGAAGACTGACTAGTAATTTAATCCTGGCGAAGACTGTAAAACAATGGCGGAGATGGTAAAACAGTGGCAGAGACATCAATTTTTAGGCGTAGATGGTGAAATGTAGTTTGACAATGACTAGGTAAATTTTGAGGGACTTGGTCAAATTTATGAATGTTTTATTTGTTGTCTTGACAAGAGATATCAAACAAGAAATACATTTTGGCCAAGGAGACGCTTGAAACAAGTGTGAGATGGAGGCCCTAGACAAACCCGATTTAAAAAATTTATGGGTATGCACAATCAAAGACACACATAAGCATGTACATCCTAGGTTGGAAAAAGAATTCTACTTGTTGAGTCCCCAATTGAATTTATCCATATACTTAGACAAATCAGACAGAAAGAGATTTGGTGGCACTGGCTCCCCTTTACATGACACACACTTTTTCAGGCACACCAGAATCCCATGCCTCGAAGATCTAGAGATTTTATGAACTGGGGGAGATCTATCTTGATAGTGAATAGTACGATGTGGGGCAGCTTCGTAGGTTCGACCTCCTACACCAACCAGCAAATGGGATTTTGGCCTCTACTACAAACTAGTGTCTTATAAACTTTCAGGGTATAATAGTGTATATACATGTAGTGGTTATCTCAATTAAGAGGCTTCTTATCCCTTTGTATAAGGGTTTAACATGTCATGCGAACACTGGAGGAGACATCCATCAGTATAGAATAGTGGCACTAGGTGGTGATGACTTTTGTCACCCTCACAAATATTTTTATGGCAAACTGAAAGAGTATTGCTTGGGTTGTTGCTTCTCACCTGCCTATTGCATCAGGAAGCAAGTCCTCTAAAGAAACACTAAGTTTTATCCTCCCCCACCAAAGAGGGGAGAATACCACAAAGTGTTTCAGGATCTAAGAAAGACAAAATGGGATAGGTCTGGTTTTTGGATCACCCAAGATTTCATGAGGGGACAGCATATACCTACTATCTCGTGCAAACATGAAAAACAAGTTTCCTAATTACTAATGCATGAAAACAAATCCTAACACACACTTAGTGATTAAAAACAAGTGTTCAACATACAAATCTACAGCAAAAGTTAATAGCTTGTAGATTTTTGCCTTGGATAGTCGAGAAAAAGTTGCAAAATTATAAAATAATTAACCAAAACCTTATGCAAAATTTACTATGGTGGAGATGGCAAAAGGCAGGCGCAGACGGCAGTCTGTCTGTGCAGGTGATGAAACATGGATGTTAGCTTAGAGGCCCAAACAATGTTTTGGCCTCTGCAACAACAACAGTTAGCTTCAGGGACAAAAAAATTGTTATTTATCAGCCTTAAATTTAAGAAAACAATGGATTACAGTTTCCAAAATTTGCAAATTAGTAAAGAAAGAAAAAAGAAACAGAAAACAAAAGACAACTATTTTTATAAAACAAAAAAAAATTGTGAAGATATTAAAAATCTACTGATAAACTTCAAAGAGAAATTAACAAGGCAAAGATGGTGACTTGTCCTATGGACATGACATTCTATAGACATAAACGTCGAAATATAAGACCTGCGAAACAAAAAGGCCAGCAAGAAAACTCAAAGCAGAGATGTCGTACTATGATCAAAGATGTCGATTTGTAAGCACAAACGCCAATACGAAGCGGAGATGTCGAAATGTGACCTCCATGAACCTTCACAAGAAAAACTCACAAACTTGTCAAATTAAGGGACTTGGGGTCCCACCGGGCATTGCCAAAATGATGATAAGGAAAAGCAGGATACCAAGATTGAATGCATGTAATGTAAAATAGAACACAATAAAGCATTAAAACATACAAAACAACCTTGATATACCTTTTATCTTCACCTCCTACGATTGAGAGAGAAGTGGAATATGTACCAAAGATCTCCACTTGATTTGCTCCTTATGATTGAGGGATGTGGATTTCTCTCTGCTACACAAAAAATTGATAGGATATTGGGTGATGGATTGACGGATTAGCTATGGCAACATTTGGGCATAATATGGATGTAATGGGTGATTTCTTTCTTAAAATGGATAGCATGACAATGTGAAAATGATGGATGATTTGAGAGGAGAGGAGACTCCAATTTATAAATTGGAGGGGCCCAAAATGGATGGCCAAGAATAAAGAGGAATGGAGAGATAAGATTGAATGTGAGTGAGAGATCCAAGAGATTTGCCATAGATGAAATTATTGTCTCCATGCTTCTCAAGTACATGGGGAAGAGTTCCTTAGGTACCTTGGGAAGAGAGAAAAGGAATTTAAAATTCCTTCGGAGAGGACAAGGGGAATTAAAAATTCCCAAGAAAGAGCAAGCATGGGGAGAATAAAGGATACAGGAATTAAAAATTCCTAGGGAAGAGAGGGTATGGGGAGATTCAAGGAATTTGAAATGTTGGCAAGAGACATTGTATTGGTGAAGATTCATGCATGGAGATTGCTTAGGGGTTTTCATTGATGGAAACTCAATCAATAAACCCTATTCAGTGTATGCAAATTTGAGTTACGGGAAGACTTAAGGAGTTTTGGTTATTCATTAGGCATAAGTCTGGATGGTCGAACACAGTGTGTAGATTCATTGAGTATAACTTATTTCTGATTGCATAGTTTTGGTTGTGGTATTAGAGATAGATGATTGGATGTTTGAGGTAGCTTAATTCATATTCTTGACCTCAGGTGTTGATTCATGAGTGAGATTAAAGGTACGGTATCCGATGATTCTGGAAGAACAAAGTTATCTTTAGGTTTGATGGTCTAACATGTGATCTAGAATATGTGGGATGATTTCAATGGTTGTTATCAAGTTCAAGATGATTGTACCGATGTGTATGAAGCATGTTACCATACTGTTTAGTTCAGCATATGCATTTGTGGATAGATTGAGTTGACAAGTCACTACACATTTCATATTTTGTAGTTTTGTGAAGTCGACTTGGTTGAATTTTATTTTGTTGGTGCAAATATATAATGTCAATCCAAATGATAATTTTAGGTATAAAATATATGAATGTGGATGTGTGGTATGCGAATGAGAATCATAATGCAAAATTGGTGCTCCGGTAGATTACTGTGCAGCAAAACAAGGCAGAAAGGCAGAGTAGCTTTTGACAGTTAGATTGTGCTAAACCAGAACTTACCTCTGGCATTTGTAGATGTTGCATTGTACTTCAAACATTGTAATCTCTCTTGTAATTGATGCAAAAGCACTGGAGTAGTTAAAACCATTTGGAGCAGATAGCGGTAAAATTGCTTGGAGATCGTTGCATTTCTTCATATTTGAGAGTTTAGCGTTGTCAATTTGGATTTATCACCTTGAGTTAGTTGTCTTTATCATATTTGAGATTCATGAAAATTGGAATTGATTCTGGTATTGGTGTGTTCTTACCGGTTGGTCTTACAGTGTGTGGAGCGGAGATGAATTGGGTTGCAGGTGGTTTATGTAGCTTGTGGATCATTGAGTGATGTTGTTTTGGGCCTTGACTGATGTTTCTGGAGGTCTGTGTGAAGTTTTATGCATTTGAAGATGTTCTTGGTGATTTGGGTCAACATGTTATCATTTACACGTTTCATCATGACCCAGTTGGTCTTTGGCCGACTTGATCAAGTTGTTATTGCTTGCGCATGGTATAAATGGAAGTTTTGAGAATCATTTTAGGGGATGGAGGTCCAAGGAAGAAGAGATCGAGCGAAGATGTAGTTCCCAGATGGATTCCGGTTTGGGGGGACTGAAGTCCAGATGGACTGAGGTCCGGATCAGTGCAGAACAGTGTAGACTGTTACCAGAGGCCTATTTTTTCGAGCAGAAGATCTGTAGATTTTAGATTTGTGTTGTAAGGATTGTTTTGTAATCTTGGGTTGTGGTCCAGCATTGGTAGCCATTGAAGGCATATGTAATTCATTAAATGATTGTAATCATGGATTTATTTGGTTACCGATTATATCATGTGATACTTCTACCGGTTAGGGTTGCTCTTTACCTGTTTGATGGTTATATCTTCTGTTGTGTTACCGGTTGTCAGTATCTTGCATGGTGTTTTGTGTTATAGGTTGTGAGGCGGAGATGTCCTTCATTGGATCTCTCTACCTTGATTGTGTCAAATGGTATCAGAGTTGGTTGTGAACCTGTTGATGGAAGAAGACCTGGTCATGTATCAGTTGGTTAAAAAGGAAGTTGAGGCAGCTTGTGGACTTGCTCAGATCATTGAATGTGAGGTAGTACAAGGCTTGCAAAAAGACCGCTGAACCTAGAGCTTGAGATTGAGGCAATTAGTGGGTGGATACTTGAACAGATCGTCAAACTGAGGCAGGCAGCAGGTTGGACGAGTAGATCACCAAGGAGAGGCAACCAAAATCTGTAGTCAAACCGTCGAACACCTGAGCCAGTTGCAAGTACCTACTGACAGACCACCAAACCAAATCAAGTTATGGGACTCACTTTTCAATTAACCCCAAGAGTCTGAGCAGGAGCACTGGAGTAGTTCAAACCGGTTGGAGCAGTTAGCGGTGGAATTGCTTAGACATCGTTGCATTTCTTCATATTTGAGAGTTTAGCGTGGTGGATTTGGATTTATCACCTTGATTTTGTTGTCTTTAACATATTCAATATTCATGGTAATTGGATTTGATTCCAATGAGATATCAATTTTGATATTGGTGTGTTCTTACCGATTGGTCTTGCAGTGTGTGGAGTGGAGATGAATTGGGTTGCAGGTGGTTTCCATAACTTGTGAATCATTAAGCGATGTTGTTTTGGGCCTTGACCGATGTTTTCGGAGGTCTACATGAATTTTTATTCATTTGAAGATGTTCTTGGTGGTTTGGGTAGACATGTTATCGTTTACATGTTTCATCATGAATCGTTTGATCTTTGGCCGACTTAATCGAGTTGTTATTGCTTGCGAATGTTATAAAGGGAAGTTTTGAGAATCATTTTAGGGGACAGAGGTCTAAGGAAGAAGAGATCGAGAAAATATATAGTTTTCGAAGAGATTCTGGTTCAGGGGGACTGAGGTCCGGATCAGTGCAGAACAGTGCAGACTGTTATCAGAGGCCTATTTGTCGAGCAGAAGATCTGGGGGTTTTAGATTTGTGTTGTAAGGATTGTTTTGTAATCCTGGGCTGCGGTCTAGCATGTGTGGCCGCTAAAGGCATATGTAATTCATTAAATGGTTGCAATGATGGATTTATCTGGTTGCTGATTATATCATGTGTTACTTCTACCAGTTAGGGTTGCTCTTTCCCTATTTACCGGTTATAGCTTGTGTTGTGTTTTTGGTTGTCGGTATCTTACATGGTGTTTTGTGTTACAAGTTGCAAGGCGGGGATGTCCTTCATTGGATCTCCCTACCTTGACTATGTCAAATAGTATCAAAGATGGTTGTGAACCTGTTGATTGAAGAAGACCTGGTTATGAACCGGTTGGTTAAAAAGGAAGTTGAGGCAGCTTGTGGACTTGTTCAGATCATCGAACATGAGGCAGTAAAAGGCTTGCAAGAAAACTGCCAAACCTAGAGCTTGAGCTTGAGGTAGTTAGTGGGTGAACACTTGAACAGATTACCGAACTAAGGTAGGTTGCAGGTTGGACCGGTAGATCGCCGAGGAGAGGCAACCAAAATCTGTAGTCAGACTGTTAAACCCCTGAAGTAGTTGCAAGTACCTACTGACAGATCATCGAACTAGATCAAGTGATGGGACTCACTTTTCAATTAACCCCAAGAATCTGATGCAAGAGCACTGGAGTAGTTCAAACCGGTTGGAGTAGTTAGTGGTGGAATTTCTTGGAGATCGTTGTATTTCTTCATATTTGAGAGTTTAGCGTTGTGGATTTGGATTTATCACCTTGAGTTCGTTGTCTTTATCATATTTGAGATTCATGGCAATTGGATTTGATTCCAGTATTGTTTTGATATTGGTGTGTTCTTACCAATTGGTCTTGGAGTGTGTGGAGCAGAGATGAATTGGGTTGTGGGTGGTTTTCGTAACTTGTGGATCATTGAGCGATGTTGTTTTGGTCCTTGGCTGATGTTTTTGGAGGTCTGCATGATTTTTTATGCATTTGAAGATGTTCTTGGTGATTTGGGCCGACATGTTATCGTTTACACGTTTCATCATGAACCGGTTGGTGTTTGGCCGACTTGATCAAGTTGTTATTGCTTGTGGATGATATAAACGGAAGTTTTGAGAATCATTTTAGGGGACAGAGGTCCGAGGAAGAAGAGATTGAGAAAAGATGTAGTTTCTAGAGAGATTCGGGTTTAGGGGGACTAAGGTCCTGATCAGTGCAAAACAGTGTAGATTATTACCGAAGGCCTACTTGTCAAGCAGAAGATCTATGGATTTTATATTTGTGTTGTAAGGATTTTTTTGTAATCCTTGGCTGCAGTCCAGCATGTGTAACCATTGAAGGCATATGTAATTCATTAAATGGTTGTAATGATAGATTTATTTGGTTACCAGCTATATCATGTGTTACTTCTACCAGTTAGGGTTGTTCTTTACCTATTTACTCATTATTTATTGTGTTGTGTTACTGGTTGCCAATATCTTGCATGGTGTTTTGAGTTATAGGATGCAAGGCGGTGATGTCCTTCATTGGATCTCCCTATCTTGACTGCGTGAGTATTTCATTCATAGGAAAGTGAGTCCTCTGGGGCTGTTGTCCTCTTATGTAATTGAGCAGTGAGCTCTAGGCAGTGTTCTTGAATGCAAGTCCATTCCATTTTGTAATATTATCATACTCCTGATCAAATTATAATAATATTGTGGGTACTCAATCCCACTGTGATTTTTCCCTTTCCGGTTTTCCATGTAAAAATTATGATGTTACTATTTTGTGGTTGATTAGTTTATGTTTCTGCACTTTGCTTTCATTTTTTTTTATCCAGTGCTTGAAGAATTAGTTTAATAAGCTTGTTAACTGTAGAATGTTGATTCACCCCCCCTCTCAGTGTTCATTGATTCCAACAATTGGTATCAGATCTTAGTTCCTTGCAATAATTCTAACAGCTTGAGGAAGATCTGGAAGATTGAATCTATGGACTCTAGTTCATAGAAGCAGCTTATTGTGGCACTTGAAGATCTTGATGCAGCTATGAAAGAGAAGAGAATCCTGAGGAGAAATTTGGAAGCAGCTAAAAATTTCATTCAATCCCTAAAGGAGCAAGTCAACACATGAAAAGAGAAGAGAAAGGAATTGATGGATAAAGTGAAGGAGAAATAATAACAAAGCATTGACAATAAAGCCCTACAAGACAAGACAGATGAATGTGAGAAGCTTGCTAGAGACAATGCAGTGTTGAAGAATGAGATGCAATCCATTGTAATGAAGCTAACAAAGTAGATTGAAGACCGAAAGAAGAATGAAGAAACCCTGACTCGGTCACTAAAGGAGAGAGCTGATAAATGTTGTAGATTGAACTATGAGAATGATCAATTGAATCTTGAATTGGTGCAAACAAAGAATGATGGACAAGAACTTGAAAGGCAAATCATATTTCTGATAGATGAACTTTCTACTGATAATGAGTACAGGGAGAAATTCACAGCTAGCTTAGAAAGGCTTGATGAGATGCTAGAAAGTCAAAGAAGTGGAAAAGACATGCAGGGACTTGGATATGAAAAGGGAGAATCCTCCAGTTCTGGACAAAGCAATCATCAACAGAAGAGTAAGAGACCTCCAGTAAGACACTCTAATGCTTACAAATTCAATGGTAAATTCTTTGTATGCAATATATTCGATCATATGGAAAGACAATGCAGAAATAGGATGATGAATAATGGTCCTACCTTTACCGGTCAATGTTTCAAATGCAACAACTTTGGTCATAAGTCAAATATGTGCAGAATGGTGAACAATTTCCAAAATAAGAGATGTTATTCCCACGGATTTTTTGGACACATTGCTAACCAATACAGGATGAGACCAAATTAGATGAATTTCAGGCCTATGCAGAGAAATGTTGTTTGTTATACATTCAACAAATCCGGTCACATAGAAAAATTCAATATAAGTAAGAACATGAGCAGCAATGGTTTGATGAACAATAAAAAATCAGATGAAAAGGGCAAAGCTAAGGTGTAAGAGATCAGAGATCGGCATAATAATTTGTGGGTTAAGAAGGAAGATTCAAATCTACGGAACAGATCCAAACCTGAATCCGGTGTTGGAACCTCATCTGGTAACTAAGGAACTTTGGCCTTAGGGGAAGCTCATCATGCAAATCCTTAGTACCCCCTCTTGGAGACCTGTAACCGGTTGTGGAAGGTTGCAGTGATAGTTCTGATACTTAATATAAGTACAGATCCAATAGACAACAAGATGAGAGGGGGGGGTGAATCATAAAAACTTATTCATCCATAAAAACATCAGATTCAACCTCGGTAACATATATCAGTCATATAATCAAAAACTGTCAAACATGCAAACTCAAAAGCATATGAACAATATAAACCTCATAACACCAGATTTAACATGGAAACCCAAATAGGGAAAAACCACTGTGGGATTTCGGACCCACTAAGAAATATACTCTTCGAGAGTATGCTTGGTTAAAAGCCAATCCTGTTAAAGATTACAAAACACATTGCTAGATGTGACCCAGTTAAGGGATTTCCCTCAGATCTGTTAGGATCTTCACTTTGTTAGAAGTGACCTTGTCAAAGGATTTCAAACACTCATTTAGAATGTCACCTTGTTAGAGGATTTACATATAAGATTGTTAAGTCCACTCGGTTAAGAGATTTCCTGTCACTTTCACAAAATAACAGTAATACATTCTATCTGCAACTTCACATCTAAAATGCTAAAGCAGATTCTTATTTGTTCAATACAATCTAGACATAGAACTAATCTTGTCTATTTGTTGGGCATCAATACTCTGTTATTCTAACAGGTCTTCAAGCTTCTGTGCTCGGTAATCACTATGTAGCATCCCTGTGCATACACTTGCCCACATACATTGTTTATCAACAATTCCTTATTTATAAACAATCTTCTAACCGCTTAATCTCCTTGATCACATTTCCCATGATCAATCATAGCCATCAGATCTTCAATCTTGTCCAGGTTCATTGTATCTTTCAATCTGAAAACATTTTACCCTGCCTCGGAACTTGCACATTCATCTTGGAACTTGTGTTAGGGTAATGTGGTTCAATCTGAGCTGTAGATCTTCTTGCCAACTTTCCATTGCCTTAGATTCGTTAACAAACTTTTTCTACGGCTTGCCAATCATTGATCCGTTCCAGCTCATCAACATCTTTCATTAAATATCACATGTAAACATTTAATGCATTTTGTTATAGCTCGGTTACAACTCGGTGAATACTAAACTTTACTCGGTAGACATTCTGTCTTCATTAACCGACTGTGGTAACCTTAGGGTTTACCGACTAGGTTCCTTAGGGTTTACCGACTAGGTTCTTTGCTTGATAACATAGTATAGTATTAACCTTTACATTTTACAACATATGTATGATGTTAGAACAATCTAAAACATCAAGATCTCATCATTGTCTGACTCAGTAGAGTTGCCCATTGAATAACTTATCCCTTTATTCATCATATTCTTTCCTATGTCTTTACCGACTTCTTTATAATCTTCATATCATATTTCTTAAGATATGGCAACATCATACTGAATTAGAAAATCAATTTCTTGACATCAATGACAAAATAATAATATCAAGATAGTAAAACATCTTTAATCAGTTATGTCCATAATCATCAACAACCTTCTCAATATCCTTGTAATATTGCCAACATGTAGAAGATCAAGATCAGTTATGTAGAGGTTATCCAGAAGAATTCATGGCGATTTGAGATTTCGTTGAATGAATTCATGAAAAACAAGGTATCCAGAAGGTTTTTAGGGTCATGCATTTACTGCAACTAAAAGATAGGTTTCTAAAGGATAAAAAGGGAATTCTATTTTCCATTTTTCATAATGTGAATGAAGAGAGAGAGAAGAGAAGTGAAGTGACTAAGATCTTGTAGAGAAATCAAAGCTTAAGAGAGATCTGACAATGACTTCTTTCATGCGGTTGAGATTGAAAAGGTATTTACCCATTCTTGAGATATCATTTCATACCCTATTTTTGAAATGGCATCATCATCTGGAATTGCAACTCCACTTGTCATTGAAATCAGAGAGAGAGAGAGAGAGAGAGAGAGAGAGAGAGAGACTTGTATTCAAGAAACACAATCCATTTAAGTCAGTTGAAGATGATCTGAACAAAGCATTTTCCTCTATACCCTATGGTGTATTGCATAATGAAGATGTTAGGGCATACATGCATTGCAACATTGAGGAATTGGGTAATTCAGATATGTTATCACTATACACTAAACACATGATGGATGATTTTGGGAATCTAAAATATGACTTCAAGATATTGGAAGATAAGGCTTTTATTAAGTTTGTTCATTTCCCAATATTTAACGAGCCCGAATGGGTGATATAGGTGTTGAGCTGAATTCACGATGATTTTGTATGGTTGGATATTCCTCACAAGATTATGAAGCAAGATATTCAAGTAGTCACCTATTTGAATGCAACCAGTGAGGTCTCTGGTCTCCAGCATGTCAAGAACACAATTGTAATGGAGGTAACCGGATCCAAACATGATCACCAGTCAATGAAAATTAGTGACATTATTGAACATGATGTTAGATTTTCTTCAATGGTAATAGGATACAAAGTCTACCAGTCTAGCAAACAAAATTCAATATCGGGTACTGCTATTGATGTAGCTTATCAGATACTTAAACAAGATAAGAGGTATGACTTGTGTGGACTGGTTCTTAGTGATTTGATGAGCAACTTAAAGAAGATAAAATAGGATAAGAAGCATGTGTTCAAATTTGGCTCTCTGATTATCTTTTTGGCACTTTACTTCCTTAATGAGATACCCAGTGTTGGCAAAGTTCAATGGGCCTATGATAAACCAGTGGCAGTCCTGATTCACCCTCCCTCACAGTGTTCATTGATACCAACAATTTTTATCAGAGCTTAGTTCCTCAAAAGAATCCTAACAACTTGAGGAAGATTCAGAAGATTGAATCAATGGACTTTGGTTTGCAGAAGCAGCTTATTGTTGCACTTGAATATCTTGATGCAGCTATGAAAGAGAAGAGTGTCTTGAGGAGAAATATGGAAGCAGTTGAAAATTTTATTGAATCCCTGAAGGAACAAGTCAACACATCAAGAGAGAAGAGAAAGGAACTAATGGATAAAGTGAAGGAGAAAGAAGAACAAAGCATTGACAATAAAGCCCTACAAGACAGGACGGGTGAATGTGAGAAGCTTGCTAGAGACAATGCAGTGTTGAAGAATGAGATGCAATCTATTATATAAAGCTGACAAAGTAGATTGAAGACCAAAAGAAGAATGAAGAAGCCCTAACTCAGTCACTGAAGGAGAGAGCTGATGAATGTTGCAAATTGAACTATGATAATGATCAATTGAAGCTTGAATTGGTGCAAACAAAGAATGATGGACAAGAACTTGAAAGGCAAGTCATATTTCTGATAGATGAACTTTCTAATGCTAATGAGTACAGGGAGAAATTAAAAGCTAACTCAAAAAGGCTTGATGAGATGCTAGAAAGTCAAAGAAGTGGAAAAGACATGCGGGGACTTGGATATGAAAAGGGAGAATCCTCTGGTTCTGGACAAAGCAATCATCAGTACAAGAGTAAGAGACCTCTGGTAACATAGCCTAATGTTTACAAATTCAATGGTAAATTCTTTATATGCAATAGATTTGGTCATATGGAAAGACAATGTAGAAATAGGATGATGAATAATGGTCCTACCTTTAACCGGTCAATGTTTCAAATGCAACAACTTTGGTCATAAGTCAAATATGTGCATAATGGTGAACAATTTCTAGAATAAGAGATGTTATGCCTACGGAATGTTTGGACACATTGCTAACCAATTCAAGATGAGACCAAATCAGATGAATTTCAAGCCTATGCAGAGCAATGTTGTTTGCTATGCATGCAAAAAATCCGGCCACAACAAAATTCTGCAGAAGTAAGAACATGAGCAATAATGGTCCAGTGAACAATTACAAATCAGATGAAAAGGGTAAAGCTAAGGTGGAAGAGATCAGAGATCAACATAAGAAGATGTGGGTTAAGAAGAAAGATTCAAATGTGCAGAACGACTCCACACCTGAATCCAATGTTAGAACCTCATCTGGTAACTAAGGCACTTTGGCCTTAGGGGGAAGCTCATCATGCAGATCCTTAGAACCCCCTCTCAAAGACTTGTAACCAGTTGTGGAAGGTTGCAAAAGATCAAGATCAGTTATGCAGATGATATCTGAAAGAATTCGCGATTTGAGATTCTGGTGAATGAATTCATGAAAAACAAGGTATCCAAAAGGCTTTTAGGGTCATGCATTTATTGCAACTAAAAGTTAGGTTTCTGAAGGATAAAAAGGGAATTCTATTATCCATTTTTCACAATGCAAATAAAGAGAGAGAAGAGAAGTGAAGCGACTGAGATCTTGCAAAGAAATCAAAGCTTAAGAGTGATCCAACAGTGACTTCTTGCATCTGGTTGAGATTGAAAAGGTACCCATTCTCGAGCTATGATTTCATACCCTATTTTTGAAATGGCATCATCATCTGGCATTGCAACTCCACTTGTCATTGAAATCACTAAGAGAGTGAGGCCCCGTATTCAAGAAACACCTATTTAAGCCAGTTGAAGACAATCCAAATGGAGCATTTTCCTCTCTACCCTACGGTGTATTGCATAATGAAGATGTTAGGGCATACATACATTGCAACATTGAGGAAATGGGTAATTCATAAATATTATCACTATACACTAAACACATGATGGATGATTTTGGGAATCTGAAATTTGACTTCAAGGCATTGGAAGATAAGGGTTTTATTCAGTTCGTTCATTTCCTGGTATTTGATGAGCCCGAATGGGTGAGATATGTGTTGAGCCAATTTCATGATGAGTTTGTATGGCTGGATAGTCATCACAAGATTACAAAGCAAGCCATTCGAGCAGTCACCTATTTGAATGCAACCGATGAGGTCTTTAGACTCCCACATGTCAAGGACACAATTGTAATGGAGGTAACCAGATCCAAACATGATAACCGATCAATGACTATTAGTGACATTGTTGAACATGATGTGAGATTTGCTTCGATGGTCATAGGATACAAAGTCTACCAGTCTAGCAGACAAAATTTAGTATCTGCTACTGCTATTTATGTAGCTTATCAGATACTTAAAGAAGATAAGAGGTATGACTTGTGAGGAGTGCTTCTTAGTGAATTGATGAGAAACTTAAAGAAGATAAAATAGGATAAGAAGCGTGTGTTCAAATTTGGCTCTCTAATTATCTATTTGGCACTTTACTTCTTGAATGAGATACCCAATGTTGGTAAAGTTCAATGGGCCTATGATAAACCGGTGGCAGCCCATATCAAGGAAGGGTTACAAGGATTGGGTGACATAGTTGCACAAAAATATGCTTTGTGGGGATACTTCAATTCATTTCAAGCTACGATGCAAAGCAGAGAAAGGATCCCAAAAGAAATTGTGGAAAAGTATGAAAACATTGTATGCTTCATGGTTGACATGGATCAATGCCATATGGAAGTAGTTGAACCCAGAATAGTTTGGATCATGCCCATGGGCGATGAGGTAGATGGAAATACACTTGATGCTTATGCTCAGCATCTTCTCAGTAAACTGGTGTATGAAAAGGAAGAAAGATTTGGCATTTTCAAGGAAAAAGACTTGGACCTGCATAAGAAATTCACTGAGCCCGATAGGAAGAGGAAGGTTAGAAAGGAGGTTGAACAGCTTGCAGAGCAGATGAGTATAACCAAAGAAGTTTTGCAAAGGGATAGGGAGCAGAACATATTGAAGGAGGAAGACATGGTGAAGCAGCAAACTAAGTTGGTCTCCACTCCTCCCAAGCAGACCAAGCCTAGACAGAGAAAGTCAGAACCTACCTCTAGTGTACAGAAGCTTGTCCCTCCACCTAAGCCTCAATAATCATCAACCAGTGGAGCAGAGAAGAGGTAGAAGCAGAAGTCCCAAAGGAAGTATGTTGCATCCATTGCAGAGGAGGAAACTGAATCTGATGAGGCAGTGCATGAGGTGAAGAAGATTGCTACCTATGCTAGGGTAGTAAGAAAGCCCCCATCCAGTGAAGCTCAACTTGCCAAGAATCCTAAAACACGAAGTGAGCCATTCAGTAGACCTAAATCTAGCAAGAAGCAAAAATTAGAACTTGATGAAGCTATGAAATCTAGTAAGCTTGAAGGTACCTATACTATTGTGCCCCCAAAATCATTAAAGGAGATAATTGATGAAGTTGTAAAGGAAGGAAATCTCAAGAATATCCTTGTATATTATGAAAATTGTGATGATAAAGATCAAAGAGAAATTGAGGAAGTTGTTGTACAGTACATGAATGTATATAGTAAAGTTTTGTTATAACTGTCATCTATGATTCCAAATGAATTATATGACATTTTGGATGCTAGGAGATACACAGCTAGCCAAGAGGATGAGAAAATAGAAGAATATGTGTTAGTTAACTAGTGTCCTGTCATTTATAAAGAGGAAGTTCATAGACTTCTTAAGTTAGCAAAAGATGGATTCCAGAGTAAAAGGGGATTCAACAAGAATATGCTCGGTAAAATGGATGAAGTTGTTAAAGAAACCGAAAAAATTTGAAAGAAATTTTAATAGAGCAGAGATATGAAGTTAATCAAGCTAAGGATGCCACCCAACCGAACGATCAAACACATGAAGACACTTCCATTCCGGAAGTACTGGCAGAAGTTCCCAGTGGATAGAGGGATCAGTCATCTGTGCAGATTGATCTGGTTGAACAAGTAGTCGCGGATGATACCACCGATAACCAGGTAGTTGGAGACTCTGGTTAAGCTGTACAAGATCCTCGGGTATTAGAAGTTCATTCTGAGCATGCAGCTAAGGAGTTTGGAGATGCTAGTGCAGAGGAGAAAGGAGAAGAGAAGGTTGATGAGGCTCTGGTAAAAATGGCAAGAGTCACTGTATCTGTTAAGGGGCAGTAAATTGCTATAGAAGATGACTTCTCTCATGGGTTTATTGACTTAATCTCTCTATCTCCCATCCAAGCACTAAAGTTAGCTACCCTTGCCCAAGCTAAGGCAATTGAGGACTTGCTCAAGTCCCACTCAAAAGACAAGGAGTTGATAACTCTTGCTACTAATGTTTTAGAGAAGATGTTGCCTACATTCAAGTGGATACAACTGATACATCCTCTGGTAAGCTTAGGAATATGATAGATACAATTGATTCTCATTTTGTGTCCTTGGAAAAAGTGGCAGATATAATAGTTTTGAATAGATTTAATCCAATGTTATTGCAATCCTTTTTTTAAACGGTTTAGAATGATATGGCGGTTTTGCAAATTGTGGTGAAGAGTATTAAGGATGATTTAGATGAAGGTGGTAAGATATATAAGTCATGTCTTATTTTGCCAAAATTTACTTTAGACATTGACAAGAAGATTAAGGAATATGAAGGGTAGTTAGCTACAATTTCACAATCTTTTGTCCCTCATTCAATTTTTTCCAGTAGTCTTGAAGCTCAATTTATGGACCTAACTGACAAAATCAAAACCTTGCATCAGGAAAGGGACCGGATTATAAGCAGAGTAGGTGATTTGAGGAATCTTACCACTCCCCGGTTAGACACTTAACTTGGCAGCCAGCAAGATGCAGTGAGTGCTCTAGGTAAGGTTGTACCCTTAGATCTCAAAGGCATAGAAATACATGCCTACATGTTCAGTGCTTTGATAAATTTTTTGGATTGTTTTCTAAGAGGATGGAATGAGTATCTGAAGTCCCTGAAGACAACTTATGCGAACATTTTCAAGTATTTGTAAGTCATTATACATATCCTTCATAATTTTTGGCAGATTCCTACCTTTTCCATTGATGTCAAAGAGGGAGAGAGTGAGGTGAAAAATGATGCATATTCTTAGGGGGGGCTAGTTGTAAAGATCTTGCAATTAATTTTGGAGTATTTTTGGAGTTTTCCAGTTTTGAGTTCTTTGCATTTTTCACAGTGTTGCCATCAATGCAAAAGGGGGAGATTGTTGGAAAGAGACACTATACCGGTGAAGATTCATGCTGGATATTGCTTAAGGGTTGTCATTGATGGAAACTCAATCAATAAATCATATCCGGTGTATGCAAATTTGAGTTACCGGAAGACTTAAAGAATTTTGGTTATTCATTAGGCATAAGTATGGACAGTGGAACACAGTGTGCAAATTCATTGAGTATAACTCATTTCCAGTTGTATAGTTTTGGTTGTGGTATTAGAGATAGATGATTGGATGTTTGAGGTAGCTTACTTCATATTCTTGACCTCCGGTGTTGATTCATGAGTAAGATTAAAGGTCTTGTATACGATAATTCTGGAAGAACGGAGTTATCTTTGGGTTTGATGGTGTAACGTGTGATCTGAAATACGTGAAATGATTCTGGTGGTTATTGTCAAGTTCTATATGATTGTGTCGACATGTATGAAGCTTGTTTCCATACTATTTAGGTCATCATATGTATTAGTGGATAGATTGAGCTGACAAGTCACTACACGTTTCACATTTTGTAGTTTTGTGAAGCCAACTTGGTTGAGATCTATTTTGTTGGTGCGGATATATAATGTCAATCAAGACGATCATTTTAGGTATGGAATATGTGAGTGTGGATGTGTGGTATGTGAATGAGCATCAGGATGCAGAATTGGTGCTCCTGTAGATGACTGTGCAGCAGAACAGGGCAAAAAGGCAGAGTAGCTTTTGACAGTCAGATTGTGCTTAACCAGAACTGACCTCTGGCATTTGTAGATGTTGTATTTCAGTTCGGACATTATAATCTCTCTTGTATTTCATTTGTAGGATAGTGAGTCCTTCGGGGTTGTTGCCCTCTTATGTAATTGAGTAGTGAGCTCTAGGCAGTGTGCCTGAATGCAAGTGCATTCCATTTTGTAATATTATCATACTCCTGATCAAAGTATAATAATATTGTGGGTACTCAATCCCACCGTGGTTTTTCCCTTTCTAGGTTTCCATGTAAAAATTATGGTGTTATGGTTTTGTGATTGATTAGTTTATGTTTCTGCACTTTGCTTTCATTTATTTTTATCCAGTGGTTGAAGAATCAGTTTAGTAAGCCTGTTAACTACAAAACATTGATTCACCCCCCCCCCCCCCCCCTCTCAGTGTTCATTGATTCCAACAAGAAATTCCTTGGATACACAAAAGTAAATAGCATTTGAGGTTGGAGGATGATATGGGAAAGCCATTTATGGCAAAGAGTTAACCCATCCCTAATCAAGGTGATTACGGATATGGAAATGATTAAGGGAAGTGATTAGGTGGGCTAATGAGGGATTAGAGTGCAAGTGGGGAAGTTAGGAGGATGGGACATGAGGAGAGAGAATTAGTGGAGAAATATAAAATTAAGGGAAAATGGTGATCTTGATTAAGCTAGGATTAATTAGGCTAGATGATGGGGATTAAGAGGGTGATTTGTAAGAATAGGGGCATTGTAATACCCTAAAAATGGTCATCTAAACCATGGGCCCCTAATCTCGAATACATCACCAAGGTCCTAACCAAAGGCAAATAAATTAATCTTGAGCACCTAATTAATTAACTCCTCGATCATCAATGTCACATGGCAAATAAATCATTCTAAATTAATTAAATGTTTATTTAATTAATTAATCATTCCAAGTAAATCATTTTAATAAATTATCCTAGCATATTTAATTAATAAATAAATTTGTCATTAAATCATCAAAAAGGAATTAAATTGAGAAAAGAAATCAACTTGAGATATTTCTTTTTCTAAATTTAAGATAACTTGAGAAATCTCAAAAAAACAAGAAAAGCAATTAAATTGAATAAATAATTTTCCCTAAATTTAAACTCAAAGAGAAAAAGGATTCAATTGCATTAAAATGGATTTTTCTAATAAATTAAATCTTGAGCAAATAAAAGAAATATCCATGGAATCAACTAATTTTATCTCAAGTGCATGAATTCAATTGATTTTATATCTAATGCAGACTCGGACTTATAATCCAAATGCATTAAATCGGGCTTTAATTGAATTTGTCTCAAAATCAACTCAATCTTAATCTCCTCTAAAACTGAATCAAAGCATCCAATCATTTCAATTCACGTAGATTGTGCTTTCTCTTGAGGAATCTCAACCGCTCATCATTAATCAATCTTGACTGTTGGTCTCTCTTTGGATTCTCTATAAATTCAGCCTTTCATCGCTCAATAAAAAAAAACCCTGGAGATTTATTGTTATTATGTTGTTTTTGCTCTACAGTCATTGAGAATATTGTGCTTTGAGATTATTGCACCTTAGCTTTTTTCATATTAGTTTAATCATGATTGCTTGCATCCATCTAGCTTAATCTTGCATCTATCTAGCTTAATCTTGCATCCATCTAGCTTGATTTTTTGCTCATATAAATTAAATCATTTGTCTTGGTGTAGTCTAGTCACTGGTATTGCTTAGACAAATCTGAGAGAAAGTCTATACTCGCATCTTAGCCTTATATCAAAATTAATTATGTCCTATTCTTCTAAAATTATTCCAATTCTCAAACCTTAGCTAAGGATTGAGAATTGGAATAATTTTAGAAGAATAGGACATAATTAATTTTGATATAAGGCTAAGGTGATAAAATTAATTAAAATATAATTTTAATTAGTTTTAAGAAGAAGAACTAACATAATTAATATAATTATGCCAAAAGGCTAAATTAATTAAATTTTAATTTTAATTAATTTCAGGCATCTATAGACTGATTTTTCTCTTTTCAGGTGTACCATTCCCTGTATAACACAGCTTCATGGATGATTGATAAAGATTGATTGATTGATTGATTCATAAGACATGATCATTTTGATTGCAAACTTGAATGATAGTTTGTCTTTTGTTGCTTGATTTCATTAGCATTCTTAACTTGTTGTGTGTCTCCTTATACGTTTGTTGTTGCAAGGGGATAGTTTATTGCTTTGGATTTTCTTATTATTTTATTTTTGGGTCTTTTTTCAAAACTTTTTTAGGATTTTTTTAGGTCTTTATGTTACTACTTATCAAGTTGTCATTAGTTTTACATCCAAAGTCATTCTATATACTCTAGTCGGTTACTACTACCGAAATATTCAGTCGGTATGAACAGAACAGTCGGTTAAAGAAGAAAGTATTCACAGAGCCCAATATGCACCGAGCTGTCTACCGAGTATCATTCCATGTCTACCGAGCAGAAATAATGATACACCGAGTTGATATACACCAAGTGAAACGTGTTACCAGATTCATTGAACCTAGACACACATATGAAAACGTGTTACAAGATCAAGGAACATAGAACCGTTATCACATTGGAAATTGCACTTAAAGATTGTGTATGATTTTGAGGTCATTTATCCAATGAAATATTTTGTATAGTTATTCATTCGATAAATCATGTTTGTAAGATCGAAGCAATGAATCAAATCACCGACATAACAGATCTATTTATACAGCATGGATTAAGGATAGAAGTGTGATAGACAGAGATATACAGAGGTGTATGAAGCAAGACATGTGTGATACATGAGAAAGCACTAAGTGTTATGACTGTTACAGAGACACAGAGGTCACCGAGAAGGATTTCATAGAACAGTCAAAGAATAGAGTAAATAGAAGGGTTTACCAAGTTACTTTATGGGTTACCGAGGTATGCTATAAGCAAGGTAATCTTATTTTGAGCACAAAGAATCTGCTATAACATTCCAGATGTAAAGTTGCAGATATTTGTAAAGATTTTATTGAAATATTTTGAAGTTGTAAGAGAAACCTTTAACAAGGTAAAAGACTCTAACCAAGTCTATAAATTGTAAAGCCTCTAACCAGGTACAACATTTAGTTTAAGTGTTGTAAAATCCTTTAGCAAGGTAGATCTAACAGATCTTGATACTCCTAACAGGGTAAGCTATCAGAAATAGCTAAACATGTAGCTCTAACCGAGCACTCTTTATTATTGCAATAGTGAAGTTGTGGGTGCCATCCCCACTGCAGTTTTTCTCTCTAACCAAGAGTTTTTGTGTAACCAAAATATATGTGTTATGGAGTGAATCATGTATGATTGTTATTTATTTGTTTTAGCTTTATGTTATGTTGCAGCAGGTTTTGGTTTATGCATAATAGTAAAGATATTGTTGTTAAAAGGATTTGAAGTATTGATTCACCCCTCCCCTCTCAGTACATTAGCTTTCCATGTTGGGCCTAACAATTGGTATCAGAGCTTGAATCTTGGAAAAAGGTTTAACAACCTAAAGAGAAGGATCTTATCAATGGAAGGTTATAAACAATCTCGGAAAATTGTGTATGTGCAAGAAGAGTTGGATCCTGCTAATCAAGTGATTGCAGACATGCAAAGACAAATGCAAAAATCATTGAAAGTGAGAAGAAGATTATCTGATGATTTGTAGGACTCTCAAGAGTTAGTGGAACAAATTGAGACATCATCTGAGAACAGTATATCTGAAGAGACTGAAGAAATGATTGGAGTATTGAAAGAAAAGAACAAAGCATTGGTTGATCAGCTAAAAGCAATGAAAAGAGGACATGAACATTTCAGCACACAGATGACTGAGAATCTTGATGCATTGAGGACAGTTGAGGATAAAGTAAGAGATCTAGAAAGAGAAAAATAACAGCTTGAAGCATTAGTATCTGAAAAGAATGATGAAATCATAAGGTTGACTGGGATTCAACAAAATCTGTCGGATCAATTAGGTTATGCACATCATGAAGCAAATTTGAAAGATGATGAGAACCAAGCATTGAAACTTGAAATATCAAGGTTGACCAATGAACTTGAAATAGAAAAGAAATCCAAGGAAACACTAAAGAAGAGCTATGAAGCATCAAAGATGTTGGATGAGCAGTTGAATACAAGAAGACCCAACAAAGAAGCAAGACTCGGTTACAAAGGAAAAGACTCTACCGAGAAGGGAATTCATACAACCAAAACAGGAGAATCATCAAAGCAAGCTGGAAACAAGAAGCACATCAAAAGAAAGAAGCCTATTTGCAACTACTATGGAAATCAAGGTCATACAACTAACATGTGCCAAATCAGAAAAGGTAAGCAACCGAATGTCACTAAGTCTAATGGTTATTGTTACAATTGCAATAAATATGGTCACACATTTAACCAATGTAGGACAAAGTCTGTTAACAATTATCAGAAGGCAAAATTCAAAGGGTTTTGTAAAAAATGCAATAGATATGGACATAGTACCGAGAAGTGTTGGCTTAAGCAAAAGAACTATATGTGGTCTGCACACCAAGCAAATACTGGAGGTTACCGAACTCACACAGATCCTTACTGACAATATTCTGCAATACCATGGGATTACAATACAAGGATATGGTGTGAATGTTGTGGAAGATATGGACATATAAGTGCCAACTACTTTATAAGGTTTGGAATGAACAACCGAAGATCATGGAGAAATCCTGGTATGGCGTGTTTTCATTGTCACAAAGTTGGACACTTAGCTAGAGATTGTAGAGATCAACCTAGAGGAGACACTAAGGAAATAAAAGAAAAATTACAGATGATTTGGAAAAAGAAGGAAATTGTGTCAAATGAAGAAAGCACCTTACCTACCGAGCTAGGTGCACCTATTCCAAATTAATCAGTAAAGGTATGAAGGGACTGCATTCTCTCAAAGGTCAAATCTTAACAGTTCCTATTTTATTATGTACTTAAGTCAAAATCTGCATAGTTAGAGATGTATTAGTAAGTTTGAAATTCTATCAAAGTCTTTTGGAGCACTATACAGGAAGACTGTCAAGTCAGTGAATACAGGAAGCCTGTCAAGTCGGTGAATACAGGAAGTCTGGTTACTCGGTTAAAGCGCAAAAAGGAAAGAAAGTTTAGTGGAACCGAGTGCATTTAATATTTTTAACCTAACCTGCATGGAGCCTGATAAGGTATATTGTGTACTTAAAGCATTTATGCGGTCATTTTTCACTCACCAAGTTTTCAAGAAAGCAGAGCAAAGCGAATCAAAGGTGATCAAACCACCTCCAAAGCAAAATTCAAGGTATTTACATCAATCTCAACGCATTGTTAAGCTGGTTTACCGATCCTATCAAGTTGTTATTATCTGCTAAGTGTGAAGCGTCTGCCATTTGAAAATCTTCAAACCCTAAGGATCTTTTGTTAATTCTTATCTGAAATCTGCAATGGCACCTAAGATCCAGAATCCCGTTGTTGTTGAGAACATCGAAAAGCCCTCACTGAAATACTCTTTAACTCCCAAAATTGCATCTGAACCGGATGACAAAACCGCATTTTCACTCATCCCGGATAGAGTTTTATTAGTCGAGGATGTGAGATTCTTCACCAAATGTTGAGTTGAAGAACTAGGTCATGTTGAAATCAAAGACACATATGATGAATTGTGCACCAATGGTAAAATGGATAGCAAGTATGAGCACATTAAGATCAAGGGATTGACTAAAGCCCTAACCTATCCTCGTGTATTCAGACCCCAGTGGGTCAAGTTTGTTCTGAGCAGAGTTCATGATCACTTTATGTGGCTAGAAGAGAAACCATTTAAGATCACCAAGGAAATCATTCATTTGATCACCGGTTACCCTATTTATGATCATGCCCGAGCTCAGAAAATGATATCACAGAAGGAGTTGATTAGTTTAACCGAAGTAGAATCAGATTGCAGAGGATTGAAATTGAACAATGTCACTGATGTAGAACTAAAGTTTTCCATTAGAGTAATAGGTTACTGTTTCTTCCAATCAGCAAGGGAAAACAGTGTACCCTGTGCAGCAGTAGACTTAGCATATAAAATTGTGAAGGAAGGCATGAAAATTGATTTATGTGAGGTGTTGCTGAAAAACCTGTTTGAGAATCTGAACACCATAAGGAAGCCAAAGAAGAACAATTCGGCCAATACACTAAAGTTTGGATC
This sequence comes from Cryptomeria japonica, assembly GCF_030272615.1. Classification (NCBI taxonomy): domain Eukaryota; kingdom Viridiplantae; phylum Streptophyta; class Pinopsida; order Cupressales; family Cupressaceae; genus Cryptomeria; species Cryptomeria japonica. The sequence continues at coordinate 401,985,908 of NC_081408.1, forward strand.
ACTTTTAATATGCATGTTTTTCTATTTTGAAAAATTCTTTCCATCAGTCGGTAAAGTTGTTTGGGAGCTACACCGACCAATCACCCATTAGATCAATGACTTCATCAAGAAGCTAGGTGATAATTTTAATGATATTATGGATGATTATTTCAGCAAGTTTCAGGAAAGGATGCATAACAGGTACCGGATTCCACCCAAGCTAGTGGAGAAATACAAAGATGGCATATGTTTTGAAGTGGACACTGATTACTGTTATGTGAATGTTGTGGAACCAAGAACTCAATCTTTGCCACCTATGGGTTACGAGATTGATTTTGACATCACACAACAACAAATTGATGCATTTCTTACATTACCAAGGCATGCTACCGAGCTGAGGTATGGAACATATGAAGAAGTGAAGGAAAAAGTAAAAATGAGCATTGTAGTACCCAAAGATACAAGGAAGGCAACAAAGATGATAAAGGCATTAATGGAGAAATTTGGAGAAGATTCTTCCTCCACACCTGTCAAAGGCACTATAGCCATTACCGAAGAGGAATTTGAATCCCAAGAGGCAGCTATAACACTGAGCATCGAATTGCCTAAGGGAAAAGTGTTGAAAAAAAATAAACAAGATACATCAAAGGCCTCACCGACTCCTCCAGCAAAGTGACCTAACACACGAACATTTGCAGCATCACTGAGTAAGAAAACAAAGAGTGTTGCCGCACCCAAGGTAACAAAAACTTACAAGAAATCTACTTGGAGACTCATTTTGGCAAAAGAGTCTAGTGACACCGAATTTGAAGATGCAAGCAAATTTTAGATTGTCAAGAGCAAGAAGGTAAATGTACATAGTGTTGAAATTTTTTGTGCTAATCTAAAGCAATATGGTGGATTTGGATCATTTAGATATGTTAAGTATGAATCCAAAAATGATGTCGAAAAGAGACAAATAGAAGAAGTTGTCATCTGCACACTTCTGAAATTCCGATTGGTGCCATTGGAAGTATCTAATTCTCTTCCAAAAGAATTGTATGTGCATATTGATAACAGGTGGAAATATGCAATGGACTCGGAAAAACAGATTAGAGAAAGAAGTCTAGTACATCTCTTTCCAGACATGTCGGTAGATGAAATCAAAGAAAATTTGACAAACTACCACAAAAACTTCCTAGTCAAGCAAAAAGCTTTAAAATTGATGAATGGACTTTATCTGGAAGTAGAGAAAGAGACCAAGGAAAAATGGCAGGAAATCTTTAGAATCAAGGATGCTGGTGAGCAAGCTACAGTTGAAATAGTTGATGTCACTGAGCAAGATCCTGATGTCACCGAGCAAGACCCTGCTGATACCATACAAGTAGATGAAGATATCATGGATACAGAGGCACCGGAATAGGAAATAATAGAAGGGAATGCTTATGCCCAACTTGTATCCAGTGAGTCAGTTTTGGAACAAGTTCAGCCCTATCCTCCGGTCAATCAACCTGTCTCAATCGAGGCCCCTCAGGATATGAAACAAGGCACCGAAGGTCACAAGTCTACAGCAGGAGAAGGTACTTCTCAAGAACAGACCTCACAAGCACCTTCTAGCACTGAAAATGTTGCAACCAAGACACCAAAGGACACTACAGAGGCTAAAGAAACCGACCAAAGTGTTGCCTCTACCGAGCAACCTACCAAGGGTCATCAAGCCTCACAAGCCATTGTCTTAGTTCAATCGGTGAAAGGTAAAGAAAAGAAGATGAAAAAGCATAGTTTCAAAGTAGATTTGTCAAAACCAATAGTGTTGCCCAATGTTGATATATCAAAATTAAAGGGGCAAGCACTCATTGATTTTGGTGAACTATGCAAAGCCAAAGCCGAACAAGAGAAGCAAATGGCTATTCAAAAGAAAAATAAAGTACTTCAAAAGGTGAAAGCACTCTTAACCGACGTGCTACCTGAAGCTACAGTGACAACAGATGCAGCCATCCATGTACAACTGGATGAACAGATAGAGACATCTGGAGTAGATGCATCGGAATATTTGAGCAAATTAAGGACAAGGAGCTCACTGCAAAAATGATTGAAGAAGTACAGAAAGCTATTGCCATTGGCAAAGTTAAAATTGTCAAATTTATTGCTGAGTTGACCCCTCAACTCAAACACATTCTTTATTTATTTCAGAAACTTTGTACATTCTCTTTATTTATTAAAGATATCAAGAATAAAACTGAAGTGATTGAGAAAGAGATCACCGATCTCTCTAATAAGTTGACCACTAAGCCTAATTCCATTCAGAATTTTTATACCAAGCTACAACAGCTCATGGCTCAACAATTGGAATTAAGGAATGAAGAACACAAGATAAGGATGGACATAATGACACTTCAAACATTATTCCTTCCTCATCTTTCCTCCGTCCAAGAGCAGATTAACAAGGCTACATCCCTATCCACTCAACAAGAGGGAAGCAAATTAGATGGACTCATTTCACTGTTAGCTGACATTACAACTCAGAATTCACTCATGGACAGTGTTAAGGATGCCCTCTCTGCCGCTCTCACCGATGCAAGGACAAAGTATAAATCCATTTTTGACCAGTTGCCACCACTGAATGGTAACTAAATTTTGATGTTTGTCAAAAAGGGGGAGTGATATAGTATCAAAGCATCAAAGTATCAAAAAAAAGGAGTGTAGTATACAGGGGGAGTATATACCGAGCAAAACAGAGTATTCAAAACAGAGTCAATTTTGACAGAGCAGTGAACTGAGCAGTTATCACAAAATATTGATCATCGAGCATGCAAAATCAGAATTTTGTACAGTATATTGATAAGGGGAGTATATCTGAATATACTATTTCATTGACTAATGTATAGACTGTTTGTTTAGTCAAATTTTGTAAGTATATAGATTTTTGAGTTATGACTTTGAAAGTAGTTTTGTCAAACATCTCAACTAATGTCAAAAGGGGAGATTGTTACTACTTATCAAGTTGTCATTAGTTTTACATCCAAAGTCATTCTATATACTCTAGTCGATTACTACTACCGAAATATTCAGTCGGTATGAACAGAACAGTCGATTAAAGAAGAAAGTATTCACAGAGCCCAGTATGCACCGAGTTGTCTACCGAGTATCATTCCATGTCTATCAAGCAGAAATAATGATACATCGAGTTGATATACACCGAGTGAAACATGTTGCCATATTCATTGAACCTGGACACACATATGAAAACGTCTTACATGATCGAGGAACATAGAACCGTTATCACATTGGAAATTGCACTTAAAGATTGTGTATGATTTTGAGGTCATTTATCCAATGAAATATTTTGTATAGTTATTCATTCAATAAATCATGTTTGTAAGATCGAAGCAATGAATCAGATCACCGACATAACAGATCTATTTATATAGCATGGATTAAGGATAGAAGTCTGATAGACAGAGATATACAGAGGTGTATGAAGCAAGACATGTGTGATACATGAGAAAGCACTAAGTGTTATGATTGTTACAGAGACACAGAGGTCACCGAGAAGGATTTCATAGAACAGTCAAAGAATAGAGTAAATAGAAGGGTTTACCAAGTTACTTTATGGGTTACCGAGGTATGCTATAAGCAAGGTAATCTTATTTTGAGCACAAAGAATCTGCTATAACATTCCAGATGTAAAGTTGCAGATATTTGTAAAGATTTTATTGAAATATTTTGAAGTTGTAAGAGAAACCTTTAACAAGGTAAAAGACTCTAACCAAGTCTATAAATTGTAAAGCCTCTAACCAGGTACAACATTTAGTTTAAGTGTTGTAAAATCCTTTAGCAAGGTAGATCTAACAGATCTTGATACTCCTAATAGGGTAAGCTATCAGAAATAGCTAAACATGTAGCTCTAACCGAGCACTCTTTATTATTGCAGTAGTGAAGTTGTGGGTGCCATCCCCACCGCAGTTTTTCTCTCTAACCAAGAGTTTCTGCGTAACCAAAATATATGTATTATGGAGTGAATCATATATGATTGTTATTTATTTGTTTTAGCTTTATGTTATGTTGCAGCAGGTTTTGGTTTATGCATAACAGTAAAGATATTGTTGTTAAAAGGATTTGAAGTACTGATTCACCCCTCCCCTCTCAGTACATTAGCTTTCCATATTGGGCCTAACACTTTATTCAATTTTTAATGGATTTTCTTATGACTTTATTCAAATTTTTATGGATTTTTTAGGACTTTATTTGATTTTTATAGATTTTTTTAGGATTTATTTGATTTTAATGGACTTTTTCAAGACTTTCTTCAATTGTTATGGATTTGTTAAGACTTTATTCGATTTTTATGGATTTTTTGGGGACTATTTGATTTTTGTAGATTTTTTCAGGAGTTTATTTGATTTTTGTGGAATTTTTTAGGACTTTATTCGATTTTTATGGATTTTTTTAGGACTTTATTCAATTTTTATGGATTTGTTTTTAAATTTATTCAGTTTTGATGTATTTTTCAGGCTTTATTTAATTTTAATAGTTTTTTTAGGACTTTATTCAATTTTTCATAATATTTTTTAAAGACTTTATTTGATTTTTATGGATTTTCTTATCACTTTATTCAATTTTTATGGATTTTTTTAGGACTTTATTTGACTTGTATAGATTTTTTTAAGATTTTATTCAGTTTTTATGGAATTTTTCATGACTTTATACTACGGCATTGCCTACAATCAAGACTAGTACCATGTAGCACATAAATGGGAAGTGGGACTGACTTAGTGTGCAAAGTGGGATTCTGAAATTATTAAGCAATGAACCTCAAGCCATGAGAGGTGTATTGTTATGTTTTATTATGGATGATGTGATGAAAGTAGAGGATGAAATGAACATGGGCCAAATAAAATACTAATAGATGGTAGAGTTTTAGCCTCCTACACATGGCGCATGTTTGCTAGGTTTTCACCATGGTACTTACCCAAAGCACATGTTTGCCAGGTTTTCACTATTGGGTGAATTATTTCCCTTTACTATTTCGCTCTTTTTTTAATTTTTTCATGGTCACACAAGAAACCTATTTACCAAGTTTTCATCAAGGTGACTATTTGTTGAATTTTTATGATTTTTTTATTCTTTTTTATACTTTTTTTTTGTCGTTTTTTTTTTTACTCAAGGATTCTATGAGCGTCAAGTGTAATACATTTTCAAGTACATGTCATTGACGAGATCAGGCAGTGGTTCACCTTATGTAGTAGACAACTAATAAGCCCCATTTCTAAACACCACTATGATGACATATGACCCCAACCAGTTAGGCTCAAATTTTCCTGTCCATTCTCCCACTGATAGATTCCTCTGATTTTGTTTCAAGACCAGGTCTCCAATCTCAAAGAATCTAACTCATACTCTCTTATTATAGATCCTCTTGAGGTGATTCAGATACACTTGAAGGTGATTGAGGGAATTTTGTCATTTCTCATCAAGCAATTCCAAGTCATGCAACCTTGCAACCTAGTACTCTTCATCTGTAATAAGATTTGCAATGAAACTCTAAGTGAATGTAGCTTAACCTTGATGGGGGTATGGATTTAGACCCATACACAAGGTAAATGGAGTGGCACCTATGGGAGTGTAAAATCAAGTTCGGTAAGCCCAAAGGGTGGGATTGAGTTGTAGGTGTCAAGCACGACCAATCTTGTTGACAACTTTCTTCAGTATTTTTAGAATGGTTTTGTTAGTTGCCTCAACTTGACCATTACTCTACAAATAGTATGGTGTGGAAAAGTGGTGTTGTGTGTGGAACTTCTCACAAAGTTCACAAACATCATGGTTTTTGAAAAGATGCTCGTTATTTGTGACAATGGACGGGTAATCCATACTAACATATGATATAGTTGAGTAGGAATTTAGCTATTTGTTTACAAGTTATGTAAGTGGAATTTATTCCACCCATTGGGTGAAGTACTTGGTGGCAATGACTATGAACTTATGCCCATTTGAGGAGGTTGGGTTAATCTGCCCCACAAGGTCGAGTCCCCATTGGGAAAAGGGCCATGAAGATGTTATTGGTTGTAGATCTTGTTTTGGCACATGAATGAGATATCCATGCATATTACATTTTTGACATCTCTAAACAAACTTGTAAGCATCATTTTCCATAGTCGTCCAATAGTACCCAATTTACATGAGATTTTTAGCCAAAGCGAGACCGCTAGAGTGAGCCCCACAAATACCTTTGTGTACTTCTCTTAAAGTCATTTTTACTTTTGTTGAATCGAGACATTAGAGGAGAGTTCCATCAAGACCTTTTTGGTATAGTGTTTATGTGTTGATGGTGTAACAGGCAAATTTTCAGATAAGGGTTTTGCATTGGTTGTGGGACAAGTTAAGGGATAGGTATTGGTCATGGACATAGGAATATACATATTTAATATAGGGGTGATTCAAGACCAACAATTTTACACACGCATTTAGATTGTGAAACATCATAAGAAGGGTCCATTAGCTGCTCTACCAAGAACTCGAAATGTGTCACATTATCTATAATATCAAGTAAAGACCCCACACTAGCCATTGCATCAACTGCCTTATTTTGAATTCAAGGAATTTTCTTAAAGATGATATGATCAAAGTACTACTTGAAACATCAACCATATGTTTTTAAGGTAGAAGCTTGTCGTCTTTAGTTAGATAGTCATCGTTCAGCTATTTTACTACTAGCTGAGTATCGCCATAAGCATGCATGTCTCTTATTTTCCACTGTGCTATTGTGTGAAGCCAAGTGATGAGAGCTTTGTACTATGATGTTTTTTTCTACAAGGAAAATAAATTCTCTATGACTTTCGAATGGTGTCCCCTTGATGTGTTATGAATAGAATTCCTACCCCCACTCCATGATTACTATAGGACCCATCAAAATAATATTTCCATTTTGTAGAGGCACCTATTGTGAACACTGATTCATCAAGAAAATCAATCAATATTGGGTGATCTACTTGAAATGGAGCTTCTTCTAGTTGATCTATAATTATCTATCCTTTGATAGCTTTTCTATCCACATATTCAATATCAAATTCACTTAGGATCATAACCCACTTAGCCAATCTTCCTATGAGAGATTCTTTGTTCAAAAGGTACTTAAGTGGATCAATTTTGGCAATGAACTTTGTTTTGTGACTTAGCATGTAATTCTACAGCTTTTGGGATGCCAAAATGACAGCGAGGTACGCATGCTCAATGGGAGTGTAATTTAGCTCATAACCAACTAGTGTTCTACTAATATACTAAATTTATCTTACTCTCCCTTGGTCATAATTTTCTGCCAAGAGAGCTCCCAAAGATGAATTAGTAGCTGATATGTATAACAAAAAAGGTTTCCTCATAGTAAGTGGTACTGATACTCGTAGTGAGATCAAATAATCCTTAAGTGCTTGAAAGGTTTCTTGGCAATGGTCTATCCATTTGAATGGTACCCCTTTTCTTAATAGATGTTTAAATGGCTAACATTTATCTACTAGTTGAGCAATGAACCTCCTGATTGATTGTAGTTTTCCTTCTAGGATTTTTAAGTGCTTTAGATTTGATGGTAGATGCATTTCAAGAATAATTTTAGCTTTGGTCGAGTCTACTTCAATTCCTCTATTTGACAATAATTTTATTCATGTGACATCAAATACACATTTCTTTAGATTTAGTTGGAATTTATAATATTCTAATATGTTAAAGATTCAGGCCAGAATAGCAATATGATTGTCCCTTGTGGTTGACTTAGCCAATAATTCATTGACATGGTCCTCTATTATGTTGTGTATCGTGTCTTGAAACAATGTTCTCATCGCTCTATGATGTGTTTCTCTATCATTCTTGAGACCAAAGGGCATGACATCCAACAGTAGGTCCCCCACAGGAAAGTAAAAGCAATTTTATGTTTTGTCTTCTAGTGTTATTCTTATTTAGTTGTACCAAGAAAATCCATCCATCAATGAAAGCATTTCATGTACAGCTATGAGATCAACAATCATATCAATATTAGGCAATGTGAAATCATCATTTAGATAGGCCTTGCTCGAATCTCTTAAATTTGTGCATATTCTAATGCCCCCAATTGGTTTGGTGATAGGTACCAGATCTGTTATCCATTCAGCATAATCTATAGGTCTGATGAATCACACATCTAACAGCTTCTTTAGTTCCACTTTGACCAATAAAGCAATTTGAGGATGCATTTTTCTTAACTTTTTCTTAAATGGCTTTGCTCCTGGAAGAAGAGGTAAGTGGTGGACAACCAGTTCAAGATCTAAAATTGATATGTAAGTATAAGACCATGTGAAGTTGACTTGTCTTTCTTTGAAAAACTTGGTGAAGTTCTCTTTTTCTTCTAGCTTAAGAAACTCTACGAAATGGACCTTCCGTGTATTCTCATTGTCACTCAAGTTTACTTCCTCTTATTTTTCTAATAACAATGGTGATATTTCTTGATCTATAGGGATATTTTCCATCCTTCCATCCTCTTGCGCCTCAAAGAGGTTTTCACCATTGGATACACCTTTTGTTTTTACTATTTTGTGGTCGAAAAGCGCCTTTCAATTTTTACCTTTAGACTGAGTATTTTGATTTTCTTTTTTATTTTTATTTTTATTTTAATTCATGGCTAGAATGAGGGCTGGCCTCTCCAAAATATGTTGTGGTGTTGAGGTTTATAGCAAAGCTATTTTTATGGTCCCCAAGTGGTATTCCTTCTCGAACTCTTAGAAATTCAACAATTGCTTCATCATTTTCAAACCAAACCAAATGCAGTGGATTTTGTTGATTCCAATCGATAATTTGTTGGTATTCATCGTGGTTGGAAAAGGTTATAGTGGTAGAAGTCAAAGTACACAAATAGGTATCAAAATAATATCACCAAGAATTAGGATCAAGTTCTTTGTCTTTGTAGATAATGTCATTGTCAAATACTTCTTGGTGGAGACAGGGTTTATTAATGGCATAAGTACTAGATCTAGTAAAAGTGTCTCATTCGTACTCATTTGAATTAGTCAACATAACTCTCTTGCTTGGACTCTTTATCATTAGTAGTGCTAGCTGTAGACACCTAAAAGTTGCACAATCAATTAAGTGAATTTTATTTATTTAATTATCCCTAATTCTTCCAATTAATTAAATTAAGATTTAATTAATATCCCTATTCTTCTAATTGACCTTTTAATCAAATTAAAGATTTGATTAAATCTCCTTCTTCTATCCTAACTTATTAATTAAACTAAGGTTTGATTAAGTACCCTTAGCCATTTGATTGAATAAATCTTATTTATTTGATTAAAATCCCTTTTTCCCCTTTTGATTAAATTCACATTTAATTAAAAATCCCCTTTGCAAATAAATAAATCATTATTTATTTGTGAATAGTCTCCCCCACTTGCAAAATCCTACATTTTTAATTATTCCCCTAATCATCCTTCTAGAAACCTCCTAATCCCATCTTAATCATCTCTAATCTCCCATCATGTCCTTTTCCTAAATTTGGGGGAGTCACTTCTCCAAATTTGGAAGAAAGTCTTCAAAATGCATTTAAGACTTTATCTATTTCAACAAGTTAACTTGTTGAGTCTTCCAAACATGTAAGTCTCTTACATAAACCACTAGTGGTTTTCCTCTTTAGGCAAGTTAGCCTCCAAATTCTTCAAAAGGCATTTAATGTCTCTTACAAGCCCACACCCCTTAGCCATGATGGTTGTCCCTTTAACCATTTTCCCATGTTGCACAAGAGTTTACCTCTTGGGTAATAGCATGCCTCCCTTGTTAATGACATTATCCAATGATGTCATTGCTTGAGGTTATCCATAATTGATTGCTTAGAATCTAACGCTTGTTTAGCATCCTCTCAAGGTGACATTTGTCAACTTGGGATTGGATTGAATCTCTCCCGTGGATTGATAACTTTCAATCCTAGCCCTTGTTGAGATTACTCAATCTCAACCATCCATTTCTCTATTTTGCCTATAAATAGAGCTCATTTCTTCAATTCAAGGATCCCAATCTTGTGCATCCAAATTATAGTCATTTTGCAGGTTATCAAGGAGCTCATTTGTCATCTTCAAGCATCTAAGTCTTCTAGCATTAGCATCATAGCACTTAGCTTTATTGCATTATGTTTTAGATCATTCAACCTAAATTTCATATCAATTACATACTTTTTCATCTTCATCTAGCTTAATTAGCACACCATAATCTTCAATTTGGAATTAACTTAGCCTCATATCATCTCCACCATCTTGATCATAACTATCTTTTCATCTTGCATCCTTGGCTTTCATTCATATCATCATCTTAGCATTCGCTAGGATCTTAGTTGCATTCATTTTGATCCTACAATCGCCGTTTAAATTTCATTCTCTATGTTGGCATCCAAGAGATAAAGTGCTCTTCCAAGTGAGGGCCACCTTGAATCTTAAGGATCTTTAGGAATAGAGGAGCATGGAACGATTTTGAGAGTTTTTGGTTCACTAACATGTTTTTGTGATTACTAACTCTAATGCAATGTTTCATGTGTGTGTTTGAGGTGTTTTCTTCCATTTGCAGGATGATCCCACATTTTCGGCATACATCTTTGGCATCCACCGTGGGGGATAGACCCCTGAAAATCTCAATTTTTTTAACATTTTTCCACAAGTTCCCTCCTAGAAAATTTCACCATAGTTTCGTGCATATGAAAGTTCTTTTTGCGCATATGACAGTTCTTTTTGCGCATATGATAGTTCTTTTCGCACATATGACAGTTCTTTTTGTGCATATGAAATCGCGCATATAATCTTTGTTTTCGCGCATATGAGAGAGCCGAAATTTTGTAACCCAGGTTTAAATTTAGGCTTGTGTAATCCCACCAAAAGATTTTATTTTTCACTAACTCTTGTTTTTGGAGGTTTTCCTAATAGTTTCTTGCATATTTGGAGGGGTTAGATTAGGATTTTTGGATTTCTTTCTATCTTTTCAAGTTGGATTTAAAAAGAATTCATCTTTCCTTTGGGTTAAAAAGAAACTCATCTTTTATTTTGGGCTTAAAATAAATCAAATTTTCCTTTGGGCCTTAAAAAGAACTTCATTTGCAAGGTTAAAAAGAACCACAAATCAAACACTTTGTTTTCTTGCAATATTAGGGAAAAACACTTCAAAATTGGTGCTCTTAAAAAGGACAGAACAAATTTCATTTCTTGCAAAGAGGATAAAAAGCACAATCAACCTTATTTTTTGCAAGTTAAAAAGAGCAATCAACTTGTCCATTCTTACAAACCAATTTACTTTCAAGCAACGTGCTTTCATTTTGTTGACCAGGATTTCACTTCCCTATTTAGAAAACAAATTGCTATGTGGGATTAAAATGAACACCATGTTTGATTGGAGCAACATCTCTGATTAGGATCTATAAAATCATTGCTTTGAAGGTTAAAAAGAATTTTGTTTGCCTTGACTTGAGTGGTAGGTATATTCTCTCCCCTTAATTGGGTGACCAAAAATCCAAACCCACTCTTTTCCATGCTTTCTTTACTTTCAAGCAAATTAAATCTTTTAGAGGACCTGCCTTCTCGAATCCTTGGGGGGACTAGTGAGAAGGGTACTACCCAAGTGGGCAACGACTTTATCACCAAATTTACCAACCCACTATAATCAAATGTGGAGGCTGATGAAAATCCCCTCCAACGGAAGTGTGTGTTTGATAGCCTTCCTCTCGTATCCTTGTGATGTGAAAAGCCTTTGTTCTAAAGGTTGGGAAGCCTCTTAATGGAGTTTATCATTTGTCGCACCGAATGGAAACTTTACTATGAACCATAGAAGTAGAAACTTTGAGTCGAGTCAATTGCCATACATTGACAATATCATAGTGCAAGGGTGGGGAAGAATGCACCCCCAAGATTACTCACCATATATCTCCCAAGATAGCTACCCAATGGTGAAGAAATTCACTTTGAGTTAATTTCTGGAAAAAGGCAAAAAAACAGGCACCCTCTAAGGGGTGACAAGGTTGTTTGAGCTGACAGAGTATCGAGACTAGTGGGCTATGATTTTGTCAATGACCCTTGAATAAAGAGTCTACTTAGTGTGTCTTATGTGTATCCAAACCAGTGAAAACATCGGGGATATGAACACCTCCTCAAAAGAACATACACTCAATGTTTAGCATTAGGATGGCCATTGTCTTCATGTGTGCTATGTGTTCTTGTCATAAATGCTAAAACATCTTGCAAAAATATCCAAAAATCAACTCAAAAATCAGCTCAAAAACAAGGAGAGGTCATACGTGGAAGAAATTTGCAAATCCAACAAAGCACCTTTTGCGGTGGTTATTAACTTTTCAACTATCTTTAGGCAATACTTTCATCCAACAAGATTAGGGGAGTATCAAAACCAAGTGATCAAGATTTTATCATCCAACTATCTCAACGATAATAATACCTAGCTAGGTATTCAAGTTAGTCAAATCAAGTTTCCATATCGGGAGACTTTATCCATATCATTTGACATGATTTGTCATAGGGTCCTATCAAACAAACCCTCTATTCGAATTAGTAAGCTTGAGTATCTGAAACTAAGTATCCATCAAGTCAACAACATCAACCTATCCAAACTGAAACTTTGATCACTCATGGGACCATCCTTTGTCGCTTGAAAAAGAAGAAGTTTATTCAAAGGAAAAGAGTCCGAGCCTAAATCAAGATCAAGATATCATGACTCTCTGATCTAATCCCATTTTTTATCAAGATCCCACCTATCAAGAATCTTATGATGATCCCCTAAGATTTTTGTATTCCATCCACGATGATCCCCTTTTATCTCAAGAATAGAGTCCCATTCAACATCCACCTCCTAAGAAAGAGCATGATATCCCTTCCATCTCCTTCACTAATCTAATTCAAAATCAAGAGAAAAGCACAAACTCAAATAATCCTACTCCAAGTCAAGATCAAGATCAAGGAATCCTTTCGTCCTCCAAATCTATTTTAGGTCATTTCATTCCAAAGTCAAACTCTTCATCCTCAAAAACCATTTTAGGTCCTTTCATTCCAAATTCAAACTCTTCATCCTCCAAATCCATTTTAGGTCCTTTCATTCCAAAGTCAAACTCCCCATCCCTTCCATCCATCTTGGGTCCTTGCCTCCCTCCATCCACCAATCCATCACCTCAAATGATCCATAAGAAAGATCAACAAAGGCACACATCTTTGAACTTCTTTCAACCATCTATATAAACATATTTCCAAAACTATTCTTCCATCATTTCCTTTATCTATTTTGGGTCCTTATGTCCCAAAATTCAATTTTCCTCCATCTCTTTGTCACCTCTCAAGTTGTGTACCAATGCTCATGTTGAAGACATTTCCATCTATCCTCGTACAAATCTTCAAACATTCTATCTATTATCCAACACCTCTTTTCTATCCTTCCATCCCTTTCATTCAATTCTTTACATAATTCCATCATTTGTGAAATAGGCATTTGTGTCATTTTGTCACATGCTTTCCCATGCTCGAATCTCATGTTCGGTCCTTTTCCTAGATATCTATTCATGAAATGCTTCAAAATCCGAGTTTGTTCCTCTTTAACATTTTCTTTTGGTTGGGATACACACTCAATCCAGAAAAGAACCACTTATCGTATCTTGGTACCGACATCTTTTGATTACTATATCTCATATACTTAATCATTTGCTCTAAATCATTGTGATTTCTTAGTCAAAGACATGGCTAGTGAAACATCTAAAATCTTGCTTTAGTGCCACTGTAATTATCAAACCCATGTAAGTTTCATTACTTACAAGACAATGCAAGAAAAATAAAGAGCAAAAAGAAATATCAAAAGATCAAAAGCATGAGCAAGAAAATAAATATCAAGAAAAGCAAAATGCAATGAAATGTAATATGAAAATGCTTGGCTGTGGGAACATGCAAATAACTCCATCGGGGCTATGGACGCCTGGCTAGAAAAGGAGCAATATTTGTGAGATTATAGTGATAACCTTGTCAGGGCTATGGACGCTCACTGGGAGCGAGGCTCTATCCAGGATGCTTTTGAAGTCAAAGTAACTCATGTAGCTAGCCAAGTTGGATTCTGAAGATTACAATGATCATATGAGCCAGAATAAACCCACTTGCACATACATGGGTAATCAAAGACTAAGTACCTTGATCCAATTTGGGATTCTTCTTCCCTTTTAAATCTGCTTCCTAGTCCCTAGATATGTTAGGTGGAATTTTTCGGAGGTTCTAAGTGTGGGTTGGGTCTCTATCTTTGAAAAAGTTCAAGAACACTTATTCAAGTGGTGCTAAATACTGTGACAATCTTACATATCACCTCTTTGCAAATGGAGACCTCTATACTTGGGGTCAAAGTTTCATCCACTTTATTCTTTATACCACGTCTCCCATTATCCTTCCTCCAATATCCATTACTCTATCTAAATTCATCCAGTGCTATCTATGATATTTCTTCACGCTAATCCATACCATCTATCCTAACTATTCATTTCTTCCATCATCTATCACTGTCTATGATCTTGTTTCTTCTATCCATATCCTATCTCCATCCATATCCCCTTTTCCGTCCTTGATCTTGATCAAAACTAAGGACAAAAACATGATTTCAAAAATCTCTTGACGTGTCTCCTCATAAGCTACCTTCATCTTTATCCTATCCATTTCCACCTCAATGGTTCATTCATCCATTCACAATATTCCTTGTCTTGATATACATTGGGGCAACTAAATACATCTTTCTTCTAATCCAAAAAGCTCCAAAACTCAGAAATGTCTAAAAAAACTAAAAAATCAAAAATCAAAATAAAAGATTGAAAATCAAAGCATAAATGCATGGCCTGTCCATCAAATAAACAATAGAAAAACTCTCGAAGTCTGCAATCAAACTGATCACATGTCTTGTTAATCAATTCATCACTCAAAATCTATCAACATCAACATGTCTTATACGGGGAAAGGTACACTAGAAACAAGACAGATCAGTCTTATACGGGGTACTCACTCTTTGAAACCAGACATTCCTATCAATCAGTGAGTCTTGTTAATCAATCCATCTATCAACATCAACATCAACATGTCTTATACAGGGAAAGGTACACTCGAAACCAAATAGATCGGTCTTATACGGGTACTCACTCTTTGAAACCAGACATTCCTATCAATCATCGAGTAATCAAAACAATGGCATAGATCAATATGACTACTGGATTTTGTTCTAGTTAGTCTTATCTTTATTAATTGATGGCAGGACATGTTTCATCTCTCAAAAAAATCAAAAAATCAAGAAAAAGACAAAAACAATCACAAACAAGTCAAAAAGTGCAATAAAAACAAGTGGTGAAAACTTGGCAACAAGCACCATTTGTGAGAGAGAAACTCCTCTATCTATCAGTACTCGCATCATATCTTTGGCTCCATCTGATCTAAGCCAATAGCCATTGCAGAACACTTGTACGCGCAACATTATCCTGGACATACTTACCGTAGTCATTGTCCTTGATTTATCTGAATCATATCCCACCATGGCTTGGTGATCAGTATAAATATCCATATCAAAGAAGTATCAACGGCAAGGGGAAAAATCCTGACCTCGCTGGGGGCATTTTGCCTTGAGGGTTTTCTACATTAGACCAAGCACATAGCAAGACGACAAGGATCAAAACAACCAAAAATGACAATACTAATACAAGAGGCTAGACATCAAGGAATTGAAATGAACAAACGATCTATTTGCAAGATGTTTTACTTGACAAGAATACATTTCCGATAGCATGCATGCTTACTTATGGTTGTTGATTTTTTCTTATCATATCTCCTAAGCGACTCAAGGATGTCTCAAAGACTAGAGAAGCAAGGAAGGAATGTTATGTTTTCTTGGTCCATTGTTTGGGAGTGAAGCCTTCTACTATGCAAATTTGTCTTACGACGTGATCAGACAACATATCATTGAAGACATTTCGGTTTTGTATAGGACAAAGGTTAACTCTTGTTTGTTTTACGCAAGCAACACTCGGGTCGTCTTGGTTCAATTATACCTCAACGCTTGTGTTGTCTTGCAATATCAAAATCCATGTAAGTTATACTCAAGTCATTATGGTTTAATTATACCATGACGCTTGTATCAACTTTCAACAAATCAAGGCACGAAGATGGAAACAAAGGAAGCACTGCACTTTGATCAAAACAGATGGAAACATTTGGGAACGAGAATGCATTAGTATCATTTCATTGTCATTATCATCTTAATGTGCATTTAGTTGCATTATCATATCATGGCATTTAGTTGTATATCATCATCATCATCATCTAGTCACATTTATCATTGCATCCATCACATGCATATCGATTGCATCATCATGGAATTTTCTTCGCTTTTATATCTTCATCATCCATCCAACTCTCATCTATCATATCTTATACAGGATGTATCTTTCCTAAAACCATACATTTTGATTAGGTCTTATACAAGATATACCGTTTCTGAAACCAGATGTTTTGGTCATCTTTGTCTTATACATGAGGTGTCATTCTTGAAACCAAACTTGATCTCAATCTTATCAATTCTATCAATCCATTTCATCTGATCCATTATATCATGTCTTATACAGGATGTATCCTTCCTGAAACCAGACGTTTTGATCAAGTCTTATACAGGATATATCGTTCCTGGAACCAGACGTTTTGATCATCTTTGTCTTATACAGGAGGTGTCATTCCTAAAACCAGACTTGATCTCATTCTTATCAATCTTATCAATCCAATCAATCTTATCAATCCAACCAATCTAATCAATCTTATCAAACCCATGTATGTCATCGACTATCCACTCTTCTATCTTTCAAATAACATTCTTCTTCTTTCGAGAGATCATTCATGCCTTTAGTGCTCTCATATCAGCATCATGTTGACCAATCAATTCCATATCAGTGTATCATATCGAATCAATTTTTCATATTTCATATCAACAATTTTGACGACAGCATCATATCAAAAAAAATTGACGACAAATTGAGCGTTTTTCTTTGAATCAACGTAACACGTTGACACAAAGAGGGAAAAAATGTAGACACCTAAAAGTTGCACAATGAATTAAGTGAATTTTATTCATTTAATTATCCCTAATTCTTCCAATTAATTAAATTAATATTTAATATTTAGATCTCCTTCTTCTAGCCTAACCTATTAATTAAACTAAGGTTTGATTAAGCACCTTTATCCATTTGATTGAATAAATCTTATTTATTTTTTAATGTTGGCAATATGAAGGAATTGATTATGTGTTGCATTGATGTTTGTCATTGATATCAACACTAGCTTATTTGGTTGTTTATTGGGTTCCGGTAGAATGGTTGGATTGTGATAATGATCAGGAGATTGGTCTCTGATATATGGTTTGGTTTGGTCATTCATGTGTGTATCACATTCAGTTGGTTCGGGATTCAGTGATCCAGAAGCTATCATATGTTCTAGTAAGCCTTTTGGTTATCAGTAAGGGTTTTACCGGCAGAGCTTTGTTGAAGATCTTTTGATGGATTTGATAAGTGGTGTTGGTGCGGTTTCTAGAAGGTTCTCAAGATGATGATGGTTATCATGTTCATGTTCCAGTTGATTGGTGGTATTACATTTGGCTTATGGCGATCTATTTTAGGTCCGGTGCTATTATATGTTATTGACTTCTAAGTTATGGACCGGTTTGTGTAACATGTTGGTGGATGCTCTCGATGCATTACGAGTTGGATTTATTGATTGGATAATGTTGCTTTGGCCTTAGGCCAACTTTGGTTGCGAGTTTATGTAATGGATTTATTGTATTATCTTTTAGGTGGTCGACCTAATTGTTTAGGTCTAGGGTTTGTATAAATATGATGTAAGATCTCTACAAATAAAGTTATAATCATATTCAGAGGTTTGGTATTGAGCTTAATCTACTCCGGCATAGGAGATGCTATTCTTGCAGTTCAATCTTCTTTTTGGATTGTAGTCTAAAGATTTCTTGTAGTTTAAAGATTTCTTGTAGTTAGTGAGGCTCCTTAGTGATGAGCAGTTTCATGCATGTGTAGGCCCCTTTAACATTTTTTTTTAATTTTTACTTTTATCTTAATTTGATTGTTTTCTCTCTTTTTTACACTCTAGCTCTTATATTCATTCTTAATTTTCATGGTTACTAATTTCACCACTTTCTTCTATCTTATGCTTATTTCACATTTTTAAGGTTTACCTTGTTTTACCTATCCCTTATGTTTGTCATGGTATCCATGACACATATCCTACAATGAGGCCATCTTCTTACCATTGTCTACATTTATTTGCCTTGATTATAACATTTTGCTTATACCATTTGCACACATTTTGCTTATACCATTAGCACTCATTTTGACATATCCTTAGCATTTATCCTTAATTTTAAGATACCATGCCTTCCCCATCACACATGCTTAGTTTAGGGACACTATTCCTTCATCCATCACACTTGAGCTAGCTATGCTACACCCTTACATTGGGAGGGATCGTGTCTTTCCTTTATTACATCTTAGGCTTTCATAATTATATTTTTTACATTGGGGAAATATGTCCTTTCCCCTTTATCATTCAATACCATATGTTCCTTATACATGGGGGGCATCATTCCTTCCTTCCATCTACCTTATTTATATGTGCATTCACTAGAGACTTAATTTCTTACCTATATGTTTTTTACACGTGCTCATAGATATCACATTAGGGGATTAAATTTACTTGCACGTATGTTTTTCTCTTCACTGTTTGCATCCCATAGGTACAACCAATCAAGGGGTATTTTTATTGCCACTAACATTACTATGTTGAACATTCAAGTAATGGCAATTGCTATAGAGACTCGATACCATGATTAAACACAGTGTTATCACATGACACCTTGTGTCCCATGCATTATGCCATCTTATAGCACTCATGTAATTCACACCTTTATTACCTTCCAAATCAATAGAATTTATCCTAATTTACTCATGGCAATAGTTTCTTTATTCTTATTTGACAACTAAAAAGCTCTTATTTTTTACTTAAAATTTTCACTCATGAATTTAGACCTACTCATTTCCTTATACAAATCCCCCCCTTCCATATCCTTAGGTGTTGAAAAATCCACTTTCCATGCATGTCTATGAATGTTGCATACTTGACAATGTCTATGAATGTTGCATACTTGACAAATTGACATGCATGATCATTTTAAATTTTATATGCACTAAAGTAAGGCCAAAATTAATTTTGAAATTTGCAAATCAACATCATTTCTCATATCAACATCATTTCTCATTTAGTTTTGTGCTCATTTTGGATTAAATTTATTCTCAGTAATTTCTCCTCTAAGGTAACTAATAGTTTTAAAGCTTTATATAGCATACCATGCCAACAAATTAATGGAAATGGAGTTCCACCAACCTTTAATTTTACGGAAGCTGTTATCTGCTTGTGAGGATATGATGATGCACATGAAATTGCTCTTGATAATTTTTACTTTTTTTATTTTGAGAACTCCAGTTTATCATGTAAAACCTATTTCATAATTTGAAACTACTTATAATACTGTCTAAATGCCATCTATAATAACCCTATGTCTAAACACTAACACTATAATCTTATTTCTAACCTTAATTATAACTCTAACCATAACCCTAATTCAACTTCAATTATAACCTAGTTGAAAACCCTAATTGTAACCCTAATCCTATCTCTATTTATAACCATATTTATAACTCTAATTGTAACACTAACTATAACCCTAATTTTAACTCTAATTCCAGTTTTAGCCAACACCCTCTTTCTTAACTAATTTTCTAACGCTTACACTAATATTATATTTTGTATCAAATAAATAATTTATCATATAAATAATACTAAACACCTTACTGCTACTGTAATTACACCTCACCTAAAAATTCAAATTGTATTGAGCTTTATAATCTTACCATTTAATATTAGAATTTTGGCATCTTATAAAAAATATAAATAAAAATTCCACTATTTAAATACAAGATAGAAGTCGGTCGAAGTTAGTCTGATATTTACGAGGCCACGATATTTATTTATAGTCAGAAAATATAAAAAAAAAGTTACAAATATAAAAATCCAATCAACCACAATATCATACAGAAATTAATTAAAGTGATTGTTCGTTCTCTTCGTTTATAGATTATTTTACATTCGATTCCATTCCATTGCGGTGAAATGAAAATTCATCACCTCTTTCCGCCCGTGGCAATTAAAACCAGAGGGTTTGAAATAAGCACCTCTACCAGATTAATAACCTTTTCATTTTTTAAATGTATCTCACCACATGAGCTATTTTACAAACCTTTCTGACACGTAAATCATCCCAGTTGGACCTTGTGTGCCTGCAAAAGGAATACAAATACTCAAGTTGTTCCCCAGGTGTCTCCTTAAAGTTATAACAATTAAAGAAAGAGAAAGCACAGAATCTTCTATAGATCAAAATCCTACTTACCTCTAAATAGACCATTTACAAACCTCAAAAACATAAAAATAAATACTTGCCTGCATAGCCATTGCTGGTTGATGGACTCGGGTTTGTTGAAGTTGATGGGGCAGAGTTTGAGGTTGAGATTGTAGCTTGGGTACTTGTGTCTGCGGCTGCTAT
This sequence comes from Cryptomeria japonica, assembly GCF_030272615.1. Lineage (NCBI taxonomy): Eukaryota > Viridiplantae > Streptophyta > Pinopsida > Cupressales > Cupressaceae > Cryptomeria > Cryptomeria japonica. The sequence continues at coordinate 402,006,524 of NC_081408.1, forward strand.
TGTATTTATTTTTAACATGAAAACTGAGACTCGGCAATACATTCTCTTAAAACTGAAAGAACCAAAAGAATCTCAAGCATAAAATAAACTCACATGCACTGGAATTGTAGGATGTTGAATCTGTTGGTGTGGAACATGAGAATGGGATTGTGTTTGCTGTACTTGCATTGATGGCTGTAATATATAAGTCAAGTCAGAACCACATTCTGCTAAATAGGCGTAACCAGAGCAGCCTAAACGTGAGATAGACTCACCTGCATTGAATTTATTGTTTGCTGGACTTGTGAGTGTTGAAGCTGCGGAAGAACTTGAGAATGGGATTGTGGCTGATGCCCTTGTGTTAGAAACTGCATCTGATGCTTTTCAAGGGTGATCAATTCCACAGGTTTCTCCCACTGCCAGACATGAAATCAATAACACAATTCTTATCTCTAATAAAGAACATTTTAGGGAAAAATGATTTTTTCCAATGAACTTACCTTGCTTTCTCCAGTAACACTGTTATAATAATACTTGTGACCCTCTGGAGATGTGTATTCAGTCCAATTACATGGTTCAGGAGTAGGATGTGAAGTCTTCTCTTCAGCAACAGTATTTATAATAGTTGTTGGTTGGGCGACTGCGAGGGGCTTAATTGGATTAAGGGTTGGATTTGCATTAGGATGTCCCACATAAGCCCAAGGCTGTGAAACAATCAAACAATATAATCACAATTATTGTCTTCAGAGAGTATATCTAGCACGTATCTAGATAATTTTTATCTCATAGTAGAAAATGCCCTCTACATATCATAATGGAAGATAGCAGGCATTATAATTTTAAACAAACCTGTTGTTGAGCTTGGCCTTGTTGAGTTTGCAGAGTTTGTGTTGAGGTCATGAGCTGTTGTTGATGCTGTTCAAACAGGGATTGTTGTTGCTGCTGCAACGAGGGATGTGGTTGCCCAAAGGAATACTGTTGTGATTGGAAATTGGCTTTAACAGCCGGTGACTGAAGTTGAACTGGCTGTGACTGAGACATTGGCTGCAGGTTCTGTGAAGAAAGCACAGGAAAGGTGTATTGTGGTACATTAGTTTGTGCCCATTGCGGCGGCAAAGCATCTTGTTGTTGACCTTGAGGCTTAGAAACTGACAAATGTGGCATCAATTGTTGCAACTGCCCATTTTGTGAAGATTGTGGAATATTTTGTGGTTGCAAGTTTGGTAACGATTGCGATTGAGGAGCTTGCTGCATTTGCATAGGGACTTGCAATTGCTGTTGCATGTGAGGAAGCTGCTGACCATATGACTGAGTTTGCAGCTGGGCAGGTGGTTGTAGCTGTTGCTGCATGTGAGGCTGTTGCTGCGTTTGAGGCTGTTGCTGACCATAAGCCTGAGTTTGCTGCTGGATGGAAGCTGGATTGAAGCCCTATACAAAGATAGGATTAAGTTCTATGTACTAAACAAGCATGATGCTGTTTTTCTGTATCACAAATTTAAATAACATCCATCACAATCAAGCTAAGCAAATGCCAATTACCTGATGGTAAGGAGCTGTCACCTGTGACGGGGCATGCATTTGTCCATGAATAGGATCATTCACTTGTCCTCTTATTGGTCCAACCTAAAGGTTTCAAAAACTATTATTATGCCCTACCCACATTTAAAGAAAAACATCTTCAACTACAAGTAACAAGCACATCTACCAAAGCACAAATAGCCTTACCATTGGTGGAACAACCTCATTAGGGCCTCCTCTGGGCATTATTGAGTTTCCATAAGGACGCATAACAGTATTTGATGTCACCCTGGCTCCAGCAGCCATGGGCTGCCAATTTGTCCGCAGACGTTCTCTTGCATCCCATCCAGCACCAGGTGGAGGTCTGATATAAACATAGTTGTATTGAATAGTGGGAAGGATTATTAACCAAAAACATAATCTTGTGGTGAAGTCTTCCTACCTAAGCCCTGTTTGTCCATGCGGTCCAGGGTTGAAGCCATACCCTTGTGATACAGGATAAGGACCATTTGATGCAACTCTACGTCTTTTAGGCTCAGCAATTCTTACTGTCAATGGGTAATTGCAACCCTACAAAAATTTGTCGAGTAAGTTTGTGACATATAATTCAGTCCAATGCCAACCAAATACCAAGCCTCAACAATTACCTCCATCACATAAGTTCCATTCAAAGCATGAATGGCTGCCATTGCCATTTCTCTTGAAACATACTTGACAAATGCAGAACCTGTAAAGGAAACGCAAATAATGAGTTTGAAGTTGATATCTATATCCATCACCAGACCTGCTTAAAACACATACCTCTATTCTTCTTTAGCTCATCTTTCATAAGATAAATACTTTCCACTTGTCCATATCGTGCAAAAATCTGTCATTCATGACATAAAAATTTCTCTTTATACAAATCTCAACGTATTTTTTATTTATTCCAAGGTCCATCACACTCATACAAAATTCACCTCTTCAATTTCCTTCTCAGTAGCTTGTTTATTAAGAGAACCAACAAACAACTTATGCTCCATTGTACCTAAAAGAGTCATCAAAAATTGAAATCAAACATTGCAGAGCCTAACTACAGACAATTTTTAATTAAAGCAACAAACTAAAATATTAGCATTGTTCTTTAAGACCAATATAGGTGACGATAATATAGCATTCTGATCTCAAATTCAATGCCATAAATTTCATAAACAAATGAAATAATGCCCTGAGAAAGGAGATTACCAAGACGATCAAGCTCCCCATCAGCATATCTTACTTGCACAGGAAACGTTCCCTATTTAAGAAAATCATTTACATAAACATTTCAAACAGTATAATGGTAGAAACAACGACTACAAGAAATATAAGATAGTAAAAACATCGATTTCGATTGAGATATACCCCAGGTAATATGCATATGTTGTGAAGAGCTTTTATGGCTCTGTCAGCTTCCTCAATAGTGGCATACTTAACAAAACAGCAACCTGAGGCACAAGAAAGATATGCATGTCAAATCATGGGAGTCATATCCCTCTCTTGCTGATCTTAGTTTTGCTGTCACTTTTGCATCTATTTGTCTAATATTGAAATTTGAACTAATTAATATTGAAATATGTCTAAATCTTTCAATTGAATAGCACTACAATCATTCAGTACTTAATTAATGTATATATTTCTGGGAAAAAGGTACTGCCGATATGTATGTTTATGGGTGCAGTAATATAGGTTTGATTGAATGATGGAAAAAACTTGATGAGATAGTAAGTTGACTGAGAGATGGCACCCTAGAAAAAAAAATACAGGCCATGGACAATGAAAACAGCATTCAGCTATATTATGGTTTTGTTTTCTTGTATTCATATACACCTGGGTGTTGTATATTGATGTTATGTTTGAGTTTTGATGCCCATCCTTCTTGTTAATTAGGTTAGCCATAATTAATATTATTCTTCCAAAGATTTGCAGCTTCATTATCACGCCCTACCCAGGGTTTAACTCAGTTTGTGGAGAGGTTTTAGGGAAAGACTGAGTCTATGGTTTTCATTCTTGTTTTTTAAAACATGTTCACGGCCATTGGCAAAGGCTTGGCTATTTCGTGATGGAAACCACTATTGCACTACTCTCCGCAGCATTGGCAGTTTTTCCGCAATCTGCTTATAGTGAAATGACTGCATAGAACAAAGAGGCATTATTTTTTTATTATGCACTATGTGATAAGGGTTTGGAGGTTCTGTAATAAAAAAGTGAGAAAACATTATTTCACGTAAAATTGGGAGTTTAACTCCCAGGTTTGGGATTTAGCGCTGCTGTAACTTATTAATGGTTGCAAGGAATTCGGATTGTAGTTAAAGGTCTTGCTGTGTATTCATTGTCATTGATTCTTTTCCATGGTGGAAAGTGGAAACCACTATGGCACCATTCTGTGTTGCTGGCAGTTTTCAATTCTTCTGCTTATAGTGGAATGACTGTGTAGAACAAAGGAAGATATTTTTCTATCATGCAGTATGAAAGGATTTTGAGGTTCTCTAATGCTATTCTTGGATGTCTATCTAAAAGCTTCTATTATCAGTGAGAAAGCACACTAAGGCATAAGCTTTTGAAATGTAATTGTAGCCAGCTGGCACCCAAGGCTTGGGCTTGGCCAATAAGTCTTGAGGTAGGCCTACCTACACTAACCTACCTATTATATATTATAAGAATTGTGTTTAGCTTAAAGAAAAGCTATTATGAAATCATTGTTTGCAATGATCTTAGCCTTTGAATTTGTAATATATTTGAAAGTTACCTAAGGCTTGGCTTTGGTCAGTGTTGTCTTGGTTATCTCTATGAGCAAAGCTTATTATGATTCAAGAGAACACTCCATTTTACTACTGAAATTTGGCATAGAAACGGAATTTGATACCATGGCACCTTTGCAACTTTGTTATAATTAATTCTTTGCTTGAGGATCTCCATGGTAATGTTAACTTCCATTTCTCTTATTCGGGATGGTATATCTCTTGTACACAAGAATGGTTGCCCTCAGAAAATAACCGTGGGCATAGTCAATTGGCTGGGAAAATGTTTAGCTTTTTCTTAATGTTTCCTAAGGCCTACAAAAGGGTCTTAGATTTCCCATCCCTAATGGGGATGGATGTTCTTAGTTTTGTTCTTTGTTGTCTTGGAAAAGTGATCAGTTCTCTATAATATTATATTGTCATATTGCCCTATTCTGCTATCTTAGTGACTGACTGTGTCTTGCCTGGCCTCTTTGATTCAGGCCAAGAGAAAGGTCTTAGATTTACCATCCCTAATGGGGGTGGATGTTCTTTGGTTTCATTCTTTGTTGTCATATTGCCATATAGTGCCATCTGTGATTTGCTTAGTGATTGCATGTTCCTTGTCCTTGTCTCTTTGATTCAGGGTGGTGACTGTCATAACTTCTTCCGATGGTTGGGGTGGGTAGAGCCACCATGATTAAGCTTAGCTGACCACTATTTGTATGTCCCCACCATGTGATGCACCTAACAAGAGGATGATGGGAAATGCTTCCATTGTGATCCTTCGGATTGCTAATCATATTTGCTCAAGCATCATGTTCTGGAGCAAGTTTATTGATTTTAAAAAGAATATCGATGGTCCTTTTGTATTCAGCAGTATTGCTCAATTAAAAAAAATTAACTATGAACTTGTAGATGTTCAGATTCTATGATAACCAACATACAAAGTATGTGAATATGCCCGATGTAGAAAATGATTAAATCTACTTTAACAGTTTGAGAACTGAAAGATGTTTATGTGAAAGATTATTTTCGACATAAAACAAGAATTGATGATTTATGAAAATGTCTTTGCATTCTGCCTCTATAATTCTGTTATAGTAAATCTGGTTCATTGTAGCTCCTGAATTGATGATTTACAAGTCTTTGTATTCTACATCTTTAATCCTGTTAAAGTAATCTGATCCATTGTACCTCCTGAATGAGGTGATCATGGGATTTATGTGCTGAATGCTGGCACATGTGTATTTGGAATCTCTGGTAATTGTTCTATATATAAGCTAAGCCAACATTTGTTTAAGGGTTGTGCAAGCAAAGGATCACTTAGCAAAGAAAATGCAACAGCTATTTTTGTTGAAGCACTTGATGCATTCACAGTTAATCATAAACCCAAACTTCTGTTTCTGTATGATATTACCACACTTGTAGCTAAGTGAAGGGACTTTCTTGATAGGTAGTTAATAGGGAGGAGCCAATGCAAAACTGGAAAGAACTTTTCACTTCATTGGCTGAAAGCAGCAACCAACCACTATAGCCATATGCTGTTCGTACAATTAGTGGATTCCAACCTCTATTTTAATTTGTCAATTGGTAGATCTCTATCTTGTAAATGTTTGATCATTTTAATAGAAAGATACGTTTAACATAGCTGACAAATTATGAGGACATTTCAGAGAAAAAGTTTACTTGAAATCCATGGAATGAGTTATGTGATAACAAGAATGAAGTTCATTTTGTCAGTTTGCCCTTTTCAAGTTTTCTGTCTTGACTGATATCAAGAAGGTTCTTGCCCTTTTCTTGTTTTGTGAACTGTTATGACTTCAATGCTTAGAAATGTGCAAGATTAGTTTCATTAATATGAGATTCATGGCATTGAATGCATTCAATATTATTGAATCAATACAATGCATGTTATAATCCCATTTATGGGGACTGATGATCAACAGAAAAGCTGCAGTAGAAATTGAATATCTGAAATATGATTTGCTAAATGATTCTTTGCTTGCATTAAAAAAAAGTGTTTTTTTCTTTTAAAAACTGTTCCTGTGACACGTAGTTGCCTGCAGCAGCGCATGGAAGTGTCCAGGAGCACCTCAGCCACAACGTCTTCCCTCTGGGTATATGAAAACCATACCCACGTGGTGGCCAGGGCACTCCCATTATTGCTCCTGCTCCTGACACATTTCGGTTCAGGCACAGGACCTAAAATTGGATAAGCAGTAACATAACATATTAGTGATAACTCTTAGAATGCCTAAAACTGGATAACTGGTAACATACTATAGTAGTGATCACTCTTAGAATGCTTTCTTGATTTCAAATCATAGGAAATTTCAAGGGAGATACTTCTTCCATCACTGTGATGGCAGATAACCATGTGATGACCTGCATGGCTATTTTTCACAGTGGTGTCACATAATGAGATGCTCTGGTGCCTGCTACAGACCATCAGATCATTAGCACAACAATGAAGCCACCATGAGGAACAGTTGTATGGTTATGTATGTATTGAGCGCATTGACTAACTGCCTGGAGATTGTCTTGCAGTATTTACTCATGTTCTCACCACTGACACTGATTATGCTAGGAAGAAGCCACCTCGAGGTAACCTTCTGGATTAAGGTATGATATAGAATATTTGTTAAAGTCTGTTTTCCCTAAAAGTTATAAATCCCACATAAGTTATCTTTACTCAACGTGATATCAGTAGAGTAGATTGTGGTGTCCCGCTCTTCTGAAAAAATTGGTTTTCACTCTTTGGGGAACACTATAGGTAGCAAATATAAAGAAGTTAAATTTGTATGAAAACAAATCAATTTTTGAAATCAATCTTTGTTATCTGCCCCCTTAGAATTCCAAAAACTACTGTGCCAGGGGAAAAAACCTGACAAATAAAAACTATGGCAGCTCACTACTAATTAAAAAATCAAACCAGCAATATCATTAATTCTCTGATTTGCAATTCACGTTGCAAAAAAAACTAAAACATTTGTAGCTTGCAATTTATAGCTCTCTAATTTTAGCAAGTTAATTAATAATGTCTGGCACAATTAAAATTTAAACACACTTGAGCTTGATAATAATAAAAACATATGACCTCCTAACAAGCCCCAGTGCTCCAACCTTCCAGGCATCACCTAGAGACAATGAATGCTAAGTGGAATATTCATTCTGTTTAAAGATGCTTTATCACAAACAGCCACTCATGAAACATTGGTCGATGTAGATTAGCTCAAAACTACAAAATTGAATCCCAAAACATCACTAAATAATTTGCATATTAACCTAAAGATCCATACCCTGACTCTTGGCACTTGTCTTCCATTTTGAAAACAAAACCCTGTCAAAGAGAAACATATTGTGATGTCTCCAGATGTCAAGAGACTTCAAATAAAGTTTTTTTGCATCTGAACAAGTCTGGAAAATTGAAAATTGGTAAACATCCTATATAGGTTTTTTATGCCTGTATAAGTTATATTGATTATTTTCCTCAAGTGCTAATATATGGCTGATAAGCACTTAAAAGAATTATGCAAATACACTAGAAATTGTAATTTTCTATTTTTTACATGCGTAATTTTCTATTTTTTACATGCAAGCACACGAGTTCTTGTCTAGCAGAAAAAATCCTTATCAAAGCCCAAAGTGCTGGTAAGAATAGAAACAATATGCATTAACACTTTAAATGCACTTGTTTTTTGTCGATTGTCCCAATCCTCATCCATTGCCTCTAGCTGATTATGGTTTAAAAGTTAACTGTTTGTAATGATAATGATTATCAAATATCAATATGATTAATCTTTTCTTTCATTGACATTTATTTTTTTGTTTTTACTCATATAAATTTTATATTTGTCGTCTCCAAATACCTATCTCCCTTTTATTTAAATGGTATACTAATACCCATCTCCATTTCTGTAACAGTATCAGTACCTGTCTCTTAGTAACTACAACACTTTGATGGCTAAGAAAGCACCACACACAAAAAAGAGTGAACTACAAAATCCTATAATGAGTGGTTCAAAAAACACAACACTTGTTCAAGGTTTTTGGAAATGGAATAGTAAGCTAAGTGAGCTTGATTGCAGGAAGAAGTCCATTCTTGGTTCGATTGGCATTGGGATGGCTGACCTCATGGAGAATCCTAATGCTTCACCCCTTTGATCATCACCTAGATGCTACGAATGCTAAGTTGTCCACTGATACTCATGAGAGATGAGTTCCTATAAGCTGACACTCATGAAATATAAGTTATTATAGATTGACTTGACTAAACAGCTGAATCATGAAAAATAATAACATAATTTGATACACTATATTAACACTTTAATAATAATGAATGTTTACTAAAAAATGAATGAACTAGGGAGCTTTATAATGAACCGATCAAAAAAGTAAAATGATTGCATATAGTTTTGCAAATGACTTAACATGCTCAGTGGGCTTGATTGTGGGGGAAGCTCTATGGTTATGCATGCTTGAACCAAATAGTATTGGTATGGAAGACATTTCAAGAAGCCTTGGTGAGTAACCCTTGTGAGCATCACCTAAATCTGATTTAAGGCTACAGGGACCATTCGTGTGTATGAGAGATGGGATTTTGTGGTCCACTACACCATGAAATATGGGTCAACATAGAATGACTCTAAACTACACGACTGAATCCTAACAATTCATCACATAATTGCATACAGTACAAAAATTGTATACAAATGAATGACCTAGGAAGTTCTATAATGAATGGTACTTAAGAAACAACACTTGCAAAAGGTTTTGCAAATGATGAGCTATGTGGCCTCGCTTTTGGACAACGCGGTGGTTATGTGCCCCAAGGACCAAAGTATAATTAGGTTGGATGAGCTCCTTCCTAGAAAATCCCAATGCTTCACATGTATGAGCATCACTCATATGTAATAAGTGAAATGTGGACCATTCGTGCTCCTGAGAGATGAGTTCTTGTGAACCACGCTACTCATGAAATTTAGGTCAAAGCAGATTGACTCAATACTACACAAAAAAATCCTAAAATATCATCATATAATTTGATACACTATAGGAACAACAAGTGCATAACGTTAAATGTGTCTTAAACTTTTGTTTTTACTCAAATAAGTATCACATATTAGACCGTACCCCTTCAACAATATTGTAACTTCAATGTCAAAAGCTAATAATTACATGAAAAAGCTACCTTAAACTTTAGCTTTCCAATATCATAAACATGAAAAATGTTTTGGAGACAGTAAGTTATCAATCTGAAGGTTGAGGCAACCATATGTCATATATCAAGCACCAACAAACGCCATTAAAATTGAAAGGTCTCACTTAACAATGAGAATTTTCAAATTCAAGAATGTGTCTAATAATTCATGGAAGTCCAACACAACAGGCTAAAAACAAAGCAATGAGATCTGTAGATATTATTTGTCTATCATATAGCATCTGCGGCCATAGGTAAAAGTTTTGCTGTAAGGAACCATAGGTAGAGAGCACTCAATGGTAACTCACCCTAAGAGAATTGTGGCCTGACATGATAAGCATCCCGGCAACTTGGAGCTTTGGGAATTTTTGTCGGAGCGCTGATCTGTACAATAACTGAAATCCCTCAATCACATTGGCTAAACCACTTCCATCCACAAAAGATAACGAATATTTTTCCCATTGCCCCACACACATAAATATAAATTGTACAGATACCCATTTATGTGGAAATTCCATCTCTGATTTGAAGTCTGAATATAGGTTTCCATAAATTCTTTCAAGGAACAGTTCAGGTTGGACAAAAATGAATCAAAATATACTTGAATTTTATAATATTTAAGCAATTTCATCAAATTTAGAAAGACATGCCACCAGTTAAACTTTTTCCAATTATCTGATGCATTTGAAAACATTAAAAATGCGTGTATGAGAAATCTTAAGATTGTTTTCCAAATTTCCTTGGGGCATGAAAAATAACCTACCAAGGGCAAATGAATACTAAAGATCATATGGTCAAATTAATACTAGAAGACCAACTCTAAGAATAAATCTTTAATTTTGGATCCAATATTAATTTTCCACAAGCAATATAAAGAGTAAAAATGACAAATGGCAACAGTCCATCAATTAAAATAAACTTAGGAAATGAATTATCTGTTCTCTACACTAAATAACTTTCATAAAGGAGCAGAATTACAAAAGCCAAAAAGTGAAACATTTCATAAAAGTAGAAAAAAAATAGTTCAAAGCAACTTAGGAGCATTTACCTTTTTGCTGACCACTTGTCTTATCTTTTACCAAAGCAACTTCAAGTAAATTCCCATGTTCAGCAAATACATGGCGTACCTAACAACACAAAAAATGGTCAATCACCCACTAATGAAAAAAGGTAAAATATTTTCAGATGAACTAAAAAATTTAAACTTCAAAAATAGTTGCCTAAAAATGGTCATACCTCATCTTCAGTTATGGTTTTTGGGACATAACCCACAAAAAGCTTAACAAAGCTTCCATCACTGGCAGAACGAGCAATGTCATCTGTGATGAAACAAGCAGGGTATACATAATCTTCAGCTAAAATACAAGTTCTAGAAAAACTTTAAGGTCAGATCTTTATGTGAATTTGATAAGAAACAATGTGAGCCAGCCACATGCAAATTTGAAATTTCCTGGGTTACAATGAGTAGTGATGTAGGTTGCTCTTAACCCCCAAAACTGTCACATTATAACAGTATGGTGTTGGGATAGGCTCCATCGACCCCTAAAATTCTGGCATATACAAATTATGACTGTAGGTGGATTGAGAAAGTTTAATTTGGTCCCAGGCCCGGCCATTAAATTGAAACTCGGGAAGTCAAATTATTAACAGTACAATTAGTAAACAGAAAAAAAATTCCCTGGCTTGACAAGAAAGGTCTCATCCACCAAATCCGTTTTAGCTTGACCATGACCTAAAAACATTTTTTACATTTTCAATATTTAGCTGTGTCTCCAATTATGTGATAACTTATAGGGATTTAACGGCATGGGTGCTAAGTCGAAGATTCATTGTCACTTGAGATAGTTTCTTGTGAACTAAACTTGTGAAATATGGGTAAATGAAAAACTACACAGTTAAATCCCACTAAGTCATGGCATAAGTTTTACTTTTTTCATACCATTTCTCCCTTAAAAAGTAAATCAAACTCGTAGCCCTTTAATAGCAATGCAAATCCTGTATGCATTTCAGAGTGAAATTAAAACCTAAAACCTAGACTGCATGCACATTGATTAAAAATTAGGATGAATAAGCAAAGGGCGCACACTGATTTAAACTAATAGATCACCACCTGTTTTAAAAATCAACAAATGATGTAGGAACTAGAAAACACACGAAAAAAACACTTCCCTGATAAGACTGCTATGGCATACCTTGGGTAATTTTAGGCGGGTTGGAATTAACAGGAAACCCATTAACATCCCGCTTCTGCCCAACTATTGGAGTACCATTCATATTTGCATTGTTATTACTTGGAGGCCCTACTATTGTCCCATTTGCATTTGCATTTGCATTTCCATTTTCACTTCCATTCTGAGAAAGGCTTTGAGGCGGAATAACATTGCCCTGATCTGTAGTGGTGATTGCAGAAGAAGCTTCCATGGCGAAACGAATATAGCTTTTACCCACCAGTACTTTGAACCCAAAACCCTAGCAGAACCCTAACCCTGTCCCTGCAATTTATTTTACGGCACACTCTCAGGCTTCCTTTGCAATTACAATTGCTTTCTATTTTAGGCTTAATGCAAAATGATCTAAAAAAGAAAGGGATGGATAGTCTTTATTATAGCCAGGTTGAGGGTTGCGGATGGTGGAGGATGTCCCTTGGATGTCATCCTTAGTTTACAAGGCGTAACCTACACATTTTCTAGTCTAGGTTTAAATCTCTCGAAGTAAAGAACGCTCTTAATCTTAGGCTAATTAAATGATATTAAATTAATTACGAGATAGTTGTGGATTGATGTTATTATGAATTAAATCTTATTTAAAGAATCTAGATATTCAATTCAATAATTGAAGAATGAGTATTTTATGAAAATTTAAGTATATGGTATGGTTATTGTCTTTATATTTCTTTGTTTGTTTGTTGTTTTATTTTTGTGTTTCAAATGTGTGTTGTTTTTAGGTTAAATCCATACTTCAAGGTCTTTGTCATGTTTAGTCTTTTAGCCATGTAAATTTGTTTTGTGATTTTATGCTCTTAATCTCTAGCTTGTTGAATTAATCCTCCTTTAAACTTTGTTGTCTTGTTTGTCCTAAATACTAACAACATTCTAAAATACATTTATAGGATTGGTATGTTACAATAGGTCATGCTCTCTTATGTCAACTGTCATAAATGTGTGTAATACATTGACAAACAACAAGCAATGCCCTAGAATGAATATGAAGATTCAATTTAGTGCACCAAATCAAAGTATTCCACTATAAGATACTCTTTTAATGCTTCTAAGATGAGAAAGGATAATTAAATGTGAGAGGATGTAAATGCATGCCTTTAAAAACATGTAGCATCGTACTATAAAAACTTGTATTTTATCAATCAAAATGGTTAGTAGAATGGGCAAGAGTGAACTAAATTTGAATTTGAATTTTGAGATTTCAAGGGTTAAGTCAGTTGTGAGTTTCTATTATCCATTTGATTTATCTATTCCATGTTTTGGGTCAAGTCTTGTAAATGACCTGAAAATGGACAAACATACATAATGATCCAATGATGGCCCAATGGCCCAGCTCATGGTCTTATGTGTCATGAAAATAAATTAAACACTCTCTCAATTGGTATTTCCTTGTTGGAAGAGTAATAAATCCCCTAGGACCCAATCCCTTTAATGCTTTAGTTTGTTTAAGTTATTGATAAGGCATTTGTACCTTCAGTTGCTCAAAAACCTCTCTTTTTGCCTTTGAGTTATGCATTCATTCATTTTTCCTTTGGTTCACCCTAACAATTGTCCTATCTATGACAAGGAGTACGCAACCGCCATGTTGAACATATGTCTACCCTAGCAAATGAATTACTATTAAGAGGGGTAAAGATGTGTTTTAATTGTGTGACTATGAAACTTTTTAATGTGCTTAATTTATCATCTTTTATGCCATTTACGCTCTAGTTGAGGCTATTTCTAAGTGAAGTATGTATAGTCTACTTGTTGTTGTCCCTCTTAAGTTGGATCTCACTCTATTTATAGACCTTTGCTTGTCATTTTGGGGGTCTTTTCCTCCTTTTGAATTTTACACTTTTAACAAGTTTAAGCTTTGATAAACTATCATGAAGAATTATTCCACAACCTCGCAAGTTCAAAGATTTTTTACAAGTTTTACATAAATTCTATCATATTTTGTAATCGTCTACAACCTCAAGACTCTTAAATTCAACTAAGTTATCAACTTCTACAATACAAATAGCTTTGAATCTTCATCATTAACACTTTCCATAGCTACAATATCTTGTATTCTCTTAGTTTCTAATTATTTTGGTATTTTTTCTTCCTTCCACCAAATAAAGAGAGTGTCCACAACTGAGAGAGGTGTACAAGATTGAATAGCTCGGTCTCTAAGAACCACATTGTTATCATAACATGACTCATAAATTGGATCTTCCATATCATTGTTGTGAGATTTCTAGTTATATTTACTTTAATTAGAGTAGTTTTATAATAGTAGATCAATTTAGTGGTTAATGTTTTTGATTAAGGTAAAAACAAGTTTTGAAGGGGGCCCAAAACCCTTTACAAATGGAACTTGTCAGATATAGCAAAAAGAGACAAAAAGGAACAAACCAACGAAAAGCCAACAAAAAACCATAGATAACCGGGTAAAGCCCCACAAAGTCAGCCAGACCCAAGAGAAGAAACTAATTGATTTTTTTTAGGGCATTAGCCAAGGTGTTGCTAATCCCATACAGTTCTTTGATATTTTCCCTAAGATTAGGGATGTCCTTAGCAGAAGCAGCCACAGCTTTCTTGACACTTGCCCCGGTCCTCTTAGTAGCACCAGCTGGAGTAGCTTCACCACTGCCAATCTGGATAGTATCTTCATCCATGTCAAGGTCCACCATCGGTTTAGGAGAACTGGAATTATCAAAGACCTTAGCAATATCCTCCAAGTTTTTAGTCATAGCTGACAGGATATTTGGGATAATGCCTAGCAAATTTTTCATCTCCACACTCCCTTCTTCTAACGATTTAACCTTCTCCTCCATATCATGCTTCCATTTTATCTGATCCTTGTCGTCATCCTTCCTCTTCTCATCCATCTGTTTCCCATTTTTTTCCAGGTTCTTCAAGAGTTCATAGGTTTATCTGTCATAGTCCAGTCTCGCCTCAGTGAGTTTTTTAAGGTTATCCAGGAATAACCCTTTACCCACACATTCCTTATCCTCACTTACACTGTCCTTAGTCGTATCCTTCTCAGGTTCCTTGTTCTCCTCCCTCTCGGAATTCACATCTTTTTCCTCATTATCCTTGTATTCCACATCCTCCATAGGGTGGTTGTTGTCCTTGCCAGGGCAATCACTATGGATAGGGCTTTCATTGTCAGACTCATTATCACCACCTTCTTCCTCAATACCCACCTCCTCATCTTTCCAGTTGTCTTCACCATCAGAATCATTCATATCCATTTCATTGCCTTCTTTTCCAATTTCCTCTATTTCGATCTTTTCTTCACGGGTTTCCGTCCCAGAGGCACTCTTACTTTTTTTGCTAGAGGTCGCCTTCTCCTTGCTGGAATCGCCTCCCTCCAGCTTTCTCTTCCCCAGAGAGGTGGATAACCTCTTGTTTTCCAGCATGGTGAGGGTTTTACAGTGCTCATAAATGAGCAGCAAAAGCCCGCAATGGAGAACCGGATTTGAGGGATTCTTACTGTGTTTATTGAGGGACCTTGAAAGGGACCTGAAAAGGTAGTAGGGCAGGGAGACCCTTTTGTCATGTCTGAAATGGTTTAAAAGAACAAAGTGGTAAGTGTGGGCCCTGGAAAATCGGCCCTCAACAGTGATATATTCCATTATGGCATTCAAAACCCAGCCCCAGATTTTCTTGATATTAGAGGCTTCATAGTAACCCCATGTGGCTTTGCCAATTCTAGCCCTCTCTTTTTCCTTACGCGAGAACAGATTAACCGTGTTATTGGAGACTTTAAGGTCTCTAAAAAAATTAAGCCCAGAATGGGGCATACCAGTCACAGTAGCTATGAGTCCCGAGTCCAATTTGAACTTAACCCCATAGATTTTAAAGGACCCATTACACCAATTTTCAGAAATTTTGGAAACGACGAGATTTACCCTACCTTTGTCATAATCCACCAGCTTCTCCATAAAGCTTGTGAGGGACCCTTTTTCCATCTTCGCCCACACTTTCGGCATCGCCTTCCATCTTGACGTATTATCTGGTTCCTCCCTCCTTAAGTCTCCTCCCATACTCGAATTCGAATTCTCAGCTATGTTCCTCTGCAAACTCAACACTTCTTTCCCGTAGTTACTCGGGATTTTGAAAAGGATGACCCACAAAGTGTGCGACGTAATATTAAAAATGGTTGGGGTTCTGTCGCTTTGCTAGGTAATCATTACCTTTCCATCAAAGCATAAATTATTCATATACCCTATCATGATTATGTTTAGTGGTTAATGTTAGATTAGCCTAGGACTTCCATTTACTCTAAATCTAAAATATTTCATGTATTATATTTAGATTTAGATAATATTAATGTTGTCTTATTTGATAGGATTATATTTTATTTTCACAAGAATTATTGTTAGGACATAGATTAGTACAATGGATTTCAATGTTTAAAGAGTAAATTCAAGCATAGTCAGTCAATGTAGCACAAGTTAACAATTCAAGCTAATTAATTCAAATATAGATTAGCTCCCTAGCTTCAACATCCAAATCAAATATGTAATTTTTTTATTATTCTTCATAAATTAAATAAGTCAAGGAAAATATTATTTTTTAGTGATTTGAAAATAAAGGAGAAATTTTTCTATTTAGCATTGCTTGGATCTACTTGTTTTTAGTTCTATTTTTCACCTATTAGAATCTAATTGCAAAGAGTAAGGTTTTTGTTTGTTTCTAAGTTTTAGATTAAATCTTTATTTTTATTGATTATATTGATTACATG
This sequence comes from Cryptomeria japonica, assembly GCF_030272615.1. Taxonomy (NCBI): domain Eukaryota; kingdom Viridiplantae; phylum Streptophyta; class Pinopsida; order Cupressales; family Cupressaceae; genus Cryptomeria; species Cryptomeria japonica. Next base: position 402,022,898 of record NC_081408.1, read on the forward strand.
CATGCAAACTATCGACAAAAAAATACCAAAACAAGTTCTTTTCATTCTTATTCCATTAGTTTAGCATAATTTAAAATAATTATTCTCATCAACTCAAACATTTTGAAAACCCAAAAAACATAGAAAATAATAAAAACATTTAGTTTTAATTCATTTGAGCTGAAAACTACTCTAAAACTAATTATACTTTTGACCATTATAAGCAAGCAAGGCAACCAAAACACTCTAATTGCAATTCAAACATTAATACAAAGATAGATTTTGTAAGTAAACTAAAATTGAAATAGGAGTTGTATAAACCAAAGGCATCAAAGAAGTCTCGAATCATCATTTTTACCATTTTTGATTGTATTTGGTATTTCTTGCCTATGTATTCACGAGTAAGACAATATTAGGTAGAGATAACTTTGAGAGGGTTTAAGGAGTGCTTAACAACTCCTATAACTACTAAGGTGGTCGAACAAATAGAATTTCTTGAACAAATATATTGAGAGAATGATTTCTTGGAGATAATTGAGATAACCCATCTTAACAAGGTTTTTTATCAAGCAACTAATCATTTAGATAATTAATTTGAAGTGATCAAATAAAAAAATTACAGTATTCACATAGAAGTTATTACTATCCATGTGCCAAGCACATGTCATCCAAATATCCATAGCATTCATCAACTACTCCTTCCTTGTGAAAAGGTTGTATGTCCCATCTACCACAGCTAGACCTACTTCTTCCATGCAAGTGATAAAAAGTGCTCTACTATCTATCTAATCAACAAGAACATTACATGTGTGAACAATTTGTGGGTCATTCACAATAGTGATGAATAAAATTTGGAGCATTCATGTTTTAGTGATAAATCCGTGTAAGGATTCTTCTCACTTTTCTTTTTCCATCCACAAATTTCCCCTATTCCTTTTCATTTATTTTGTAGTTTTTATCTCGTACCCTAAACGCATATCAACATAGGAAAATACAAGGGTAGGTCCAACCTTTAACTCTTAAATTTGATAGATACATCCCTCTTATTAATCCCCTGGCTCCCACCCAAAATAGGAACTATCCATGAATACGAGCAAAACATGGGAACAAAGACACAATAATGTTTGGCAATTCTATACAAGGACGATGTCAAGGGACTATCATCAAATCTAAGTTCCCAAACCATTAATATAAATATAAATTAGTATAATATAAAGTCCATCAACAAGATCCTATTTTTGCAATGATTAGAAAAATGACAACCCACCTATACAATGGGATGGAGTGCCTCAAAAAGAATGTTGGTGTAATTAAGATGTTATAGCTTGTTAATTCTTCACCTAGGTTCCAATTGCCACATAGGAAACTTCCACCTTTAGTGGTTTTATCATGTTATCACTTTTCCACCTTAGGTGGGTGATCCACCTTTAGTTGACACATCACACTATCACTTTTTTGCCTTAGGTGGATGATAAGTTATCACTTTATATATCATGTCATAAGATTAAGACACTTGTCATAATATTATGTCTTCCTATGTTTCACCTTGGTCTATTTAACCAAGGGGTCTCGTATGTACATTCATATCACTTCTAATGCATTCTCGATGGGAATACACATTATAAAATTGGGCCCTTAACCCTAAATGTGCCCCTTTTTATTTTATATTTTTTTAATCAATTGATCATTAAGTCCTGATAAGGTCCTATTTCGACCTTCGAGGCTTGATTTTGCATATATAAACACATGAATTGTCGCACCGAGATAGGATTGACTTTGTAATCATGATACCTTGCATCCCTACAAATTTGAGAAAAAGTCGGTCGGGCAGTGGTGATTCGTCCTAGTCCAAACTTTTTCTCCCATAATTTTAGGATCATGTTTTGGTGGTGTGAGCTTTCCATCGGGCCTCTAGATATTGGGTGGCTACCTTCGTAGCCATATCTTGCATGGTATCAGAGCTTATAGATTGACATTGGTTAGTCATTTTAAGAGATTTTTTGTGCATTTTGGGGTTTCTTATTTTTGTGGTTTTGTATTGTAGGTAAAAATCAAAGCTTATTGGGTCAAATCTAAGGTCACCATTGGATTCAGAAGGTTTGAGAATGTCATTTTTTCCTTTTGCTTCATCCAAGTCAGATACTAAAGGCCAAATCTATAGGCATTTGAAGTTTGGAGGTGTCACGGTGATACAAGGATCAAAAATTATGCAAGAGATTTTCAAAAAGCAATATGTCAGTCATTCGAGCTCCTTTTTGTGAGCATTTTTTTATTTGGGGTATAATTCCATGCTCTTTACAGTGGTGTATGTGTTTTTAAAATTTTTGTACGCAAATTTTCTAAAAAAATGTGTAAACCATGTATTTGTAACTTTAGAGGCTTTGTTCGGGCTCATACGGACTCCTTTTCAGGTGCAACTTTTTTTTAAGTGCATAATTTTCCTTATATTTTATAGTGGTGTTATCAATTTGTATTCATTATGACCATAAATTTCACTTTCAGCTCATGGCCTTATTTGGCTTTTTTTTTTTTGGCAAATGTAATGCACAAATCACAATTTGGTATTTTTGCATATTGATTTGAGTCTCAATTGTAATCACTAAAATCCAAAGTCCACTTTGCCTTTGTTTTGTAAGTGACCATTGTAATTGCACTGAATATAAAGTGCCAAACCATCATTTTGGATTTGGGGGAGGGGGGGGGGGGGGGGTTATTTTATTGAGTGAATTTGGGGGGTTGTGATGTGTGATTGTGCTTTCAGTTCTCTCTTGTGCTCTTCTTATTCTTCACTATGGGTTCTCCTAAGTTTCCTCTCTTAACTACACATAATAATGCAACGTGGAAAATAAATGCATGGAGTAAACTAATGGGAATTGGATTAACTCACTACATTAATGAAACTATTCAAGAACCATAAGATGTTAATTTGAAAATGGGTTGGCTCATTAAAAGTACTATGGCCCTTATAACATTGAGAAAATGTGTATGAGTTGATCTTATCTTTCATATTGATAAGTGTAAAATAGTTAAGGATGCTTGGGATAAACTTGCTCGATTGTATAGCAAAGTTGATGAGATTAGAGGATAGAAACTTGATAATGATCTCACAAATTTAGATCCTAAGGATTTTGATACAATTTAAGACTATGTAACTAAGTCAAATGAGCTAAGAGCACAACTCAAACAGTATGGCATTGATAAGAAGGATGCACAATTGGTCTTTGATTTGTTGGGCAAGCTTCTTTCAGAGTATGTAGTTGTTTCTAGTTTCCATAATCATCGGTTGACAATGGGGAGTGCCTATACTACATCATCCTTTGATTAATTCATAGAGATGTTGATGTTTGAGAAAGAAAAGTTGATCACCATGTGTATTCTCAAGCCACCCAAGTCACATGCTTTGGTGGCTAGTCATGAGAAAGCATCCAACAAGAAGCATAAACAATCAAAGCCTAAGCCACACAAGGATATAACACAATCTTCCTCTTCTTAATAAGGTGATTCTACATCCTCTCCTAAGGGGGAAGTATCTAAGAAGGAGAATATTACTTGTGATTATTGCAAGAAGTTAGGACATGAAGAACACCATTATTATATGAAGGATATTATTGAATTAAAGCACCTTCTTGAGAAGAACAAAATCAATTTGCCTTCTAGAATGTCTCCTTCAAACTTTTTGCACCAAATATAATATGATAATGAAAAGAGTAACATTTTTGGGACAAGTAAGAACAAAGGAAAAGCTCTTTGTGCCACTACAAGTCATGATTCAGAGAGATGGCTTCTAGATCCAGGAGCTTCTCGTCATATGACATCTTTGCAATCTATGTCCTCTTCATTTGAACCTTGCAATATGCCACCTATTTTGATGGGAAAATATGCATATATGAATATAATTGGGAGGGTATCTATTGATATTGGGTTGGAATATTCAATGATGTATTGTATGTACCTCACTCGACAAACAATCTCCATTCCATATATCAAATCACTCATGGTGCGGCAAGGAAGACTATGGAGTTCACTCTTGATTCAATTATCATAAGAGACTTGGAGAGTGAAGATATCATTGCTACTAAGGTAGTGGATCATGCATCTTATTTTGAATCCTTGGAATTTTTTCCTATTGATCACTTTGATTCTTTAGATGATGATCACTCCTCTAGTATGGATTATGATTTTTAGGAGAATTTTGGCTAGTTGAACTTGGATATTCTCACTTGTGATCTAATTCTTGAGCCTTGCATTCCATATCCTCCTATTGAGATCTCATCTAATTTTGCATCTAATGATGCTTGTGTTGCTACGATTTTGGCTTCTCATCATTAAGTGCAATGGAATATATATTCTTTCAGATACAGTTCCTTGGGATGACTACTTGACAGACAATGTAGGTTTGTTTGTGGAGTCTTATTTTGTAGATTTGGGAGACATCATTTATGATATTCGTCTTCTCTATGATGGAGATGATCCATCTTTATTTGTTGTGAGGAAACACTCAAACCCTGTTGTTCATTATCTACATGAGCATTCTTCACAGTTTGATATTAGTGTGGATACTTATGTACAACATTTGGAGGAGGTCTCTCTATCTTGAGTGAATAAACTTGAATCTTTGGATCTTGTTATTCATTCATCTTCGTTAGATCCTAATTTTATTTTTCAGTAGTGTAGTACACCTAATTTGGAAGGGGCAAATTTTAGCATTGACAAGTGAACACTTAAGCAGTTTTCAAAGACTTCATACATCTTGAGTTTTCTTCCTACATCTTTCTTTCATGATTGGGGAGACTTCATACATACACCTTTGGTTTTGTTTCTTCCTATAATGGAGGAAAATTGGGGGTTAGGGTTTTACCAAGTACATCCACTAAATAACCTAATTAACACCACCACATTGAAAGAGGGTTGAACCCAATAGATCCAGGCTCAATCACAATGGGGAAAGGTTTGATATTCTGATTGGATTCAACTGGTTTGAGATTGGTTGTCCTCTTTCTTAGTTGAATTTGTAATTTAATTGTGAAATTAGGGTAAAAGCATGAATAATTAAAGTAAATTGATAGAAACAATAAGTTACAAATGTCCCATAGAGTCACTGACTAAGATCTAGGCAAAAGAAGATGTTTAGAACCCCTTCTCAAAAGTTTGGCTTGATTTTTCAGGACCAAGTAGCACAAATCCACCCTAATCCTCCAAATTTTTCATCATCAAAAGTTGAACTTGTTTGTCACTGTCAACTCTGCTAGATTTCTTGAGTACAACTCCTACACTTGTTTCTTACACACAGAAAGAGAGGGAAAGATGTTGGGAATAGGGATTTGCCTCAAGTCAAACCCCAATTTTGGAATTAACCATGAAATTGAATTGATAAATGTAATGAAAGACTATAATGAAATACTTTCCTTTTGAGGGAAATGTTGAAAATACTTGAAACAACAATGTATACCTTGATGAAGCTCTGTTTGACCTTCACACAGAGGTTTTAGAGTTTCATGTAGGATGTCTTCATAAAATGTTGATATTCCATCTTCAATACTTGAACTTGACTTCACTTCTACTCCAATGCTTGATGAATGACTGATTACTTGCTCACTTGAATGTGATTGAGACCTTGAATTCTCTTAGGTGATTTCTTCGCTTAGGATTAGTATTTCAAATGAGAGGGGTAGACCTTCTTGTATATGTGTCTGCCTAAAAAACAAATTGATTTTTCAGAACAGGCCAACACGAGATCAAATTTCTTTCTCATTTGAGATGATCATTGTGAGGCCCCAAATTAGGCCTAATTAGGAGGACCAAGGCATGGTACACCCTAGTCTTGATTTAGTACTAGGGAATGGGTCGCCCTGGTCCTAAAAATCAAGACTCGAGAATGGGGAGGGAATTGGACAGATGATGAAAATGCAATATTATAATGAAGTGTGAGCAGAATCAGCACCACAATTAGGCATCAGAAAGCCAGAACACTGAAGTGAGGATAAAATTGTAAGCGGGTACAATTTAGGATGCTACATTTAGTCCCCACTTTAGTGGGAGCATGAGACTAAACATGCTCATGGTAAATCACAAAGTTGCATTGAAAAACTTTCATCAAGATATCAGAGAGACAAGACACACTAAGCCCCCAAGGACTTTAGGAGAAAAGTGTAGACACCTCAATTTGACTAATAAATTTAATCAAATTTAAACCCCTTTCCTCTAATTAATTAATTTAACTAATTAATTTCCCTATTTCATTCTTCCAATTAATTAATTATCCCCCTTTCCTCCAATTAATTAATTGACCCCCAATCCCATTCCTCTAATTAATTAATGTCCTTTTCCATCCCATCTGATTAATTACCTTTAATTAATTAAATGCCCCTTTCTTTCCCAATCCCATGAATTAATTAAATCAATTAATTTAATTAATTCTCTATCCCATTTGAGCACATGGCTCCTAACCTTAACCCCCACCTAATCTAACCCTTGTCCTAACCCTGGGGTTCCAACCAACCCTCTTTATCCTAACCTCCCAACCAACCCTATCATATCCCTCCTAACCTCCATATGTGCACATCCTAACCTCTTTCCCCCCTTCCGGGGAAAATATCCTATTTTGGGTGGCTTTGCCCAAAATGGACATGTGTCCCTAAGGACACATGTTATTCCTTCCCCTCTAGTTGAGCCACTTGTCCCCTTTGAGTACAAGTGTCTCCTCTTCACACCCCCTCTCCTTCCTCTCATCTTCTATATAAACCCTCCATTTCCTTTGCAAATTATCCACTATTCATTCAACACATTATTACTCTGCTGAAATCACTACTCACACTCACACATCCATTATCATTTGCATTATCATCTTCATCAAATCATGGAGCACAATCGAGCATCCAAATCAATGTCACAAGCACACATCCAATCGCGAAATAATCTAATCGAAGCAAGGATTTGGGATTTGCATAGCTTTTCTTTGTGTTTTTGCTTTGATTTTACCATTTCGATCTTGAAATGTTGAGTTTAATGGATTGTTTTGGTTAATTAGTTTATCTTTTATCCTTAGTATTCGCACACACATTTTCCCTCACACAAAAAGGTACAACACAAGAAAGGAGAAGAGAGAGAACACATTACTGTGTTATCCTAGAAATATTCACTTACTATGAGTCATGAAAAAGAAAAATACCAAATTACAAAGCAAAAGGCTCAGTTTGCAAACTAACTTGAGTATCTAAAATATGTCATGGTGTGTGCATAAAGTGTAACATTGAGCGGAGAGTATGCCCCCATGTTAAAGCGATTACAAACACCTTATCGAGAGCAATAGCTTTAAGGTAGCATGCATCCAAAAGACAAGCACACTACCACAATGAGATGTCACCAAGAAATGATGAATCAAAGGATAAAGGTCATAAAACATATAGGACAAAGCAGATTAGGGATCCACTAACTCTAAGGTCAATATGCTCTTATGATAAATAATGTAAATCAAGGATATTTTTATTGAATTGACCTCATCCTCAAAGGTACTGGAACTACAAACACAACGGAAGAAGAGAACATGTGTCTTTTTGAGTCAACATGGAAGAAACCAAAAAAGAGATCTCAACCCTTTGCATCGTCCCCAAGTAGACAACACAAGGCACAATATATAGAAGAAAGGAGATACAAATAGAAGAATGTCACAACAGGTTCGACCTCTTTATTACCTTGTACCAACAAAGTATCAAGGTTCATCCAAAGAGAGCCTAACATAACACAAAAACATATCAAGCAACACATCACGAGGGAAGCACATTACGAACGAGCAAACACACAAAGGAGAATCTACAACACGAATGAAGCTAATCAAGCAAATCATCTGCTTTCCAATATTGTTGAGAATCATTTAGGGATAGTGGACAAGTTGCAAGAGGAGCCACTTCAAGCATGACAGATGGAGCTACTGCAAGTTCTAAACAAGGACCATGCTCTAATGATGAGTCACTTTGTTTTCATTAGGAGCTAGGGTTAATGATTTTTAAAAATGTGAAGATAGATCATGATTAACATCAATAAGCTCATAACTCATTAGATACAACTAGTTGGGATAGAATTCCAGGATCAACACAATGGAAGGCGGGCGGTTCCAGGATTCAAATTCGAGCGGGAATTCTGGATCGGCATCGGGACAGCATGCAGCAGATGATTCAGAGATTCCTATGGAAGGAGAAGGTTCAGATGGTAAGGACCCCGATGATCTCGTGAACTTGGGGGACCCAGGGGAGGATCAACACCACGTGAAGAGTAGTTAGCACTAGAGAGCGGGAAAGGGCGGGTTCAAACTTCAAAAATAGAAGACGGCAACTCAGAAGGAGCCCAAGGACAGCAAACGACTTGCGTTTCAGAGAACACGGTGGAAGGTAAAGATCATCTGGAAAAGGTTCTTTTGTCAACGGACCCTAAAGGGGGACCCAATGGAAAGACACGTAAGTGGTCCTCATTGTTTGGGGTCAAGCCCAAAGGTAAGTCCTCATCGCCTCCTGTTAAAAACTCATTGAATGTGTCTCAGGACAAGTTTGCTATTGTTGTTCCTGACCAAATCATTGATCAAAACATCACTAGAATGGAAAACACTTTGATTGGTTATTTCTTTGGATCTAGACCTAACATAGAAATAGTTCATGGATTTGTAAAAAGAAAGTGGAACCTGAAAGGTCAGGTAGATGTGGTAGCAATGAACAAAGGTTGTCTATCCTTCTCCTTTTCTTATGATGAGGATAGAAGAAACATTCTTTGTAGTGGGTCTTGGGCAATAGGCAAATACATCATGTGCATCCAGAAGTGGTACCCTAATGTAGCGAAAGGAAAGAATTTTTTGGCCCAAGTCCCGGTGTGGGTCAAACTCCTTGGGCTCCCAATGGAATTCTGGGAGGAAGACGTTTTTGTAGGAATTGCCAATACCTTTGGGGAGCTAATCACCATTGATCAGATCATGACTTCTAGAAGAAGGCTGATCTATGCAAGGATCTGTGTTGGAGTTGGACTTGCCACGAACTTGCCAGAGGAAATAGAGATAGAATCAAAACTGGGGAAGTGGAAGCAGAACATTGTTTATGAAACAATCCCCTTCGCCTGTTATCATTGTAAAAAATTCGGACACTGGGCAAAAAAATGTCCATCTAAAGAGGATAAACCCCATACCCAAACTAAGGTTTGGAAAAAAGTGGACAAGCCACTAAAAGTTTGGGATTTCAATGACCCTAATCGGGAGAAGCAGTCCCAGATAGTAAGGGTGGAGGAAGAAATCACTAGTGAAGTGGGTAATGAACCAAAGATTTAGATGTTGGAACAGGGTGTTGAACACAAAGAAAAAGACAACACTCAACAAGAGGATCAGAAAGAGGACAAGACAGAGGTAGAGAAAACAGATAAACATCGCACAGATAATAAAGAGGAAGGAGATAACTTCAACCTTGTCTCAAAATCTCAAGATCAAGATAAAGAAATAGAATGGTTCCAAGAAGCCCAACCTGATACCATTTTGGGCCAAGGGCTATCAGAAATCTCATTAACCTCCCCAAGTAAAGGGAAAGCTGGCTAATTCAGAGGAACAAGATCCAAAATGGGGAGATGAAGAGGACATAAAAAAGGCACTGGGGAAGAATGAATCAAAGCAGGGGGACGAAGAAGTTGCAGAGGATAAAAGAAAGAACAAGCAAAAGAAAAAGAGTAACAATAACCCAGTAAATAGCACACTGACTAGAAACACCAGAAGCAGGCTTGGTGATGTGGGAGCGAAACACACTTCTCCAGGAAGACACTCAAATGCCAAAAAAAAAACATTGGAAACAAGCAAGAATTTAGCAGGTGGTACCCAAAGAACCATCTTTGAGGCAGGTATTTCTAAAAATCCATGAAAATCATCTCCTGGAATATTAGGGGACTTAATAGTCCTCATAAACATAATTTAGTTAGAAATATGATTAGAGACAAAAACCCTGACATTTTTTTGATTCAAGAAACTAAGATGGTGAAAGAAAAAGTTGAAAGTTTGAATATTTTCAAAAATGGAGGAGTCAGCGGAGGTAGTTTAGAAGGTGCCTCGGGAGGAATTGTTACATTCTGGAACAAAAACAATATAGAAGGAGAGGTGTTAATTCAAGACAACAACCTGGCTTGTATTAGATTTAAGAACATTAAGAATTGCACTATGTGGGTCCTAACAAATGTTTATGCTCCTAACACTAAGACTGGTCATAGCGAGATGTGGAGATATCTCACTGGGTTGAGAAGAAGATTTGTTGAGGACAGCTGGATAATTATGGGAGATTTCAACACTCCCTTGAAGGAAAATGAGAAAAAGGGAGGGAGTCATGCTAATCTGGATAGCAGATTGGACCTAATGGACTTTATAAACAATAATGCCATTCATGATCTGGAGTTGCAAGGAGTCAAATACACCTGGACTAATCGAAGAAGTGGTGAGAATTTGATTCAGGTCAGACTGGATAGAGCTCTACTTTCCTTAGACTAGTTTAATCTTCATGAATGTTCTTTATCATCTCACATAAGGGCAGGATCAGATCATTACCCTATAACCCTAACGACTGAAGTAAAAAATATAAGGAGACACTTCCCTTATAGATTTGAAAAAATGTGGACTAGACACCCGAATCTGGAAAGTAAGATTAAGGACTGGTGGCAGGTCAGTATTGAAGGCAATGCCATGTATAAAGTGGTGAAAAAGCTAAAGAATGTTAAAGATAATGTCAAGAAGTGGAATAAGGACTGCTTTGGGAACATCTTTACCTCAAAAGCATCGACCCTCTTAGAACTCAAGGAGATCCAGGATGAGATACAACACAATGGTTATACCTATATGTCTAGAAATACTGAAGATGCTATTCTGATGAGATATCATGAAATAATAGCTAAGAGGAAACCTACTGGAAACAAAGATCGAGAAATGTCTGGTTAAAGGAGGGGGATAGGAACACTAAATACTTCCATATGTCCACACTTAGACATAAGGCTATAAATAGAATTGTACATATTAAAGTGAATGGCAGATGTGTTGAAGATGATGATTCCATGAGCAAGACTTTCCCTAATCTACTTGCTAAGGATCAGAACCTGAATAAACAGGCCTAAAGGGAACTTCTTGACAATATACCTACCACTCTGGGGGAAGAGCACAATGACCGTTTAACTGCCATTCCCTCCCATGATGAAATTCTGACAGCTATTAAGTCCTTTGAGGGTAGCAAAGCCCCAGGTCCGGATGGCTTTCCCATGTTCTTCTTCCAAATGTACTGGCATATTATTGGAGATGATGTTACAAGATCTGTGAAAGAGTTTTTTGGTAATAGAAAACTTTTGAAAGAAGTTAATGGTACTTTTATAGCTCTTATACCCAAAAAGATGGGGGTTGATTCAATGGATCTTTTCAGACCTATAAGCTTATGCAACTCTCTCTACAAGATTATCTCTAAGGTCCTTACCTCTAGAATTCTCAAATTGCTTCCTTCCATTATCTCGCCTCAGCAAAGTGGTTTTGTCCCGGGGAGGCAAATTTTGGACTCTATCATTTTTGTTCATGAAAATATCCATTCTCTGGCCTTTTCTAAAAATGAAGGTTTTTTTCTGAAGCTTGACCTCTCTAAAGCCTATGATAGAGTGGATTGGGATTTTATGATGGATGTCCTTTCAGCTTTTGGTTTTAATCCTAGGAGTGTTGGACTTATCAGGCAACTTGTTTCTTCGGCCACTTTCTCTGTGCTAATGAATGGCTCCCCCTCTCCTTTCTTTAAAGCCTCAAGAGGTCTCAGGCAAGGGGACCCCTATCTCCAGTGATCTTTATCATCATGGCGGAATGTTTGGGGAGATGTATTGGAAAGCTGGTTGAGAAAAGGGAGTTTTGTGGTTTGAAACCTTCTTCGGCAGATCAAATATGCTCTCATTAGTAGTTTGTTGATGATTCTATAATAATGGGAAAAGCCACTGTAAAGGACGCTAGAAGACTAAAAAAAGCTTTGGATATCTATGGAGAGGCTACTGGTCAGCTTATAAACTGGTCTAAAAGCTTTGTTTATTTTATCAACACCCCAGAGAGAAGGAGGATTAAGATTAGTAACATTCTGGGTGGCCAAATTGGTAGCTTGCCTGCCTCCTATTTGGGGCTCCCTTTAGGTCAGGATCCTCCAGATACCTTTTGGGGAGCCTTGGTGGATAAATTCCATAAAAAGCTATCTGGATGGAAGGGAGCTCTACTTAGTCAAGTAGATAAGGTTCAAATGCTAAAAAACACTCTTCAAAGTATCCCTCTCTATGCCATCAGTCTGTTCAGGATTCCTACTAAGTATGCTGAGGCCATTGAAAAAATACATAGATCCTTTTTATGGACAGGGGTTGAGGAGAAGAAGAAAATGAACTTAATTGCTTGGGAGAAGGTCTGTAAGCCTATGAATAAAGGTGGTCTGGGCCTTAGAAGAATAAGAGACATAAATGAAGACCTTATGGCTAAGCAGATTTGGAGAGGATATAGAAATCAAGGAGAGTGGAAAAAAATATGGGACAACAAATATAAAAGCCAATGTCCAAATCTTCAAAGTTTCCTCAAAGCAGAGATGATCCCAATTGGATCCAATATTTGGAAAAAAATCTCTAGGACTAGAGACTTAATTATCAAAGGTACAAAATGGAAGTTGGGGAAAGGGAATCTTATTCAGTTTTGGGAGGATCCTTGGCTTATGGAGACCCCTTTAAATGAAAACCTTGAGAGTGGAACAGATATCAGAACCAATGCAAGGAAAGATTTGGAACCAAGGTGGAGGATTATTGGAAAGATGGATAGTGGAAAGACTTATCTCAAGTGGATCAGTCTTTGGGTAGTTTGAACAAAGTCATGAACTCAATGGTGAGGATTGAAGAAGAAGACCAATTAATTTGGAAACTCACTGCTAGTGGTACTTTTACAGTGGCATCTCTTTATCATCAACAATACAATAACATGGAAAGTCCTTGTTGGGCTAAAGCATGGGTGAAAGGCCTTACCCCCAAGATCAACATTTTCTTTTGGATAGCCCTCCAAGACAAAATTCTAACAATAGAGAATATAAGAAAAAGAGGTATCAGCATACCAATTTTCTGTACACTCTGTAAGCAAAATGAGGAGACAATAAATCATATGCTCTTTCATTGCCCCTTCTCAGCTGATGTTTGGGGAAGTTGCCTGGATCAATTCAATATCAGTTGGAGCTTCCCCAACTCGATTTAGGAGATTTTCAAGTCATGGCATCATCCTTCAAAAAATAGAACTACTACCTTGCTATGGAGAATTGCTTTACCACACAGGTGCTAGGGTATATGGAAAGAGAGAAATGACAGGATTTTCAGAGAAAAGTACACTAAGGCTAACATTGTGTTTGAAAAAATAAGAAGAAGCATAGTGGAAAATATGAATATTATAGGTGGTAATGATAATCCTAACACTAAGGAGGATCAACTTGTCTATAAAAAATGGAGATTAAAAGCTGAAGAGAATATCCAGAGTAACCCTAGAGAGGGAGTGATATGGACCAGCCCACCTAGGGGATGGATGAAAATCAATTTTGATGGGGCCTCTAAGGGAAACCCGGGGGTTGCAAGATGTGGAGTGGTCCTAAGGGATGAATGGGGAATATGTAAAATCATCAAATGTATTCCTATAGGAAAACAAACCAACCATGTTGCGGAAGCCATGGTGGCTTATCATGGGATTATCCTTGCCAAAGAAGCTAAATGCACTAAAGTTTGGTGTGAAGGAGACTCCTTAAACATTATCAACTATTTAAATATGAAATTCCCACCGTCATGGTCAATTAGTAATGCTATTAAAGAAACAAGGAAAATCAGCAAAGAGTTTGAAATGTGTGTTTTTACACATGTTTATAGGGAGGCCAACTCTTGTGCTGATTGGGTAGCCAACCTGGCTTGCCAATCGAAAAACATCATCACTAGTTATGGTGAAAAGGAGATTGCAAGTGAAATGAAATCCTTACTCAATTAGGACCGAAGCTATACAAGGTAACGTGGTACTTTTAATCATTATTTATAATGAACTTTCCGCCTTTTTCGATGCAGGGCTTGCTTGAAGATAATGAGCTATTAAATAGGTGTCATATCATCATTATTTGGCACGGATTATGGGTGCTCTTACAGAATAACCACAGAAACCAGAGGAAAAGTTATCAAAATGAGAGAAGGCATTGCAAGGAAGGTGCTGGAAAAATGGGAGGAAACAAGAAGAGATTTGAACCTGCTTCATGCGCTGAATGGAGAAAGAACGAAGAAGTCTGGAGTATCCTTTAGCAAGGGGGGCTCAATGTTTTCATGGAACAACTGAATGGGAAGGACCCCACAATTACCAGCTACTTCATAAATAACTGGAAAAATGGAAAAGTTCTGATTGGATCACATATGATGAATGTAGATGAAGAGGTTATCGCTGAGGCCACGGGGATGACTACCGAGGGTATGAAATTTTACAGGGACAGAGGGATATCAGATAAGGTTGCAGACAAGTTTCCTGTTACAGATGGTGAGAGAAGAAAGATGATCAAAATTGACAACTCCTACCACTCCCCGAAGAGAATTTGCAGGCCATGGAGGTTCGTCTTATTTGCTTCTATTGAATATATTACCTTAGACGGTAGGTTTACCAGGGCTTATGGGCATCACTTCGTCCTTCTTAACCATTTCCGTCATGGTGAAAGGGTTAGCCTTCCCTATTACCTGGCCTGTTCAATAGATCATACTATAAAGGAGATCCAGAAGGACCCTAAAGGCGATCATGCCCTCCACCAGGGGCTCATGGTCCTGGTTTACAAAATGCTAAAGGGGAAGTGCAGTGAAAAGCCTATTAAAGGCAAAAATGCCAGAGATGAGACTACAGAAAGTAAGGATAGTGGTTTCAACTTTGATTCTAAGACCGAGGGAGAGTCGGAAGAAACTAGCAAAAAAGGGAGGATTAGGGCTAAGAAGAGGAGGATTATTGTGGAATCTGAAATGTCGGACTCTAAAATTGATTCCCTTGAGGAAAAACCTGTTAAAAAGAGGAAAGGGAAAGCCTCTGAAAAGAAGGCTCAGAAAAAGAACACTAAAAAGGGTAGCAATTCTGATCTCAATTATGTTCTGGTTGAGTCTGAGGAGGAGGATGATGATAATAAGAGGATTGATAGTTAGGACAAAGAAGGGGAGGGTAACCCGGTTAAGGATAATTTGGAAACCGTGGAGACCGTGAATACCACTAGACTGCATAACAAGGAAAAAGGGGGTCAAAGTATAGTGGTGACAAAGATACCATTAAGGCCTTCTGTGAGACCATCACTACTCTAGTGAAGGATATTAATAGCTTGAAAATAGATACACAGGCCATGGCAAGAACTACAGTTGGTGACAAGCCCTTGGCGGAGCATGTTAAAGAGTTAGTGGCCGTTTTGCATAATGCGCAAGCTATTGAATGTATGGTTGGAAAAATCTTAGCCACGGAGAAAAAGGTCAATGAGATGGGAGA
This sequence comes from Cryptomeria japonica, assembly GCF_030272615.1. NCBI lineage: Eukaryota > Viridiplantae > Streptophyta > Pinopsida > Cupressales > Cupressaceae > Cryptomeria > Cryptomeria japonica. Next base: position 402,038,394 of record NC_081408.1, read on the forward strand.
TAGAAAGGAAATGGAAAACAAACTGAAAGATTTTGGTAGCAGAATTGACAAGCTGGAACACAATGTCAAGCAAATTGCTGATCAAAATTTCCAAATTCTTAAATCTTCGGTGGACAATATGAACATCTTTATCAACAAGTACGAGAACAATGAAGAGAAGGAAGGTGATAAAGAGCAGGTGAACAAGAAGGGTCATGAAAGGAGGACCAGAGCCAACACAAAGAATAAGGTCGACATTGAAGGTCGTGAGCTAGAGGATATGAATACCTCGGCAAACAACATGAAACAAATGGTTGTTCACGCTGAGGAGATCCTGAATAGTATTTAGTTCTAGTTGCTGTCCTTGGTTTTGTCTCTTTGCTGTCTTTTGCTTTCCTGTTGTTGTCTGTTCTGAGTTTTATGTAATTATGTAATGATGTTTTAAGCTGAGCCCATCCCGTGGGTTCATTTTGACTTTTTGAAGTGATCAGGCACTTTTTTATGCTTTTCTGTTCTCCTGCTTTGTAAAAGGTTCGGGTACCTTTCAAATACCTATTTTTACTTAATCAAAACATCAATAAGCTCATACATAGCATCAAAATCATTAGAATCAACATTATTAGCATGAAAACCATCAACGTCCATATCATCATATAGATTAATAAAAATAGGATTTGTAATATGAAAAGAACTTGAAACATCATTTTTCTTAAGCATTTTTTATCTTGGTGATTTGAGTTGAACTTCCTCCCTAGGGTTAGGCAAAGGTTGGAAAAATGAGATCAAGTCAACATTTGGTGTCTTCGGGGAGTAAATAGTTTGGGAAGCAATCTCAAGAGCCTTGGCATGATGTCTTCGTTGATGTTCTCTTGCACAATGGTTCCTTTTAGTTTTAGCCGAGACTTGTGAATTTTGAGGATCAATGGACATAGGCTTCTTTTTTTTCCCTTAAAGAAGGAGGAATGAGATAAGCCCCACTAGGTTTAGATATAGAAGATGCCAAGCTCTTTCCTTTGTAAGATGTAGGAGGCAGGACTGAGGCATATATAGGAGGAATAGAAAAAGTAGGAAGAATATCGAGTCCATTATGACAAGGAGGAATATGCATATGTATAGGATCTCTAGACTTACTCAAGGACATGATCATCTCATTTTTCTACTTTTGATAAGATAATAAAAGGATGTCACTTTGAGGCTTAAGAGGTTCAAGTTGTTTAGGACAAAATTAATCAAGGGTGAAATTACCACGCTTTGGTGTGGGTTGGTAAAGGTTATGATCAATTGTTATGATAGTGTTGTTATGAGGGAATTTCAAGCATTTGTGGATTGTAGAAGGAAAATATTTCATGGAAGAGAGCCAAGGATGTCCCAACTTCACACGAAATTGATCCAATGTAGGAATAATAGCAAAAGTGGCATCTAAGCACTTAGTACCAACCTCAATGGGGAGAGTAATAGAACCAATAGTAGAGCAAGAGAAACCATAATACACCTTAACCACAACATCGGATTTATCATATGTAATTTGATGCAATTGTAAAATATAAAGATATTCATCAATAATCATATTTACCATACACACTAGATCAATGAGTACCCCTCATGATCGAGTTTTACTTTAATCTTCGTAGTGATATATAATGGGCCATTAGGTTCGACAATAGTTTCACTAGGATCAAAATTAATGCATAGGTCTTTAGGAGGTAGAGGTTTATCCACAAGATTCACAACATTGTTAGATTCCATACCAAGGTCATTGGGAGAAAAGGAAAGAGACTCAAACTCAACAACATTGGTAGAGTGAGAAGCCAGAGGATTGGTTAAGATTTGGAGGATCTACAAACTTATTTCTCTTGTCATTCACACCAGCTATGGATATAGTATTATTTATCAATGAAGTCTGTAATTTTACTTCTCAATGTATAACATTTCTTCATATCATGGCCAAGTTGATGGTGATATTGACAAAAGGATTTGGGATCATTGAAAGGAAAATAACGTGAAGTGCCAAGAAAGAACTAATCAATGAGAAATTGTTTGAAGGTAGAGTATTACCATAAAAATGAGAATCCAAAACCAAGAGAAAGCACACCATAATCCAAGAAGGAGACACAAGATTTGTAAGGGGGGGAAAGCAAAGGAAAAAACCCCATGATTATGGAGATGACATAAAGCCTAATAAAATATAACGAGAGAAAGAGAGAATGAGCTTAACATAGAAATGCTTACATAGAAGAAATGAGAGAGGCATGTCAAATATATAGAGGTGAGAGAGGATTTGCAAATGTAACTCCCAAGTCTAAGCATGTCATCTAGCATCCTATGTGTGCGCAAAGTGTCACAATCCTCATAAGGAGGAAATCTAATATTCCACATATTTGGAATTAACAAATTGTGTTGTCTTAGCTCAAATAAGACAAAGGATTTGTAGAGACCCTTTAGGAATATTCCTACGAGTAATAAGTAAAAGGAAATTAACTTTACCAAGCAAAGATTAATTCCTAATATACCCCCTTAAGCTTTAGTTGGGGATTTTACATCAAAACCTTCAATGAGTTACAATCTAAGAATATTACAAAGTGGTATGATGAGAAAAATTGCATCTTGATCTTCACCTTTACAATATAGAAGAGAAATGTGTTTGTCTTCAATTTGAGTTGTAATGAAATATTGTCAAAGAGTAAAGAGGTAGCTCCAAGTCTTCAAGAAATCGTGTTAGCCATAAAGCTTATTTGAATATTGATACAACCTTAATTCCAAATTCAATAGAGCCAAGAGAAGTAGATTCATGTTGAATACTATTCCATGAGATAACACCTAATACAATAAGAAAACAATATCCACAAGTAGATCTCCTATCATTGGGACCCCCTAGATTTGAATTAAAATATCCTTTCAAAAAGTCACAAATTGCATCATAAAAATAGACCAACATGAAGAGTACCTTTAACAAATTTTAGAATTCTCTTTGTCACTCAAAATGAGATTGATGAGGTTTAGAGATGAATCTATAAACTAAACCAATACCAAATGTTTCCTTTCCATTACACCAATGTGTTGAGATGTATAGGGAATGGGTAGCTCATGATCAACACCAAATTATTTTAAACAACTATTGAAAGCATAATTGAGATATGCCTTATTAAAATTAGTTCCAAGCATTATGATTTTATAATCATATTACCTTTCAACAAATATAAGAAATATAGCATAAGAATTTCAAGAACATGATCCTTACTATGAAGAAAAAAGATCCAAGTTTATAATCATCAATAAATGTAAGTGCATACCATAATTTGGATGGAGATATTCTCCATGGGTCAAAAAAAAAAAAAAGGTTAGTATGAATGAGGTGCAACTTAGTTGGCCTTCATTGGTTAACCTTATAGAGAGGGCTCCCTACACATCTTACCAAAAAATGCATCAATATGCATAGAAATAGATGGTATAAAAACATATTAGAAATTTTGCAACAAGGCAAAATTGATAGCATTACTTGCTAATCATTGACATCAATAATAATACTCATCAAGGCAATATTTTGAAAAACTCATTACTTGAACAAATTATAATTTAGCATTAGCAACGACTTTGTAGGCTTATTTTTGCTTCTTAAAATTGTCATTATCTCAAAAAAATAATTAAACATTGGAAATACCATTGGATTAAAAAAATTGAATACTAAGTATCAATTTTTTAAATTTTTTTTAAAACTAAACTATAAAAGAAATTTTAATATGAACTTTATATTTATGATTGAAAAACTTTAAATTGAAAAACTTCAAAATAAAAGTCTTTAATTTAAAAAAAAACTTAATAACAAAATATTAATAAAACTTATTTACATCTAAATAGATATAACAATTGTTTTTTTTTTGAAAACTTGAATAGAAGCCTTATGACTAAAAAAAACATATCATCTAAAGACTTAAACTTTTATAGAAAAGCTTAAAATTAAAAACTTAATAATGGAAAAGTTCCAAAGTTCAGGCAAACCAAAAGAAATAAAATTAAAAACTTATTGAAAATTAAACTAAAGATTTTAAAAAAAACTTTAATAAAGAATCTTAAAAGGTTATTTTGAAATGTGAGTGATTATTCATAAAAACTTTAATAAACAAAAAAAAAAGATTTTAAAAAGCTTTATAATGAAATCCATATTTAAAGAAAACAAAACAAACTTATTGGATGTCTCAAAAGAGACAAAGTAAACAAAATAAAAAATTAACTACAACCCAATAACTCATATAATAATTAAATTTTAATTGAGCAAGGATGCGACTAGAACATAAGAAGCAAAAATTAGAGTTGGAGCACAGGCTTTTGACAAAAACGAAGTATTGGTTGGTGCATAGGAGAAATAACAGAGGCTACGCAAGGAAATATTAACTGTTACAAAGACCTCTTACTTGACGTAGGTAAGATTGGCAGAAAAAATGTTGGAAGAATATTGAAAGAAGACTGCAAAGTTATAGGTTTCTATTGACAACATCAATAAAAAAACAGAAGCTGAAAAAGACAAATATTGCAAACTTAGCAAACCAATACTCGACGATGGAAAGAGGATAATGACAGTGGTAGGAATGAGAAGACTAAATAAAGTAGTGACTTGAAATGCTTTGGCACAGTACGTTACAAATGCAAGATGCAAGTTTGGTAGGTGCAAAGCAAATAGTAAATTGTAGATTCTGAGTAGCAGAGAATATGTAAAGTAAAGGAAGCAAGATAGCACTTGGCATAAAATGGTAAAAATAGAGGTGAATATAGTAAAACTAAACTAGAATTTTTGACTAGCCAAAAGTCAGCAAAGGAGAACGAATAATGAAAACCTTAAAAGCAAGATTATTGGAATAGAACAAATTTTATTATAATGCTAAGATGTATTATAGGAATAATATGCAGGTAAACAAAAAAATATTGATCTACGATAGAGACGATGGTTATTAGAAAAGTCTGTGATAAAGAATTCAAATGCAAATACTAAAAGAAAAAAATGGATGCTAATTTGAAGACAAGTTCGATATTGGAATGATATGCTCAAGAATAGAATTTGTCTTGGAGATTGTTATGTTGGAGATCAAGCTCGAGATTAAAATGATGCCATGGAGATCAAGACTTGAAGGAAACTACTAAGAATGTGTTTTTGTTTTGTTAATAAAATAGCAATTTGGAAACTGCTAAGATAGACATTAGTCTAGTTTTTGATAGTTTTTTAGTCTTTAAAAATTGTTGTCTAAATAGTGGTTTTTGTTTTTTAGAAACTGCTATCTATGCAATGACAAAAATGTAATTAGTTTAGTTACTTTTCTTTTTGGATAGACTTGAGGAGTCTATAAATGTAATCATTGTTATTGTAATTTTTAATTAAGTTTTTCATATCAATAATATTTAGTCTTCTTTTCAGTTGATGTTTTATATTTTGTGAGTGTTATTAAATTATTATAATCTTTCATTTGGTATCAGAGCGGATTGTAGGATTTTTGATTGTGCAAGTAACAAGGTTAGAGAAACGGTTATCTCTAGATGGCTAATAGCAAATATTTTCCATTTACACTTCCGTTGTTTACTGAAGAGAACTATGATTATTGGAGTATCAAAATGAAGACCCTGCTATTACCCCAAGAACTCTAGGAATTAGTGGGAGGAGGATACCTAGAACCTGCAAATCAAAATACATTGAATAGATGGACACCAAAACAAAAAGCTCAGCTGAAAGAAGACAGAAAGAAAGACAAAAAATCTCTTTACACCATTCAATCTGCATTGGATGTTTCAATTTTCCCTTGAATTGCCAATATGACAAAATCAAAAGATGCTTGGCAGACTCTACAAACTGTATATCAAGGTATAGACAAAATCAAATTGGTAAGGCTTCAAATGTTACGAAGAGAATTTGAAACTTTGAGGATGAAGGAATCTGAGTCCATTCATGAATTTATTACTAGGACTCAAGGTATTGTGAATTAGCTTAGGACTCAAGGAGAAACTATAATAGAACAAAAAAATGTAGAATTTTTTTTGAGATCTCTTCCTCCTATATTTGATCCAGTGGTGATAGCCATTGAATAAAGTAAAGATCTAACTACTTTCCAAGTTGCATAGCTGATTGTTCTATGAAAAATTTTGTGCAAGCTTTCTAATCTTCTGTCAATATTGAAGAAAAGATGAAATCTCCTCCCTCTCAAACTACTAAATTTCAAGGTGAATCTTCTGGAAATAATAGAGGAAGAGGTAGAGGAAGAGGAAGAGGAAATAATAGAGGAAGAGAAAGAAGTTTTGTGGATTGAAGGAGTATCTTGTGCAAATATTGCAAAAGATATGGACACTATGAATCTGAGTGCAAAAAGAAGAAATCTAACTTGAATAAGTTAAGAGCAAATTTTACAGAAGAGTCTTCTGAAGCAAAACACTCTACATTCTTCACATGTAATTTGGCAAAAGAAAACCAAGAGGATGTTTGGTTCTTGGATAGTGGTTGTTCAAACCACATGACAGGTAAATCTGATCTCTTTGTCAAATCAAATGATACCATGAGAAGTCAAGTTAAATTTGGAGATGATAAGGAAATTGATGTAATGGGAAAAAGGTACCCTTGCAGTCAAGACTAAGCAAGGAGAAACTACTCATATTCATGATACTTTTCTTGTACCTGTTGGGTCTCAAATCAATAGATTGGATAGGTTCTAAGGAAATGCCAACTCCTATGATCAAACCCTCCAATTGACTTGGCCAACTTATAGAGTGAACCTATTTGGTTACTAACTCTCTCACTTTAGGCTCTGCAGGACCTGGGCGGGTATACCTACTCACTAGTTGTTCCTTCAACTAATGCTTTTTATAGAAGATTTAGTGTCTTAATCTGATATCTCCTAGTCTCAGAATGGCATAAGTTTCTTAAATAGATTGATTTCAGATGTGTGTATTGATCTATGTTTCTTACAAAAGTATATATATTACACTTTGGCTAAATTACCTACTATACCTACTCTACTAATCCTAATGCTTAAAGGTAAAGGGTAACTGGTATGGTTAAAGGGTTTGTTTACAAATCATCAGTGCCTTTCCTCCTATTTGGGCTATAGAGTCTTATATTTCTTCAGGACTTATTGTGTAAACTTATGAGACAGTTTTTAATCCCACCACCTCTCGATGAGTCTGTCAGTTACTGTTTCTTATGAGCTCTACTTCAATGTCTATATTGTAAACCGCTTGAATGAATTTAACCCTAACTTTAAGAGACCATCCAAGGAAGAAATACATGGAACAATTACAATTCACAAGTAAATCTTTTTTTATCCAAATCTACAATATGAAACACAAAATTTCACTGGAAGAACACAAATAACCTTATCTCCTTTAGATAATATCACAAGCAACTGCCTTCTAAAAATATGTTAACTCTCAACACATATGAGAAAGAAAATGCAACTGGTTATTTTTGATAAAAAGTTTAAAAGTACAAAATTGCCTCCACCTCTTCTATCTCTATCCTCTCTTTTTCTATTTTACATCACACATATATATGTGGTTGAATGGTTTTCATACCCCTTTGGGTGAAAAGACACCCCGCTTTTAAATAAAAATAATTCCAAATCCCGAAATTGCCTTAGTTTATGTAATTAATTGTCACTTTACAAGTTGTTTAGGCATATTAGAGGTGTTTTAAGGCTATTTTATGGGTATATAATGGATAAATGGTCTTTAAATGATGTAAATACCCCCTTTGGTACTTCACAATCTATTTTTTATGCCCATTATTGTGTTTATGTTATGGTTTCATATTGTGCAACAAATATAAAACATATTACTTGTACCTATTCAATATATATATATATATATATATATATATATATATATTTTCTTGTTCCTTGTCTTGGAATCTGGAATTCTAAAAATTGCAAAATTTAGGGTTCCAACAGTGGCTCTGTCTGGGGATGTATTCCCCTTGTGGGCATAGCAAGAATTCAGATCTTTGGTAGAGCAGACCATGTGCCTTATTCATTAACCTATTTTGGTGGCCTCAAAGCCCCAAAAACTGAACACTAATTCTTTCCTCTATCAAACATTTGATTCTCATCATGAAGTAGTATAAAAACTTTGAAATTAGTGATATCACCTGATTGGCAATTCCTGTCATAAGATGCATCATCCATCCTTATTTTATAAGAATTCTTTATTTCACCTGGATTACCATTATCCCCTATTCCATAGGAAATGGTATTTATACTTTTACAAAAGTTTGCTTCTTGTGGCATCCGCATATTCTTCATCTTTATTTTATTGGAATGTTGCATATTATCTAACTGGTACTTCTTTTCACCTTTTATTTTATCTCTATGTGATGTACCTTCCTTTTGTAACTCTGTTATTTTTGTGGTCCTTTTATCACATGACTTAGTCATATTATTACCCATGGTGTCTTCACACATGTTTGTATTGTCCATACTATTTGCAATTTTTTCTTCTTCATCGTATAGAGGATTTGAGAATACATGAAAATCCTTTTCACACATACCATGGCAGTAGGGAATATGATTTTCCTCTATCACTTCATCACATAAGGGGTTTGAAAATATTTGAAAGCCATTTTCAAATTTGCATACCTCTTCTTTATCAATTGTATCATCAAGGTACTCAAGTATGGATTCACTTTCCTCATGACTGGTACAATATTCTTCATCAATGTTAGCAACAATTTCTTCAGGTTCTGACTTGTACTCACAAACATCATCAATTGCTTCTTCATCAGATGGGACTTCCAAATGGATAACTGATTCTTCTATATATTCATCTTCATTTGCATCTCTTATATTGATGTTACTCGTCTCACGCAAATCATGTAGTTTTTTATTCAATTCTTCAAGAATTGAACATGCTGATTCCAAATTGTCAGACCCAAATTCTCTCACGATCAATTCCTCCAGTATAGCTGAATTAAGTTGTATATTATTAGGCATTTGGAAATAAGTCACCATTATTCTGCCAATCAATTTTTCTATAGATTCACCTTCCTTTCTTCTTATGTTGTAGATTGCATTGCCACAATCATAATCTGATTGAATCTGATTTTGGTATGGAGAACCAATTGAAGGGCTAGCGGCTGAAGTGTTGTCCTCGATTACACCGTAGAATTCTTCCATAAACCACCACTCAAGTTCTTCCCACGATGAGATACTTTGTGGGGGTAACAAGCTGAATGACTGCTCTGCAACATCCTCCAATGTTAGCACAAACCATTTCATGATCATTTCTTTTGAGTAGATTCTGAAGGTCTCAATAAACCAATAAAATGATTTTAGATGCCCAATTGGTGATTCCCTTTCATCTCCATGGAACCTCGGCGTACAGATCTTCAACTCACAAGGAAATGCATATGGATACTCAGGGATGTTACCAAAATCCAATGGCTTAAAACTCCTTAGAATATTCTTGCCTCTTTGTGGTTGTGGTTGCCACTGTGCATATTGTTTTGAAGATGCTTCTCCATAAAAATATGGATATTGAAACATACTGAATGCTACTGATCTTTTTCATTTAATTTTCCTTTTTACAGAGTCGCCACCTCTTTCATAGAGGACATAAGTTATTTCTTTCTTCTGAGTTCTCTCCCACAACAGAGTCTTAATAATTCTTCCCCAGCAAAGTCGCCAATCTGTTGGGTCTCAAATCAATAGATTGGATAGGTTCTAAGGAAATGCCAACTCCTGTGATCAAACCCTCCAATTGACTTGGCCAACTTATAGAGTGAACCTATTTGGTTACTAACTCTCTCACTTTAGGCTCTGCAGGACCTGGGCGGGTATACCTACTCACTAGTTGTTCCTTCAACTAATGCTTTTTATAGCAGATTTAGTGTCTTAATCTGATATCTCCTAGTCTCAAAATTGCATAAGTTTCTTAAATAGACTGATTTCAGATGTGTGTATTGATCTATGTATCTTACAAAAGTATATATGTTACACTTTGGCTAAATTACCTACTATACCTACTCTACTAATCCTAATGCTTAAAGGTAAAGGGTAACTGGTATGGTTAAAGGGTTTGTTTACAAATGATCAGTGCCTTTCCTCCTATTTGGGCTATAGAGTCTTATATTTCTTCAGGACTTATTGTGTAAACTTATGAGATAGTTTTTAATCCCACCACCTCTCGATGAGTCTGTCAGTTACTATTTCTTATGAGCTCTACTTCAATGTCTATATTGTAAACCGCTTGAATGAATTTAACCCTAACTTTAAGAGACCATCCAAGGAAGAAATACATGGAACAATTACAATTCACAAGTAAATCTTTTTTTTAATCCAAATCTACAATATGAAACACAAAATTTCACTGGAAGAACACAAATAACCTTATCTCCTTTAGATAATATCACAAGCAACTGCCTTCTAAAAATATGTTAACTCTCAACACATATGAGAAAGAAAATGCAACTGGTTATTTTTGATAAAAAGTTTAAAAGTACAAAATTGCCTCCACCTCTTCTATCTCTATCCTCTCTTTTTCTATTTTACATCACACATATATATGTGGTTGAATGGTTTTCATACCCCTTTGGGTGAAAAGACACCCCCCTTTTAAATAAAAATAATTCCAAATCCCGAAATTGCCTTAGTTTATGTAATTAATTGTCACTTTACAAGTTGTTTAGGCATATTAGAGGCGTTTTAAGGCTATTTTATGGGTATATAATGGATAAATGGTCTTTAAATGATGTAAATACCCCCTTTGGTACTTCACAATCTATTTTTTATGCCCATTATTGTGTTTATGTTATGGTTTCATATTGTGCAACAAATATAAAACATATTACTTGTACCTATATATATATATATATATATATATAATTTTTCTTGTTCCTTGTCTTGGAATCTGGAATTCTAAAAATTGCAAAATTTAGGGTTCCAACAGTACCAAAGGTACAACATAATCTTTCGAGTATTGGGCAGCTTGTAGGTAAGAATTATAAAGTAGTGTTTAAAGATAACTACTGCAAATTTTTTGATAAATCTGATAATTATCATCTTGTAGAAAAGACTTATATGACAAAGAATAGATCATTTCCCCTCACATTGATTTATAGTAAGTTGCATGCACTCAAATCAACCATAGATGATTCATGGTTATGGCATCAACGATATGGTCATCTAAATTTTCAAGGGTTAACTTTGTTGAATAAGAAGAATGTGGTGAGAGGGCTTCCTCCAATTTGGACTAAAGAAGAAGTTTATTCAGGGTGTGCACTTGGCAAACATCATCGAGACAATTTTCTGGTGAACAAGTCTTGGAGAGCCAAAACTCCTTTAAAGCTTGTGCATAATGACATCTGTGGTGACATCCACGAAGAATAATTGGGTAAGAACCTTTATTTTTTGACATTCATTGATGATTACTCTCACCACACGAGTTTATTTTCTTAAGCAAAAATCTGAAGTCTTTGCATGCTTCAAGAATTTTAAAGCAATGGTTGAAAAGAAGAGTGGGTATCTTTCCAAGATACTCAGAACAAATAGAGGGGGAGAGTTTACCTCTAATGAGTTTGCTGATTTTTGTATTAAGAATGGCATCCAGAGACAACTTACTGTCGCATATACACCTTAGAAAAATGGTATTGTTGAAAGAAAGAATCATACCATTATGGAAATGACATGAAGCATGATGCAGACAAAGAATCTTCTAAATAATTTTTGGGGAGAAGCAGTTGCGAATACTGTATATATTTTGAATCAAGGTCTTACAAAAGCAATTCAAAGTTCATAACTCCAAAGGAAGCTTGGAGTGGTCACAAGTCTTCAATGGCTCATTTTTTAGTCTTTGGTTGCTTGGCATATGTGCATGTTCCAGTTCAAAAGTGGAAGAAGTTGGATGCCAAATCTCAACTTTGTATCTTTGTGGAATATTCTACTACAACTAAATGATATAGGTTTTATAATCTTGACACAAAGCAAAGGATTGTTAGTCAGGATGCGATTTTTGATGAAGGGGGAGTATGGCAGTGGAAAGAAGGGGTGCAACAAAATTCATCAATAATAATAAGCATGGAAGATAATTGTGTTCCTCCTCTCCCCACAAGCTCAAGTGGAAGTTAAAACTCCAGTTCTAGCTCAAGTGGAAGTTCAAGCTCGAGCTCTAGTCCTCCAAGTTTACCTAGTTCCTCTCATAGTGCAAACTCAGGTGATGATTCACCTCCACCATCACCTTCATCATTAGCTCCAAGAAAGGTGCAAAGTTTAGTTGATATATATCAGAGGAGTGCAAATACAACTCTAGTTTTTAATTTTGCTTTGCTTAGTACAATTCAAGCCGAACCCTCTATGTATGAAGAAGCAATAAAAGAACATATATGGGTTAATGCTATGAATGATGAGATGAAATCCATTCATAAGAACAATACTTGGGATTTAGTTCAACTTCCCAAAGATAAGTAGGTGATTGGTGTGAAATGGATATATAAAGTCAAATATCATGCAAATGGTTAAGTGGAACGACATAAGGCAAGATTAGTTGCTAAAGGGTTTGCAAAAACTCCTAGAGTGGATTATGCAAAGACTTTTGCTCCTATGGCTAGACTTGATACGATCAAGATTATATTGGCTATTACAACACAATTCAAGTGGCCAATATATGGATGTTAAATCAACATTCTTGAATGGTTATCTAGATGAGGAAGTTTATGTGGAACAACCTATGGGTTATGAAGTTCCAGGAAAAGAACACTTAGTCTACAAGTTGAAGAAAGATCTTTATGGGTTAAAAAGGCTCCTCGTGCCTGGTGTAGACACTTAAAAATAATTATTTTAATTATTTTTAATTCCTCGCATAATTAATTAATTAATTATGTTAATTCAAATTCCTCTCAATATTAATTAAATATAATTAATATTGTCACTATAGCATATGATTGATTTATTTAATAAATCAATCCCTTTCTTTATTCTTCTAAAAAAATCAAATCCTCACGAATCTTCCTCTTAGCTAATTAATTTCAATTAATTAGTTAACCTACATGATTCCTACAAATCATCTTCTTAATTCATTCTTCTAGAAACTCCCTAAACTCACTTAACATTATTCTTCTAATTTTTTATTCCCTCCACTCATTCTCTCTCCTAGTCAAATTCTCCTACAAATATTAATCCCACCTAACATTTCCTCTAATCCCCCTCCTAATGAGTCGTTAATGGCTTATCAGCATGATTAGCCACAAAGTCAACTCTTTGTCCTTTTCATCCAGCCACTAGCTTTAAATGTTTTTTTCCTAGGTGAATGTAAGATTTTTGAAATCACACATTCCTCTAGGTATCCCCTCTCCCAAGGAATTTTTAATTCATTTTTATTTCTCCAATCCCCATGATATCCTTTTTTAGAGAATTTTTAATTCCTCCAATGCATCTTGTGGAGTGTGGAGATACGAAATGCCTTTAAGGCATATTTCTTGGTCTCCACACCCTCTCTTGGACCTTGTGTGAGCTCACAAATAAATCTTAGCCCTTCATCTCGAATTCATCCTAGCCATCTGTTTTCCTCTCCTCTTCCTATAAAATAGGGCTCCATCCCTTCATTCAAATCATCTTGAAATCCAGTAAGTTTATGCTACCCTTTTGAGCCTAGGAAATCATCTTGGCAACTTGATCATCTCATGCTTATCATTTTTCAAATCCATTCCATTTGTGCACAAAATTGGAGAGCCATCCACATCCAACAATCAAAGGAGCACATCAAGTGGAGCATTATCAAGGGGCGCCTTCACTTCATCGAGCTCAATCCGAAGGAGAAGGACGCTTGTTGAAGGCTCTATTTTTTCAAACTACTAATCAAGTTGTTTTGCAGGACGCTTGTTGAAGACTCTGTTTTTCCAAACTACTAATCAAGTTGTTTTGTAGGACACTTTTTGAAGACTCCATTTTTCAAACTACTAATCAAGTGGTTTTGCAGGTTGCCTAGCTGATTCAACTAAATATTGTGCATTTATTTAAATTAGGCACCTAGATATTAATTAAAATGGAATGAACCATTGTCTTATGTGTCTTTAAGAAAAGCGTAAAGGTAGGAAAATATGCTCTTGTCTTACTAGACGATCAGAAATCCAGACCCTCCAACCTTTTCTTGTTTGATTGTGTGTTTACCTCTAGCGGGCCTGCCCTCCCAACTTGCTCTTTGAGAAGGTAAGAGGGGAACGACCCAAGTGAGTAAACTCGGACCTGGGCTTCCCAACTCACTATAATGAATAGGCCATTGATGCGAAAGTGTCAGATGGTTGGGGCTATATGAGAGTTCACTCTCACATTGGGTGCTTAGTAGGGTCCTAGAGATCTCAATCATGCTTGCGTGACTACTAAGTTCTTGGTGCTTCGTTGGGCTATAGGCCTCAATTGCACTTGCACAACTTTGAAGGGTAGCTCCTAACGGGAAGACTTACTAAACACCTTGTTCATAGTGGCCAAAAACCTTCTAGTCATTGGTGCAGGAGGTCGGACCTTTGAAGCGGCCCATATTCTTACGACCCTTAGTAGAGACACGAAGTTTGCCATGAGGAGTTTTCATGGGAATTGATGCTTGGCTGCCCCGAGAAGTGAGTGTCGTGGAGGGGAGCTAGTGGGGTCAAGCATCTAAGTGTCCACTCTCGGTAAGCGTAGATGGGAAACCAATTGGGATTCAATGACTATTGTCCTTGCCAGTCTTAAGAATGTTGTATATGAGCATGAGTGTCTTTGATATAATATGCATTTGATCACTGTGTTTGCTTTGTTTGATACATACTTGCCAAGAGAAGACTAAAAACACATCACTATCCCCAAACACTTTGCAAAAACACTTGTCAAGACACAAACAATTGTCCAAGTCATTACCCACATCAAGTCCAAAAATTGCATCAAAGCTCTATCCATCCCATATTTCATAAGCCTAAGAGAGAAGCTAAGAGTCCATCCTCTCCGTCAACATTCAAGTTTGTCCTTTGAAACACCTATTATCGTCCAAATCAGGGTGGTCATATCCCTTCATACAACTTGCCATTCAAATCGATCCTCCATTAAGTTATATTCATGTCAAAGACAACCTAGTTATCAAGTTTCTTCTAAACCATCATTACCATACCTTCTTCATCAATCATCCTCAAATTTCTTAAATCCTTTCATCCTCAAATTTCTTAAGTCCTTTCATCCTCAAATTTCTTAAATCCTTTTATCACAAATTTCTTAAATCCTTTCATCACAAATTTCTTAAGTCCTTTCATCACATTTTTCCTAAGTCTTTTCATCACAAATATCGTGTATGGTCGCAACTCGATCCCAAAAGAAAAAGATGGTTGATCAACAATATGGCATGCCAGACATTGGTGTCCTATATGAAGATCCCACACAAGATCATACACAAAGTGGGCAACCTAGCGATCAAGATCAAAGTCAAAATCTTGACATGATTAACCAAGATAAACTTTGTCCGGAAGTGCAAACTTTCCTAGCGGATTTTTATAACTAAGAGATGATAGAAAAGTTTATTAAACACAATCCTACTACACTTCTGAAAACTCTCCTTGAACATGGAGCTCAACTTCCACCTGAATTTAATAGATCCGCTCTCACCCAACAACCACAAGGAGACCTCGCTCCCACACAAAATGCTACACCTACTATTCAAACTCAATCAATTGCAGCCCCATCAATCATCCAAGCTCAATCAATGCCACTCGTGGTACCTCCCACCATGGTCTCCATCCCACCTTCTTCCTCCTTACCATCCATACCGCTATCAAATCTGATCTCATCTATTCTCCAAAAAACTTCTATACCACCTCCTTCTATTCAGCCACATATTTCTATTCCACAAACTTCCCTTCCTCCCAACAATGTCGCAAATTTTATCCAGGTCGTATTCAATCCTGTCACAACAGTTGGTGGACCGCAACCAACTGTCCCTCAAACCCCAGCGACATCGGTCATCACATCCCACATTCCCACCTCCTCATCATATCAATATATTGGTGGTGGTGCACCTTCTTTGGTTCATCCAATTCTTGGGGCAAATACAATTCATCAATATCAAAGTCCACAACAAGACCTCATCAAGGAAATTCAAGACATGAAGAATATCATCAAGGACATAAAACAAAAGACTAATAAAAGAAAAACTTACTCGTTCGAAGAGTTTTGCCCTTGTCCTTATGACCCGTCTATATCAGTTGCACCATATCCCCTAGGATTTGAGATCCCTAAATTCACCAAGTATGAAGGCAAAGGAGACCCCCGCGATCATGTTCGAGAATTCCACATCTTATGCCAAGAAGTCTCCTATAGTGACCTTTATCTTCGTAGACTCTTTCCCAAGAGTCTCATCGGAGATGCCCTGGCATGGTTCTCATCTCTACCACGAGGTTCCATTGTCTCTTTTCCAGACTTGGCAGAAAAAATTGTGGCCCACTATGCATACAACATGGGTAATGATGTTTCTATGATGGACCTATGTAATACAAAACAAAGGCCCGGAGAAACCTTCACCAATTTCCTATAAAGATGGTGACATCTTATCAAGAAATTCCAGTGGGACATGCCAGAACAACATCAAATTGAACTATTTCAAAAGAACTTGGTGCTTGAACTTTCAAGACCCTTAATATCCCAATGTATCAAATCCTTCCAAAAATTGACCGATAAGGGCCTTGCCCTCGAACGTGTCTTGTTGGAGGAAGGAACCTTGAAACATTACCAGAAGTTGACACAAAGTTCTTCCTCTTATCATAACGACAAGCCAAAATTTTGGTCCAAAAACAAAAACGTGGTCAATGATGGCATAATTGATGCAAAGCGGGTCCAAACTGTGGCCGCTCCCCCAAAATCCACCACCAATAATCATCAATTCAATAATCGAGACAATCCTAATCAATCCAAAAAAACTCACAACAATGTCTCAATCCAGGGACGACCACCCTGATCGAATAACAGGACTCCAAGAGATTTCACTCCTCTGGCTGAGCCTATTGAAGTGGTGTTTCAAAAACTTGTCCAAGCAGGTGTAGTGGTTTTTCCAATCACTCGCCCATTTGACCCCAACCAACCTAATCCAAGATGGTATAATGAAAATGAGTATTGTGAATACCATCGTATCAAGGGACATGATACACAAAAGTGTATGAAACTGAAGATCTACATACAAGATCTCATTGATAGAGGTGAGATTGAAGTAGCAAATGCAAAACCTGGTAATAACAATGACAAACTCAAAATGTACCAGGAACCCTTCCTGAATCATGATAAAGGAAAAGGCTCATCATCTAATGCAATGGGTTATGACTACGCTAATCACATAACAGGTTTTGATTTCTTAGTAGGTCGCATTGAACCTGCATACAATCATGTCAATGTCATAACCATCCAAGGAGTCAATTCTCCTTCTTCTCAAAGCAGACCAAATCCTGCTAGGATAGTCATTCAAGGCACCACGCCTTCCACCTCCCATTTTCAGAATGACTGCAATGCAACTACACGCCGAGGAAGGGTCACCATCCAAGGAGTCCCTCCCCCACCAAACCCCCCACCCATGTCTTCCACCTGCCGATATGACCTCCTTGATCAACTTGGGAAGACACCTGCGTAGATCTCCATTTTGAAACTTCTCAAGACCTCCCTAGTCCATAAAGAAATTTTGGAACAAGCCCTTCTCCAATCACGCGTTCCAAATAACATCAACGCCACCCAATTCCAAGCCCTCATTGGAAACCTTGCTGCCTAGCAGCACATTGTATTTAACTCCAAAGATGCTCCCGCAGATGAAGACCATAACAAACCTTTACACATCGAAGCTCTTATCCACAAGCACAAGGTCAAATGTATCCTGATAGATGGTGGATCCGGGCTTAATCTGTGTACATATAAATTAATAAAACAATTGGGACTTTTTGAGGATCTGATGGACACATCAGGAAGGATCACAATAAAGGCATATGATGATGCAAAAAGAATTTCAAAGGGTGTGATCACCTTACCTCTTCAAGTGGGCCCCATTACAATTGAAACCCCTTGCCAAGTACTAGATCTTGATCTCCCCTACAAAATTCTCCCCAGGAGGCCATGGATTCATTCCTTGCAGGCCGTACCCTCTACTTATCACCAATGCATCAAATTCCCCTATAACGGAAGAGAGATCACTATCAAAGGCGATCCCCAACCTTTTCAATGTTGCAAACTATTAGAGGGGAAGCATCTGTATCATTGCCCACTAAATAGACCCTCGCCAACGCCTCCATCTGACACATCAAATGTTGCCTCCACATCATCCCAACCAGATAATCAAATCAAGATCTTGGACAATGGTTGTGGAGAATACAAATTGGAGGACATCTTATTAATAGGCAACCTCCCTCTCTCTCCTAAGTCATTTGGCAAACCAAAAGAGATAAAAAAGGACCCAAAACCAGTCATGCAATGCCAAAACACCACCTTCCAACAATGGGGCCCACTTGATAATGAGAGCCTCGAAGCAGATATCTCTTCATGGTTGTACCAGGAAGAAGATGAAGATCCAACAAGAATATCCAAAGAAATGTACCCAAAAGCATCTACCATAGTTGAAAAAATGGGTTACAAAGGACACGGCCTGGGACCAGAGGAGAAAGGAGGAAAAACACCCATAAATCTTATCTCCTACAGATACAACAGAGGCTTGGGGTACACCCCGGTGCCTAAGATTACTATCGCTGGTGCCCCTTCTAGTCCTCCTTCGGATATCGAAAGCGCTGACGAAGAGGAATTCCATGAAATGCCTTATGAATATGAGAAAGATATCTTCTTGGATGCTTACATCAATACCATCACCCCCGTAACCCCTCCCACTTCACATGAGCTACATCTTGTCCATCCTAAACTCATAGATTGGGGCCAACGAGACAAACCCACTTTAGATATCTGCGCCGACAATAATGCTCTCATTGCTCTCCTAACAACGCAAAATATGGAAGATTGTAGCAGAATCGAGGGTATTCAACTACACGAAAATGGATACTTTGGTAGTCAAGTCAATGCCCTTAGCCACAAAAAAGATAATAAAAGAAAAAGATATGATTCCCTAGGTGAAAACCTCCCTGAGGCACCTTTGGATGAACAAGAAATAAAAACAAAGGGCATATCTAAAAGTGAAAACTTGGAAAAGGTACTTAAATGATGAGGGATGTGACCTCCCTACCATTGGTTACCTTCCACAGGACAAATCAAATTTGTTGATAGAAGAAATAGACAGCATCAACATGGGTACCAAAGTCATTTCAAAAAATGTGCTCATTGCCAAATCCCTCATAGAAATCGAGAAACAAGACTTCATCAACTTCCTTACAGAGGTAAAAATCAATTTTGCATGGTCCTATTCCGATATGCCAGGGTTGGACCCTGCCTAGGTGGTTCACAATCTCACCATCCGCCCATATACAAAACGTGTAAAACAAAAATTGCGCAAAATGCACCCACATATTGCACTCCTGGTCAAGGCGGAACTCCAAAAGTTGTTAGATGTAGAATTTATCAAACCAATAGATTATGCTGAATGGGTCTCCAACATTGTATCTGTCGGCAAACCTGCCGGGGGCATCCGAATCTGCACAGATTTCTGAGATCTAAATATAGCTTTTCCTAAGGACGATTTCCCACTCCCAAACATAGATATGATTGTGGACCTTACAATAGGACATGAATTTTTATCGCTAATGGATGGGTTTTCTGGATACAACCAAATCAGGATAGCAGATGAGGATCAGCATAAAATTGCATTCACAACAGCATGGGGTACCTTCTGTTACCGGGTCATGCCTTTTGGCCTTAAAAATGCTAGAGCTACGTATCAACGGGCAATGACAACAATTTTTCATGACCTATTACACAAAATTATGGAGGACTACATGGATGATCTACTAGGAAAATCCAAGACAAGACAAGAACACATCCCTATTCTAAAATAGATCTTCGAAAGATTGGAAAAATACAAGCTGCGCCTAAATCCCAAAAAGTGTGTGTTTGGTGTCACATCGGGAAAACTACTAGGATTCATTGTTTCCCGTAGAGGCATCGAGGTTGATCCCGCAAAAGTAAAAGCTATCATGGAAATACCTCCACCAAAAACTCTCAGACAACTGCGCAGTCTCCAGGGAAAACTCCAATTTGTCAGGTGTTTCATTTCACAACTAGAAGATAAGTGCCATCCATTTGCACACCTCCTATGCAAGGACACAAAATTCAAATGGGACTACTTATGCCAAAAAGCCTTTGAGAAACTAAAAGAATATCTAGCATCACCTCCTGTATTGATGCCTCCTGCTCCTGGAAAACCCCTTATTTTGTATATATGTGCTACTGCAGTGGCATTGGGGGCATTATTGGCGCAAATAGATGATCAAGGGAAGGAACACACCATTTACTACATCAGTCAGACGTTGGTAGGATATGAACTCAATTACACCTCCATTGAAAGAGCATGTTTGGCATTAGTGTTCAACACAAAGAAACTACGACACTATATGCTAAATAATAAGACAAAACTAATTGCTAAAATCGATCCACTTAAATATCTCTTGTCTAAAGCTACTCTCACTGGCAGAACCACCAAATGGGTCATGCTCTTAAGCGAGTTTGACATTGAATATGTGGACATAAAGGCAATCAAGGGACAAGTCATTGCAGATCAGTTGGCTGAAGCTCCACTTCTAGGCGACCATCCTCTTCTCACAGAATTACCAGATGAGTTCATTATGACTGTTACCACATCCTCCACATGGAAATTGTATTTTGATGGCTCCTACACTCAAAATGGATCGGGGGTAGGAATATTATTGGTCACACCTCAAGGAGATGGCATCCCCAAATCATACAAGATAGCCTTTGCGTGTACCAATAACATAGCAGAATATGAGGCCCTCATCACAGGTTTATGCTTGGCTATCCACTGAAAAATAAAGGAATTACAAGTCTATGGTGATTCCCAGCTCATCATAAAACAAGTCAATGATGAATACCAGACAAAAGATGATAAACTCCTTCCTTACCGTACCATGGTTGAAGATCTTAAGCAATATTTCACGGCAATCAAGTTTGACCAAATCCCACGAACAAACAATAGGGCTGCAGATGCAATGGCCACCATTGGCTCCCTCCTTCAAATGCCAGCACACAGTTAGAAGTGCGAGTTCTTGGTCGAGCAATTGTTTATACCGACATATGACCTACTAGAGTCTGAAATGGTGTGTGTTCTCGTTGGTCCCAAGTCCCCTTGGTACCAAGAAACCTTCGCTTTCCTCAAAGACAACACCATTCCCCCACACCTCACCAAAACCCAATAGAAAACCTTCATCCGCCGATGTGCCCGTTACACCATCCTTGCAGACACCTTGTTCAGAAGGCATTTTGATGGTTCCCTCCTAAGGTGTTTAGATAAACAAGAAGCAGAATGGGCATTATGTGAAGTACACAAGGGTATCTGTGGGGCACACTCAAGTGGACTCACATTGGCTAAAAAACTTTTGAGAACAGGATACTATTGGCCTAAAATGGAAGAAGATGCATACAACTATGTGAAGAAATGCATCCCTTGCCAGTAGCATGGCGACAAGATTCATGCACCGTCACAAGAATTGCAGCCATTCATTACACCATGGCCCTTCTCGCAGTGGGGGCTCAATCTCATTGGGAAAATCCACCCTTCATCTTCCAACGGACATAAATTCATTATCACCGCCACCGAATACTTCACCAAGTGGGTAGAGGCTATCCCTCTTACTTTCACCACCGGCAAGCAAATATCCAAATTCATCTTGAACTACCTAATTTGCCAATATGGCATCCCAAAAGTTATCATCACAGATAATGGTAAACAATTTAAGAACCAGGATGTCAAAGAACTCTGCCAAAAATTCAACATCCAACACCGCTTCTCCACTCTATATTACCCCCAAGGCAATGGCCAAGCTGAGGCTTCTAATAAAACCCTAATAAAAATCCTCAAAAAGACAGTCAATGAAGTAGGTCATGATTGACACCTCCAAATCCATCCTGCATTGTGGGCCTACCGCACCTCCATCCGCACCCCCATAGGTGCCACTCCTTATTCCCTAGTATTTGGTTCCGAAGCCATCCTTCCCATTGAGATTGAGATCCCCTCTCTAAGGGTATCGCAAGAATACAAAATTGCCTGCTTACAAGAGCTAGAATTATTAGATGAAAGGCACCTCAAGGCCTTGAATCATCTCTGGGTATATCAAAACTGTATGCGCATGAGTTATCATAAAAAAGTTAGAACCCGGGAATTCCAAGTTGGTGATCTTGTCCTCATGGAGAATCAGAAAAATCTACAAGAAAGAGAAAAGAAAGGCAAGTTCGAGCCTAATTGGCTTGAACCATATGTAATCACAACGAAATATGGATCAGGAGCTTATCAATTGGCTACTCCTGAAGGCGATCCTTTGGATGATCCAATGAATATCATACACCTCAAAAGTTTTTATGCTTAGTCCTCAGAAAGTCTTAAATTGTCAAAAAAATCAAGAAAAATTTTAAAAAAAAAATGAGAAAAAAGATCATGAAAAAATCGTCACTTTGGTGAAAACTTGGCAAACAGGCACCTTATGACACAATTTTTTTAAAAAAAAATCAGAAAAAGAAAAAGAAAAACAATTCATCCATTAGTGAAAACCACTTGGTGGTGCTATGGACAAGTACCTTGGTGAAAACCTCTGTGCAGGCGCCAAGGTAAATAACCGGATCCACTGTCTGTCATGTCTATACTACAAATCATCTGCCATCCAGCCCACCCATGCGCAACATTCCTTCTTTTCCGCCCCCAATAAAACATGCGTATGATGATGAAGTCTTCGCCTGAGTCATGAACAGGGAATGTCCCATTGAAACTGAGCTTTTATGCCTCTGTGTAAGCTTCAAGAAGTCTTGATCAACAATCCCAAGTCCATCCTAGTTCTACTCTTGGCAAGAGGTATCATTTGGTCAGAAGGAAGAGACTTGTTAGATTTTGTTAGATCTTTTCATATAGACTTGCATCTTTGCCCTACGATTGCCACTATTTACAACTGCCTGGATTCTTTCATATCTAGGTATGTTACGATAGGCGCATACTGGGGCATATTTCATAGTATGGAATGTTTTGGATTCTTCTTGTATAAACCGGCGACCTGGTACTAGTGTTTATCAACACTTACCTTCTCGTGTACAAGAGGTATCGGTGTGTTTGAGGGTTTCCTTGCATGAACCCACAATTTTGTATTAGTGTTTCTTAACACTTGCATTGTTGTGTGCAAGAAATTCCCGTTTGTCTACAGAGTCAGTCCACGCCCTGGGTTTCTCATGGCATCTTGATTTCTATAATCAGTGGTGCAAGTCACTCAGGGAAACATCAAACTAGGTTGGCTCTCCACATTTGTTGTACACAAAATCTCACCATCATTCCATCAAATCCTAAACTCAATAATCCCACGAAGTTCTCAAATTGCCCCCATTTTCCTCCGCAGTCTCGCATCTTGTATTCTTCTTTCCAAATACCTCACGACTGCTTCATATTTGTTCCTCATCTATCCCTTCCACCCTAATTTTTCTTCCTCTATTTTTTCCTCACATAATCAATTCTGATTCTGATTCATGTCTTATACAGGATGTATCCTTCCTGAAACCAGACGCTTTGATCATGTCTTATATAGGATGAATCCTTCCTGAAACTAGACGTTATGATCAGTCATGTCTTATACAGGATGTATCCTTCCTGAAACCAGACACTCCGATCATGTCTTATACAAGATGAATCCTTCCTGAAACCAGATGTTGTGATCTGCTCATGTCTTATACAGGATGAATCCTTCCTGAAACCAGACGTTGTGATCAATCATGTCTTATACAAGATGAATCCTTCTTGAAACCAGATGTTGTGATCTGATCATGTCTTATACAGGATGAATCCTTCCTGAAACCAGATGTTGTGATCAATCATGTCTTATACAGGATGAATCCTTCCTGAAATGAGACGTTGTGATCTGATCATGTCTTATACAGGATGAATCCTTCCTGAAACCAGACGTTGTGATCAGTCATGTCTTATATAGGATGTATCCTTCTTGAAACCAGACACTCCGATCATGTCTTATACAGGATGAATCCTTCCTGAAACCAGATATTGTGATCAATCATGTCTTATACATGATGAATCCTTCCTGAAACCAGACACTTTGATCATCTTTGTCTTATACAGGATGAATTCTTCTTGAAACTAGACTAAATCTAGATCTTATCAATCAAATCAAATCAAATCTATCGGGATATCAATTTCGCAAAACTCCAAAGATCAAATACCTCAATTGATCTCCCAAGGGGGCATCACCATACCATAATCTATCAATCAAGAGCCGGGGCATCCTATCAAACCAATTTCAGCATCAAAACAAGATTATTCTTTGAATCAATGTGTCATCACACCTCACTTCAAAGAGGGGCAAAATGTAGACACTTAAAAATAATTATTTTAATTATTTTTAATTCCTTGCATAATTAATTAATTAATTATGTTAAATCAAATTCCTCTCAATATTAATTAAATATAATTAATATTGTCACTATAGCATATGATTGATTTATTTAATAAATCAATCCCTTTCTTTATTCTTCTAAAAAAATCAAATCCTCACAAATCTTCCTCTTAGCTAATTAATTTCAATTAATTAGTTAACCTACATGATTCCTACAAATCATCTTCTTAATTCATTCTTCTAGAAACTCCCTAAACTCACTTAACATTATTCTTCTAATTTTTTATTCCCTCCACTCATTCTCTCTCCTAGTCAAATTCTCCTATAAATGTTAATCCCACCTAACATTTCCTCTAATCCCCCTCCTAATGAGTCGTTAATGGCTTATCAACATGATTAGCCACAAAGTCAACTCTTTGTCCTTTTCATCCAGCCACTAGCTTTAAATGCTTTTTTCCTAGGTAAATGTAAGATTTTCGAAATCACACATTCCTCTAGGTATCCCCTCTCCCAAGGAATTTTTAATTCATTTTTAATTCTCCAATCCCCATGATATCCTTTTTTAAAGAATTTTTAATTCCTCCAATGCATCTTGTGGAGTGTGGAGATACGAAATGCCTTTAAGGCATATTTCTTGGTCTCCACACCCTCTCTTGGACCTTGTGTGAGCTCACAAGTAAATCTTAGCCCTTCATCTCAAATTCATCCTAGCCATCCGTTTTCCTCTCCTCTTCCTATAAAATAGGGCTCCATCCCTTCATTCAAATCATCTTGAAATCCAGTAAGTTTATGCTGCCCTTTTGAGCCCAGGAAATCATCTTGGCAACTTGATCATCTCATCTTTATCATTTTTCAAATCCATTGCATTTGTGCACAACATTGGAGAGCCATCCACATCCAGCAATCAAAGGAGCACATCAAGTGGAACATTATCAAGGGGCGCCTTCACTTCATCAAGCTCAATCCGAAGGAGAAGGTAAAATAGCAAGGTGAAATGGTCTTTTAATGATATTTTAGCATTCTGCATGTTTATTTCGTTATGTTTTGATCATTTGACCTTCAAATCTATTTTCCTCTCTTCACCTGGTAACAACAAATATCTCATGGAGA
The DNA here is from genome assembly GCF_030272615.1 of Cryptomeria japonica. NCBI lineage: Eukaryota > Viridiplantae > Streptophyta > Pinopsida > Cupressales > Cupressaceae > Cryptomeria > Cryptomeria japonica. The sequence continues at coordinate 402,063,982 of NC_081408.1, forward strand.
AGTTTCAAGTAGAAATGAAACAAGAATTTGAAATTTAAGATCTGGGACTCATGCATTATTTTCTGGTATGGAAGTACAAAAAATATCAAAAGGTATATATATTTTCCAAACCAAGTATGTAGCTGATTTGTTGAAGAAGTTTAGAATGGATGCATGCAAAGCACTTGCAACCCCCATAACACTTGGTGAAAAATTAACCAAGGAAGATACAAGTCCCAAGGTTAATGCTACTTTGTATGGAAGTTTGGTTGGTAGCCTCATGTATCTCATGACTAGTAGACCCGATATTATGTATGTTGTGAGCCTCATCTCTTGCTTCATGCAAGATCTACATGAGTCTCATTGGCAAGCTACTAAAAAAAATCATGAGGCATGTGAAAGGTACACAAAATTTTGGAATTCATTATTATCCCATTGAAAAGTTTGAGTTAGTTGATGTTTTGTATTTTGTGAGTGTTTTTTCACTTGGTTCTAGAGTAGTAAGAAATGGGCAACCGTGGCTCTTTCTTCAGGAGAAGCAGAATACATTGTAGCCACCTCAACAAGTTCTCAAGCAATTTGGATTAGACGGATATTGGAAGATCTACATTTGGTTCAACAAAATCCAACCACCATCTATTGTGATTGTGATGCTAAAAATGTTGTTAGTATAAGAGGCATACACATATAATGAGACAATATAATATAATTGAAAAGCTTAATTGAAAACTAAATCAAAGATGCAAACCATAAGCCTTCCTTGAAATGTCCCATTTTCCTCTATTCTTGAGGACCTTGAAGGTGTTGGATTGATGGGCTCTTAGTGGAGCAATGACCTCCAAAGTGACAATTCAAGAGTTGAGTAGCTATTTGATCATGATTGACTATGGAGATGATATGAAATGCATGATTTAAGAAACTAGACTAACATGCTATGATAAATCCAAAAGCTAATTACTAGATAATTGAAATGCAAATTGCCTATAGTAATGATGCCTAAATTGACATGAGATGGATCCTTATTGCTCCAAAATGGGGGATATTTATAGGAATTCCAAGGCCAAAGTTGAGGTGGCAGGAATCGACGATCCAGATTTGATCTGAAGATATCAAGGGCCAAGATTGAGGAAGTTGGAGAAGAGGTTGGAGGAAGGGACACTTGTCATCTCTGTGGTGACAAGTGTCAAAGAGCCTTGCTCATGAGAGGGCAAGTGTCCAAGGGAGGAGACATGTGGCAAAAGTGCCATGTGTCTCAAGGAGAGAATATCCACACCATGGGAGGTTAGGATAAGGAGGTTAGAATGTGCAAGATAGGATAGGGTTAGTTAGACCCAAGATTAGATTGAATGGGTTAAGTTAGGAGATGGTTAGGTTGGGTGGTTAAAGTTAGGAGCCATGTGCTCATTTGAATTTAGAAATTCAAATAATTGGAAAATGACAATTAATCTCAACAAACTTGAGTTTGTTAATCTTAATTAGGGATTAGAAGAATTGATTAGTATGGGGAGACATTAATTAATTTAGAATTAATTAATCAAAGGGGGATGTGAGATGAACTATATAAATAAAAATTTAGATTTATTTACTAGTAGATGAATAGAAAAATTAATTAAATTGCTTGTGAATTCAATTAATTGGGAAGTGGAATTAATCAAATAACTGCGTATTTAATTAATTATCTTCAGACCATTTTTAGGTGTATATAGCGATAAAAATAACACTATTCCCATGATAAAGAATCACATGTTTCATGCTAGAACGAAGCATATAGAGATCAGACATCATTACATTCATGACTTGGTTCAAGATGGACAAGTGGAGTTACAGTTTTGTCCTTCATCTAAGCAAGTAGTTGACATCTTCACCAAATCTCTTCCTATATCTAGTTTTACTGCCTTTAGACATCAATTGGGACTCACCTCCATTGATCATTCAGGGGGAGATTGAAGACAAGTTCAATATTGGAATGATATGCTCAAGAATAGAATGTTGTCCCGGAGATTGCTATGTTGGATATCAAACTCAAGATTAGAATGATGCCATGGAGATCAAGACTTGAAGGAAACTACTAAGAATGTGTTTTTGTTTTGTTAATAAAATAGGAGTTTGGAAACTGCTAATATAGACATTAGTCTAGTTTTTGATAGTTTTTTAGTCTTTAGAAATGGTTGTCTAAATAATGTTTTTTGTTTTTTAGAAACTGTTATCTATGCAATGACAAAAATGCAATTAGTTTAGTTACTTTTCTTTTTGGATAGACTTGAGGAGTCTATAAATGTAATCATTGTTATTGTAAATTTTAATTAAGTTTTTGGATTTGTGTGGCACAACTGATAGCCTCTGCCCAAAAGGAGGGATCAAGAGAACGTGCATGTATCATACATTTAGCCATTTCCTTGAGAGTTCTAGTTTTGTGTTCTGCAACTCCATTCCGCTATGGAGTGTAGGCAACTGAATGCTGAATATCAGTCCCCTCAAATGTACAAAAATCCTCAAGTCTTTTTTTCACATATTCCTTTCCATTATTTGCACGAAGAATCTTGACCACTTTCCCTGATTGCTTCTCCACATGAGCCTTGAAGTCTAGAAATTTGTCAAACACTTCACTCTTATGAACAAGAAAATACACCCAAGTGAAGCGGGAGTAGTCATCAATGAAGGTAAGGACATAGCGGGCCCTACTAAATGAAGGTGATGGAAATGGACCTGCTACATCGCTGTGAACAAGTTGAAGAACTTCCAAAGCTCTCCAAGCTTTCCCCTTATCAAACTTCTCCTTGGGATGCTTGCCCATAGAACATCCTGAACATACACCCTCTGAAAAATTGATTCGAGGTAGACCTGCGACCATGTCTTTAGTGCTAAGCTGTTGAAGGTAGCGGTAGTTGAGGTGACCAAACCGCTCATGCCATAGCTTACTTTCTAAATTTGAATGAGTAAGCAAGGCCCTAGAAGGAGAAATTGGCACAAAGTGGGAGAATGAATAAAGCCTTGAGTTGTCATTGACTTGTCCCACTGCTACCAAGGCATTATTATCAAGTTCCTTTACCACAATTGAATCAAGTGTAAATTCAACCTTTTTCCCATTCCCATAGTGAGTGATTTGGTAGATAGAGTGAATATTGGTAGACAAGTTAGGAACATAAAGAACATTCTCAAATATTCCATCATCCATGTCAATTGAGCCTTTCCCTTCAACCTCAACTTGTGTATCATCACCTATGTAAATGCGAGGTACCTTTGATGGCTCCAATGAATAAAACTGCTCCTTTGTAGAACCCATGAGATAAGAGGCACTCGAGTCAAGTATCCACTACTGTGAAGAACCTGTTTTAGCCACAAATGCTTGCCCTTTTCCCTTAGACTGTGAGGAAGTGGAAGGAGATGAATCCTTCTTGTTGTAGGTGGATGACAAATTAATGTGCTTCATCTTAAGAAGATTTGTCAACTCATCAACTTGCTTGGTGTGGCATCGATGCTTATCATGACCATACTTCTTACAATAAGCACAAGTTGGTTTATCCTTCTTAGGTGGAGTCCCCTTCTTGGAAGAGGATGAAAAATCGCTTTGTGATGGGGAGGATGATTGTCCTTTTTCCTGTTGTGGCTTTGACTTAGATTGCTTCTTGTTCTTGTTGGAATCTTTGCCTTGACTCCCTTGGCTCCCTTGATTAGCCACCAAAGCCTTGGAATTTGAAGACTTGAGAATCCCCATGTTCAACAACTTAGATTGTTCTAACAACAACATTTCTGTGAAAGCATCAAATGAAGGCATAGTGTAGGAACTCCCCACTACCAAACGGTGAGTTTGGAAGCTAGAAACAAATACTACATATTCAGGTGAAAGCTTATCCAACAAGTTGAATATCAACTGAGCATCCTTTTTGTCAATTCCACAATCCTTAAGCTTTGCTCTTAGCTCATTTTCTTTGGTGACATAATCTTGGATTGTATCAAAACTCTTGGGATCCAAGTTGGTGAGATCATTGTCAATCTTGTAGCCTCTGATTTCATCAACTTGACCATACAATTTCTGAAAGATATCCCTAGACTCTTTGATTGTAGAAGACTTCTCAATATGAAAAATGAGGTCATCTGATACATACTTACACAAATTTCCAAGAGCCATGCTATTATTAGTGAGCCATTCTAACTCAACCTTAGGATCAGCTGGTGCTGCTATTGTTCCATCTATGTAATGCGTGAGCCCTTTTTCCATTAGTTTGCTCCATGCTTTAATTTTCCAATATGCATAATTATGTGGAGTTAAAGGTGGAAATTTATGATGACTCATAGCAACAAAAATGAAAGAGCACAAGGAAAGAGAGACACAATCACACAAGAAACCCCCCCAAATTCACTCAATCAAAGAACCCCCCCCCCCAAAAAAAAAAATGATGATTTGACACTTTATACTTAGTGCGTATACAATGGGTCACTTGCAAAAAATGATAAAGTGGAGTTCTGATTTCAACTTTACAACTACTTGCAAAAAATGATAAAGTCGAGCTCTAATTTCAACTTTACAACTGCTTCAAAGAGGCCAAAGGAGACTCAAACTGATAATGCAAGAGATCTAAACTAAGATCCAAGCAAATTACAAGTACCAAGTAGGCCAAAAAGGACCAATATCTAAAAGTACAATATCCACTCAAAATCTCTGCAAACCGATGATAGATTAGAAAGGATGAAAAAATATGCACTTTAAAAAAAAATGACACCTGAAAAGGAGGTCGTATGAGCCCAAACGAAGCCTTTGAAGTTGTAAAATTGAGGATTGGAAAGGTACTGCTGAGAGAATCTGAAAATTCTGAAAAAACATGTTCACCAAAATTAGAAAATAACCACACCACTGCAGAGAGAATGAAAAATTAGCCCAAATAAAAAAAACTTGCACCCAAAAAGGAGCAAAATTGAGCAAGTTATGAGCCTCCATAGTTGACTCAAAAAACCAAACTGCTCAATGGAGAAGGGTCTAAAATGTTCAAAAGGTGTTGACGCAGGCTGACATTAGCAATTCACTGTGTTAAATTTGATGACCGTATGACTGTCAAAATGGTCATCACACCCTTCTCCCTGGTTGTACGAATATGCTGATGTGGCGGCCAACTAGGCAGGTGACATGTCAGAATGTTTTTCCCACGGGCCAGTGGCCTCCTGCCACGTGGCAGACGTGGGTTCACCGGAGGGAGGTGACAGGGCCTGACGTGGAGTGCAGGTGATGGTCGGGAGTCAGGGGCTGGTGGTAGAGGATGGTGCCGACGAGAGGAGGTCTCCGGTGGTAGGCGAACGACGTGAGGTCATGGCGGCCAGGAGGCGATCGTTGTCGTCGGTGGCCGGTGATCGATGTCGGGGCCGCAAGCTGTCGGGGCCGACAGCCTGCGGCCCTGACAGGCTGAGGATGGTGCCGACGGTGGAGAATGGGAAGCTGTCGGGAAAGCGTCAAGCAGCGTACAAAGTGTGCAGGGTGACAGGGCTATGGGCCCCAAAAACTCCTACAGAAAATTAAATCTACAGAGTACAGAGTGGGTCGGGGGTGGGGTGAATTAACCCCTCGAAACCCAAAACAAATCTTTTTTTTTTTTTGAAAAAAAAACCTGCGATTTTTTATTTTTTTATTTTTTTTAATGAAAAAAATCAAATTAATATTTTTTTCGCAGAATAAAAAAATTATTTTTTGAAAATCCATACCGTACTACCCGAATTGGGTTAAAACTTCCTCCAACACCCAAAATTTGACTTTCGCCAAAATAGGTCAAGTTTATACTTGATTTTTATGGAAACAGCCTCCCAGATGCAATGGTGAGGTCGAAAATGCTCTAGGATGCCTCCAAAATACACAGTACCTCAGATCCGAAATTAGAAGTCTTCCAAGATGTCTCCCAAAACCAATCAATGAAGCTCCAATGGCTCTGATACCATGTGAGATTTTGCCAAAATCAAGGGCACAATGAAAAGCACATAAAATAGACAATAGTATGACAAGAACAAACTGTATTCTCATCAATATACAAATGATCAACTGGATTAACCAATACAATGAATATAGGCCTGCATATATAGGCAAAGCCAAATGGATATGTGAGCACACAATCATGACATGTGGCTTAATGAGAAACAAAGGTAGGTAAGAAAAAGTAGGGGTAGGTAGGAGAAATAATATAATATTCCACAAGAGGTGGATGACCCACCGAATGTGGAATGTAACAGCAAGATAACACCACAAAAGGTGGAATTTCTCCTACAGACATCATCCCTATGTGCACACTTCCCTAAGTGTCTCATATCCAAACTATGATGAGATGCATTATCCTAAGTTAACTTAAGTAAAGCGAAATTATATCCTATAAGAATAAATAATTACACCAACAATATCAATAATATTTAGTCTTCTTTTCAGTTGATGTTTTATATTTTGTGAGTGTTATTAAATTATTATAATCTTTCATAATTTTGGAAGAGAAGCAAAATGGGTTTGCAGTGGAAGAGATATGATGAATAAGGAAATGATATAAAAATTGTATCTAGTATTATTAAAGTCTAAATTTGAAAACATATTTTTTCTTGAAGCAAACTGATCACAATGACAAATTGTTAGCTTTCTTTAAAGAATAATAATCTAGATTTTTATATATTGTTTTTAACAAAAATCTACAATAATAAAAAAAATAGTGAGCCAAAAGAAAATCAAAGAGCATTAAAAAAAATTAGACTCGCTTGCAAATAGAGCATACAATTTTCTCTGAATAAAGTTGTTCTCGACAATGAATATAGTTTTTTTTGCATATAATTTTTTTTTACCAAATAATATAGAATGAGAGTAACCCGCTCTTAAAAAATCTCACATAATTTAATGTAAATAAGTTTAAAGCTAAGTTACAATAGATAGATTAAGTTCTATCATTGTTGCGGAACTCTAGAAAACAAAAGCTAAGATAAGATTCATAGTAACGACTATGTAAATAATATTAAGTTTTGCAATTAAATAATTAGAACTAGAATACTGATAAAAACCTTAAAATTTTGATTTAATACAGATACAGATATGAAGATTGAAACAAAAAAAACTTGACCTGCATGCAAGTGAGATTGAAACAAAGAAACTTGTTATCATTTTATTTTTTTAAAAAAGATTTAAATGCATGCAAATTTAATGAATAGATTTAAATAAACTTTTCTAAATCAGAGACATAAAATAATAGTTAGAGATCTCTGCACAAAAATAAAATAAAAAATTAACGAAAGCAAATCCAAGTCAAAACTCTTCTCTTATTTCCTCAAAAAGAGTGCTCCAATAGATAAATGGTAATCCTTCAATAGTGCAAGTTCAATAAATGATTAGTAGAAACCTATTCTAATACTGGATGAAAGGAAAATAACATCAAGTACCAAGAAAGAACTAATAAATGAGCAATTGTTTGAAGGTAGAGTATTACCATAAAAATGAGAAGCCAAAACCAAGAGCACGCATGCCATAATTCAAGAAGGAGACACAAGATTTGTAAAGGGGAAAAAGAAAAGAAAAAACCCCCATGATTATGAAGATGGCATAAAGCCTAAGAAAATACAATGAGAGAAAGAGAGAATGAGCTTAGCATAGAAATGCTTCCATAGAAGAAATGAGAGAGACACCTCAAATATATAGAGGTGAGAGAGGAGTTGCAAATGTAACTCCCAAGTCTAAGCATGCCATCTAGCATCCTATATGTGTGCAAAGTGTCACAATCCTCATAAGGAGGAAATATAATATTTCATATATTTGGAATAAACAAATTGAGTTGAGAAAACTCAAATACGACAAAGGACTTGTAGAGATCCTTTAGGAATATTCCTACAAGTAATAAGTAAAAGGAAATTAACTTTACCAAGTAAAGATTAATTCCTAACAATCATGATAGGGTGGAAATGATTTAGATGTGTCAAATGGCTTGATGGGAGGAAATTTTAATACATTACTATTAACCTCAACATTATACTATGCAAAGACTCAAAAAGAGGAGTTAATTCTTTTCTAAAGGTATTTGGATAAAGGGGCCACATCTGATGTCGTGGTTGCCACTTGAGCACATTGATGTTGTCATTTATCTTGATATAACCTTTGTTGGGTTTAAACTTCACAAATGATTGTTGAGCACCCTCATTCTTATCAACCAAAGCCATTGAAGAGGATGACTCAAATTGAATCGCTTGAAGACTGCACACAATTACGTAAAGGAAGTAAACTCAAAAAATAGAAGCTTATCTCTAATGTATTTTTGTAAAATAGCAATAAAAATTCTTTGAACATCATGATCAGACACTTGATAAGCAATTTCAGAATGCAAATGTTTATATCTACCAATAAAATCAGTCACTTTTTATTTAACTCCTTGCTTGCAATGAATCAAATCAGTCAAAGTAATTTTAGGATCTATAGCATCATAAATTGTCACTAGTACAATTTAAACCTTATGTTTGTGCTCCTACTTTATCATGTTTTATCACCATCCCCTCTCCAGGTCTAATTTATTCTTATTACCCAACTTTGATGTCATGTACAACCTATTGTGGGACCCACTAAGGGGTACCCACCTCCCAAGCACTTTATTTTGGTCCCCTTTGTAGTTCGGCCAGGGTGTGGTACGTCCTGGTTTGGACCATGGCGCTCTAAAACTCCATGGTCCCCCTCAAAGAGGCCCCAATTTGAAATGGGGTAGGTGTTATATAACCCTACCAGGATTTGGTCCCCGGGGCTATACATGACCATTGAAGGTCAACCTAATCAATAATTCACCTAGAAAACCCTATATAAAGATATTATATCAATTCATTTTAGATCTAGGTCTCCATCCATAGTGTTTGTGCATCCATGAAGCATTTAGAGATATTCAAGGCTGCATATTCATCCTTCAACCATTATGGAGAAAATTCATGTCAATTTCCATGCAAGCATGTGTCTGATTAGGGTTTTGTGTTTGTCATGGCATTTCATACAACATTTATGATTACATTCAAAGATCAAAACATCATCATCAATAATTGCAGATCCGAGGTCACCTTTTCCATTATACATAATCAATTAAGGGAATTCCATATGTTTAGGGGGAACCATATGGACAATGTCATCAAATATGGGATTGCTACATCAAATGTGGGAACATTGAACTTGGATTGGGTATTGGAAGCCAATTGATATTGTAAGGATGTAACAATTTGGGCTAAGTTATTGATGGTTGCTTTGGTGGATGGATTGAAATTGGACATGCTGGATTGTGATGGAGTAACACTGTTATATGTAGGTGGAGGTTAAGAATAAGGAGGTGAAACATTAGGCCCGTGCATGGGCTTCATCACGTGAATCTATACGTGGAAAGATTAGAAATTGATGTTTGGTGTAGGGTGGAGGAAGGATGGGTTAAAATAAACTTTGATGGGGCATCAAAGGGCAATCTCGGGCCTTCAGAAATTGGCTTTCTAGTGTGAGATTGGAGAGGGAATGTAATGGCTATTGGAGCTCAATGAATTGATGATGGGATGAACAATGTAGCGGAGGTTTTTGCAGCTTTGAATGCAATTTGATTTGGCAAGAGACTTGATATTTCCAAAATATACTTGAAAGGGGATTCATTAATCATTATGAATGCTATTATTTCAGGTGACACTCAGGCGTGGAATTTGTCGAAGGTGGTATCAACAATTAGAAGTGAATTGGCATTGGTACAATGCTATCAAATTAGTCGTGTAAGGCACTCAACGAATGGCATGGCTAACACCCTGTCAAAATGGGTAGTTAGTTTTGAAGTGGTTGGGGAAGTACGATTTGAAGATTTTTGTAACATTCCCTTTGATGATTAATTGAAATGGCACTCGAGTTCAATAATACCGACATTAATGAGTAGTAAGGATGGTGAGTCTATGATGGGACTTGGCATGTGGGAGTGGCAATAAATCAGCGGTCTAAGACTTGGTCATGTCATTCTCAGAATTTTTTATAACAATCTTGGGTGGTGGAGCCTTTATGGAGGCAAATTTCTCCTTAATCACATTCAGACCCCAAGCTTCTTTCTTTGGGTTGGTAATGTCATAGAGAATGAAGTGGCTTTTCAAAATAGGGGATGGTGAATTCATAGAGTTGATGGAGATGCTACCGGGGGAGGTTTTTCTGGAGGCAAAGCATAGGCATCAAACGAATATGGATATCGTCACCATGGTGGTCGCGTGGGGATAGGAATTGGGGGATACTAGAAGCAATATCTTATGGGTAGTGAGGTCGATCATTGATGATGACAATGTTAAACACAATGTACCATTGAGAGGGGGGTGAATCAATGGTTCCTAAATTCTTTTCCTTTTTAAAACAACCTTGGAATATCGGTTATCACTCTAAGCACTAAACAATCAAACCAGTAAGACAAATATGGATATCAAAAGAGGCAAACACAAATTTGCAACCCACAACATCAAATGTACAAGGAAAACCCAATATGGGAAAAACCTTGGTGAGAAATGCTACTGGAGTCTAGTACTCCAATCCAGCCTCACAAGTGAAATAATGATTTAGGGCACCAACCCAAGGAGCATCAACCCCTGCACCAAGCTCCAACTTGGTGATGTATAATGAAATACAATTTTGATACAGTTATAGCATCTGGTTGCAAATGAGTTTTGTAACACTTGATCAATAGATTTTTGTCGGTTAACAACCTTCTCTTCTTCACTTGTTCTCACACTGCCAATTATCAGATTACTCTCTCTGATCACTCACCGGTTACTCTTGGCCTGTCTTCTTTCTCTCTCAGCCTCACAACACACTATGTCACACTCAAATGCCTTCTTGATCAATCACACTTCACTAGTTAGCTTAACTGTTAGACCTATAACAGTTTACCGGTTACTCTAACTCTGCGGGTTAAACCCTCTCATCGGTTTGCCTGCTAACTAACTCTGCAACTTTCTTAGAATAAATTCTAAGGAAGATGATCTTTCTCCTTGCTCAAGCTCTCTTCTATCTCATTCTTCGCATCAAGCATCATTGATTTCTATCTCGATCTCACATATTTATCATCTAAGGTTCCCACCAAAAAATGCATTCAAACAGTGTCATGTTAGGTTTTGCCTTCACCAACTCGATCCATATTGGATTTGATTTGATCTGCTTTTCCAGGGAGATGATCTTCATGTCATCGATCAACACCACCAATGCCTCGCATTCCAATGTGGGTTTTCTAAAATTGAAGGTTTTCTAAAATTGAAGTTTTGCACCATGTTTTTCTGTATTTCTCTGTCATACACCATTAATGGCTCGACTGTTTCCTTCTGCAAACCGGTACGAAGATCAAATATTCTTGTAGGATAAGTTCAATCGCATGCTATCTTGTCTTCCTCGAGCCACAATCTTCTGGCATCCTCCATGACTTGTGGGTTCTTCATAAAAGTCGACTTGCTTGCTGACTGTTATGTCGATGCATACTTCACCAACCTGTGCTTTATCACCACCTGGCTTCTAGCTGTCATTTTTGTAGACATCCACCTCTTCTTGGTTTTCTATGTTGGTTTGACATTCTTTGTTGACCAAGATTGACTATCGGTTCAATTTACCTTACCGGTATAACCAACAACACATCCTCTTGACAATTCATCTTGCCTTCCAGTATGTCTTCATGCCATTCTTTTTGTTCTCCTCACCGGGTGTTGTGATTCATTTAACATTCCACCACTTCATCATAAACAAACAACCAACCTTCATACCAGTTTATGCCTTACTAGTAAGCCTTCTTTACTGACAAATGACACAATTCATGTGTACCGACAACCTTCCTTTTGTCTGCTCACTTACATATGGATTGACATCATATGTCTTACTTTTCTTATATCGGTCACCACTTCTTACACATTGGTGACCATGCCAAACCAGTTGACATCAATGACAACTTAATGCCAATAATGCCAACAATCTCCCCCTTTGGCATTGATGTCAACTAATTGCAAGACTTCATACCGGTAGATTTCTCCCCCTTTGACACAATGACAAAGGGTACTATATACTCCCCCTTTAATCCATACCTATCTTCCCCTTAGACTGATACCAGTGATTACAGCCGGTACTGAGACATATAGCCTTGAACTTTCCCTATGATCAACATGTGGTTCAAGAGTTATAGATGCTGCTATGAAATCCCCCTGAACCATATAATTCCTTACTAACTTAAGTGCATAAGGCAGGTGACACAACTCCCAACTTGTGTCTTAAGTACTCAAAAGTGCTTACCGGTAATGATTTGGTAAAAATATCTGCCACTTATTCTCCTGTAGGGACATAGTCCATCTTTACTTCCTGTCCTTCAACCTTCTCTGTGAGGAAATGATACTTGATGGCTATATGCTTTATCTTGGAATAAATCACCGGATTCTTTGATATGTTGATGGCACTTGATTTATCACACTGGATGAGAATGGGATTAGTGATGTCCACTTGCATGTCCTTGAGGGTTTTCTTCATCCAAAGTACCTAAGATTAACATGTAGAAACAACAATGTATTCTGCTTTAGCAGTTGATAGGGAGACTAAATCTTGCTTCTTGCTATGCCATGAGACCAACTGGTCACCTAGGAAGAATGCACCACCACTTGTGCTCTTTTGGTCATCAATGCAACTTGCCCAATCAACATTAGTGTATGCTTCCAAGATGAATTCCCCTTATTTAGGATACCACAAACCATAATTGAGTGTTCCTTGCAAGTACCTAAAAATTTTGCTGACGACATTTATATGTGACTGCTTAGGTGCAGCTTGAAATCTAGCCACCATGCACATTGCCTACACTATATCCGATCTAGAAGCAGCAAGATACAATATATTGCCTATCATGGATCTATACAATGTCTGATCCACCACCCGTGATTCATCATTCTTGCTTAATTTGCTTCCGGTCACCATGGGGGTACTTATCAGTTTGCAGTCCTCCATTTGAAATTTCTTCAACATATCCTTAACATACTTGGTTTGTGAGATAAAGATTCCCTTATCTTGTTGTGATATCTGCAAACCAAGAAAGTATGTCAATTCTCCAAGCATTAACATCTCAAATTCTGACTGCATCTGATCAACAAATTCTTTGCAAAGGGTGTCCTTATTGCCTCGAAAAATAATGCAATCTACATACACAACCACAATGGTCATGTGGTTTCCATCTTTCTTTATGTATAAATTGTTGTCAGCACTCCCCTTTTTGAATCCTTTCTCCTTCAGGTACTGATCTAGCCTTGAATACCTTTGTGCAATAGTATGAACCACTTCCTTCCAATATGTGTCTGGTAGACTGGCCTCATTTAACATGGTTCTGGCCATCTCCTTGACTGTCATGTTCTTCTTTTTTTACCACACCATTTTGTTGTGGAGTCCTAGGGGCTAAGTATTGCCTTTTAATTCCATGTCTTTCACAATTATCTTCAAACTCATTTGATGTGAACTCTCCACCCCGATATGATCTTAGACATTTCAATTTGCACCCACTTTCCTTCTCTACCATCTTCCTAAAGATCTTGAATCTGTCAAATGCTTGTGATTTATCTTGCAAGAAAGTAACCCATGTCATTCTTGAATAGTCATTAATGAAGAGCATAAAATATCGTTCACCGACAAGAGCTCTTGTCCTAGTTGGACCACACAGATCTGTATGTACAATTTCAAGTGGTCTTGAGGCGTTGTATTCTTTTGTTCTGAAGCTCACCTTAGTCTGCTTCCCTTTCACACATTCATCACAAAATGTGCTTACATGTTTGATGATGGGTGGAATATTTCTTACACACCCCTTTTTGCTTACTGCAACTAAATTATCAAAATTTATGTGGCATCTTCTATGCCACAACCAACTTTTATCCACTTGTCCCAACATACATTGGGATTCAAAACATTCTTTCAGATTGTATACATTACCATATGTCCTCTTTCCTTCGGCTATAGTTTGACTGATACTCTCTTTCTTTATCTAGCAGCTGGTAGAATCAAAGGTGAATTTGTAACCTTTGTCACACATTTGACTCACACTCCGCAGAATGTGCTTTAGGCCTTCCACATAATACACATCACGTCCCTTCAATTTTCCATCAATATTTAGAGTACCTTTTCCTTTTATTTTGATGGATGAGTTGTCTGTGAATCTTACTGAACCACCATTCCAATCTTCAAGCTTAATAAATTTCTTTTTATCACCGGTCATGTGGTTGGAACAACCACTGTCTACAACCCATAGATTTTTCCTTTCAACATGTAAGGCAGTCTACACTATCAGACTTGACTCTGCCTTACCATTTTCTTTCTCAACCCATACCGGTTTGGTTTCCTTCTTCTTGTCAGCTGCTATTTTTTGCTCCAGTTTAACTACTAGTTCTTGATTAGGATCTGTCCTCTTCTGCTTGATTTTCTCATTTTTACAAAACTTTGCTATATGTCCAAACTCTTGACAGTTATAGAATTTCACATTTTCATTTAAGGATGAATCTTTGAAACTATTGTAGGACACTAGTTTATTCTTCCTACATTCAAAACTCCTATGACCAAATCCATTGCACTGAAAACAGACAACATTCATATCCCAAAGTATATTAAATGGATTTCTACTTTCATAACTCATAGTGGGCTTATTGGTTAATCTATAGTCAGCTATTCTATGTCCAAATTTGTTACACCGGTAACAATAACCATGAAAGTTTGGAACATACCGGTTAGGTTACCTTGGTCCTACAAATGACTGCCTCACCGAGGGTCTTCCTTTCATGTTGCTGACTCTAGTGAATCCTTCATGATCAACTCTTGCATTTTTCCTTGGATCTGCATGTCAGTACATTGAATGTGGCCTCCGGTTCATTGATTGTGTATACCAGTTTGTGTGGCAGTTTCTAACAACATTTGCATATGTCTTCTTACCGGTATCCTTGCTTACCATGAATGTCTTCTTCTCTTCACCTTCATTTGAAGAAGTGAATTGTATCTCCTTATCAGACGTGTCTCTACTATTTGAACTGTATCCTTCTTCAAATCCTAAGCCGCCAATATCTTTAGATGGATTCTAATTGCTCAGCATCTTGTCGAAGGCTTCGATGTTGCCTTCATATTTGTTAGAGTATTCGGGTATTTACTTGATTAATTAAACAATATTTATTTAATTATTTAGGTTCCCTTTATCTCTTTCACACTTAAGCTAACTTTAGGTGCATAATAATTAATTCTTTTATTAATTATTATGTGCAAGCCTAGGTTTTCCTTTTTAGGGTTTCTTGACCTATTAGAGGTTGGATTCTTTTCATTGTATTGTAAGGATTATCACATTACATATTTTTGTGAATATTGAGCTCTCATCTTTTGAGCATATTTTTCTGTGGTTTTGCTTTTAGTTATTTTTGCTTCCTTGCTTCTCCTTGTAACAGATTATTCAGCTTGCAGAAGATCTTTAGGCTCCTGTGGTGTTGTGTTTCTCAACTCTCACATGGTATCAGAGCTTCAGATCTGTAGCTATCTGTTCTTGTTTTGAGATTTTTTGCATTGGAAGTAGATATGGGGTTTCAGGAAGTTTTTATTTTGTACTTAGGGATAGGCCTTTTTTTCTGAGCACTTTGGGCCTAAACAGACCTCACCATTGTGCTTAGAAGGCCCCAAAACCCCTATAGTCATATAAAACTTGACCTTTTTTTGCTCCTGAGCCTCTGGGAGTACTTTTTCTCTAGTACCAAGCCATACGGCCCTGCACACAGTTCGAGAAAAAAATCAAAAAGATATATTTTTTTGCCTTTTTACGACATGCAAGCCAATTTTTTGATTTTTTGAAAAAAATCATAAAAAATATCAAAAATAAAAAAAGTTATTTAAAAGGGCGAAAAAAAAGGTTTTTGGAAAAATAAAAATAAAATGTTTTGGGGGGTTCCCGACGGTATGCAGGGTACCGTGGGGCCCCTTGCCATCCTGCAGGAGCATCGTCGCTGTCAGTGCGGGCTTAGGCCCCGCTGCCTACCGGCCTCCGGCCGCTGCCGACGCCCTCTGGCCCCCGCCAGCCTCGCTGTCGCAGCTCCTCCCCGACCCCGCCTACGACCCTTCTCCCTGCCGCAGCACCCTGGCCTCCGCCGAACCCACCTCCCCACCGGTCCCTTCCATCTAGTGCTGGGCCCACCCCACCGATGTTGGTGCTCTCCCCGCTATCGCAGGTGCTTCCCGACCGCCCTTCCTGCCGCTGCCGTCGCCACCGCCGGTGCTCTCCCTTGCCGGCTACTCCCTGTGCTTCCCGACCACCACCCATGCCCACTGGAACCCATCGCCTGACCACCGCCATGCCACCCAGCCGCCACCATTGAGCTGCCCATGGGCCACCTCCGCCCGACCCTGCCACCAGACTACCCCTCTCTATTGTTTTGAAGCGGGGTTTGGTTTTTTTCCTCATTACTTGGACAAACAGAGTCATTTTTTTGAAAACGAATAGGTGTCGGAAAGATGGTTCTGAGCCGGACCTCGTGATGTTAGAATTTTTTTCCAATTTTGCTGTTTGACTATGTTTTTTTCTAGTCAAAGTGGGGTCTCTTTTTTGCACTCTGGGAGCCATAGAATGAGCATCCGAACTCCGTTTTTTGAAAACTTTATATCGTTGGAAAGCTTGTCCTATGTACTTTTCAGCCATATGAGTTTTCTTTCCAGATTCTGCTCCAATAATGTTTTCTTCAGTTTTTTTCTTTTTCAGCACTCTGTGGATATCTTGGTTGTTTGAGGTCCCGAGATCTCTTCTTTGAGTAGGATGTCTCTATTTTGGTTCTCCTTTCTATTTCCATTCTTCTTGTCATTGTAGCTTCTTTTATGCAAACACACTAAGATAAAGTGCCATTATGCATTGTTTACTTGGGATCTTGCACATCTTGTGCCTTATTGTACATGCACTACTTATAAAGTGCCATGAAGGGGTTGATGTTTGCCTTGTTTGCCATCTACCTTTGTCCAATGAGTGTTCCTTCCATGAAATTCACCTCATGCCGTGTGTCAAGTGAGTGTTCCTTCCACGACACTATGTACTGTCTCTGCGCCTTCGATGTTCATGGTTCTTCGTCAAGCAGTTCCTGTTGGCCTTTCTTTTCAGTGTACTTGTCGCTCTCCCTTTTCAGCATTATGGGGAGGTTTGTCCTATTGGTTCTAATGCTTCCATGGTTCGATTGATCAGCTCTTCAGGCTTTGGTTTCTCATGCCATCTGTATCCTCGAGTTCAGTTGTTTTCCTTTGTTTGCCTTCTGATTCGAGTAGTGTCATTTGAGGGAACTCATACAAATTACAGTCTTCTCTACCTGGTCATGTTCTATTTTGGAGGTTCTTTAGTTCAACAATTATTCTTTGACAGTGTTTGCAGGTTCTTCATGCTTCAGTGATTCTTCTGATCTTCTCTTGTTCCTATCTTTTTGGAACATTTCTTGTTTGGAGGCTTTTTCAGTCCTTCTTCTTGAGCTTTCATCTCTTCTTGGAGAGGAGTTTTGTTCCCATGGGGTTTTCTCCTTTTTCTCCACTTTACAAAGATTTTATTGTATTTGGGTACCTGATCAGGCCTTGTTGCTGGGACCCATCTTTCTTGCTTTCAGTAGTTGTTCTAGGTTTTAGCTTCTTCCTAAGTCTAGCTTAAGGGGGGTGTTAGAGTATTCGGGTATTTACTTGATTAATTAAACAATATTTGTTTAATTATTTAAGTTCCCTTTATCTCTTTTACACTTAAGCTAACCTTAGGTGCATAATAATTAATTCTTTTATTAATTATTATGTGCAAGCCTAGGTTTTCCTTTTTAGGGTTTCTTGAACTATTAGAGGTTGGATTCTTTTCATTGTATTGTAAGGATTATCACATTACACATTTTTGTGAATATTGAGTTCTCATCTTTTGAGCATATTTTTCTGTGTTTTTGCTTTTAGTTATTTTTGCTTCCTTACTTCTCCTTGTAATAGATTATTCAACTTGCAGAAGATCTTTAGGCTCCTGTGGTGTTGTGTTTCTCAACTCTCACAATATTTGCTTCTAACTTTCATTTCTTCCTTACTTTTTTTGAGCTCCTTTACGAGCTTCACTATTTTTGCTTCCAGATCTTGATGCTCCTTTTCCTTCTTCATCAGATCAGAGGATGTAAATTCACATATCCTCTTGGCTTCTTCCAGCTGGAGTTTCAAGTTAGATATAACTTGATTGGACTCATCCAAGGATTGTTTCAAGAGACCTTGTTCATCTATTGCAACAAGCTTGAACTTCTTGAGTTCTCTTATTGTTTTACTCAGCTCCTCAAGAGCACTTATAAGCTCACCTTCTAGATCCACTTCAACCTCAATGTCTTCTTCCTCATCTTCACCAACCGGTTCATCAAGTGCCATAAAGATATTAACTTCTTTGTCATTCTCATGGTAGTCATCTTCTGATGCACTTTATTCATCTGTGGCATCATCCTCAATAGTGTATAGGTTGTTTTGCTTCTAGTAGCCTCTTCTTCCTTTCCAGTAGACATTTCTTTCTTTGTCATTACTAGCAGATTTACTAAAACTTCTTGACTCATCTCCACTGGTTTCATTATAAGGACATTTTGCAGCAAAGTGTCCAACTTTACCACACTTGAAACATTTGAGTGGTAACTTTCCTTTATACTTGTCGGATCCTCTCTTGAGCTTTTTGACAAAGTTTTCTACCTCAGCATCTGAGTCTTCACTAGATCCTTTATGAGCAACCTCTGCTTTTCTCTTCTTGGTGGAGTTGAATGCTGCCTCTTTCCTTGAGGATGCATCACTGATTGTTCTCATTTCATAGGATGTTAGTGAGCCAAATAGCTCACCCATTGTGAAGATCTTCAGATCCTTGGCTTCTTCTATGGTAGAAACTTTAGTATCATACTTAGGTGTGAGAGATCTAAGTACCTTTTCGACAAGAATCTCATCTACAATTTCTTCTCCAAGTCCTTTGATGGTGTTCACAGTTTCATCTATTATGTGAAGGTAGTCTACAATATTTTCTTCATCCTTCATCTTGATGCCTTCAAGTTGACCCCTTAGTGCTTGCAGCTTGGCCTCTTTGACTTTTGCATCTTCTTCAAATAACCTCTACATTTTATCCCAAGTCTCCTTGTCGGATGCACAGTGCATGACCTTGACAAACTCATTATCAGACAAGCCGCTTAAGATAGCATGTTTAGCCTTTGCATTATTCTCATACTCCTTCTTGGCATCCGGATCAGTGGGAGGAACACTAGGGATAGTATACCCATTCTTGACAGACATCCACACATCAAAACCAAGGGAGGAAATATAGGTCTCCATTCTTCTACTCCGAAAGGCATAGTTAGATCCATCAAACATGAGGGCTTTTGAGGAGGCAGACTCATTTCTTGCCATTGTGTTCTAAGGCTAGAATCTACCTAAGCATTAATCAACCGAGAACCTAGGCTTTGATACCAATTGTTGAACACAATGTACCACTGAGAGGGGGGTGAATTAGTGGTTCCTAAATTCTTTTCCTTTTTAAAACAACCTTAGAATACCGGTTATCACCCTAAGCACTAAATAATCAAACCGGTAAGATAAATATGGATATCAAAAGAGGCAAACACTCAAATGCAACCCACAACACCAGATGTACGAGGAAAACCCAATATGGGAAAAACCTTGGTGAGAAATGCTACTGGAGTTTACTGCTCCAATCCAACCTCACAAGTGAAACAATAAATTACAATGATTTAGGGCACCAACCCAAGGAGCACCAACCCCTACAGATTTAGGGCACCAACCCAAGGAGAACCAACCCCTGCACCAAGCTCCAACTTGGTGATGTATAATGAAATACAATTTTGATACAGTTATAGCATCTAGTTGCAAATGAATTCTACAACACTTAATCAATAGCTTTATGCCGGTTAACATCCTTCTCTTCTTCACTGGTTCTCACACTGCCGGTTATTAGATTACTCTCTCTGATCACTCATAGGCTACTCTTAGCCTCTCTTCTTTTTCTCTCAGCCTCACAACACACTATGCCACACTCAGATGCCTTCTTGATCAATCACACCTCATCGATTAGCTTCATTGTTAGACCTGCAACAGTTTACCGGTTACTTTGTCTTTGCTGATTAAACCCTCTCACCGGTTCACCTACTAACTAACTCTGCAACTTTCTTAGAATAAATTCTAAGGAAGATGATCTTTCTCCTTGCTCAAGCTCCCTTCTATCTTATTCTTGACATCAAGCAGCATTGATTTATGTCTCGAGCTCACATATTTATCATCTAAGGTTGCCGCCAAAAAATGCATTCAAATAGTGTTGTGTTAGGTTTTCCTTCACCAACTCTATCCATATTGGTTTTGATTCGATCTGCTTTTCCAGGGAGATGATCTTCATGTCATCAATCAACACCACCAACGCCTCACATTCCAATGTGCGTTTTCTAAAACTGGAGGTCTGCACCATGCTTTTCTGCATTTCTCTGTCATACGCCATTAATGGTTCGACTATTTTCTTCAGCAAACTGATACAAAGTTCAAATATTCTTGGAGGATAAGTTCAATCGCATGCTAGCTTGTCTTCCTTGAGCCGCAATCTTTTGCCATCCTCCATGACTTGTGGGTTCTTCATAAAAGTAAACCTGCTTGCTGATTGTTATGTCGATGCACACTTCACCGACCCATGCTTTATCACCACCTGGCTTCCAGCTCTCATTTTTGTTGACATCCACCTCTGCTTGGTTTTCTATGTCGGTTTGACATTCTTCGTTGACCAAGATTAATACCAGTTCAATTTACCTTACTGGTATAACCAACAAATTGAACAATCATTCTTACCGACAACACATCCTCCTGAAAATTCATTTTGCCTTCTGGTATGTCTTCATGTCATTCTTTCTATTCTTCTCACTGGGTGTTGTTGAGATTCATTTAACATTCTGCCTCTTCATCACAAGCAAACAACGAACCTTCATACCGGTTTATGCCTTATTGGTAAGCCTGCTTTACCGACAGATGAGACAATTCATGTGTACCAATAACCTTCCTTCTATCTGCTTACTCACATATGGATTGACATCATATGTCTTACTTTTCTTATACTGGTCACCACTTCTTACACACCGGTGACTATGCTACATTGGTTGACATCAATGACAACTTAATGCCAATAATGCCAACAGACAAGTTGGTGGGTTTAAACTTTGTGCTTGAATGGGCAGTTCTTGGTGCGGGCTTTGATGTCAGTGAGGTTTTTGAGGACCTTGTGATGGTGGAATTACATGAGCTTGTCCCTTTCATGAGGTGGTTGACTGGTTTCAACCATGACGAACGACGTGCAAAAGCCCTCGTTGCATGGGATTCATTGAAGAATCTCCTTAAGCAGAGGGAGGCGCTTGGTGGTAGCAGATGGTGCGAGTGGTGGCAATGGCAGCATGTGGAAGAGGAAGGAAGCCAAGGAAGGAAGCTGAGGAAGCAATGAGCGACGAGATGTGTTGGGGAGGACATGGTAGGGTACCTTTTGCATGTTCTCCTCTGTCTAAAGTGTTATTTTTTCCTTTTTGGTTAAGCGATATGGTGTGTAAATTTTTACGTGTCTCTATATTTTTGAGTATATAGGGTTTGTTGATATGGGGGTCACATCTGTGACAATTTTGTAGTGAAGTTAAGGGTAGAACCGAGGGTAATGGTTGATGGATGTTGGTGTATGAATTGAGCAAAATGTTTTATCCTAATACTTTCTCTGTACAGGGCTCTTGGGATAGGCAGGGTAGTAAATAGGTGATGGCTCTGAATTTTTCTTTTACAAAGATGCCATGAAGTCGAATTTTTTATGAGCAATGGATTAAGGGCTAATGGGTGTATTGATGATAATGGTTGAATGCCACTGATGGAGGTGCTTGGGGTCTTTTGCTCGATATCTGTATTACAATATATGTTGGATAGATAGGATAGATGGTAGGTTATGGCTCTGATTTTTTGCTCTCACAAAGCTTGTATGGTGCCAAGATGATTTTACCTTATTGTACTTTTATAAATATTATTAATAAAATATACTTTGTTACTGACCAAAAAAAAGGAGGTGAAATATTGTGGTATGTAAGTATGGGAGATTGGGATACAAATAGAAGACTCACAAAAGGACGTATGTAAGAATATTGATTAACAAGATTTCCCCCATGATTAACACGTGTATGATTAATATTTTGTGTGGAAGTAGCCATAATAGAAGACGTAAATGTAGGCACGCTAGGTAAGGATGTAGGGATAGGAATGGAATGATTGACTTGGCTAGTGGGTTGACAGTAGCCAAGGACTTCGACACAACTTTTAATTGGTATGATATTACCATAAACAATATGAGCAAGGGCATAAAACAAATCAACATCAATTTTATCACTTTGCACCATTATTTTTAATCCTTCAAGGAAAGGGATTGCCTCGCTTTCCGAGTATTGTTGACTCATTCATTGTTGAATATTTTCAAATTCATTGGCAATCTTATCCAATAGGTCAATAGTAACCCTAGTTAGTGATTCATCCATGTCATGATAATCATGAGGGGAATGAGGATAAATGATGTCATTTGTTGGATTAGAGGAAGCACAAACATTCTCATGGAACAGGTGATCTAATTGAGGCTCCTTATCCTTAGTGGTTAAACCTTGGGAAGCTTTAATTGTATAACTTTTTCTCATCTGAATATTATATGTAGGAATAATGGTAACAAAAATCATGCGCAAAGGAGGGAAATTTGAATGCAAAAATTGGAAAATATGATTAAGCAATGCAATTTGTTGTAATAATGATTGATTAACCAATTAATTAAGAAATTCGATTTGTGATTTTGAACAATAAATGCCTTTAAATCATAACATAACATGTCATAATAATCATATTTGAAAATACACTTGAAAAATTATGCAACCCACAAGTTGATTTTAGAATAATAAATTAGGGGTTTTAACCTCTAAATTTATTAAATTCAATTAAAAAAAAAACTACGAGTGCAAATTTGAATTTGAAAATGCATACACAATTAGATATGAGCCAAGAAATCAGAATTAAGCATGAAGGATGTCGGGTTCACCAAAATGTAATGGAGGAAAATTGGGGATCAAGGTTTTACCAAGTAAATCCACTAAATAAACCAATTAACACCACCACGTTGAAAGAAGGTTGAACCCAATAGATTCTAGGCTCAATCACAATGAGGAAAGGTCTGAGATTCTGATTGGATTCAACTATTTTGAGACTATTTATCCTCTTTCTTAGTTGAATTTGTATTGTAATTGTGAAATTAGGGTAAAAGCATGAATAATTGAAGTAAATTGATAGAAATAGTAAGCTACATATGCCCCATGGAGCCACCAGCTGAGATTTGGGAAAAATAAGATGTTTAGAACCTATTCTCAGAAGTTTGGCCTGATTTTTTAGCACCAGGTAGCACCGATCCGCCCTGTTCCTCTGAACTTGTTGTCATCAAAAGATGAACCTATTCATCATGTTAGAAACACAGTTGTCATTGCACCAAAATATCGACCCATTTATGCCCAATACAGCTGCGAGAATAATGAATCCACGAGAGGCAGTTAAGCCATGTCGTGAACCCAAATGTCATGTTGCACAACACAAGGAGACCAAGGACGCACACTTTGCAACAATCCCCCCCCCCCCCCAAGTGCAAGTGAGGGGTTCAAACCTGTGACCCAGGCTTTGATACCACTTGTTAGAAACACATTTGTTGTTGCACCAAAATTTTGACTTGTTAATGCCCAATACAACCGCGAGACTTAATGAATCCACGAGAGGTGGTTAAGCCATGTCACAAACCCAAGCATCACACTACACAACACAAGGAGACCAAGGGTGTACACCTTGCAACACATCACTGTTGAATATGCCAAATTTCTTAAGTGCAGCTCTTGCACCTGTTTCTTGGACACAGAAAGAGAGAGAAAGATGTTGAGAATAAGGGTTTGCCTTAGGTCAAACCCCAGTTTTGGAATTAACAATGAAATTGAATTGATAAGTATATTAAAATACTCTCCTTTTAAGGCTAAAAATATTTGAAATGTCAATGTAAACCTTGATGAAGTTTTGTTTTACCCTCAAAAAAAGGTTTTAGGGTTTGATGTAGGATTTCTTTATAAAACATTGATCATGTATGCCATCTTCAATACTCAAGAACTTGACTTCACTTCTACTCTGATGTGTGATGAATAACTAATTGCTTGTACACATGAACGTGATTGAGATCTTGAATTCACTTAGGTGATTTATTCACTTAGGATTAGGATTTCAAATGAGAGGGGTAGACCTCCTTTTATACTTTTCTGCTAGAAAAACAAATTGATTTTTTGGAACAGGCCAACATAGGAACACATTTATCGCTTCTGAAATGACCATTGTGAGGCCCCAAATTAAGGCTTGATTAGGAGGACTAGGGCGTGGACCACCCTGGTCCTAATTTAGGTATGCCCTGGTCCTAAAAATAAAGACTCCAAAATGGGGAGGGAATTGGACAAATGATGAAAATGCAAGATTGGAATAAAGTGTGAGTAGAATCAGCACTGCATTTAGGCGTCGAAAGTCGGAACACGAAAGTGAGGACAAAATTTTAAGTGAGTACAATTTAGGATGCTACACTTCCTAAGGGAAGGAATGTTGTTCAAGAATCATGGAGCATCTTCTACATTCTGTTTAGAGAATTTACCATTTGTGCATATTGTACATTGAGGGGGGATACATAGTCTATCTTCTTCTCTCTTGTTGGGGGGGGATTTTTACTCACATGGGTTTTTGTCCTTATCGTTCTTCTTTGAGAGTATTTTGTATTTTCATCTTTCTTTTTGGGAGGAGTTTTGTCTCTTTGAGTTTTTTCTTTTTCTCCATTTATGAGAGATTGCTTTACATTTGTACATGGGTAACTAACATGGCCTAGTAGTCGGGACCCACCTTGCATTGTTTGTTTTTGTGTACATTTTCCCTAAGTTACACCTAAGTGGGAGGAAAATAGTGTAATTAAAGTGTTGTACTTTGTACCTTGTTACCATGCTATCTCTTTTCCACCTTAGGTGGGTGATCCACCTTTAGTGGACATATCACACTATCACTTTTCCACCTTATGTGGGTGATAATTTACCACTTTATGTATCATGTCACAACATTAAGACACTTGTCATAATCGTATGCCTTCCTATGTTTCAGTTTTGCCTTTTTAACCAAGGGGTCTCATTTGTACACTCATATCAATTTTAATGCATTCACAATTTTTTTTTGTCATATTATTTCTCTCTTGTTCTTGTACTTTTCATTAGGCCTCTAGATGTTGGGTGCCTACCTTCATAGCCAAATCTTACAAAGAACTTAGTAGAGGCCCAAGTGGTAATTAAATCTATCAAGTCGCTTATTAGAATGATCAAGCCTCTTCCTAACAAATAAAACTAATGAAAGAATGAATAAAAAATGACAAGGGTGAATAACCCTTCTCCAAGTGAATAAAATCAAAATGACCAACAAAACCCCCCTCAAGGTGATGAACATAATAACATAAACCAATAAAATGAATCTACCCCAAAGGCTCTCATTTGTCACCTTTATGTATCATATTATAATGTTAGAGGTAGGAGGCACTAAATTTTTTACCAAAATCCACTCAAGATAGTGAAGGACCATGAATTCCTAAGTAGTGAACGCTTACAATCCCTCCATAACCACACAAATTGATCTAAATTAAGAAATTCCTCGAATACCTCTATATTTCATCATGTGGTCACATGACAGAAGTAATGAGGCCTATATACCTTTTTCTGATGCCATTTAATCTAATAAATATGTACCAACTAGATAGAATCCCTACCAATCAAACACAAAATTATACAACCCCACCTAAAATCTAGTTGACAAATCTTGAAACTATAACTATAAAATAAGTTATAAATTTCAACAATCAAAACCAATAAGGCAACCCAATCCCTCCCAAGGGACCTACCTTCAAAGGACCACCTCCTTTAGTGCATGATCCCTTTTGGGATATATCTAAAATATATAAAAATATATTTAGACCACATGATCTATATGAGAAAAATAACAGGCATGCACCTTTAGTGTAAGGAAGCTAAGGTAGTGTCCAACAACTTGCTACGCTAATCTTCACAGGAGAGTTATGAAAAACTTTTTCAGATCTTTACAATAGTCACAAAAACTTAAATAAAAATAAACATAAGGTGCATCCATACCATAACATGATGGTTTACATGGTAAAAACCCTTTGAGGATTAAAAATATCCCCACCCCAAAAGTTCCCCAATATATTATATTAAAATCAACAAGATTATAATATACTTACAAAGAAAGATTCTCACAAGAGTATTGACTAACTCCTACTAAGTGCAATAGGTTGATGCAAAAACTAAATGCGTGTAGCTCAATAGACCAATGTTCCATTATCAATTAACTTATTATCTCATAAAGGTTCATTTAATTATAAACCAAGGTCATGTTTTCTTGGATGATGTTATCACTATATGTGCGATTGAGGACCCTCTAAGTTATCCTATTAGTTTGGTATAGAAAATTAATTGAAATTAACAACTTGGATTGGAAATAAAACAATGTTGAAAGTAATCATAATTACACAATGGTTGCTATGGGTTATTGGTTAATTGACACGATAGTGGTTGTAGGTGATTTCCTATGATAACTATGTTGTAGCTTAAGATATACAATTTTATTCTATCAATGCTACTAATTGATCATGCTAACCTAACTTGAAGTGAGTTAACATAACAATTAATCTATCAAATTAAGTATCAATCCATCTAACATTAATACTAACAGCCTACACTAAGAAGGGAGTTACAATACTTCAAGTGGTCCTAGCTTAAGAGTTGTAACCTTTGATAAATAATGCTCAATCTAACTCAAAGTACCATCAACATTCCATCCTTTATTCAATATTCAAAATATATACATAAGTTGGCAATAACAATCTTTTTGATTTGACAAGAAGCTATAATATGATCTAACAGCTAAATGACTAATATATTCTTGATAACCCCAAACTCTAACAAGATCTAGAATTAATGCATGAATCTCGAGAGTGGATTACTTTAGGACTCTAAAAAACCTTACTAACAACTATCGATCCTTCATGAAAATGAGGATGACTTTTTCTTCTCCATGACTAGTAATAACAACCTAACTAATAGGAGGCAATAGTTACACAATTCTAATCAAACTCATATTACATTTGAAGAATGGTCAAAATAGGGAACATGTAGGATAAAACAAATGTCATTATGAACCATATTCACTTTGCTCTACAAGATTCTCCTTGCCATTTGAATGCATATATTCTGTAATTTATAACATCAATACAAAGAACATTCAATCGCTTCCATTCTTGATAGTTGCATCACATTCAATACCTCTACAATTGGCAACTTACAAGCTGCAAGGGACAACATACTATGGTTAATATACTCTGGTTGAAAGTTAGCAGTTTAACTTATTGCTGCAAGCTAGTGTCTAAAAAATCATTCATTCACATTATTACCATTTCTAACATCATAAAATTATATGATCCATAAATATTCACAAAAAACACATGCTTTCGTCATATGACATATACCACCCATAAAACTTGGAAATTCTTAATAAAGTTCAAGCTAATGTCTTATAAGCATATAAAATATCTTGTAAAGTATGATATAAAATTGGTAAAATAGGGTCAATCTTAGAACTCATCACTCCCTCCAACTATCTGCTTGCTTTTCCTCATGCAAGCTAAGGCCTCAAGTTATATTGCAATGTAGTGAACCTATACTCTACTAACTCAATGGCACCCTCTCCTTGCTTCAAATAAAAACCTTTATGATCTGTTATCTTGTCCAACCTTTCAGTATCTACTACTACATCCACAAGCCTTCTTCTTGACAAATGAGGAATTGGGTATATGAGAAGTGGTGGATAAAATTTAAGCAGAAGCTAGGCGATATGAGTGTCCATTGATGATGTGTTATACCTATCTACCCTAGAAGTTGTTGCAATGTAGTTATAAATAGAATGGGGTTCTTTCTTCTTCAATTTTGGAGTGATCCGATTCCACCTACACTAGAAAAATACTAATGTTGTCTTCCCAACCCTCTAACCAATTCTTTAAATATCTAGTAATCTTGGTTTGTGCATTGTAGGATTTTGCTAGTCATGTTTGGGTTACTTATTAACTCTATCCACTCCTCTACAATATGTTAGGATATGTTGCCTCCGATCTTGTATGAAGAGGAATTGATTTCTCTCTTTATTGATATTTTTGGAGTTATATTTCCCTTTGATGCTCATTCCTCATGTATGATGCAAAAGTTTTGATTTGAACATCACCTACATGCATGAAGGGGATTCCATGCAATGTTTAGAATGAATAGCTAGATTGTGCAAATAGAATTCACACAATTGATCTTACATTTCTAGAGTTACTCTTAGGTAGGTGGTAAGAAATTCCCTCGGTATGATTACTAAAATAGGGAGATCACTAATTAATTGGCTAATATAGGAGCATAAGAATTTTTCTTGCAAATATAAAGCATAGACTTGATAGGTGTCTACAACTTACTAACCAGTTTGTTAAAACTAGTTTATCTATTCTAACTATCAATTTTTTTATTTTTATTTTTTATCTTTGAGTATCTTTCCTCAATTTCAATTGTATGCTTGGCCTTAGTGCCTTCTCTTTCTCCCAATCTTGTAGACTAATAAAACTCCCTTATTGTATCCCTCAATGCAAACTCAAGGGTTAATGTTGTTGGAAATAAAAGTAGCATAGGAGTTTGAGCCTTCTAAATAGGGATTGGATCCTTTAATTCAACTATGGTTAATTATAGTAGCTTATCCAATCGTGTCCCCTCCTGTTGGTGAATCTGAAACTAAATTTTCATGTCCTTAATGTTTCCTTGTGATCACATTTCCTTTTGTTGTTATTCCTTTAACTAATCCTCTAATTCTTAATCTTGTTGAGTTTTGCATGTAATTCACTATTCTCATCTTTACATTTAAGAAATATTTCAGGCACATCCTCCACCTTAAAGCCTTAATTAAAATCAATAAGGGAGTCTAATTCCTTATGTTGTCCTATCCCCTCGGGAGTTTTATCTTTCTTTCTAGCTATAAAAGGATCTTCATCTGATTCTTGTTATGTGCTAGATTTTTATGTATGCCTCATTTTTTTTTGTTTTAAGACCTTATGTTCCCTTTCTTTAGATAAGTCTTACCTTTCTGACTCCACTTGAATAATGAGAACATTTTTCTACCCCTAAGACACACGTCCTCTCATAATCCCTTTACCCTTGAGACGATTTGAACATTTTTTTTAGTTGGTTCCTCTTTTTTGACTTCCTCTTGGTTGAAGAGGAAGAAGCAATGTGTTTCCTTTTGTCTGATTTAGGTTATGGCAGATGAACAAGTCTCTCTAGTTGAGAAATAGGGGGTTTTGGCTTAGATTTTGTGGAGTGGGTTTTAGATGCTGTGGGTTGGTCCTCTAACAATTCTTCATTTATGTGTCATAAGGGCTATAGGTTGGTAATAGAGGAGGAGGTAAATTGTCCTCCATTTTTTCTTCTAATGGTAAATTCTCCTCATAAGGTATATTTTCCTCATGGAATCTTATGGGTTAATATCATATTATGGCCCAACTTATTTAATCAGAGGAGGTTGTAGGGGTCTATCGTAGATATCATTCTACACACAAAAATCCTCCAAAGTAATATTAGGGAACTGAGTAGCCAAACTCCTTTTTATGAGAAAAACTACTAAACTATGATGAGATAGGGATGATTGAGTTCTCTTTTTTCTATATTCAGTAGTCATACTCTTAATTATATGATGCAAGTAATTGGGAACATTTATCAGTATCTGATGGTGCAAATGGCTTAATAATTTATAGCATATTGTGTAAAGAGGGGAGTATCTCTTATCACAAATGAAATATATGATTACATGAATTACAATTGCCACCTACAATAATGGTACATATTGAAATTTGATTCCTTGTGATGAAGAATTGGACCTCTCTCCAGGTCTTTTAAATTTAGCTCTAGTTATTACCATGTCCACTGCAACTAAGAATACCTCTCCTATCATCAATAATGCAAACACTACTGAAATTGTGGCTTCTAAAGCTTCCACTTGCATGCCTTTAACTATGGATTCGTCATTCTAAAATGTGGTTGTAAACTATTTTATCATCCCTTTGGTTAATTTTTTCAACCTTGAATAGTAATGAACTCATCTCGATCTCTCAAAGAATGCTAAGAAATCTCCATTGGTAAGTAATAATATATGGTTTGTTGGATTTTCTCTAGTAATATTGCCACTTATTTATGCTTAAAAGCTTCCTCACTTTCTCTGAAGTTTGAATTCTCCTAATTTTTTAATGAATTATTTTAATTATTCTTCTATTCTTCTCCTTTAGACTAGTCTATAATGAACACAATGCATGTATCTACAACTAATGGTAGCTTATAAACAAAAAACAACTTATGTATAGTAATGGTTATAAATTGAGTTCATAAGTTGAGTCTAAACATTACAAAATAATTATTACTTTCATGTTTGCAAAAGGCATTCATTCAGTATGAAAATTCAATATAAAAAAATCCATTCCCCCAACTAAAAGGTTCATATATCCTCAAATGATTTACAAGGTGGTGGGAGGTATATAGAATAATAGTTTTAGAAGTAATACAAATGATATATGATCAAATGATAAATGACACGTGTGTGAAATATATAGAAGATAATGAAATAATATGTTATTAAATGATGTTAGACACAATGCACCACTTAGAGGGGGGTGAATCAGTCGTTCTCAACTTTTTCCCTTTAGCTATCCTATGTGAGCATATCGGTTAATGGATCTAAATCAATGCAGACTTACCGGTTAGTAGGGAGACCAACACCAATGCAATCACACAAAGGACATCATATAACACCAATATATATATATATATATATATATACGAGGAAAACCCAAGATGGGAAAAACCTTGGTGAGCAATGCTGCTGAAGTCTACTGCTCCAATCTAGCCTCACAATGAAAAACTGTTACAATGTTTAGGGCACCAACCCAAGGAGCTACAACCCCTGATTTAGGGCACCAACCCAAGGAGAACCAACCCCTAATTTAGGGCACCAACCCAAGGAGCACAACCCCTAACTTGTTTATGGGCTACAACCCAAAGGAGCTACAACCCCTGCACCGAGCTACAACTCAGTGATCACAAAGCAAATATCAATTAAAAAAGTAGTTATCTTGTTACAAGTGAATCTTGCAACCATTTCTTATACCTTATTCTACCGGTGAGATACCTTCTCTGCTACACCGACTCAGAATTCTGCTGCTCTACTGCTGGCAAACCCTAATGGTACACCTCTCCTCTTCTTCTTCTCTGCTGGATCTCCTCCTCACAGCTCTGCACTTTACTGGTGCTATACTCTACCAGTCCACTGTTTGCCTTCTCTGCAAATATCTTCACTTATGCTCTGTCAGTATAACCACTACCAGCTTTGCTCTTCACTCTCCCTCTTCTCTCAGATACTCATTGAGCACTTGGCTGATTTGCTCTACCATACAGAAGTAACACTCAATCACTTTGCAATAGCACTATCCTCTTCTATTCAGTAGCATCTTAACTATGTCTTTGTCCTGCATATTTATAGACTGGTTTTACCACAAAAAACCAATTCAAAATCTAGGTAGTTAGGGTTTCCTCATCACCCTCGAGGAAAACCAAATCCAATCAGATCTTCCCCAATCTGATCTCCTAGACAACCAACTATACAACTCCACCAATAACGCACCTTCCAATACACATTTTCCAAATGTAGAAAGAATGGTCATGTATCTTTACCTACCTTTGTCAAAATGCCATTAATGTTTCTTCTATTTCCTCCTCAAGGTCTTCTCACGGTCTGATCTTCTTGCTTCAATCTAGGTGCTAACAACTCCCTGATTCTTCTCTATCATTCATTCTTCCTTAAGCCACACTTCTCTGATCCGATCCATAAATCATGGGATCCATCTTCAATGCACATGTGTAGAGATACCTATCTCTACATGAAACTTCACCAATCTTTGCGAGCTAGCCACCTTGACTCGAAGTGGCATCCATGTCGACCAACTGCCAATAAGGCAGTTCATGTCAGTCTAGATAGGCTCACCGACTAAATACTCTACCGGTTCCTCTTTCCTGTTGGTTTTCTAACCCTATTGGTATCTCACATTCTACCGATTAACTCCTCATGTCTACACTTGTTGAACTGCTGGTGGAAAACCTAAACCAGTCTTCAGACTTGTCTATCCAAAATATGCACATTCCCACAAGGTGGGGGGGGACATCTGCATCTGCACCTTGCTCATATTTCCGGTGGAATTACATACTGACAAGCACTCTTCATCTGTACCGACATCTCAACATACCTTCTTAATCGATCCAGTGCATATCCCTGATTTCATACACTTAATGCACACCTCTTCTTCCTTATCTCACAAAACTATGATGAACACAATGCATGATAAGAGATAAGTTCCACTTACCAGTGGAGTGACACCTTGTCTTCTGCATCTTGCAGTGTACTCATGTGACATCCCTATTTGTGCAACATATCTTCAAATAAGCACATGTGATCCAATGTGGGCACATTCACTCAGTCATTGCTTCTCATGATGACTGCAACTTCATCAAGTGGGAGTCCTTCTGTCCTGCAATCTTACAACATACCTGTGATCAATTCATTCTTCTCCTTCAGTGTTGATGTGATTTAGGTAACATTCTGCCTCTTCATCATAAACAACATCCAAGCACCTTGCTCATCCTGCTTGTACACTGGTCATGACCTTTGCAGGCTGACAACCACTCACTTGGTTGATCTGAAATCCCCATGTCAACATATCACTTACCAGTTGACATCCTTTCCTTACCGGCAATGCACTGTATTGGTATCGATCACCTTACCATTCCATCCACACAAGTCAGGCACCAACTTGTGTACCGGTGACCCCCTAGGGTCATCTTCCTTACCTTACTGGTGTTCTGCAACACAAGGTGATATGAAAGATATCTCAACCTGTATTCCTCCTTGACAGTGTTGCACATACATCTCTCATACCGGTAGTCATCCCATACCGGTTGACATCAATGACAACCCAATGCCAACATTCTCCTCCTTTGGCATTGATGTCAACTGATGTGGTATCCTGCATACTACATAATCGTTCTCCCCCTTTATCTAATCCATGGATTCCCAACACATGTAGTATGTTGTATACTACATAATCCTTCTCCTCCTTTGACAACAATGGCAAATGTACTATCAGGATATCATTCCTCCCTATATTTACCGGTCAGTGACAAAATTATTTCTCACCATTTTTTTATTGGATGCAACTCCTCCTTTGATACCACTTGTTATCTTGTCACCAATTGTTACATCTTCTTAAGTCACAACACTTGAGATGGAGAAATTCAACCATCAACTGACACTAATTCAACATGCAAATTCTATACTATTTGTTAAAATACTCAATTGCAGAGGGATGTGCCAGTGAAAACTACTCACTTGCTAGTCAACCTGCATCACCTCTTGTTTGATCCCAAAATTCTTTAGGAATCAAATTTGATTGTACTATTGATACAACCAACCAACTGACAAGTAGGAATCAAATGTGATTGTACTATGAATACAACCAACCACATGATAGGTAGACACCCCTTGCAATGAAATTCTCCTGGGTATTCCTACTATGACTTTTCATTATTTGTAGTTTTGGGTAGTCAGTGCACTTACTCTTCCAAGTTCAAGCATCTCAGCTTTGCATCATAGCCACTTGAAATCCCCTTGAGTTATATATCTCAGGTTCTTATCTTTGGTGGGGCCTAATACTAGGGCTCCAATCTCCTCTATAAATCAGTTGAGCTATGCAACTGTGATCATATGATGATCTTTCAGTTCCATTATATCCACCACAGCCTACGACATGATCCTGGATGAACACAATGCCATACAATGTCATCATCAAGTCATAATTCTAACCAGTTAGCCTAAAAATATGCATGCCTGCATGATCAACTTTTGGGCCAACATATGTCATTCAGGTCTTTTCCAATAAATACCACTTGAGACATGAACTCCACATTCCATGTAACTTCATAGTCTTACATAACCTGCAAGTACCTGTAGGCATCTATGCCGCTAACATCCTGCACATATCGATTACCATCTGATACCAATTTTTAACCTCAACTTATTGACACATGCAGTAGTGATCCAACACTGATTTGTAGGTGTGTAGTTAAGGCAGCCTCTACACACACTTATCATATCATTTCCATCCTTCATACCGACAACAACATGTTCTTCCATGTTGCCTTCTTCACTAAGGGGGTGAATGATAAATTCAATGTGCTACTCCCCCTAAGATCCTATATCTCCCTTAGACCTTGGGAGATATTACCTGTGCAATGGGTGCACAGTGCTGGTCCATGCTCTTCTTCCTCCATATATGCTTGGTCTCATTATTCTTCCCATTTTTCAGGCTTGGGAGTAGGTCTTTCCTTCTTCTGCTGATGGGTCCTTCAATTAATTGATTCTCCATCACAACCAGAAGTAGTGCTATAGTATCACACAACATGCATCCCAACTTCATATTTGGGGAATCTCTTGACATATCGGATTGACCATCTTCTTCTGGTCATGTTGCTGTGACTGGCAACCGAAACTGATGGAACTCTTGCTCCTATAGGGACAATCCTCCTTTGGTTCCATGCAGGTCTTTGACTTCTAAATGCTCTGAATTCACCTTTCTGAAGAGCATAGTTATACCGGCCTCCATGTGACTGTAGGTTCCTCTTCCTGCATTCAAACTCTCTATGGCCAAATCTATTTTAGTTATGACAGACAACATTTGCATAACCGGGAGAGGGGACATGCATGTATCTACTTCTTGATACATTTTTCTCATATGCATGATGTCCATGAGATCCTGTAATATTATTTCTAGACCTCTTTCTACATTCCTCTGCCCTATGGCCATAAGCATTCCTGTGCGACACTTCCATGTAGTCTCTTCTTCCCCGACACTTTCTTTGCCATGTGGATAGTAGCATTTCTTTGTCCTCTGCCGGTAGGAGGTCTTCTTTGCTGACTTCTCATGTTCTTGCTTCTAGTGAAGCTATCTTCTCCCATCTTCTCTTTACCTTTGGGATTTGCATTGTTCCTCCTTGCAGCACCAGTCCTTATTCTTGTCTGCAAGTCTTCATCGGTTGTGGTTAGCTCAACCTTCTTTCAGGGAGCATTTCTGACTGTGAAGGTCTATACCTCATATTCTCCATTTGAGGATACAAACTCAGTGTCATTATGGGGGACATTATTGCTGGCAAAGCATTCACCAACACCACTTCCTAATCCTTCAATGTCCTTGGCATGCTTCTGCTTTTTCAATATTTTGTCCAAGGCACCACTGTTGCCATCAAGCCGGATTCTTACCTTGATATCATCCTAACATTTCTCAAGGTCATTTTGGAGAGTCTCCATTTCTCCAATCAGCTTCTAATATTCTTTCTTTAATTTCTGGCCTGGATGCTAGATTTTCACACCGACACACCTTGGTGTTCTTTGCCTGAGACTTCAACTTTGAGATGCATTTCTCAGATTCCTCAAGGAATTTTGTCAGCCAGTTCTGCTCTACTATAGAAATATTCTTGAATAGCTTGTATTCATTTCTCAAGTTCTCCCTTTCACTTTCCTTGGAGTCCAAGACTGATTTCAAATCATCAGTCAGTCTTTTAGTCTCTTCTAGTTGAGAAGTCAATAGGGCAATTTTTTGTTTTGACACATCAAGGCAGGTTCTCAACTGACTACAATCCTCATGAACTTTTGTAGATTTTAAAATCATTTCTAACATTTTGAAGCTCTTCTAAAGCACTTACCAGTTCACACTCAACATCCACTTTTGCATCTTCTACTTCTTCTACTTCACTATCAAATAGATCTTGATGACTAGATCTATCTATCTTGTCTCCTTCTTCCTCATTATCACTGCCAAACACATCTTTTCGATGGGATCTACTTGCCTTATCACTTTCAAATGTGTGCACCTCATCTTCAGATCCTTCAGCCATGAGGAGGTGGATTCATTCTTCAATAATGCTATGACTGCTAGTGGATCTGCCTTCATCATCTGCACATGTATTTACTGCATTGTTATTCTCACTTCCACACACTGATCCAGTGGTGTTGGGTTCATTTCTATACAGCTTCCTTAGTCTATCCCATAGACTATTTGCTGATTTACACTTGTCCACCTATGAGGAGACATGACTGGTGAGCCCATTGAATATGGCCTTCATGGGTTCTTCATTGCACAAACAACTTCTTTCTTCTTCAGATCCAATGGGAGGACTGACATTCCTAGGGAGACCATTAATAACCGACATCCATACATAAAACCCTAGAGAGGATAGGAAGACTTCCATTCTACAACTCCAAATAGAATAGTTTCAACCATTAAACACAGGAGAAGGATTGACACTAAACAAACCATTGTTTGCTTAGGCCGAAATCTACCCAAGCTGGAGAAAGCTCATGTAGCTGGGAACCTAGGCTCTGATACCAATTGTTAGACACAATGCACAACTGAGAGGGGGGTGAATCAATGGTTCTCAACTTTTTCCCTTTAGGTATCCTATGTGAGCATACCGGTTAATGGATCTAACTCAATGCAGACTTATCGGTTAGTAGGGAGACCAACACCAATGCAATCACACAAGGGACATCACATAACACCAAGATATATATGAGGAAAACCCAAGATGGGAAAAACCTCAGTGAGCAATGCTGCTGGAGTCTATTGCTCCAATCAAGCCTCACAATGAAAAATTTACAATGTTTAGGGCACCAACCCAAGGAGCTACAACCTCTAATTTAGGGCACCAACCCAAGGAGCACCAACCCCTGATTTAGGGCACCAACCCAAGGAGCACCAACCCCTAACTTGTTTATGGGCTACAACCCAAAGGAGATACAACCTCTACACTGAGCTACAACTCAGTGATCACAAAGAAAACATCAGTTGCAAAAGTAGTTATCCCTTTACAAGTGAATCTTGCAACCATTTCTTATACCTTACTCTGCCGGTGAGATAGTTTCTCTGCTACACCAACTTAGACATCTGCTTCTCTCACCTGTTGCTCTACTCCTGGAAAACCCTAACAATACACCTCTCCTCTTCTTCTTCTCTTTTGGATCTCCTCCTCAGAGCGCTGCACTTTACCGGTGCTATACTCTACCGGTCCACTATCTGCCTTCTCTGCATCTCTCTTCACTTTTGCTCTGCCGGTATAACCACTACTGATTTTTCTCTTCACTCTCCCTCTTCTCTCAGATACTCATTGAGCACTTGGTTGATTTTCTCTCACATGTAGAAGTAACAATCAATCACTTCGTAGTATCACTTTCCTCTTCTCTTCAACAACAAGTTAACTATGTCTTTGGCCTGTATATTTATAGACTGGTTTTCCTGCCAAAAGCCAATTCGAAATCTAGGTGGTTAGGGTTTCCTCATCACCCTTGAGGCAAACCAAATCCAATCAAATCTTCCCCGATTTGATCTCCTAGACAACCAACTGTACAACTCCAGCAATAACTCACCTTCCAATACACGTTTTCCAAATGTAGCAAACACTGTCATGTATCTTGACGTGTCTCTGTCAAAACGCCATTAATGTTTCTGCTATTTCCTCCTTGAGGTCTTCTCACAGTCTGATCTTATTTTTTCAATACAGGTGCCAACAACTCCCTAATTCTTCTTCATCGTTCATTCTTCCTTGAGCCACACTTCTATGATCTGATCCATAAATCATGGGATCCATATTCAATGCACACCTATAGAAATACCTATCTCTGCGACCTGGCCACCTTGACTCCAAGTGGCATCCATGTCGACCAACTGCCAAAAAGGCACTATTGGCAAATGCACACTCCAATGAGAAATTGTAGGTGATTGAAGGTTTTGTCATTGATGGCAACCTTGCAATCATATGATACTGACAAGACAAATATACCAGCACCAGCAATGACAAACTCTACACCAGCACACAGAACACCAACAGTTAAAGGATGGATACCGACACTCTAGCCGACATGAATTTTGTTGATAATATATTTTGTAATTAATTGTAAAATCATTGTAAGCTGACATGGCGAGTTGTAATATGACTTATATATGTATGAGATCATTGTAGAACATTAAGTAAGAAGGTGATAGGTGAAATTATGCAGACCTAATATGCAAATTATAGGTTAATGGTTTATGTATGAAGCGGAGCTAAAACCGGCACTGGATCTGGCATAGCAGATGCTAATTTGAAGCAGTACAAGACATTGGATTTGTATAATCCATTTTTGTAAGTCAGTGTGACTTGCTTTGTAATTGAGCAGTGAGCTCTAGTCACTTGGCCTTCCTGCATGTGCAGGCCCCTCTTGTAAAATAGTAATATTCCCTTATTGGCCAGTAAATGATATTGTGGGTCATAAATCCCACTGAGGTTTTTCCCACACTGGGTTCCTCATTAAACTACTGTGTTATGTTGTGCTTTTCATGTGGTTGTTGTTATTCTTGTTTACTACATTATTTTTGGTTTACCAGTACACAGTATTGATATGCTTTACATGTTTTAAATCAAGTAAATTCACAAACCGGTTAGATACTGATTCACCCACCCTCTCAGTATCTTTGGAAATCCTAACAATTGGTATCAAAGCCTGGTCCTCTATTTTCAGAAGCCTAACGACTTGAGGAAGATCTTGTCACCAGTAGAGATGGAAAACTTGAGAGAACAATTGAAAACAACTCTTTCAGACTATGATGCAGAAAAGGTGAAGAATATCAAACTTGAAGATGATCTAAAGGCTGCTCAGGATATCATTCAAGCACTTCAAGAAAATCTTACCATTGCAAGAAATAAGAGAAGAGAACTTTGTGAGAAGATGCAGAATGAGAATGATGAAAAGGAAACTCTTAATGATCTGGTAAACAAGCTAAGACAAGAGATCAGTACAACACAGAATGAGATGCAGGATATGACTATGAGATTTTGTAAAGAAATTGAAGATA
Source organism: Cryptomeria japonica (assembly GCF_030272615.1). Lineage (NCBI taxonomy): Eukaryota > Viridiplantae > Streptophyta > Pinopsida > Cupressales > Cupressaceae > Cryptomeria > Cryptomeria japonica. Next base: position 402,103,098 of record NC_081408.1, read on the forward strand.
GGAAGAAGAATGAAGAAGACTTGGCCAGAAGACTAAATGACATTGGAAATGAAAACACAAGACTTAGTCATGAAAATGATATGTTGAAGATAGATCTAATGCACACACAAAATGATAGAACTGAACTCATAAGATAGAAAGGAATCTTGGAAAGTGAACTAACTACTGCAAATCATCACAAAGAAAAATTCAAGAAAAGTTCAGAAGAACTTGGTGACATGCTGAAGAATCAGAAACCTAATGGTGATACAAATGGCCTTGGCTTTGAAGTTGGTGAAAGCTCCGGTACTGCAAACAATCATGATCATAGCAAACCGGTAAGACAACCTATTGCTTACAAGTTTAATGGCAAATGCTTTAACTGTAACTAGTATGGTCATAGAGAAAATCAGTGTAGATCTAGAAATTATAAGAACACTAATACACCCATCGATCAGTGTTCTAAATGCAACAAAGTTGGTCATAATTTAGAAAATTGCAGAATGAATGTGAGATGTTATGTTTGTGGAAGATTTGGGCACTTATCTAATCAATGTAGAACACATACCAGCATAGGATATGGGAAAGCTATTCAAAAGAACAATGTGACTTGTTATGCCTGTAACAAGATCAAACATATTGCTAAATTTTGCAGAAGTAAGGCATCACCGACAAATAACAAAGGTCCTAGTTTGAAAGGTAAAGAAAAAGTTGAAGAGGTAAAGCAAGAATTTTCAAAACAATGGATCAAAAAGTCAGATCAGAATGTTGATATGATTACACCTCCACCGGTAAAACAGAGTAACACTCCACCGGCAGGAGACTCCTCATCTAACTGAAGAAAATTCTTTTGGGGGTTTAGCAACAAAATGAAAAACATGCTATTATTCCCTCGGTTGATGGTGAGAAGTTGAAATTACTTCTATACCGGTAGATGACTTAAGTTGTGACTTAACTGGCAAGCATTAAATGTGTTAGTTGGCAAAAATAACATTATAAAGCAAGTGTTTTGGCTCTTTTTTCATTCATCGAGCATTCAAATCTTCGAGAGTGCGAAAATTCCTGAGCGAAGGTACTCCAAGCAAAGAAGTGAAGCAATTCATCAAAGCATTCTTCCTTAAGGTAGATTGAGGTATTTATAGCTAAGACATCTTCATCCACTCCTAAATTTATTAAAAACCCTACTGTTGTTGAAGTTGTTAAGTGACCTAGACCCATTTTCAGCTAGTTTCCAAAATTGCTAAGAAAGATGACAACATAGGTGCATTCTCCGAAATCCCTAAAGGAGTAGTATATGCTGAAGACCCTAGAATGTATATACATTTTCATATTGATGAACTAGGTGATGATGAAATTAAAAATATGTATGAGACTGTAATCTGTGATGAATCCGGAAATGTCAAACCTGAACACAAGATAGTAGAAACCCTAGGTTTCATTGAAATACTCAGTATCCCAGATTTCTCCAAGGATATCATAAGGATTGTGTTAAGTAGAGTACATGGTGAATTTTTCTGGTTAGAATCTATTCACAAGATCACAAAAGAAATGGTAAGGGCAGTAATAGGGTTACCCTCCACCGGCAACAGACCTGACAAAACTAAGAAGGTCTCAAATGACTTAGTGACAAACCTAACCGATGCAAAATTTGATAAAAGATCACTAAGGGTAAACGATGTAAAGGATACAAATATCAGATTTATCAGTATGATCTTAGGTTACAAGGCTACGCATGCAAATAGGTTAAACTCAGTTTCTAGCCTATGTATTAAGAGTGCTTATGATATGGTAAATGATAATGCAAGGACAGACATATGTGAATGGCTTAAAGATGAGCTAATAGACAATCTAGGAAAGATCAAAAGGGAAAAGAAAGGAACATTCAGATTTGGAAACCTACTTGTTTGTCCAATGCTATACATAACCAAACAAGTACCTAGTATTGGTACTAAAGATTTTGGATTTGATATACCAGTAGGAAAACAACTATCAAAATTGCTGAACAATATGGGAGATAACAGGGAGAAAACCATAAATGAGCACTTTCAAGCACTAAAGGCTCGAATGAAAACAAGAGTAAGGCCATCACAAGCTATTGTGGATAAGTACCAAAAGGAAATCTGTTTTGTGATAAAGAAAGATGAAATTTGGATGGAGGCAGTTATTCCTAGAACCATCTGGGTTACTGAAATGGGGTATGAGACTGATGACAACATAATAGAAACTTATGCAAAAGTCCTCTTGGAAGCTCCTAAGGAACCGGAAGAAAAAGTATTTGGTAGTGCTGAAACTATAGAAAGCCAAATTCAATCAAGGAAAAGAGTTAAGAAGTTTGAGGCAACTGTTAGAAAAGGAACCCGACAGGAAAAAGCTATTAAAGAAGATGTGCTAAAACAAACTGGTATAACTGAAAGTGAGTTGGAAGCACTTCAACCTAAAACTCACCTTTTACCGGTTGGAAATTCTTTAGAAAGTGACATACCTGCTGTATTTAGGAGAGTTGAAAGGAAAAGAAAACCTTCACCGACACCTTCTCCTACACCAAAGAGGACAAGACAGAAGCAACAGGCAATGAGGCCCCCAAGAAAGAAGTTAACTCCAAAGAAAAAGAAGATGACTCCTAAGAAGAAGACACAACAAACTATTGCTCCCATTGATAAACTTCTCAGTGAAATTACAGAGGATGGAAAGTTGAAGAACATCAACAAATTATATGACACACTATCCGCTGATGACAAAGAAAAAGTAGAGAACAGTGTAATCTTACACTTAGATATTTTCAAGAAAATTTTGATGCAAGTTGTTGATGAAATACCAGTAGATCTATATAATAGACTAGAAGCTAGAAGAGTAGCTATTGCTGAGCTAGATAAGAAAATAAAGACTGAAAAACTACTTGCAGTGCACCCTGTTAACTCACCTGATGAGATAGATCAATTAATCTCTGAGGCTAACCGGTCAGTATTCTCAACTGCTCACCGACATGTAGCACTGATGGCAGGAAGAGTGAATCAGGTAACAGAGGAAACATCAGATACATGGGACATATTCCTGGTAGAAAAAGAGAAATAGGAAGAGTATAAAAAACCTAAAACTTTCAAGGTATATCAAAAGGACAGGGACAAAGGAAAAGGTAAGGTAGGTGGACCTCCTAGTATAAAGATAACAAACAACTTACCCCCACCACCTCTAGATACTCCACCGGTAGACACTACTGGCAATCAATCGACAACTGAGAGTATGGACACACCACATGAGGATACAAATCCTGATTCTGAGGTGTTATATACAATGAACATTGACACTCAGGAAGTCAATATTGTGGTGGATAAGGAATCTACTGAGAAACCAGATGTGGCAACAGAGCCACCGGTAGGAAATATTGCAGTAGAAAACATTGAAATTGGAGAACTAAAACAAATTGAAGGATCAAGTGAACCCCCAGACACTGGAAAGGCAAACACCATAGATATGCATACTGATGCATCCATTGAGCCACTGACAACTACTGAAACTGAAAAACCAACTGAGTCACTGACAACAGGTAGCACAAAAGAAAAATTGGCAGTGGACAACAGAGAGAAACATGTAGAGCAACAGACTCCTTCACAAGTACACACAGAGACAATGCCACCGGCCCAAAATGAAAAGCCTAAAATTTTATTTGTAGAAATGCAAACTCAAATAGATCCTCCAGAAAAAGAGGAAAGCAAATCTATAACTACAACCGGCGGATTACAGATTGTAAAAACTGTTGGACAAACATCTAGTACAACCATGACAGAATTTAGACCTACTAATGTAGCTGAGGTCTTATTAGATTCAATAAAGAAAATAATAGAGTGCAATGCACAAGCCTATAAGGCTATAGATGACAATTTACCAATTTTGAAGATGATAGCACCAAAGTGCAGTGTTGAGAATAAAGATTCTTTGAGCCAATTAGACACATTGTCTAAGTATATAACCAACAACCTAATAACACTGGACAAAATAAATGAGGATACATTTAAGGAAAGAATGATAAAAGAGAAAGAAAAATTCTTTATGGAAATTGTCAATAAGAACGAAGAGGAAATGGATACTCTTTTACCGAAACTCAGTGAAATCATTCTTGACTTCAAGAAATTGTATAGGGACACTTGCAAAATGGATGTATTAACAGAGGATCTTGACAAAGAAATTAGAAAAGCACAGGATAAGATTAATAATATTGCTGATAATCTGATTGGAACATCAGACTCATTTTAGGAATTAGAGAAGAAAATTGCAGAGCAGGAAGAGAAAATCAAGAAACTGGAAAATGAAAAACAAAGAATAAAGGTCAAAGCAAAGGACTTAAAATGCAGACTTGGTCAAGACTAGAGTATCTTATTTCTTTAAGAAAAGAAATATTTGAGGCTCTGGTTCCCAGACTAAAGAAACCAGAAGAGAAAATGCACATACTCACTGGTACAATGCAGAGGACTCAAGAAGCCATAACAGACTGCAAAACATTCAGCAATGGAATAAATCTAGTTTTGACAGACATTTTTTAGATTGTAACCCACTAGTTACAAGAATTCAGGCAGGACTCCACTGACAGCGAATGACAACCTTTGTCATTGATGTCAAAGGGGGAGTAGAGGAATGAGAAAAATGGTTCATCTGCTCAGGGGGAGCACACAATCTTGAGCATACAGTTTTGGTAAGACATTTTTGGCAGACTATTTTTGGATATCATTTTTGAACACTTTTTGATTTTTCTCATGAGTGTTGCCATCAATGCCAAAGGAGGAGATTGTTGGCAAATGCACACTCTAATGAGAAATTGTAGGTGATTGAAGGTTTTGTCATTGATGGCAACCTTGCAATCATATGATACCGGTAAGACAAATATACCGGCACCGGCAACGATAAACTCTACACCGACACACAAAACACCGGTAGTGAAAGGATGGATACCGACACTTTGGCCGACATGAATTTTGTTGATAATATATTTTGTAATTAATTGTAAAATCATTGTAAGCCAACATGGCGAGTTGTAATATGACTCATATATGTATGAGATCATTGTAGAACATTAAGTAAGAAGGTGATAGGTGAAATTATGCAGACCTAATATGCAAATTATAGGTTAAGGGTTTATGTATGAAGCAGAGATAAAACCGGTATTGGATCTGGCATAGTAGATGCTAATTTAAAGTAGTACAAGACATTGGATTTGTATAATCCATTTTTGTAAGTCAATGTGACTTCCTTTGTAATTGAGCAGCGAGCTCTAGGCACTTGGCCTTCCTGCATGTGCAGGCCCCTCTTGTAAAACAGTTGTAGACACCTAAAATTGTCATGTCTAATTAAATAAATATTTTATTTATTTAATTACTTTAGCCTAATTCTTCTATTAATTAAATAAATCTTTATTTATTTAATTAATTCATTTATCCTCTTCTAGCCTTATTTCTCATTTAAATAAATACTTTTATTTATTTAAATTATCCTTTTCCTAAATTAAATAAATATCTTATTTATTTAATTGATCCCACTTCCTCTATTAATTAAATAAATCTTTATTTATTTAATTAATTCATTAGCCTTTTCTACCTATGACACATGTCATTCATCTCTTAATTCCTACATTACTTACCCCTCTCATTATTTTATTATTTTCTTTACCTACCCTCTAATCATAGCCGACCTCCTTTTACACCTCTCAATGTTATCCCTTCATTTCTTATAGTATCTTCTATATAAGGAGATGCTTCCTTCATTATCAACCCTAATCAATCTATGCATCCTGACTACCTCACTATGCATTCAACCCCTCTTGACTACTTGATCAATTGACTACACTACGCTTTTGAACTTGCATATGCAATCAATCCTACTTGCAACCACATTTCGTTCTTTGTTGAGCTCTTGTGCACATAAAATCTGAGAGAAAATATATCAAACAAGATCAATGGAGATAGGAAGAATGGAGATCCAAACCCTATTGGACATGTGATGGTATAATCTCTGTGATTTCATTTGATTTGCATTGTCTTAGGTAATCTTCATATGTTATGGTGGATCTTTGTTGTTGCTAGGCTAGGGTTTTGTGGTTGAATTCATTTAGTCTTTCAGCATTGTTGTATCCATTTTCACCATATACATTTTGGCACGCCCGGTGGGACTCTTGTCCCTTTTGCATTTAACATCCTTGTTGCAGTTTTTGTGTCTTGATGTTGCAGATCTGACATTTTTCAACAGCATTTTGATATTTTCACGTCTGCGTACTTTCGGATTGCATTTTTGGCTTTCTATCACGTCTGTGCACTTCCGGATCATGTTTGTGACTTTTTGCCGCATCTGTGACATCTGGAATCACGTCTGCATCTACGACACTGTTTCATCTTTTTTTTGCAGATTCCAAAAAATGCGTCTATGATCTCCTGCCGTGTCTGTGGGGTTTGTAGGCACATTTGCGTCCAGAAGCTACGTCTGCATTACAGAGTCATGTCTGTGTCTCACAGAAGCGCGTCTGTGTCTCAAAGCCACGTCTGTGTATTGTACCTGTGTTTGTGCACACTGATTTCATTTTTAGGGGTTTTTTTCATTGATTCAATTTTTAATCATTTGGTTTTTCAAATCTAGTTTATTTTGAGCTAACATCTTCAGATCTAGCTAACAAAATTGGTGCAGCTTGTCTTGAAAGCAAAATCATTTTGTTGAAGGCCCCTATTTTCACAAAGTCTTTTGGATCTAAAATTTACCTAACTTGTGTGCTTGCAAGAAGGGGTGATTATTTCAAACAATCCAAACTACTAATAAATCTTTGTTGCAGGTTCTTGGCAAGGGTTTTTGGATTCTTATTGTGTGTCTTGTTTTCATAGACTAGAAAACACTTCAATTGGTGCACTAAAATTGAATCATTGTCTTTTATGTCTTGAGCAATAGGCTCTTTTTGTTTAATCTTTAGAGGGCCTATCTTCCTGTGTGGTCATTAGGACTACTAGTGAGAAGAGAACGACCCAAGTGGTAGCGAGGAAAACCCACCTCTTCCGAACCACTATAAACAACTATATTCATGGTGAAAACTATGGATAACGTGTGCTGATTAGTTCATACCGACACTATGTCTCCCCATAAACCCGTTTGATCAAATTTATTTGATCAGTTGTAGGGCGTAACCCCTACCGACTGGGAGCCTTCTGTATTTACAAAGCTGAAAGTGCCGCATGTATGGCCACATGAGCGGATGCCCTTACTAGCACCTTTTTGTTTTAGAAGCCAAAATACTTCTAGTTGTTGGGGTAGGAGGTTGGACCTCTAGTAGTGGCCCACACACATACGGTTCCTAGTAGAGATACAAAGTTCGCCACAAGGAGTTTTCGTGGGGACTGATGCTTGGTTGACCGGAGAAGTGAGTGTCGAGGGTGGAGCCAGTGAGGTCAAGCATCTAAGTATCTGCTCTGAATAGCGTAGCCTCAGGGGTAAAACCCCATGTGGGATCAACAACTATTGTCTTGGCCAGCCATAAGAATTGTGCTTGACTTATTTTAAACATTCAAACATTTAAGACCAAACATCAAAACATTGTGTCTTTTGTGTCTTCAAGTGTATGCAAAACAATTTTACATCGAACAACACACTTTGTTTGAGTCATATTTTTGAGTCTAGACACTTGCAAAACATTGAGTCCTCATCAACACTGTGTCCTCTTGTCACGAAAAACAATCAAACATTCAGATTTGGTCACAACAAAACAACATCACAGATTGGAAAAAAATTGCACAAATTTTGCAGAAACGCGTCTGTGTCTGACATAATAATGTCTGTGCCGTATAACCGCGTCTGTGAAGGGCAGAAACGCATCCATGTTCTCAGAATCAACATTGCATTTACAAAATCTTAGACTCACGTCTGTGTTAAACAGAACCACGTCTGTGTCAGGAAATCACGTTTGTGTAGTATACAGGCATGTCTGTGTTCAGAATTGAAAACTTTTATAGTCCAGCAAACAAACACAGTCAGTTTCGGAATTCTTGAGCTTCCTAGGTTATTTCTCCAAGTTTTCATCTAGAATTCAACCTATCTTTGGGTCTCACATAGTCCATCATTGCTTTACACCTTACATTACATTTACATTTGTCTAAACTTGAGTCAAAAGGTCACTTGCTTGTCTTCATCATACTTTGTCAACACACTACATACAACAACATTTTTCTAAGTGGTCCCTCATCAAGGTCTATCACCTTTGGGTCTCATTTGGTCTTACTTAGAGTCAAGGTCAACTTACCTCATCAAGAGAAACTATCATCTCTTTGGAAGTCACACCTACTCTACTACACACATACTTGGTCTTACACTTTGGACATTGCAAGTACACCTCAGATTCATTTACATTCCATCCAACTCTTGGTCTTCCATACTCTTTTTCATTTTCATCTAGTCTCACACATCTTGGTCAATACCTAGTTCATGGTTGAAACCCGTTCCCAAAAATCTAGGAGAGAAACTAAAGAGGCTCAAGAGTCCGCAAACATGAGCTCCTATGAGTATGACAATGATATCTTTTTCAATTCTGATCATACTACATTACTTGACATGGATGCTTATAGAAACATTCCAAATGTTGAGAACATGGACACTACAAACAATAATGATACACACAATGACAATATGGACAACATTTCAGTACATTCAGCAGAAGTGGAAGACTCCATTATGGATCCCCGTTTCAATCGATTGGTTGAGGAAATAATGAGGAGGGATAGACAATATTTCTTACAAATGATGGCACAAAGTGGAGCCAAGATACCTCATGACTTTGACATGTCTCAAATAATGGAAAATCGACCTTTGCAACAAACTCACTCCAACATGGATCAAAGGAGGCCTAATAGTGGAGGAAATAGAGGACCACATATGGTTCCTGAATCACCATCATCTTTGTTTCAAAAAATGGAGGTCCCATACACACATGGTCAAGCATATGATACTCACCTTCACAGACCATTATGGAAGTCTTATGTAGAAAAATACACTCAAGCACATACCAATGCTAAGGATCAACCAACAAAGCAATTGGATATTCAAAGGCATGCTCAAAATTTGGACACAAGGAAACCTCGTGTCAAATTTGGGGGCAACAGATTAGAACATGACATGCCTGTAGAGTATGGTATACATGGGCAAAACAGATATTTTGTTCCTCAACATGAATCTATACCAAGTGGTCCATATACGCAACATCATTATAGACCTCCTCCATATGAACATGTGTATGATCAATATCATCCATATATGCAACATGCTCCTCCTCCAATTGGTCCCTCAAGCATGGGGTATGGTCCAAGGAGTCAATCTCCACCTAAGAGCAATTTGGAACAACAAATCAGGGACTTACAAAAGAAAATGGAAGACATAAATACACCAAAGCCAACATACACAATGAGAGACATATGTCCTTATCCATTTGACAAGAGCATTCCAATGCCTCCATTTCCTACACACTTCATGATGCCTAAGTTTGATAAGTATAGAGGAAAAGGGGATCCTAAGGCACACATAAGACAATTTTTCACAACTTGCGTTGAGGTAGCAACAGAAGAGACATATTTGATGAGATAATTCCCACAAAACTTAGGAGATCAAGCTATGGAATGGTTCTCCCAACTTCCACCTAGAATTAAGTCATGGGGTGACTTAGCTGAGGCATTTATTCAACATTTCTCCTACAACATAGAGATAGACATATCAATCACTACTTTGTGCAACACCAAGCAAAAAGATGGAGAGTCTTTTTCATCATTTTTACAAAGATGGAGAAATCTAGCTAGCAGATGCTCTTGTGAAATTCCACAAAAACAAATGGTAGAGATGTTCACCCAAAATGTTAACAAGGACATTGGTTATGACCTAAGAAAAGCTTGTTTGTCCACCTTCAAGGACGTCATTGAAAAAGGCTTAGCGATAGAAAAGGTCCTAATTGAACAAGGAGTCATTAAGATATTCAAGGAAAACAAAGATGACTTTAAAGGAAAAGATAAGCCAAGATTTTGGAACAAAAACAAGAACACAGTCAATGATGGTGTTGTTTATGCCAATACAGTGCGACCCAAAATCATTTTTTTGGGATAAAGCTCTACAAACAATCAAGTGAATACTCAAACAACTTCTAGATCATGAAGGAAGTATACCCCATTGGGAGAACCAATTGAGTCAGTCTTCAAGAAGCTAGTGGCAAACAAAGTAATCACAATTCCAGATTTTCCTCCATATGAACCAAAGGTCAAACCAAATTGGTGGAATGATGATGAGTATTGTGAATTCCATAAGAGCAAGGGTCATAAGACAGGAAATTGTCATCGACTGAAGAACATCATACAAGATCTCATTGATAGAGGTGACATTGAGATTGAAGGACACTCATCCAATCAAGAACATGAGATGTTTAAGGAACCATTCCCAAAACATGACAAGGGAAAAGCTAAAGCCACAAATGACCAAACCAACTATACCAGAGCATCTTATAACTATGATTCAACTATCAATCACATTCCAATGGACAATTATGTCTCTACTATTATCATCAAGGACAAAAACCTTGAGAATTATACCCAAAGACCCAAAATTGTCCTAAAAGGAATTGGATCTTCTTCCGAACCTACCTCTGAATGTCATGTTACAACCCATCGAGGTAAATTCACTTTGCAAGGTGCTCCAACTAAAAACACTACTTCCTCATCAACCAAGCCTGAATATGACCTTGTAGAATAGTTAGGGAAGACACCCACGCTCATTTCAATTCTTGAGCTCTTATGCATATCCCCCGCACATAAAGCTAGTCTTGACAAAATCTTGAGAGACACTGCCATTCCTACTGATTTGAACGTGGACCAGTTTCAAGCCATGGTGGGATACCTTTCCATTCCACACTCTCTTACATTCACAGAAGCTGATGACGCCTCCATAAGTCAGCCACATAATGCACCATTACACATTGAAGCCTTCATACACAAACATCGAATAAAACGAGTCCTGATAGATGGAGGAGCAGGTCTAAACATTTGTACATTGAGCACTATTAAACAATTGGGATATTCAAACAAAGTTGTGACTTCTACAAACAAAATTACCATCAAGGCATATGATGATGAAGAACGTTCATCCAAAGGCACAGTCACTTTACCCCTCAAAGTTGGGCCCATTACAAAGGATGTGGTTTTTCAGGTCCTTGATCTAGATCTCACATATAACATACTCTTGGGATGTCGTTGGATTCATGAGATGAGCGCAATACCATCTACATATCATCGATGTATCAAGTTTCCACACAATGGAGTTGAAGTGATCGTCAAAGCGGATCCAAATCCATTCATATATTGCAATAATTTGCAACCTCGATTAGAAATAACAATCCCAGTCAATCGAGAAGCTATTCCTTCATCAACATATGTAGATCCCGAATCCTTGAAACCTTCTACATCAAAGCAAGCAGAGCTCAAAGAAAAATTCAAGATTAAAGATCTGGGATGTGGTGAGTATATCTTTCATGTTGATCAACTCCCACTATCTCCTAAGGTATCCAGTCAACAGGAACAGTCTACAAGCAACTTCCAATACCAAGGAATTGGGTACGAAGCACCTAGTCTTGTGGCTACTAAGTCTGAATGCAAATCTCCTCTAGTGGTGCAAGCATCTTTTGATATCAATAATCCTAAGAGTGGTTCCAACAAAGAATCTATTGAGCGTATCACCAACCCTCTTGAGAACTCACATAGCCTTACCATTTCATCCGCTCATTCCATTTCCACTCCGCTCCTAGACTTGGATCAACAAGAATTAGAAAAGCCCTTTAGTCCAAATCAAAATCAAAAGCTATTGGACTCTGAGAAAATCAAGGTCAAGGATAAAAATCCTATGAAAGAAAAAGAGCAAGAGTTGATCTCCCCTAATATCAAAATAACTGGGGGCAAAATTTCTAAAATTTCAAGTGAAAAAGCATCCTTGTTGATCCTAAGTCTCCATCATGCTATCCTACTTTCACTTCTTTTCACAATCATAAGCCTTCATTCCTCATCCAATTGTTCCACACATCCTTTCCCTTATGGCGATACATCATGGACCTATAATGGATCTTCCTCGAAGGACTTTGTTGTCAGGGATGCCCAAACTTCTTTAGGTGACACGCATATGATCCTGCGTAGTCCACACGCTAGTAATTCTATCTCAGTTCCTTCATCAAGGAAGATAGTCACTCGAGCTACACATCATTCAGTCAAGGAACAATGCAACTACAATCACAAGGTAAAGCCTCACACATTTGAGGTGGGTGACTTAGTTCTCAAAGAAAATCCTAAAAATCAACAAGACAGAGAGAAGAAGGGCAAGTTCGAACCAAACTGGCTTGGTCCTTACATCATTACAACAGCATATGGATTTGGGGCATATTAGCTCTCAACCACAGAGGGTGAACATTTAGAGGATCCTATCAACAACATGCACCTTCGTAGGTTTTACACACAGCTCTTCAGAGTATCCTAATTCAAAAATACAAATTTTTTTTTTTTTTTTGAAAATTTCAAAAATACAAAAAAATCATAAAAACATAAAAATCGTTACTTGGTGAAAACCTGGCGAACAGGCGCCTTGTGACACAAAAATAAAAATAAAAAAAATAAATTGAAAAACAGAAAAACATTTCGTCCAACGGTGAAAAGCACTTCGGTGGTGCCCTGGGCAAGTACCATGGTGAAAACTGGGTCACCAGCGCCATGCGTAGAGACATTGCTCCTCCCTCCTTCAGGATTCACTTGCATCCTTTCACTTTGCACACACTCACAACCTATTCATCCACAATAAAACTTACACATTCCCATCATGGATTGTTATTGATCTACCTAAGATTGGTTCGCCATTCATAATACACACCCCTTTTCACCCCTTTTCCATCCATAATAAATCAGATCCTATTTGTGGCTAAGGCAAATCCTATGTCTAGTGATGGGTGTGGAACTGAGAGCATCACATGTTTCGAGGAGTATAGTTTCTTTCAATTTTCTTCAGTGTATCCGCACACAATCCACAATAAAGCAGCATTTGCATCACCAGTCCACAATAAAGTTTCATCTTCTTCGCAATAAAGTATCGGTTTTATGGATTCAGTCAGTTTCAGATGAGACACAACAGCAACAATGGGCTTCAACAAATCAAATCTTTCAATAGACTCAGACAACATATGGTTCAGTGCGATCTATCCTTTTTGTGAAAGTAAACATTGTGACCACAATCAAATAAGACTTATACAAGTGACAAGAGACACTAAATTTGAGGACTACAGTGGATGTTGGTGTCGAGTCTTGGTTTTCTTTTGATTTTATCTTTTGGTGACATGTCTTTTATCTTTTCTAGGATGTCTCTGACTAGAGATTTTATCTCCAGGATGTCTTTGACTAGAAAGGCGAGGATGGGGCATCGTCACCTATTTGTATTTGCATCTATGGATTGTCTCTTAGTAATGTTATGACTTGTCCAAGGATATGAGGACACTGTGAGTCTAGTGTGAACTGGGGCATTCCTTGTTTGTGACTGTCTTATCTCCATGCAAACAGGTATAATGACTTTTTGGGTCAAACATATGCCTCGATTGTCATAACCTACTTGCCATAATAAAGCTCAATGATGATAACGCACAAGAAGCTCTTTCACTTTTATATCTTTTGTCTTCCATCCCCCGTTCTTGATTGACCTCCATAGTCCTTCTTGAGTCCGTGTAGCTCGCTATCACATGACTGAGTATAATGACATGCCAAAAATATTTGCATTTCATGTAGTTACACCTGCATTATCACATATAATCATTTCATACATTCACATTTGCATTTGCATAACATATTTAAAACATAAAAGAATGAAAAATATTGCATTTCATCATGTACATATTTGCATCCATATCATAACCATCACATAAAACATACATCATTAAACATCTCATCACATAGGTACACATACACATAGCTGCCGCAAAGATGAATCATCTCATATATATATAAAGTGTCATGATACAATGATGTCAAAATCATATGGCTACAATCACCCGCAGGTGTCTACATCATCATACAAAAATGGTACAATACTGATACATAGGGATCCCTCTATGGCTATGATGAACTCCCTCCCTCGAAGCCACCTAGCCTCGACGGAATCTAAGCCCTAGAAGGACCCACCTCAGGATCATCCCTCCTGTCCCCCCTATCTGGTGGTGGTGGAGGACTCATAACCCCACCGCTGGATGCCTGTCACCTCTGGCTCCCTCCCATAGTCGTCGCTGTCTGTGATGGTCTGTGGAAGCTCCTCGCCCACTGCTCTGGTGGCACTACCCCGTAGTATAGGTCACACCAGTAACCTATCTCCTCCCCTGCCTGTAGAACATAGGCATATCCAGCCCCTGTATCCTCTGCTGCCTGCCTCCCAGCCCTTAGTGCTATCTCAGCCTCAGTATAGCGCTGGATAGCCTGATCCTGCTCATGCTCTGTCTCCCTCAGTCGCCTCTTGAGCCTAGCGGTCTCCCTCTCCAGGTCCTGAATCTCATTTGCCTGTCCCTGGGATATCTCCCTCAGCTCAACCAGCTCATCCTCCTCCACCTTGGCCCCTTGTGCCTCTGCCTGTGGCTCTGCCTATGGCTCCCCCTATACTGGTGCCTGTGCCTGTACCTGTACCTACCTCTGTCCCTATCCCTACACCTGTCTAGGACCCTGTGTTACTGGTACCTGTAGTGGCAATCCACCGTGACCCCTCACCACCCGAGCTTGTCTCTCCTCCCCACCCTCTCTCTGTGGAACCACCCTCCTCTCTCCAATGGCACCCCGCCTCCTCTATCGACCTCTCCCCCCACCATCTCCATCATCATCCTCATCCCCAACACCATCCCCATCTAGAAGCTCCCCTGGGTCTGTCAGTCATGGAAAGAGATGCTCAGCCCAATACGCCATGTACTCAGCATCCATGCCTGCATCCTCAATATCTGACCACATGTCCCATGGCATCGGCACCATCTCTGCTAGCTGTGTCATGATCTGATCATATGACAACAGTGGCCCAAAGTGTACCTGATCCCTGACTGTCCGAGCATACATCCTGGAACCCCGTGGCATCTGCTGAATACAACCAAACTGCCTCCACACTCTGTCAATCAGCTGTCTCTCCAAAACATAGGGCGTCTACCCAATCAAATATCTGCTCTGAAAGGTGTATGGGAGATCCACTGCGTCCTCCTCCCACTACTCGCACCCAAGGTACAACCTCCATATCACAGTGTCAATCTCATCCAAGACTCGACGCCAATGCTCCAACCTGCCAATCCGTGGCTGTGATGTAATCATATCATACAGATGAACTAAGCTGCGTCCATGACCCCTGCCCCTAAAATGTATCGGTCGGGTAACCAGCAGATGCTCATAGGCCCATACCTGCAACAATGTAACTCCGCAGCCCAATCCTACGGATCCATGATATACAAACTGATGCAGCTCGTAATACAAGTGTTCCAGCACACACGGTCCCCAGGCATATCTGGTGTGCTATGTAACCAGTGTCTCCAAGGTGCTCCCCCAGCCCACAACCAACCCTCGTGTTGCCCTGTCTGGACACAGGAACCCACTGATCACTCCCCCTAGCACTACTGGTAGCGCTAATCCTGTAGCTTTCATGGTGTCCCAAGCCACATGTCCTGCCCTCATCTCTAGTCCTAGGTCCTGGAACACTCGCCTTAGGGCATCCCTGTCTCCGTCTCGATCGTAAGGAATCAACTTCCCATCGATCGGTATCCATAGAATCCTGTACACATCCTCCAAGGTGACTGTCATCTCACCCATCGACAAATGGAACATGCACGTCTCAGAGTGCCACCTCTAAGCTAAAGCAGTCAGTAAACCCATGTTCGCCCGAAACTCAGGCACATACATAATATATCGCAGGCCCATACCCTCAATGGCAGCTCTGTCCTCGAATGTTAACTCTGGTCGCAACCTCTGAATTGATGGGAATCTCTCTTGTGACTCCAGCATAGGCAAATACTCCTGCAGTCAAGCAAATCAATCATGTTAGTCCTAGTGGTACTCCCTATTCATCACAAAGTACTAGGTGTTTTGCACTCACTATTCATCACAAAGTGCTGCTCACATTTGCACTCATTGTTCATCACAAAGTGCTGCTCATATTTTAGTACTCCCTGTTCATCACAAAGTGCCTTGATCTATCCTATCCTAGGGCCTTTGCTTGAGTGAATCCTCTTGAGTAGTTTCCTAATTGGCAACGTATGTTCTATCACAAAATTGTCAAACCTAGCCCTATTTGCTATCCTAGTCTTCCCTAGAGGACCTACTTGAGTGTATCCTCTCAGCAGCTTATCCAATCAATAGCGTATGTTCATCACAGAATTGCCGATTTGACCTTGAAGACATAAACACGCCTTCATGACATAAACGCACTGATAGACTACACAGATGTGCCTATGCTATGCACAGACGCGCCTGTCTTGCACAAACGTGCCTGCCTAGCAGAAACATGCCTGCACAGTGCAGAGGCGATCGCATCCTACATAGATGCCTTTTCTGGCATAGACGTGCCTAGTACAAACATAGATGCGCCTAGCCAGCATAGACGTGCCTGGCACCAGCATAGACGCACCTACACGTTTTGGACATTTTTGACATTTCCCTAAAAATGCATTTATTGCACTACCTAGCATGCATTTATGACAACATTTATTGCAACAAAGTACAAGGAGGTTTTGAGGTACTTACCGGCTCTCCTGCATCTGTTGGCCTCTAATATTGGTGAATGCGATCAAATCTGTGAACCAATGCCATCGCTGCTGACTGCTGCTGCTCTATCTTGCTCTGCACTCTGATCTCGTGGATGTGTGGATGACAATGATGATGTTTTCCCCTCGTGGTCTATTTATAGACTGCCCTAGCCCTAGTCCTAGCCCTCGTTTGCCGAGTCAGTCTTCTTTATCCTGTGACTTTGTCACTCTATCCGGTCAGTCCATTCTAGCCTTTCTTTCTTATCGAGAGATTGTCTGCGATCTTTCCAGACATTTCCATCCAATCTCTCGACGGGGCATATCATTCCCATCTTGGGGCAACTTTGTATTAGTTCATATTATCTTCTTTGAAACAACGCGACAAGCCGCATTGTCTCAAAGAGGGGCAAAATGTAGACACCTAAAATTGTCATGTCTAATTAAATAAATATTTTATTTATTTAATTACTTTAGCCTAATTCTTCTATTAATTAAATAAATCTTTATTTATTTAATTAATTCATTTATCCTCTTCTAGCCTTATTTCTCATTTAAATAAATACTTTTATTTATTTAAATTATCCTTTTCCTAAATTAAATAAATATCTTATTTATTTAATTGATCCCACTTCCTCTATTAATTAAATAAATCTTTATTTATTTAATTAATTCATTAGCCTTTTCTACCTATGACACATGTCATTCATCTCTTAATTCCTACACTACTTACCCCTCTCATTATTTTATTATTTTCTTTATCTACCCTCTAATCATAGCCGACCTCCTTTTACACCTCTCAATGTTATCCCTTCATTTCTTATAGTATCTTCTATATAAGGAGATGCTTCCTTCATTATCAACCATAATCAATCTATGCATCCTAACTACCTCACTATGCATTCAGCCCCTCTCGACTACTTGATCAATTGACTACACTACACTTTTGAACTTGCATATGCAATCAATCCTACTTGCAACCACATTCCGTTCTTTGTTGAGCTCTTGTGCACATAAAATCTGAGAGCAAATATATCAAGCAAGATCAATGGAGATAGGAAGAATGGAGATCCAAACCCTATTGGACATGTGATGGTATAATCTTTGTGATTTCATTTGATTTGCATTGTCTTAGGTAATCTTCATATGTTATGGTGGATCTTTGTTGTTGCTAGGCTAGGGTTTTGTGGTTGAATTCATTTAGTCTTTCAACATTGTTGTATCCATTTGCACCATATACAATAGTAATATACCCTTATTGGCCAGTAAGTGAATATCGTGGGTCACAAATCCCACCAAGGTTTTTCCCACACTGGGTTTCCTCTTTAAACTACTGTGTTATGGTGTGCTTTTCATGTGGTTATTGTTATTCTTGTTTACTGCATTATTTTTGGTTTATTGGTACACAATATTGATATGCTTTACATGTTTTAAATCAAGTAAATTCACAAACCGGTTAGATATTGATTACCCCCCCCCCCCCCTCTTAGTATCTTTGGGAATCCTAACAGGCACTTAATGTCAGTCCAGATAGGATCACCGACCAAATACTCTACCGGTTCCTCTTTCCTGCCGGTTTTCTAACCCTGTCGGTATCTCATATTCTACCGGTTAACTCGTCATGTCTGGACTTGTTGAATTGCCGGTGGAACACCTAAATCAGTCTTTAGACCTATCTATCCCAAACATGCACATTCCCACAAGGTGGGGAAGGGAGGGGGGACATCTGCATTTGCACCTTGCTCATATTTCTGATGGACTTACATACTGACAAGCACTCTTCATCTGTACCGGCATCTCAACATGCCTTCTCAGTTGATCCAGTGAATATCCCTGATTTCATGCACTTAATGCACACCTCTTCTTCCTTATCTCACAAAAATATGATGCACACAGTGCATGATAGGAGATAAATTCCACTTACCAGTGGAGTGGCACCTTGTCTTCTACATCCTGTAGTGTACTCATGTGACATCCATGTTTGTGCAACATATCTTCAAATAGGCACATGTCATCTGGTGTGGGCACATTCACTATCAACCATTGCTTCTCATGACGACTGCATTTTCATCAGGTGGGAGTCCTGCTATCATGCAACCTTACAACATACCTATGATCTTTTCATTCTTCTCCTCCAGTGTTGATGTGGTTTAGGTAACATTCTACCTCTTCATCACAAACAACATCCAAGCACCTTGCTCATCTTGCTTGTATACAGGTCATGACCTTTGTAGGCTAACAACCACTCACTTGGTTGATTTGACTTCCCCATGTCAACACATCACTTACCAATTGACATCCTTTCCTTATCGGTGACGCATTGTACCGGTACCAATCACCTTACCATTCCATCCACACAAGTCAAGCACCAACTTTTGTACCAGTGACCCCCCGGGGTCATCTTCCTTACCTTACTGGTGTTCTGCAACACAAGGTGATATGAAAGACATCTCAACTTGTATTCCTCCTTGACAATGTTGCACATACATCTCTCATATCGATAGTCATCCCATATTGGTTGACATCAATGACAACTCAATGCCAACAATCTCCCCCTTTGGCATTAATGTCAACTCATGTAGTATCTGGAATACTACATAATCTTTCTCCCCCTTTCTCTAATCCATGGATTCCCAGCACATGTAGTATGTTGTATACTACATAATCCTTCTCCCTTTTTGACAACAATGGCAAAGGGTACTGTTAGGATATCATTCCTCCCTGTATTTACCAACCAGTGACAAAATTATTTCTCCCCATTTTTTTTATTGGATGCAACTCCTCCTTTGATACCACTTGTTTTCTTGTCACCAATTGTTACATCTTCTTACATCTTTTTAAGTCACAACACCTGAGATGGAGAACTTCAACCATCAACCGATACTAACTGAGTATGCAAATTCTTTACCATTTGTTAAAATACTCAATTATAGAGGGATGCACCAATGAACACTACTCACCTGTTAGTCAACCGACATCACCTCCTGTTTGATCCCAAAATTCTTTAGGAATCAAATGTGATTGTACTACCAATACAACCAACCAACTGACAAGTAGGAATCAAATTTGATTTTAATATGAATACAACCAACCACATCATAGGTAGATACTCCTTTCAATGAAATTCTCCTAGGTATGCCTACAGTGACTTTTCATCATCTGCAATTTTGGGCAATCGGTGCACTTACTCTTCCAAGTTCAAGCATCCCGACTTTGCATCATAGACACTTGAACTCCCCCCGAGTCATACATATAGGGTACTTATCTCTAGTGGGGCCTAATATTGAGCCTCCAATCTCCTCTATAAATTGGTTGAGTTGTGCAACTATGATTATCTGATTATCTTTCAGTTCCATTATATCAACCACAGCCTATGACATGATCCTGGATTTACACAATGCCATACAATGTCATCATCAAGTCATAATTCTAACTGTTTAGCCCAATAATATGCATGCCTGGATGATCAACCACCGGACCAACATAGTTCATTCAAGTCTTTTCCAATACCACTTGAGACATGAACTCCACATTGCATGCTACTAGGCTTAATGCAATGATTTCCTACTTCATTGTCTTACATAACTTGCAAGTACCTATAGGCATCTATGCCAGTAACATCCTGCACATAATGGTTAACATCTGATACCAATTGTTAACCTCCACTTATTGACACATGCAATAGTGATCCAACACTACTCTATAGGTGTAGTTAAGGCAACCTCTACACACACTTATCATATCATTTCCATCCTTCATACCGGCAACAACATGTTATTCCATGTTGCCTTCTTCACTGAGGAGGTGAATGATAAATTCAATGTGCTACTCCCCCTAAGATCCTGCATCTCCCTTAGTCCTTGGGAGATATTACCTATGTAATGGGTGCACAATTCTGGTCCATGCTCTTCTTCCTCCATACCTGCTTGGTCTCATTCTTCTTCCCATTTCAGGCTTGGGAGCAGGTCTTTCCTTCTTTTGCTGATGGGTCCTTCCATTTCCCGATTCTCCATCATAGCCAGAAGTAGTGCTATAGTAGCACACAACATCCATCCCAACTTCATGTTTGGGGAATCTCTTTACATACTGGTTTGACCATCTCCTTCTGGTTATGTTGCTGTGACTGGCAACCAAAACTAGTGGAACTCTTTCTCCTGTAGGGACATTCCTCCTTTGGTTCCATGCAGGTCTCTGACTTCTAAATGCTTTGAATTCACCTTTCTACAGAGCAAAGTTATACCAGCCTCCATGTGACTTTAGGTTCCTCTTCCTGCATTCAAACTCACTGTGGCCAAATCCATTGCAGTTATGACAGACAACATTTGCATAACCGGGAGAGGGGACATGCATGTATCTACTCCTGGATACATTTTTCTCATATGCATGATGTCCATGAGATCCTATAATATTATTTCTAGACCTCTTTCTACATTCCTTTTCCCTATGGCCATAAGCATTACATACAAAGCAATAACTATTAAAGGATGGCATATGACTTACAAGTTTATTTTTCCATGCATGAGGAGATCTTACTGGTTTAGCCTCTCCATTTCTTCTTCTTTGAGAGTGGATCCTTGGTTGTCCATTCTGTGCGGCTCTTCCATCTGGTCTCTTCTTCTCCCACACTTGGTTTTCCCTATGGGTGGTAGCATTTATTTGTCCTCTACCGGTAGGAGGTCTTCTTTGCTGACTTCTCATGTTCTTGCTTCCAGTGAAGCTGTCTTTTCCCATCTTCCCTTTACCTTTGGGATCTGCATTATTCCTCCTTCTTGCAACACCAGTCCTTATTATTGTTGGGAAATTTTCATCGGTGGTGGTTATGTCAACCTTCTTCCGGGGAGCATTTCTAACTATGAAGGTCTGTCCCTTGACTTCTCCATTTGAGAAGACAAACTGAATGTCATTATGGGGGACATTCTTGCTAGTGGAGAATTCACCGGCACCACTTCCTAATCCTTCAATGTCCTTAGCATGCTTTTTCTTCTTCAAAATTTTGTCCAAGTCATCACTGCTGCCATCAAGTCAAATTCTTATGTTGAGCTCATCCTGACATTTCTCAAGGTCATTTTGGAGAGTCTCCATTTCTCTGATCAACTTCTGATATTCTTTATCTTTAATTTCTAGCCTGGATGCTAAATTTTCACACCAGACACCTTGGTGTTCTTTACCTGAAACTTCAACTCCGAGATGCATTTCTCAGATTCCTTAAGGCATTTTGTCAGCCGGTTCTGCTCTACTATAGTAACATTCTTGAATAGCCTTTATTCATTTCTCAATTTCCCCATTTCACTTTCCTTGGAGTCCAAGACTGATTTCAAATCATTAGTCAGTCTTTTAGTCTCTTCTAGTTGAGAAGTCAATAGGCCAACTTTTTGGTTTGACACATCAAGGCAGGTTCTAAACTGACTGCAATCCTCATGATTAATCTTTTGTAGATTTTAAAATCATTTCTAACATTTTCAAGCTCTTCTAAAGCACTTACCAGTTCATAGTAAAGAACTACTTCTGCATCTTCTTCTTCTCCTTCACTATCAAATAGATCTTGATGGCTAGATCTATCTGTCTTGTCTTCTTCTTCCTCATCATCACTGCCAAAAACATCTTGTCAATGGGATCTATTTGCCTTATCACTTTCAGATGTGTTCACCTCATCTTCAGATCCTTGAGTCATGAGGAGGTGGGTTCCTTCTTCATCAATGTTGCAACTGCTAGTGGATCTACCTTCATCATCTGCACATGTATCTACTTCATTGTTCTTCTCACTTCCACACACTGATCCAGTGGTGTAGGGTTCATTTCCATAGAGCTTCCTTAGTCTATCCCATAGACTGTTTTCTAATTTACACTTGTCCACTTGTGAGGAGACATCACCGGTGAGCCCACTGAATATGGCCTTCATGGATTCTTCATTGCACAAGTAACTTCTTTCTTCTTCAAATCTAATGGGAGGACTGACATTCCTAGGGAGACCATTAATAATTGACATCCATACATCAAACCCTAGAGAGGATAGGAAGACTTCCATTCTACAACTCCAAATAGAATAATTTGAACCATCAAACACAGGAGCAAGGATTGACACTAAACAAACCATTGTGTCCTTAGGCCAGAATTTACCCAAGCTGGAGAAAGCTCATCTAGCTCGGAACCTAGGCTCTGACACCAATTGTCAGACACAATGCACAACTAAGAGGGGGGTGAATCAGTGGTTCTCAACTTTTTCCCTTTAGCTATCCTATTGGAGCATACCGGTTAATGGATCTAACTTAATGCAGAATTACCAGCTAGTAGGGAGACCAACACCAATGTAGTCACACAAGGGACATTACATAACACAAATATATATACGATGAAAACCCAAGATGGGAAAAACCTCGACGAGCAATGCTGCTGGAGTCTACTACTCCAATCCAACCTCAAAATGAAAAATTGTTACAATGTTTTGGGCACCAACCCAAGGAACACCAACCCTTGATTTAGCGTACCAACCCAAGGAGCACCAACCCCTAATTTAGGTCACCAACCCAAGGATTACCAACCCCTAACTTGTTTATGGGCTACAGCACAAAGGAGCTACAACTCCTGGACCGAGCTACAACTTAGTGATCACAAAGAAAACATCAATTAAAAAAGTAGTTATCTCGTTACAAGTGAATCTTCCAACCATTTCTTATACCTTACTCTGATGGTGAGATACCTTCTCTGCTACACTAACTCAGACTTCTGCTGCTCGACTACTGGAAAACCCTAACGGTACATCTCTCCTCTTCTTCTTGTCTGCTAGATCTCCTCCTCATAGCTCTGCACTTTACTAGTGCTATACTCTACCGGTCCACTGTTTGCCTTCTCTACATTTCTCTTTACTTTTGCTCTGTTGGTATAACAACTACTGGTTATTCTCTTCACTCTCCCTCTTCTCTCAAATACTCATTGAGAACTTGGCTGATTTGCTCTCACATGTAGAAGTAACACTCAATCACTTTGCAGTAGCACTATCCTCTTCTCTTCAGCAACATCTTAACTATGTCTTTGGCCTGCATATTTATATACTGGTTTTCCCGCCAAAACCCAATTCAAAATGTAGGTTGTTAGGGTATCCTCATCACCCTCGAGGAAAACCAAATCCAATCAGATATTCCCCAATCTGATCTCCCAGACAACCAACTATATAACTCCGCCAATAATGCACCTTCCAATAGACATTTTCCAAATGTCGAAAACACGGTCATGTATCTTGACCTACCTCCGTCAAAATGCTATTTCCTCCTTGAGGTCTTCTCATAGTCTGATCTTCTAGATTGAGGCACCAACAACTCCCTGATTCTTCTATGTCGTTCATTCTTCCTTGAGCCACACTTCTCTGATCTGATCTATAAATCATGAGATCCATATTCAATGCACACCTATAGAAATACCTATCTCTACATAGAACTTCACCAATCTTTGTGAGCTTGCCACCTTGACTCCAAGTGGCATTCATGTCGACCAATTTCCAATGAGGCACTTCATGTCGGTCCAAATACGATCATCGACCAAATACTCTACCAATTCCTCTTTCCTGCCAGTTTTCTAACCTTGACAGTATCTCATATTCTACCGGTTAACTCCTCATGTCTACACTTGTTGAATTGTCGGTGGAACACCTAAACTGATCTTTAGACCTGTCTATCCCAAGCATGGAAATTCCCACAAGGTGGGGGAGACATCTGCATCTGCACCTTGCTCATATTTTCAAGGGACTTCAAAACTCACAAGCACTCTTCATCTATACTGGCATCTCAACATGCCTTCTTAGTCGATCTAGTGCATATCACTGATTTCATGCACTTAATGCACACCTCTTCTTCCTTATCTCACAAAACTATGATACACAAAATGCATGATAGGAGATAAGTTCCACTTACCGGTGGAGTGGTACCTTGTCTTTTGCATCCTGTAGTGTACTCATGTGACATCCTTGTTTGTGCAACATATCTTCAAACAGGCACATGTGATCCCATGTGCACATTCACTGCCAGTCATTGCTTCTCATGATGACTGCATCTGTAGTGTACTCATGTGACATCCTTGTTTGTGCAACATATCTTCAAACAGGCACATGTGATCCCATGTGGGCACATTCACTGCCAGTCATTGCTTCTCATGATGACTGCATCTTCATCAAGTGGGAGTCTCGCTCTCATGCAACCTTACAACATACTTGTGATCGGTTCATTCATCTCCTCCAGTATTGATGTGATTTAAGTAACATTCTGCCTCTTCACCACAAACAACATCCAAGCACCTTTCTCATCCTCCTTGTACACTGGTCATAACCTTTGCAGGTTGACAACCACTCACTTGGTTGATCTGACTTCCCCATGTCAACACATCACTTATCTGTTGACATCCTTTCCTTATCGGTGATGCACTGTATCAGTATCAATCACCTTACCATTCCATCCACACAAGTCAGGCACCAAGTTGTGTACCAGTGACCCCCCGAGGTCATCTTCCTCACCTTACCGATGTTCTACAACACAGGGTGATATGAAGGATATCTCAACCTGTATTCTTCCTTGATAGTGTTGCACATACATCTCTCATACCGGTAGTCATCCCATACTGGTTGACATCAATGACAACCCAATGCCAACAATCTCTCCCTTTGGCATTGATTTTAACTTATGTAGTATTCGACATACTACATAATCTTTCTCCCCCTTTCTCTAATCCATGGATTCCCAAAACATCTAGTATGTTGTATACTACAAAATTCTTCTCCCCCTTTGACAACAATGGCAAAGGGTACTATCAGGATATTATTCCTCCCTGTATTTACTGATCACTGA
The DNA here is from genome assembly GCF_030272615.1 of Cryptomeria japonica. Lineage (NCBI taxonomy): Eukaryota > Viridiplantae > Streptophyta > Pinopsida > Cupressales > Cupressaceae > Cryptomeria > Cryptomeria japonica. Next base: position 402,128,679 of record NC_081408.1, read on the forward strand.
CATAATTATTTCTCCCCATTTTTGTTTATTGGATGCAACTCCTCCTTTGATACCACTTGTTATCTTGTCACCAATTGTTACATCTTGTTATATCTTCTTATGTCACAACACTTGATATGGAGGACTTCAACCATCAACTGACACTAATTGAGCATGCAAATTCTATACCATTTGTTAAAATACTCAATTGCAGAGGGATGTGCCAGTGAACACTACTCACCTGCTGGTCAACCTGCATCACCTCCTGTTTGGTCCCAAAATTCTTTAGGAATCAAATATGATTGTACTACCAATACAACCATCCAACTGACAAGTAGGAATAAAATATGATTGTACTATGAATACAACCAACCACATGACAGGTAGATACCCCTTGCAATTAAATTCTCCTGGGTATTCCTACTGTGACTTTTTATCATCCGCAATTTTGGGCAGTCAGTGCACTTACTCTTCCATGTTCAAGCATCCCCTCTTTGCATCATAGCCACTTGAACTTCCCCTGACTCATATATCTAAGGTTCTTATCTCCGGTGGGGCCTAATACTGGGGCTCCAATCTCCTCTATAAACTGGTTGAGCTGTGCAACTATGGTCATCTGATGATCTTTCAATTCCATTATATCCACCACAGCCTATGACATGATTATGGATGAACACAATGCCATACAATATCATCATTAAGTCATAATTCTAACCAGCTAGCCCAAAAATATGCATTCTTGCATGATCAACCACCAGGCCAACATATGTCATTCAAGTCTTTTCCAATACAACTTGAGAGATGAACTCCACATTCCATGCTACTAAGGCTAATGCAATGATTTCCAACTTCATTGTCTTACATAACCTGCAAGTACCTATAGTCATCTATGCCAGTAACATATTGCACATACTGGTTACCATCTAATACCAATTGTTAACCTCCACTTATTAACACATGCAGTAGTGATCCAACACTGATCTGGAGGAGTGTAGATAAGGCAACCTCTACACACACTTATCATATCATTTCCATCCTTCATACCAGCAAGAACATGTTATTCCATGTTGCCTTCTTCACTGAGGGGGTGAATGATAAATTCAATGTGCTACTCCCCCTAAGATCCTGCATCTTCCTTAGGCCTTGGAAGATATTACCTGTGCAATGGGTGCACAATGCTGGTCCATGGTTTTTTTCCTCCATACCTTCTTGGTCTCATTCTTCTTCCCATTTTTCAGGCTTGGGAGCAGGTCTTTCCTTCTTCTGCTGATGGGTCCTTCCATTTCCTAATTCTCCATCACAACTAGAAGTAGTGCTATAGTAGCACACAAATTCCATCCCAACTTCATGTTTGGGGAATCTCTTGACATACCAGTTTGACCATCTCCTTCTAGTCATGTCGTTGTGACTGGCAACCAAAATTGGTGGACCTCTTGCTCCTAGAGGGACATTCCTCCTTTGGTTCCATGCAAGTCTCTAACTTATAAATGCTCTAAATTCACCTTTAAGCAGAGCATAGTTATACCAACCTCCATGTGATTGCAGGTTCCTCTTCCTGCATTCAAACTCTCTATGGCCAAATCCATTATAGTTATGTCAGACAACATTTGCATAACCGGGAGAGGGGACATGCATGTATCTACTCCTGGATACATTTTTCTCATATGCATGATGTCCATGAGATCCTATATTATTCTTTCTAGACCTCTTTCTACATTCCTTTTCCATATGGGCATAAGCATTACATGCAAAGCAGTAATTGGTAAAGGATGGCATATGACTTACAAATTTATTTTTCCATGCATGAGGAGATATTACCGGTTTAGCCTGTCCAATTCTTCTTGTTTGAGTATGGATCCTTGGTTGGCTATTCTGTGCAGCTCTTCCATTTGGTCTCTTCTTCTCCCACACTTTCTTTACCCTGTGGGTGGTAGCATTTCTTTGTCCTCTGCTGGTAGGAGGTCTTCTTTGCTGACTTCTCATGTTCTTGCTTCTGGTGAAGTTGTCTTCTCCCATCTTCTCTTTACCTTTGGGATTTGCATTGTTCCTCCTTCTTGCAGCACTTGTCCTTATTCTTGTATACAAGTCTTCATCAGTTATGGTTAGCTCAACCTTCTTTCGAGGATCATTTCTGACTGTGAAGGTCAGTCCCTTGTCTTCTCCATTTGAGGAGACAAGATGACTGTCATTGTGGGGGACATTCTTGCTGGTGGAGCATTCACCGGCACCACTTCCCAATCCTTTAGTGTCCTTAGCATTCTTTGCTTCTTCAACATTTTGTCCAAGGCATCACTATTGCCATCAAGACAGATTCTTACCTTGAGCTCATCCTAATGTTTCTCAAGGTCATTTTGGAGAGTCTCCATTTCTCCAATCAACTTATGATATTCTTTATCTTTAACTTCTAGCCTGGATGTTATATTTTCACACTGGCACATCTTGGTGTTCTTTGCCTGAGATTTCTACGCTGAGATGCATTTCTCAGATTCCTCAAGGCATTTTGTCAGCCGGTTCTGCTCTATTATCACAACATTCTTGAATAGATTGTATTCATTTCTCAAGTTCTCCCTTTCACTTTCCTTGGAGTCCAAGATTGATTTCAAATCATTAGTCAGTATTTTAGTCTCTTCTAGTTGAGAAGTCAATAGGCCAAATTTTTGGTTTGACACATCAAGGCAGGTTCTCAACTGACTGCAATCCTCATGAATTGATCTTTTGTAGATTTTAAAATCATTTCTAACATTTTGAAGCTCTTCTAAAGCACTTACCAGTTCAAACTCAAGATCTACTTTTGCATCTTCTTCTTTTTCTCCTTCACTATCAAATAGATCTGTATGGCTAGATCTATTTGTCTTGTCTCATTCCTCCTCATCATCACTGCCAAACACATCTTGTCGATGGGATCTATTTTACTTATCACTTTCAGATGTGTGCACCTCATCTTCAGATCCTTGAGCCATGAGGAGGTGGGTTCTTTCTTCATTAATGCTGCGATTGCTAGTGGATCTGCCTTCATCATCTGCACATGTATTTACTGCATTGTTCTTCTCACTTCCACACACTGATCTAGTGGTGCTGGGTTCATTTCCATAGAGCTTTCTAAGTCTATCTAATAGACTATTTGCTGATTTACACTTGTCCACCTATGAGGAGACATCACCGGTGAGCCCATTGAATATGGCCTTCATGGGCTCTTCATTGCACAAGAAACTTCTTTCTTCTTCAGATCTAGTGGGAGGACTGACATTCCTAGGGAGACCATTAATAACCAATATCCATACATCAAACCCTAGAGAGGATAGGAAGACTTCCATTCTACAACTCCAAATAGAATAGTTTGAACCATCAAACATAGGAGCAAGGATTGACACTAAACAAACCATTGTGTCCTTAGGCCATAATCTACCCAAGCTGGAGAAAGTTCATCTAGCTAGGAACCTAGGCTTTGATACCAATTGTTAGACCAATGCACCATTGAGAGGAGGGTGAATCAGTGGTTCTCAACTTTTTCTCTTTAGCTATCCTATGTGAGCATATCGGTTAATGGATCTACCTCAATGCAGACTTATTTGTTAGTAGGGAGACGAACACTAATGCAATCGCACAAGGGACATCACATAGCACCAATATATATATGAGGAAAACCCAAGATGGTAAAAACCTGGGTGAGCAATGCTGCTAGAGTCTATTGCTCCAATCCAGCCTCACAATGAAAAAATGTTACAATGTTTAGGGCACCAACCCAAGGAGCTACAACCCCTGATTTAGGATATGAACCCCTGATTTAGGGCACGAACCCAAGGAGAACCAACCCCTAACTTGTTTATGGGATACAACCCAAAGGAGCTACAACCTCTGCACCGAGTTACAACATAGTGATCACAAAGAAAACATCAATTAAAAAAGTAGTTATCTTGTTACAAGTGAATCTTTCAACCATTTCTTATACCTTACTCTATTGGTGAGATAGTTTCTCTGCTACACCGACTTAGACTTCTGCCACGCTCACCTGTTACTCTACTACAGGAAAACCCTAACAGTACACCTCTCCTCTTCTTCTTCTGTGTTGGATCTCCTCCTCAAAGCGCTGCACTTTACCGGTGCTATACTCTACCGGTCCATTGTCTACCTTCTCTACAGCTCTCTTCACTTCTGCTCTACCAGTATAATCACTACCAGTTCTACTCTTCAGTCTCCCTCTTCTCTCAGATACTCATTGAGCACGTGGCTGATTTTCTCTCACATGCATAAGTAACACTCAATCACTTTGCAGTAGCACTATCCTCTTCTCTTCAGCAACAACTTAACTATGTCTTTGGTCTGCATATTTATAGATTGGTTTTCCCTCCAAAAGCCAATTCAAAATCCAGGCGGTTAGGGTTTCCTCATCACCCTCGAGGCAAACTAAATTCAAGTAGATCTTCCCCGATATGATCTCCTAGACAACCAACTATACAACTCTGCCAATAATGCACTTTCCAATACACGTTTTCCGAATGTAGAAAACACGGTAATGTATCTCGACTTTCCTCTGTCAAAATGCCATTAATGTTTCTGTTGTTTCCTCCTCGAGGTCTTCTCACAGTCTGATCTTATTTCTTTGATCCAAGGGCCAACAACTCCCTAATTCTTCTCTATCATTCATTCTTCCTCGAGCCACACTTCTCTGATCCGATCCATAAATCACAGGACCAGTATTCAATGCACACCTGTAGAAATACCTATCTCTACATGGCACTTCACCAATATCTGCGAGTTTGCCACCTTGACTTCAAGTGGCATCCATGTCGACCAACTACCAAAAAGGCACTTCATGTTGGTCCAAATAGGATCACAGACCAAATACTCTACTGGTTCCTCTTTCCTGCCGGTTTTCTAATCCTGCCGGTATTTCACATTCTACCGGTTAACCCTCATGTCTGCACTTGTTGAACTGTTGGTGGAGCACCTAAACTGGTCTTCAGACCTGTCTATCCCAAGCATGCACATTACCACAAGCTTGGGGGGGGGGACATCTGCATCTTCACCTTGCTCATATTTTTGATTGACTTACATACTGACAAGCACTCTTCATCTGTACTGGCATCTCAATATGCCTTCTCAGTCGATCCAGTGCATATCCATTATTTCGTGCACATAATGTACACCTCTTCTTCCTTATCTCACAAAACTATGATGCACACAATGCATGATAGGAGATAAGTTCCACTTACCGGTGGAGTGGCACCTTATCTTGTGCATCCTGTAGTGTACTCATGTGACATCCTTGTTTGTGCAACATATCTTCAAACATGCACATGTGATCTGGTGTGGGCACATTCACTGTCAGTCATTGCTTCTCATGATGACTACATCTTCATCAGGTTGGAGTCCCGCTATCCTACAACCTTACAACATACCTGTGATTTGTTCATTCTTCTCCTTCAGTGTTGATGTGATTTAGGTAACATTCTGCCTCTTCATCACAAACAACATCCAAGCACCTTTCTCATCCTGCTTGTACATTGGTCATGACCTTTGTAGGCTGACAACCACTCACTTGGTTGATCTGACTTCCCCATGTCAGCACATCACTTACCAGTTGACATCCTTTCTTTATCGGTGATGCACTGTACCAGTACCGATCACCTTACCATTCCATCGACACAATTCAGACACCAACTTGTGTATCGATGACACCCCAGGGTCATCTTCCTTACCTTACTGGTGTTCTGTAACATAAGGTGATATCAAAGATATCTCAACCTATATTCCTCCTTGATAGTGTTGCACATACATCTCTCATACCGGTAGTAATCCCATACTGGTTGACATCAATGACAACCCAATGCCAACAAATGATATTAATGCAAATAATACCTATGATGACAATAAAAATAATAGATGGCATGCTGGAAGCGCACATAGAGTGATTGATGGGACTGTCATTAATTCCTCGAATTGGCCAAATAGATTGTATTGATTATATGTGTTCATGAAGTAGTTGTAGTATCGTAAATTGTACACCTTTATTAATGTGTCCAATTTCACACTCTCCTAGCATTCATTTTAGTATTTCTCATTTCTCTGTGCATTATAGGACCTTTATTTATTTAATATTTAATTCAATATTATGAGTCTTATTCCACTTTATACATCTTTAGACTCTTATTTAGGCCCTTGATTCTAGGTGTGCCCTTTATCTTTATTATCTTGATTTATCCTTATCCTACCCCAATTTTAATTTTAAAAATATATTTTGCATATTTATACATCATGTTTAGATCCATCAAGTTGCATTAGAACCTTGTTATCTTGCATTCCTAAAACATCAAGAAAATTTATTGGGACCATGACAGCCACATCTCCTCGTTCCCACACTTTTGCCCCAAATTTTGAGAAGATAATAAGGCAGTCCTACCCTATCCAAATCTAGCTTCATGGGGAAATACACTAAATCTAAGTTGGCCTAAAGGTTATTTTAATTTTAAAATCCCTATATAAGGCATCCCTCTCAATTCATTTCAACAATCGAGAACATCTTATCTAATGCTAGTGTTATCATCCAATTCAAGAGCAGTTCTTCTTCTTCTTCAAGAGCAGATATGATTCAAGGAGCAACAAACTACATCAAGACATCTTCATATTATGTTTCAATTATGATTTCATGATGGATTTTATGTGATTTATTATGTTATGGTATCAATACATGGAGGAATTATCTTAAGAGCATTGAATCCCTTATTGAAGTTATAATTGTCTACATTCAAGAATTTCAATTCAAGATCTAGCCTTGTCATCAAAAGGTGAGATTTTCAATTCATTTCCAATTCAATTTTTATTTCAATTGGGGTTAATTCTAAACTCAAGGTTTGACCTGAGGCAAGCCCTTATCCATAACACAATTCCCCTTCTTTTTGTGTCCAAGTTGTTAGAACCTTCAAATTCAAAATAAATTTTTAGTGCATATGTGAAAATATGACTAAGGCAAATAGATATGCCCCTACAAAAGCTTTTGCAAATGCCTTAGGGTTAGGTTTTAAACCTCAACTTGGTTTTAAAGTGCTTTGAAATTTACCATTGGCAGGTTTTTCTTTTGTTCGATGACCTATTTCCCCCGTTACTCTTGGCTTAATTTGTTTTCACATGGGTCTTTCCTTCTTTAAAACCGGCCCCGTGTCATAGCGCTTTCACTTCAATAGTTCGCTATAACCTATGTTAATCCAAATTATTCTGCACCCCCTTAATTTATTTTAATTTATTTTGCGCCAAGTGTTTGGCCCCTTCCTCATGATATCTTAGGGACATATATTATGTGCAAGTGTTTTTAGTTGTTAAGATGACCTTAGTTTTTGTAGCCCTTGACACTCGCTGAATTTTTTTATTCACCTTGCTGAGCTTAAGAGCTCTATCTGATGTGGCAATTTGATAATCTTCCAAAGGGATGACTCGGGACTTAGTGAAACCTTTTAAAGTATTTCACCAAGCTCCAAGTAGTGTTATCTTTCCCAAGGGATCCGACTATTTTCACTCAGGTACTTGATGAGCCCTTTGAAAGCTCTTTCCAAGTCTCGAGTCTTATTGAAGAGCGCAGGGGATTAACACACTTAGAGCTTACGAAAGTCTTTCTTTTGGCCTAGGTGAGCATCTAAGGAAGTTAACCACAAATTAATGATATGACAATGGTCAACATTCATTGGAACTTCCTTGTGTGTTCTAACGAATTCCCGTGTGGAATGCATCGACGTGGGGTTAAATAAGTGACTTGATATCATATGGCGCTATGTTGGACAATGTAACATTGACGAAGACAAGTCAAAATCTTTTAACTCTGCCAAACATATAGATAGATCTTGATTGACAAGATTTAAAAGGATAATATGTAAGGGCATCGACAAGGAAATAAGTTGGGGATGTGAGTTTTACGATAAGAAAGCAAGAAGGTCTTGGTGAATCTCCTGTAGTAAATGATCACGAGTTGGGATAGTTAGAAGACTTTATGCATGATAAGCTCAAGAAAGAATTTCAGGGGCATGAAGAGCTACATGGGTACAAATGTTAGCTTGATCCTGAAGAATAAACTAAATTGGTAGTTAAATGATTAGAGAAGATAAGTTCTGATTCTTTGAAAAGGCAAAAAGCAAAAAGGATGTTTTATATGCATGGTACAATATGCCAGACTATATTTAGAGCTTCTAAATTTAGAGTGTCAAGTTTTTACATAAGTGTGTAGCCGTTGAGTTGATCAAGGAATATTATAAATATTTCCCTCTACATTTGTTCAAGAATAGTTTCAGAGATGGAATGTCCATATGTAGAAATGGATAGTGTGTTCATAAGATATACGTTTAATGAAATCGGGTGGAGAATATTTTAGAAAGGTTGTTCTTATAGCAACCCAAGAAATTGCTTTGTAGCTAAAGGGACATTGAAAATTTAGGAGGTAGATAAAGGGATATTAAAAGCATCTACAGTTGCAAATGGTCTTTTATAAGTGGCCTACCTTCATCCCCTAGTTTCCTGAAGCCTAAGAAGCAAGGGGAGCAGGGAAGAGTATAAAGAGGATAGGGGAGAGTCGGCTCTAGTAAAGAGCTTGTTCAGTTAAAATTGACAGCTAAAGCCAAACCCCCCTATCTATTTGCAAGATTTCTCAATGAACTTCTCTTCTAGTTTGTATAGTGAGAATCTTTCATCTCTAAAGTTATTAGCAATGCGATGATGGTGCGACTCCAACAGTTAGATTTCAACATTATTTTATTCTTCACCATGATGGTTTGATAATAGTTTTAGTACACATGGTTTGATAAGTTTTCCTTCTCCGTTGTAGGTTTCATATTGAAAATATTACCTTTGCATGCTTTTAAAACAAATATATGTCAAATGAGAAGATGCCAGTTGTAAACAACCCGAAGCTTGTTGCATTTCTTTTGCTTATAAAAGAAATTCCAAGGATGAGAAGTAGGGGCCTATTTTTAATGGGTTTTAGGAGGGATTCTTGTCCTCTCCAAAAGGGTAGAGTAGCGGTGTCTACATTAGAATAACGAGTCTTTCATGGTGAAGAATGTAAATATTCTTTTAGTAATATTGATTATTTTATGAGCTATCATGAAAATTACTACAGATATTGTTTCCAGATTGTACTTCTTGATCTCACATGAATAATAATATCAAGAATTTTGTTATTCATTTTTGCAAATCTCTTGTGAAGGTGTAATTATATTTGTGGGCTCTTTTCAAGGAAAAGATTAATTTCCCGCACACGTATTGCGGTAGGTTTTGAAATACATTATGGATTTGTAAGAATGATTTCTGTAGTAACAATAGGGGTTGCATTAATGTCACAAGGGCCCACTAATTTAAATAATTTGTTGTTTGATGCTTGCATTTAGATGTGGGTTTGAGTTTTCACCCTAGGTTAGGCACTAGTCCATGCAGCCTCCAAGATCCGACTCAGAAGCATTCAAAATATTCAAACTTTCATCTTTTCCACGTCTTTATTTCTTGTTCCAATTATTTATGTCTCTGGTGTGTCTTTATGATGAATGTCTAGTAGAAAGGTTACATACAAAAGGATAATGTACATTTTTCCTCTGAGAATATAAGATGGAGAGATATATTTATTTATTCTCAGTGATTATTCAATGCAAATGGGATTATGCTTGAATTTGTGAAAATACAAAATACCCATCATTTATAAATCTAAGAACCATCCAAAGTCATGATCTTGTAGTTCATTTTGTGATAAATCTCATCTACTCAGGCTTAATGTTAGGAATACCCTCCCGAGTCCCATGGAGCTTGAAGTGAAGAAGGCTTGAATAGCCTTGTTATGTTACATTTTCTTGTCTTCAATATGTGAATAGGGTTGGATATATGGCATAGATTCTTATTGCCATGATCTAGGTTATATGATTTCTCTTAGGATTGAAGGTAGAAAGAAAAATCACTAAAAAACTAGCGACTCCACTGGGGAATCAATGCCAAATCCATTGAAAGCAGAGTATAATTTTGAAGGATCTAAAATTTGTTCCAGATCTAGAGTTTTAGCTAGTAGAAAAATTTTTTGTAGCTAATTTGAATAAGATTCTACAATTTTTCTTTTGGAAGAAACCTAGAATTAAGATGTGTCTCAAATGGCTTCCAACTATTTGAAATTTTTCCTCTACAAAGGAGGTGACGACTCTCTGTTTGAAGAACCTGAAAGTGCTAAGAAGGTTTCAGATCTACAAAGTTTTCAGTCATGAAAGAAGATGAACAACAATTGCAACACTCCAGGTATTCTTCAAATTTCTATGAAATAGCAAAGTTTCCTAATAGGTGAAAGTTAGCACTAAAATAGGGAAAGAGTTGTGATTCTTCTTATGTGCTTCTCATGTATCCAATTGCATTGTTATATTATGAGAAGTATGCATGCTCTTTAAGTTGTATTATTTGAATGAGATATTAGCATTTGCTATGGTGAGCTATATATTGAAAAAGTTTGAGATCTCTTATTGTAATTGAAGTTTCCTAAAGCATGGTGCTAGGATGTATCAATATGTGCATCCTTATGTTTCCCCTAGTGCAACCATGATGTGTAATCAACCTCAACCATGTAGTGTGAGAAATAAATTTAGTGTTAATAGATACAAACATATATTTTAGTCACATTCATGGCTTCCCACATATGATACCAACTGAAATAAGAAAGGAGATATGAAAGTTTAGTGGTTAGAAGTGTGAATCAACATCAAGGCATCTTCAGAGATTCGATAACTTGATGGATGAGTTTGAAATAGACTATGAAGATGTGATCATAAGGTTGTTTGTGCAGTCTTTGAAAGATGAGGCCAAAGAATGGTTTTCAGATTTGTTACTAAGTTCTATCAACTCATGGGATGATTTAAAATCAGTTTTCAATGAGCAATTTGGTGAAAGAGTTTGTGTGTTTTTAGTCATTAATGATTTTATGGATATTCATATCAGAAATAGTGAGTTGGTTCCTAAGTTCAACCTCAGATTTATGAAGACCTTAAAGAGGATTCCTAAGAATTATAGACCTCATGATGCAATGGCACTAGTTGTATATTTGGGTGCATTTGACAAAAAGATGAGTTATAGGTTGAGGAATGAAGACCCAACAAGTATGCATGAAGCTCTTAAGATTGCAATGAATATTGAGAAGGTTTCTAAGCATGGGATGATTAGAAGTCTCAATCCTAGAAATGGAGTTTCATATGAAAGTGAAGTATACAATTTAGAGGATAAAAATAACATTTCTAACAATTACCAGCTTGTTGCCCCAAATTTTAGTTTATCCCAAAATGTTGTTAGTGACCTCTCAAATGTTACTCATGAACCATATAATGATGAAATATACATGAGTGAGTCAGATGTGTTTCAAAGTCTAGTCACTTCTCATGTACCGATTCACGACTGTATATACAATCAACCATCTAGTATGCAAGTGCATGAAAGTTTCATTTCAAGTAAACCTCAACTTGTTGTCCTTAATCAGATAGAAACCATTGATACAAATTAGATTGATTCTCATAATCTTTGTCAGCAATATACAAAGATAGTGGACTCCATAGTGCATATGCAAGCTTCGATTGACCATAAGAGTACGGGTCTTTTAAGCAATGAAGACATTGTGTTAGTAAATGTTCAAGGCCAACCTCATGTTAACAATAATGCAAAATAAGTTTATGCAAGGATATTAATGCAAATAAGATGATGCATCCTATGATAAGTGGGCAAGAGTTGATTGATAATGATTTTGTATATGCCATTGATGAGAGCCTTGATTGTGAAACTCTCGACTAACCTTGTGTGACTTCACAAAATGATGCTACTTGCTGTCCCAATATTCACAATGACTTGCATAATGATAATGAGTATGAAAATGACGAATCCTCTCACATTGTCCCAAGTTACAAGGTTGATTATAATGACTATCATTTTGTTGCTCCAAATGCTTTGCATGAAATATAAATAGAGTCATTCATTGTATATGAGGATGATATTGAAATGAAAATGTTTGACACTACTTGTTCATCATTAATTGGTTTAGATGTGTATAATGTTGATCATGAGGATCAGGAATCAATGTCAATCTCTATGAAAAGTTTCAATGGTCCAGAGGAGTTTTCAGACATTGGAGTTTCAAATTTTAATAAGGACAAGCCAGTTGATATAATGGTGAGTGATTTAAAATATGGATACTTCTCTATTAACTTTAAAAAATGGATCATAGTTATGAATTTGAAAACATGGATGTTGTGGATGACATGAGGACATTGTTTGAATATATGGAAACCTGTGCAATTGATGAAGTTATTTGTGATAGCAATGAAGAATAGAGAAGAGTCCATGAGGAGGGGAATTTCCATGAGGATATGTGTGATAAGGTATTCTCATATTTGTATGAGCCAACTTTTGAAGTTTTTCATGAGGACATGCCTTATGATGTAGAGTTAAAGGTTGATTACATATTGAAACCATAATTAGATGTATTTATATGTGATGTGAATGCTAATGATACAGGTAGATTATTCTTGCAAGACATTGAAATGTGAAATGAACTAGCTGAGTCCAAAAGCTCAAGTATATATTCTTGCAAGTGTGATATGATGTATATACAAGGTGGACCAACATATGAGTGCTTTTCTTTTGATACATTTGATAGTCTAGGCCCTAGTTTGTAGTAGTACCCCATTAATGAATGCATTTGTTATTTGCAAACTTTTGGTGAAGATAAGTATGATGAGGCTAGTTGTATGGTAGATTATGAGTGTTTTAATTTTATTCAGTTAGATGATCATGTCACAGAGAGTGGCCCTAAGATATATAGTAAAGAATACTCCATTAAGCATGAAGTTGATTTGTTTGATAGATGTGATGAGTGTGTGTCATATGAAAGTGAACATGTTCAACTTTGGCCTAATTACATGATGCATAATTATGGAGAAAACACTAATGATGATGAGTACAATGCTATTTTAAAAAAGTTAGTGGCTTTGTGTGTAATAATATGTTTTTCAGTGATAGCTACAGGTTTGTGCTACTGATATGCAAAATTAGATGTTTGATAAAGGCAAGTTTTGGTTTTTCACTTTTGGTGGCCTGGGGATGCCAACTGAAGAATGGATATGATTTTTATTCGATTGTGAGTAAGAAGCCCAATGGATAAGGCACCTAGTCTATTCCACCAGATATTTGAATATTTGATATGCCCATAAGGGGCATACATCCCCAATCAAAGCCATTGTTAGCATCTTCAAATTCAGAATAAGTTTTCAATGCATATGTGAAAACCTAACTAAGGTACATAGATATGCCCCTACAAAATCTTTTGCAAATGCCTTAGGGTTAGGTTTTAAACCTCACCTTGGTTTTAAAGTGCTTTCAAAATTACCTTTGGTAGGTTTTTTCTTTTGTTTTGGTGACCTATTTCCCCAGTTACTCTTGGCTTAAGTTGTTTTTTCATGGGTCTTTTGTCATTTGAAACTAGCTTGTGTCCTATCACTTTCATTTCACCCGGTAGCTATAACTTATGTTAATCCTAAGTGTTTTGTGCCCCCTCTATTTATTTTAATATTGTGTGTCAAGTGTTTGACCCCTTCCTCGTGATATCCTAGGGACATATCTTATGTGCTGTGCTTTCAGTTATTAAGTCGACCTTAGTTTGTGTAGCCCCCAACACTCATTGAAATGTTTTATTCACCTTGCCAAGATTTTGATCTCTATCTGATGTGGCAACTTGGTAATCTTCCAAAGGGATGACTTGGGACTCAGTGAAACCTTTTAAAGTGTTTCACTAAGCTCTGAGTAGTGTTATCTTTCATAAGGTTCCGGTTGTTCTCACTCAGGTACTTAGTGAGCTATGTTAAAGCTCTTACTAAGTCTCGAGTCTTATTGAAGAGCACAGGGGATTAACACACTCTAAGCTCATTGAAGTCTTTCTTTTGGCCTGGGAAAGCATCTGAGGAAAGTGATCACAAAGTAATGATGTGGGTGAAGCAAGGGGTCTAGTGATTGACACTCATTCAAACTTCCTTATGTGTTCTAACGAGTTTTTGAGGGGAATGCATTGACATGGGGTTAAATAAGTGACTTGGTGCCATATGCCACCATGATAGACAATGGAACATTGATGAAGACAAGTCAGTTCTTTTGACTCTACCAAAAAAAAAGAAAGATAAATGGACAAGATTTAAAAGGATAATATATAAGGGCATCGACAGGGAAATAAGTTGGGGTTGTGAGTTTTATGACATGAAAACAAGATATCAACAAATCTCTTACAAAATGATCACCGGTTGGGATAGTCAGAAGACTTTATGTATGATAAGTCCAAGAAATAATTTCATTGGCATGAAGACTTGCATGGATACATATGTTAGATTGATCCTAAAGAATAAATTGAATTGGTGGTTAAATGATCATATCAGATAAAATTTGATTCTTTGAAAAGGCAAAAAGTGAAAAGAATGTTTTATATGTATGGTATGGTATGCCCGACTATATTTAGAGCTTCTAAATTTAGAGAGTTGAGTTTTTTCAAAAGTTAGTAGCCGTTAAGTTGATCAAGAAGCATTATAAATATTTCCCTCTACATTTTTTCATGAATAGTTTCAAAGATGGAGTATCCATATGTAGAAACAGACAGTGTGTTCATAAGATATAGGTTTAAGGACACTGGGTGGAGAATATTTCAGACAGGTTGTGCTTATATTAGCCCAACAAATTACTTTGTAGCTAAAGCGACATTGAAATTGCAGGGGGTAGCTAAAGTGATATTGAAAGGCATCTGCAGTTGTGAATGGTCTTTTACAAGCTACCTACCTTCATCCCCCTGTTTCCTAAAGCCTGAGAGGCAAGGGGAGCGGCAAAGAGAACAATTAGGATATGGGAAAGTTGGCTCTAGCAAAGAGCTTTTTTAGTTAAAATTGACAACTAAAGCCTGACCCCCTTGTCTATTTGTAAGATTGCTCTACGAGCTTCTCTTCTAGTCTGTATAGTGAGAATCTTGCATCCCTAAAGCCATCAACAATGTGATGATGACACAAATCAAGTAGTTGAATTTTAATAGTATTTTATTCTTCACCATGATGATTTCATAATAGTTTTAGTGCATATGGTTTGATAGATTGTCCTTTTCTATTTTAGGTTTTATATTGGGAAGATTTCCTTTACATACATATAAAACAAATATATGTCAAATGAGAAGATGCTAGTTGTAAACAACCTAAAACTTGTTGTATTCCTTTCTCTTATAAAAGGAATTCCAAGGTTGAGAAGTGGGGGCCTGGTTTTTGGGGGTTTCAGGAGGGAGTCTGGGTCTATCCAAAAGGGTAGAGTAGCAATGTCTACATTAGAATGAGGAGTCTTTCACAATGAAGAATGTAAATATTCTTTCAGTAATATTGGTTAGTTTATGATTTGTCATGAAAATTACTACAAATATTGTCCCTAGATTGTACTTCTTGATCTCACATGAATAATAATATAAAGGATTTTGTTATTCATTTTTGCAAATCTCTTGTGAATGTGTAATTATGTTTCTGGGCTCTTTTCAAGGAAATGATTAATTTCCTACACACGTATTGCAATAGGTTTGGAAATACGTTATGGATTTGTAAGAATGATTTCTGTAGTAACAGTAGGGGTTGCATTAATGTTAGGCATTAATATCACAAGGGCCCACTAATTCAAATAATATTTTGTTTGATGCTTGCATTTGGATGTGGGTTTGACTCTGCACCCTAGGTTAGGCACTGGTGCATGAAGCCTCCAAGATCCGACTCAAAAGCATTCAAAATTTCATCTACTCCACGTTCTTTGTTTCTGGTTCTAGTTATTTATGTCTCTAGTATGTCTCTATGATGAATTTATAGCAGAGAGGTTACATACAAAAGGATAATTTATATTTGTCCTCTGAGAATATAAGATGGAGACATCTATTTATTTATTCATTCTCAGTGATTTATCAACACGAATGGGATAACACTTGAATTTATGAAAATACTGAATACCCATCATTTATAAATCTAAGAACCAACTACAGTCATGAGCTTGTAGTTAATTTTATGTGATAAATCTCATCTACTCAGGCTTTAGGTTAGGAATACCCTCTCAATTCCTGTGGAGCTCGAAGTGAAGAAGGCTTGAATAACCTTATGATGTTACATTTTCTTGTCTTCAATATGTGCATAGGGCTAGATATATGAGATAGATTCTTATTCCCATGATCTAGGTTATGTGATTTCTCTTAGGATTGAAGGTAGCAAGAAAGATCGCTAACACAGGTGACAATTCGGGAGTTGTAAGAGAGGAATTGGGTAGAGGAGATAGGGACAAACATAACTGGATTTTGCAGAAGTTTCAGGTATCCCCAAGGAGTAGGGCACTCTAGGAGGATTAGGACACTTTGGGAGGACCAAGATGCTCGACCCCCCTTGGTCCTGGGTGAAATGGTCCTGGAATTTGAGGTAGCTTCTGGGAAACATTCTTATTCTAAAACAACTCATGGCTGCATCTAAGATTTGGAGGACCAATTCACTCCGCTCCCTCAATCTTGATAATTCTACTCAAATTTTCTGTCATAGGTTTGGATCTATTTCCTATCCTTAAATCCAATTCTACAACTCTGCATTACATCTAAAACTTACTATTATTATTATTTTATGTAAATTTTCCATCATTCGCCTTAGATACAACATTCAAAATATGTCTTGTCGATCACATTTTCAACTCAAACGAAAGGCATAGAATCCCATTAGTATTCATCCCTCTTCCCAATAAAATTGAGGTTGAATATATAGAATTAACTCTCATTTTAATGTGATGTATGTGAAAATTAGGTCATTTCCTAGTTTACAAAGCTTAACTTGTGAAACCCTAAATTTCCCTACCTTACAGTAGCAATGATGGCAGATGAGAAGCTACATGCATATAAATAAAAAGTATTATTTATAAATGTTAAAAGATATAGCGTGGTTGCATGTTGATTCTTGTCAAATTTTGATGCATGTAACTAACTAGACTAACAAAATAAATTGATGGCAACCAAGTGTTACATGTTGTGCATGAGCAGGTCCCAATTAAAAAATAGGATCAACAATTACTATAATTCCCTTATGGTAGTGTTATTGTATGCTTGTTTAGTATAACTCATATATGAGTGTTGATGATTAATGTGCAATGTGTGCTTGTGAGTGTGAGGGAACGCAATTATAGTTGTGGATGAATCAAGAGATTCATTTAAATAAGTTGTGTGGAATGATGGTGATGGTTGAGATAATGGACTAATATCATTAGATTGAATGAATGAGTTTAGTGACGTGGGTGGTGAAATGAGTTCTTTCCATGCAAGTGATTTAGGAATTCATTCTTTTTGTATGGATTTTTGTATAGCTTAAGACGACGCCTTTTAACCTTTAAGAAAAAAATGGACTGGATGAATGGTAGGGAGTTGAATAACTCCATTTGGGAAACTTTGTTGAATCTCATAAGGATCTAATCAATGTGTTCAAATTTTTCCTCTATGGTCCTTATATATGGGGTTAAGGAGAAGAGCCTAGTCACGTTCCTTAAATTGCCTTGTTTTAATAAATTGGTCATGCCATTTACTCCTTCATTTTTGTATGATCTTTGTAAGATGGACTGGTTCCATCCTAATTTCATCCAAGGTATTCAGTTGGTGTAATATATATTATTAAGCTTCACTTGGTTCCATCCCCAATTGAACTATTGTTCATAGTTTTTTTATTCAAACTCGATTGGCAAGACTACCTTTTTGGCATAAATGAATTCATAGGGTGTGAACCCTATGATGGTTTAAATTTCAACTGCCTTAATGAGTATTGCCTCAAAGTTTATGTCAGTCAGCTCAAGTTGGCCCTTAGATTGTGGGTGATAGGGTGTAGACTTCTTATGCCTAGTTTCATATTCTTTAACCAATTGAGAAATTAAATTTAAGGTAAACTAAGGACCTTGGTTTGTAACTATTTATTCGGGCACACCATATCTTGTCAATATCTCTTCATATAGAAATATAACTACCTTAGTATCTCTAGTAGTCTTCAGGGCTTTGACTTCTACCCATTTTGTCAGGTAATTAGTATAGACCAGAATGTAAAAATTGGTATTTAATGTAAGCTCGATTGGACCAATAAATTCAAGGTCCCATATATTAAATGGTGAAATCACCAACTATGGTTGCAAGGGAATTTCATCACTTCTAGTTGGCCTTCTCATTCTTTTGCAGTGATAACATCTTTTGGCATATTGAATTGCATCCTTATATAGTGCAGGTCAATAGTATCTTTTATTGAGGATCTTTATTATCCACCACAAGGGTCATCATAAAAATCCTTGAGAATTTCAAAAACTTCACCCTCTCTGATACACCTATGCAAACATTATTAGGCCTCATGTAGGACAAATACCCAACTATCCATGATATGGAAAGTTGTGTTCAAGCAATTGGAAGTTCCTCATTGGTGATAGATGTGGTTATGTTTTTCCTACAATCAGATACTTAGCTATGTCTACATACCAATGTTTATTCACTATCAGTGAAACTAAATGTTTATCAAGGAAATAATCATCAACAACTAGATCCTCTACTAAACTTGTCAATTTGGACAAAAAGTTCTCCACCATGTTGGATTTTCTCGGCTTGTTAGCGATAGTAATATCAAATTATTATAATTATAATTTTTGTCCAACAAGTTTGGCACTAACCACTCGTTTGTTCATCAAATAATGTATTGTTGCATGATAAATATGAATACAAACGGAATACTCAGTAATATAGTGTCTAAACTTGTTGATTGCATATATAATAGCCAACATCTCTTTCTCAATCACTATATAATTGAGCTCATTCCCATATAAATTCTTACTAATATAATAAATGACATACTCTAGGTTTACTTCTTTCTATCCTTGAATAGCTCCAATTACAAAATTAGAGGCATCATTATGAATGTAGAAGTGGAGCTTACAATTAGGTCCTCTCAAGACAAGGGCCTTCACATAAGGGATGCTTTCAATGATTAAAAATATTGTTGACAAGATGGTGTCCATTCAAATTTAACATCCTTGGCTAACAATACAAACAAAGGGGAAACAATCTTACTAAAAACCTTGATAAAGCTTATATAGTACCCTGCATGGCCAAGAAAACTCCATGCATCTTTTCCTTTTGCATGACACTAGTAAATTGGATTGGTTGGATATACTTGAATTTCATCATGTGACACAAAGTGTCCTAGAACAAAACCTTCTTCCATCATAATGAAATATTTCTCACTATTGAGGGGAGGTTATTATACTAACACCTTTACAGAAAATTCTCTAGATTTATTAAAACTTCCTCAAAGGAGTTCCTAGAGGTTGTAAAGTCATCCATATATATCTCCATTGAATTGTGAGATAATAATATAATTAAGAAAACTCCTTGAAATCTTGTTGGATCATTATACAACCTAAATGGTAACAATAAATATTCATATGTACCCCAAGAACATGTAGAAATAGTTTTGTCTGGATCCTTAGGAGCTAACTTAATTTGGTTATAGCCACTAAACCCATCCAACAAAGAAAATAAATTTTTTCCTACGTATGAGTTTGAAACTTGGTCAATGAAAGGTAGAGACAAATGGTATTTCCTAGTGGTGCAGGTCCTCATCATTTTGATTCATGGTTGTATTGGGAATAGAATGTGCGTGTGTGTTTGAAGGCCTATTTATTAGGCCTAGGCAATGTAATAAGCCTAAGGCTCCAAAGTGTGTCAACTTGGTCAAAAGCCTTGTATAAAATTCTATAGGTATTTTTGTTGTTTAGGGGTCTAAAATGTGTAGTATGTTCATTCTTGACCTTTGGTATGAAGGCAAGATCAATTTGTAAAAAGTTGTCAACAATTGCAATTGTTGTCAAGCAACTTTTTTTGCAACATTTTCCAATGTGGTTACTCCAATGGTTGGTTGGTTGCTTGTATGAATTGAGGAAGTTGGAGGAGTTCCTTGGCATGATATAAGCCTGGAGGAACAATGCCTTCTAGTTGGAGAAGTTGGAGAAGTAATTTTTAATGAAATCTTTGTCTTCAAACAAAACGGTTACTGAATTTTTTTTGCATTTTCCTTGAATTCCAGTCCTTGCATGATTCCTAACAATTGGTGGGAATTAATTGAGAATTTGAAAAATTTGTAGCAGTGGTTTACCAATCATATAGAGTTTATTTGAGGCCTTTAAACATTTGGCCTTGAAAGAAAGAGAATTTTCAATCCCACTGGTCTGGTAAAACCCTTAAACCAAGGGTTTGAATGCTAATAGGGGCACAAATCAACATCTCTCAATGAAATCAATCTGAAACCTGGGAGTATGTTGATTTGGAATGTATATTAGATGTTACCGATGGTTGTGAAGACATGAACTATCATTTGACTATCCAAAGATGAGGCCCTAGGCTTGACATCGGTCATGTGGCAAGCCTGAGCAGTATAAAAGGGGATAGAAAGCCTGAACAACAGATTGGTGGATGGTCAAAATAGGCATGTGAAGGACCCTTGGGTAGGTTCAAACCCCTGGAAAGTATCATTCTTGCATTCCTTATTGAATGGTGAAGCTTTTGAGAGCGTAAACCCCAATACTAGCTAGAAGAGGCAAAACAGGGTCAGTAGGGTTTGACCATCCGTACTAAAAAACCAGATGCAAAAGTTTGGAATCTTGTAGAAGGCCCAAAAGGGTATCTAAATATCTAATTTATTCAGGGGGTTGTTCAGGTAGATTGTGAGACAAGTAAGGAAAAGTTCGATTGGAGGGCTAATTGCTTATAGTCCTATTTTTTAGGTCTAATAGGGGAAATGACACAAGAGGCTAATAAAAACCCAGCTAAGGGGTCAGAATATATGAAAATTCCATATAACACATGTGAGAACATTCACATAGGCCAAATTCCACCTTGTTAGTAAAGATTTTGTTGCTAGGGGTGTGGGGTTGTTAGGTGACTTTGGTTGAAGGGTTGGAACCTAAGGGGTAGGTGACTCCTTGTCAATTGTGACTTGTCCTGAGTGGAGAGATCCTTGGGAAGGATCTAGGGTAGACTCTAATAACCTTGGGAAGGTTAAGGACATTGGTCCATTGGGCGACATCTAGTGGAGACCCTTATTGAGCAAAAACAAAAGAAAGTGATAGAACATCCCCATATCCCTCTGCATCACCTAGTGGCTACATTAAGTTCTATGTAATCAACACTCTCTCCAATTTACTCCCTTATTGGGTGCAATGACCAATGGAGTGTTTCTAGTGGTCCAGCATCCCTCACGGTGATTCACAACATGGTTTAACAACCTCTTATGGATTCTATAAGTCTAGTGGTTGTATCGGGCATTGACAGGTCGATCTTTTGGTGCAACGACAATCCTAGCTTGTAACAAGTGGTATCAAAACCTAGCCATGGGTTTGAATCATGTAGGCCATGATGAGTGATTTTGGGAGGGGGATTGTTGGCAGTGGGCCAACATCCCTTGTGGGGATTCATGACATGGTTTAACAGCCTCCTGTAGATTCTATAAGTCTAGTGGTTGTATTGGGAATTGACACCCACTCATTGTATGGTGTAGGATAAATGAACCTCGCATCTAAAAGTTTTTATAATCCAAAATTCATTATGTCTCTAAGAGTTGGGTTCATTCTCCCATGTGATTGTCTTACTAGTTGACAACCTTTATCTATATAGATGTGATGCATACAAAGGCTAGGGTCTATACCTCTCATGTCCTGATAATTCCAAGCGAATGCAAATGTTTGGGCTTGTAGCATGTGAAACAACTTAGAGTGTTGGGATGAGGTCAATTCATTACTGATATTGAGTGTCTTACTAGGAGACACTTCCATAGGTATTGTTGGAATCATGATAGAGACAATATCAAGGATAGGTATATTAAGAATATAATTGTGTGGTAGGAGGTCATGGAATATGGTGGAAGTAGATTTTGTTATATTAGATAATAGTCTATATGTAGCTAGCAAGTCAAGCATGACAAATTTTGATCTTGTTGTGAGCCCATCCCATATGAATTTTGTATAATATGAGCAAGAAATTCATCCCTTTCTTGTATATCTATCATGAGACTCCTCTCTATAGTCATAAGTGTCTAGAGATAATATTGATCTCTATAATCTAAAATTGGCAACATAAACTGTTCTACATCAACATG
Source organism: Cryptomeria japonica (assembly GCF_030272615.1). Lineage (NCBI taxonomy): Eukaryota > Viridiplantae > Streptophyta > Pinopsida > Cupressales > Cupressaceae > Cryptomeria > Cryptomeria japonica. Next base: position 402,150,845 of record NC_081408.1, read on the forward strand.
TGGTTGTGCTAAAGGATAGAGAACAACTTATTTGTGACATTTTTATGAAAAATAATCATATTTTTAGACCTATTTCCAATAAAATCATCTACTATATAGCTAACCATGGTTAGCCTAAAATCAATGGATATCCTCTCAAATTGGCCTTGGATTGGAGGACCATGAAGTCAACATGGTATTCCCAAGAATCAAGAATGATACTCAAGTCTTCAATCATTCCCTTTAGTTTAATAATTGATTTATCTGTAAGTTGGAGTTTTTTTGGTGTAGGTATTAAATTTATTGATTGTAGATTGTCCATTGTCTCCCTAGTCATCACGTTTATGGTTGCACTAATACTAATCAAGTTATTTTTTACAAGTATCCCTTTGATATGGATATCTAATACAATCTTATTAGGGTTTAAATATTTGGGAACAATAGAGTTCCTAACATAATATCAACTAGTTGTCCTTGAAATGGATAGTTTGGGGGTTCTTCCTTTTTATCCATGGCCGTTTAAGATACAATTCCCTAGTGGTTTTAGTGTAGATTGGGACATCCTTTATGACTTAGATGAGGATAATTTTGACACATGCATTTTTTAACTGACTCAAGAGATCAAATTCAATATTAGGGTGGTATTTATAGGTAGCTAGCATGTCTAAAAATGATGGTTATTTGTTTGTCAGATCAACATGTAGGTGATTCTATTAGTCCCAACTGGTGCTGAGAGGGGAGGGGTGAATCAACACTTAATCAAAATTTCATAATTTAACTTTTATCTTAAATCTTCTTTCATCTAAGATCTAGCAATATACTTAATCAGTGAAGTAAAATATGGAAGCATGAAAAGTTGACAGTGACACCAATAAGTTATCTCGTGGAAACCCAATAGGGAGAAAATCACGGCGTGAGAAGGAACTCACAATATTTGCACTCTTCTAGAGTACGCCCAGTTAAGAGCCATCCTTGTTAGGAGATTACAAAGACACTATTAGGTGCCACCCGCTTAAGGGATTTTGTTCAAGGCCGGTTAGTGCCTTTACCTTGTTAAAGGTAGCCTGGTTAGAGGACTTAGAACATTAGCTAAGATGTTACCCAGTTAAGGGATTTTACAATAGGGACCGGTTAAAGTCCACCTAGTCAAGGGATTTATGTTGCAGTTGTTAGAAAGCAATTGATGGATGATTTTTTGAATTAGCTACTGATAGATTAATTAGATCTCAATATGCATTCCACCCAATACACACCGGTTGTGTCTTCTCTGCACAGTACCGGTTTCCTTCTTACACCTTTGGCTATTCACTCAGTTGGTCATCTCTCCTTTAGCACTGCACTCTACTGGTCCTCTAACCTTTGGCTCTGCACTCTGCCAGTCCAATATCCTTCGACTCTACCCTCAACTGGTTCTCTATCCTTCAGCTCTGCACTTAGCCAGTTCTCTGTCCTTCAGATCTGCACAACCAGTTCTTTGTATGTCGACTCTACACTTAGTCGATCTCCCCCACACATACACTCAACTGTGCTAACACCTTTTAGAACTTCCTCTCACTTTTCTCTTCACCCTGGATCGCCTTCAAAAAGATTTCCTTGTTTCAAATTTCATGATCAAAAACTTTCTGAAAGAGCTCAAGAACTCTTTATACATTTTCAGTTGACACCTATAGGCATATCCTCAATTAGATCAATCAAGGATTTCAGAAGATTTCAAATTCAAACTCTCCTGCTCTTTCTTTGTGCGCCTTTCAACAATTCTGCCAAGTGTTCAACCACTTCTGCGACCGCATCTTCCAAGGATAGAAACCTTTGAGACATGTCCAGTCAAATAAATGCAAACCACAAAATCCACATGTAATCATGCTTGACTGCATGGTAACTGAAAGTTAACTATACCAACAAATTATTTGGCGTAGACACAAGCCTACCAACTCATTCTTTGCCACCACAACTAAATGGCCGATCACTACTCCAAAACTTATGGTGATCACCTATCTTCCTTCAGTCATACCAATGTACCAGTATGTAGTTTCACTTCTTACTTTACCGATTCATTCTTTGGCTACCGGTTTGTTGTGCTAGCATCATGTTTCTCCCCTATTTGCCAGAGAGTTATCGGTTGGTTGGAACAAACAAGTTTCTTTGCCTAAGTCACCTTTTGTGACTTCACCATCATCAAGGTGACCGATCTTCCTAAATGATAGATTGATTGACTTACTTTATCTTTCCTTGATCTGAATTACCCTTTGATCATTCAATACCCATTCATTATTGCTTAGTGAAAAGAAACATCACTTTACATATACCACTACACTGATTAGTATCTTCACCGATAAGTGTTGAAAATCAATGACAGACCTTAGCATATATATCGGTTTTCTAGATTGACCGATTTTGTCAATGCCAACAATCCAACAATCTCCCCCTTTGGCATTGATGGCAAACACTTCAAAGTTTGGCTAGTTAGAAGCATGTTTTTCCATCTTTGTAACAATTCAGTCATTACTTCTGCCCCGAGTAATGAATATCTCCCCTTGTCACTGATCATACTCTGATACAACAATTTCAGCTCAATCATTACTTGCCAATGCTGCAATCTAATCATATCTCCCCCTTTGACAACAATGCCAAAGAGTCATGTCTAACCACTTACTAGACTGCTCCCCCTAACCACAGTAGTTAACACTCATCAATCTAGTTTGTGTAAACAAAACTTGAAAGCATACCAGATTGATGTTGAACCTTGTTGGATTACTTTACTGAATGGAGGGGCATCACCCCCAGCTTACCTCTGAGATAGTCAAAGGTGTCCTTTTGTAGTGGCTTGGTGAATATATCAGCCACCTGCTCTTTTGTTGATATGTACTCCAAATTTACTTCCTTTTCTTGAACTTGTTCACTTAGATAGTGATATTTGATGGCTATATGCTTCATTTTGGAGCGCATCACCAGGTTCTTAGATATGTCAATGGTACTGGTGTTGTCACAATGAATCACTACCGGTCCAACCAACTTTTCTTGAATTTATTCCAGCAGTTGCTTAATCCAAACTATCCGTGTACAATTAATTGCAACAACTACATACTTAGCCTCAGCTGTAGATTGAGATATGCAGTTTTGTTTCTTACTTGTCCAAGATACAATTCTTTCTCCGAGAAAGAATGCTCCTCTACTGGTGCTCTTCCTGTCATCGAAGTTTCTAGCCCAATCAGAATCAGTGAAGACACTTTAGCTAAAGTATCCTTTGTGTGGATACCAAAGACCATACTCCTCAGTCCCCTTTAGGTATCTAAATATTCTTTTGACTACCATCATGTGAGTTTCTTTTGGATTTGCAGAAAATCTGGCAACTAGGCAAACAACTTGTGCTATGTCTGGTCTGCTATGTAAAACATACTATAATTTACCGATCATGGACTGGTAAAGTGTCTCATTCACCTTTGCAACCTCAACATATTTAGATAGCTTATAATCTATAACCATTGGAGTTCCAACAGGTTTGCAATCCTCCATTCCAAAAGTCTTGTGAATTTCTTGTATGTACTGAGTCTGACCGATAAAGATGCCATTCTTTAACTAAGAGACTTGTAGGCCAATAAAGAACTTAATCTCACCAATCATGGACATCTCAAACTCTTGCTGCATTTGTCCAATAAATCTCCTCCTCATCTCATCATCTCCCGCAAAGATGATGTCATCCACAAATATCTCAACAATTAGGTGTTTTCCTTCAGTCCTTCTCTTCAGATACAGGTTACTGTTATCACTGGTTCTTTTGAACCCAATGCTTAGCAGATATGAGTGTAATCTCTCATACCAATCTCTCGGTGCTTGTTTCAGCCCATACAGAGCTTTCTACAACCTGCACACCATATTTCTCTCCTCTCCAAATGCAAACCCTTCCAGTTGCTCTATGTATACCTCATCCTCTAACACATCATTTAAAAATGCCGATTTGACATCCATTTGGTATACTTTAAACCTCTTATAAGAAGCATAGGCCGGCAAAATTCTCACCCCTTCCAGTTTGGCTACCGATGTGAAGGTTTCTCCATAGTCCAAACCTTCTTCTTGAGCATAGCCCTTACAAACCAATCTTGCCTTGTTTCTTCTCACCTTACCAGTTTCATCCATCTTATTTCTGAACACCCACTTGGTGCCAATTACATTTTTATTTTCCGGTCTAGGTACTAGAGTCCATGTATCATTTTTCTTTATTTGCTCCAGTTCTTCTTCCATAACTTTGACCCAATCATCAACTTTCAGAGCCTCCTTTGCTGTTTTGGGCTAAAAAATTGAGAGCATACACTCATTCTCTTTTACTCTTCTTCTGGTTAGAACTCATGCATCCTTGTCATCGATGATATCTTCGGCAAAGTGATTATTTCTGACATATTTTGCCAATACTGGTTCACTCCTTGGAACTTATTCTACCAGTTGTGCAAGTTCTATCTCACATGCTTCTTCATTAGCCACTTCAATAGGATCTTCTTCAGTAGGTTCCACTGGTACATTGTACTCGAACCCTTTATAGTCCTCCAGTTCACTCTTACTGTCCTGTTCATTTTTCTCAGAGTACTCGTCTACTCTAACATTTGCACTTTCCACAATCTTACCGGTTCTTTTGTTTAGACACCGGTATGCCTTGCTCTCTGTTGAGTAACCTAGGAAGGTTCCCTCATCACTCTCGGGATCAAATTTTCCAGTGTTCTCATCCCTTTTGATGTAGCACCTGCTTCCAAATACTTTTAAATAACAAACATTAGGAGAGTAACCACTCCATAATTCATAAGGAGTTTTGTTTGTTCCCTTCTTTACCTATATCTGGTTCAAAGTGTAGACAACAATGCTTATTGTTTCTCTCCAAAAGGTATGTGGGATATCCTTCTGTAGCATTAGAGTTCTGGCACAATCAATGAGAGTTCTATTTCTTCTTTCAACAACTCCACTCTGTTGAAGAGTTCTGGGTGCCGACATTTGTCTCATGATTCCCTATTCCTCATAATAGTTCATGAACTCTTGAGAGGTGAACTCTCCTCCTTTGTCTGATCTTAGGCACTTCAGATTCTTACCGGTTCCTCTTTCTGCTCGAGCCTTAAACACTTTAAACATGTGAAAAGTTTCTGATTTTTCTTTTAAAAAGATAGTCCACATCATTCTTGAGAAGTCATTAACAAATAACATAAAATAGTGGTCTCCATAGAAGCTCTTAGTTCTCATGGGATGACATAGGTCTGTGTGAACTAATTCCAACACACTTTCAAATGAGAAAGTTTTATTGCTGAAGCTGGACCCGGTCAACTTCCCTAGTTGACACTCTTTGCACATAGCATTTTTAGGTTTTACTATATCAGGAATACCTCTTATGGATTTTGCCTTGCTGATTTTAGCTATGCTATCAAAATTAACATGACATAATATTTTGTGCCATAACCAGCTATCTTCTACCTTAGCCACTAGACAATTACCTATGGTGGTGTCTAGATGAAACAAATTGCCTCTTGACTGTTTACCAGTGGCAATTGAATTTCTAGATTTGTCTTTTATTTTACATATCCCTTTATTGAACTCTAACCAGTATCCTTTATTGTTAAGCTGTACAACACTTAACAAGTTGTACTTTAATCCTTCTACCCAAAAGACATCATGAAAGTTTGTCTTATCATTCAAGGCTATAGACGCCTTACCTCTTACTCCACATGGGGCATCATTTCCAAACCTCACCATTCCTCCATTGCAATCCTCCCTGCTGAGGAATTTACTTCTGTCACCGGTCATGAGGTGAGTACAGCCCCTGTCGATCACCCATTCTCCACACCGGTTTGTGCTAGAAATCAATGCCATATCTCCTTCCTCTGTGCTGTCCTCTTTGACTACCACAAAAGCAATTCCATCTTCATCAGATCTCTCTGATTCTTCATGAGTGACTCATTCTTCTACAATATAACATTCCTTCTTGCTTTTGTCCCTGTAACTTCTGAAATTATCCTTCCCGTCTCTATCATTGTTAGGACATCTTGAAACAATATGACCTATCTTATTACATGAGAAGCACTTTAAGGCTAATTTACCTTTGTATTTACCTTGACCTCTTGGCAATCTTCTTGCCAGTAGAGCTTCAATTCCATCTTCCTCCTGTTCCTCAGAGAGAAGATTGTCATTCTCATTTGAATGACCAGTTCTGGTAGTAGAGCTACTACTAGTTTCTTTCCTTCTCCTTGTGGGTGCATGCATCATGGATGGTTTGAAAGCAACATAGATCTTTTGTATGCTGTTGTCATAATTTCTCAACGCAAAAGCAGTCAACTTACCTATTAGTGAGTCAAGAGTTACACTAACTATTCCCAAGGATCTAAGCTCTTGGATAACAGAGACCTTGATGGCATATTATGGTAGCAGAGTTCTCAGGATTTTGCTAACCACATCATCCTCCTCGAGTTTGCCTCCTACGATTTTAATTGAGTTTACTACATCTTTTATCCTCTTACTGTACTGCTCTATGTTTTCACTTTCCTGCATTCTCATCTCTTCATATTTTCCTCTCAGACTGTCTACTTTGGCCTTTTGAACATGGGGATCTCCCCCATAGGCTGTCTTCAGCTTATTTCATATCTAAAAAGCTATTTTCAAATCTTGTACCTCAACAAATTCATTATTTGAAAGTGTGCTAACAATCAGATCCATAGAAGTAGTATTATCTTGCCTTTCCTTGATTTGTCCAGAGTAAGAGTCCCTATAGGTTCATTGTATTCTATGATCACATGATTCCAGTAGTGTTCACCTAGGGATTTTAAATAGAGTTTCATTCTTCCACACCATAAGATGTAGTTCTCCTTAGAGAACTTAGGACCCTCCTTACTCATCATATTTGATCTTTCCCTAAGCTAGTTAAGTTTCTTCTGATTCTAGGGACCTGATGCTCTAATACTAATTGTTAGTCCCAATTGGTGCTGAGAGGGGAGGGGTGAAGCAACATAGTCAATATTTCACAATTTAACTTTTATCTTAAATCTTCTCTCATCTAAGATCCAACAATATACTTAGTCACCGAAGTAACATATGCAAGCATGAAAAGTTGACAATGACACCAAGAAGTTACCTCGTGGAAACCTAATAGGGAGAAAACCACAGTGTGATTAGGAACTCAGAAAATTTGCATTATTTTGGAGTACATCCGGTTAAGAGCCATCCTTGTTAGGAGATTACAAAGACATTGTTAGGTGCCACCCGGTTAAGGGATTTTGTTAAAGGCTGGTTAGTGCCTTTACCCTCTTAAAGGTAGCCTAGTTAGAGGACTTAGAATATAAACTAAGATGTTACCTAGTTAAGGGATTTTACAATAGGGACCTTTTGAATTCCACCCAGTCAAGGGATTTATGTTGGAGTTTTTAGAAAGAAACAGATGAATGATCTGCTGAATTAGCTACTGATAGCTTGATTAGATCTCAATATGCATTCCAATCAATACACACCAGTTGTGTCTTCTCTGTATAGTATCGGTTTCCTTCTTACACCTTTGGCTATTCACTCAATTGGTTATCTCTCCTTCAAAAATACACTCTGTTGGTCCGCTGACCTTTGGCTATGCACTTTGTTGGTCCACTATCCTTCAGCTCTTCCTCAGCCGGTTCCTTGTCCTTCGTCTCTGCACCTAACCGGTTCTATGTCCTTCAGCTCTACACTTAGCCGATTCTTTGTATGTTGAATCTACACTTAGTCGATCTCCCTCACAAATACACTCAATTGTGCTAATACCTCTTAGCACTTCCTCTCACTTTGCTCTTCACCCTGGATCGCCTTCAACAAGATTTCCTTGTTTCAAATTTCATGATCAAAAACTTTCTGAAAGAGCTCAAGAACTCTTTATACATTTTTAGTCGACACCTATAGGCATATCCTCAATCAGATCAATCAAGGATTTTAGAAGATTTCAAATTCAAACTCTCCCGCTCTTTCTTTGTGTGCCTTTCAACAATTCTGCCAAGTGTTCAACCACTTCTACCATCGCATCTTCAAAGGATAGAAACCTCTAAGACATGTCCAGTCAAATAAATGTGAACCAGATAATCCGCATGTAATCATGCTTGACTACATGGTAACTATAAGTTAACTCTACCAACAAATGATTTGGTGTAGACACAAGCCTAACAACTCATTCTTTGCCACTGCAACTAAATGGCCTATCACTGCTCCAAAACATATGGTGATCACATGTCTTCCTTCAGTCACACCAGTGTATCGGTATGCAACTGCACTTCTTGCTTTACCGGTTCATTCTTTGGCTGCTGGGTTGTTGTGGTAGCATCATGTTTCTCCCCTATTTGCCAGAGAGTTACCGGTTGGTTGGAACAACCAAGTTGCTTTGCCTGATTCACCTTTTGTGACTTCACCATCATCAAGGTGACCGATCTTCTTGAATGATAGATCAGTTGACTTAATTTTTCTTTCCTTGAGCTGAAGTACCCTTTGATCATTCAATACCCATTCATTATTGCTTAGTGAAAAGCAACATCACTTTACCTATACCACTACATCGGTTAGTATCTTCACCGGTAAGTGTTGAAAATCAAAGACAAACCTTAGCATATATACCAGTTTTCTAGATTGACCGGTTTTGTCAATGCCAACAATCCAACAATCTCCCCCTTTGGCATTGGCGGCAAACACTTCAAACTTTGGATAGTTAGAAGCATGTTTTTCCATCTCTGTAATAGTTCAGTCATTACTTCTACCTTGAGTAATGAATATCTCCCCTTGTCACTGATCATACTCTACTACAACAATTTTAGCTCAATCACTACCTGCCAATAATGCACTCTAAGCATATCTCCCCCTTTGACAACAATTCCAAAGAGTCCTGTCTGACCACTTACTAGACTGCTCCCCCTAACCGGAGTAGTCAACACTCATCAATCTAGTTTGTGTAGACAAAATTTTTAAGCATACCAGATTGATGTAGAACCTTGTTTGCTTACTTTACTAAATGGAGGGGCATCACCCCCAACTTACCTCTGAGATAGTCAAAGGTGTCCTTTTGTAGTGGCTTGGTGAATATATCAGCCACCTGCTCTTTTTTTGATATGTACTCCAACATTACTTCCTTTTCTTGAACTTGTTCCCTTAGATAGTGATATTTGATGGCTATATGCTTCGTTTTGGAGTGCATCATTGGGTTCTTAGATATGTCAATGGTACTGGTGTTGTCACAATGAATCACTACCAGTCCAACCACCTTTTCTTGAATTTCTTCCAGCAGCTGCTTAATCCAAACTATCCGTGTGCAATTAATTGCAACAACTACATACTCAGCCTTAGCTATAGATTGATATATGCAGTTTTGTTTCTTACTTGTCCAAGATACAATTCATTCTCTAAGAAATAATGCTCCTCTACTGGTGCTCTTCCTGTCATCGATGTTTCTAACCCAATCTGAATCAGTGAAGATACTTAAGCTAAAGTATCCATTGTGTGGATACCACGGACCATACTCCTCAGTCCCCTTTAGGTATCTAAATATTCTTTTGACAACCATCATGTGAGTTTCTTTTGGATTTGCATAAAATCTAGCAACTAGGCAAACAACTTGTGCTATGTCCGGTCTACTATGTACAACATACTGTAATTTACCGATCATGGACTGGTAAAGTGTCTCATACTCTATAGCCTCATCATATTTAGAAAGCTTATAATTTGTAACCATTAGAGTTCCAACAGGTTTGCAATCCTCCATTCCAAAAGTCTTGAGAATTTCTTGTATGTACTTAGTCTGACCGATAAAGATGCCATTCTTTAACTAAGAGACTTGTAGGCCAATAAAGAACTTAATCTCACCAATCATGGACATCTCAAACTCTTGCTGCATTTGTCCTACAAATCTCCTCCTCATCTCATCATGTCCCCCAAAGATGATGTCATCCACAAATATCTCAACAATTAGGTGTTTTCCTTCAGTTCTTCTCTTCAGATACAAGTTACTATTATCACTGGTTCTTTTGAACCCAATGCTTAGCATATATGAGTGTAATCTCTCATACCAATCTCTCAGAGCTTGTTTCAGCCCATACAGAGATTTCTACAACTTGCACACCATATTTCTCTCCTCTCCAGATGCAAACCCTTCCGGTTGCTCTATGTATACCTCTTCCTCTAACACACCATTTAAAAATACTGATTTGACATCCATTTGGTATACTTTAAACCTCTTATAAGAAGCACAGGCTAGCAAAATTCTCACCCCTTCTAGTCTGGCTACCGATGTGAAGGTTTCTCCATAGTCCAAACCTTCTTCTTGAGCATAGCTCTTACAAACCAATCTTGCCTTGTTTCTTATCACCTTACCAGTTTCATCCATCTTAAATCTGAACACCCACTTGGTGCCAATTACATTTTTATTTTCCGGTCTGGGTACTAGAGTCCATGTATCATTTTTCTTTATTTGCTCCAGTTCTTCTTCCATAGCTTTGACCCAATCATAACCTTTTAGAGCCTCCTTTGCTATTTTGGGCGAAAAAATGGAGAGCATACACTCATTCTCTCTTGCTCTTCTTCTGGTTAGAACTCCTGCATCCTTGTCATCGATGATATCTTCTGCAAAGTGATTATTTCTGACATATTTTGCCAATACTGGTTCACTCCTTGGAACTTATTCTACCAGTTGTGCAAGTTCTATCTCACATGCTTCTACATTAGCCGCTTCAATAGGATCTTCTTCAGTAGGTTCCACTGGTACATTGTACTCGAACCCTTTATAGTCCTCTGGTTCACTCTTACTGTCCTATTCATTTTTCTCAGAGTACTCATCTACTCTAACATTTGCACTTTCCACAATCTTACCGGTTCTTTTGTTTAGACACCAGTATGCCTTGCTCTTTGTTGAGTAACCTAGGAAGGTTCCCTCATCACTCTCGGGATCAAATTTTCCAGTGTACTCATCCCTTTTGATGTAGCACCTGCTTCCAAATACTTTTAAATAACAAACATTAGGTGAGTAACCACTCCATAATTCATAAGGAGTTTTGTTTGTTCCCTTCTTTACCTGTATCAAGTTCAAAGTGTAGACAACAGTGCTTATTGTTTCTTTCCAGAAGGTATGTGGGGTATCCTTCTGTATCATTAGAGTTCTGGCACAATCAATGAGAGTTCTGTTTCTTCTTTCAACAACTCCATTCTGCTGAGGAGTTTTGGCTGCCGACATTTGTCTCATGATTCCTTGTTCCTCATAATAGTTCATGAACTCTTGAGAGGTGAACTCTCCTCCTCTGTCTGATCTTAGGCACTTTAGATTCTTACCAGTTCCTCTTTCTACTCGAGCCTTAAACACTTTAAACATGTGAAAAGCTTCTGATTTTTCTTTTAAAAAGACAGTCCACATCATTCTTGAGAAGTCATCCACAAATAACATAAAATAGCAGTCTCCATAGAAGCTCTTAGTTCTCATGGGACCAAACACGTCTGTGTGAACTAAGTCCAACACACTTTCAAATGAGAAAGTTTTACTGCTGAAGCTGGACCTGGTCAACTTCCCTAGTTGACACTCTTTGCACATAGCATTTTCAGGTTTAACTATATCAGGCATAACTCTTACAGATTTTATCTTGCTGATTTTAGCTATGCTATCAAAATTAACATGACACAATATTTTGTGCCATAACCAGCTATCTTCTTCCTTAGCCACTAGACAATTACCTATGGTGGTGTCTAGATGAAACAAATTGCCTCTTGACTGTTTACCAGTGGAAATTGAATTTCCAGATTTGTCTTTTATTTTACATATCCCTTTATTGAACTCTAACCGGTATCCTTTATTGTTAAGTTGTGAAACACTTAACAAGTTGTACTTTAATCCTTCTACCCAAAAGACATCATGAAAGTTTGTCTTATCATTCAAGGCTATAGACCCCTTACCTCTTACTCCACATGGGGCATCATTTTCGAACCTCACCATTCCTCCATTGCAATCCTCCATGCTGAGGAATTTACTTCTGTCACTGGTCATGAGGTGAGTAAAACCCCTATTGATCACCCATTCTCCACACTGGTTTGTGCTAGAAATCAATGCCATATCTCCTTCCTCTGTGTTGTCCTCTTTGACTACCACAAAAGCAATTCCATCTTCATCAGATCTCTTTGATTCTTCATGAGTGACTCATTCTTCTGCAATATAACATTCCTTCTTGCTTTTGTCCCTGTAACTTTTGAAATTATCCTTCCTGTCTCTATCATTGTCAGGACATCTTGAAACAATATGACCTATCGTATTACATGAGAAGCACTTTAAGGCTAATTTACCTTTGTATTTACCTTGACCTCTTGGCAATCTTCTTGCCAGTAGAGCTTCAATTCCGTCTTCCTCCTATTCCTCAGAGAGCAGATTGTCATTCTCATTTGAATGACCAGTTCTGGTAGTAGAGCTACTACTAGTTTCTTTCCTTCTCCTTGTGGGTGCATGCATCATGGATGCTTTGAAAGCAACATCAATCTTTGGTATGCTGTTGTCATAATTTCTCAACTCAAAAGCAGTCAACTTACCTATTAGTGAGTCAAGAGTTACAATAACTGTTCCCAAGGATGTAAGCTCTTGGATAACAGAGACCCTTATGACATATTGTGGTAGCAAAGTTCTTAGGATTTTGCTAACCACATCATCCTCCTTGAGTTTGCCTCCTGGGATTTTAATGGAGTTTACTACATCTTTTATCCTCTTACTGTACTGCTCTATGTTTTCACTTTCCTGCATTCTCATCTCTTCATATTTTCCTCTCAGACTGTCTACTTTGGCCTTTTGAACATGGGGATCTCCCCCATAGGTTGTCTTTAGCTTATTCCATATTTGAAAAGCTATTTTCAAATCTTGTACCTCAACAAATTCATTATCTGAAAGTGTGCTAACAATCAGATCCATAGAAGTAGTATTATCTTGCCTTTCCTTGATTTGTCCAGAGTAAGTGTCCCTGTAGGTTCATTGTATTCTGTGATCACATGATTCCAGTAGTGTTCACCTAGGGATTTTAAATAGAGTTTCATTATTCCACACCATAAGATATAGTTCTCCTTAAAGAACTTAGGACCTTCCTTACTCATCATCTTTGATCTTTCTCTAAGCCAGTTAAGTTTCTTCTGATTCTAGGGACCTGATGCTCTGATCCTAATTGTTAGTCCCAATTGGTGCTGAGAGGGGAGGGGTGAATCAACACAGTCAAAATTTCACAATTTAGCTTTTATCTTAAATCTTCTCTCATCTAAGATCCAACAATATACTTAGTCACTGAAGTAAAATATGCAAGCATGTAAAGTTGACAGTGACATCAAGAAGTTACCTCGTGGAAACCTAGTAGGGAGAAAACCACAGTGTGAGTGGGAACTCACAAAATTTGCACTATTCTGGAGTACGTTCGGTTAAGAGCCATCCCTGTTAGGAGATTACAAAGATATTGTTAGGTGCCACCCGGTTAAGGGATTTTGTTAAAGTCTAGTTAGTGCCTTTACCCTCTTAAAGGTAGCCTAGTTAGAGGACTTAGAACATCAACTAAGATGTTACCCGGTTAAGGGATTTTACAATAGGGACCTTTTGAATTCCACCCATTCAAGGGATTTATGTTGCAGTTGTTAGAAAGAAACAGACGGATGATCTACTGAATTAGCTACTAATAGCTTGATCAGATCTCAATATGCATTCCAATCTATACACACCAGTTGTGTCTTCTCTGTACAATATTGGTTTCCTTCTTACACCTTTGGCTATTCACTCAGTCGTTTATCTCTCCTTCAGCACTGCACTCTGTTGGTCCTTTGACCTTTGGCTGTGCACTCTGCTGGTCCACTGTCCTTTAGCTCTTTCTCAGCCGGTTCTCTATCCTTCGGCTCTGCACCTAACCGGTTCTCTGTCCTTAGGCTCTACACTTAGCCGGTTGTTTGTATGTTGAATCTACACTTAGTCGATCTCCCTTACACATACACTCAACTGTGCTAATACCTCTTAGCACTTCCTCTCACTTTTCTCTTCACCCTGGATTGCCTTCAACAAGATTTCCTTGTTTCAAATTTCACGATCAAAAACTTTCTGAAAGAGCTCAAGAACTCTTTATACATTTTCAGTCGACACCTATAGGCATATCCTCAATCAGATCAATCAAGGATTTTGGAAGATTTCAAATTCAAACTCTCCCGCTCTTTCTTTATGCGCCTTTCAACAATTCTGCCAAGTGTTCAACCACTTCTGCCATCGCATCTTCGAAGGATAGAAACCTTTGAGACATGTCTAGTCAAATAAATGTGAACCAGATAATATGCATGTAATCATGCTTGACTGCATGGTAACTATAAGTTAACTCTACCAACAAATGATTTGGCGTAGACACAAGCCTACCAACTCATTCTTTGCCACTGCAACTAAATGGCCGATCACTGCTCCGAAACTTATGGTGATCACATATCTTCCTTTAGTCACACCGGTGTATCGGTATGCAACTGCACTTCTTGCTTTACCGGTTCATTCTTTGGCTGCCGGTTTGTTGTGCTAGCATCACGTTTCTCCCCTGTTTGCCAGAGAGTTACCGATTGGTTGGAACAACCAAGTTTCTTTGCCTGATTCTCCTTTTGTGACTTCACCATCATCAAGGTGAATGATCTTCCTGAATGATAGATCAGTTGACTTAATTTTTCTTTCCTTGAGCTGAGGTACCCTTTGATCATTCAATACCCATTCATTATTGCTTAGTGAAAAGCAACATCACTTTACCTATACCACTACACCGGTTAGTATCTTCACTTTTAAGTATTGAAAATCAATGACAAACCTTAGCATATATACCGGTTTTCTAGATTGGCTGGTTTTTTTAATGCCAACAATCCAATAGATTTTATCCAGGTTGCTCATTGTTAGTGTTTTCTATAGCTATTTCATTATCAAATAATTCTATGATTTATGGGGATGCATTACCAACAAGAGTTTTCCCTTAGTGGTGGAAGTGAAGATCACTGACCTCAACTACATAGGTTGGTTATTGGATGGTCTCATTAGCGTGAGCTTGTTGAATGAGCTTATTATTAATATTGGGTCCAGTTTGAGTAGTTGAATGTGGTGCTCTTGCTTATGCAAAAGTAGAGATGGTCAGATTAGGCATAATGGCTTGTTGCTAGGGTAATGAATTAGGCATGATTACTAGTGTAATGTTGAGAAATAGGGTTCGCTAGCTTAATGCATGCAAACTAGGAAACTAGGCCTAAGTCTGCTTTGATTACTTTCAAAAGGAGAATCATCAACTAAGCTCAAGATGGCTCAAGCACAAAATGCATGTAGTGGTCCTTCACTGTTGAGTTGAAATGTGAAATTAATTGTAAGGAAGAATGAACGAATAAGGAGCAAGTAAGATAAAATGATAGGTTTTTGCATGTTAAGGAAGACAACGAACTCAAAACCTAATTTTGAAAAATTATGTTAAAGTATAAACTATAACTAACCTATATTCCAAATTTGAGGCAAAAGTGTAGGGACTTAGTCGTCCTACTCGACCCGCTCCCGTCAGTTTTGGCTCCGAAAATTTATAGACTGTAGATCTTTGTTTGATGATTTTGCACCTCTTTTTGTAGCTTAAACTTATTACTACACACAGAAAAGAGAGAAAATTTTGGGTACAAAGGTTTTTTCCTAAATCAAACCCTAGTGTAGGAATTAACCTTAAAATTGAATTGAATTGGAATTAAAATTAAAAGCATGCTGTTAGGTAGTGGAGGCTAGAACTAAAAGTGAAATGTTTATACCTTCATAGGCCTTCTTTGTGTTGAAATTCTCATGAAGATGCTTGACATTGACTTGTAATTGACATAGAAAGGGAAGATCATAGAGGCCATCACAAATGCATAGATTTGTCACAAACTCCTAGTCTTCAATGCCTCGATGATTGATCTCTTTCTCGTGAAATGAAATTGAGGAAAATATTCATCCTTATTATTGATCAATTGCCAAATGAGGGAGGATACCTTACTTTTATATATCTCCCAATAATTTCAAGGTGTATAATATGGAGCAAGTCAACACGGGAAAATATTTCTCGTTAAATCAAGCCAACTGTTGTGTGGACCATATTTGGGGTTAGTTTAGGGGGAGCAAGGCACCCTAGGCTACCAAATCCACGGAGTGGGGTGCTCTAGGCACCTTTCTCCCTCCAACATGGTTCTAAATTGGGACCTGATGTCCTGAATGAGGATAAGATGCTAGTAAAAAATGCTGAATTGAGTTGGATCAGGCATTGTTGGGCACAAAAGTCTAGGAACACTAAACCAGGGCCTAGATAAGCATGAATTTACATAAGGGTGCAATTTTGCAATACTACAACTAGCTATTGAGGTGAATAAGGTTGTTGTAGGTAAGACATATTAGAATTTTCCCATTGTTGGTTGCCTCACCTCAAAATAATTCATTCACGTTATTAGGTCATTTCTAATATCATAAAATCATATCATCCATAAATATTCACAAAAACACTTGCACTCATCATATCACATATATCATCCATTAAACTTAGAAATTCTTAATAAAGTTTCGTCCAATGTCTTTAAAACATATAAAATGTCTTTCAAATTATGAGATAAAATAGGTAAAATAGGTTCAATCCTATAGCTCATTAAATATCACCAACCAAAGATTTAGAGGCAACTCAACAACTATTAGACTTTCATAATACATTACAATACACCCTGCACCCTGCGCCCTGCACCTTGCACCTTGCACCCTGCACCCTTCAAGTGAGGTTATATTTTACTATGATAAAATGTAACTCTATTTTATGAGGGAATTGTATTGTAGCTAGGTATTGTAATGTCTTATGAGAGTCTAATAGTTGTTGAGTTACCTTTGAATCTTTGGATGGTTATATTTAATGAGCTATAGGATTGAACCTGTTTTACTTATTTTATCTCATACTTTGAAAGATATTTTATACATTTTTAAGACATTGGTGGGAACTTTATTAAGTATTTCTAAGTTTATAAAAGCATGTCCTTAGGTAGTAGAGGCTAGAACTAAAATTGAAATATTTATACCTTCATAGGCCTTCTTTGTGTTGAAATTATCATGAAAATGCTTGACATTGACTTCTAATTGACATAGAAAGAGAAGATCATGGAGGCCATCACAAATGCATAGATCTGCCACAAACTCCTAGTCTTCAATGCCTCGATGATTGATCTCTTGCTTTTGAAATGAAATTAAGGAAAATATTTGTCCTTATTATTGATCAATTGCAAAATAAGGGAGGATATTGTTGGACATTATTGCTGCTAGGATATGTTGTTGTCATTGATGTTAACATATTCCTGTGATTTATTGCTCTTGTGGTTGCAGATTGGTTTATTAGGATCATGGTTCAGTATATGGAGTATTTATAGTATCATTATATCTTTCTGTATTGGTTTCTGTGATTCGAAAGCTTAATTGATCATATCATATGATCCGGTTTGCAGTTTAGTTTTCCTGATCAATGCTTTGCTTGGTATTTCCTTTGGTATATTCCAATTGATCAAATCTTGAGTTGAGATTTTGGGAGATTTTTTGGGATATTCATGTGTGTCTACATTTCAGATGTTTCATGATTTGGTTCTCTACAAGCTATATTTCTAGTCCAAGTTGCTGCTGTTTGAGTGTTCTTGAGTTTCAGATGTTGATCGATGAAGATTTGATAAGTGGTGTTGGTGCAACAATTGCAGATGATTCTAATGTGCTTGTGGGTGTTTCCTAATTGTTTTCTATTTGTTTTGGTGGTCCACATTGACTCTTGTGTGCGTTCTTAGTGATTTTGCTGATCCGGTGATATTCTTCGTGTTATGCGTTATTCTTGGTGGTGTAGCGTGTTGCGGTTGATCTTGGCAAGATTTTCGGTGGCATTGCATGGTTAGAGATTTGGTTTAGGTCCATGTTATGTCATATATATCATTATATTGGTCCGGTGGTTGATCTTTGTATCGTGTGATGTAATTTTGTAATTGCGAGATGAGGGTTTAGTTGCCCTTGTTGCCAAGGTTGATGATTTTAGTCATGTAATGTGAGTGTTGATATAGTGTCTACATTATCAGAGAGTGGTAGATGTGGTGCTTAAGAAAATTTATCCTTCGGTGTGGTGTATTGAGAAGAGATTGTTATAGGGCAGACAAATATGCTTAACTGGAACTGTCATCAGGCATAAGGAGATGCTATATTTGTAGTTCACGTAATCTGGATTGTAGTTCGATCATTATTGTAAGGTAGTGAACCTTCCCTAAGGGTTGTAGCTTTATGAGTCATCTTATTTTGAGAAGTGAGCTCTAGGAGTGTGTTCTTGAATGCATGTGCATTCCCCTTTATAATATTTACACATACTACTGTAGAGTATCATCTTATTGTGGGTAGGTTCCCATCGTGGTTTTTTCCTTAACTAGATTTTCCACGTCAAAATCTTGGTGTTGTGCTATCAATTTGCTTATCTTTGTTGTTACTGTAGTTTATCAGATTTGCATTTGAGGTTAAGTTTGATAATCCGGTGAAAAATGATTCACCTCTCCCCCCTCTCAATTTTCCTTTGTTATTGTTGCCAACAATTGGTATCAGAGCTAGATCCTCCGGAAGAAGCTTGACCGCTTGAGAAGATTTGAGATGGCAACTGGAAGTGTTATTTTTAAGGAGAGTCCAAGATTCGATGAAAGTAATTATGCTATATGGAAGAACTAGATGGAGGTGAACTTGAGATGTCTTGGAGAGGATTACTGGAAGATTAAAAAGGATGCCTATTCTGTTCCTCAGAATGGACCGGTTATTGTTGCTGAGATCAATGATGCTGAAAAATAACTTTGGAGATAAAGAAGCATTGTTGAGTGCCCTCACCGATTCTGAGATGACTAATGTGATGGGACTTCAGACTGCACATGAGATCTGGGAGAATCTTGAGACCTTGTATGAAGGAGACAAACAAGTTAAAGTTGCTAAGTTGTAGAGCTTGAAAGGGAAGTATGAGATGCTGAAGATGGGAGAAGATGAGAACATAAAATCCTTCATTGCTAAAGTGAATGAACTTGTCCTAGGTATCAGATGTGCCAGTGGAACCATTGAAGAAGATGAAATTGTTGCTAAGGTGCTGAGAGCATTGCCTCTTGCTTACAAACATAAGGTAGCTATTATTGATGAGATCCAGAGTGTGACTATTGTGACAAGAGATATGTTGGTTGGAAAGATTACTGCATTTGAATTGAGAAAATTTGGTGAATCACATGGAAATTCTAAGACAACATTTAGAGTTTCTATATCCGGAAAGAAGAAGTATGACCCTGATTAATGCACAATATCCAGATATGAAAAAGAGAGAAGAGAGATGGAAGAACAAGAAAGAGAATTGGATGAGCTTGAAGCATTGATTGCCCAAAGATTGCCTAAAGGAGCTGGTAAGTATGATGGAAAATTGCCTTTGAAATGTTTCTCTTGCAATAAGATAGGACATTTTGCTTCTAGGTGCCCGAAGAGAATGTTGAAGTATGATAGGCACGATAAATTTGATAAGAATAATAGAAACGATAGATATGAGAAGCATGAGAAGTATGATAAGCCTTACAAGTCTAGCCAAAAGTATAAGCATTAGAAGAATTGTTATTATGCTGAGCTGATGAAGGTGTTATAAATGAAGAATCAAAAGGAGATGAAATTATGTTTATTTCTATTAAAGAAGATGGACCAGTACCTATTGATTCCACAAGCAACACTATTGAGGAGAAAGCTTTAGCTGCTAAAGTTGAAGAGAAAGATGGGTGATTGACAACGGTTGTTCACATCATATGACCGGTGATAAAAGTAAATTTGTGAATATGCAGAGGTATGATGGTGGAATAGTAAAGTTTGGAGATGACAAAGCCTATGCGATCCATGGTAGGGGTTCTATTTCCTTTGATGGTAAGCATAACACTGATGATGTCTTGTTTGTTGAAGGTTTGAAGCATAATCTTTTAAGTGCTGGAAAGATGGTGGACAAAGGTTATGAATTACAATTTAAGAATGGAAAATGCAAGATCCTAAATGCCTCCAGTATAGAGATTGCATCAAGAATGAAGAATGAAGGTAATATCTTTCATTTGAATGCTGGTGAGAAAAGTTGCTTGATTTCTTAGATTGATGAAAGTTGGTTATGGCATAGGAGAATCTATCATGTTAATTTTGACTCAATGATTAAGATCAGTTCTACTCAAGCTGTTATAGATTTGCCTAAAATTGTTAAGCCTGCTAATCTGGTATGTAAGGAATGTCAAATGGGTAAGCAAACAAGAATTTTTTTCAAGAGTAAGCAGTATACATCTGATGAATTGCTAGATCTTGTTCATATTGACCTATGTGGACCTATTGCAATAAGAAGTGTGCAGGGTGACATATATTTCATGTTATTTATTGATGATTATTCTGGGATGATGTGGGTTGCCTTGTTGAGGGAGAAATTAGAAGCATTGGAAAAATTTAAGATATTCAAAGCAAAGGTTGAGACTGAGATAGGACTAAAGCTGAAATGTCCAAGATCTGATAGAGGAGGAGAATTTTGTTCCGGTGAGTTTGACTCATTATGTGAGAAGCATGGAATTAGAAGACAATTATATGCTCCTAGAACCCCACGACAGAATGGAGTTGTTGAAAGGAAGAACATGACTGTCTTGGATGCTGCAAGGACTATGTTGATTGAAGGGAATATTCCAAAGATCTATTGGAGAGAAGCTGTTAGCACTGTTGTTTACACATTCAACCGAATTCATATAAAAGGTGATACCGGTAAGACTCCTTATGAGCTATGGTTTGTTCATGTTCCTACTGTGAGATATTTCAAAAATTTTGGAAGCAAGTGTTATCTCAAGAGAGATGAAGATATAGGAAATTTTTTCAACAAAGAGAAAAGCCTACTAGTGCTACAATAAGAGATTGAGAAAGATAGTGGAAAGTGCAAAAGTGAAGGTTGATGAGAACTATGGAAAAGAGATCAGAGCATGTAGATATGATGATGATTAGAATGTTGTGTTAACACTAAATCAGGCTGAAGGATTGAAACAGAATGATCTGGTAGAGATAGATAACCTGAATGTTGTTGCTGGTGGTGAAGAGGTGCAGGAACATGAAAATTAGAAGACTCTAAGGTATGTGAGATCAAATCATTTTGAAAATCAGATCATTGGTGCTAAAAATAAAGGTGTGATGACTAGGAGAAAGCTAGCTGCTGAAGAGTTATGTTTGATTTGTCAAATTGAACCTAAAGATGTTCTTGAAGCTTGCATTTAGATGAAAAATGGATGAAGTGTATGGAAGAAGAATTGAATTAGATTGAAAAGAATAACACATATGAACTTGTGCCTAGACCTAAAGATAATAATGTGATTGGTACTAAATGGGTATTCAACAAAAAATTGAATGAAGTCAGTGAAGTTGTCAGAAATAAAGCAAGATTGGTATGCAAAGGATATTCACAGAAAGAAGGAATTGATTATGAGGAGACTTTTTCTCTGGTAGCTAGGCTTGAAGCTATTAGACTATTGCTTGCGTATGCTGCCTATAAGGATTTCAAGGTATATCAGATGGATGTCAAGTTAGCTTTTCTGAATGGTGATCTTGAGGAAGAAGTCTACATTGAGAAACCTGATGTATTCTCATTATCAGATGATGGAGATATGGTATGCAAACTGAAGAAAGCTCTTTATGGATTAAAACAAGCTCCTAGAGTATGCTAGATTAGATAAGTATTTATTGAAATTAGGATTTAATAAAGCAACTGTTGATAATAATCTATATCTCGTCAATGGGCCCTTGGTCTACTGGTGAAGTTGAATGGCTCCAAATGAGTTCACCAGGGATCAAGTCTTGTTAAGTGCAAGGCTCCGACATCATAAGGGATGAGGTCGGGATCGTACCCTGAGCGAATTTGGCGGAATGGATACCCCTTAGTCCTTCGCTCTTAGCCGAAGAGGTTTAGCCTATTGGCTCGTGCCCCCGTATCAGGTGGCAAAAAATAATTTGTGAAGTCCCTTTCTAGGCTGGTAGCTCGCGGGCTTCATGCCCTAGCTAGGCTGTCGTGCTCGCAGTTCTGGACCTCCATCAAAACAAAAAAAATAATCTATATCTGAAGATTGGGAATGATAATATTTTGATTGTTGAAGTTTTTGTTGATGCCATTATCTTTGGAGGAGATGATAACTTAAGTATGAAGTTTGTTGGTGATATGCAGAAAGAATTTGAGATTTCTATGATATGAGAAATCAATTTTTTCTTAGGTTTGTAGATTTCACAAACTGGAAAAGGTATTTTTATATCTCAAGATAAATATGTAAAGGAATTGTTGAAGAAGTTTGGATTAGAATATTCTAAACCTTTTGGAACTCCTATGGTGGTTGGCTGCAAATTGTCTAAGAATGACGAATCTCCGAAATGTAATCAGACCTTGTACAGATCTATGGTTGGTGGACTACTATACCTAACTCAGACTAGACTTGACATTATGCATGTTGTGTGCATGGATGCTAGATATCAAGCTGATCTAAAAGAGAGTCATGTCACTGCTCTAAAGAGAATATTCATATATCTAAAAGGAACTGTGGATTATGGTTTATGGTATCCAAGGAATGATGATTTCATGTTATGTGCTTACACTGATCTTGATTGGGTTGGTGATGTTGATGACCAGAAGAGTACCTCCAATGGTGCATTCTTTTTGGGTAAGAAATTGGTTTCATGGGCAACTAAGAAACAATATTCAGTTTCCCTATCTACTACTGAAGTTGAGTACATTGCTGCTGCTAGTAATTGCACTTAGGTAGTTTGGATGAAACAAATGTTGAAGGATATCAAAGTTATCTATGATGAGTCTACTATCATATATTTTGACAATTCTGGTACTATTAATATGTCAAATAACCCGGTGCAACATTCAAAGACTAAACTTGTATCAATCAAGTATCATTTCTTAATAGAAAAAGTCAGTGAAGAGGAAGTGAAGCTAGAGTATGTATCTACAAAGGAACAAATTGCTGATATTTTTACTAAGTCTTTTCCTATAGATATATTTGTCTATTTGAGAGACAAGTTAGGGGTATCTACCCCTCCTAATGGGAACTAGATGCATTGAGTTGCATCAATCCGGTGGACTTCACAGTCTTATCTTCTCATCCAAATTGATGAGTTTATGCTGCTCCTCTGGTGGAGTAGTCTGTTTGTGGTTTAGTTGAGCTGATTTGTTTATCTAAGGGGGAGAGTTTGGTTTTCTATTTTGAGAACCTTGTCATTGATGTCAAAGGGGGAGAGAAGCATGTGAAAAAGTATCTTATTTTCTATTGGTAAGCCTGATCTTAGGGGGAGTTTGTCGGAGATGTTTTCTTTCTTTTCATTGATTATTTTTCACATTCATATGTTGCCATAAATGCCAAAAGGGGGAGATTGTTCGACATTGTTGCTACTAGGATATGTTGTTGTCATTGATGTCAACATATTCCTATGATTTATTGCTCTGGTGGTTGTAGATTGGTTTATTGGGATCATGGTTTGGTATATGGAGTATTTCTAGTATTGTTATATCTATCTATATTTGTTTCTATGATTTAGAAGCTTAATTGATCATATCATATGATCCAGTTTGCAGTTTGGTTTTTCTGATCAGTGCTTTGCAGAGTTTGGTATTTACTCCGGTATGTTTCGGTGTGATTAGATCTTGAGTTGAGATTTTGGGAGATTTTTTGAGATGTTCATGTGTGTCTATATTAAAAATGGTTCATGATTTGGTGCTCTACAAGCTATCTTTCTAGTCCGAGTTACTGTTGTTTGAGTGTTCTTGAGTTTCAGATGTTGATAGATGAAGATTTGATGTGGTGTTGGTGCAGCTATTGTGGATAATTCTAATGTGCTTGTTGGTGTTTCCTAATTGTGTTCTATTCGTTTTGGTGGTCCGCATTGACTCTTGTGCATGTTCTTGGTGATTTTGTTGATCCATTGATATTCTTCGTGTTATATGGTATTCTTGGTAGTGTAGCGTGTTGTGGTTGATGGTTGGAGATTTGATTTAGGTCCATGCTATGTCATGTATATCATTATATTGGTTTGGTGGTCAATCTTTGTATCTTGTGATGTAATTTTGTAATTGTGAGATGAGGGTTTAGCTGACCTTGTTGCCAAGGTTGATGATCGGTATATATAGATGATTTAGTCATGTAATTTGAGTGTCGATATAGTGTCTACATTATCAGAGAGTGGTATATGTGGTTCTTAAGCAATTTTATCCTTCGGTGTGGTGTATTGAGAAAAGATTGTTGCAGGATAGACAAATGTGCTTAACCAGAACAATCATCAGGCATAAGGAGATGCTATATGTGCAGTTCATGTAATGAGGATTGTAGTCTGATCATTATTGTAAGGTAGTGAACCTTCCCCGAGGGTTGTATCCTTCTAGGTCATCTTATTTTGAGTAGTGAGCTCTAGGCAGTGTGCCTGAATGCATGTGCATTCCCCTTTGTAATATTTACACATACTACTATAGAGTATCATCTTATTGTGGGTAGGTTCCCACTATGGTTTTTCCCTTAACTGGGTTTTCCACATCAAAATATTGGTGTTGTTTGTTGTGCTATCAATTTTCTTATCTTTGTTATTACTGCAATTTATTAGATTTGCATTTGAGGTTAAGTTTGATAATCCGGTGAAAACTGATTCACCCCCCCCTCTCAGTTTTTCTTTGTTGTTGTTGCCAACAACGGATACCTCACTTTTATACATCTCCCAAGAATTTTAGGGTATAAAATATGCCTCACTTTTATACATCCCTAGCATTTCGAGGTGTAAAATATGGAGCAAGCTGACATAGGAAAATATTTCCCATTAAATCAAGCCAACTATTATGTGGACCAAATTTGGGGCCAGTTTAGGGGGAGAAAGGCTAGGAGGCTACCTACTCCGAGGAGCATGGTGCTCTAGGAACCTTGATCCCTCCAACATGGTTCTAATTTGGGACCTGACATCCTAAATGAGGAGAATATTATAGAAACAAATGTTGAATTGGGTTGGATCACACATGTTGGGCATAAAAGTCTAGGAACACTAAAATGGGGCCTATATAAGTATGAATTTACATAAGGGTGCAATTTTGGGACACTACAACTGGCTATTAAGGTGAAGAAGGTTTTTGTTGTAGGTAAGGCATATAAGAATTTTCCCATTGTTGGTTACCTCACCTCAAAATAATTCATTCACTTTACTAGGTCATTTATAATATCATAAAATCATATCATCCATAAATATTCACAAAAACACATGCACTCATCATATCACATATATCATCCATTAAACTTAGAAATTCTTAATAAAGTTCTGGGCAATGCATGAAAAACATATAAAATATCTTTCAAAGTATGAGATAAATTAGGTAAAACATGGTCAATCCTATAGCTCATTAAATATCACCAACCAAAGATTCAGATGTAACTCAACAACTATAAGACTCTCATAATACATTACAATACCTAGCTACAATACAATACCCTCATAAAATAGAATTGCCTTCTATCACAATCAAATCCAACATAATCTTCATCATCAAATCTTGGACCTAATGATTAATACTCAAATTTACAATATTCAATATACATAAAAAAGT
This sequence comes from Cryptomeria japonica, assembly GCF_030272615.1. Taxonomy (NCBI): domain Eukaryota; kingdom Viridiplantae; phylum Streptophyta; class Pinopsida; order Cupressales; family Cupressaceae; genus Cryptomeria; species Cryptomeria japonica. The sequence goes on from NC_081408.1 coordinate 402,176,446, forward strand.
ACTTTTTGGGGGTGCTACTCTTAAACCCTCATTGAGGCGCATAATGTTATTATGAGGCTCTGATTACTACTGAGAGGGGAGGGGGAGTGAATTAGTAGTAAAATAATTCTACAATACTTCAAAAAATTGTATTGGTAACTACTCAAATAATCCGGTTAGCAGATTTACCAAACTATTCACTCAAGTGTTCATCATTATGCAAACAATGTAAATATATCAAATGCTCAAATCAACAATGCAACCACCACATGAACACATGGATTTTGCACATGGAAACCCAAATGGGAAAAATCATGGTAGGAATTAGCCTCCATAAAATATTTACACTCTTTTGGAATGCGCTCGATTAAAGGCCTAGCCCGGTTAAGAGCTTACAATATGCTTGGTTAAGAGCAGACCCTGTTAGGAGTCACCTGGTCAAGGGATTTTGCCTCAGCCCTGTTAGGAGCTATAATCTGTTAGGAGTAACCTTTCTAGAGGATTTTAAACTCAAGTTAATGAGCCACCCGATGAAGGGATTTACAAATAAGACCTGTTAGGATCTACCCGGATAAGGGATTTCAAACTGCTGTAACTGTTAGGGAACAACAGGGAAAATGATCTGATCACAACACTTCCTTTCTTGCTAGTACAAATCCTTTTCAACACAACTCTGCAACACACATGCATACACTTCAATCTAGTTTGGAAATACCTTCTCTCAAACTACCGACACAATATCTCTTCTCCAACTAGCCCTAAATACATTTTTCAGTTAGGTCGGCTACATAACCCTAACTACATTCAAAATATAATGAATTTACATTTATAGATCATTATAACAAATTTCTAGATAATTTCCACCATTGAATGATCACCGCACATCATCGCACATTGATTTGATAAGAAATCAAACCCTTGTCACATTCTAATAAGCACTTTGTTGTTTCCCAATAAATCCGATCCTTGTATGTGCTTAAATGTAATATTATCATTACAAATGGATTCTGACACATCATCACTAAGTTATGAACATGATAAGATCCACCGCCAAACCATAAATCATTACCGGTTAAAGATCTGTTACCGATATACATTCTTCTTCACAAAGTTCATGACAATCAATCATAAATCACTCAATACACTGAATCTGCTGATGCGGTTTGGAACATAGGTGCATGTTCATATCTTCAACATTCCTGTAAAACCGCAACATCTAACTCTTCACCAATCATCTGTACCGGTCTCTTGATCATCGCTATGTTCTTGTTTACCAATTTACATCAACTTAGTAGTTTTGTTGTCTAACACATTCCTCTACCGGTTAGGCTATACCGGTAGGTCTAGATGACTTAGATGACTAAGAAAACATGGTTCCCATCAATGACAACACAAATAAAGTCATCAAACAACTTACAACTATATCATCATCATCTAGCCAACAATCTCCATCAACTTTACCGGTCATCTTCATCTCATCAACATCTCCATATGCCAACAATCTACCCATCATTATCTTCATCAGTTATGCCAAAACATAACCCCTGGACCCCCTATCAAGGGGGCCATCCCCCATGCACCCTGAACCTTGCACCCTTCCAGTGAGGTTGGATTTGATTGTGATAAAAGGCAACTCTATTTTATGAGGGCATTGTATTATAGCTAGGTATTGTAATGTATTATGAGATTTTGATAGTTGTTGAGTTGCCTCTGAATCTTTGATTGGTGATATTTAATGAGCTATAGGATTGACCCTATTTTACCTATTTTATCTCATACTTTGAAAGACATTTTATATGTTTTCAAGACATTGGCAAGAACTTTATTAAGAATTTCTAAGTTTAATAAAAGCATGTCAATAGGTCATAGAGGCTAGAACTAAAATTGAAATGTTTATACCTTCATAGGCCTTCTTTATGTTTAAATACACATGAAGATTCTTGATGTTGACTTCTAATTGACATAGAAAGAGAAGATCATGGAGGCCATCACAAATGCATAGATCTACCACAAAATCCTAGTCTTCAATGCCTCGATGATTGATCTCTTTCTCATGAAATGAAATTGAGGAAAAGCTTTATCCTTATTATTGATCGATTGCAAAATGAAGGAGGATACCTTACTTTTATACATCTCCCAAGCATTTCGGGGTGCAAAATATGGAGCAAGCCGACACAAGAAAATATTTCCCATTAAATCAAGCCAACTATTGTGTGCACCAGATTTGGGGCCAGTTTATGGGGAGCAAGGCACCCTAGGCTACCTACTCCTAGGAGCGGGGTGCTCTAGGTGCCTTTCTCCCTCCAACATGGTTCTAAATTGGGACCCGATGTCCTAAATGAGGAGAAGATACCAGAAAATAATGCTGAATTGGGTTGGATCAGGCATGTTGGGCACAAAAGTTTAGGAACACTAAAATGGGGCCTAGATAAGCATAAATTTACATAAGGGTGCAATTTTGTAACACTACAACTGGCTATTGAGGTGAAGAAGGTTGTTTTTGTAGGTAAGGCATATTAGAATTTTCCCATTGTTGGTTGCCTCACCTCAAAAGAATTCATTCACATTACTAGGTCATTTCTAATATCATAAAATCATATCATCCATAAATATTCACAAAAATACATGCACTCATCATATCACATATATCATCCATTAAACTTAGAAATTCTTAATAGAGTTTTGGCCAATGTCTTAAAAATATATAACATGTCTTTCAAAGTATGAGATAAAATAGGTAAAACATGGTCAATCCTATCGCTCATTTAATATCACCGACCAAAGATTCAGAGGCAACTCAACAACTATCAGATACTCATAATACATTACAATACTTAGCTAAAATATAATGCCCTCATAAATTAGAGTTACCTTCTATCACAATCAAATCCAACATAATCTCCATCATCAAATCTTGGACCTAATGATGAATACTCAAATTTACAATAATAAATATACATAAAAATTACTTTTTGGGGGTGCTACCCTTAAACCCTCATCTAGTTGCATAACCCCTAGACCCCCTATCAAGGGGGACATCCCCCATGCACCCTGCATCTTGCACTCTGAACTTTTCACCCTGCACCCTGCACCCTACACCCTTCAAGTAAGGTACTACCTCCCCTTGTAATTCCCCATGCTCAATATATTAACTTGTTATAATTGTACGGCAAAGACACTATTTTTTCCAATATCTATTTCTAAAAGGTTTTCAAATAAAAGATTGATAAAAGTGCAAATAAATCATACTTGCAAAGAAAAAATATGACATAAATATTTCCTACATTAACCCCTTGAGGATAATAATGCAAGATTTAGATATGTAAGAATATTGATAGCATAACATGTAAATCAATAGTTAGAAATAAACTAGAATGAGAAAAAAGAATGGAAATATCCCCCCAGAGTGATGAGAAAACTTATATATGCGGAGAAACCCCTTTTGGGAAAATAAATCTCACCCTTCTAAGCATAACACTAATATATTTCTTTTAACATTTGTATAATGATATAATCTCAAGTGGATAGCCTTCCATGGAGATCAACATCCTTCTCCTCTATAGGAAACAATAGAATAAAGTTGCATTGCAACCCCGTAAACACCACCACCACCACCACCACCACCAAAAACAACAACAACAACAACAACCTCCACCCAAGCACCCATATATGTAGAGAATAAATCTGGGAAACCATGTGCTAACACCCCAAATATGGTGTCCAACTTTATGTGACACAAATTTAATGCCTAACTTGAATGATGGTTGAATAGACTGTATTTAGCATATTCTCTTACATGTAATTCAAGTATCATAACCTCCAACCAAACTTGGGCACTTTATTTTGTCATTTTCCTTGTTTTTCTAAGATATTTTATGACACACGTCATAAATTATCATAAGTTCATCAATATTATTATTCCATTTTATAATATCTCTCTACATGCTCTTATGCACATAATATAATCTCTCACACACTTACAATGTCATAGATGCTATTGCGTATCTTACATGATGTGATTCTGTTAAATATATTAGATTACATACATCATACCAAGAAACACACCTAGCATAATTGCCCATCATAAAAGTGTGTTTTAAATAAGGACACATTAAATATTTTAAGATAAAAATAAATTGAACATTACAACTCCCAATGTGTATGCCACATGCATCACTAACATTCTCCTATTTGTCATATACCTTGCAAGAGAAAAACATAAACTCTAGCAAAGCCATGAATTAACTACTAAGGGTATAATAATCATGTACCAATTGACTTATTTGTACTACCATGCTTCAATAAAGCATCTATAACATCTACTAAGTGACCACCACAAACTCATTTAGTTTCTTAGAATAATATTCATCCCATTAGCAAATCTTGATACACTTATCTCATAATCTATTTTATTTTCAACTATGGTCTTAAATTCCATGAACTTGGTAGAAAATTTAGGTTTATAATGCATAAAATAAATCCAAGTGTATCTAGAAGCATGATTGATGAATGAAACATAATATTGACATTTTCTCATATAACCCATATCTTTTGAACCAAACACATCCAAAAGAATGATTTTTAGTAATATCTTTGCATTCTAACTTCCAAAAGTAAAAAATGATCTATCTTATTTATTAAACACACAATTTTCACAAAAATCAAATAATATTTAGAATAAGAAAATTAACCATCTTTCTATTAATCAAAGTCTTAAGATCTTTTTCTCTACTGTGACATAAATTTTGGTGCCTCGATATACATGCTATTTTTAGATTTACCAATTATATTGCTGGAGTTTAAACATTTGGAGGCATTCAACCTATAAAAAGTTCCAACATGAGATCCTTTATCTACCACCAAATTCCATCTCACCAACCTACAACCAAACTTATCAAATATCACATTCATTATAGAATCATTCAGCTTGGATATTAAAAGTAAGTTTCTCATAAGTCCTAAATTGTGCAAAATATTATGAAGGGATTTAAACCTTTTGTCATTGAATGTGACTATACCCTTCATTTATCTTTCATTTGACAAGTTGTCACCAAGGAAAACTTCTTCCCTATCATAATCCTTGTAATATGAAAACTACTCCATGTGAGGAGTCATATGGTAGGAACAACTTTAATTAATACACTAAGCATCATCACTAATAGTGTTAAGAAAAAATAAACAAAGCATCAATATCATCATCATCAAAATATTTCTATATGGACAAGTTAAAGGATTTCTTTTTGCTTCCATGTTCCTTCTTAACATGCCCTCTCTTCCCATAGTTCCAACACTTTACTATGTTCTTCCCTAGGATTTAGATCTGCCTTTATCCTTAGAAATTCCCTGAACATATAGGTCATACTTTAAATTGTCATTCATGGATTTCCTTCTATCTCCTCTCAAATCAAAACAATAATTAGATCATCCATATTTTTCTCTGCACCACCACCACTAACAAAAATAATTAAATTTTCCCAAGTAATAGAAAAGTAATAAGATCCCTTTATTCTCTTCCATTTTAACATATATATAAGATAGTTGATTCATAATCAAATTAAAATAATTTAAATGATCAACCATTTCATTTTCAAAGAATATAACCATCTTTTGAGATACAATTTATCAATTATAATTTTAGTTTGATAAATATAACCTATCCTTTTCCATGGATTGTACCTAAGGTCTCCAAAAAGGCATTAAAGAAGATGGAATCTACATGGCATGAATGAATGGTTCCTTATAACTTCTTGTTTTACTTTAATCAATCTTTACTCATAAACATTGTAGATGACTTCTTTTAATTTGTAACTAACACCCATCGATCTTTTTTCTTCCAAAAGATGTTCTACCTATAACATCCACATATTGTAGCTATTGCCATTAATTTTTTTCATATCTAAATGAGAGGTATAGGTCATGATTTCTAATATTTTATAGATCTTCAAAACTCACTCAAAAAAATATTCTCCAATAACAAAAAAGCTTTGACACTTCCATAAATGCATCCTCTCTACTGAGCTTCACTTACAATTAAAACTTTTAAATAAGTGTACAAAATAGCATTTTATATATGCAACAATGAAAATTATACATAAATTACCATGTGAGTGGTTAAAATCAATAACAAGAAATTGAACAAACCATAAATTTACAATAGATAACATTAAATGTACACAGGGAAACCAATTTAGGAAAAACTCCATCATCAAAAAGAGACTCAAGAATGTATTCTTCAATAATATAATACATGTGCAACAATTTAAATCCCTTCAATCCAACAAAATCTTGACAACACCTTTGTATCTATGAAAGATATAATGAAACTACTATCACATCCATTAAAATATAGAGAAATAGGAGAATAATACCACAAATGTTTTCTTGAAATGATGTATCATCAAGCCATGGTAAAATGCAAAACTCCGACATCCAAAATAAAGATCCTTTTTTTGATATTGATACAAGTAACTCCCAACATGCCATGAATATAAAAAAAAAACCTTTCCACTAATAACATGACATCTTAAACTTTTAATTTTCCCATAATGGCCCATATCTTGAGGTAGGTATAAAAAATTATCACTCAACTCATATAGGACCCACAAAAAAACATGTAAGAAGCTCAAATAATCAATTCTCACACTCAAATTATATGCTTAAATAACATTGTAAGCACCATTTCCAACTCCACCTCCTTTTTGAATGTCATTATAACTAATTTTGCAAGTCGACAAGGAAAATTAAAATAAAATAATAATATCACTCAAGAAAAAACGTTTTCAAGTAGCCATTCTGATATTGTTGGGGCTTCATAAAGTAATAACATTAGGATTGCAATCAAATATCACATTATCCTAACATGGGTCCACCTAATCTAGTGTGGATGCCATAATATTGATGTATGCCTGATAAGCTCTACATTTACTAATTTTATGCTTAAAGCTATTACTATCCAACCAAATCTTAAAACATCACATGCATTTGAAAATAAATAAGCCTCTAAAACCCTAATTCTCAACTAATAGGATAGGATAAATTATTTATAGCATATTATTTGTCATATATATGATCTGCGTAAGGTAGCACATGTATACCTTAGATCTTCGTGCAAATGGTATGTCTTCCTGGTCATGTTTTTCATAAATTTTTCTTCAATAATTTATCTAAAATGCACTTGAGTCATTTTGTCTTGTAGCATTTGGAAAAAATAGAGGAGCTTACAACTAAGGTAGTATTCTTCAAATTATATGCCAATGGTAAGTAAGATTGTGAATGTTATCATATTAGATTTTATTTTCAAAACAAATTATGTTGCACATGATTGTTCAAATTAATTTTGCAAGTCCAAATGTGGAACATCAAGAGAGGTAAGGATAAATATGTAAGATCCTTAAAATGGTCTTTCAAGATCAAAGGACCTAGCTCATGACCTTATATGGCATGGAAAAAGATTAAATAATCTACCCCAATTAATATTGTCCTAGTGAAAGTGTCTTTCTAATATCTTAAAAAACCCGCTTCTATGGTTTTAGTTTGTTTAAATTATATTTTTATGTATTTGTACCCTTTTTTTCTATAAAAACCTCTCCTTTAGCTTATAAGTTACACATTTGCCCATTTTTCTTTGATTTACCTTGGAAATTATCCTATTTACCATGACAAGTGCACAATCACCTTGACAAACATGTTTCCACCTAGGTGAATAAATTACTACTAAGAAGGTTGAACACACTTTAATTTTGGTGTCCACAAAGTTTTCATATACACTTAGTTTATCATTTCTATGTTAGTGATACTTCAGTAGGCCAATTCTAGATCTATTCCCCCTATCGTTGTCTTTTCCAAATCTCTTCTCACTCTATTAAAAGATATTTTCTTCTCATTTTTAGGGTCTCTTCCTCTTAAGAAATTTGTATTTTTAGCAAGTCTAAGCTCTTGCAAAATCATGAATAATTGTTCCACAACCCAATAATTTATAAGCTCATTTGGCAAATATTTACACAATTCTCAACATATTTTAAAATCACTCACAAACTTTGAGCTCTTTAATTCAACCCAAATGATCAACTTCTGTAATTAAAATATACTTAATCTTAATCTCTAATATTTTAGATAATTGCATCTTATATTCTTTTAGTGTCTACTTATTTTAGTGTTTTTGTCTTCATTCCACTAGAAAGTGGATTGTCCATAGTTGATAAAGGTGCATAAGACCAAATATTGGGGTCTTTAAGGACCAAAATGTCATCATTAACACAACTTATATCTTCTATAAGATAATTGTGAGATTTCTAGTTATATTTATTCTGATGAATCAATGATGAACAGTTAGTACCAAACCAGTACTGAGAGGGGGGGGGGGGGGTGAATCAGTATTGACAAAAACACTTTTCCTTGAACCGGTTTGACTGAGAACACTGCACTTTACTGGAAAGCAATAACACCGGTCTAAACCAGATTACTACCGGTTCAACATAGTAAAAATATGAAAGACATAAACTGGTAACTCTTAGCTTTCCACATAATCTAATATCATATTTCCACTTCACCCATATCCATACACTATTAACACATCAACAAAAATGTAAATACTTACCAATTCAACATGCTTTACCACTTGACAGAGAATAACAAAGCATCACATGAAAAGCATAACACATAACACACATATTTTTCACGTGGAAACCCAACTGGGAAAAACCACAGTGGGGATGAATACCCACAAGCTGTTCTTTGAACCCTTTTGAAGTCCGCTTTGTTAGGAGCCTAGTTCAGTTAAATAATTTACAATAGGTTCTGTTAGGAACCGATCCTGCTAGGGATCACCCAGTTAATGGATGGCTAAAATACCTAGTTAAAGGTTAATCCCTGTTAATGGTTACCTTGTTAGAGGATTTTAAGAACTCAATGATTTTGAGTCACCCTGTTAAAGGATTTACAGCAAGCCGGTTAAAGCTACCCTGTTAAGGGATTTTCCAATTGTTGAAGTGGTTAGAGGTCAACATGTATTACAATGATCTGATAACAGCACTCAATGCCAATGTAGATATGCTTTAGTTCCTTCCTTCTGTAATCACACTCTGCAGGTATCTATTCTCTTATCTAGTCTGGCAAGAATCATGTATCTCTGCACTTGGATACACACACAACATTTGCCAACAACCTCAACATGAAAAACAACATCGACCTTATAGGAAACAGATAGGTCGGTAGCATAAACCCTAAACCCTAAACATTTAGGTTAAGCAATTCAGTTGGTTCAATCCTAACCGTTGAACATATTGTATTAATAACAACAGTCTTGAACAAATCTCAAGATGTTCTCCATCGTTTGTTCTTCACCGCTTCTAGGAGGCTGATAACCCATCACACGTTCTCCACCGTTTACAGAGACTTCGCACATTCTCGAGGAGATCTAGGATCAATCTCCTTCATGCAAGATCCTTCACGCGCACAAGGCTGATGTGGCAACACAATCTGTTCTTCATTACAATGCTAACTCATCACATGATGTCATTGGTTGAATCACACAGGCATAGAACACTTCAATCGGAAACCCTGAAGCTAAGACTACCAACTGGTAGTCATACCATATGAAACCTTGATACAAAACATTCCATATACTGGTTCACATTCCAACATACCGGTTCACTTGGATAAACATACCTTCACTTTTTCACATATACCAGTTCACAACATCATATCGGTTCTCGTGCAAGTTGCTTACTTCAATATATCAATTCATTCTTCAGCATATTGATATCAATGACAACATACAATATCATCATGCCATCATACTCTGCACATATGCCAACAATCTCCCCCTTTGGCATTGATGGCAATATACAAAGATATCTCTTCGCTTCACATCTTCTCCCCCAATACTGCAGATATCTTCTCGGCTTCACATCTTCTCCCCCTTTGACAACAATGCCAAAGTGAAGGCATAGACATCTATGTTCTACTATGCTGCTCCCCCTAAGGAGTAGCATCCTTCAACACACCAATCCTGAAAGAAATATATATCAATGTAAGTCCTGACTAATGTGGAGCACACACCTTTAGTTCACCTCTTGAAGGGGCAACACCCCTAATTTACCTCTCAAATAGGTAAAGGTAGCCTTCGGTAGAGGCTTGGTGAATATGTTTGCTAACTGCTCCTTACTGGAAACATGTTCAAGTACAACTTCTTTGTTCTGAACCTTTTCCCTTAAGAAATGATACTTAAGCTCAAAGTGTTTGGTTCTAGAATGTAAAACTGGATTCTTGGAGATGTTAATCGCACTTGTGTTGTCACAAAATATACTTACCGGTTTAGATACAGGAATTTCAAAGCCATTTAATATATGCTTCATCCAAATTGTCTGGGTGCAGTTCATAAATGTTGCAACATACTTCACTTTTGCTGTAGACTGAGAGATATAACTCTATTTCTTACTCATCCATGAGACTAGTCTGCCACTAAGAAAGAATGTACCACCGGTTGTTCTCTTCCGGTCGTCCACATTACCAGCCCAGTCAACATCTATAAACACTTTTAGGTTGAAATCATTAGTGTATGGATACCATAATCCATAGTCAATAGTTCCCTTCAGATATCTCAGAATCTGCTTGACTGCTACCAAGTGGGATTCTCTTGGACTTTTCTGGAACTGTGCAGTAATGCCCACTGCATGTGCAATGTCCAGTCTGCTATATACTACATAGTGCAATTTACCAATCATTGATCGGTATTCCTTCTCATTTACCAACCTTGAGTCATCCTCTTTTGATAATTTACGACCGGTCACCATCGGTGTACCAACTGGTTTGTTGTCTTCCATGCCAAAGGTCTTCAACACCTCTTTGACATATTTGGACTGAGTGATAAAGATTCCATCTTTCATTTGTTGAATCTCTAGTCCAATGAAGAACTTAATCTCCCCTATAAGTGACATCTCAAACTCCTTTTTCATCTCATCAGCAAAATCATGACTCATCTTGTCATCTCCTCCAAAGATTATGCCATCAACAAATACCTCATAGATCAGAATTTGATCTCCTTCTGACTTCAGGTAGATATTACTATCCTCACTTGTTCTCTCAAATCCAATCTTCACAAGATGGGAGTGTAAGCATTCATACCATGCTCTAGGTGCTTGATTTAGTCCATACAAGGCCTTATGTAGCCTACACACCATGTCACTGTCTTTTGATAGGGAAAACCCATCTGGTTTCTCTATATACACCTCCTCTTCTAGTATTCCATTTAGGAATGTAGACTTTACATCCATTTGATATACTTTGAATCCCTTGAATGCTGCATATGGAAGAAGCATACGAACTCCTTCCAATCTAGCTACTGGAGCAAAGGTTTCTCCATAGTCTTCTCCTTCTTCTTGGGCATATCCTTTACACACCAATCTGGATTTGTTTCTAACCACTGAGCCATCTTCATTCAGCTTATTTCTGAAAACTCATTTGGTGCCAATGACATTTTTATGGTCTGGTCTAGGTACCAAAGATCATGTACCATTCTTTTCTATTCGGTCAAGTTCCCCTTCCATTGCCTTGATCCAGTCTTCATCTTCATGTGCCTCTCTGAATATTTTAGGCTCAAATTCAGAGATCATGCAAGAGTTTTCTCTGACCTTTCTTCTTGTAAGGATTCCTGCATCCTTGTTTTCTATGATCTGCTTTAGATCATGATTCTAACTTTACATACCTAGGAATGATCTTGGTTGTTTCCTCTTGCTTTTCTTCTTCATCCTCATCTTCATCAGCATCAACATCTACCGGTGTAGGAGTACTGTTACTGGTGCTAGGCTGCTTTGTAACCGGTTCCCAGAAGGTTACAACTGGTTCATCTCCTACTTGCTCACTGCCAATTTCCTCAGATTTCTCAGAGGTTTCATCAACTCTAACATTGATGCTTTCAACAATTCTCTGAGTCCTATTGTTGAAACATTTGAGAGCTTTTCTCTTTGTGGAATATCCTAGGAATATTCCCTCATCACATTTAGCATCAAACTTGCTCTGATGTTCACTCCTTTTGATATAACATTTACTACCAAACACTTTGAAGTAGCTTACCACTGGTGTCTTACCAATCCAGTACTCATAAGGTGTTTTATCCTTACCCTTTTTGATGAGTACCCAGTTCATTGTGTAGACTGCAGTGCTCACTGCTTCCCTCCAAAAGGTGTGAGCAACCTTCCCTTGGATCAACATAGTTCTAGCTGCTTCAACCACAGTCCGGTCGTTCCTTTCTGCTGGGCCATCCTGCTGTGGAGTCCGAGGGGCAGACAGTTTCCTCTTGATGCCATTCTCTTCACAATATTTGTTGAATTCACCGGAAGTGAATTCTCCTCCTTGATCAGTTCTTAAGCACTTAATCCTCTTACAACTTTCTTTTTCTACCAGTGCTCTGAAGGCTTTGAACTTTCCAAAAGCTTCAGATTTGTCCTTCAAGAATGTGACCCACATCATTCTTGAGCAATCATCAATGAGAATCATAAAATACCCATCTCCCTGCACACTCCTAGTTTTTATAGGACCACACAAATCAATATGCACAAGATCAAGTAAATTGTCTGCAGTGAAAGGTTTACCTTTGAAGGTTGAGGAAGACATTTTCCCCAGTTGACACTCTCTGCACAAAGGATTCTCCGATTTTCTCAGCATAAGCAATCCTCTAATTGCCTTGATCTTACTGGCCTTCACAATATTATCAAAGTTTACATGGCATAGTCTCCTATGCCATATCTAGCTATCCTCAAACTTAGCCATTAGACATGTACTAACATTAGCATTTAGCTGAAATAGGTTGCCTTTGGTCTACATACTGGTAGCCATCAGTTCACCATTCTTTCCTTTGATTTTGCATACTCCATTTTTGAACTCCAGAGTGATTCCATTATCATTCAGTTGAGCAACACTCAAAAGGTTGTGTTTGATACCTTCTACCCAATACACATTGTCAGCACTGCTTCTTCCATTCAGAGAGATAGACCCTCTGCCTTTTACCATACATGGTGCATCATTACCAAAATGAACCACACCACCATCATACTCTTCCAGAGATAGAAACTTACTTCGGTCACCAGTCATATGGTGAGAACAACCGCTATCAATAATCCACTCATTGGAATTATCAAAGCGGGAGACAAGAGCCTTCTTGTCTGACACATCTTCCTTGATTGCTACAAATAGAATATCTTCATTTTCTTCATCTTCTGATTCCTCATCAATGACACCTTCATCAACTACTACAAAACACTTTCTCCGGTTTCCTCCTTTGAACTTCTTGAACCTCTCCGATTTGTCCTTGTTGTCACCATTAGGGCAGTTTACAACAATGTGTCCTATCCGGTTACAAGAAAAACATTTCAAAGGAATCTTACCTCTGTATTTACCGGTTCCTTTGGGAAGTCTCTTGGCAAGAAGAGCTTCAAATTCCATCAGGATCTCCTCATCATCCATTTCTCTACTTTGTCTTGGTTCACCACTGGTACTAGCTTCTTTGCCTTTTCTAGATGGTGCAATAGATGCTCTATAGGCTAATTCAGTCTTCTGAATACTACCATCATAATTATTTAGCTCATAAGTTGTTAACTTTGCAATGATGGAGTCCAGGGATACCTTTATCTTGTCTACAGACCTCAACTCTTGAATAGAAACAACCCTTATTGCATAGACCAATAATAAGGATCTCAAAACTTTGCTAACAACATTGGAATCTTCCATTTTGTCACCTACACTCTTGATATCTCCAACAACAATTTTGATTCTTATTCCATATTGCTGAATGGTCTCTCCCTCAACCATCCGCATGTCTTCAAACTTTCCCCTAAGGCTTTCTTCCTTAGCTTGTTTCACATGCTCATCACTGCCATATATATTCTCAAGGGCATCCCATACTTCTTGGGATTCTCTTTATCCTGAACATCAATAAACTCAATGTCAGATTAACTGCTAATTAGGACTTCCATGACTTGCCCATTCTCCTGAATCTCTCTCTTTTGATCATCTGTGAGAGTACCAGTAGGGATAACATAAGCATTCTCAACATAGCTCCAGTGTTGAGCACCCATGCTTCTGATGTATATCTTCATTCTGTCCTTCCATATTTTAAAGTTATCTTTGTTGAACTTTGGACCTTCCCTCTTCATCATTAGAGTAGGATCTTTACCTCAAGCGGTTAAGCTTACAACACAGAGGACCAGTAGGATGCTCTGATACCAATTGATGAATCAATGATGAACAGTTAGTACCAAACTGGTACTAAGAGGGGTGGGGGGGTGAATCAGTACTGACAAAAACACTTTTCCTTGAATTGGTTTGACTGAGAACACTATACTTGATTGGAAAGCAATAGCACCGGTCTAAATCAGATTACTATCGGTTCAACACAGTAAAAATGTGAAAGACATAAATCAGTAACTCTTGGCTTTCCACACAATCTAACATCATATTTCCACTTCACCCATATACATACACTAGTAACGCATCAACAGAATGTAAAGACTTACTGATTCAACATGCTTTACCGCTTGACAGAGAATAACAAAGCATCACATGAAAACATCACACATAACACACATATTTTTCACGTGGAAACCCAACTGGGAAAAACCACAGTGGGGATGAATACCCACAAGCTGTTCTTTGAACCCTTTTGAAGTCCGCTCTATTAGGAGTCTAGTCCGGTTAAAGATTTTACAATAGGTTCTGTTAGGAACCGATTCTGCTAGGGATCACCTGGTTAAGGGATGGCTAAAATACTCGGTTAAGGGTTAAACCCTGTTAAAGGTTACCTTGTTAGAGGATTTTAAGAACTCAATGATTCTGAGTCACCCTGTTAAAGGATTTACAACAAGCTAGTTAAAGCTACCCTATTAAGGGATTTTCCAACTGTTGAAGTGGTTAGAGGTCAACAGGTATTACAATGATCTGGTAACAACACTCAATGCCAATGTAGATCCGCTTTAGTTCCTTCCTTCTGCAATCACACTCTACAGGTATCTATTCTCTTATTTGGTCTAGCAAGAATCACGTATCTCTCCACTTCGATACACACACAACATTTGCCAACAACCTCAACATGAAAAACAACATCGACCTTATAGGAAACAGATAGGTCGGTAGCATTATCCGTAAACCCTAAAAATTTAGGTTAAGCAATTCAATCGGTTCAATCCTAATTGTTGAACATATTGTATTAATAACAACAGTCTTGAACATATCTCAAGACGTTCTCCATCATTTGTTCTTCACTGCTTCTAGGAGGTTGATAACCAATCACGCGTTCTCCACTGTTTACAGAGACTTCACACATTCCCGAGATAGATAGGATCAATCTCCTTCATGCAAGATCCTTCACGCGCACAAGGCTGACGTGGCAACACAATCTGTTCTTCATTACAATGCTAACTCATCACATGATGTCATCAATTGAATCACACAGGCATAGAACACTTCAACTGGAAACCCTGAAGCTAAGACTACCAACTGGTAGTCATACCATATGAAACCTTGATACAAAACATTCCATATACCGGTTCACATTCCAACATATCGGTTCACTTGGACAAACATACCGCTTCACTTTTTCACATATACCGGTTCACAACATCATACTGGTTCTCTTGCAAGTTGCTTACTTCAATATACCAGTTCATTCTTCAGCATATTGACATCAATGACAACATACAATATCATCATGTCATCATACTCTGCACATATGCCAACATATTCTAACTTTGTTAATTTTACTATAGTGGTTAAATTTAGATTAGCTTAGACTTTCAACTACTCTGCATCTAAAATGATTCTTATATTATAGTTGGATTTTTTTTGAATTATGTATTGATTACAAATATCTTGTTCATTCAAGCATCAAGATGAGACCAATACAAGCTCCTCATGAGAAAACACTTAGAAATCATTTATGGTAGACCAAGATTCACTACTTAGAAATCCCCTTTTATTTAGAGACCACCTCCACATTAGAAGCCAACTATGAAAGACCGAGAGTCACAACTTAGAATTCCACTTATGTCTCCACATGGGAAATTGAACTTGGGTCTCCACAATGAAAACTCAATGTTTTAACCATTTAAGTTCAACTCCTTGGACTATATTTGGACTGAGATAATGATATCTTGGTTTTATTTGGTTAGATTTTATATTTGCATGAGTTATTTGTAGGGTAGCTTATTGTAATTTATTTTAATGTTTACATTCAAAAACAACCAATCGATAAAACATAATTCAACAATTAAAAAAAATAGTTGTACAATAAATAGAATTTATTGAATGAATTTGATGGGAGAAAAATCACTTAAAGTTTATTGACATGGCTCATCTTAATAAGCTTTTTAAGTAAGCTCTTTGAAATAACACAACAAAACCTTGACTTTATTTGTACATAAATTAATCCCCCACACACAATGAACACACACAATCCAAACATTCCCAATATTTGTTGGTAATCCTTCAATATAAAGATTACTTGTGTGAACCATTTGTGAATAATAGTGGTAATCCAATATTTATGAGCCCAACTTCCCATAATATTATGCCATATGTTGATACATTCTCTCAAAATTTCCTTAAGAATTGATGGGAAATGACATTGGTTTGCAAATTTCACCATTATATTTAAGGATGTGAATGTAAATCCTATATATATCATGTGAATATAATAATCATGTATATCAAATTATGAATCTCATAAAAATGCACATAAAGTAAATATTCAAACAAAGAGAATATAACAAGAGTAATGGACCTTACATAAGTGTCATAACTAGTTTTGTATAGTCTCTCCATGGAAAATTACAAAATAGAGGAAAATAATAATATAAATAGCTTTTATTCAACAAGTGAAAAGTAGGTGCAAAATACTTTTGGAAAAATGTGTGTTGTTCATCTTGCATAATGCCATAATGCTATAATGTAAAAATTAATATTATTTGTAGTGCACCTAGGGGATCTAGGATGCATGCATCACATGGGTTGCACATTCTTGGGAGAACTTTATATGTCATATGTAACATTGGGATGAATATTTGATGTGGCTTTGTACCTTGGAAAAATATTTAATATTAGGAAAACTTAGTAACAAAAATTAATTGAGGGGGAAATAGTTATGTAAGATCATGGTATTGGACACATGGTTTATGTAATTCCACAATGATTTTGTGCAACCTTATTTCTAATAAAGAAACCACATGAATAGTTATTCAGGTTGACTATCATAATATTTCACTTGTTGGCCAAGGTTAATTGAGCATCTCTTATAGGTCGCATAGGTGAGGAGAGGTAGCATGGATTGAGATGTATGGTTACAAAACTATTATTGGCTTTATTCACATGAAATGCATATAGAGATCTTGGTGTTTCATTGGTATTTGTGGAGATTACAAATTTATTATATGTTTATTCATGATAATTATTGAGTATGGATACTTTTGAAGGCTAGGATTTCCCCTCATGGATTTTTCCCATAGTATGTCTTGTGTAATCTTGATGGTGCGTTTTGTCTATTTACATTGCAAAATTTGAATACTTGTTTGTATGACTTTGTCTTATGGGTTTATACTAAAATAGTTCTATATAGCTGCAAATCTCCTTTCATTTGGCATCAAATCTTGATTTTCAAGTCATGGGAGGAGATCTCCCTAGTAATGTTAAACCTAGGAAGTAGTAGATTTTAGGCATAGTTGAATCCATGGATTTGCTAGAAAATAATGAAGGAATTTTCAAGGTTACATATGTGTTTACAAACTTGGGTTGTTGCAAATTAGGGATTTGATGGATATTTGACAAGTGAGTTTTCTTTGTGCTCTTTTTGTGAGGTTTGGGGGTAATATTTTTCTAGAGATCTCTTGGATAAAATAGCTCTTATTATTAAATGTGCTAGTTATTTGAGTTGTGAACCCTTAATCTATTAGGTGAGTCTCCCAAGTACCAGGGGTGTTGAGCCTAGGAAGAGTATCATGAAACCAATGTTCATGTTGGGCAACTTAGGACCAATTATTGAGGTAGGCAAGACCTCCTTCACTTTTAGTTCTACAAGACCAAGGGGGTTTCCCTAACATGTTGAATTAATTATTACTACAAATCTTGAACAAATATCTTACTACAAACTATACCCATTACATAGTGTATATGTATATTGATGTCATAATATACCTATGTGTTAGTTTGACAATCAAGGCTCCACACCTTTATACAATAGAAAAGATTATCAATTATATATTTTTTAGATATTGATAGAAAAACCATTATTAGTTTTATACACTTCCACCTAAAAGTTGGAAAAACCTATGCAACACAATTGAAATAAATTTTCTGATGGTTGAATTATTTTAAAGCATTAGGGTGATGAGAAATATAGTAAATATCAAAAGGATACCAACTCCAATAGGGAAATAAAGTCATGAATTCATTCAAAATGTGCAATGATTAAAACCATACTCTAAGACACTTTGATGAAGGTTTTGTTGAAGACTATGTCTCTCGAAATACATAAGTAAATTAGGTTCTACATATGAACTCAAAAAAATATTAGAATTCATAAAATATTAAATAAGTATACTTAATTATCCATGCACAAACTTGAAAAATTTATTTGATTATTATGAAAAGATGTTATGCAAAATCTTTATAGGGTTTTTACAGTCAGATTGTTGATAAAATTATCATACATAGATTTGTAAATAAGAATAATATCAATAGAGACACTCAATCAATATAAATTCCACTCTTTAAAATTGTCCTAGATCATCAAAATATAATAAAAATGCCTTTCCCTTCATCAATATAGAAACCACAAGTCTCTAAATGTATCTTTTGCTTAGTTATTCTCCATCCAAACTATATTTCCCATCCTTTGTAAAAATTAAAAGAAGGCTTGTATATCCATTGTAGGTTAGAATAAGATAGGAAACATGAGCATATGTATAGGAAATCCTAAAAAATCCATTATTTTAGTTGTTGCAATGGGCATCCATGCCTCCATGTCAAATTTTTATTATTTCATGTCCTTTGTAATGCCCGCCAAAATACCCTAGAGAAATACACTAACTAACATGCAAATAGAGTTTTTTTTTTATTTTTATTAAAACATATACTAATGCAACATAATCAACTAACTACTCATATGCATCTTACATCCATTAAATGATATACAATTACCCATCATGAACATAATCACCAATCATGATACACAAGCGGAAATAAAACACAATATAACATCTATCTTCCCTAGGGTAAATCAACGCCATTACTTACACTACTAATCATAAGCATCGACATCATAATTACAACTAATATAGTACACACTACTTATATTATCAACTATTCTTTCCATGCAGATATACAAGATCATTTCTAATCTATCTATCATAAATCAGATCTTTATTAATGCAACTACCAATTAACCTCATTAGGTTCATTTTAAAACACCATTACAAATATTCCTAATCCCAATCATTTACTCTATTACCAATACTAATTACCACGTTATTAATCCATTCCTTAAACTATAATAGACATGCATACACCACTAAATGCATAACCATAGAGCCAATTTTATTTTCCATTAATGAATCAGTCACAAGATACACATGATACATCAATATGTCCACTACTATACCATCTACTACACAATAACCAATTACATAGAGGAGCATAGTTCTTTTAATCTCAAATACAATTACATCATGAATCCAATACATACATATGCCATGTAAAATATATACAACAATCTGCTACAAGTATCCATCCATAGCTAAGAAGACATGAGATCTACATCCACACAAAAGAATCCAATGAAGAACATCCCAATGGAAGAAGGCATCAAACCACCCGACCATGTGGAATCATAAGGAACCACCCCTCATGCTAGGAGATGACATAAGATCCCACTCACACTCTAGATCTAGGCTGACACCTAACAACCAAAGGATAAAACAATACTAACGCAAGGATGCAAAACATAAAATCTCCAATACAAAACCTCCAGAGGCAAGTCATCAAATCAAGACTTAAGGCACTAGGACCTACATGTAGGGAAAAGAGTGTCATCACATGTGACAAATGAGAACCTGCGCACCTGTCCTGGCCATCCTAGATGCACATGTGAAGCTATCTGAACCTGTATGGAGTTAGAGAGATTAGCTTACCTAGGTTACCAAGGCCTTCCCAATCCTATCCTAGTTCACCATCACTGGGCAAGGCAGAAGGGCCACCAACCATTTCTTATCTTATTAAGGTAAACTATTCTACCCAAACCCCAATAATTATTAATTAAGTTATCACTTGATTACAAAGTCAAACTCCCAATGAGATACTTTGGCAATCTAGACTCTGGTTAACATGACCGTCTACTCCATGCAATCCTAGTCACTCACTTGGAAGCCCACTCTCCCCCTAGCATACACCTAGACCTTAGGAAAACAACAAAGCAATGCATTAAATATCTCCACATAACCATGGGCTCACAAAAATACAAGACTTGGTAAACCAAGATGTTAAATCAATCCAACAACATCCCATGCAACATGGAAACCTCTTAGGCAAATGCAAGAATCCGACATAAAGGAATATAACCAAGGAGCCCGGCTATAAGATAAACTCATACATTAGCCAAATAGTCAAAATAACCAATAATCAATCAATAAAAAAAACTTGGAATACCTCAGGTATCAGAAATAGCCTTTGGGTATCCAGAAAACCAAGTCAAAAATCTCAAAAATCATAAAAATTGACAAACCAGACAAAATAACGCATATGTCGGATCCTGCAGTGCATTTACTAATTTCTGTAGCACCTTTGACTAACAGTTGTAAAGTGGAAAATTGGACCCTAGTGACTCCCCACCTAGGAGAGAGAAAGGAAGTCACTAGGATAATTTTCACTTGGAGGAACTTTACATTCAAAAGAGGGGCTTGAATTCACTAGATCCAAATCCAAGGGAAACAAGGATGTGAATTCCAAGTGGATTGCAAGGGTTGAAGTGTGATTTACCCTCTTTTGTAAATGAGAAAGTTGATTTGTTGACGCAAAACAGAGAGGAAATGAGTGAAATGAAGAGCTACCGGTTCGAGATCGTGCTATAACTTCGGATCTGAGCTAATTAGATTGATACGGATCTGCCTTGCAAATTTGGAGAAAACTCGTCAAGACCGTGGCGGGAGCATACTTGGTCTTCCACAAAATCTGCGAAATGAAAAGGGTTCTTCCGTCTCTGCAAATGAAGCCCAAACCCGCAATTACAACCACGCACCTGTAACCTACACATAGAAAAGAGAGGAAAAGGGGTTGTAGATAGGGATTTGCCTCAGTCAAACCCTAATTGAGGAATCAACCTTGAAAGAAAGTAATTGCAAATGCTTGAATGTAAACAATGGAAATGTATACCTTGTAGATCTGCAACTTGTTGATGATGATTGCTTTGCTTCTTGAATGTAATCACAAGTGTTGCATGGAATGACATGTAACATGACAAAACCCTAACACACATATATTCTTGCAAATGAATGTTGTAATGTTGCTCCAATGGATGAATGAAGAAGACTTGAATTCTTGAATGCTTGATGATTTATATCTTCGCCTATGCTTGCTTATGATCCACTTTGATTGAATTAACCTCCCATTCCTCCTTATGCAAATGAGAAATCTAACTCCTTTTTATACATGCCTCTTGAAGATTAATTCATCTCATAAAAGGCCAACATTGGGGAGATTTAGGATCCCGAAGTGTAGATGGGGCCAGGGGGACTTATATTGGGGCCACCCTAAGAGGGTGGGACAGGGGCACCACGCCCTTGTCCTACCCTACCTTGGGGCTCAGACAAGGTCCCGAGGCTATCTCAGGGCTCAAACATGAAGGGGTCAAGGGGTGAAAATGTAGAAAGGGGTCTCAGCTCGGAAGGAGGATGTCTTCGCAAGGTGAGGACCTCAAATATGGTTAAAATTGCAGGAGGCACAATTTTATGACACTACATTTAGCCCCCACTTTAGCGGGAGTATGGCTTACACCACTACTACTGGTAAAGTAGAAGAAAAGAGAGATGAAGATGAGAGATGCAAAGAAAGATCACAAGGAGTATAAGATGTCGCTAATCTTGAGGAACAAAAGCCCTCAATTATAGGATCTTAACTCACTCAAACATATGCAAGAGCACACAAAACAAAAAGAACAAGACACACAAAATGAAAAAAAAGCACAAAAGACACACAACAGACACAAGACACAAGACGACAAACCAACTAGCCGAAGAGACCTCGATATTCAGATGTCTCAACAACTAATCAAGACACAAAGACCAATGCCATCACATAAACATAAGCAATCACATAAAAGAGAAAAGCTGACATCATCCATGAACCATCGATAGAAAAAATATGAGTTCATGAGAGGAAGAAGAGAGAGGACATGAATACACACTTTGGTTATCCATGAGAAGAAAGGTGAACAAGAGAGAAACCATGGACATCTCGCCCCTAAAACTAGGTGATCCATGGAGAGAAGGACATGGAAATCTAGCTCCCAGAGCCTGTCTGGGTGATCCATGTAAGGGAGGAGAGTGAGAAAACCATTAGTTCCACCCAACCTCAAGCACGTGTGTGTACAAGTGAGGTTCAAAGGGCCTCATAGGAGTCTATGTCCAAGTACACTACAACCTATATAAGATATATAGTACAAGTGTCAAGAAAGACGTGATATCTCACTCTAAGAGTCTATGCTCTGGTTCTAAGAATAATCACCCTGCAATAAGTGGCATCATCTCACTCTAAGAGGCTATGCTCTAGTTCTGAGAATGACCCATTAGACAAGAGAAAAGTGATGACATCTTTCTCTAAGAGGCTTCCCTCTGGTTCCTAGATTGTCCCACTGTACAAGAAAAGTGATGACATCTTTCTCTAAGAGGATTCCCTCTGGTTCCAAGAATGTCCCACTGTACAAGAAAAGTGATGACACCTTGCTCTAAGAGGCCACCCTCTGGTTCCAAGAATGTCCCACTGTACAAGAAAAGTGATGACATCTTGCTCTAAGAGGCTTCCCTCTGGTTCCAATAATGTCCCACTGTATAAGAAAAGTGATGACACCTTTCTCTAAGAGGCCACCCTCTCGTTCCAAGAATGTCCCATTGTACAATGCATGAGAGAAGTATTGTACAAAGGAGCAGTGTGGGTGCCCCCCCTTAAGATGTCAACATAGGTTGATGTTGATATCTTAAGGAAAGTAGAACAAGGATACCCACCTTCAACACAAAGAAGATATCGTTTATGTAAGAATGCCATAAATCCAAGCAAGAGAGGGAATACTCTTCAAGCAAGGATAAGATAGTTGAAAAGATATATCTTGCTATAAGTGTAAAGGTGATCCTTGGAGGAGAAGAGATCTTTTTTCAAAAGACATCTACCCCCAAGAGGAGTTGTCTTAGACAAATATAACATCTTCTAGAACAAATAAGAGAACAAGAATGCAATCCTTCCTCCTATTCCTAGATGAAAGGGATTCTTGATGAAGGATGACTCACTTAGCCCCAAGAGGGATGGGTGAATTTATCATATATGTACATTACCAAGTGGAAAAGAGGTTGTAATCAAGGACTTACACCTATTGTATAAGAGAGAATCCTTGAGAAAACAACCAAAAATTTCGCACAAGGAATGGCATCAAGTAATAAAACTCACACCATCCACACAATAGGGAAAGGTTGATCCTTAGAGAAAGAGAGAGGGAGAGCGATCATTTCCCCCCAAGTGTAGGACAATGAGAATAATTACACAACTTCTAGAGAGATATCACTCATGAAAGACATATCGTTTCAAGCAAGGAATACATCCTAAACAAGGAACATATATGCGCTTGCATGAAGGAATACTCCATGCCAGAAAGGACATCAAGTTATGAATAACACAATATAAGAGGTAATTTACAAAGAGAGAAATAAAAAGGAGGTTCACAAAAGGTTCTCTAAATAGAGATTATTCATAATAGACATTGTTTCAAGCAAGGATAATATCCCACTCACAGAATAGACATGCGCTCGCATGAAGGAATACCCCATGTGCTCACATGAAGGATACTCCATGCAAGAAAGGACATCAAGTTTATGAATAACGTACTCCATGAAGAAAATAGTGAAACCTTAGAAAGAGGAAAAGGAATATTATTTTCCCCCAAGCATAGAGGCAAAAATAAATAGACTATTACATTTCTCACTAAGTATGATTGCACCTGAAATTGTACCACCATGAATGACAAAGAGCCCCCATTAAGTAGACTAACTATGTCACATAGTGAGGAGCAACATAATAGGAACTTGAATGTTATTTTAAATGATCATGATGAATAGGCCATTCATTGTCAGATGTTATTTTTAAAATTCCT
Organism: Cryptomeria japonica; assembly: GCF_030272615.1. Lineage (NCBI taxonomy): Eukaryota > Viridiplantae > Streptophyta > Pinopsida > Cupressales > Cupressaceae > Cryptomeria > Cryptomeria japonica. The sequence continues at coordinate 402,200,816 of NC_081408.1, forward strand.
GCATCAATGCAATGTTGTATTTGTGTTTTTAAAGCTTGACACTCATTAGTAGAATGGCCATGGGTTTGATGATATTGACAAAAAGAAGAATTTTGAGAATGTTATTTATGTTTTCTTCTTTGTTTAGGATAAAGAGGAAATATTAAGTTAGAATTTAGAAGATTGGTCAACACACTTTCTTGTTGTAACTCAAAATTAGAATGAGAAGGTGTGGATTTACAAGACAATGGAGAAGAAGATGTGGACAAAGGAAAGTGTGATTTCTTATGACTTTGTTGCTCACATTCAAGCATTGGTCCATTGCATCAATGTGTATGTTCAAAAGAAGGTTCAATATTAGGGGGAATTGGATTTAAGTTTAAAGAGGCCCAATCAATTGCAAGATTTGTGTTAAGAGAAAAATTTGGAATGTGAAATTCAGGTATCTTAGACTTTCTAGAAAAGGTAGGAGCGAAATCTAAGGACCCCCAATCATCCTCTAAGAGTTCTTCTATAGAAAATTCTTTGGTAGGAGATGGTGTATTTGTGTGAATTGAAGATAGGATTGTAGGAACTAAGAAAGCGTATGATGCTTCACTTATGGTCTCATCAATAACCTCATTAGTATATGTGTAAGGCACAACACGATAATCTAGAAGAATTCTTGGTTTCCTAGGAACATGAATGGAATTGATTTGATTTTTGTTAGGCTCTTGATTTTTTTAGGAGAGAGAGCATTATGATAAGAAATAATATCATCCTCTTGTTCTAAGGTATCTTTATGCTCAAGAAACTCATTAGAAGAAGGACTATCATATGTAATTAATGCTTCATCTTTAGAGGGAAGATCATGAAAATGACGTATGGTATCACTAGGATAAGTAGTCATAATATCATCCTCTTGCACAAAATAGTCCTTATGAGGGAGGTACTTTGTAGGAGAAGAAGGAACACAATTCTCCAAAGATTCATCTTTAGGAGGGAGATCTTTGAAAGAAGTTTCCATATTTCCTTTTTGCACCAATGTGCCCTCATTAATGAGATTAATGTTGGGAGAGGGTAAATCATAACTATGAATGAAAGGGAGAACTAAATTATCATCATATGCATGAAAGGGAACATCATGAATATCTTTAATGTAATTTGAAATTGAATTAGCAAAATAAGATAAGAACTCCATATGCACTGATGATCAAACAAGAAGAATGTTCACCCCATACATGATAGAAAATTTAATAAAGGAGGGAAAATGGAATTTGAACTGCAATTTTGAAATTTGAATTTGAATTTGTGAAATTTAATTTTTTTTTTGACTTTAAAGGGTGTTAAAATTGATAAAGTACACCAATATTCTAGATTTAAGCAGAAAAACACAGTCAATTCCGTCTCCTGAAATTTTGGGAAAAAAGTCTAGGACCGTGGCAAAAGTGCACACGGTCCGACCAACTTTTTTCAATTTTTTTTAGGGATGATAGGTATTATGATATTATTGTGGAATCCAAAAAAAAATTGATTTGGAGATGTCTAGATTGGTCAAATTCGCAGTCAAAGGTAAAAAATAGAAAGATCATAAAAAAATAGGGTTTTATGATTTTACCACTGAATTTTCAGAATAAAGAGATAGATTTGAATTGCAATTTTGAAATAGAAATCAGATTTGAAACAAGCAATTAAAATGTTGCACTTCACAAGATTAATTTCCTCAAAATGAAAAATTAGGGTTTTTATGTAATTAACCTCTAAAATTTGCAAATAGATCAAACGTGGAAATGAAAATTTGAAATCCAAATTGCAATTATTTAGATCTAATAATGAGAAATCAGAATTAATGTGTAAGACATTGGGTTCACCAAAATGTAAAGTGGAAAATAGGACCCTAGTGACTCCCCACCTAGGAGAGAGAAAGGAAGTCACTAGGATGATTTTCACTTGGATGAACTTTACATTCAAAAGAGGGGCTTGAATTCACTAGATCCAAATCCAAGGGAAAGAAGGATGTGAATTCCAAGTGGATTGCAAGGGTTGAAGTGTGATTTACCCTCTTTTATAAATGAGAAAGTTGACTTGTTGACTATGTGGAAAAGAGAGAGGAAATGAGTGAAATGAAGAGCTACCAGTTCGGGATTGCGTTGCAACTTTGGATCTGAGATAATTAGACTGATACGGATCTGCCCTACAAATTTGGAGAAAAGTCGTCGGGACCGTGGCGGGAGCATACATGGTCCTCCACAAAATTTGCGAAACGAAAAGGGTTCTTTTGTCTCTGCAAATGAAGCCCAAACTTGCAATTACAGCTGCGCACCTGCAACCTACACTCATAAAAGAGAGGAAAAGAGGTTGTGGATAGGGGTTTGCCTCAGTCAAACCCTGGTTGAGGAATCAACCTTGAAAGAAAGTAATTGCAAATACTTGAATGTAAGCAATGGAAATGTATACCTTGTAGATTTGCAACTTGTTGATGATGATTACTTTGCTTCTTGAATGTAATCACAAGTGTTGCATGGAATGACACGTAACATGACAAAACCATAACACACATACATGCTTGCAAATGAATGTCGCAATGTTGCTCCAATGGATGAATGAAGACTTGAATGCTTGAATGCTTGATGATGTATATCTTCGCCTATGCTTGCTTATGATCCACTTCACTTGAATTCACCTCCCATTCCTCCTTATGCAAATGAGAAAACTAACTCCCTTTTATACATGCCTCTTGAAGATTAATTCATCTCATAAAAGGCCGACATCGGGGAGATTTAGGATCCCAAAGTGCAGATGGGGCCGAGGGGACCTATCTTGGGGCCACCCTAAGAGGGTGGGACAGGGGCACCACGCCCTTGACCTACCCTATCTTGGGGCTCGAACAAGGTCCCGAGGCTATCTCAGGGTTCAAACATGAAGGGGTCAAGGGGTGAAAATGCAGAAAGGGGTCTCAGTTCGGAAGGAGGATGTCGTCGCCAAGGTGAGGACCTCAAAAGTGGTTAAAATTGTAGAAGGCACAATTGTATGACACTACAACAGTGTAGCACATTTACTAGATCATTTAGTGCTTTGTTAAACTAGACAACAAATATACCACATAAAATTGTGCATTTGCTAAAAGAAACCTCACATTTTCAACAAGAAACAACACATATGATAAATGAATTAGCGCATACATAGTTTTCGCGCATTTACCGAGACACAAAAAACTCAAACTTACGATCAACATAGAAAAACACAAGGGCAATGATAAATCTAAAATAAACAATCAAAAGAGACGCAAAAGACTCAGGAAGCCAACTGACCAAACCAAATACTCAACATGAGTCCAAACATGCATCAATCAGAATTAATTCCATGGTATAACAGACACAAGAAATTCTTTGTAACATTTATAGAAAGAAATACACGACAAACCGGTATATAATTCAAATCCCCTTATTAAAATTTGTTCCAAAGTATAATTATTAATTATCAATTGAGTTTTCATTTATCCTAGCCCAATCAAACATCACAGACACTGTGTACACAATCTTTGAAAACCAAATGTGAAGAACACGTGCTATAATCTCCAACCTGGAAACAATAGAAGTTATGGCCAAAGAAATTTGATGAAGAGCAATCTGATTTTCCATCCAAGCCAAACAATCTTCAAGCAAAACAAATCCAACTCCAAAGCCACAACCAAATATGTAAAAAACCTTCTGGGAGGCCAACCCGGGTGAATGCACAGGAAGTCCATTAAATAGAAAATCAAAGGCAAACAATATGAAAATGTCATCCAATCAAAATAATAGAATATAATATATTTCTTACCAACCCTTCTCAAAAACCAAGGTAAGAATAATAAAATATCATTTAATTAACTTACTCCAAACTCACATCCAATGGCAAAATAGGGTAGATAGAGAAAATATATTAATTAATCCCAAAAGGATAAAAAGAGGAATAGTAATATAAACAACAAATGATAAATTAAACCATAGGCACAATTAAATATAACAACCCAATAATAAAATAACCAAGGGTGAATAAATAAATACCCAAATTAATATAAAAGCCACAACCTAACAATTAAATAAATAGCAAATAATCCTTGATAGATAATAATGATATACAATCAAAATATCAATCCAAAGGATAAATAATAATAATTCCCAACTATTAATTACACATTATTATTAAATATTTATATCAACTATTTATTTAATTTATTATTATAAACTATGTAAATCTATTAATTTAATTTAATGTTATTAAACTATATAAATCAATTAATTAATTAATAATTAAGTCATTCAATAACCATAACACTAAAAGAAATCCAACATAGGATAACTCAAGAAACCACTTGACGCTAAACAACAACCCACACCAAGACTCTAAATCGACAAGGGTAATACACTTAAACCTAGAGTGTAGAATGGGTTTTCATGTCATCTTCGATCAACTTGCCATTGGGATAAGACACACTCAGACCTGCAAAGCCAGGTGGAGTTGATGTCTGGTACCTACAAACCTGTCACCACCAATACACATACAACAACATATATCATATAATAGGAAGACAAGTGAAAGGAAATCACAATGTCATATCATGCTCATGAATGAGTGATATGACATCGTCCCTTATCACGAACGCAGTAGAAGACAGTCAAGCACTATCAAAATCATCATCATATTCATTTTAAATCATGAATTAGGGTTAGTACACGGTTATATACCATCAAATCGTCATAAAGTAGTCTAATCTATATCAATCTGATCTATTGATGCACAAAGACAAGATGAATTAGGGAGGGGCACTACATCCTTTAAATCCAACTCAACCACAGAGTATAGAAATTCATCTCCCATGTGTAAGCATCACTTATGGTGATTAATAAAATCCATGAGAGGTGGGAGAGTGGATGGAATTAATGTCAATAATTAGGCAAGCTCAAACAAGAAACACTAATTTTTTGGTGCCTAGAAGAGTTTGAGTTGCAAGAGGAACCTATAACCATAAAAAAATACATTACATCATCATGCGTCTAGTTATAGATGAAATTTGGGACATTCGAACTGTTGTGTTGTATATTGCATCCCTATGCAATTTATTGCTCAACTAGGCCCTATTTTGGCATGTATGGCCTCTCACATCCGATTCTACTCATCACAACCCAATTCAACATATCATTTTGGTATCTCCTCCTCATTTAGGACCTCGAGTCCCAATTTGGGATTTCTTTGGAGGGAGCATGGTGCCTAGGGTACCCCACTCTCGGGAGCATGCCGCCTAGGGCATCCCAATCCCCTTAGTTTGGCCCCAAGTTGAAATCAAAGAAGGTTCAGGTGGATTTAGCAAGAAATCTTTTGTCGTATTGGCCTGCTCCATGTTTTGTACCTTGAAATGCTTAGAGAGGTATATAAGCAAGGTATCCTCCCTCATTTTGGTAGAACTTGAATACACAAAGCATAAGGCATTCAAGCATTCAAGTATTTAGAATTTAAGGTATTCCGTCCCACCATATTCTTCATTGTGGTAAACTTCAACAACCTTCATGCAAGCATGTCTTTTGTGATGTCCTTTTAGGTCTTTTTTGTGGAGTCGTGGTATTGTATTAACATTTGTGATCATCTTCAAAGAAGTATTCGCATCATCAAGGTACAAGACACTTTCATTTTCAAATCTATCCTCTGCTACCTAACAAAATGCTTTTCTTTCAAGTTTATTTCAATTCTATTTCAAGGTTAATTCCAAAATTTGGGTTTGACTTAGGAAAACCCCTTTCTCCCCAATAATTTCCTCTTTTTTTGTGTGTGTAGAAACAGGTGGCAAAGCTACGAAAAAAGATACAGACTAATTAGCTGGAGATCTATATTTTGCAATTCATCGAATTTGAAACTGACGGGAGTGAGCCAAGCTAGGTGATTGAGTCCCTGCACCTTTTCCTCAAATTTGGTCTGCAGGTTAGACTTAACCTATATTACTACATACTTTTCTAGAAATAAGTTCTTAGCTTGTTATTCACATAAAAGGGCCAATCCTCATCCTAATTCACATTTCTCCATCTATCATTTACATACTCATTTTCAACTTACAACGAAGGATCATTGCATCCACTTTGTGCTTGAAACATCTTGAGCCTAGTAGATCATCTTCCTTCCAATGTAAGATTGGAATAGGCCTAAGATTCTTAGTTTGCATGCAAAAACTAGTGAACCCTATTTCACCATATTATAGGAACTATTCAAGTCCTATATTGGTCTCATATTTTGGGAGGAATATGAAATGAGTACTTGAAGGCCAACGACATCACCCTAGAGTTCAAGTTCTAGAATGAACCTATAACCACAAAATTGGTTGGCATAAGACTTAGGGAATAACAAAGAACTTGGACCCAAAAAGGTTAAATTTGGAAAGTAGGACAAAAAAGGGAATCAAGACTTTAGAGGATTGGTAGGGATTGAGTATCAAGATGGAACAATAGCTTGGAACATGAATAGGTTCAAAGTCTTGAATGGATTCTAAGGTCCAAGGTTCAATAAGAGAAGAGGATAATTTTTTGGCAAGGTCTAAACTTTGAGAGGGAGTTGGGAATTGGAGCTTTAGGTTCCAAGTGCAAAGTGAAGTCTAATGTTTGAAAAGGCTATGAAAGTCAAGAGTGGGAAGTAGGGTTGAAACCTTAAGTTGTAGGTTTCGATAAGGGTGTGAAATTTGATAGAAAGGGGAGGTGAATAGATATCATGGATTATAAATTAGGAGGGAACGAGGACTATTTAGACTTGGGGTCCGATAGGAAATGGTGGTGGATGAAAGCTTCAAGGAATGAAACACGAAGTGTGGGGGGAAATTCAAACCTGGAACCTAAGATTTCAAGTCTTAGGAGGATCTAGCATCTATGAGGAACAAGAAATAAAACCCAAGTGAGAAACAAAGGGTGAAGGCAAAATGGGAATGAAAACTTAAAGGTAAAGTCCAAAATTCTCATTAGATCGTGAAGTCTGCAAGGGATTAGGAAGAAAAAAAAGTGGATTTGGAACCTAAGGTTCCAATTCCTTATTTAGTCTCAAGGTACAAATTATTAGATTAGGTAAAATAAAATACTGTACATGAGGATTGAGAAGTGACAAAGACTTATAAATAGGAGCATAAACTTAGGTAAGATGTTATTGTCGGGTCTCAAGGTTCAATGAGTAACCAAGCAAAACTTAGTGTGACAAAGAGAAATGCTTGAAAGAGAACCCAAAGAAATGAAATATTTAGTGATAGGAGCAAAAACACCAATGGAAATTCTAATCTACCAAAAAATAGTCATAAAGTACCCTATAAACATATTTTACTAGGGATTTGATGAATAGACCTAGAAAGAGCACTCTTATATATTATTTATATAGGGGGCACAATTAAATATTTATCATATTGGTTATTAATGGTGGATGAGATAGGGTCAAAAGAATAGTAATAGGTATGAAAAAATAGAAAATGAGACATAACAACTTGGAGTGCCAATAGAGTCCAAAAGGCCCAAAAACCTATATTTTCATATATGGCATGCCTATGTTTGGAGATTATGTTTTTTGCATTTTTTGGAGCTCTTTAGTAATATTTAAGAATATTGATTGATTAAATTTTATAAAATCCATGTGGTTAGACAAAATTAGTTGTCACACATATGTATGCCATTAATAGAGTACAGACAATAATTGCAAGTTTGTAACACAAGTCAAAACAATGATGGTTGACAAAAAAATTATTAAAAAATATCCTTTTATTTTCCTTTCATTAAAAAAAAATTGTTTTTTCACCAATGTAATCACCAAGCTCATTAAACATTACAATAGGAGTGGATAGGCTAGGGTCTAGTTGCCTAGTGAGGAGCCTATAGTTATATGATGGGGCCAATCCTTGATCCCATGGTAGACTAGCAAATTAGTGGGGAGCCTTTGGTCATGTCCAACTTGTGGAGGCTGATAGGCTCTTGTTTTGTCTACTTTTCATAGTTTCACAGTAGATTTGAGTTAAGATTTTATGGCATATATTCTCTAGACTCTAGTTATAACTCAAGAATTATTTTGCTATTAAGACCTCATATGAGCACTTTTAATATGCTTGTTTAATGGATATGAATATGATACATATATACACATACACACATTATGGTTTGCAACGTTGTGTGTACTAACTTGGTTTGCAACTTTCTACTCAAACCAAAGGTGGTTGTTCTTGTAGCTGGAGGCAAAATTGACTTTAAATTAGTCAAAAGCAGTTTTAGGCACTTCGAGCTATTGAAGAGTGTCACTTGAGTAGGTAATTTTTCCATAACATTACCAACTAGCTATGGGCATGATGATTAAGTATGGAAGATGTATTTTGAGGGTTAAAGGAGTAATAATGGTGTTGGTGGTGGTTGCATGCTTGTGTCATTTGAAGGTGGGAGGTGATATTCCTCTTTTAGGTTCGCACTAATAATACAACTTAAGTATGAATCTCTGATTCATGGCTTGGAATGGGAAATACAGATAAAGGTAAGATGTATTCAAGTTTTTTGGGATAGTGAACTTATTGTGAATCAAGTAAGAGGTCTTCATGTTACCCAAAATGATACTTTAATGTGTTATAAGCTTAGAGTAGGGGATATAATTAAAGAATTTGATGCTTTTAACTTGTTGTCCATACTTAGAAATAAGAATAGACATGTTGATAGATTGGTTGCAATAGGAGCTTAGTATGACATACCAAGTGATATCAATAATAGCAAAAAATCAACAATATGTGAAAGTGGTGGTAAGGCCTTCTATTCTAGATAATCATGGTTATTGGCAAGTCTTTTTTTTTTTTAAGCAAAAAGTGACGAGCACTTGATATATTAATAATAAGAAGACCTAGTTCGAGAGCTCATCATAAGAACTGGGAAGAAAACTCTAAATCCTTGCTCAATTACAAAAACTAAATCTACGCTATATGGGGACAAGTCACCCAATCATACAAAAATGGATTCATCAAAATATACATGTTTATGATATGTAGAATTTGATATAATACATCAACATAACGGAATTATCAAAAAATAGTCAAAATTTATGACCCATATCGACTGCCAACGGGTTTCCTTATACATCGAAACTAGGACATATTCTAAGTAGCAGAAAATAGAGAGCCAAAGCTATCTTTTTACTCTTCCATGGATGAATCATCCAGGATTTGATTTTCGGGGGCGTTGAAGGTTGAAGTATCATCCTCCCATCGCACCAACTCTGCTTCTTCTTGAGGGCGACGAATGACCTCCCAGATATTGACCTCCATGGGTTGTTGTGATCTTACTTCCCTCGAAGGAGTCGATGCTATATTTTCCCACTCCTCTTCCACTTCAAGCTATGAGAAACTATTAGTCCATCCCGAGGCCACATCCTGCACAGGGGCATTAAGGTCTAGCACCCTTTCTGTAGTCCATCCCCTTTCCTCAGGTTGCCAAATTGCCAGTCTGGGATCAACATTTTCTAGCTCCAAAATCACCATAAGATCCCTGACTTTGATCCTAACTTTGTGCACAATATGCTCGTCCAATTGTTTACCAAATTGCTGCAGACCATTCTTCACATGACGAAAGTTTTGCCTTTCAAGGGCATGCTTGATTCGGTCATAAAGCACCATGTATGCATGACTGGATTGGATAGAATGCCATGGAAACAGACCCCCTAAGAGAGCCGACCCCTGCCACAGATTATAATTGGCTAGAGCTTCATGGGACGTGGCAGGTTCAAGCACATTCTGCCTTACCAACTTAAAAAACACTATTTCAAGCAGAGGGATCGATTGCAACAGATCAAGAGCATTGGACAAAAAAGAACTGAGAATTTGATAGGGAAATAAAATTCTTTTAGCTCGAGGGGAAAAAATCTCCTCACCAATGAAATCTTTTACTGCTCTCCTTAGTTATGGGATTTGCAGATGGAACAGTTGATCGAGGTCCCCATCATCAATGTGGCCATGGAATGCCGCCGAGGGCTCTTTAATATGCATTGGAACTTGGTTGTTCCATGGCATGTACTCCCAATGCAATTGCCTGCAACCTTCGCAAGAGCAATTCTCCATTTTTCTACACTCTGAAATGCTTCAAACTTCAAAAAATTCCATTGAAAATTGTGAATTAAAGTAGACAAATTTCCTTTTATAAACAAAACATAGCTTGCCATGCAAAAAAAGGTTCTGGAAGGATTGCATTAAGGCAATCTTTGTAATGTAATAATTAGTCGGTCTATAAAAATCAAGCTCGAGATTTCTTGCATTAACATGTGACAGTAGTGTAGCCAAGGGAATGTGTGAGAGGCCAAAATCTGCTTACCCCGTGTGAAATGACATCATCAAAATCTTAGAGTACTCGCACTTATCTTTCATTCATACCACCCGCAAGCTACATTTAAATGCATATATGCGAGTGTCCTGTCAGTCATCCTATCTGCAGGCTTCAGATTAAGTGCATAAATGCGAGTACTCATTGAGATATAATTTGTAATTAAAATGCTATACTTTCCTTTTGTACCAATTCAAGCAATTCGGGGTATGAAGACAGTTTGATGGGAGATGCAACAGACTCAACTGAAATGCCATCACAACCCGTATTTGCTAATTTGTGAGCCACATAATTGCCTTCCCTTAATGTGTGGCTAACAATGTAATCTGAAAAACGTGTCAAGTAAATCCCAAATAGGCTTTAAAACATATGATAGGTGCCAAGTCTTAGATCTTTTTTGAAGTAATTGCATTGATAAGAACTAATGAATCCCCTTCTAAATGTATGTTGGAGAGACCACATTTCCTTGCTAACACCAGGCCAGCTAATAAGGCATTTTCCTCTGCCAAGTTATTGGTACTTGAGGGGATAGGAGATGCTTGGAAAGCACACATTTTGCTGAAATGATCTCGAATGCAAACTCCAATTCTCGACTTCCCTGGATTTCCACGAGAAGAGCCATCGAAGTTGATCTTAAAGAAATTAGGTGCAGGGGGTAACCATTTTATGGAAGACCTATCTCTAACATGAGCTGAAGACCAATTTAGAGGAATCCCTATTGGTATAATAATACCATTCCATGATTTTACAATTACCTTGTCCCGCTGGGTAAATGATTGAATGTCCTTGGAATTATTGAGAGAAGAATTTATAATTTCTGCAATCAAATTTTCCAGCTTGGCCAGAAATCGATCTAGGGAAGAGGATGCATTACTGAAAATTCTTTTATTTCTCTCCCACCAGATGGCCCAAATGATGAGAGAAGGAGCAGATTTCCAAATGCCTAAGAAAGTTGATGATAAAAATAAAAGAGGCCAAGAGTTAAACATATCCCAAAGTGATTTTGGGAAGGGCATCATAACTTGGAGTTTATTCATGATGAAGAACCAGCATTGGGAGGAAAAAGTGCAATGTAAAAATAAGTGATCAACTGATTCTTCCTCTAAGCCACAAAGCACACAATTAAAAGCTTGTGAAATACCAAATTTTACTAGTCTATCTGCTGTTAGGATTCTTTTGTTCAATGTTAACCATGTGAAACAACCTGCTTTTGGTAGAACAATATCATTCCAACAGAATGAGTATGCCAGCCTACTCACCTTATTGCTACAACCTTGTTGTATGGCTTTGTAGCCTTCTTTAATTGAATATTGCCCTGATTTAGAAGCTACCCAAATTAACACATCTTCCCTATTAGATATGAGAACTATCCTATTAAAGAAGATATTTGCCAAGGAAGAAGATTGTTGAGTGGATATTGGGAGAAGAGCTGGGTCTTTCCAAATTATTTTACCTGAAAATATTTCTACAATGGACACATGGTCACTCAATTTTGTACCCCAGTGAGCTATAGCTATATTCATAATATCTTCCATATTATCCATTTGAGCAATTGGAGGATGCCCACACCATGAGTCTGTCCAAAAGTTAGCATTGAAACCATTATTGACTTCCCATGAAATATACTTATTTACTAGATTTCTTGAATCCATCATAAAATTCCAAATAACTGACCCTTTTGGAGGATCCAAAATTGTCAAAACTCTAGATGGTTGATTGTTATCCAAATATTTAGCTTGCATAATCTGGCACCATTTGGAGGCAGGATTAGTATACAATTTCCAAACCAATTTTCCTCCAAAAGCCTTGTTGTGATGTTTTAGATTATGAAGACCTACTCCTCCTTGGGATTTTTGACATGACATATTTTCCAGAGAGACTAAGGGGGTTTTCCTTTCATTTTTCATATTAATATTCCATAGAAAGTCTCTTACAAGTTTCTCTAATTGCTGAATGATAGATGAAGGTGCTTTGAGAACAAACATGTAATAGTTTGGTATTGCTATTAACACTGCCTTTATAAGAAGAATTCTACCTGATAATGAAAGCTACCTTACTTTCCATGCTGAGATTCGAGCCTTGATTCTTCCAATAACAACAGAGCAATAAGAAGATTTGTTTGACCCCATAAAGAAAAGAATGCCAAGGTAAGAAGATGGAAATTGATCCATTGGGAAGTCCAAAATCTTAGATATTTTTAGTGACAAAATTGGAGTTGTGTTGAAGATGAAAAGCTTAGACTTAGCAGCATTAATTTTCTGACCCGAAGCTGATGAATAGACTTCCAAATAACAATGTGTCATCAGCAAAAAGAGAGTGAGTTAGTGCTATTAAAGTACCTACTAGACTAACTCCATGCCAAAGCCCTTTTGATGACTGAAGATTGATGCTTCTACTAAAGGCATTTGCCATAAGAATGAAAAGAAAAGGTGATAAAGGGTCACCTTGTCTTACTCCCTATGTACCCTAAAAAAACCCTGAAGGATGTCCATTTATTAGAATCGAAAAGTGTGCACCCGAGACACAAATTTTGATCCATTTGCACCATTTGTTTGAGAAGCCAAATTTAGATAATACCTTGAAGAGAAAATCCCACTTAACCCTGTCATATGCTTTCATCATATCGAGTTTGACAATAAAATTTTCTTGTTGATTTTCATGGATAAAATGCAAAACCTCATGTGCTACTAAAGATCCTTCCATAGTCTCCCTTCCTGGAACAAAACCCCCTTGTTCTTGCGAGATGATCTTAGGTACGAGATAATGCAGTATGAGGTAAATGGCCTTAGCTACTATATTATAAATCGTGTTACAGAGTGAAATAGGTCTAAACTCTGCAAATGTTGATGGAGAGGATGTTTTTGGGATAAGAGCAATATTTGTTGCATTGAAACTTTTTAGCAGTGCACCCCTTTTCCTGGATTCTTCCATTACCGCCAAAATGTCAATCCCTATCACATCCCATCACTTTTGGAAGAAGAGATCAGTGAACCCATCAAGACCTAGAGCTTTATCTAGGGAAAGAGAGAATACCACCTTGTGGACTTCCTCTAAAGTGAAAGGGGCCAGTAAGACTCTATTATCGTGGTCACTGATTACAGGAGGGATATACTGCAGTAAGAGCTCAACTTTATCATTCCAAGAAGGCTCTAAAACAGAAGGTACAGGGGCTAAAAGATTCTTAAAAAATCTTACTCCTTCATCTTGAATGTCTGCCAAATTTTTAAGCAATACCCCTGTGTCCGCATGCTTGATTGAGAATATAACATTTGATGCTTTTCTTTATTTTGTGGATGCATGAAATTTTTTGTGTTTTTATCTCCTTGCTTCAGCCAAAGCTCTCTTGATTTTTGTCTCCAATATTATTCTTCTCTCTTACAAACCTCTTCCCACTCACTTTGAAGACCCTTCTATGTAGAGTGCAGAAGCTGATCCAATCCCTTGGAAATTATATTTTGGTTAACTTCTTCCAATTGTTGTTCAATGATTTTTTTGTGCAAATACATTCTTGAAGACCTTTCCATTCCACTCTTTTGCCTTAACCTTAATAAACTGAAGTTTCTTAAAGAATTAGTGCATCTATGTTCCACTACATGCAGGGGTAGATACCCACCACTGCCTTAATAATGCCTGAAAGTGTGGATGTCTAAACCACATATGCTCAAATTTAAAAGAAGAATCAAAAAACGACATCAGATTTTGATTTTGCCATTCAAGTGCAATTTGAACTGGAAAATGGTCTGATTCTGAAATAGGAAGAACTTGTGAGCAATAACTAAACTGATTGAGTCACCATTCCAAAGCTATAAAAAACCTATCAAGTCTTTGATAGTGATCAACCTATAGTTAATTTTTTGAGAGAAAAAGGATGAGTTTTGAATTGGTAACTAGTAAAAATTGCATCAACAATATGGTGATAAAATCATACAACTGAAAACTAACAAACTACCTAAAGATTTGGTTACTTGAGAATCTATTTTCAGTTTTGATGACCAAGCAAAAAAGGAAAAAAATAGCATGCATATCAAACAATATTACTATGAAGAAGTAGAAGTTATTAAAGACAAGATGCTCAAACTTGGAAGGCATTCAGAAGAAAAGAAAAACATGCCTTTGTTTGTTTATTCCAGGAATATCATGATGTTTTTCCTGGTAATAATCGGATTTGAAAGGGTTTGATCCTAATCTTGCCCAACATGCCATTTAATTGGAACTTGGAGCTAAACCAATGAGGTAAAAACAAAGACCTCTGAATCTTGAACTTGAGACATTTGTGAAAAGGGAATGTAATAAAATTATTGAGGGTAGTATAATCTTTCCTATCAAACATACCTCATGGTTTTCCAACCTTGTGCCTATTAGGAAGAAAAATGGAGAGATGAGGTTGTGTGTAGACTTTCATGACTCGAATAGAGCCTCACTTAGAGACCACTACACATTTCCCTCAATGGAACAAAGCTTGCAAGTTGTTCTAGGTTCAAAGAGGTTTTCATTCCTTGATGGATACTCAAGCTATAATAAGATTTTAGTGAAGGAAGAAGACCGATATAATATAGATTTCACCACTAAATGAGGTACCATGGGCTACAAGAAGATGCCTTTTGGTTTGTCCAATGTGGGGAAACATTTCAAAGATCCATGGATACATATGGCCTTTCAAGGCCTTATAATTTATTTAACTTGTATATTTAGATGATATCATTATTTTTTATAAGGATTCTAAAGAACACTTTTGTCATTTGAGGCAAGTCTTTGATAGATGCAAGGAATATGGTATGCCACTTAACCCAAATAAGTACATTTTTGTTGTTCATAAAGGTAAACTACTTGGCCATGTGGTGTCCAAACATTATATTACCATTGATCCTGAAAGAATAAGTATAATTTTGGCTTTTCCTTTACCAACTCATAAAAAGGTCTACATAGTTTCTTTGGTAGAATCAATTTTGTTAGGAGGTTTATATCTAGTATTATTGATTTATTGAAACCTCTAGCATCCATGTTGAAGAATACACATGTTTTAGCTAGAGTAAAGAAGGGAAAAGGAGTTTTGAAGGTATAAAGAAAGAATTAGCAACAATTCTCACTCTTATTAATCCGTTTTCCTAAGGATTTTACCTTGTATGCATATGGAAGCATTGACACAATCTCAACTATGTCATTCTAGAAAAATGATGAAGGATTGGAACAGCTAGTGTAGTATTCTTCAACCAAGATATGAAGAAAGATATACATTTGTTGAAAATCACATACTTGTGATTAGAAGTCTAAAAACATTTATGCATTTGATTTAAAATAATAAATTTTACTCGATGGTTTCTCACCCAAGTGTTAATTAGTTTTTGTTGAGTAAAGATTTGAGTGATAAAATATTTAGTTGGATCACCAAGGTAATAGAATATGACGTTGAAATCAAGGTAACTAAGCTGGTTAGAGGCAAAGATTTGTGTGAAAACCTTGTTGACGGTGTTGTCACCAAGATTGCAGTCGAGTGATCAAGCTAAGAAGATCAACAATCTTGTGAAACATTGGAAGATTTCCAGGCCCATGGGTTGCCTGTGGTGGAAATCACCTCCAGAGTGAGCTGGTTCTCTTAGTGAAATCTCCTAGAAAACTATTCTGATTGATAAAAGGGGAAGAAAGCTTGCTCGAAATAAAATCTATTGCTAAAGGGAGGTGATACGCCAATGGTTTTAATGATATTACTTGCTGTCCTAAACTTCTATCAGCTTCAAAATGATTGATATCTAATTCACAACCTAGCTAAGATCATCGAATTCATAAAAAAACTGTGTAAAGGTTTGAGGTTTTCAATATTGTTTGAAGGAAAATAACTTTCACATCATCCAATCTACTGAAACACTGATAACACAATACACAACCTGAATTTTGCAATGAAATTCCCTTATCCAATAAAAGTATCCATGAGACAAAATAAAGGATTTAAAGAATAAACCACAATATTTGATCAAATCACATATATGACAATGAACCAAACAAGAAATGTGCTGGAAGGAATCACTGATTTTTATTGATAACTTGATAAAAGTCTGATGTTACAATGCTTTAATCTCAAAATATGAGCTACAATCTCTTGCTGTATGTATGCAAGAAAGAAAAGAACTAACCGAGAAAGAAAGAGGAATGAATAACTTATAGAAAAGAAGTCCTAAAAGAGTTGAAGAAGAACTGTTGCTACAATTGTTAACCCAGCTTCAACTTGGAGTCCTTTTCCTTGTTTCTATCTTTGCTTGCATGATTCATTCTTCTTTGGTCGAATTTGATCGAAATCGAGGCAAAAAGGGACCCAAAACTAAGTCAAACTAAAAATTGACTACTGGAAAAGCTATCTCAAGTCATGATGCATCCATGCGGGGGTCTCTAGCTGAAGTCTCACTGTTGCTAACTGCTCAAAACTCCCCTTATTTTAGGCCTTGAACTAATTCTTGATCTGAAGGCTCCACCCATTGCATGATGGGAGGCTCAATTTGTTGATGATAAATTGATTTGATGATTCCAAGGTTGGTAGGGGTCGGATTTAGACCTCATCATGCAATAAAAACCTCTAAAAAGCCTCAGAATTGAGATATTTTACCCTTAAACTGAAGCTTACTGGTATACACATGTAATGACCTTTTTAACTCTCGCTAAATTGCTAGTAAGAGTTCAAACTTATAATATTAGTCTCATTCATAACTTAAGAAACCTCAAACATCTTTACTAGGGATGTCAACTTAATTTACTGCTTTGTCCCTTCTTTGAGACTTAATTGCTCTATCACAAAGAAAACCAAATCTTGACATTGTCATGATGCTTTGTGACTAGGACTGTGCTTCTTTATCTAATTGATTTTTCTTAGATTATGACAAATATAGGAACCATCTTTAGGTCGTGTATTGGTTGCTCATCCTTGTCAAAATTCTATCAATATAGCCCAAGAAAGTCCTACTACCATACGAATGAGCTTATGATAGTCCTTGACTTCTCTTTACCTTACCATGCTCTGAGTTTGTTGTTACTGTATCTTCACACGACCTACTAGCACTAGAATGATTACCTTGTACAATAACTCAACTTTGATTATTTCTAAGTATGCTCCCTACATGGGCTTTCCTCCTTGTCTATGATGAATGAAATATTTTCCTTCTTTTAACTGCACTTGAAGTCTACTCTCAAATGTATCTTATACTTTCTGATTTGTTTTGTTTCTATGCTATGAGTGTTTGTTATACAAATAACTGTACAATGTATTGTTGTTGTATTTGAAACATTGTTACCCATGCCATCCATAAGCTATGTATGCCTTTTTACTTGTGCCTTATATCTCTGTAATGAAGACTTCTCATTGTCTTCTTATGATGTTCTGGAGCTCTCATCTTTGATAGGTCTTTGTCAGATTGTTATTACTACCATTGTTTGAATTGTTCTATCCATCTTTCAAGGTCTGCTCCGTAACTGATTGTATCACTGTTTTTAATGTGAATGACTTCATTAGTCCTTATGATGACTGTGATTATAACCTAAGACTGTATTTGTTGTTCAAAAGCTCTGAAAATGGTGATTTAGCCTTTGTCATGGATTTTAACAGTGATATGGCTCTTCTCTATGACTGTTTTTGGATGCTCTAAGAGGACTGCTCATGGAAATAACACACATTATTTCTTTATACCTCATTCACACTGACAAAATCAGTCTATGATGTTTTGAGGCTACAAATCGAAATATTGTTGCTCTGTCATGAGTGCTAAGGTCTGAGTCATGGGGGCCTTGGTCGCTTTCAAGCTCTATACATGCTTTGAGATTGCTTTTACCGTCCAAACTTTCATGGGTTGTTCTTCCTTGAAGACTGCCACTTTACATTCACCTAAGGTTTGACTCACTACTATATGGTGATGACAATGTACTCTATCTCAGATTTATGCCGGCAAAAGAAACCTTCACTCACTGTCTTTATGGCTACCCTACTTATTGTCATTATCTTGGAAATCCCTTTTGTACTCTTGAAAGCTTTGTCAAAACCCTGTTCACTATAGATGCTCTATTGGATCAATATGACTGCTTTGTTGATCTGCACCACACATGCTGCCATTGTCCTTTTGACTGGTTATGAGGTTTCTTGAAGGAATTATTATGCACTGTGTATGACCTCCAATAATTGTGAAATGGCTTCTTCACTTTTTATTGTCCTGTGACTGCTCATAATGTCATTGGTAATGAGATGAATCTAGGACTTTTCACTGTCTTGGACTGCGTATACTATTAAAGTGACTTTGCTTCACTGTTTTAACCCTGCCTAATTCACTGCTCTTAGTTCTTGTATCATGGATACTTGATGGAATTATGACTATCTTGATATCTCCATTTATGGTATTGGTTGCTCTACCGATGGTGGATGCTTATGAGAGACATCTCTGAGATACTTCACCATTATGCATTTTTTACTTCTTGATCACTGTCTGATAAAGCTTTATGACTGCAACACTGTCTTTAAATACCTTATACTGCCTATATACCCCGATAGCTGTAGCTTTTACATGTTTCTTTTAGATTGTAGGTCTTCTCTAGGACTGTGATTGAGGTTTGGTTTATGACTGCCCTTCATATAAGATCTGTATCTTTGATATCTGCCTTTTGGGTGACACCCTTACTACTAGCTGGTTGCTTTGAAAGTACTTTGTTACACTATTAACACTATTTTGTATACAAACTTTAAGTTACTGGACAATCTCCATTACAAGTGAATTGTAATGCCCACCAAAATACCTTAGAGAAACTAAACATCTAACATACTAATGGAGATAATTTTTTTTTTATTAACATCTAATAACAACTAATGCAACACATAACATTTCTATTTAACTACGTCCATTAACCATTAACCATAAAGAACATGCATCATTACACATTTTATTTATTTACGCAAGCGGAAATAACATAACATCATTAACCTTTTCCTAGGGTACTTCAACGTCATTACTTAATTTAACTTCCATAATGACATCCTACTCACACGACAAACATATTCCATCTTGAATTGATGCATCATATTTAATTTCCTAATCATGAGATATGCAATCTACTTGATTATCTATACATCAAGATATGCATAACATTCTATCATTCTACTAGCATATTACATTTCTTCTTTTTAAAATGCAAGACAACCCCTTAATCCTACATTCATTTTATGCACCCAAAGCAAATGTGTTTTAACCCATCATTTCCTATTTACACGCTCTTTATCCTTTTCCATGATAATGCAATCCTAATGCATGGTTATAATCCATCTTTAATAATCCATTTAAAAATACTTCAATCGCTTCTAATACTAACATGATCTCATTCCATCTATCATAATTATCTACTCATAATGTATAAACTATAATTCATTCTTCAATCCACATGATAAACTAATCTCCTTATTTCTTTACTTAAGCATGAGCAAGCACAACGTCATACTAATCCTTCAATCATAGAGTTCATTTATTAACTTACAAACATATAACAATATAAATCCATTACTTTCGATACAAGTACATGGAATACTTCTTAAACAAGTCATTTACTATCTATCTAGCATGGTATACATTCTATTACTATGAAAGTCAAGCCATTTCCTATTAGCTTCATGATCTATTCACATTTATAATTCCTTCATAACATCATAGTTTTCACATAGCACCAAAAGCATATCCACAAGTCCAATAGAAGTAGTTTCCTTTCCTAATCCAATTACACATGCAACCACTTTCCTAACATGATCATTTCATTTAACAATAACCCCAAAGCATAATGCAAGACTCCTAATATTTTCTTTCAATAATCCTTTTTGCATTATATGCATACTTTTGCTAATTTCCAATGCAAACACATAGAGACATCATCATCTAAACCTTATCCATATTATCTAACATCCTCAATACTCACATTTAAGATTATTCCATTTCTCAAGGTTCTTTCACATGTTAAATCATAACCTAAAGAATAACCATAAAATTCCTTTCTACCAATACAAGAAGATCATATTATAAATCACATCTATTTCAATTGAAATTCCATTGCCAAATTCGGGTACAAGAAATCATTCCCTTAATTTAACAAGAACATATCCATACATCTCATTGCCACATTTACAAATCATGACATATCCTAGCTACCATTTATGAACTACTTACGAATACATTTACATAACAATACATCATGGACATAGCTCTTCCTTTTACATGATTCCATCTACCACATACAAGATACTACATACATGCATTCCATCATATACAATTACATAAATCTGCAGCAAGGCACATCCATAGTCCATCATGAAGAAGAATCCACATCCACGCAAGAAGAATCCAAGATAACATACCAATGGCTAAAATGCACCAACCACTCGACCATGCGGAACCAAAGGAACCATCCCCCATGCTAGGAGATGACACAAGGTCCCAACACACACTCTAAACCTAAGCTGACACCTATAACCAAAGAGACTAACCACACAAGGACTCTCATGCAAGAACTCACATAATACAATAAGAATAAACTCCCAGAGGCGTACACTTCAACAAGACATGAATGCATCCAATAAGGCATAATCATAAATCATCAAGGGAATCACATGTAGGAGTGGAGTGTCATCACATGCCATCCTCAAAACATAATAACATAAGGCACTAGCCTGATGGACATGTGGAGCCATCTCAACCTATGAGAGACTAAGGGAGATTAGCTTACCGTCTTCACGACCTTCTCATGCTTATCCTAAAACATCCTCCCTAGGACTAAGTCATGAGGCTCAAATCAATTTAGAATCTTATTAATGAATCTAGCTACCCAACCCATCAATTATTAGGTTATCACTTATTTACAAATCAAGGTAAACTCCAATGTTCCTTGGTGGTCTAGACTTCATGCATCCTTACAAGGAACCTCATGCAAGCCTATCTCTCGTGACCCCAGTCATCACAAGGAAGCCCAATCCCCCTAACATGGATCCAAACAATAATAATCACAAGAGGCTCCAAAACCATAATCAAAACCGAGAACATACATGAATCTGAAATCATAAGCAACCCATACACAACCAACAATCTCATCTCATAAGCATGAAACATGTGAAAGGTCACACATGAGAACCAAAGCCAATGAGCCTCTTAGCCAAAACAATATCATAAGGGACATAAGAAAAGCCATAAAAATCTGAAATGAGTCATCAAATAGTCTCAGCAAGGCCAATTCACTTGCTAGCGCAAAATCACAAGAGTCTCAATCTCTCTCTCGGCGCATCAACAAGAGAGGAAGCACAATAAACTCAAATAGCATAAAATGAATACCAAACTCATAAATAAATCATACTAAGACATAACCAATCATAAATAAACATTAGACAACATCATAAATACCCTCAAAAAGCCTCTGGTACGGCCCAAAATCCAACTGACATTAAACATACTTCGAACTGGACAAAACCCTAAAAATACACAAAATGTCGCATACATTCTGTGAAGTGGCGCATATGATTTATCTTTTAGTGCATATGGGTGATCTTTTAGCGCATATGGTTATTATTTTAGCGTGCATATGGTGATTCTTTTAGCCCATAGGAAAAAGAGTGTAAATTTTATAGAAAACTGCTAAAGTGCGGGATCAAAACTGCTCGAAACATAATGAGCCAAATATGATGTATTTATACTCGTTGGAATCGACACAAAATGAAATTTAAGAATATGCGAACAAAATAAAATAATAAAATTCACCCAAGGAAATTAAATTTAAAAATAATGCAACCTTTTGGAGGAAGAACATCTCCAGCACAGTCAAAACTAAGACAATACTCAACAACCTTGAATATAAAATATAGCAAGGATAATATATGACTCAAATACATTTAAAAAGACATTCCACCTAACAAATAACACCCATACAAAGGAGGATGAGCGAAAATGAGAAGGGAAGTTCTGTGAGTCTTCCCTATGACAGAGCCAGACTGGGGGCTCACAAAGACTCTCCTCTTTCTCAGATTCACAATCTCCATATGAACTCATCTACTAGAATAAAATATCCTTAATAAAAATAAATAAAAATTAATATGATGCATACAAAGACCTATACAAAATCTGCAAGACATTCCCCATTATTTCCAAAACTATAAACCAAGCAAAAGAATCTAGAATCCCATGGCTTCCCATTCCAAATCTAACAAGCCTAAAGAGAATGCGTAAACCTGATCCCTTTTTACCAAACAAATCAAACACGGAGAAAACAAGTTTTAGAACTTGGAAAGCAAAACAAGAAACCAATGGAGAGGCCTCCAACCTGCAACTCATGTGATGGTTTGTAGCTGAAGGAGAGCCCTCAAGCTTTTGCAATTCCACTCTAAGCTAAATTCCCACCAAATCCAAGCCCAAACAAGCCTCCAAGAATTCAAGCCAAAATAATGGAACTTGTGAACAGTCACAGGCATTCCATTAAAACATGAAAAGCTCTAGAAACCCTAATCTTCCAACAAATAGGATTATTCCTTTTTGGAATATTCCCCCCCTACCCTATAGTTTTCAAAATCATTTGCCCATTCGAAATCCACCAATGAGAGAATAGGGTAGGTGAGGAAAATGAAAATTTAATATAAGATATAAGTGGGATTAATTTATTTTTTATATCCAAGTATATTATTATTCCACTATATAAATATTAATGCACAAACTATAGTTTACTTAGAAAATAATATTTAATCCACCATAGGCTATAATTAATTTAATTAAATAATCACAAGGGAAGAACATAATTAAATAAATGAGGCACTAAATAGTTAAATACTCAAACCAATAAAATATTAAACATTAATTAAATAATCCTTACAAAATTATTAATTAAATAGATACTATAATTCTAAAAATCATAAATCAAATAATCAAATGCTCAAATAGATAAAATTAAATAGTCAAAATAAATATTACTAACTATTAAATCATGCATCAAATAATCAAATAGTCAACCACAACAAAAATAACCACATAGCCAAATAGATCAACCATACTCACAAATTGAAAGAGCCAAGCTGACAACTGACATGACAAATTGTGCATAGTGACAGTCTTAGACCTAGAGTACGTGAACAGAACTTATGTCATCTCCGAACCATATAAGCCATTGGAACTAAAGACGCGTTCAGGCCTATGAAGCCAGGTGGAGTCGATGTCTGGTGCCTGCAAAGTCCCGCAACCACAAAATGACAATACAACATATACGTATATGTATCATAACAGGCAAGTGATAGAGTCGCAACGACACATCCCACTCACAAATGAGTGATGTGGAATCGTCCCTATCACGAAGACAGTCAAATAATAGTCAAACACATCTCATAAGCATCTCATCAAATGTAATCATGAAATAAGGTTCGTGTAATCATAACCAACATTAAATCCATGATCAATATAATCTATCACATAATAAACATATAGTATCTATCAAATCACATGACAATAATGATAGTATCAACATCGTATAAATCATCCTAAAATAGCATATGCCTGATAATGTCTATCATCACAATGCGTAATTAAAACACATGAATATTCATCATCCAAATCATCATAAATAATCGAGGTAAGTCTATCACGCATGAATTAAAAGTCAACTCTAATCAAAACAAGTCTGGACACTACATGAATCTTGTTATATACTTATTGCCTTTTATTCAATCTACTGTCCTTACTTTGATAGTGAGTGCTACAACTATCCTTTGCTGTCCTACGTTGTCTATGCTTTTGATGGATGCGCATTCCTTGTCTTTTACTTGCCCTTGGCCCCTATGGTTATCAATAATCACAAGAGTCTCAAGAATTATGTAACTGCTCTTATGCTCATGCTTTGATGATGTGCCTTTAGCTGTCAATGTGTAGACACAAGTCTGTGCTCTTTGGAGGATGATTTCCTTCTTAGTTTACTGTATTCTACTGTCAAAACCCTATACCTCATAAGAATATTACAAATTGGCTTATTGAGGTACATGATTGATATTATCACTTTCACCATAGATTGCACTGTGAAAATACCTTCTAGACTTTACTGTGAATAATGAATCTTTAAGGTCTGTTGAGAATGTATCTTTGAATAGGACTGTGAGGCTGCAATGTCTTTAATGACCTTCAGGAGGTTGGCAACACTACTCTAAGACTGTATCTTACACTGCTCTTGACCATTTAAGCCCGCAAACTACCTGTCTTATTCATTTGGCTTCATGATCATTTGACCTTGGGTAGTAAAAAGGATCTTGACTGTGGCTCTCTATTTGTTCTTGACATAAATGATGCCCTCAAAACCTTGTGTTGCCTATTTGTTGTCCATCAATGGATTAACTCTTGACTGTATCAGAGCAGCTACTCTTATCATTTTTCTCATAGATTCAAGCACATTCTTGATCCGTATTCTAATGTTCATGGGTGCAGTGACCTTGTAGATGCATCTTGAACATGTATATCAAAACTTTGACTATGAATTTATTTCTATTTGCTGAATCTTTGAGCTCAATATAGCAGATTAAAATATTTCTTCATTTTGTATTGGTGTTCATTCATAAACAAAGACTTAGACATACCCATATCATACACAAAATAATGAGAAAAGAGCTGCGATTTCCACTAAAGACTGCCTTATAAAGATGACTTTAAAGGGCGTATAAAGATGACTTTAAAGGGCGTAGAAGGAAACCCTACCTCATCATGCACTTTAGCTAGAACTTCTCCGATCTTATGGTAACTGGTGTGTGAAGCCTTGTGACTATTCTCTCTACATGTATACTTCTACATGATCTTGATGTGAGTTCAACAAGACTTAACTCACGTTTTCCTTTGCATTCACAATTTCTTGTCCACACTCGATCTTTGAGAATAGATTGCTAATCTTCTTGATCACTGCTTCTTTTACGCATAACCATTGCATTTATGAGATGAATGTCCAATCTATGGCTTCTTTGGCGGTGATAACACTATCACTACTTGAGAACTGTTGTTTTTCCACCTTTGGCAGCCATGAAAAACTATGTACGTGAAATTAGGGCATCTTCCCTTTGCCTTTTCTTAACTGTGACTTAAGCTTTAGTTTTTCTTTAAACTTTAAAAGATTTTCCCTCTCAATTTCAAGGAGACCACGCGCTTTCCTTCCTTCCTTGCTTTTTTGGAAAAGGATTTCTACAAAGAATAAAATCTTAAGGAGGGGCTTTTGACATGTATGACATTATTATTTATGTTTTATTAAATCAAAGACTATTGATTTGATTTAATATTTTGCCCTATTCCCATATTTGAAAGTCTTCAAACATTAACCATAAAGACCTAGCATACTCTATGGAGCTATTTTTAGCTTGAGGCAAAATAAGTAACAAATGGGTCAAAAAATAGTA
Organism: Cryptomeria japonica; assembly: GCF_030272615.1. NCBI lineage: Eukaryota > Viridiplantae > Streptophyta > Pinopsida > Cupressales > Cupressaceae > Cryptomeria > Cryptomeria japonica. The sequence goes on from NC_081408.1 coordinate 402,226,517, forward strand.
AAGAGCTTAAAAAGGAGGTTGTCCTAGTTCTTCAAAATTATGTACAAATAGCTTCAACTATTACTTCTCCAAGTTGGGTGCTAGATATGGTTTATTTCCTACAAACCAAGGAGTACCCACAAGGTATGGATAGAGAAAAAAAAAGGTATTACATGCTGCTATCCATTTCATAGGTGCTCTTGAGTGACATACTTTTTAATAAATATTTCAATGGAGTGTTTCTTACATGTGTATTGAGACTAAATATATTGACAAAGTTTTGCACGAGTTCCATGAAGGGATAGTTGGTGGACACTTTGCACCAAGAAAAATAACACTTAATATTATGAAAGTAGGATATTATTGTCTTAGTTTATGAAAAGATGCAAATGCTTGGGTGAGAAAATGAAAAAAGTGAGCTTTTTTTTTAGGAAAAGAGAGACTGGCAGCTCTTCCCTTGCAACCCATTCAGGTTGAACAATTTTTCATGAAATGGAGTATTGATTTTATTGGAGCCATAAACCCACCCTCTATTGTTGGTAATAAGTGGGTACTTACTGCTACTTATAATTTGACTTGTTGGACTGAAGTTGCGGTACTCAAAGAAGCTACAAAAATTATTATGTTAAATTTTTATGAAGATCTATTGAGAAGATTTGATGCTCTTGATTCTTTTTTTTATAATACTTTGGCTTTTGTGGGAACCAAAAATACTAAATGGGTTGTGAGGAATGAAATTTTCTTAAATACTCCTTCAAACTACTACCCTCAAGGGAATGGACCAGTTGAGTTGACAAACAAATTTTGATCCAGATCATTAAGAGTACTATTGAAGGCAACCAAAGGGAATGGAATACCAAACTAAAATAAGCACTATGGGTTGATAGAATAACTCTAAAAAAATTTACAAGTCATTCACCGTACATGCTATTTTATGGCAAAGAAGCAAGATTTCCTATTGCCTTGAGTTTCCAACTTTTTATTTGGTCAATCGACTAGAAATGATTAAAGAAGAACCCATGAAAATAAGGTTAGCACAAATGGTTGAGCTGGAGGAGAGAATAAATGAAGCCATGAAGACAATGGATTTGCACCAAGAAAATGTTAAGAGGTATTTTGACAAGAGGGAACACCCTAGAAACTTCAAGGTAGGTGATATATTCCTCAAATGAGATGAGCTAAAGAGAAAATCTTGTAAATACTCGAAGATTGATTCATTTTGGAGTGGACCATAAATTTTTTATTGCAAGCAACACAATGCTTACCAGTTGTCCAAATTGGAACAAAAGATGAAACCAATCCCAGTGAATGGGATTCACCTCAAGCATTATTTATGAGGTATAATCAATATTTTGTACATATTCAGATAGGTTTTAGAAATCCAATAAGTGCTTTAGAACATGTCCTTGTCTAGTTTTCTTTCCTCCAAGTGTTGATGCACATTTGTTTTCATTTGGGTCGGTTGTAGTGTTACTTTTAGTAACGATTCTTGTTGTCTTGGATGGGTATAGTAGTAGTATCAAGTCTGATTTTGAGTTCTTTTTAGGTCTTTGTGACTATTATGCCTAATGGATTATAAAGACAACTGATCTATATATTTTAGTAGGAAAAACTAAAGCAGAGCTTGCCAAGTTCTATTTTTCTCTTGGGCCTAAATTGACTTGAATAACGGGGTCTTAGTGTTTTAAGGTCTCATGTCAATTCCTCGATGACATATATTTGAGTTTCTACAAGACAAAATCATAATAAGATTGTTTGTCCATATGTTTAGCCCTTGCATCTTGGTCTAATTTTAGATATAAAAGGAGGGTCATAATATTTGTTGGGATCCTAATAATCTTATTTTTTCCTAAAAATGCCAAGTTTTATTTAAATGCATAGTTTAGGGAAGAGTCATTTTAACCTTTGTTGAAAGATATTAAGAGAGAACTCTCATGTTGAAAAGAAAGTCTACATGTTGTATACCTATTTTAGGGTTTTTGTTTTCATGGCATTGAAGCATTTTTCAATTTGGACATCAATTTCCTTGAGTGATTCCATGTTGTAGCTACTAAAAAATATTCATGGCACTTTGAAGGAGGTTATATGCCATTCACGTTGCATATCCTATGCTTTTACAACGAGTCTTCACATTTAGAATAGGGCACCTTGCTCTTTTGAATGTCACCACAATACAAACATAAAGGGAAGACTTCCATCCACACTGTTGAGAGAAAAATGGTATTATGTTGCAACAAAAATGAAAGAGAATTCAACACATTTTAGGTCTTGTGAGTTCTCTTTCTACATACTACCATGTATTCCTCAAGATATTTGATGCATATTATTTTAAGGCTAGATAAGTTTCATTTGAAAATATTTCATCTCATTGGTTCTTTAGTAAACTAGTCCAAATACTCATAAAGAGGTTTGCAAAAACTTTATGAAAGGTATAGTGAAAGAATGTAGTGGAAGATAATTTTTACAATGTGAATGTCACTGTTGAACACCATAATAGCTATTTTGAAAGATGAGCTAACATGATAAGCTTTGTTGCTATATGGTTTTCAAAAGCACAAACATCAAAATCACCCATTTTATGGGATGTTTTATTTTTAAGGATCCATGACAACCATATAGATTTTGTCTATTTGGAGGTTGTGGTAGCGAATAGGTTTTTCTACCAAACTCTATATTCTAATGCCCAAACATGTAACAATCTAACCAACAATTGAGATGGGTATGATTTCCTTCTATACCCACTCTCTACTTCTTTACAAGGCGTAACTACCTTCTGATAATCAACAATAAATATTAAAACTATGGATGATTTTAACCAAAAAGCAAATAAGGAATAGATTTTAACCAAAAGTTTTTTAAAGATAGAGAAACATAATAGAGATAGGAAAAAGAATACAAAGATTCTCTTTTTATACAACTTTCTTAAAATATCATCATATTATTTGTTCAAAGCCAACTTTTGTACAACAATATACATAATTTATCATAAAAGGATTTTAATAGATACTAAGAAGAGTCATTCGAGAAGAAACATATTCAACATAAGAAGAATAAGCATCCATTAATCATAACACAAATTTCATGATTCATAGAATTGCATTGAGATAACCTTATTCGTATCTATAAAAAACTTGCAGTGTTTCTTGAAAATAAAGTTTCTTCACAAAAGCCCAAAAAAGGGGTCCTCTAATCACTACCGATCCTTAACATATATAGAAATTTATTCATGACTCTCTCAAGAAGCAACAGTTTCTTGAAAATGACCATTTCCACAAAGAAAACTAAAAAGCCATTAAATCATATGTGTGGTACAATAGAAACCATAATTCAAAAGCCAAAAATCCCCTAATCCTATGCTATTTACATTAATTCAAAATTACTAAGACTAATTATCAAGGGGGACTGGATTCCTTTAAGCTTTGAGTACTAGTTGGAGTTGCGTGTCATGCAATTCATCCTTTTTCTCTTCCTCTTCTATTACCACAATCACTCTCATGTACTCAACGAAACTCATTTTGCACTCCCACACCAAAGTAGTCAATCTAGAGAGGATGTCTTCTTGTGGGTCTTCCGTAAATTCCATACCAGGTTAAACCACTGGAGCAGTATCATTCCCTGACAACACCATCCTTCAAGGTTAAATTTCATTTCCATAGTAGGAGGTACTCTATCTCAGCAATATGTCACCGACAAGATACTAAAGTGAATTGCTTCAAGTTGGGTTTCTTGCTGCGATAATTTCTTCTTGTAGGCATCAATTATGATTTTCTGCTTGTCTATCCTCTTTCCTTAAGGTATTGATTGCCCTCATGTATTTAGAAAAATTAATCAATTATTTCCAAGCTAATGCGCTTAGTCTAGAAATGATGTCACTCTATTCATTTTACAACCAATTCAAGTCATGCTGGCTTACAAGAAACTGGTCTTCATGGGGTAACACCATTTCTATTTGAAATGGGAGAGCAACCCATACTGAAAAATGACTAAAATGGGAATTACGAGGACTAACAACTCTCTGTCTTCTTTGGGAAGACACTAATACGTTGCTCTAGCCAACTTTGGCAAGTAATAATGAGTTTAAAAATATCACCATTTCTTATTTATTTCAAACTCATTAAATGTTGGCTCGTGAGGAGTAATATCACCTATTTTCAAAAATGGCACAACCACCTTTGCATGCCTTTCTCCATCCAATCTGTCATAAAGAAGCCACACTTTCTATATTTTTTGAAATATTGTGCCTTGGGAAAGTGAGTCTCAACAAAGTTGGGCAGTTATTGACTTCGTGAACTGAGAAGCGTGCTGAGCAAGAGATGTCTTGAGCTCAAAATCATCCGACATGCTGACTTCAAGTGATGACCATTTTATTTAGCTCTTGGTGATATGTGATTATTGGAGAGTAGTTGGGTAATCGACGTATTTTGGAACTTGTAAATAATTTGTGAAGAAGTACTGGTCTTCTATATTTAGCCAACTAGCCAATTACAGAGGGATAGAATTGACCGACAAAATGACTTTTGAGAACTAAGGGAGAGATCGGGTAATTAATACTTTGGCAAACTTGGGAAGTGTGAAGATCGAGTTCAAAAATTAATGTTTTTTAATTCAAAGCATGAATCCAATGGATGAGGCCACTCAAAAGGGATGTAAAAAATTAGGGTAATAGGTTGCAATGAAGCAAATCTATTAAATGTAAATCTTTGAGGTTTGAACCAAAATAAGAGATTATGTAATGCCCCACCAGGAAACCCCGAAGGGATAAAACTAAAACACTTGAAAAGATTGTAAATAATTTTTTTTTAAAAAACTTTAATAAACTAAATGATGCATTAAGATAACATTACATTTAATTTGCACAATGAAATACTTAACTTAACATAAACTCCTAAAGGGTTTCCCAACAAGGTTTACACAATTAAGCTAAACATTTCTTTACATTAATTAATCCACTTAAGATGATTTAATCATAAAGACTCAATTACATTATACAATGATTGTTTCATACAATTGCATGTGATAACATTAACATGTCTATGTTTAATTCATGATGATTCTTTCCATTACATTACATCAGTGATTCTAATAAAAGATATACATTTAAATCCAATACCCATCAATACATCTCCTTTACATTTCAAGGTTTAAATGATATTACATTGCACATAATCACTAAGACTCATAAGAACACATAATGTTTACATTAAAATTACATCTTGCCATGAAGGCATACATAACCAAAAGATACATTTGACCACATGAGGTCCAAGAGATACAAGAATGATCCAAGAAGAACAAAAGAGGATCCACTGGTACAACGAGATGAGAAAATCCTAAAAGGGCAACTGGAGCACCTGAAAAGCTAATCCCTCGCAAGAAGGGAACGAACAAAACTCTGGTGGAAATTGGCACTACCACCCAACCATGTGGCCCAAAAAGGAACCACCCCTCCATGCTAGGAGATAGAAATAAGGCCCTCAAGCAAACCACTATAAAGCATCACATGGTCTAACATGTATATCATATACACACATAAAGCATAAACATACATATATGACTCCCACAAGAGTGCTCCAAGTAAAAATCAACACAAGACTACACACTACTGAACATAAGGGAAGAGTGTCACTACATAGTTGGTATGGGTTATCTTGGCATGCCTCCATATGCCCTGGCCCCCATCCTGGGTTATCCTGGTAGCCTCTCCCGAATCCCCGACCCCCATCCATGAGTCATGCGGACCCAACAAACCTTTCATGAAGACAAGGTGGCTGGTTTTCCTTTCCAGGTCTTCCCACTACATCCTGAGTCTGTACTAGCACTCAACCATGAGCGGGGCACAATTAATCTTATTTAATGTTTGAAACCTAAACCCCCTAGTATATTATTAGGTTATCACTTAATTATCCAACTTCTGAGGGGTTATCCTGGTAGCCACTTTGGGCCCCCATCCCCACTCAGAAGCCACTATCCCATATGACACTACACAACCTCCAAAGAACTCTAAGGCAACACAAAGGCCAAGTAACACCACGCAGAGTTCAAGCACAACTGAATGAACAATAAGGTTACATAATTCCTCTACCAAGGTGTAGCCAACTAGAGGTAATACAATACTATTCAGTCACTCCTATGATGTGACCACATGAAGGGACAAGCAAGAAAAGCCACCATAAACCACTTAACCAAATAAATTGTACAAATAACTCGCATTCAACCATATTCCAACACAAACATGAGGATAATGTCCCTTTTCATAAAAACACCAGAATACTCCAACGAAGTAAAAGAATATCCCATCAAGTTCACTTGCCTTAAAAAAACAAATCAAGATACGACCAAATAGAGGGAACAACAAGGAAATCAAAGTCAACATTCAACCAATTATCTTGTCAACAAAGAAAACAACTTGAATTCGAAACATACTCAAATACATTGATAATTTTCCTTTTTCCACAAAAATGAACCAATAAGTTACCAAACCCAAAATTGGCTAAAAATGGGTTCATTGCACTTAAAATTTCTAATTAAGTCCAAACAAATACAACAACCATATAATTGAAAACAAAATCATTATTAATACAAAATATGGATATTTTCCAATTAAAGGCAATTGAACTAAATTTTAGCCCAAGATTACAAATAAAACTCCATTTCACCAAATAATCACTCAATCTTAACATCTAAATCATAATAGGTAATTCCAAAATATGCAATTATATATATATATATATATATATATATATATATATATATATATATATATATATATATATATATATATATATATATATATATATATATATATAAGAAGCATATAAAATTTCTCATTTAAAAAAAAAATCAGAAAAACATTTCCAAAAAGAATTCACTAATCATCTTTTTGTACCAAATCAAAACTGACAAATAACTAAACTGGGACTGGGTCCCTTTTTCTTTTTCTCTTTTTTTTTTCACAGTAGATTGGCGTTTTCTATTTGAAGTGATGGGCGTGATGTGCAAAGCAAAGAGGGGAGTCTGTTTGGTGGGGTGTGCAACCCCACGTAGGTGGGTTGCAGTCCATGTGGGTGGGTCTGCAGGCCATTACGTGGCTTGCAACCCACCAAGTGGCCTACAATCCACGTAGGTGGGTGCCCCCACATAGTGGGTGTGTGGGGTTGAGCCTATGGCTCCCCCACACAGTCAAAGTTTTAATTTAATTTCTTTTTTTGTAAATTTTTTAAAACAAAGCAAATCTGAAAATAAGAGATCTCCCAGCCAATAATGGATTTTTCTCCCCTGCTCAGAATATGATATCAAAGTTGAAAGCAAAACACTCAAATCATGCAAACAAGCCTTTGAAATTGAGATTCTCACACCAATTTTGAAGAAATATTATATGCATCAATCAAAATTCAAAATGAACAACAAGAGATTGAAAATTTCCAACCTCCAATAGCTTCCTGGATGAAAATTTGAGAAGAGCAGTCCAATCTTCTTTTCCCATGCAAGAATTCTTCGCCAAAATCCAATTTTTTTCCAAATGCAAAGACCTTCCTTTTTTTTTTCTATTCTCATGAAAACACCCCCCATATAAAGTTTTTTTTTTTTTTCTAAAATATATTTTTTTAGGTCAAAATTTCTTTTCTCCAAAATTCAAATTGAATTATTTTCCCCAAAATGAAAACAAATTCAATTTTAATTAAATTTAAATAAAATTTCTCACCCCAAAAAGTCAACAAGATAAATATCTTAAAAAGTCTAATTAACTTTTCCAAAGACACATAACATAATATTAAATCCAATATAGGATATATTTAAGAAATCATTTAATTAGATGGATAGTAAGATTGATTTATTTATTTTATAATATAAGGGTCCTATTTTAAGTTAACCCTTATTTAATTCATACCTGACAACAAATATTAATTATTAAATACTCTAAATTATTTAATAATTAATCACACATGAAATACTACTAAGAAGGATATAATAAATTCACAAAGCACATGACACATAAACTCAACTCCACAAAAATAAGAAAATGTCCCACATACCAACATCGGAAAGGTGGCCTAATTGGCGATCCGACAGGGTTGACAAATGACTGACAATTCTCACAATTGAGTAAGGTAGGGGTGATATTTAGGGCCTTAAGACTATCTCCTCCACTTCCATCAGATTAACTAGGTACGCTCAGACCTGTGGAGCCAGGTGGAGTCAGTACCTTGTACCTGCATGATACTTGTACCTACAATTCCTACATCACTGAACCATACATACATACATACATATATATATATATATATATATATATATATATATATATATATGTATGTATATACACATATATGTATATACATATATATATATATATATGTATATACATATATGTGTATATACATACATACATACATACATATATATATGTGTGTGTGTGTATGTATATATCTATGTATATGTATATGTATATACACATACACATACACATATATACATATACATATATGTATATATGTATATATGTGTATGTGTATGTGTATATACATATACATATACATAGATATATACATATACATATATACATATACATATATATACATATATATACATATATACATATATATACATATATACATATATATACATATATATACATATATATACATATATACATATATATACATATATACATATATATACATATATATATATGTATGTATATATATGTATATACATATATATATACATATATGTATACATATACATATATGTATACATATACATATATGTATATATATACATATGTATGCATATATGTATATATATACATATATGTATATGTATACATATATGTATATGTATACATATATGTATATATATATGTATGTATATATATATATGTATATATATATAGATATCTTCAAACACTATAGACACACCAGTGAAGGAGAATCATGACGTTTCGTGTCTCACCGAAGTGAGTGACAAAAAATATTCTCCTCGCACCCCATACAGATTGCACACATATAAATGAAGACATATTCATAGTGCAACTCATATATAAATTAAATGTGTTAGTCCATGGTCAATAACCCATAATTTAAAATTAACATTTCATCATCTACAAAGATATACTGCATAGGCAAAATTGACATCTAGTCATCCATAAGGATATAATACATAATCAACATTCACTGAATCGTAGATCAAAACATAATCCATCATATCATAATATCTTAATAAATTATCACTACAAGGTGTATCCACAAAATTACTGAAAGGTCAACCATGGACAAACTAGGTTAAAAAGAGTCTGATCAAGGGAGGGGTATTACAGATTACTCTTTTCCAACCCAACAAAGGAAGGCATGCACTTTTTTTTATCTTGTATAAAATAAATTTTTAATAAGCATTGAAGAGGTTCTTGAAAGAATCAAGTTGCAATATTCTTAGAAAGTGGTTCATATCTTTATGATAGGTGATTTCTTGTGTTAATAGGCAAAGGTCGCAAAACCCTCAAGAGGGTATTCACAAGAAAGTGTAGGGGGAAACATGATAGCATGTGCAACAACAAAGTCCTCAGAATTAGAGGCCTTGGTGGAATGGTACTCATATGGTATGTCTCATAGAAATAAAAATTGGTCTTTGTGTTTGGCTTTTGATTAAGGTTATCAAAGGTATTTTTGAAAGTGTTTTGGATAACTCTTTTATTGCAGCTTAGGATAGAATATGGCGAAGGAAATGTTGCTAAATGGAATGAAGAGATTGTCATAGAAAACAAGAAAGGAATGAATCCAAACCATCTAGAAGATAGTGCTTGGAATCTCCATAAAATTGACAAGGAGACATTATCTTATTGAAACTCAACAAGTTTTCAATATAGAGTTCAAGTGGCAGTGATTTTATGCATTTATGCACTAGAATAGAGATAAAGGATGAACATTTCATGGAAAAATGATAGCAGAAGTCACATGGAATGAAGATGGATAGAGTCCTCAAATGGAAATGAAAAAATGTAGTGAGAAGCTATCAAAAAAAAGGGAACAGTGAGAAACAAGTCCATAATGAACCGTGAGAAGACAATATAATCAATAAGAGGTGCATGAAGGGACATTATAGTGTGAAGGTTTTCATATGAAGGTGTGAAGACTATCAAATCCAATCAAAATGAAGCAAAAAATAGTTATATCACAAGATAAGATGCAACAATCCCTTCTAACAAACAAGTGGCAAGATGTCATGACTGAATATGAGATTCAATTGAAGGTATTGCATATTTCAGATAGGAAATATAAAAAAACTCAAACAAAGGAAATGCAGGTCATCATAAAGTGACCATTATATAAATATGATAGTCAAGGAAAAGTGGCAATCAATGAAGTTTTTTAGCTTCATTAAGAAGAAGCCAAGCACACAAAAGCCATGAAAGTAAAGGTATGACAATTATATACATGGGCAAAGAGATAAAGGTTAGACCATAGTCCAAAATAGTAGTCACTAAAGGAAGACGAAGAGGTGTAACCATGATAGTTATTGTAGTACATTATGAAACACATAAATCTTCATGTTGTACAGTTAGATCTAGCTAGCCACAAGGATTTGTTTCTAAATATGATTATGGGTGCCTCATAGGGAGATGTTGCAATCTCAGTTATGGAAGCATTCATGGGTGCATTTGAAGCATGAATGCATGGTATTAGAAAGGGAATAATAGTCATTGAGCCCTCCAAAACACAACTAGTAGTGATAAGGATATACACAAGATGGTTACATGCATGGACAAGATAGTGATAAAAAATGAATAGCTTATAGAGGTCACATGACAGTAAAACAATTGACAACAGTTGAAGGTGAAAAGAGGAAAACTAGAGAATGATTAGCATGTTGTGAGTTCATTTTATATTTAAAATTATAGGGTTACAAAAGAAGTCAATCACAATGAATATGACACGCAAAAAGTAGTAAGTAGGAGGACTATGATAGAGAAAGTTGTGTTCAAAACATGCTTGAGATAGTTTGAGACATAAATATGATAGGATGAGTGAAAAGTCCAGTTGAAGACCCCAAAATCTTGCAGCTTCAGTAGTACAAAAGGTATAGATTTCTTCATAATAATGCATAGAAGACAAGGTATTCAAGCTAATATGATATATTATAATTTGAAAGTTATTCACATCTCATTGGGAAAAGAATCTAGGTCGTATGAATGACCAATATGGACCAAAGCATTTTAAGGTATTATGAGTATGGAGATATGAATAAAGTGGGGGGAAATGTACTCTACAAGGGTCTACTAAAACAAGTGAATGGAAGTATCAAAATCTTTAAACACACAGTTAACACAACCATAGAAGGATAGTCTTTGCAATAATGAAATTAAAAGAGTAGTGTAGCATCACAAATTGTATCGGTATGTAATTTTTTTCTCACCTAGACCTCACCTTGGTGCTTCATCTTTTGATGCTCGATGACTGTTTTGATTATGCTCACACAACCCAACAAACCCATATTTTCAATTTCTCTCTCATCTCTACCCCAAAGTTGAGTATTTATTTTAAGACAAGGGCATTGGGGTGCCTTGGTCCTTTCTTAGGACCAAAGTGCCACAATGCCCCAATCCTCTCAATTAGGACCCAATTTTGGTCCTCACAACGGTCACATAAAGTGAGCAGGAAATTAGGTCTTGTGTCAACCTACTTTGAAAATTCAAATATTTTTCGAGTAGTTAGGTATAAAAGGAGGCCTACCCCTCTCATTTTGAAACCTAAGCCTTCTAAAAATCCTAATTGCACTCTAGCAAATTCAATTTAAGTGAGAAAGCAATCAAGCATTCATCATGCATTGGAGAAGAAGTGAAGTCAAGTTCAAGCATTCAAGATGGTATCCCTAATCAAATTTCTATGAAGACATTTTACAAGACATCCTAAAACCCTTGCATACCTTGATGAAGCTTGATTTTAATTGAAATGGATATTTGAAATGAAAATGATTTTATTAATTAACCATTTCCATTAAAATTATCATTACAATTTCAAGGTTAATTCCTAAATTGGGATTTGACCCAAGACAAACCCCTATCCACAACCTTTTCCTCTCTTTCTGTGTGTAGGGAGTTGACTCAAGAGATGTAGCTAGAGATCTTGATAGATTTGACGATGACGAATAGGTTCAAATTTCAACAGAGCAAAAAGTGGAGTACCAGGGCAACCTACGTACACAATCCCAAAAATTTTGCCCAAGCTTCTGACAGTGAATCCAATGCATCTCCTTGGTTTGGAACATATCCTAGTTGTTTGCCTTAGTGTTAAAGGACCGAGGTGGCCTAGATACTTGGTCTCAAAAAATTATCTTGAACTTTTAGTAATAAGTTTTGATTCTCTCCTTCTTCTCATATCCCTATCTATGGCTTTGTCTGATACTTGTAGCAGTCTAGTTTTACTATTTTATCTCAATTATCCATTACTTCATCCCAAATAATATAATTCAAATCCAATTTCAACTAAAAAAGGGTGGAAAACTAAAACCAATGAATCTAATTAGAATTTCAGCCCTTTTCCTATTAGGATTATGTCTAGATCTATTGGATTCACCCCTCTTTCAATGTAGTGGTTCCTTAGGTAAGTTTAGTGGTTTTATTATCTTAATTGGTAAACCTATATTTTTTCACCACCAATACAAGTACCTATTCAAGTTATTGAATATGGAGGAAATATTTATTTTGTTAAATATATATCTTGTTTCTTCAAGCTACAATTTCAAATGATGTGATGACTGTGGCTAGCATGAGAATGAAATAAGATTTGATGAAGATGAATGTCTTGTTGTCATTGTTTTAATGAAATAGTTAAGGACAACAAGGTTTCATATATAGATCAAATAGAGGTCATTGAAATGTCATTGGACAAGTGTGACAAAGACAAAATTGACAAATGTAGAGATCAGAGGTATAAGTGCAGCAAAGGAACAATTTTACGACTCTTGGAGTCATTTTGACATTTGTAAAAGATTCCCAAAGGATATTAATGCAATCAATAGGAATTTTTAAGACTTTATTAGTTAGTTTTGAGAAGTTATATAACACGTTCTATAAGGGGTTTTAGTGGCCTATTTTAGTTCTATCTGACCCAAGAAAAGATTGTTTATCATTCAACTAGTGGAGCAGATGTAGGGGTAGTTTGGAGATCTTTTGACCAAGTTTGATGTCTATCTAAGGATTTAGGAGGTGGTTCCAACATAATCTAAGCATCTAGGGTTAATTTAAAGTCAATTTATCCACATTCATCATGTGAGAAGGTACAATAAGGAAAAAGCATTGAAGACAAGATATCAACCACTCCTCCTAGGAGCTCAAGTAGGTGGACCTAGTATCTTAGCATTCATTTCTTTTCATAGATGCTACCCTATATTCTTTCATGTTAACAAGAGATATAAGGAATCTTAGGACTCATTTTTGAGTATTTCTTGCATTTTTATATAATGTTGTAGCTCTTCAAGCTCTTTTAAGGAAGAAGATAGTTTTGAAACTCGGAAAACTATTGTAATTTCATAATTTTAGAGCAATTTGGAATATTTTTTAGACTTGTACTATTGTATCCAAAACTCTTGAAATAATAAAGTTGAGTTTTATTTCTCAATAGGTGCCTTATTGTATGAAACTAATGATTGGTGAATGCATATGTGGTTTTTTCATAAATCCTTATTTTTTTTTGTATCATTAAGTATCTTTAAAAAATAAAGTACACGCATTGACGCAGGTTGTAGGTTGTGAGATGAATAAAGATCAGTTTTAGTTGCGAGAAAAGTGTTTTCCTACATAAACTATGAAGTCAATACTCCTTACAAAACACTTGGGCATTAGTATCTAGAAACATATTAATTATGTGTTTAAAAATCTTAACATTGAAGAAAGTATGTGTTAGAAGATAGTAGTGCACGTTATATAACATCTGGTGCATAAACCAATAGCTCTAGTTTTCATTTTCATGTCATTTTCTCACTTGTTTCCTAGCAAGCATCAATAGCTAGTTTAGTTTAGGTGATAGATTCGAATATGAACCAATCCACTTTGGAGATTCACTCCAACTTTCTAGCGACCCATCAACCTAGAAGTATTTGCATGTGTCAATAGATAATTAAGTAAACAACTTAGTAAGTGTGCATATCCGATTGATAATAGTTTGTTTTGAAGAGTTTATTTGAGGATTATTTAGATTGAGTTGTTTTTCCTTTGTCTTCTCATGATAATAAGTCAATGGATTATTTGGGAACTATATACGATCGTTTTGGGATTATTTCATTGTTTTTTTGGATTAAATTATTTGATTTCATCTTCATTTGGTTTGAGAGGCTTACATCTTAAATATGAGGATAAATGTTGATAATGTTTTTCTAATTTAGGTTTCATTTATGTGTCATGGATTGAACACTTAGAGGTTTTAAAGATGGACATCCTACAATTTTAATTTGTGTGTTCTCTCTTTAGTTTTGTGTCTCATCCTAGATGTTTGTTTTAGAGGTATTCATGGAGACTTTGTAGATGTATTACAATCTTTGTTCATGAGATAACACATTGGGTTTGGATTCTTCAGGAGGCTATATTTTTCCCATGTGATGGTTTTATTAGGTTACATCTTGTATCATCTTCATTCTATTTTGTCTATTCTTTTACATTATATGGAATATGCATACTTGTTTTCATGATATGTTATGTGGAAATAGTCTATGTGATTATAAATTTCCTCTTAAATATAAGCTTGCTTAAATGTCTAGAAAATATAAAAATAATAAATGAGTAAATTTAAGAATTTTTACTCATTTAGAAAATAATATTCTCCACCTTGTTAGTGCTAAAAACTATAGGACATATCCTCTAGCACCATTTATTCAATGAGACAAGGGGAACACGATATCACAAGTAGAGAGAATGGGTACATCAATAAAGTTAAGACAATATTTGACCAATAAATATTAGTAGGGGAAATCCTCTTCATATTTAGGCTCTATAAAACCTAGGGGATACTCCCTTGGTGTCTTGACATGATATTGAAGATGAAAAACCTTTGTTTTGGCTAGTCATGCCCTAGTCACAACCACAAAGAGAGCCAAAGAACTCATATAAATAAAATTTAACATTAGATTACATATACACCAAAGGTATGGAATAATTTATGATAGTTCTGATACTTAATGTAAGTACAAATCCAATAGCCAACAAGATGAGAGGGGGGGGGTGAATCATACAAACTTAATCTTCCATAAAAACATCAGATTCAACCTCGATAACATATACTTCAATAATATAATCAAAACATGCAGACTCAAAAGCATATAAACATCATAAACCTCATAACACCAGATTTAACGTGGAAACCCAAATAGGGAAAAACCACTGTGGGATTTCGGACCCACTAAGAAATATACTCTTCTAGAGTATGCTCGGTTAAAAGCAAATCCTATTAAAGATTACAAACACATTGCTAGATGTGACCCGATTAAGGGATTTCCCTCAAATCTGTTAGGATCTTCACCTTGTTAGAAGTGAACTTGTTAAAGGATTTCAAACACTCAATCAGAATGTCACCTTGCTAGAGGGTTTTACAAATAAGACTGTTAAGTCCACTTGGTTAAGAGATTTTCTATCACTTTCACAAAATAATAGTAATAAAAATCTATCTGCAACTTCACATCTAAAATGCTAAAGCAGATTCTTATTTTCTCAATACAATCTAGACATAGAACTAATCTTGTCCATCTATTGGGCTTCTATACTCTGTTATTCAAACAGGTCTTCAAGCTTCTATGCTCGGTAGTCACTATGTAGCATTCCTCTGCATACATTTGCTCGCATACACTGTTTATCAATAGTTCCCTATTTATAAACAATTAGCTAACCACTTAATCTCCTTGATCACATTTCCCATGATCAATCATAACCATCAGATCTTCAATCTTGTCTAGGTTCAATGTATCCTTCGATCTGAAAAATGTTTTACCCCACCTAGGAAGTTGCATACATTTCTTGGAACTTGTGCTAGGGTATTGCAGTTCAATCTGAGCTGTAGATCTTCATGCCGATTTTCCTTTGCCATAGATTCATTAACAAACTTTATGCACGACATACCAATCATCTAATGAGTTCCAGCTCATCAGCTTCCTTCATTAAATAATGCATGTAACCATTTAATGTATTATGTTATAGCTCAGTTACAACTCGGTAATTACTGGTTGAATACTAAACTTCACTCGGTAGACATTTTGCCTTCATTAACCGATAGCGATAACCTTAGGGTTTGCCGACTAGGTTCCTTAGGGTTTACCGACTAGGTTCTTGCTTGATAACATAGTATAGTATTAACCTTAAAATTTACAACATACGTATGATGTCAAAACAATCTAAACATCATGATCTCATCATTGTCTGACTTGGTAATAGTTGCTCATTGAATACCTTATTCATCCCCTTATTCATCATATTCTTTCTGTGTCTTTTACCGACATCTTTATACTCTTTAAATCATACTTCTCAAGATATGGCAACATCATACTGAATTAGAAAATCAATTTCTTGACATCAATGACAAAATAATAATATCAAGACAGTAAACATCCTTAATCAGTTATATCCATAATCATCAACAACCTTCTCAATATCCTTATTGAAATGCCAACAATCTTCCATTGTCTGTTATAATGCCAAATGCTAACAATCTCCCCCTTTGGCATTGATGGCAAAACCAATTGATTTGACCTTAAAAAGATTCAGATTGCTGTGATTCTAAAATGCTGAAATGGTCTCTTGCTATCATCAAAATTCTCCCCCATACATTAGACTTCTCTTATTTTCTTCAGTCTTTTCAATCAGTCTTCTCTCCCTTATATTAGTCTTCTCCCCCTTTGACAACAATGCCAAAAAGTAAAGAATTAAAACATAATTTCTTCCTGTATGAAGTGATTTCCTGTTGTTTGTGTATCAACTGAGTCTCAGTCAGAGCATTTTGTCTTCAATTTCTGTTCCCTATATTGTTTCCTATATTTTTCCTGTACTATTTCCTCTACACCTTTAGAAAAACATCCTAAAGTGTGTAAATCAGCATCAACTCTAAAAATATATTCGATAGAGTCATTGAATTGATGTTTTCACCGAACTTGGTCAGTGAGTAGAAGATAGGGGTAGGACCCCTAACTTACTTATGAGATATTCAAAAGTGTCCCTTGATAGTGGCTTGGTAAAGATATCGGCTATTTGTTCCTTTGTGCTAACATACTCCAACACCACTTTCTTCTCTTAAGCTTCTTCTCTAAGATAATGATATTTGATAGAGATGTGCTTTGTCTTAGAGTGCATAACATGATTCTTTGAAATGTTAATGGCACTAGTATTGTCACAGAATATAGTTATTGGCTCGGTAAATTTCTCATTTATTCCTTCCAACAGTTGTTTGATCCATGCAATGTTGGTACAATTCAATGCTGCAGCAACGTATTCAGCTTCTGATGTTGACTGTGAAACACATCCTTGTTTCTTGCTAAGCCAACTCACTAGTCTTTCTCCTAAAAAGAAAGCTCCTCCACTTGTGCTTTTTCTGTCATCAATGTTGCCTGCCCAATCAGCATAAGTATAAACTTTTAAATCAAAATCATTTCCTTTCTGATATACTAAGCCATAATCCTCTATGCCTTTCAAGTATCTAAAAATTCGTTTGATTGTTGCCATGTGTGTTTCCTTAGGATTTGCAGAGAATCTTGCAACTATACCTATTGCATGTGCTATGTCTAGTCTGCTGTGAACAACATATTGTAGCTTTCCAATCATGGATTGGTAAAGTGTCTCATCAATAGATGCAGATTCATCATTCTTTGATAGTTTACAGTTGGTAGTCATAGGAGTACTTACTGGTTTTGAATCCTCCATTCCATATTTATTCAAGATTTCCTTTATGTACTTGGATTGAGTAATGAAAATCTCATTTTTCATTTGCAGTATCTGTAAACCTATAAAATACTTTATCTCACTGATTAATGACATCTCAAATTCTTTGCTCATTTCATTTTCAAAGTTCTTACATAGAGAGTCATTTCCACAAAATATAATATCATCAACAAATATGGCTGAGATCAGTATTCCATTTTCATCATTCATCATGTATATATTGTTATTCTCACTTGTCCTTATAAAACCAATCTTAATCAAATAAGAGTGCAATCTTTCATACCATGCTCTAGGTGCTTGTTTTAGACCATATAATGCTTTATTCAATTTACATACCTGATCTTTATTTTTGTCTTCAACAAATCCTTCAGGTTGTTCAATAAAAACTTCTTCTTCTAATATTCCATTAAAAAATGCAAATTTGACATCCATTTGATATACCTTGAAGTTTTTGAAAGCAGCATATGCCAACAATGTTCTTACTCCTTCAAGTCTAGCCATAGGTGCAAAAGTTTCACCATAATCAATTCCTTCTTCTTGAGCATAACATTTGCAAACTATTCTTGCTTTATTTTGAATGACCTCTCCTTTTTCATTTAGCTTGTTTCTGAAAATCCACTTTGTACCGATTACATTTTTTTCCTTTGGTCTTTGGATTAGTGTCCATGTGTCATTCTTCTTGATTTGATCAATCTCTTCTATCATAGAATTTATCCAATCTTCACTGTTAAATGCCTCTTTCACTATTCTCGGTTCAAATTCAGATATCAAACATGTGTTCTGTCTCAGTTTGTTCCTTGTCATCACTGGATCATCCTTATCTCTTATAATCTGACTCGGTGCATGATGTCTTTTGACATACTTGGCTAATACAGGCTCGGTAGGATCTATATGATCTTCTTCATCACTCGGTAACTGGATATTCTCTTCATTTTCTTCAACAGTTTTCTCAGTAAGACTTGTTGGTTGAACATAGACAAATTCATCATAATCTTCTGGTTCCTTGGAATTTCCTCATCATTTCTTTCTGCAAATTCATCAATTTTCACATTTGCACTTTCTACTATTTTGTTAGATGATTTGATCAGACATTTAAATGCTTTGCTTCTAGAAGAATAACCTAGAAATGTTCCTTCTTCACTTTTATGATCAAACTTGCCATTTCTATCATCTTTGTGTACATAGCATCTACTTCCAAAGATTTTAAAATAACTTACATTAGGTTTCTTGTCATACTAGATTTCATATGGTGTCTTCAAAGTACCTTTCTTCAGTTGTACTCAGTTGAGGGTGTAAACTACTGTGCTTATTGCTTCTCTCCAAAATGTTTGTGGCACTTTCTTTTCAATCATTAGTGTTCTAGCACAATCCACAATAGATCTATTTCTTCTCTCAGCTATTCCATTATGTTGTGGAGTTCTCGGTGCAGAGACTTGTCTTTTAATACCATGATCATTACATAATAAGTTGAACTCATCAGATGTGAACTCTCCTCCTCTATCTGATCTAAGACATTTCAGTTGTCTCCCTGTTTCATTTTCAACTCTTGCCTTGTACCATTTAAACATTTGAAAAGCTTCTGATTTTTCTTTTAAAAACATTACTGACATCATCCTTGAATAGTCATCCATAAATAATATGAAATATTTATCACCATAATAACTTTGAACTTTCATAGGACCACAAAGATCAGTGTGCACATGATCTAAAATTCCCTTAGAAGTATAAGACTTACTTGTGAAGCTTGATCTTGTCATCTTACCCATCTGGCATCCTCGATACATAGCATTCTCAGGTTTTTCAAGACTCGGTAGACCTCTTACTCGGTGCTTCTTACTTATTTTGATCAAATTATCAAAATTTACATGACAAAACCTTTTATGCCATAACCAGGTATCATCTATCTTTGCATACATACACTTGTTCCGAGTTGAGTCAAGGTGAAATGTGTTACCTTTTGTTTGTGTCCCGATAGCAGTTAACTTTCCATTCTTGTCATGAACTTTGACAACTCCTTTCTGAAATTCTATTCGGTAACCTGTATTTTTTAGCTGTGCTACACTCAACAAATTGTATTTCAAACCTTCAACCCAATAAACATCATTGCATCTTGCATTGTCAAGAAGTGTTTTATATCCTTTACCTTTCACTGGACATGGTGCATCATTACCAAATCTAACATAGCCCCCATCATAATCTTCTAACATAACAAACTTGTGTTTATCACCTGTCATATGATGTGAGCATCCACTATCTATGATCCAAGAATCATTAGTGTTTATGTGAGATATTAGGGCTTTTTCCTCATACCTTTCTTCATCTGATCCATCTTTGATAGCCACATAAACTACTTCCTCTGTATCAGTTTCATCTGATTTATCATCATTGGATTCCTCATCAGCTATCAAGCATGTCTTTTTATCTCTTCTTCTGAAGTCTTGGTGTCCTCTGTAATGATTGTCTTTCTGTCTATCATCTCGGTAATCTCTCTTTTTAGTAGAATCTTTGTCAGGATAGTTAGAAGCCATATGTCCTATCTTATCACATTTGAAACATTTCAAAGGTAGTTTTCCTTTATACTTACCTGTGCCTCTTGGTAACCTTCTGGCTAATAGTGCTTCAAACTCTTCCTGCTTTCTTATTTCCTCATACAGTTTGTGTACTTCTTCCATGTTCTTATGAAATCTTTCACTTACTCCACTGTGATCTCCTTCAGAGTACTTATACTTTCTTCAATTGTAATCATTAGATTCATCAAGATGAAAAGAACTAAATGCAGATTCAACTTTATTTACCGAATATCCACTGTTATCAAAGTTACTTAACTCAAATGCATGTAGCTTACCAATAGTAGCATCTAAAGAAATTGGCATATTAGGTACAGACCTCAATTCATTGATTGCAGAGACTCGGATTACATAAGCCGGTAGAAGGGTTCTTAACAACTTACTTGTTATATTCTTTTCTTCAATAGTTCCACCTGCTCCTTTGATTTGATTGACAATCTCCTTTAGTCTTGTACTATACTGAGTTATGTTCACCTTCATTCATCCTCATAGATTCAAGTTGTCCTCTTAGACTATCTACTTTTTCTCTTTGAACATGTTCATCTCCTCCATATACTGATATGAGCTTATTCCACATAGCCTTTGCATCATTGCAGCCTTCTAGATCATTAAACTCTGAGTTGGTCAATGCAGATGTTATTTCAATCATTGCTTGGATATATTCTTGCTTTGCCTTTATCTCTTCCATAGTCAATGGATAGGTGCTTGGTGTGATGAAATCATTCTTCAGATAATATACAACATATTCTCCAACTCCTGATAGGTGCAACTTCATCCTTTTCTACCATGTAGAGAAACTTGATTTGTTCAGCTTCGATGCATCCCTCTTATACATCTTCGGATCTTTGCCTCAAGTACCTTTAAAATTTTCTTCTCGGATTCCTAAGCTCTGATACCAATTGATAGTTTTGATACTTAATGTAAGTACAGATCCAATAGCTAACACGATGAGAGGGGGGGGTGAATCATACAAACTTAATCTTCCATAAAAACATCAGATTCAACCTCGGTAACATATACTTCAATAATATACTCAAAACATGCAGACTCAAAAGCATATAAACATCATAAACCTCATAACACCAGATTTAACGTGGAAACCCAAATAGGGAAAAACCACTGTGGGATTTCAGATCCACTAAGAAATATACTCTTCTAGAGTATGCTCGGTTAAAAGCAAATCCTGTTAAAGATTACAAACACATTGCTAGATGTGACTCGGTTAAGGGATTTCCCTCAGATCTGTTAGGATCTTCACCTCGTTAGAAGTGACCTTGTTAAAGGATTTCAAACACTCAATCAAAATGTCACCTTGCTAGAGGGTTTTACAAATAAGACTATTAAGTCCACTCGGTTAAGAGATTTTCTGTCACTTTCACAAAATAACAGTAATAAAAATCTATCTGCAACTTCACATCTAAAATGCTAAAGCAGATTCTTATTTGCTCAATACAATCTAGACATAGAACTAATCTTGTCCATCTGCTGGGCTTCTATACTCTGTTATTCAAACAGGTCTTCAAGCTTCTGTGCTCGGTAATCACTATGTAGCATCCTTGTGCATACATTTGCCCGCATACACTGTTTATCAATAGTTCCCTATTTATAAACAATTAGCTAACCACTTAATCTCCTTGATCACATTTCCCATGATCAATCATAACCATCAGATCTTCAATCTTGTCTAGGTTCAATGTATCCTTCGATCTAAATTTTTTTTTACCCCACCTAGGAAGTTGCATACATTTCTTGGAACTTGTGCTAGGGTATTGTGGTTCAATCTGAGCTGTAGATCTTCATGCCGATTTTCCTTTACCATAGATTCATTAACAAACTTTATGAATGACATACCAATCGTCTAATCAGTTGCAGCTCATCAGCTTCCTTCATTAAATAACACATGTAACCATTTAATGTATTCTATTATAGCTCAGTTACAACTCGGTAATTACTCGGTGAATACTAAACTTCACTCGGTAGACATTCTGCCTTCATTATCTGATAGCGATAACCTTAGGGTTTACCGACTAGGTTCCTTAGGGTTTACCGACTAGGTTCTTTGCTTGATAACATAGTATAGTATTAACCTTATAATTTACAACATATGTATGATGCCAAAACAATCTAAACATCATGATCTCATCAATTCTGACTTGGTAATAGTTGCCCATTGAATACCTTATTCATCCCCTTATTCATCATATTCTTTTTGTGTCTTTTACCGACATCTTTATACTCTTTAAATCATACTTCTCAAGATATGGAAACACCATACTGAATTAGAAAATCAATTTCTTGACATCAATGACAAAATAATAATATCAAGACAATAAACATCCTTAATCAATTATATCCATAATCATCAACAATCTTCTCAATATCCTTATTGAAATGCCAACAATCTTCCATTGTCTGTTATAATGCCAAATGCTAACAATTTATACTACTTAAGATTAACCCCCTTAACGTGACTTCAACATGATATGTCAATTAATTACTCATAAAGTCTATCATGCGTAACCATCATAGATTCATGAGAGGGTATAAAGTAGAACCTACACTAAAACTAAAAAGGGTGATATTTTTTCAATGTAATAATCATGATGGTAACTATAGCATTGTAAATTGTATCCTATACAATTTCATTGTCACTTAGGCCTCACTTCAACACTCTAAACTTTTGTGCTCTGATTATGCTTGATTATGCCCATGCAAGCTTCAAACCTATAATCCTCATCTTTCACCTTTCTCTTTGGTCATTTGTTCAACCCTGATGGACTGGATAAGGGTGCCCAAATTTCCTTTTCCTCTAGATACCAATGCCCAAATTACCTTATCCTATCCAAAAGGACCCAATTTTGGACCTTTCAACGGTCAAAAAGTGTAGGTGAGAATTCCTTTTTCATGTTGGCCTCATTCATAATTTAGAACACATGTCATGAGGTGAGGTATAAAAGCAAGCCTTAACTCCTCATATAAGACACTTCTCAATGATATATCTCATCAAGGATATTCATTCCACAATTCAAATTCAAGTGAACAAACAATCAAGCATTATCAAGGTAGTGAAGGAGAGGTCAAGTATTCAGATTTCAAGCATTCAAGATGGTATCCATGATCAAGTTCTTATAAAGAAATCTATGCATTCCTACATGATAACATTGACCTTTCCATGAATACTTTGACATAGAGAAGATTCAAAAAGGTATTTAACTTTCCAATTTAGTATTTCAATTCTAGATCTAGCCTCTTCCCTTTCAAGGTATGCTTTCCATTTTAATTTCAAATCAATTATAGGGTTAATTCCAAACTCAGGTTTGACCTAGGTGAACCCCTATCAACCCAAAAATGTTTTTTATCTTTACTATGTGTAGATGACAAATTCAAGAGACAATAAATGTAGATTAACAAAAGCAAACAAAGATGCACAAAACTAGCTTATGCAGAGGTGAAATAGAAAGGACAAGGTCTCTTGCACACCATTGTCTAAAACCTTTTTTGATGAATTTTTAGGAAAACACTCAAAACAACATCCTAATCCTGAAAATATATTTGTTGTCCATATCCAACACTTTTGGACACTTGTGCCCAAGTACTATTATACTGCATTTTCAACTTGAGATTTTAGACATAGATTCCTCAATGCTTCCCATTTCTAGATCCATACTTCATGTTTGCATATCTAATCTAAAACTATCTGTGCATCTTGATTATTGTCAATTTTATGTATTTAACCCTAGATCTTGCATTCAATTTACATCATCTTCATAACTCATTTTCAAATCAATCAAGGAGAAATGAATTCACCTTATTCTTAGTCCTTTTCAATCATATTTGAGGTTGATCCAATTGAATTCTCCTTAAATTTAATTCTATGAATAAAGTTGTGAATCCTATTTTCACCCTTTACATTTATTGTGAGCTCAACATGGTGCATTGCATAATTTTTTATTTTTATTCTTAGATTTGATTGTTATGGCATATTATTATTTATATTTAGAAGCATTTATTATTAAAATCTCTCATTTCTATAGTACATATTACTTAATTAATTGGTTAGTCAATCATTTTATTAGGAAATTGCATTTTTTAATCACTTCTTTTTCTTGCATGAGAGGCATTGTGACTATAAATATATTTCATTAAATTTTACCTCTTTCTATATGATTTTAATCACCCTTTGTCCCACATCCAACATCCTAGTAGAAAATTTATAGACTTATGGCTACCCAAAAGGATATTGAGCCTAGGTTGACTAACCTATTCCATGGGAACTTGTGAATCACCTATTCCTACACAAGACATACCTAACATTAGGGAGAACCATTCCCCTCATTATTCTCATGACAAGGGTGACTCTTCAACTCTAGTAACTATTGATCAATTGCGGAAGATTGACCATGATTCAAATAGGCTTAAAAAATAGATGGGTCAAGAAACTTGAGTAGTGAGACAATCCCCTTGATTGAGGGTTTGTTAAAAATGATTCAATATGATGAACAAGGTGTGAATGTGTTGCATAGTATTACTCATATTATGGACAATAATGCTATGCTGATGAATATTTGTGCTGAAACCCTTGGTTTTTCAAATCCTACAAATCAAGATGAGCATTCTATTCCTACATCACTGCCTAATGTGCCTACATATGCATCTTTTATCATGGCTACCTCTACACAAAATTTTAATTCTACACATTCTAGTCATTGGGGAAATCCTATCATTCAATACTCTTACATACCTTCTTCTATTAGCCTTCTATTTGTTTCCCAACCATCTCTTTTACCCACTTACCATAATGTTCCATATTTCTACTCCAATGCCTCCCCTACCTATCATAATATTACATCTCCACCATAATCCAACATGTTAAACTCAAAATCATCCACCAAAGACACTATAAATAAATTAGATCAAAGTGTCTCATCCTTTCAACAATAATTGGCTTCTTTAAACCAATCCAAATTCACAATAGATACCGCTATCCCACTTTTTGATGACATTTTTTGTACTCTTGTCCCACAATACATGGAGGTTTCCCATTTGGATTTATACAATGGAAAAAGGTGACCCCCAAACTCATGCGAAAATATTTCAAACAATGTGTAGTAACTTCTCTCATTATCATAGACTCATGTCAAAACCATTCACCCTCACATTAAGATATTGTTAGTTAATAGATTTGTAACTTCAGTTTTATACTCTCTTGCCCATATCAATGACAATTTGACCAACAGTTGAGTCACTTGCAATGGTATTTGCAAGTTCTCTCTACTTATTTTACAAGGCGCAGGTACCTTCAAAAGATATGCAATGAATGAGAACATGATATGCTTTTCACCAGAAAGAAGAAAAGGTGAACTGACACCTACCCATAATCATAAAAGTAGATGTGAAACATTAAACTCAAAATGAAGTGAATGTAAATAAATATCACAAAGTTTATTTATTCTACACCCATAGATGTTATCTAGGAAATGAAGAAACAACAAACTCTTTTCAATAGGTGATTTTGTAGACACCTAAAATTGTCATGTCTAATTAAATAAATATTTTATTTATTTAATTATCTAAGCCTAATTCTTCTATTAATTAAATAAATTTTTATTTATTTAATTAATTCATTTATCCTCTTCTAGCCTTATTTCTCATTTAAATAAATACATTTATTTATTTAAATTATCCCTTTCCTAAATTAAATAAATATTTTATTTATTTAATTGTCCTACTTCTTCTATTAATTAAATAAATCTTTATTTATTTAATTAGTTCATTATCTTTTTCTACACATGACACATGTCATTCATCTCTTAATTCCTACACTACCTACCCCTTTCATTATTTTGGTATTTCTTATACCTACCCTCTAATCTTAGCCGACCTCTCTTTTTACACCTCTCAATCTTAACCCTCCATTTCTTATTGTGTCTTCTATTTAAGGAGATGCTTTCTTCATTGTCAAACCCTAATAACACATTCTAATGACTGATTTTGGAGGACTTGGCTACACCACAATTCTACTTGCAACCACATTCCGTTCTTTATTGAGCTCTTGTGCATACAAAAATCTGAGAGCAAGCATATCAAACAAGATCAATGGAGATAGGAAGAATGGAGATCAAAACCCTAGTGGACATGTGATGGTATAATCTTTGTGATTTTGAGTTATTTGCATTGTCTTAGGTTATCTTCATATGTTATGGTGGATCTTTGCTCATTGTTAGGCTAGGGTTTGGTGGTTGAATCCATTTTAGTCTTTCAATATTGTTGTTTATTGCTATCCATTTTCACCATATACAGATTTAATTTAAATTCAAATCTCTAGATTTAAATACATATACAACTCATTATAGTAGAATGACATTGAAGAGTAACCACAAAGAAACATAGTTCATTGCAATTTAAAGAAAAAATTAAGAAATTCAAAGATTTAAAATTATCTTCTTTATTTCTTCACTGTCAAAACATGAGTTCATAGACTCATCTCTCTATACAACAAGACTGCATGAAAAGATTACTTCCCCCCCTCTTTTAGTAAGCATTACAATAAATAGATTTCCCAGAAAATCTTTCAATTCTTGGTAACCATTTCTTGAAAATGATTCTTGGTTCCAAAATTCTCTCCCCTTTTATCCTTTCATCTTCTCACTTTGCGACATCATCCACTGCCCCTTGGTCTTCTGCCGCTATGTCCATTACATCACTCTAGTTTCCGTTCCTTTTCTTGAGTGCTCCTTCGAATTCACCAGAAGTTTTGAATACAAATGATCATAATAAAAGTGACCTACATATGTGCACCAATTGGTATTGTATTGACATCATTGCACAAATTGGCGATCATGGGGGTACTGTCATCGGAGCATTGGGCTATCTATCTCTTTAAGAACCATGGAACAATTAAATGCACTGTCAGAGTCTCAAAAATTGGGAAGTTGTTGAAAAGTCACGTGGTCATAGAAAAGAAGAACCATTGAAGTATATGTTAGGAGTTCCGCAGTTCTTAAAACCTTCGATATGCCAACTATCAACTTATAAGGGACTATCTATTATTGAGAAGAAATAGGCATTTTGAATAGTGCAAATTTTTTATTGTCACCTGATCACCTGATAGATAACGACCCCTCCTTTGGAATTGCGGCATCGGGTCAAATGAGAACCCAAGGACTTTTAAGGTTTTATTGATGAAGGTATAACTGATAAAGAAGACTGCTAACAAAATGAAAACAAGGGGTTTAAGTTTGAAAATGGAGGAGGTGCTAATAGAGATAAAATGTTGCAATGGTTTTGTTCCATTCCTCCTCGATCAATTGATTATTTTAATAAATTGTCTAATGCATTTGTGCAACATTTTTTAAAATAATATTGGTCGTCAAATTACTTTATCTAATTTGATGTATTGTGAACAATGAGAAGGAAAAAGTGATTAATTTCATCAGTACATACAAACATTTGCATTCACAAATTTCTTATCATGTGCATGATGGTGATGTTCATACATTTTCATTAATAATTTGTAAAAGGATATTAGAGATAAGCTTATATTTTCTGATTATGCTTCTTTCACACATTTATGCAGAATGCCT
The DNA here is from genome assembly GCF_030272615.1 of Cryptomeria japonica. Taxonomy (NCBI): domain Eukaryota; kingdom Viridiplantae; phylum Streptophyta; class Pinopsida; order Cupressales; family Cupressaceae; genus Cryptomeria; species Cryptomeria japonica. The sequence continues at coordinate 402,254,554 of NC_081408.1, forward strand.
TATAATTATCAGCTTGCAATGATACAATTTGAATATTCTTCTTCAATGGCTTTGGTTTATAAGAATGAAGAAGCTAAACATCAATCCTTTCAAAAGTTTAAAAAAAAAAAAAAAACAAGAATTTCATCAAGATCAATAAAAATTCTCTGAATCATATTGATACACAAGTGGCAACTACAAAATCACGTGTGGTCCCTTTATCATCAATCTTTACACATCATAATTTTATGCCTCTTTATGAATCAACACGTAGTATCATGCTTAGATTAATTAATGTTAATGTGACAAAGCTTCTTCTCGTCAAACCCATAAATACCTCTAAACCTTTGCCAACTTCCTTTGATCCTAAATCCTTTTTCCAACACCATAGTCAATCCAGCCATGATATTGAGAAGTGACATAAATTGAAACATGTGATTCATGATCTTATTGATTTCAACACTATAATTGTGGAGGGTGTGAATGATAAAGGAAATAAATCTGTAACACTTCCTAACCAAAACTTGCAAACCTTTACCAATCATTTGCCTTCTCATTCTACCAACATTGTTGAGCCTACGAAACTCAATTACATGATTGATAATGATATATGTGTAGAGGCCAACAATGTTGTGAACCTTATTGAGAAATCTAAGCCTAAACCTAACCCTCACATCACCTTTGACTCAAGAGAGATTATTGATGCATATATTGGACCATTATACATTTTTCCTAAAATTAAAGGAAAGATATTATGATGAGTGCTCATTGATACACCATGTATAGTGAATGTTATTTAAAAAGAATATCTTTATACAATTTTTTTTTATCAAGACACATATGAAAAATATTATGTTATGTTTAAGGTGCATATTGGTTTTATTTTTTCCACTATAGGTTCCATCACTCTTCTCGTTGAGGTTTGTACTAAGTGCTTAGATGTTACCTTTGCTATTATCCCTACCTCTAACCAATTTCAAGTGAAGTTGGGACACTATTGGCTCAATTCCATGAAAGTTATCCCTTATACCATCCATAAATTTTTGAAGTTCCATCACAATGGATGTATTATCATTATCAATCATAGAATTTAACAACCCTTAGCAAGATGTGGAAACTTCACCGTTGATTTATTTTAGCCTAAAAAACTTGAAGCTTTGCAACTTCATAAAAAATTCCTTTTCTTATCTTATCAACAATTCAAACATGAAAGGATATCAGCCTTAAGTAAACTTTAGGATTCTGCAATCATGGATATTCCTCCTTTGCATCCTGGACCTTGACTCCTTCCTACCCCTCATGTTCCTCTTATAAATGTGTAATTAGTGAAAAATTAGGGTTTCCACCATTAGAAGTAGTTAAAACCACTAATTTTGTGACATTACCATTACACTCAAAAGAGGGGGTTTCAATCAAATAGATCTATTCACCAACTAGAAAGTGTAGCTAGGAAATCGAAAATCATCAAAGCAAATATAAACATTAGTCATAGCTCAATCACAAAAGCAGATTGCAATGATCAGTCCTAATTACACTCAATAGAGACATGAAAATAAAACATTCAAAACTAAAAACTAAGCAAACCAGATTCAGATTCGAATGTCTCCTTCATGCGGCTCCATTGTCCTTCTTTCTTCTCCAAATAGCCTTTTGTTTGTGGATCTCACCTTCAAGTGCATAAACCTAATGTGAAAGCAAGATTGACATTGGCACAAGAATACTCAAAGCGTGATTGATTCGACAAAGTAATTCAAACAAGTGATTATTAGATCGATAATGTGATTATTAGATAATGTGATTTATTAGATAATGTGATTAGGGACCTTGATTGAAGAAATTCATCCAATTTATAGATAATTTGGAGAAAAGATCAAATTAGCATGATTCAATTCAAATGGAAATTGCAAATCAATATGACAAATTATGACAAATTTGCACTTGCTATGCAAGATTGATTGATTGATGATTTATGACAAATTATGACAAATTTCTATGTCAAAAATTGATTGATTGTCAATTATGACAAATTATGACAAATTGAAATGTCATTCCCATGAAATTAGGAGAAAAATAGGAGGAAATTGAAATTAGGAATTAGAAAATTAGAAAATTAGAAAAAGAGGGAAAATTAGGAATTAAGATAAATTAGGTGAATTAATTAATAATTTGTCATTTATTAATTAATTCACAAAAAGAGGAATAATTAGCCAATTAAATGAACATTTAATTGTGATGAGACGACTTAGGATAAATAAATAATTTATTAATCCTAAAGGGAGAAATGACAAACAAGGTTAAATGATTAAATCACGAAACCCTAGAAGATGAATTAGCAATGCAAGGACGACAATTAGGTCTTGATGAAAGATAATTGACTCGATCATGATTCTGATGACAAATTGATCAATGTGATAAAATGATTTGATTGATAAATGCGCCAATTGACGAGGAACAATGACAAATTAATCCAAATTGACACGATTGAGAAGAACGACGATCAATGACAAATCGATCACAAAAATGACAAAATTGACAAGAAGACAAGGATCGATGACAAAATAGATTGTAAGACGACAAGATTGAAAATGACCATGGTCGATGACAAATCAACCACAAGATGACAAGATTGACAAGAGGACAAAACCCTAATTAGGATTGACGATGTCCAAAATGATGACAAATTAGCACGCACATTGATGCGACAAGATAAGATTGACCAAAATCATGACAAAAGATTGTTATCGACAAGACCAAATTCGAGAGCGAGATAAATGAAGAATGCAGAAGAAAGACTTGATGCTTACAAATGATAAAGACCAAGTGCATGACATAGGAGAAATGTTAATGCGACGCAAAAACCCTAAAATAAGGCAATGCGCAAATGTTAAAGTATGATTCCGCAAGCGTTGACCATTTTTAGGTGTCTACATTTTGCCCCTCTTTGAGACAATGCAATTTTAAGCGTTGTTTCAAAGAACAATAATGAAAATGCCCCAGACGTTGACAATGACATATGCATGCCCCCTTGAGGAATTGGCCAAAAACATGCAGAAAAGAGGCCAATTGATAGATAAAAAATGATAGGATCAAACGGACTGACAATCGGGGACCAGATGCATGAAGGACAAGAAATTGATGGTGCAAAAGACCATGACTAGCATGAGATGGAGAGGGTGCACGTCCATCTATGCACTGGCAAAGATCTGTAAATGAGACCAAGAGAGTGAAAGTTGCTCATTTTCACTAGCCACAGAAGAGGATTTGTTGCTCTGGAAAAGGACACTTGCAGAGAGATGGCGAACATTCCAAGGGCAGATCACCTCAGAGAACGTGTACGCACATTCAGACGATTGGACGACGCAGGAGCAGCGGTATGTATCTCAAAAACCCATGTTTTCAATTTGATGAATTTGACTTGCTTGCGAGACATTGCGGGGCCCACAGGGGATGCAGAAAGGGACTTCTGCGCTTGTGTAGGGTGAATCCTGCGCTTGTGTAGGGTCTTCTACATTTGTGTAGGGATACACAGGCGCAGGATGCATAACACAGGTGCAGAAGTGCATTGGCAACCCTAATTTTGGTCAAAACAACATGCAAATGATCTGAAAAGGGGGGATAAGGGTAGGATAGGTCAGAATACCTTAAAAACACCCTGATTTAGACATGACATGAGGAAATGCAACCCGTAGGAGCAAAACCTAAAACTGACAAATAATGCCCCAATTGTGATGTAGAGTCGACAGTATCCATTGATCACGCGGGAGAACTGACCAGATTGCTTCATGTTACGACATAGACTCAGAAGCACAAATAGAGATACATTAGCAGGACTGGGGATATACTATGTCACATTCATGCCCGAGATTAGGGCAAACACAGGACTGCTTACCGCATTGGCATAGCGATGGCATTCAGAGACCTCCTCATTCCATCTGGCAACTGGAGAGGCGACTGTGACACTAGAGGATGTATGGCGTACCCTCCGCATTCCAAATCATGGGGAGATGGTAGAGTATGACCCAATGACAGGGAGAGATGCGTTGTGTAGATTATTTGAGTGCGATGCAGATGATCTGGATATCGTAGAGAGGGAGATTGGCTGGGAGACCATGGCATCAGAGTATGATCGACGATATGTGGTGATAGCATGTCTACTAGTAGGAGACAGACGAGGACATGGATTCCCTATTGGATGGGGAAGAGTGCTAGAGCAGATGGTGATAGAGGGTACGGTGTATGCATGGGGACCATGTGTACTAGCTATGCTGTATTTTTAGTTGCATCAGATATCATATCAGGGAATTCAGACTTTGAGCTGTGGAGTCACACTACTACAGGTATGGGCATTTGAGCACATAGCCATATGTTGACCGATTACAGAGAGACAGGTAGTACCACACCAACCATATGTGTATTTCTATGGAGGAGCACTGAGACAGGGGCCATTTGGATACATATTGTATTGGCGACATGAGCTAGACAGATTGAGAGAGTTCACATGGAGGCCATATCGTGATTGTCCGGGATGGTTAGATGACAGTGAGGAGCTACCGTATTGCAGACAGGAGAGGTACCTGATTGGGTGACTAGTGAATCACCAGAGAGTGATTGAGTTGTACCTGCCAGAGAGAGTCAGATGACAGTTTGGAGAGAGGCAGGATGTACCTAGGAGGACTGCACACTTTGCCCGATCTCACAGAGAGACGAGTCAGTGGGGGAGTATGATTCAGCCACACATAGCATATGCTGACTTCTCACAGCTACAACAGAGATAGTGGGATTGGAGATCAGATGTGGCGGACTCCAGGACGATAGAGGAGTATGAGAGATGGTTTGCACGACGACGACCAGTGCCATTGACAGATCTTGGTATTCTGGTACCGAGGAGACAGGAGGACTTCCCACTCATAGGAGAGAGGAGGAGGGAGATGATGAGGATGAGGAGGATGAGGGCAATGATGAGGATGAGGGGGATGATGAGGATGAAGATGAGGATGGGGATGACGAGGATGAGCCAGATTCAGGCGAGCAGGAGGCATTGCAGGATATACCCATAGAGCCAGAGACAACTAGGATAGAGGAGATGGAGATGTGCAGGGCTACCATAGCGAGTCAGCATGATCATATTGCGACTTTAGAGAGAGAGCATGAGCAGTTCAGAGCGGAGATAGCCAGACTCACAGCGGCTCGAGATGTAGCAATAGCTCAAGCACAACGAGAAGAACAGAGAGTCACTGAGTATATTGGGTCGATTCGGGATGCCAGTGCACGGGAGATGGCACAGATGTTGGTAGAGACCAGAGAGGAGATACGCCATTGGAGGACACTATATGAGAGTGCAGTCCCACTTGAGCAGAGAGTAGCTTCATATCGGGCACGATCGAGGACAGAGAGCAGGGCATGCTCTCGGAGGTCATTGAGCAGCATGGGGGTGAGTGGACCTATAAGACCACCACAGCCAGGACCAGGAGGGACATCATCTGTGAGGCATGGCAGGGATGAGGAGGACAGAGGGAGCACCCAGTGATAGAGGCACATGCTCCGTATGACAGACAGATGTAGTTTGATATTTGTAGTCAGCCTGCGGGCCATACTTAGGACAAACAGTCCAATTTTGTACTCCGATATTATGTGGATATATGATATGATATGTATTGAGATGATGGGATGCAATGTGTTATGACTTATGTTATTTTGTATGTGGTGATGGCGTATGCACTGTTTATTGTGGAACATGTATGGATACATTTTTTTTTTATGTGTTTTTGATGCATTGATAATATGAAATGGATAAAATGCTTGATATGATGCTTGATGTAATGCAAATGTACTAACCAAATGGATGCAGGATGCAACATATGTTTGTGGAAATCGGAGCACTAAACCGAATTGACTATCCAAACTGACGGAAGAAATGTTAGTAAAAAGAAATGAGACAGAGGACAGTTAGAGACGAAGAAAAACTTGCTTTCAATAATGCACTTTGTAGGTGAGAACCTTTATTTTAATGTGGCAAAATGGATGTGTAGCATCATGGCATTGAAGGCCAGAGCTGAAATGTAACCCTTTTGCAAAATACAAACACATCGTAGATAAAAAACAATCACAACAAAAAAGAAAGGGACCATGAACCATCCCGGTCACTCTAAATCACTCAGTGACATCATCGAGCAACATAGGAACATGATCGAAGATAAATCAGTAAATGATAAGACTCGCTAATTCCAACAAGTCAAACAAACATCTTGATCTTCATTGTTAAAAGTTGAAAGTGTTGATAGGACGATCATGCTGTCTGGTTTTAGGGAATGCGGTACCCCATCTAAGACAGGACACAGTCTGGTTTCGAATATACCACACCCTGTATAAGACCCCTGATAGTGTGCCAAAGATGAATGATAGTGATGCTGATGTTCGATTGAGAAGACAATTGTGATCAGTTTGAATGTCTGGTTTGAGTGAAAAAGTTCATCTGTTAATGTGTGATTTTATTAAAGGACAGTGTTGGATTGCGTGTCGTTGGAGGGATGCTCAGTGATTTGTCTTATGCACAAAAGGGATATTTATTATTTTTTTGTTTTGCTTTTCGAGTTTTTATAATTTTTTGTTTGTTCATTTTTTTCAGGACTTTATTTGATGTTTAGGGATTTTTTCATGACATTATTCGATTTTTAGAGATTTTTTCAAGACATTTTTTAATTTTTTTGAATTATTTCAGGACATTTTTCAATTTTTATGATTTTTTTAGGACATTTTTCAATTTTTTTGAATTATTTCAGGACATTATATGATTTTTAGGGATTTTTTTAGGACATTATATGATTTTTATGATTTTGCCCCCAATGTCTAGCAAGGCAAGGAATATGATAGGTGAATAAATAGGCTTGCTGAAATGATGGTGGATAGAGGGAAGACAAAGGCCTTTTATCATGGAGACAATATGGATGCAATTTTCAAGGGCTATTGCGTGATGGGACAAAAGATTAGATATGACAATGTAAAGCAGTGACATGGCATGCGGGACATGTCAAGAGGTTTTTGAAACCATGTTTAAATTTTGCGTCCTTATGTCAGATCAAGATCAAGGGATAGAAAAAGAGTGTATGGATAGTGATAAGATATGGATAGGATAAGAAAGACCAAGAATGGATAAGGGACATGGACTGAAGGTCGGGATAGGCTAAGGGATAGTGGAAAAAAGTTGCAATAAGCCAGGGAATATGGATGAAAGGTTGTAATAAGCAAATGGATAAAGACCAAAAGCTATGATAGACTGAAAGCTGCAAACAAGATACATGATGCTCATGAAGATCGTCAGCCTTGTCAAGATCAAAGGTGGAAAAGGGGATATGTACATGAAGGACAATAGGATAATGGAGGGTAATGATAGGGGTTCGATAGGATAATGGAACAAAGAAGGACAAAAGGATATGATAGGATAAAACCTGGCCCCAAGTGTAGTGTGCAAGAAGTTCATAGATTACACATGACACCTGTTTGCCAGGTTTTCATCACGGTACTTTCCCAAGGCGCTTGTTTGCCAGGTTTTCACCAGTGGATGAATTATTTTTGCTTTACTTTTTTTCTTTTTTTGTCTTTTTTTTTTTTTTTCACTTTTTTTTTTTTTTGACTTTTTCAATAGAAGATGGACACATGATAGGGGATGGAAGAAGGACTCAAGCATATTTTTGTTTGGATAGTAGCCTTGAAAAAAAAAAATGGACCATGACCTTTAAAAGTATGCTCAAAGACGTTGGTAGGATAAGGACATGGAAAAAGAGATGAAACTAAGGCGAGGATTTATGCAAAGGATTGGATCAAAGGGATGGAAGGATGGAAAATATGCATTGGATAATAGGTAGGGTATTGGAAGAATTGGGCTTCATTGGATGGAAATGAAGGCAAGATCGACATTGGCACACACCTTAAGGGGTGATGGACTGATGGAGGAAAGACATATTTTGGATATTGAGATTTTGATGAAGGAAAGGCTATGGATTTTGGGACATAAGGGCCCAAAATGGAAGAAGGAGGTGATGGAGGAACAAATTTGAGAGGTTTGGATGGAGGAATAGAAATTTGGGATGCCAAGTTGGATTTTTCTTTTTGTACTTCAAGAAGCTACTTAGGGATCCACATGGTTTTTGATTTTTCATGCTTTTGTGGTTCCTTGGAGTGCATTGCTTGCACAAGGGATTTAGGAACCCATATATATTTTGACTTTGCTTTATTTTTCTCAGTGGGCCTTTGTGGCCTTTTGGATATATTTTTTTCTTTATAGATCATATTGTTCTTTTTTTTGACATGTCAATTATATTGGACATGTTGATCCTTGAATACATGTGGATTTTTAGACTTATGACTTTTATACTTGGCATCCAAATTGCTTGGAGGAGGGAATGAATGTCAGTGTGGATGGGAATGATATGGAGGCATGTGGGATGGATGGAAGGTTCTCCAAGATGTGTGCCTTTGCTGATGTTGCATAGGAGATGGAGGGATATAGGGACCTAGAATGGATGGAAGCGATGATGGGGAAGGTGGACATTTGGATTTTGACTTTGAAGGGATACCAATGCCTTGAGTGTGAGCTCTGTAGCCATGACCATTAGTATATTCTTTGATAAGAAGGGGTTCTTTCTCATGAAGGTCTACTCCTTTGCCTTTATGAATATCTTGACTTGTAGGATACTCTTTTCTTTGGGAAGAAGATGTGAGTCCATTATGAGGTGGATATGATATGAGAGAAATAATGAGATCTTGGAGTGGATCGGATTGCACCAAAGTGGAAGAACCCATTATGCATGTTGAGGGTTCATGAACATCTTGAACTGACATGTTAGAATCATGAGGAGGATTAGGATCATGAGGGCGATTAGGATCATGTAGTGGACATGGTTCAATGATAGGCTCTTCAAGAGATGGAATGGGATAAATAATGGGATCATCAAAAGAAATGCGATCTTGGAGTGTATATGGAGCATTAAGACAAGGAGATGGAGGAAAAAAAAGGATCTTGTGTAGAATTTAAGGGAATAATTTGATCTTGACAAGGAGGAAGATCATTGGAATCCTCTTTAAAGGTGTTTTTCTCTTGACTTTCAATGGGATCATCGGAAAGGATGGAAGGGATACCTTGATCTTTCTTTGGAAGTGGAATGTCAATGGGATTTGAAAGGACATTTTTTTCATGAAATGGAAGGGGATCGTTTGGGATTGGATGAACTGGGATATCTTGATCTTTCCCGGGGAATTTAGTGTCAATAGGGATTTGGATAGGATGGACAAGAATAGGGGAATCATCATGAGTTTCTGGGAAGATGAGATCTTGGTCAACAATTGGATGGGATGATAAGGTTTCGGGATCTTGATCTTGATCTATTTTAACATGCATTTCTTTATGCTCTAAATTATCCTCTTGACATGGGGTTGGACTTTGGATATGCATGGAGGATTCTGACAAGGAATCAATGTTTTGGCATGAAGGAAATGCTCTTTGAACATTTGTGATGGATTCTAGCAAGGAATCAATGCTTGAACATGAGGAAGAGGGACTTCGAATGGGGTCCTCTAAAACAGGTAATGGCAATAAAGTGCATGGTGGCATTGGGTCTTGTATTTCTGAAACATGATAAGGATGTGCATCATGAATTGGATTATCTTGGCAATCAATTATGGAGAGCTCTTGGATAATTGCATCCTTGGGTGTATTATTTGATGAGGACAATATAGAAGGTTCTTGTGAAACTTCTAAAGGTGTAGGGATAGATGCCACTAGAGAGTCAATTTTTTTGCGAGGGGATGAGGCATTGCTAGACATAAGTGTATTATCTTGATCTTCTTCAAAGAACTCACTTGGTAGGTTCCTTAAGAGCCTTGCAATAAAGCCACCTTTCTTTCGAGGTTTTGACATAGTTGTATCTGGAATTTGAACTTGTTTGGAAAGAATTTGGTTCTGATCTGATGTCATGTTTTGATATTGGACTTGGTTCAATTGTTCTGACATGTTTGAAACTTGGCTTGGTGTGGGCTGCAACCTTTGTTTTTGAATTTGTGATTGTGGTTGTTGACATTGATATGTTGATTGAACTTGTTGATATTCCACCATTGGTTGAACCATTTGTTGACATTGTATAGTTGGTTGGACATATTGTTGAAATTGGACCGTTGGTTGTATTGGTTGAAAATCTGATTGATAGTAAACACCTTCTTGTTCTTGTTGTGGAGGCACATAATGTTGAAATTGATGTTGTCTCCTTTCTTGAAATTGTTTCATCATCTCTATTTGGGAGAGGAGAGTTGGTATGTCTGATCGTTCAAGAAGAGATCTTACATCAATTGGCTCAATCTTTGGATTTCGACCTGGAAATTTTTGAAACATTTTGGACATTTGTGATCTATTCTTATCAATGTTTTTCACTCTTTGTTCCAATATCTCCTCTTCTTGAGCTAGTTTCTCCTCTAGTTTTTGTATTTGGAGACTTGTTTCATCATAAAAAGTTTGATCAATGTTGCTTTGTTGTTGGGTTGGATAGAATTGTGATTGCCTTGGATTAAAATTTGATTGCATTGTCGGTTGATACGTCAAACTTTGTTGCATCATTGGTGCTTGGAACCTTGTTTCAATAGACATGTCACTATGCAATGGAATTTTTAAAGGATGATGTATGATATGCAACTAAATGCAACCTAAATAAATGAAAATGCAATCTATGGAAAGAATGCAACCTATGTTTTTGGTTGTTTTTCAAGATTTTGACAAACTCATGAATGCAATTCTAAAAATGAGACCCTTAGGAAATTGAAATGATGTCTAGACCTCAAAGGACAAAAGGACCAAGTGACAAAAGGACAAAATGACAAAGTATCCCCTATATGCTTGGATACTAAGCTAGGTTTGACCAAATGACAATAATGACAAAAATAGAAAAGGTTTGATAAGGTCTAGACCTCCTAACAATGACTTAGGGTTTATCAAAGATTTGGATTACTCAAGTATGACAAAACCTAGTTTTGACACTATATGCAAAGGGACAATTACTATGCAAATGACCCTAATATGATACGATAATGACCTAAGCTTGATGAAGAGACCTAGGGTATGCAAATGCAAATGTATGACAATGTCAATCTAAGACAAAACCTAAGGTTGAATTACGAAATGGTATTACTCTAATGCAAGAAGACATATGCAAATGGATGATCTTTATTGATATGCAAAGGGGTATGACCTAGGTGAAACCTAACCTTGGTAATTGATAATGAATTTGCAAAATGAAAACCTAGGATGAACCTAAATCTAAGTGACATGAATGTTGAGACAAGATTTTGAAAAATGTTTGACAACCATGTTTGAAGATGTTTTGAACTTTGTTGGATGAAATGTTCTTGTGTTTAACCTTGTTTTGAATCAATTTGTCTTGTTTTTGAAATGAGACACAATTCAACTTTTGACAAGCAAAGAAGACAAGATATTTCAACTTAGACTCAAGACAATCATGCTCATTCACACATTTCTTATGGTAGGCAAGGACATTAGGTACTTGAGAGGTAGACTTGTTATGGGATTCAAGAAGAATACATAGATGCTTGACCCCACAGGCTCCCCTCCACGACACTCACTTCTCAGGGTAGCCAAGCATCAGTCCCCATGGAAATCTCCCCATGGCGAACTTAGTATCTCTTCCAAGTATCCGAACTTGTCCTTCTCAAGCAACTAGAAGGATTTTTGGCCTCTAAATACAAGGTGTTTAGTAAGGATTTCTGTTAAGTGTTACTCTTTGATGTCACGCAAGCGTGATTGAGACATTAAGCCCATCAAGATACCAAACAAATGTAGTCGTGCAAGCACGATTTAGACCGTGAAGTCCTACTTAGATGTTGATATGAGAAAGAGTTCAAGGGTCATCACTTCCCAAGAAACTACAATTCCCACGTAACCCTTCCTTCAAAGCTTTCGCCCATCAGGTATTTGTTTATAGTGAGTTAGAATGCCAAGGCATTCTAGCCATACTCACTTTGGGTCATTCCCTTCTCACGATTGTCACTTGCTTGCAAAAGAAAATGGTCGGGAAGGCAGGCCCTCTAAAGGTGACACACAATCAAAAACATGAGAATGGTATCGAAGATCTGGATTTCTGATCACCCTAAGAAGGATGATAGCATACTCTCCTACTCCAATGTCAAACTCAACAATCAAAGCAAATATACGTTCATTCCATCCTATTTAGAAATCATACTAGGTGCCTAAATATCAATTGCAAACACAAAGTTTAGTTGTAGTCCAAGGCAACCTGCAAAAACCCAAGTCAGAAGTTTGATATGTTTAGTCTTTGACTATCGAACCTGCACAAAATGTGTTAGTAGTTTCATTCATCGTCTTTGTCATGCGTATGCCAAGGTTTTGCACAGAGAATCAGTACCAACAAAACCAAAAAAGCAAAAACAGAATGCAAAAGAAAACAACTTGCAAGTGAAAGACACTGTCTTTTACCTCTGTTTCTGGACTTTACACAGGCACAGAATGTCTGACACAGGCGCAAAATGTCTGACACAAGTGTAGAATGTCCTTGACACAGGTGCAGAATGTCTGACATAGGCGCATAATGCTTAACACAGGCGCAAAAGTTTCCAGAAAACACTGCACTACCTTGTTTCTTGGGTTTTTGACTTGCAAATCAACTCAAAAGCACTCAAAAACACAGTTAAGGTGTTAGATGGTTAGTATTCACGTTGGGTTCACCAATTAATGTATCTAGGAAATCGGAAATCATCAAAGAAAATATAAACATTAGTCATAGCTCAATCACAAAAGCAAATTGCATTGATCAGTCCTAATTACACTCAATAGAGACATGAAAATAAAACATTCAAAACTAAAAACTAAGCAAACCATATTCAGATTCGAATGTCTCCTTCATGCGGCTCCATTGTCCTTCTTTCTTCTCCAAATAGCCTTTTGTTTGTGGATCTCACCTTCAAGTACATAAACCTAATGTGAAAGCAAGATTGACATTGGCACAAGAATACTCAAAGCGTGATTGATTCGACAAAGTAATTCAAACAAGTGATTATTAGATCGATAATGTGATTATTAGATAATGTGATTTATTAGATAATGTGATTAGGGACCTTGATTGAAGAAATTCATCCAATTTATAGATAATTTGGAGAAAAGATCAAATTAGCATGATTCAATTCAAATGGAAATTGCAAATCAATATGACAAATTATGACAAATTTGCACTTTCTATGCAAGATTGATTGATTGATGATTTATGACAAATTATGACAAATTTCTATGTCAAAAATTGATTGATTGTCAATTATGACAAATTATGACAAATTGAAATGTCATTCCCATGAAATTAGGAGAAAAATAGGAGGAAATTGAAATTAGGAATTAGAAAATTAGAAAATTAGAAAAAGAGGGAAAATTAGGAATTAAGATAAATTAGGTGAATTAATTAATAATTTGTCATTTATTAATTAATTCACAAAAAGAGGAATAATTAGCCAATTAAATGAACATTTAATTGTGATGAGACGACTTAGGATAAATAAATAATTTATTAATCCTAAAGGGAGAAATGACAAACAAGGTTAAATGATTAAATCACGAAACCCTAGAAGATGAATTAGCAATGCAAGCACGACAATTAGGTCTTGATGAAAGATAATTGACTCGATCATGATTCTGATGACAAATTGATCAATGTGATAAAATGATTTGATTGATAAATGCGCCAATTGACGAGGAACAATGACAAATTAATCCAAATTGACACGATTGAGAAGAACGAGGATCGATGACAAATCGATCACAAAAATGACAAAATTGACAAGAAGACATGGATCAATGACAAAATAGATTGTAAGACGACAAGATTGAAAATGACCACGATCGATGACAAATCAACCAAAAGATGACAAGATTGAAAAGAGGACAAAACCCTAATTAGGATTGACGATGTCCAAAATGATGACAAATTAGCACACACATTGATGCGACAAGATAAGATTGACCAAAATCATGACTGAAGATTGTTATCGACAAGACCAAATTTGAGAGCGAGATAAATGAAGAATGCAGAAGAAAGACTCGATGCTTGCAAATGATAAAGACCAAGTGCATGACATAGGAGAAATGTTAATGCGACGCAAAAACCCTAATATAAGGCAATGCGCAAATGTTAAAGTATGATTTCGCAAGTGTTGACCATTTTTAGGTGTCTACAGAAAGGATTAGGACTGAGAATTTTGATTGGATTGGGAGTTTTATGGATAACCCTCTTTTGTGAGTTGAATTACTAAAATTAGGGTAGAAGTGCTGAAAATGAAGGTAAAAATACAAAAATAGTAAGCTACAAGTGTTAAATTGAGCCACGAACTTGGATCTGAGTAGTCTAAGCATATTCAGACCCATTTCTAGAAAGAGATCCTAAAAAGTAGGGACCGTTTCGCCCACGCCTTGGTCCTCCAAAATTTTTGCACTCTAATGGAGGATTGATTTGTCATTATAAGTAATTATTATTCTGAAGATCATAGCTCTGTACCTATTTCCTGCACACATAAAGAAGGGGAAATAGGTTGGGAATAGGGGTTTGCCTAAGTCAAACCTTGGTTTTGGAATTAACCATGAAATAGAAATGAATTACAGTAATGGAAATGTTCTCCTTTTGAGGGAGATGTTTAATGATGGCTAAAAACGCAAATGATGTACCTCCTTGTGAATTTTTGTTTATCTCCACATGGAATTAAGGTTTTATGAAGTCTTCAACAACATGGAACATGAATGTCAACTCTAATGCTTGAATCTTGACCTTATTGTTGCTCTTATGCTTGAAGGAAGATTGCTTGCTTTCTCACTTGGCTTGAATTCTTAATTGATTGATGTCGAATTGAACTTCATGTGTATGTATGTTATGCCTGTATATCAAAATGATAGGAGAAAGCCTCCTTTTATACTTGCCAATTGAAAAAAATATTAATTTTTGGACATGGGCAAACACGGGGCTAGGTTTCCCACTCAAATTTTGAAAAGGCCAAGGGGCTCAAAGTTAGGTCCTAATTGGGAGGACCAAGGCATGGATCTATGGTCCTATCAAGGACCAAGGAACCATGCCTTGGTCCTACCCAATTTAGTGGCTAGGAGAAAGGGCCAAGATGGCTATAGAATATCAAAATGAAGTCAAAATTGCATGGTATGAGAAAAATCAGGTCCTCAGTAGGCCTAGGGGCACAAACGCGACCCAAATGCGATCAAAATTGTAAGGTTACAATTTAGGATGTTACAATATGTTGCGGTCCCACCTCCTACATCTTATAAAGGAAAACACACAACATCTTGCATATCTCAACCAAGTGATGTTTCTTCAATTCCTCCATCTACAAAGGAGGAAAAAAAGCATATTTTATTGATCCCCAACTTTTACAAAGTGGAAAGGTTCATGAGATTTCTTCCTAAACTACTTCCTACCTTCAAATACCAAATATTGACTTGATCCAGTTTTCCCAACCTTCGCCAAATCCTAGGGACTAGCTTATTCTTAATCAACCATGTCAAAAATTAAAATCGTCTATGAAAACTGATGATTCTTTTCCTATGTACATTAAATATCCTATTATGTTTAATTTGGATGATGATATTGATGCTAACTATTTTGATATGTATAAGATTATTGAGATTAATCACGAGTATCTTTGAGATTTTCAAAAGCATTAATCTTTGCTCCTAGTGACTAACAAAGCAATTCTTCACTAGAGCATGGTCCTTGTTTGTAACTTGTAGTAGCTCCATCTACCATTCTTGTTGTGGACCCTCTTGCATAAAGTTAACCATCCCTAAAAGATGTTGATCAAGACTAGGAGGCAAATGATTTGTTAGATTAGCTTCACTTGTACTATGTACTCTTTTTTGTATTCACTTGCATGTGATGTGATGCATGCTATGTCTTTGTGTTATGTTAGGCTGTCTTTGGATGACCTCATAGTTCCACTACCTTTTGGAGATAAGATCAATTCATTACAATCATACTTGATATACATGATTTATCAGATGCACATACTAACCCCCAGTTAGTGGATCCCTTATGTGCTCTTTTTTTCTTTTCTTTTTTTTTTTCTTGTGCTCTAATTCCCTTTATTTTCTCTTTCTTGGGGGCATGTCATTGTGGTAATGTCCTTGTCTTTTAGATGAATGTATCCTACCTTAAAGAAATTGATCCCAATAAGGCCCACACATCTCTTTAGCATGAAGGAATACACTTTATTTTTTGTTAGAATTTATGCACACACCATGAGGTTTGGTTTTTACACTTTGATCATACACCATGAAATATTTGGTGCACACTGAAACACCCATTTTGCAGTAGATTCTTTTCAGATTACTTTGTAGACTGATCCTTTTTCTTTGTAATCTTACACCAATTTTTTCACTGATTTTCTACATAACTTATAGTAAGAATAGCCTTACTAGACCAGGAGGTCATGACTCTTTCTCTTTGTCTCTTTGTCTCTCTATCCCTCTATCTTTTTCTATCTCTTTGCATGCGTTTTTCCTTTTATATTAATATTAGATTGATAAGATCCTAAGTCCTTAGGGGATTGGTGTTTCTTGCCTCATTGATATCTTTATGAATTTTTTTTCAATGCTACTCTATACTTTACTGAGAGTATGAATGTAGTATGAATGTAAGTTGTATCCCTATACAATTTCATACTCACTTAGGCCTCACTTTAGCATTTTGGCCTTTTGTGCTTTGATTGTGCCGAATTATTCTCATAAAATCTTCAAATTTGCAATCCTCATCTTCCACCTTGATCTCTAGTTCCTTGTATAGCCTTGATTAAGTAGAAAAGGGTGCTTGAATGCACTTTTTGTTTGGACAGTAGCACCCAAACACCCTTGTCTAGGCCAATAAGGCCCAATTTTGGACCCTTCAGCAGTTGAAAAATGTAGGTAGGAATTCCTTTTCTATGTCGGTTTGCTTTATAATTTCAAACACATTTCATGAGGTGAGATATAAAAGCAATCATTACCCCCTCATTTGAGACACCTCTCAATGATACCTCTTATCAAGGAAATTTATTTGACAATTCAAATTCAAGTGAGCAAGCAATCAAGAATTATCAAGGTAGTGAAGGAGAGGTCAAGTATTCAAATTTCAAGCATTCAAGTTAGCATCCATGATTTGTTGTAAATGTGAAGATGTTTGATGTGGCTGTATGGTTGTCATTGATGTCAATGTATTGATTCTATGTTGTTTGGTTTTGCTCCACATTATTGATATGTTGCAGATGTGTTCATGATGTATTGATATGATATTCTATATTGATTTGAGATATTTCTCTCGTGTTTTGGAGGTCCAAAAGTTATGCTTTGGAAGTCTATGCAGTAATGATGTTTTACAACATAAGTTGTAGTGTTTTGCATTTCTCTTCTTTTTTCAGTTTTATTGATGAGATTTTGACATAATTATGTTATTCATGTGTCTATCTTTGGTATTTTGATTCGGCACATGTTGGTATGATCTAGAGTTGTGGTTTTGGATATGATCAGTTTGAGTCCAATTAACCCTAGATGTTCTATCTCTTTCTCTCATCATTGCGACATTTGGATAGAGTATTGTTACATTGTGGTGTGGTTCACTCTGAATTCCTTTCTACCACAAGAATGCTTAGTGAAGACCTATTTTGAATTATCTCCTTGGCCAGCTTGAGAATTCTATTTCGGAGATCAATATAAATGAATAATGATTGTAATGAGGAACATATAGAAAATGATAGAAAGACATAAAGAGGAATTGGATTGAAAACAAGATCTATCTCCTATTGGTTTTGTGAAGTTATGTTTGGTTGCAGATGATTAGTATGGTAGTGTGTTGATTCTATTTGGTACCAGTGGCAGTGAACCTAATTTTTCTTCTGGTAAGTTAGCTATGTGCTTCAGTGGTGGATTTTTTCTTTCTTTCTTTCTTCTTTTGGATAGTGAGCCACCTTTCTTTTTCTGGCAGTTTTCGTATCACCTTAATCAGTGTCACCCTAACATGTGTTTTTATATTGAGAACTAACATTCTCTATGGTTGTTCCCTTCTTGGGTTTTCCATGTCATATCTGGTGTTTCATGTGTGTGATCTTTCATGTTTATATTTTCTTATGGTTAAATAATTTGATATTTGTTTACCGGATCTATTTCTGTAGGAAAAGTTAGATGTTTTAATGTATAATTGATTCATCCCCCCTCTCAATTGTCAAGGATATTCAACATGATCAAGTTCTTATTAAGAAATCTATGAATTCCTACATGATAACATCAACCTTTCCATGAAAAGTTAAACACAAGGAAGATTCATGAAGGTATAACATTCCAATTCAATATTTAAGTTTTAGATCTATCCTCTATCCTTCCAAGGCATGCTCTCGATTTAAATTTAAATTCAATTATTGGGTTAATTATTCTAATATTTGGAAATAGGTATTCACTAAATTAGCTATGTAATGAAGGAATGAGCCTACTTCCAACTTTGATTACATCAAAGAGAGATGAAATCAATAGATTCAACCTAAATATTTGAATGTTGATTGATTTATGGTCCCCTCTTTGTTTGAGTTAAAAATGAATTATGGAAAGATGTAAATTGAATGCAAGATCTAGGGCTAATGATGTGAAATTAATAGTAATTAGAATGCACAGACAATTTTAGATTTAATATGGAAATGTGAGTAAAGATCTATAATTAGGAAGTTGAGAGGAACTTGTGTTTTAAATCTAGGCTCAAAGTTGTTGAACAATAGTGCTTAAGGGAACCTTGTCCTTGGGGTGTTGAATTCTAGGATGAGGATGTTGTTTTGATAGTTTTCCTTGAGTTTCGCTTGAAAATTGTCATATACATAAGCTTGGGGTGACCTTGCCCTCCACTTTTTGCCTCTACAAAAGCTGAACCTATATGTCTTTGTTATGCTCTTTTTGAATCTACAATTGTGTCTTCAAATCTTGCCACCTACACATGCAAAAGGAGAAAAATGGTTTTCTATATAGGGATTTTCCTAGGTCAAACCCTGTGTTTGGAATTAACCCTGGAATTAAATTGGAAATGTTGAGGTAAAGTGTTAGATAATATACCTCAAGCTTGCTGAAATTGATGAAGTTTGATGATGTAATTCTCTTTGAATGTGATCACATGTGTTGATGCAATAACATTACACGAAATGACATGACAAGACATAAATGACTTAATCATAAACACATGCTTGCATGAAGATTGTTGTAATTTTCTGCTCCATGATATCTAGATCTAAATAATATTTTTAAGGACATGGTGGGAAGAATTATTGCTTTGATGCTTGATGGATGTGAGTGGATAATGGATGGGTATTCATGGTTGTGAAAATGAATGGAAGAATTCTCTTAGATAGTGTTCTCAAGGTATTTCACAAATTAGGCCAATCTCCAACAGTCATAATGAGGCATCATAATTAGGAACTAACTGGCGAGTAGGCACTGGCATTCAAATTTTGGTCCAGTTTTGTAAGAGGTTCAGATCATCATGTAGATATGACATTATTTTTGTAGTACAAAGGCTAGAAATTGGCTTGGGTAATAGCTAGGATAAAACACACTAAGGGAAGGATACGAAAAGTGGTGTAAATTGTACATGGTTACAATTTATGATGCTACATTTATCTCCCACTTTAGTGGGAGTATGAACATACGTTCATACAGAGAGAGAGAGAGAGAGAGAGAGAGAGAGAGAGAGAGAGAGAGAGAGAGAGAGAGAGAGAGAGAGAGAGAGAGAGAGAGAGAGAGAGAGAGAGAGAGAGAGAGAGAGAGAGAGAGAGAGAGAGAGAGAGAGAGAGAGAGAGAGAGAGAGAGAGAGAGATCACTAAGTTTGAGGGAACAAGCCTGCAAACTTAGGATCTTAACTCATATAATCACATACAAAGACACACAAAATAAGACAAAAACTAACAAAATACAAAATTACAAAGACAAAAGACACACAAAAGGGGGTTAGTAGTAAAAATAAGGCTCCAAGTCAAATAGTTGAAGAGAACTTTATTCAATATGTCTCAACCGCTAATATCATTCTTAAAATGTTATTATAGGAGAACAAGTGGACACATGGGAAGATCAAGAGAATACATCAAGTGATGAACCATGATCCAATGACTAGCAAGATATGCTAAGCTATAGGTTCATGAAAAAGGAGAAAGGAAACATGGATTCCATAAGCTAGCAAGTTGTGTTATGCTAGGTGATCCACGAAAGAGAGAGAGGGAAATGGAATCCATTGGCTAGAAAGTTGTGTTATGCTAGGTGATCTATGGGAGCACATATTCTTATAGGACAACAAGATGTGTTATGTTGTATGATCCATGTGGAAAGAGAAAGGAAGAGTCAAAATATTCTAGCAAGTTGTGTTATGCTAGTTCCACTCATCCTGCAAAAGGTGTACCAAACAAAGTTTTCTTATTGCAAGGTGACTGATTAATGAAAACTGAAAGGAAAGATTTTCCCAAGTGAAGATTTCTTATCACAAGGTAAACATATACAAGGAAGGTGTTACTAGGAAACCACAACTAGGATAACCAAACAAAGCATTGTATGTAAGGAAATCCACCAAAAATGATTTAAAGATGTTACTAGGACACCACAACTAGGATAACCAAACAAAGCATAGTATGCAAGGAAATCCACAAAAAATAAACAAGAATATACAAATTGAAAAAGGATAATCCAAACAAAGCCTATTGTTTGTGAGGAAATCATGCAACAAGGATAACCAAAAAAATCTCATTGTTTGTGAGGAAATCTTGCAATAGTGAATTTTAAAAAGTAACAAGGAGGCTGTAGATATGGCCCCCTTAAGATGTTGACATAGCCCATTTCTAACATATTAAGGTAGAAAAAAAAGACAAGGATAAATTTATTCATCACCAAGTAGATATTGTTTAAGAAACAATGTACATTACTCCAAGCTAAAGAGACATAACTATTTTGAAACAAGGAAGAGATAGTTGTAAAACAAATATCTTGAAACAAGTGTAAAGAGATAATTTTAAGGAATGCATAGTAAAAGGAGGAAGAGATCTTTGCCTAAATATTTTCACCTCTTGTTCAAAAAATATGCACCATTTCAAGAAAGGAATAGGTACTAACCAAGGGACACACATGTACTCACGTGGTGGATAATTCTATGCAAGAAATCAAGTTATGAAACATGCAACTCAAATAAGGAAAAGCACATCCCTAAAAAGAGAGAAGATTGAAACATTATTCTTGCCCCCCAAGCATGGAGATGAGAATAAGAAACATTATTATATTTCTAACCAAGCATAAGTGTACATGAATTTGTACCACCATTTATGACAAAGAGCCCCCAAATGACAAGCTACTAATGTCACATAGTGAGGAGAAACTTAATAGGCGAAGGGAGTGCTAATACACTACTTCCAAATTTGGGTTGAGAAAAAGAATGAGATTTGGTGTGATATGGAAATGAGCTCTATCACATAAATCTTGGACAATTGCTTTAAAATATTTACAATTAGAAATGGAATGAGAATAGCTATGGTGAAAGAGGCAATACACACTACCATCTTTTTTCTTATAATTATTGATATTGTAGACACCTAAAAATGGTCAACGCTTGCGGAATCATACTTTGACATTTGCGCATTGCCTCATTTTAGGTTTTTTGCGTCGTATTAACATTTCTCCTATGATTCGTACTTGGTTTTTATCATTTGCGAGCATCGAGTCATTCTTCTACATTCTTCAATCATCTCGCTCTCAAATTTGGTCTTGTCGACAACATTATCCAGTCATGATTTTGATCGATCTTATCCTATTGCATCAATGTGCGTGCTTATTTGTCATCATTTTGGACATCATCAATCTTAATTAGGGTTTTGTCCTCCTGTCAATCTTGCGATCGATCGTTGTCCTCTTGTCAATCTTGTCCTCTGGCGGTCGATTTATCATCAATCATTATCATTTTCAATCTTGTTGTTTAACGATCGATTTGTCATCGGTCGTTGTCATGTTCGATCTTGTCATTTTGCGATCGATTTGTCATTGATCATGGTCATTTTCAATATTGTCATTTTGCAATCTATTTTGTCATTGATTCTTGTCCTCTGGTTCGATCTTGTCATTTTGCGATCAATTTGTCATTGATCGTTGTTTGTCTCAATTATGTCAATTTGGATCAATTTATCATTGTTCCTCGTCAATTGGCGCATTTTCTCAATTAAATCATTTATCATATTGGTTATTTATCAATTCAAAATCATGATCGATATCAATTATCTTCAATCAAGACCTAATTGTCATTCTCGCATTGCTAATTCGTCTTCTAGGGTTTCATGATTTCATCATTTAACCTTGTGTGTCATTTCTTCCTTTAGGATTAATAAATTGTTTATTTATCCTAAGTCTTCTCATCGCAATTAAATGTTTATTTAATTGGCTAATTATTCCTCTTTGTGAATGAATTAATTAATAAATGAAAAATTATTGATTAATTCACTAATTTCCTAATTTTCATCATTTTCCTAATTCCTATTTTCCTAATTCCTCTTTTTCTAATTTTTCTAATTTCTTAATTCCTAATTTCAATTTCCTTCTATTTCTCTCCTAAATTCATGGAAATGTCATAGAAATTTGTCATAAATTGTCATAAATCCTTGCATAGTAATTTGTCATAAATTGTCATAAATCTTGCATAGAAATTTGTCATAAACATGTCATAATTTGCTATTTTTGATTTGAATTTCCATTCGAATCATTATCATGCTAATTTGATCTTTTTCTCCAATTTGTCTATAAATTGGATGAATTTCTTCAATCAAACCCAATTGATCGCATTTTTGAACCCCTAATCAGACTATCAAATTTCTAGTCAATCACATTTCTAGTACTCTTGATCAATAATCTTGTCTACTTTCTTTCAATTATGTGTGTGCACTTGTAGGTGAGATCCACAACCAAAACCATTTGAAGAGGAAAGAAGAACAATGGAGCCGCATGAAGAAACATTCAAATCATACCTTTGGTTTGCTTAATTTCTAGTTTTGAATGTTTTTATTTCATGTCTCTATTGAGTGTGTTTAGGATAGATCATTGCAATTGTGCTTTTGTGATTGAGCTAATGATTAGTATGTTTATATTGTTTGTGATGATTTCCTATTTCCTATGCTACATTAATTGGTGAACCCGACGTGAACACTAACCATCTAACCCTTTAACTGTGTTTTTGAGTGCTTTTGAGTTGATTTGCAGGTCAAAAACCTAAAACAGGGCAGTGCAGGGCTTTCTGGAGACTTCTGCGCCTGTGTGAGACAACCTGTACCTGTGTCAAGCAACTTGTGCCTGTGTTGAAGACATTCTGCACCTGTGTCATGACTTCTACGCCTGTGTCATGACTTCTGCGCCTGTGTAAAGTCCAAAACAGAGGTAAAAATGCAGTGTTTTACTTGAAAATTGTCTTGTTTTTACATTCTGTTGTCTGTGTTTTGGTTTTTGGTACTAATTATCTGTGCAACACCTTGGCATATGCATGGAAAAGACAAAAAATTAAACTACTAACATGTTTTATGCAGAATCGATAGTCAAAGAATAAACATCTCAAACTTCTAACTTGGGTTTTGCAGGTTGCCTTGGAGAAACAACTAAACCTTGTGTTTGTCATTAATGTTTTAGGCACCTAGTGATTTCTAAATAGGTTGGAATGAATATGTTTTTGCTTTGATTGTTGAGTGTGACATTGGAGTAGGAGAGTATGCTCTCATCCTTCTTAGGGTGATCAGAAATCCAGATCTTCGATACCATGCTCGTGTCTTTGATTGTTTGTCACCTTTAGAGGGCCTGCCTTCCCGACCACTTTTCTTTTGCAAGCAAGTGATAATCGTGAGAAGGGAAAAACCCAAAGTGAGTACGGCTAGAATACCTTGGAATTCTAACTCACTATAAACAAATACCTGATGAGTGAAAGCTTTGAAGGAAGGGTTACGTGGGAATTGCAGTTACTTGGGAAGTGATGACCCTTAAACTCTTTCTCATATCAACATCTAAGTAGGGCCTCATGGTCTAAATCGTTCTTGCGCGACTACATTTTTTTGGTATCTTGATGGGCTTAATGTCTCAATCACGCTTGCGTGACATCAAGGAGTAACGCTTAACAGAAATCCTTACTAAACACCTTGTTTTTAGAGGCCAAAAACCCTTCTAGTTACTTGAGAAGGACAAGTTCGGATACTTGGAAGAGATACTAAGTTCGCCATGGGGAGATTTCCATGGGGACTGATGCTTGGCTGCCTTGAGAAGTGAGTGCCGTGGAGGGGAGCCCGTGGGGTCAAGCATCTATGTATTCTCCTTGAATCCCATAATGAGTCTACCTCTCAAGTACCTAATGTCCTTGCCTACCATAAGAAATGTGTGAATGAGCATGATTGTCTTGAGTCTATGTTAAAATATCTTGTCTTCTTTACTTGTCAAAAGTTGAATTGCATCTCATTTCAAAAACAAGACAAATTGATTCAAAACAGGGCTAAACACAAGAACATTTCATCCAACAAGATTCAAAACTCATCTTCAAACATGGTTGTCAAACATTTTTCAAAATATTGTCTCAACATTCATGTCACTTACATTTAGGTTCATCCTAGGTTGCATTTTGCAAAGTCATTGTCAATTACCAAGGTTAGGTTTCACCTAGGTCATACTCCTTTGCATATCAATAAGGGTCATCCATTTGCATATGTCCTCTTGCATTAAAGTCATACCATTGTCATACATTGCATACCCTAGGTCTCTTCAGTAAGCTTGGGTCATTATCATATCATATTAGGGTCACTTGCATATTAATTGTCCCTTTGCATATAGTCTCAAAAACTAGGTTTTGTCATACTTGAGTAATCCAAATCTTTGATACAACCCTAAGTCATTGTTAAGAAGTCTAGACCTTGTCAAACCTTTTGTCTTTTTGTCATCAATATCATTTGGTCAAACCTAGCTTAGTATCCAAGCATATAGGGGAGACATTTTCATTTTGTCCTTTTGTCACTTGGTCCTTTTGTCTTTTGAGGTCTAGACATCATTCCAATTTCCCAAGGGTCCCTCTCTTAGATTTGCATTCATAAGTTGTCAAAATTTTCAAAAACAACCAAAAACATAGATTGCATTTTCATCTATTCAAGTTTGCATTTAGTTGCATAGCATATATTATCTTTGAAAATTCCAAAAATATTGCATTTGCATAAGTGACCTGGCTGTTGAGACAAGATCAAAATCTAAAAAGATGGGCGAACCAATGTATCAACCCATGGACAACATAGCAAATTCGCAGTTTCAAACTAGTCAAACAATACAAATTGAAGGTTCATCAAACACATCTCTACCACCATATGGAACGGTTCAACTTGGACCACCTCCATTATATGAACCAGTATTTGTACCTATGAAACCAGGACATGGGAGTGTTCCACCAACTCCAAGAGGAAGTGCGCCTTTCAATTTGAATCAACCACACCTGCAACATGACATTAAAACTCAAACATTATATGAAGAACAAACTCTCTCACAAGGATTTGGTTCAGATCAAGGCTTTCACCAAGAAATGAATCCAAATATCCAACCAGATTCTTCATCCGATTTCGATACTTTTGATGATGTTGACATGTTCCTTCAAGATCCAAAGATAACAAAAAAGATGGATAAGTTCTTGAACAAAGTCTTTAAGATGTTTCCACAAATGTATCTTAACATGATGAGTAATGTGACCTCTTCAAGTGACCAAATCAATGTGCAAGAACAACAAAGCAGTGAGTTGTTAAGTTTTTCCCCACATCCAAATGAAGAAAATGCACAACAAGCAACTCAACCTACATTGATGAGTAAACGTGCTTCAAAGGCATTGACAGTGACTATTCCTCAGAAGTCACCATTTGAGACAATAAATAATCCACTAGTTAATGCAACACCTGTAACACAAGATCAAATGAAGAACACGCAAGTATTCACAGTTGTCCCTCAATAAGAAGTGGTTCCTTACATGCATAAAGTGGGATCAAAATCTAAGATGCAGGAAAGCTTCACAACTGGAATGCCTAATGTCACCAATGTCCAAAATAACTCCATGATGCAACAAAGTTCTTATGTCCCGTTAAGTTCAATATCTTTGCCAAACACTATTGCGACAAATCCTTCGATAATGGCGACACAAAGAGCTATGGATAGTGGTTTGCACCAACAACAATTGTTGTAACAATTGAGTAATATACAAAAGGTACAATCGAATGTGCAAACAAGTAATGTACCACAACAACAATTTCGCATTCGACAACAAATTGCAGCGCCTTCGGCACCATTACAAGTTAATGCAAACTTGCAACCATCACAATGGATTGGACAAACAACCCAACAAGTTAATGCAAGTGCTATACCCCATCCTAAGGAGAAGCAACGCAAACCATCTAAACAAAGTTTTTTACAAATGATGGGATATACACCATGACAACAATTGGCACAAAGTCAACAAATTCCAATCCGTCAGCCTCAACACCAACATGTGCCACAATATGTGCCAAGGCAAACAAGCTATCCTACTTCACAACCGCAATTGGCGCCTGTGCAATAACAACAACCTACTCAATTGCAATATCAACCTAGGCTCCAAGAAGCACAACAACAAGGTCGATATCAAGGCATAGCACAACCACAACAACAAGCGATGTACCAAGAACTTTATATGCCGGAGACACCAAAAACGGCCATTTCAGAGTATCAACAACCGATCGGAAATGCGATGTATCGACAAAGAATACCAACCGAGATTAATGATGGACCTCTAAAATCTGATACAATTGCACAACAACTTGAGAAGTTGCAACGAAAAGTTGACGCATTAGAAACTAAAGGAACGAAGAAGTTGTATACAGACCAAGATTTATGTCCTAATCCATTTGACAAGAGCTTATACATGCCTCCATTCCCTAAGCATTTTGAAGCACCTAATTTTGAGAAATATAAAGGGAACGACAATCCAAAAGATCACATTCATGCATTTTTTGCAGCATGTACTGAAGTGAGCTATGAGGACACCTATTTAATGCGATTATTTGCACGAAGTCTCACAGGACAAGCCATGGATTGGTATTCGCATCTGCCAGGAAATATAAAGACTTGGTCTGAATTGGCTCAAAAGTTTATATCTCACTTTGCATTCAACATCGACAGTGACGTGACCATGTCAGATCTATGCAATACCAAGCAAAAGCAAGGTGAACCATTAGTGACTTTTTTGCAACGATGGCGAAGCTTGTATAGTCATTCTTCCCTCGATATACCTGAAGAACAACAAGTGAATTTGTTTATCCAAAATTTGGTCCCAGAAATGATGTATGAGCTAAAATTGAAAAGTCCCAGTACTATTGAGAAACTCATTAAGAAAGGGATGAATATCGAAACGGCTCTTGTAGCTAAAGGAATCATTAAGCTTAACAAAGACAGTGACAACACCAATTATTCGGGGGATAGAAACAAATTTTGGTATAAGAACAAGAATGTCACTAATGATGGAGTTGTTGATGCAAGAGCGGTGAATGCAAATCAACCCCCATTCACGATCAAGAAATTGAGTGTTCCTAATATGTCAACTATGGAACAAAATCAAGCACCAATGAGCAATGTTACTCAACAGCCGCAATACCAATAGCATGCTCAACAACAGCACACTCAACAGTATAATCAACAACAAGGTCAACAACAAAACCAACAGCGCAAACCCTTCCGATCACGGGATGGGCCTCCTCGACAATTTACACCATTGGGAGAGCCTATTGAATCAGTAATGAGACAATTGATACAAGCAAAATTTATTAAGCTACCAGAAATCAAGGCAGAACCAGCGGTAAAACCGCATTGGTGGAATGATAATGCGTACTGTGAGTATCATCGGTCCAAAGGACCCAAAACTGCATCATGTTTCCAATTGAAACATATGATTCAAGATTTATTAGAGCAAGGAGTAATTGAGGTAGATCCACCCCATGCGACCTCTAACACTGACCATACTATTTTCAAAACTCCTTTGCTTGATCATGACAAGGGGAAGGCATCTTCTTCAAACTCTACTCAAACGGCAAATTATGCAAGTTCTGGTTATAATAATGTCATTAATTGTTTTCATGCGTCAAATGAGTATGTTTCTACTCTGAGAATAAAGGGACAAGATCCTTCTTGCGCAGTCACCGCTCGTCGATCCAAAATAGTCCTGAAAGGAGCTCCTGCAGCTCCTCCCAAGCCAACTCCTGCAAGTCAGTATAATCTTTTGGATCATCTAGGAAAGACACCTGCACAAATATCAATCCTTGAGTTGTTGAAAATGTCTCCCATGCATCGTGCAGTCCTAGATAAAGCTTTAATCGAGTCCACTGTCCCGATAGATATTGATGTTGACCAATTTCAAGCCCGGATTGGACATTTAGCTATTTCCCAAAATGTCACTTTTTCTGATAATGATATCTCACCTGATAAGCTCCCTCACAATGATCCTTTACACCTTGAAGTCTTTGTTCATAACTGCAAAATTCGACGAGTCTTGATAGATGGTGGAGCAGGTCTTAATATTTGTACTTTGAGAGTGGTTATTGGCCTTGGATATACAGAAAATGACATTGATGCTTCAAAAAGAATAACAATTAAAGCATATGATGATGCTGAGCGCCCATCCAAAGGGATAATTACATTGCCTATCAGAGTTGGTCCAGTGACAGAAAACACTTTCCTGCAAGTCCTCAACCTTGATCTCCCTTATAATATGATCCTTGGCCGTCCATGGATCCATGCAATGAAAGTAGTTCCATCCACCTATCATCAATGTTTAAAATATCCTTACAATGGAACTGAGATAACAATTCCGGGAGATCCTAATCCATTCCAATTTTGTGCTACTCTAAAGGATACCCCTCAGCAACAAGTCCCAGTCAATAGAGAGGCCAAATCACATAACTATGTGGATCCTAATCAACTGTTAGATTCTATCAAAGGAAAATTGAAGATACAAGACCAAGGATGTGGAGAATATTCAATGGATCAAACATTCCTCATCGGGAATTTACCAATATCTCCAAAATCATATGGCAAACCACATTTATTGCAAAAGGAACCTAAGGTCATTATTCAATATCAGCCTCCTACTACATTTATAAGATGGGGAGAACTTGACAAAGAAACTGTAGATGATGATGTCATAGATTGGCTTTATAAGGATCCAACTGAGACCCCACCTGTCAGATTGCCAGTGGAACGATACGGTAAAGGATTTACTATGCTGCAAAAGAAAGGATATGATGGTTGCAGTGGCTTAGGCCTGAACAACAATGGAAGGCTAGAACCTGTCATACCCAAGAGGCGACCTCCAACTTTAGGGTTAGGTTTTGTACCATTGCGAATTGGATCTACATCTACCAAAGTGCCCATGTGTAGAAAAGGGCGTGATTCTGACGATGAAATAACCTCTGAGGATACCCGACTCAAAACTAATTCTAATGAATGGGAGTGGAGTTCTTTTTCTTCTAGCTCCTATGCCCTCGACAATATTTTCATTGACCCTAATAATTTGCCTATGGAAGACAAACATGAAATAACTCATCTTCCTAAAACATGTCCTCATGCTTGGATAGAGACATTTTGGGATCCAAGCTCCAAATCCGATACAAGTAGTTCGGATAGTGACACCATAGATGTTCATATCTTTACCATATCAGCCCTTTCTCTCCTTACAACTGATGATGACATGCCCCTCATCTATCCCTAGCTTATCCAACATGACCAACAAGAACCGCTCACATTGGACTGTTTTCAAAATGATGAAGCGATTGCAGAATTCTTTGGACTACGGGAAGGCATACCACAAGGTGATCATAAGGTAGGATTTGCTATTGACCTGGATTCCACGGCATATTTTGGGGAGTCAACTCCCTCTTCTAGTCATCAAAATGAAAAAAGAAAGGAAAAAGTAAAAAATAGATCTTTGAGTGAAAACCGTAAGGCACTCTCTGATCATACAAAAGTCAAAATAAAAGACGTACCTACGGGTGAAAACCTCTCTGAGGCGCCCAAAGGTGGAAGAGTGGACATACCCCTATCAAGTCAGGACAAATCAACATTGCTAGTGGAAATGACCGAGGAAATCAATTTGGGTACACCTGACAACCCTAAGGTCATTCATTTTGCTGCTTCTCTATCACAACAGGAAAAAATAGATTTTGTCAATTTCTTTCTTGAGAAGAAGATCAGCTTTGCATGGTCCTATGCAGATATGCTTGGCCTAGATCCAAAATTGGTTCTTCATCATTTGCCACTAAAAGCTGATGCCAAGCCTGTCAAACAGAAACTTAGAAAGATGCATCCTCAAGTGGCTCTTTTGGTCAAAGTGGAACTAAAAAAATTACTAGATGTGGGCTTCATTAGACCCATTGATTATGCAGACTGGATTTCAAATTTAGTACCAGTTAGCAAAGTAACTGGGGGCATCAGAATCTGCACAGATTTTAGGGACCTCAATAAAGCATGCCCTAAAGATGATTTTCCATTGCCAAACATAGACATCATAGTGGACATGACGGCTGGATATGAGATGCTTTCATTGATGGATGGTTTCTCCAGCTATAACCAAATTCGCATTGCTCCTGAAGATCAGCATAAGACAGCATTCACCTGTGCTTGGGGTACCTACTGTTGGAATGTGATGCCCTTCGGTCTTAAAAATGTAGGCGCAACATATCAAAGAGCAATGACAACAATTTTTCATGATTTCATGCACACTTTGATGGAGGACTATGTTGATGACTTGTTATGCAAATCTGTCACTAGAGATAGTCATCTAGCCATCCTGGGCCCAATCTTTGACCGAATGGAGACCTACAAACTCAGGCTCAATCCAAAGAAGTGTGTCTTTGGTGTCACAGCTGGCAAATTACTAGGGTACATTGTTTCTCACAGAGGCATTGAGGTCGACCCTGCCAAAGTCAAAGCAATAATGGATATGCCTCCACCTTCAAACCTCCGGCAATTAAGAAGTCTGCAAGGAAAGCTCCAGTCAATTCGCCGCTTCATAGCTCAGTTGGCCGACAAATGTCATCCATTCCAGCATCTATTACATAAAGGTGTCGCTTTCAAATGGACTGAGCAATGTC
The DNA here is from genome assembly GCF_030272615.1 of Cryptomeria japonica. Taxonomy (NCBI): domain Eukaryota; kingdom Viridiplantae; phylum Streptophyta; class Pinopsida; order Cupressales; family Cupressaceae; genus Cryptomeria; species Cryptomeria japonica. The sequence goes on from NC_081408.1 coordinate 402,285,733, forward strand.
AATCAGCCTTTCAAGCTCTCAAAGAATATTTGCTGTCGCCGCCTATTCTAATGCCTCCAATAGAAGGAAAGCCATTTTTATTGTATATTTCTGCAACTGAAATGGCATTAGGAGTTCTCTTGGCCCAACAGGATGAGAATGGCAAAGAGCGAGCTATTTACTATATCAGTCGGACACTGGTAGGCTATGAGATAAATTATTCAACTATTGAAAGGGCATGCTTAGCAGTGGTATTTGCAACGCAGAAACTTCGACATTATATGCTAAGCCACCAAAAATTGTTGGTTGCAAAAATTGATCCCTTAAAATATTTGCTTAGTCGAGCAGCCTTGACGGGTCGCCTAGCAAAATGGGTCATGATTCTCAGTGAATTTGACATTGAATATATGGAGCGAAAGGCCATAAAAGGACAAGTCATAGCAGATCAACTTGCAGAGGCTCCTATTTCTGATGATCATCCCATGTTGACCGATTTTCCAGATGAATCAGTCTTTGCTCTCACATCCTCTAATGAATGGAAGTTATACTTTGATGGGTCCCATACCAAGTTTGGATCCGGAGCCGGCATCTTGTTTGTCACCCCTCAAGGTGATGCTATTCCAAAGTCCTACAGAATAACTTTCCACTGCACCAATAACATTGCAGAGTATGAAGCACTGGTTACAGGACTCCGAGTAGCAGTCCACTGGAATATCACGCATTTGCAAGTCTATGGAGATTCTCAATTAGTCATCCGACAAGTGAATGATGACTACGAAACAAAAGATGAAAAGCTTATTCCCTATAAGCACATGGTAGATTTCTTCAAGACCAAATTCACGGCTATCCATTTCAGTCAAGTTCCAAGAATGCAAAATAAGTTGGCAGATGCGATGGCTACGATTGCCTCTATGTTAAATATGCCAAACAATATGGACAAATGTGAATTTTTAGTTGAACAATTGATGGTTCCTTCTTTTGACATTCCGACAATAGATGTGATGTGCGTTCTTGTTGGTCCCAACTCCCCATGGTACAATGACGTATATCAATATTTGAAATCCCAAACCTTACCACCCAACCTTTCCGCTAACCAACGCCGAGCCTTTATCCGACAGACAGCCAAATATGTCATCATCGCCGACACCCTTTACCGCCGTTCCTTTGACCATACCCTCCTCAGGTGTTTGGATTCTGACGAAGCACAAACGGTTTTACACGAGGTTCACGATGGTATATGTGGAGGCCATTTCAATGGTCTAAGCTTAGCCAAAAGTTGATTCGTGCTGGGTATTATTGGCCCACTTTAGAAAAAGATGTTCATGATTTTGTTAAGAAGTGCTACAAATGCCAGATTCATGGAAACTACATTCATGCACCAGCCCAAGAGCTTCATTCTGTCATATCTCCATGGCCCTTTTCTCAATGGGGATTGGATCTTATTGGCAAGATTCACCCGACATCTGCAAATGGACACAAGTTCATCATTACAGCCACATAGTATTTTACAAAATGGATCGAGGCTATCCCCATGACTTATATCACGGGTGTCCAAATTTCAAAATTCTTGCTGAATTATATCATATGCCGGTATGGGGTTCCCCTTTCCATAGTCACAGATAATGGTCATCCTTTCAAGAATAAAGATGTTAAAGAGCTCTGTGAAAAGTTTCATATCCAACACCGTTTCTCCAGTCCATACTATCCACAAGGGAATGGTCAAGCTGAAGCATCCAATAAAACCATTATCAAGATCCTGAAGAAGGTTGTCAATGACGCTGGTTGAGATTGGCATGTACAGTTGAATCCAGCACTATGGGCCTATCGCACTTCTATCCGCACACCTACTGGCGCAACACCTTATTCCTTGGTGTATGGTGCGGAAGCCATTTTACCTTTGGAGGTGGAGATTCCTTCCTTGCAAGTTTCCTTGCAAGGAGATTGATGATGAGACACATAGAGTCTCTCGGCTGCATCAGCTTGAGATGTTAGATGAGAAACGTCAGACAGCTCTGACACATTTGCAAGCATATCAAAACCGTCTCCGTCGCTCTTATAATAAGAAGGTCAAAGGGCGACACTTCGAAGTGGGAGATCTGGTTTTAAAGGAAAACCCTAAGAATGCATAGTCTACTGACATCATCAAAGGCAAGTTTGAACCTAATTGGGTTGGGCCTTTCATAGTAACTGCAGCATATGGCTCGGGGGCATATCAGCTTGCTACCCCAGAAGGTGAACCTCTGTCTGATCCTATAAACAGCATGCATCTTCGCAAGTACTAGGCATAATTTTCTATCAGTACTTCTTCCAATATGATCTTGAAAAAATACAAAAAAAATCAAAAAAGAGAAAAAAAAAAAAAAGAGAAAAAGAGAAAAAATAAAAATAAAAATGAAAAAAGCAAGAAATTACGAAAAAAAAAGAAAAAGAGCAAAAAAGTAAAGAAAAAAATGATTCGCCCTCTAGTGAAAACCTGGCAAACAGGCGCTTGGGGCAAGTACCTTGGTGAAAACCTGGCAAACAGGCGCCATGTGTAAAATGAGATCGTTGCTCCGTCATCTATCATGACCTCTAAGCTATGCTTTCTCTCGGCTGGTTTCTCACGCTTATCTTTGTCTTAACCCAATGTTCTATTCCAGGCCTGTTCTTGGTCAACATCATTGTCTTGCATACTCCGGTTTCTTGTACATATGTTTTGGTCCCGGTCTATGTATGTCTTTCAAGATGCGCATTGGGTGTGTTTCCCTTGTCATGATCGATCACAGGAACTTTTGCATTTAAAAATGTCCTGAAAAAAATCTCATAAAAATTGAAAAATGTCCTGAAAAAAAATCTCATAAAAATTGAAAAATGTCCTGAAAAAAATCTCAAAAACATTGAAAAATGTCCTGAAGATCATAAAAATTGAAAAATGTCCTGAAAAAAATCTCAAAAACATTTAAAAATGTCCTAAAAAAATCCCTAAAAATCATATAAAGTCCTCAAAAATGAAAACAAAAAAATTGTAAAAACTCGAAATCCAAAACAAGCATTTTGCAATAAATGATCCCCTCTGTGCATAAGACAGATTACTGAGTATACATCCAATGACACGCGATCAACACAATGTGCTTTAACTGAAATCATGCATAAACAGATGAACCTTTTTACTCAAACCCGACATTCAAACTGATCAACATTGTCATATCAATCAACCGCAAATTTATTCGTCCTTGGCACATTATCATGGGTCTTATACAGGGTGTGGTATACTCGAAACCAGACTGTGTCCTGTCTTAGACGGGGTACCGCATGTCCTGAAACCAGACAACATGATTGTCCTATCAATGCTTTCAGCTTTTGACAATGAAGATCAAGATGTTTGTTTGATTTGTTGGAATTTGTGCATCTTATCTTTCTATTGATTTATCTTCGATCATGTTCCTATGTTGCTCGATGATGTCACTGAGTGATTTAGAGTGACCGGGATGGTTCACGGTCCTTTTCTTTTTGATTGTGATTGTTGTTTGTCTGTGATGTGTCTGTCTTTTGCAAAAAGGGTTGCATTTCAGCTCTGGCCCTCAATGCCATGATGCTACGCATCCATTTTGCTACATAAAAATAAAGGTTCTCACCTACAAAGTGCATTACTGAAAGCAAGTTTTTCTTCATCTCTAACTATTCTCTGTTTCATTTTCTTCTTACTAACATTTCTTTCATCCGGTCGGCTAGTCAGTTTGGTCTAGTGCTCTGATTTCCAACCATACATACTACATCCTGCATCCATTTGGTTAGTACATTTGCATTACATTAAGCATCATATCAAGCATTTTATCCATTTCATGTTATCAATGCATCAAAACACATAAAACAAAATATGCATCCATACATGTTCCACAATGGTACATAAACAATGCATAAGTCATCCATACATAGAAAGTAACATCAGTCATAACACATTTGCATCCCATCATATCGATGCATATCATATCATATATCACAATAATATCGGAGTACAAAAATTGGGCTGTCTGTCTTAAGTATGGCCCGCAAGCTGACTACAACATGTCAAACTACATAATGTCCACTGTCCATCCTAAGGAGCACGTGCCTCTGTCACTGGGTGCTCCCTCTATCCTCCTCATCCCTACCATGTCTCATGGATGATGTCCCTCCTGGTCCTGGCTGTGGTGGTCTCATAGGTCCACTCACCCCCATGCTGCTCAATGACCTCCGAGAGCGTGCCTTGCTCTCTATCCTCGATCGTGCCCGATATGAAGGTGCTCTCTGCTCTAGTGGAACTGCACCCTCATATAGTTTCCTCCAATGGTGTATCTCCTCTCTAGTCTCTACTAGCATCTGTGCCATCTCTCGTGCACTGGCATCCCGAATCGACCCAATATACTCAGTGACTCTGTGTTCCTCTTGCTGTGCCTGAGCAATTGCTGCATCTCGAGCCATTGTGAGTCTGGCTATCTCTGCTCTGAACTGATCCTGCTGTCTCTCTAATGTTGCAATATGATCCTGCTGACTCGCTATGGTAGCCCTGCACATCTCCATCTCCTCTGTCCTAGCTGTCTCCGGCTCTATAGGTATATCCTGCAATGCCTCCTGCTCGCCTGAATCTAGCTCATCCTCATCTCCGTCATCGTCATCCCCATCCTCATCTCCATCCTTGTCATCATCCTCATCCTCGTCCTCATCATCTCCCTCCTCCTCTCTTGTGAGTGGGAAGTCCTCCTGTCACCTCGATACTGGAATATCCGGATCTGTCAATGGCACTGGCCGCCATCGTGCAAACCATCTCTCATACTCCTCTATCATCCCAGTGTCCACCACATCTGATTCCCAATCCCACTGTCTCTGTTGTAGCTGTGAAAATTCAGCATATTCTATGTGTGGCTGAATCATACTCCCCCACTGACTTGTCTCTCTGTGAGATTGGGCAAAGTGTGCAGTCCTCCTAGGTACATCCATCCTCTCTCCAAACTGTCATCTGACCCTCTCTGGCAGGTACAACTCAATCACTCTCTGGCGATTCACTGGTCGCCCAATCAGGTACCTCTCTTGTCTACAATAAGGTAGCTCCTCACTGTCATCTGACCATCCCGGACAATCACGATATGGCCTCCATATGAACTCTCTCAGTCGGTCTAGCTCATGTCGCCAATACAATATGTATCCAAAAGGACCCTGTCTCAGTGCTCCACCATAATAGTACACATATGGTTGGTGTGGTACTACCTGTCTATCTGTAATCGGTCGACATATGGCTATGTGCTCAAATGCCCATACCTGTAGCAATGTGACTCCACAGCTCAAAGTCTGCACTCGCTGATATGCTATCTGATGCAACTGAAAATATAGCATAGCCAGTACACATGGTCCCCATGCATATACTGTCCCCTTTGTCGCCATCTGCTCTAGCACTCTTCCCCATCCAATAGGGAATCCATGTCCTTGTCTGTCTCCTGCTAGTAGACATGCCATCACCATAGCTATCACCACATACCGTCGATCATACTCTGATGCCATGGTCTCCCAGCCAATCTCTCTCTCGACGATATCCAGATCATCTGCGTCACACTCAAACAATCTGCACAATGCATCTCTCCCTGTCACTGGGTCATACTCTATCATCTCTCCATGAATCAGAATGCGGAGGATACGCCATACATCCTCCAGTGTCACCGTCGCCTCTCCGGTCACCAGATGGAATGAGGAGGTCTCTGAGTGCCATCGCTCTGCCAATGCGGTAAGCAGTCGTATGTTTGCCCTAATCTCGGGCATGAATGTGACATAGTATATCCCAAGTCCTACTAGTGTATCTTTGTCTGTGCTCCTGAGTCTATGTCGTAGCATGAAGCAGTCAGGTCGGTTCTGCCGCGTGATCAACGGATACTGTCGACTCTGCATCACAATTGGGGCATATTTTGTCAGTTTTAGGGTTTTCTCCTACAGGTTGCATTTCCTCATTTTCATGTCTAATCAGGGTGTTTTTCATCTAATCTGACCTATCCTACCCTTATCCCCTTTTTCCGGATCATTTGCATGTCATTTTGACCAAAATTAGGGTTTGCCTTGCACACTTGCGCCTGTGTTAGGTAACCTGCGCCTGTGTCAGGTAACCTGTGCCTGTGTCAGGTAACCTGCGCCTGTGTCTCCCTACACAAGTGCATAAGACCTCACACAAGCACAGGATTCGCCCTACACAAGCGCAAAAGTCAATTTTTGCAGTTCCTGTGGGCCCTGCAATGTCCCGTAAGCAATCAAAATTCATGAAATTGAAAACATGGGTTTTTGAGATACATACCGCTGCTCCTATGTCGTCCGGTCATCTGAATGTACATACACATTCCCCAAGGTGATCCGCCATTGGAATGTTCGCCATCTATCTGCAAGTGTCCTTGTCCAGAGCAACAAATCCTCCTCTTTGTCTAGTGCAAATGAGCTCTTGTCACTCTCTTGGTCCCATTTATAGATCTTTGTCAATGCATAGATGTACGTGCACCCTCTCCATCTTATGTTGGTCGTGGTCTTTTGTGTCTTCAATTCCTTGTCCTTCATGCATCCGGTATCCGATTGTCAGTCCGTTCGATCCTATCATTTTTATCGATCAATTGGCCTCTTTTCTACATGTTTCCGGCCAATTCCTCGAGGGGGCATGCATATGTCATTATTATTGTCTGGGGCATTCTCATTATTGTTCTTTGAAACAATGCTTAAAATCGCATTGTCTCAAAGAGGGGCAAAATGTAGACACATAAAAATGGTCAACGCTTGCGGAATCATACTTTGACATTTGCGCATTGCCTCATTTTAGGTTTTTTGCGTCGTATTAACATTTCTCCTATGATTCATACTTGGTTTTTATCATTTGCGAGCATCGAGTCATTCTTCTACATTCTTCAATCATCTCGCTCTCAAATTTGGTCTTGTCGACAACATTATCCAGTCATGATTTTGATCGATCTTATCCTATTGCATCAATGTGCGTGCTTATTTGTCATCATTTTGGACATCATCAATCTTAATTAGGGTTTTGTCCTCCTGTCAATCTTGCGATCGATCGTTGTCCTCTTGTCAATCTTGTCCTCTGGCGGTCGATTTATCATCAATTATTATCATTTTCAATCTTGTTGTTTAACGATCGATTTGTCATCGGTCATTGTCATGTTCGATCTTGTCATTTTGTGGTCGATTTGTCATCGATTGTGGTCATTTTCAATATTGTCATTTTGCAATCTATTTTGTCATCGATTCTTGTCCTCTGGTTCGATCTTGTCATTTTGCGATCAATTTGTCATTGATCGTTGTTTGTCTCAATTATGTCAATTTGGATCAATTTGTCATTGTTCCTCGTCAATTGGCGCATTTTCTCAATTAAATCATTTATCATATTGGTTATTTATCAATTCAAAATCATGATCGATATCAATTATCTTCAATCAAGACCTAATTGTCATTCTCGCATTGCTAATTCATCTTCTAGGGTTTCGTGATTTCATCATTTAACCTTGTGTGTCATTTCTTCCTTTAGGATTAATAAATTGTTTATTTATCCTAAGTCTTCTCATCGCAATTAAATGTTTATTTAATTGGCTAATTATTCCTCTTTGTGAATGAATTAATTAATAAATGAAAAATTATTGATTAATTCACTAATTTCCTAATTTTCATCATTTTCCTAATTCCTATTTTCCTAATTCCTCTTTTTCTAATTTTTCTAATTTCTTAATTCCTAATTTCAATTTCCTTCTATTTCTCTCCTAAATTCATGGAAATGACATAGAAATTTGTCATAAATTGTCATAAATCCTTGCATAGTAATTTGTCATAAATTGTCATAAATCTTGCATAGAAATTTGTCATAAACATGTCATAATTTGCTATTCTTGATTTGAATTTCCATTCGAATCATTATCATGCTAATTTGATCTTTTTCTCCAATTTGTCTATAAATTGGATGAATTTCTTCAATCAAACCCAATTGATCGCATTTTTGAACCCCTAATCTGACTATCAAATTTCTAGTCAATCACATTTCTAGTACTCTTGATCAATAATCTTGTCTACTTGCTTTCAATTATGTGTGTGCACTTGTAGGTGAGATCCACAACCAAAACCATTTGAAGAGGAAAGAAGAACAATGGAGCCGCATGAAGAAGCATTCAAATCATACCTTTGGTTTGCTTAATTTCTAGTTTTGAATGTTTTTATTTCATGTCTCTATTGAGTGTGTTTAGGATAGATCATTGCAATTGTGCTTTTGTGATTGAGCTAATGATTAGTATGTTTATATTGTTTGTGATGATTTCCTATTTCCTATGCTACAGATATATATTAGGAAAGGAAAGGTAATATTTTTAAAACATTTGAGTTTGCAAAAGATTCCTTTCACTAAATTTTCTTGATTGTCAACATGAATAGGTCTTGTCCCTTGAATAATAAAAGAACATGGTTTTGGTAAAACAACTGATAAAGGAGGGGGATGATTTTCATGATGGGCTTTTTTGTTTTTTTTTGTTTAAGGACATATTGAAGGACCAAACTGATGAATAGATGAAGAAGGACGATATATTGTAGGAAGGTTATGATTTAAATCACCACTATTCATGTCCACTTTTTTAGGTTGGGAAGAAGTATGCTTATCATCTAAAGCTTCATCTTTACACAATGTTATATTGTGAGATAGATCATGAATAAAATGCATAACATCATCTTGCCTCAAAATATATTGGTGATTAAGATAAGCTCTTGGAGAATAAGAAGGATCTAGAGTGATATATGTACTAAGATTAACATGTTTACCTTGTCTCTCTTTCACCAAATTATCTTTGTGAGAAGAGGATTCAATACAACTCTATAATATCACATCTCCATCAAAGAGATAATCTTTAGGAGTAATAATTATTTCCTCATGAATAAAAGATACTTTGGGAGAGGTACAAGTACGTTTCATTTCAATATCATCTCTAAGATTAGCAAGGGTTCCATTTGAAACATCTACCAAAACTTTTATGAAATCCAAATATTCCATTAACTTCTTTAAAAATATTACTATATAGCAACATGAAATATGTAAAGTTTTTAGAAATTACTTGAATGTAGGAAAAATCATTGAAACCCTCATAATGTAATAATTAAAGTTCTATGAATGAATGCAAGCAACATGAAGTGAAATAGATTATTATCCAACATATGATTTTGATAAAGTAGCTAATGAGCTATGTAATCACATGTGAAATAGAAAAACAATAATTCCATTATGAGAAATCAAATTTGATAACACCCAATCAGAAATATACAAAATGATAGAAGTGTCAAGTTCACCAAAATGTAATATTGGGAAATAGGTGTTCACTAGTTTAGCCATGTAAACAAGGAATGACCCTAATTCCAATTTTTATTATATTAAAAAGGGATGAAATAAATATATTCAACCCAAATGATTGAATGTTGATTGATTTATATTTCTCTCTTTGTTTGAGTTCAAAGTGAGCTATGAAAAGATGTAAATTGGATACAAGATCTAGGGCTAATGATGTGAAATTGATAGCAATCAACATTCACAAATAGTTCAAATTTTATATGCAAACATGTGTAAAAATTTGGAATTAGGAAGCTAAGAGGTTCTTGTGTCTAAAATCGAGGCTCAAAACTATCATACAATGGTGCTTTGGGTGATGTTGTCCTTAGGGTTTTGAATGCAGATAACTTGTAATTTCAAGATGAAGATGTTGCTTTGTGTGACCTTGTCCTTAGGGTTTCAAATGTAGATAACTAGAAAATTATCAGACATGGTTGCTTGGGGCGACCTTGTCCTCCACTTTTCATCTCTGCAAAAGTTGAACTTGTATGTCTTTGTCTATTCTACTTGAATATATAATTATTTCTTTGAATCTTGCCACCTGCACATGCAAAGGAGAAAAATGGTGTTGTGGATAGGGTTTGCCTAGGTCATAATCTAGGTTTGGAATTAACCCTTGAATTGAATTAAAATTGTTGAAGTGTTAGATAATATACCTCAAGCTTGCTGAAATTGATGAAGGTTGATGATGCAATTCTTTTTGAATGTGATCATAAGTGTTGATGCAATAACATGACATGACACGACAAGACATCAATTAATCAGTCATAAACACATGCTTGCATAAATATTTTTGTGATTGATTGATCCATGATGCCTAGATCTAAAGAATGCTTTCAAAGATATGGTGGGATGAAATGTCACCTTGATGCTTGATATGAGATGATGTGATTATTATGCTTAGATGATATCCACTAATGGATTTGTGATGAAGGATGTGATGCATTGATTTTTGTGATTTATGTGTATGTGTATGACATGGATGTATGCATGATGATTAGCAATGGATGCACATGACCTAGTAGATGGATGGATGGATATGCATGATTTGGATAGTGTATTGTTACGAATGTGATTATGCACGGTGAAATGTATATGCCTATAGATGAATATGTTATGAATTCTTATGAAGAATGTATTAACCTATCTATGATGCAAGATATGATGCATGAACATGATTAGTAATATGTGCATGGATTATGTGCTAACCCATTTGTGATGCAGGATGTGATGCATACGGTTATGCTCATGACAGATGCAAATACAGGACTATCATGATGATGAATGCACAAATTCTCTAGGGAGATTTGGCAAGGACACTACAATAGACAAAAGAAGCAGGGACATGTGCACATTCCCAATTATGAGAAATAACAGAAAAGAAACAGGCGAATGCAATGTAACGAAAAATGCAGATGAAGAGATCATGAAGCATGAGCACCCTTGGAATGGGTTGCCGATGTAGCAAACACTTATTTTGATTTATCATTGTATGTGATGCACTAGGATACAAGGAACCAAGGTGATGTCATAGCCAATGCATGGACTAACTCAACAAATAGACACAAAAGGTTAGTCTATCACTGCATAGAGTTACAAATAACTTTGCGTGAAATAATGATAGAAAAAACACAAGCAAAAAGATATTCCCCAGTGTAACATGAGATAGTCAAGACCTCATGAGTATACAACAAGGGACACATCAAGAAAACACACGCCAAGCAAAAAGAAAAGCAAGAAGATCACATCCCTAGTTTCTCTACTCCTAGCGTACCATGATATAAAGATTCATAGCAATCAAGAGGAAACAATATGAAGGAGCCCAAAAGGATAAACAAAGATAAAAAAGAATCAAAGTCAACATGAGTGCCTCAAATATATTTTGCCAAAAGGATAACTGACATATGGGATTTGATGTTGCCTGACTAGAGGAACTATACAAGACAAGATCAAAACTACATATAGTGGACCGACACTTATGCATGTGTAGCTATGGAGAGGAGATGAACATATAGAAACTTGGGATGAGAATCACAAGGCAAAGCACATAGATGCAAATCATAGAAGGATGAACGTATGTAGAAAAAGGTGTTAGGATTCCCAAAGATACTGAGAGGGGGGGTGAATTAGTATATGAACGGTATAGATATTTTCTTAACTTATAACATGAAAAGCATATTAAAATTGTGTACCGGTAAACCAGAAATAATGCAGCAAATAAGAATAACAACCACAACATGAAAAGCACACCATAACACAATATTTTAATGAGGAAACTCGGTGTGGGAAAAATCTCGGTGGGATTTTTGACCCACAATATTCACTTATTGGCCAATAAGAGAATATTACTACTACAATAGGGGCCTGCACATGCAGGAAGGCCAAGTGCCTAGAGCTCACTACTCAATTACAAAAGAAGTCACACTGAATTACAAAAATGGATTATACTAATCCAATGCCTTGTACTACTTTAGATTAGCATCTGCTATGCCAGATTCAGTACCGGTTTAAGCTCTTCTACATACATAAACCCTTATCCAATAATTTGCATAATAGGTCTACTACCTTCTATCTTTCGCATCATGCCCATAACATATATAAAATGATCTACAATGATCTCATACATATATGAGTCATATTACAATCTGCCATGTCGGCTTATAAAAGATTTTACAATTAATTACAAAATAAATTAATACAAAATTGTTATCGGCCAGGGTGCCAATAATCTTCCTTTTCGGTGCCGGTGTTCTGTATGTCGATGTAGAGTTTGTCGGTGCCGGTGCTTGTGTCTGCCTACCGATATCACATGATTGTGAGGTTGCCATCAATGAAAATACCTTCAATCACCTACAATATCTCATTGGAGTGTGCATTTTCCAACAATCTCCCCCTTTGGCATTGATGGCAACACTCATGAGAAAAATTCAAGAATGTATCAAAAATTGAAGTTCAAAAATCTTGCCAAAAATTGTACCAGATGTGTGCTCCCCCTGAGCAGATGATCTCTATTATTTGATTTTTCTCATCTCTACTACTCCCCCTTTGACATCAATGACAAAGGTTTTCATTCACTGTCAGTGGAGTCCTGCTTGGATTCTTGTAACCGGTGGGTTAGAATTTGAAATATATCTATCGAAATCAAATTTAAACAATTACTAAATGATTTGCTTTCTTTTAGTGCCTCTTGAGTTCTCTACACTATACTAGTGAGTATGTGCATTTTCTCTTCCGATGTCTTACGTTCGGGAACCAGAGCCTCAGAAATTTCTTTTTTCAAAGAAATGAGGTAATCTAGTTTGGGACTAAGTCTACATTTCAAGTCCTTTGCTTTATCCTTTATTCTTTCTTTGTCCTTCTCTAACTGCTTGATTTTCTCTTCTTGCTCTGCAATCTTCTTCTCTATCTCCAAAAATGAATCCGATGTACCTATCAGATTGTTAGCAATATTGTTAATCTTATCTTGTGCTTTGCTGATTTCCTTGTCTAGATCTTCTGTTAAAATATTTGTTTTACAAGAATCTCTATACAGTTTCTTGAAGTCAAGAATTATCTCTCCAAGTTCCGGTAATAATGTTTCCATTTTCTCCTTATTCTTCTTCACAATTTCCTCAAAGAATTTCTCTTTTTCTTTTACCATTCTTTCCTTGAATGTGTCCTCATTTATTTGATCAATAGTCAATATGTCGTCGGTGATGAACTTAGACAATGTCTAGTTGACTTAAAGAATATTTGTTATCTACAATACAATTTGGTGCTATCAGTTTAAGAATGGTAATTGTGTCATCAATAGCCTTATAGGCTTGTGCATTGCACCCTGTGATCTTCTTTATTGAATCCAATAAGACCTCTGTTACATTCGTAGGTCTGAATTTTGCCATAGAAGTACCAAATGTTTGTCCAACTGTCTTCACAATAGCCATGCTACCAGTTGTAGTAATTACCTTACTTGATTCGACCTCTGGTAGGTCAGTCCGTGTTTGCATTTCTACAAACAAAGGTTTAGGCTTTTCAGTTTTGGCTGGTGGCACTGTCTCTGTTTGAACTTGTGTCTCAACCTGTACCTGTTCTAGATTTTCCATCTGTATCTCAGAAGGTTTCTCTAAGCTCTCAACAACTAGTTTCTCAATCTGTGTCTCTATGTGCACTTTCAGTTTCTCTATTTGTACCTCTGTACTGTCCATTTTTTGTTCTCCTGACTATTTATCAGTTGTATCTACCGGTTTCTCTAATGGTTTACCAGTGGTATCCTGTGCCGGTTTCTCTAACTGAGTAGGTTTTTCTGTGTTTATATTTATAGTTTCATTTACCTCAACCTTAGCATCTGTAGCTAGTGACTCAGTAGCCACATCTGTCTTCTTGTCCTCAGTGGTTTCTCTGTCAACCACAACATTTACTTCTTGAGTATCTATATTCATAGTGTACAAAACTTCAGACTCAGGATTTGTATCTATATTCTTGAGTATCACCTAATTCCTCTATATGACAATGTATATACATCCTAGGGTCTTTAGCATATACTACTCCCTTAGGAATTTGAGAAAATGCACCTATGCTATCATCTTTCTTCGCTATTTCAAGAACCAGTTTGAATATGGGTCTAGGGCTCTTAATTACTTCAACAACATTAGGGTTTGTAATAAATTTAGGAGTGGATGAAGATGCCATGATTATAAATACCTCAAACTTCCTTTAGGATGAATGCTTTGATGAACTACTTCACTTTTTCGCTAATGAAGCCTTCGCTCGGGAATTTTCGCGCTCTCAAAGGTTTGAATGCTTGGTGAATGAAAAAGGAGCCAAAACACTTGCTTTATAATGTTATTTTCTCCAACTACCACATTTAATGCTTGCCAGTTAAGTCACAACTTAACTCATCTTCCGGTATAGAAGTAATTTCAACTTCTCACCATCAGTCGAGGGAATAATAGCATGTTTTTCATTTTGTTGCTAAACCCCCAAGGGATTTTCCTTCAATTAGATGAAGAGTCTCCTGCCAGTGGAGTGATACTCTGTTCTATTGGTGGAGGGGTATTCCCATCAACATTCTGATCTAACTTTCTGATCCATTGTTTTGAGAATTCTTGCTTTATCTCTTCAACCTTTTCTTTACCTTTCAAACTAGGACCTTTGTTATTTGCCAGTGGGGACTTGCTTCTATAAAATTTTGCAATATGTCCAATTTTGTTACAAGTATAACAAGTCACATTGTTTTTCTGAATAGCTTTCCCATATCCTATGTCAATATGTGTTCTGCATTGATTAGATAAGTGTCCAAATCTTCCACAAACATAACATCTTACATTCATTCTGCAATTTTCTAAGTTATGACCGACTTTGTTGCATTTAGAACATTGACCGGTGGGTGTATTAGTGTTCTGATAATTTCTAGATCTACACTAATTTTCTCTATGACCATACTTGTTACAGTTAAAGCATTTCCCATTGAATTTGTAAGCATTAGGTTGTCTTACCAGTTTGCTATGATCATGATTGTTTGCAGTACCGGAGCTTTCACTAGTTTCAAAGCCAAGGCCATTTGTATCACCATTAGGTTTTTGATTCCTTAGCATGTCAACAAGTTCTTCTGAAATTTTCTTGAATTTCTCCTTGTGTTAATTTGCAGCAGCCAGTTCATTCTCCAAGATTCCTTTCTGTCTTATAAGTTTAGTTCTGTCATTTTGTGTGTGCATCAATTCTGTCTTCAACATATCATTTTCATGACTGAGTCTTGTGTTTTCATTTCCAACATCATTTAGTCTTCTAACCAAGTCTTCTTCATTCTTCTTTCTATCTTCAATTTCTTTACAAAATCTCATAGTCATATCTTGGATCTCATTCTTTGTTGTACTGATTTCTTGTCTTAGCTTATTTACCAAATCATTAAGAGTTTCCTTTTCATCTTCCTCTTTCTACATCTTCTCACAAAGTTCTCTTCTTTTATTCCTTGCTATAGTGTAATTTTCTTGAAGTGCTTGAATGATATCCTGATCAGCCTTCAGATCATCCTCAAGTTTGATATTCTTCACCTTTTCTGCATCATAGTTTGAAAGAGCTATTTCTAATTGCTTTCTCAAATTTTCCATCTCTACTGGTGACAAGATCTTCCTCAAGTTGTTAGGCTTCTAAAAATAGAGGACCAGGCTCTGATACCAATTGTTAGGATTCCCAAAGATACTAAGAGGGGGGGGGGGTGAATCAGTATCTGACTGGTATAGATATTTTCTTAGCTTATAACATGAAAAGCATATTATAACTGTGTACCGGTAAACCAAAAATAATGCAGCAAATAAGAATAACAACCACAACATGAAAAACACACCATAACACAATATTTTAACGAGGAAACCCGGTGTGGGAAAAACCTCGGTGGGATTTGTGACCCACAATATTCACTTACTGGCCAATAAGAGAATATTACTACTACAACAGGGGCTTGCACATGCAAGAAGGCCAAGTGCCTAGAGCTCACTGCTCAATTACAAAAGAAGTCACACTGACTTACAAAAATGGATTATACTAATCCAATGTCTTGTACTACTTTAGATTAGCATCTTCTATGCCAGATTCAGTACCAGTTTAAGCTCTGCTACATACATAAACCCTTATCCAATAATTCACATAATATGTCTGCTACCTTCTATCTTTCGCATCATGCCCATAACATTTATAAAATGATCTACAATGATCTCATACATGTATGAGTCATATTACAATCTGCCATGTCGGCTTACAAAAGATTTTACAATTAATTACAAATACATTAATACAAAATTGCTGTCGGCCAGGGTGTCGGTAATCTTCCTTTTCGGTGCCGGTGTTCTGTATGCCGGTGTAGAGTCTGTCGGTGCCGGTGCTTGTGCTTGCCTGCCGGTATCGCATGATTGTAAGGTTGCCATCAATGAAAATACCTTCAATCACCTACAATATCTCATTGGAGTGTGCATTTGCCAACAAAAGTTACTGCTCTAGGAAAGGTGGATGAGAAGGGGATGCTGATGAAGGCAAGTAGTGAGAGATATCACGCCAGGTAAGGTGGATATGAGGAGCTAAGGGATAACAAAATTTCCCTT
This sequence comes from Cryptomeria japonica, assembly GCF_030272615.1. NCBI lineage: Eukaryota > Viridiplantae > Streptophyta > Pinopsida > Cupressales > Cupressaceae > Cryptomeria > Cryptomeria japonica. The sequence goes on from NC_081408.1 coordinate 402,302,134, forward strand.
TATACGTAGTGCCTACTTCTAGTGTTTCACCATGTGTACATGCCCAAGGCACCATGGAAAGTGGTTTTCATCATAGGACAAATTTATTTCTCTTTACTATATTTGTTATTTTTTCTGTTGATTTTTCCATTTTTTTTTGACATTTTCTAATTTTTTTGAATTTTTTGATTTTGGGACATGTGGTACACTAACACAAATTAGGCATAGAACTAATTAAGATGCAGGATATTAAGGGGATCACTAAGGGGTTCCCCTTCTCGAGTAGATAACTGATAGGCCCTTAAACCATATTGTGTTGTTACTACATATGGGCCCAACCAATTAGCTTCAAACTTTCCTTTCTTTTCTTTGTCTTGCTGATTCTGTGGATTTTATCGGAGCATCAGATCACCCACCTCAAATTAATGAGGGTGAAATATCTTATGATATTCTATTAAGCCTAGTTTTATGAAATTGCAAATGATCATATGCTATCTGACACTGTTCATCAAGAAGATCTAGCTGAGCTAGTCTTGCCACCCAATAGTCTTCATAAAAAACACTTTTAATGATATACGTAGGGAAGGAAACTTGACCTCAATTGGTACAACTGATTCTACACCATAGACAAGGGAATACAAAGTGGCTCCATTTGGAGTTTGGATGCTAGTGCAATATGCCCAAAGAGTAGGATTAAGGTGGAGGTGCCAGCCATGACCAATTTCATTGACAACCTTTTTGAAGATATGTAACAAAGTTTTGTTGGTTGATTCATCTTGGCCATTGCCTTGTGAGTAATATTATGTGGACCAACGATGTTGCATATGGAAAGTGGAACAAAGATCATGCATGTGTTGGTTCTTAAAAGGGGTCTCATTATTAGCAATGATGGTGGAGGGGAGTCCATATCGGCAAAGGATGTGGTATAGTATGAATCTGGACACTTGGACACTAGTGGTAAGGGTGAAGGGAATATATTCAACCCACTTAGTGAAGTATTCAATAGTTGCAATGATATAATTTTGTCCATTTGAAGAAGGGGGATGAATCTTACTAATGAGGTCAAGGCCTCATGTAGAAAAAAGGACATGGTGTTGTAATTGGTTGCAAATCTTGTGCTAGAAAATGAATTAGGTCTTCATACCACTGACAAGAGATATATCTTGACAAGTTCACAACAATCATGCTCCATGGTGGGCTAGTAATATCCCACCCTTAAGAGCTATTTGGCAAGAACATATCCACTCATGTGAGTTCCACAAGATCCAACATGTGCTTCTTTCATCACAAGATTATCTTCATTTGAATCTAAACACCAGCGAGGATGTCAAGGTAGCCCCAATCATATAGATTATCTCCTATAAGTGTAAATTGGGCACAACAATGGATGAGGTTTTGGTGATCATTTTGGGATATGTTAGGTGGAAGGGTACCATCTTCAAGGTATGTATAAATGTCATGGTACCGGGATGATTGGGGACCAATGATGTTGCACACCATTTCCATGTGAGATGTCTCAAATGCTAGTTGGGGAAGTTGTTCGACCAAGAACTCATATTTAGGGCTATCTGACTCGATGGTGAGAAGAGAACTGATAGTGGCCATTGCATCAACTACCTTATTTTGTGCCCTAGGGATATGATCAAATATGATCTAAATTTTTTGTTTGAGATCATTAACCATTCTATTTAATGGCAAGAGCTTGTCATCCTCAGTTTGGTACTTATCATTTACATGCATGATAACCAATTATGAATCCCCATAGACAAGGATATCTATAATTTTCCACTAAATAGTTGTTTTTAGATTGGTGAGGAGAGCTTCATATTTAGCAATATTATTGGTACATGGGAAGGATAACTTGAGACATGCATATTCAACAATATTATTGGTACATGGGAAGGATAACTTGAATGATTTAGGGATGAGATCCCCTTGTGGAGTTACAAATAGGAAACCTGCCCTTGATCCTTTCTGTGTATGAGAACCATCAAAATAAAGCTTCCAGGGGGTTGTGTTATGATTGTGCAGACATATTCATCCAGAAATTATATGACTAATGGATGAGAATCTACTAGGTGTGTTTCTACCAGTTGGTCTACAATAACCTATCCTTTGATGACAATATCAAACTCACTTAGTACCCTAACCCACTTGGCCATATGACCTACAAGATTTATATTTGATAATAAGTACTTCAAAGGACCAATCTTGCAGATGAGCTTGATGGTATGACTTAACATGTAGTGTTGGAGCTTTTACAAACAAAAGACAACAACCAAACTTGCCTTTTACATAGGTGAATAATTGAGCTCATACCCAACTAAATTCCCATTGATATAATAAATTCCATGTTCTTTCCACTAATCATCATGTTGGGAAAGGAGTTCCCCCACTACAACTAGAGTAACTTAGATGTAGACAAGTAAAGGACGACTTGGGATCGGTGGCATTAGGACCAGGGGATACACTAGATATACCTTGATCTTATCAAATGCTTTCTGACATTGGGCATCCCACTTGAACACTGTTCCTTTTTTGATAAGATGAGTAAATGAATAACATTTATCCATGAGTTAGGCGATGAGACACCTAACAAATTGTATCTTTCCTTTTAGATCACACAAATTATTTAGTGTCTTGGGAGGAGGCATTTCAAGTATTGCTTTGAGTTTCTTGGGGTAAACCTCTATGTAACACCTAGAACTGATAAAGCCTAGGATTTTACCTTAAGTAAATCCAAACACACACTTTTTAGGACTGAGACACAACTTGTACTTAGCCAGGAATTCAAAGGTTTGCTCAAGGATAGCTAGGTGTTCTACTCTTGTTTTTGGATTGCCTAATATGTCATCTACATAATCCTCCAAGGTCATGAAAAATCATTGTCATGGCACATTGATAGGTAGCACCTGTGTTCTTGAGACCAAATGACATGACCCGATAACAAAAATTTCCCCAAGGAGTGGTGAACATTGTTTTGTGCTAATCTTCCTTTGTAATTTTTATCTAATTATACCTTAAAAAACCGTCCATGAGGAAAAACATCTCATGTCCTACTGTCAAGTCGACAAGAATGTCAATGTTAGGAAGTGGAAATTAATATTTAGGATAAGATTTATTAAGGTCTTTGAAATCCACACACACTCTGATATCCCCATTGGGTTTAGAAAAAGGTACCATATTGGAGATCAATTTTGAATAATCAATTGGTCTAAATGAATTTGTCTTCTAGTAATTTTTCCAATTCTGCTTTGACCAATAATACGATTCTAGGATGTATTTTTCTTCACAAGTTTAGCATATGGATTGACAACCAAATGATGTACCACAAGATCAGGATCCAAGTTAGGCATATCTGCATAGGACCAGGTGAAGTTGATAGGCCAGTTGTGTAGGATTTAGGAAAAGACCTGAAACTATTTGTCAAATAGGAAAACAACCACATGAGTGATATGCGGATTTTTTGTGGTACCCAGGTTTATTTCTCTTATCTCATCTATGAGGATCGATGATCTATCAGGAGTATGCTTATCAATGAGAGGAGGAGGGGAGTCCTCAAATTTTGGCACCTCAGAGAGGTTTTCACTAGAAGATATACCATTTGTTTTTATTGGTCTATAGGTGCCTATGAAAGATTTTCACCATTGGACTCTTGATCTTTTAATTCTTTTTTACTTTTGTTGTTAAGGATTCCCTCTTCCCCGAAGTAACCTTAAGGATGCAAATTGTACACTATATTTTAAGTTGGATGATAATATGGTGCACACTCGCTTTCCCCCAGGAACTGTAGGAGAACCATGTCATTTTGGAATGTGTCAAGGTGTGCAATAGTTTGGCCCCAATCGATGAGTTCGAGATGGAAAAGTGGGAGTTCAATTAGGAGAATGGATGTGTCAAAGAGGGTGGAAGTGCCAAAAGTAAAGGATTTATCTATATCATCGTATGCTTGTTTGACAATCTCCTCAAGTATGTCTTCGCTATCGACTACAACACACTCATTATTTCTAGTAGTGCTTGTTGAAGTTGAGGCATCATGTGAGGGACATCCAAAACCAAGTCCTTGATGGTGTATATTAGGAGCTCGATCAATAGGTATTTTTATTCCTTGTTCTTCTTGTCAAAACCCTCCACCTTGGCAATCCAATTGATTAGTAGCTAATTTATGGCCTGCTGGATATTTCTCTTTGAAGTGATTAAGGTGGGTATCATTATCCACATACATATCTAAAGAGTCATTGGTTGATATCTCCTTCTATAACCTCACGATTGAGTTTACCATGAGATTGGAACATGGTGGAACCACACTTTCAGACAACAGACTCTTTGTTCTTATGTTCCTTGGTGGGTTTTTCATGGGCATGAGGATCTAGGGGCAAAACACCCACTCTGAAGTACCTTGTAGAGCATATTTGCCATATCTAGTGTCATTGATCTTGAGTTGGGAGAAGGAGGGTGAAATGGAAGTCTTCTCCTTGGCAGTAGTGAGTATGGAATCAAGGTCAACATATGAGGATGATGAGGAAGAATGAGAGGTTCCAATATTAATCCTCGAGCAATAATATGAATAGGGTCAAGAAGCCTCAAGAGCAAGGCAATAATCGAATAGTTGAGCATCACCATGAATGGTAACCTCACAAAATTGATATGGAAATTTGAGACATTGATGGAAAGTGGATGGGACAACCTGCATGGCATGGATCCATGGGCAACCAAGGAGGATGTTTAATGGAAGGTCAAGGTCAACGATGTGGCACCGTGTCTTGTTAACCATGCCCACTTAGATGGGCAAATTGATCATCCCAATTGAGATTCTCTTAGAATTATCATATGCTTTGATTGTGATGCATTTAATATGTATATCCATAATAGTGTACCCCACTTGAGTGACAAACTTCAACATGCAAAGATATAGGGCAAAACAATTATCAGTCAAGACCCGTTTTACCTTGTAGCTTTTGACAACAACTTTGATATTGAGTGAATGAATGTGATTTGGATCAGTAACCATAGCATTTAATTTGATGACAATAAGGTGGTACATGGAAGATAAGTGCACTACCATAGCCTATAATTGCATAGGGTCTATGTTTCTAGGAACACTGGTCTTTTATAGAGCATAGGTAGAGTGGGTAAATATTTAATTAAATCCAAGATAGAGATATATGTGAGAGTCTTCCCTAAGTGTTCTATTATATTTTACTGTGTAGAAATGGGAGCTTGAGGTGGGGTAGGAGCTTGGGCCCCAAGAACTGTCATGTGATTCCTTCTAGTAGTTGTTGCACATTGAGTATCAACTCCTTGGACGCAAATAATATTGACATGATCTTCTTAATGGGTAATGCAACCTATCATACTACTATAATCAAACAAGACGTCATTGTAATTAATATTATTGGTCATATGATATTGATCGACATTAAACATGCTAACTTCCCCTTGATGCTTGGGAATATCATCTTTATACATGCCTAGGTTCTCTATGGGTGACTTTCCTGTGACAAGGTCAACAATAATTTTCCCCTAATCTATGAGCTCCTGGACCAGGTAGTTGAGCTTCATGCATTTTTTTGTAGCATGACCCTTAATATGATGATATGCGCAATGTTTATTTTCCTTATACCAGTCAGGCTTAGGTTTGGATTCATCGAATAGTAGTGTTTGTAAATATACAACCATATTGTGCTACTCTATTCGCTTGAATATGACATCTAACGGTTCTCCCATTGGTGTGAATTGATGTCTTGGGTTATTATGACCAATTTGTTAAGGAGGAGTTTGAGAACCGGTGATTGCATTTGTCTAATAAGCTTGTGTATTTTGCGTTTGCGCTTGAGGGTTATGATAAGCCTAAGGTGGAATATTGACATGTATTGTTCATGAGGGATTGGCATATGATTGTAGTGGAGGATTGACACACACTTGTGGAGGTGGTGGCTTCACAACCAAGATCATTTAGACCATTTTGGAGGCAATGACCCCATCTCCCACAACATTCCTATTCTTTTTCCAATACCTTTGTTTGCCATTATTCGACTTGTCATAATACTCTTTGTAGAGTTTGATGATTCCTTTGTCAATCAAAGCCTCTTCCACCAACGGTCCATTTGACATGATGTCTTGGTATGTACTTGCATAGTTTAATCATATATGATGTGAAATATTTGGGTGGAGATTAGTGATGAATACCGGGACCAATTGAGTATCGGGCACTGTGCAAGGGAGGTGGATAGCAAGGGCTCTCTACCTTTGAATGTAGTCCAAGATCGAACATGGAGATGTCATTTTCTATGTTACAATGATAATGAGCCACAAACCTTTTTGATAAGTCTACGAGCATAGTGATTGTGCCAATTGATAACTCAAAAAACCATTCTAAGGAGGGTCTATTAATACTTTTAGGGAACAATCATAAGAGATAATTTTTGCAATACGCCACCTTTTGACAAGACATATAAAAATCTTTTGATGTGATGTCATGGATCACCCTTCCCCTTGTATTTATCAAACTTTGGTGTTTCAAAGTGTTTGGGGAATGCCATTTAGGTTATTGAGTTGTCAAAAGGATAGGGGCAAAAATCATCAAATTTAAAAACTTTCCCAGAGTTACTATCTTGTAGAGTTTTGAGAGTTTCCTTCATTCGTCCCATTCAATATTTGATTGGGAATGAATCGGGAGATGATGTAGTAGATTGAAAATTTGGCACTTTATATGCCACTTGATGTGAATGGACGTCATTTGATTGTTGTGGAGGGTATTGATAGCTTGTCACATTTTGATAGATATGGACATGTTGTTGGACAAGCAATGGTTGTTGATATTAAGGTGTACGAGTAAGTCACCGCATTCTATTGTTGAGTGATGTATTGCTACTAATATTGTTGATTTTGAGGTGGGTGAACCTATTGAGTACTAATATGAAGATAACTTCCCCTAGTATAATTAGGAAGTGATGTGGTCGATTGCGGATCATATAATGGGGGGTTCTGAATAGCACCACTTGATAGTTGATGAGTGTTTGTAGTAGCATAGGATGGAGGTGGCACTTGCAAGTAACCGAATTGAGGTTACACGATGACCATATATGTCATTACTTATGATTGATATTGGGGTGCATTGGAAACTTGTGGTATGGACTGAACACACGAGGGCATAGATGATATTTGTGCACTGATAGTGATGCCCCTAGTCATGACTTGCAAAATGGGTGGTGATAGATAGCTAGGCATGCCAGTAGTCCAAGCCGAGGCTTGTATGAATGATAAGTTCAAGGGTCATGTGATCAGATTAATCAAAGGGGTGACATGCACCACATTGGAAGTCATGGGAATTTGAACCATCATGGAGATCAAAGTGATAAGGTACGTAGATGGTGCAACAATTGGTGTGTTGTAAATAATTGCCCCTGAAGATGGAGGTGACACAAACCCTGATAAGTAGGCATAAAATAGTTGGTAATTCCCTCCAAGCATGCCCATAGGTGGTAGTCCAATTGATGTCAAATGAGTACTATACTGTGGTGGCAATGTTGACATTTGGACCTATTATTTGATTGGGAATGATAATGACAGGAGTTGTTGTTGGGTTGATTATGATGATATCGGGAGAGGCATTGTTGATGAGATAGAACCTATGGATTAGTAGTCATGGGTGTGACAAATGATGCAAAAATCATGCCTTGGGAAACCATATTCACAAAGATAAGATCCTTATGATTCTCAATAATCTCATTCACCATCTAAGAATTGCTAGGATTTTGGAGGAACTAATCAATGGGATTTATTCAAACATCAATTTTATTAGGTTGATTGACCATAGTCTCCTCTGAAATAGCTGGATTGAATGGATCATAACTGATAGGAATGTATTTTGACATAATAGGAGTGACACCAAATCAGGGTTCAGTTGTGAGTTAGAAAATCCTAGTCCAACTTATGAAGGTTGATGTTCTATTGCTTTCCTAGATCTAGACTGAGTGGTGATAGGCATGAACTACAAAGTGAAAGGAGATGATAGTGAAATGCAACTCTAAAGTCAAGGATTGGAATTTAATAACCGATTTGATTAACTTGATAAAAGATTTACTAGATGAGAGCAATGATTGAATAAAAAATAGACCGATTAGGAAATTTATACTCAAATTGCAGTTTGATGAGTCTAATTGAATGATTGCAACGCAAGAGTTACTCAAGAGGATGCAATCAAGCAACAAGATGAAGATCAATGTGAACTGAACCTCTGGCTTGAGGTGATAAAGTCACAAAGACACAAAATATTGAACTCTAGACATGATATAGTCAAAGAGCTTAGTGATAAAAGTCACAAAAGATGTACACTATACTGCAATTCTTGGATGCCCAAAATATGGAATAAGGATTGATTTTTGAATCAACTGATTGATTGATTTGATGGTGAAATAGATGAATGACTGAATGGCTAATCGATTGATTGATAAAGGGATTGACTAATTTGATAAGGTGACCAATCGAAATGATTAGCACTGAAGGACTGATTAAGCCGATTCAACTATACTTGATGACTGATTCAAGACACAATTGACACATGATATACCAATTGATGATGCAATTAGATTGATTAAAAGATTGATCTTTGCCTTAGGAAAAATGCAATGATGATGAAACTTTTGGAGATGCAAAATGATTATGGATGATTATGCTAATGCAAGAATTGAGATGATGACAACCAAAGAAATGAATCAAAACCTAGGATGAGACAAATCATGATGTAAATTGAGACCTTGGTAGACAATAATAATGACGTAAAATGGAATAAAAACCTACTTGGGAAAGAAACAAACCCACTAGACTAGGTAGATATACCAAAAACTATGCAAAATTGGGCAAAATAATGAGACAAATGGTGTTCCCACCACTTATGGGTGCAAATTCGACGTGTTAGAGTGTCATCTCCTGGCTCGTGGCAACAAACCTATGGTTTCTGATAGACTAGCAAATTCATGACTATGAAACTATGTTCCTGCCATTTTTGGGTGCAAATTTGCTACTACTCAATTTGTAAAATGATTGAGCAAGCAACAAAATTCTGGCCATTACAGGACTAAACAAACTGACTGGGAGAAAAACAATGTTCCCATCGTTACAAGGTACAAACCTCCTAATCCTGAGATTTTGACAAACTGACTTGGGAAAAATAACGTTCCTATCATTTTTACATTGTATGAACTGACTCGGATAAATGGTGTTCCCATCATTTCAGGGTGCAACCCTATGGTTTATGATTGGACTGAGTGAAAATGTTGATGTTTTAGATTGCAAACTCATTATTTTTGGACAATTTTAAGATGACTTTTTTCACAAAATATTGTGACACAAAAACACAATAAACATACAAGCAAAGTGTCTGAATCAACTAAAAGATGAAGGCCCAGATTAGAAAAAGTGATAATGTTTTACTGGCATGAACATGAAGGCAGATCAAGCACTTCACAACTTAGGCTTGGAAATAAAGATACTACTTTATGAAGCTCTTACAATAAAATATCTCAGATGTAACTAATATATAGAGATTAGGTGGTGTTTGTTCCCCTCCACGATATCGTCACACCTTCTCTCTTACCTATAAGATTCAAAAATCTATTAGGAATTTTTATCTCATTACAAAAATACATGAAGAGAATCTTTGGGGTATGATTTGCACTCCCTAAACCACAAAGCATGGGTTTTTGGCCACTACAACAAAGGTGTTTAGTCGTAATTCAGGGACTCAGTGTCTATCCATTTGGTGATGATGCACTTAAGAGCCCGTTTGAGTCCTTGTGAAAGGATTTTATGTATCTCACATGAATGTAGATACTGGGGGAATTGTCAGGATATGCTTCTCACCAAGAAGACTCAGGTTTTTACCTTAACCCATTTATATAGTGGATCGAATTGAGAGTAGCACTTTGAGTCGTTCTCTCTCACAGGCATATAGCACCGAGAGGTAGGCTCACTAATAAGATAGTACATGTTATCTTACACAAGTATAAGGTAGCCTCTATTTGTGTGTGTGAAAAAGTGGTCTGTAAGTTGCAAGCACAACACTTCAATTAAGTCATTAAATGCATGGTTAGTAATCAATAATCAATAAGTAAAAAACCATAACAAAGTGACTAATTTCCTTCTAAAAGATGTGAGTATAAGATTGCTCTCAAATTGTTATAAGCAATACTAGTGACTAGACTACACCAAGACGAAGGATTTAATCTATATGATATTAACTATATGGATACAAAATGGATGAATAATTCAAGCAATAATCAATTCAAGCAATAATGGATGAAAAATGGATGCAAATAATCTAAAAAGCACAATAATATTCAATGACTCTAGAGCGAAATTAGCATGATAATGATCTGCAAGCGTGTTCTCAAAAATCTCTAGGGTGAATTGGAATGAGAGCTGAAAAATGAATTTATAGAGAATTACCAAGAGAAAAGCTCAATTTAGGATTAATTGAAAATAGTTGAGAAATCGTGGTCAGTTAACCTTGAGATAGATTCCAATTATAGCTCAATTGAAATGCATTCAAATTAGAAGTCCAAGTTGCATTGGAAATAATAATAAATCAATTCCATGCATTTGTGATAAAAAAAGATAATTATTTTATTTATTCAAGAAAAGAGTCTTTTCAATGCAACTGAGCTTCTTTTTCTGAAAAGCTTTGAGTTCCAATTTTAGAGAATAATTCAATAAAATAATTTAATTGCTTTTCTGATTTCAAGTTCTAAATTTAGAAAAATAAATAATATCTCAAGTTTGAGTTCTCTCTCAATTCAATTCTTTTATTTAATTTTTAATTCAACTCTTTGTTTGTGATTAATTCCTCTTTTGTAATAAATTAATTCCTTTTGCATGATTAAATAGCAAATTTATTAATTAATTAAATATGCAAGGATATTTAATAAATTAAAATAGGATAATTGATCAAAATGATATTCTTGGAAATGATTCGATTAATTAAATAGATATTTAATTAATATTGAGTAATTGATTTGCCATGTGATAATTGATGATTAAAGAATTAATAATATGCTCAAGGTTGATTTAATTGCCTTTGGTTAGGACCTTGGTGATGTTGTCGAGATTAGGGGCCCATGGTTTAGATGACCATTTTTAGGGTATTACATTTGCCCCTCTTTGAATTAATGTGTGAGTAGCGCGTTGGTTCAAAGAATGTGTGATGTCTAGGAGATGCCAGTTCTGAACTTGAATGATCATGAACTAGATGAAGAGCAAGGTGCTTAGCTTGATTCAAAGTGACAAAGCTGAATGAAGTCTGATTAAAGTGATACCATTCCCGAACTTGATTAAACTTAGGAATGATAGAAAATAAAAGATACCGAACTTGAACTTGATTGATCAAGAAGAGAATCTTTACTGATCTAGATATTGATTGATCTAGATGCAATGAGTGATGATAAAAATCGATCTTGAACCTGATTGATCAAGACACGATGAAGATAAACTGTCCAGCTTGATCAAGAAACAAATACTGAACACCTGCTTAGATTGAGTGTGATCAAAGATACTCTTTAAACTTTTGATTGAGTTTAAATGAATAATCAGCTTGATTTGAAGTGATGAAACTGATTGACGTTAAGAGATTGATTCAGATGAAAGACAAATATTAGTTTGATTTGAAGCGATGAAATTGATATGCCCCTAGCGATTGATTCAATTTAGATAATTGAGAGATCTCAACTTGATGTGAAGCGATGAAGTTGAGATGCCCCTCAGCAATAAGAATTGATTTTTTTTAATTGGAAATATTTTGCTCTACTTTTGATGAAGATTTGAAAATTTTCTCGACTTGTGAGATGTGAGGTCATAAGGTCATGAGTATGCCCCCTCGGGAGTGAAATCGTAAGATAACGAGGGTACATTATAGGCAATTGTGTGGCGAAAATAAGTTATTTGAGCACAAATTGATTTTGAGGAATATTTGAAAAATTCGGTGTTGATGGATGAGTTGAGCGCCGAGTTGATCGTAAAGTTGATGTGTAGACTTGAAATTGATATTCAACGTTAAAATTGAGCGCAATTTGAAGAAAAAATGAGCATTTGATGAAAAGAGCGCTAAGTGGTCCAAATTGTGAAATTGACTAGCAAAATGATCTAAAATTTCAATTTTGATCCCGAAAATGGAATCAGAGTGGCCAAATTAGCTAAGGGTACAATTTTCATGTCCATCGGAGCAAGTTGAAAAATTAGGTTTTTGGCTATATATGGGACAAAAGTGTCATTTTCAAATCATTTTAACCCTTCAAGTTTGAAAATTCAAAAAGCCTTCTACAAAGAAAATGGTGGTTCGTACTCATCAGCATCGATTCAAATGCCAGAGACGTCATAATCAACCCCGAAACTATGAGCCAACGGTAAGTGATTGATGTTAAGCCTCTTTATGTTTTCAATTTTGAATTTTTTTGTTCATTTTTCAAGTTTTTCGCATGTGTGGGGTTGGGTTTCACGTTTTATTGTGCGAGATAGGATTCTGTCTCATACGAGTAACTGGTAAAATTTCTTTTGTCATTTAGGGTCATTAGAATTATCGTTCGGGACACACCCTTGTACCGTACGATGGGTCTGTTAAAAGACCATTTTGTCATGCGAAACCCAATAGTTTATCATTCGGGACTGTTTTGTCGTGCTACACCTAATCTTGTCTCGTATGAGATGCTACTACTCTATGTTTTGTGTTTAGGAGATAGTGAGCATTTTTAAAGATTTAAATGTGAAAATTTGATTTTGCATTTGACTTAGTTGGATTTGCTTGATGATTTACTTCTCTTGTAGGCTCACTTGGAATGTTTTTTGATGCTTCGTTGTTGGTTTTTTGCAGGTTCGATTACCTCCTATTCTCTTCAAATGCGTTTATCCTCCTACTATAACATTAGTTTGACATTTATCTGAAGTTGAGTAGGCTCATGTTGATGTATGTGGTTTGACCCATCTATTGAGATTGCCTGATATCCATGTGAATCACAGAATGCTCACGGCGTTGGTTGAGCGTTTTCACTCAGAGCATAACACATTTCATCTGCCGGTGGGGGAGTTGACTATCACTCCCGAGGATGTATATAGGATCCTCTGTATCCCTTTTGCTAGGGATAAGGTGGATTTTGATTCAGGGCACCTTCCAGGATTACAGGCAGCGAGGCATGTCTTCAGAGATCCTGACATTTTGACTCATTCCATTAGTTGGGACATATTGATGAGCAGGTACAGTGAGGAGTTTCCTCTGGCATGTGTTCTAGTAGGGGTCATAGGTTGTTTTTTGATGCCAGACAGAGGGCAATAGGGTTTCCAGTGCGGATGGGGTCGAATGCTAGAGAGATTGATAGAGACCCCTCAGAGACTTGGCTGGGGTTCGTGTTTATTGGCCCACATGTATCGAGAGATACATGAGATTGTGTATAGAGATGGGTGAAGCATGGCTAGTGGTGTATATATTTTGCAGGTGTGGGCTTGGGAGCACCTTCCAATTTATTGGCCCATAGTAGATGACAGTAGAGAGCCTAGGTAGCCGATTATATACAGGTATGCCAGATACATTACGTAGCCCCATCTGAGCAAGATAGATTTTTGGAGACATCAGCTAGATGACCTGATAGCCATTGTATGGAGACCATACATAGGCTTAGAGCCATGGGATGACTGGCAGATGGTTCGAAAGGACCTTTTTATTATGTGCCCTCTCATCGAGAGATCACAGACTATTGTGGAGCGATTCATCATTTTTCGAGTGATGAGGCAATATGGCCGGCCTTAGGGGATCTCATAGGAGTTTAGAGCATATTCGCATTATGCAGATGAGGAGAGATAGGGATGGTCTCCATGGTTGTCCTATGCTTTGGCGATGTAGGAGCTGACTGGTTTACATCGCCTGGGGTGGGATTATATGGATGATGTGGCGGATGTAGGGGTATTGCCCTAGTATAGAGATTGGTTTCAGTAGCATCCGTTCCCTCGATTCACAGATCTAGCAGAGTAGGATCCTCATATTGAGGATGTTGAGGATGATTCCCCCACATCGACACAGGGACAGGGACAAGGCCATAGGTAGGGACAGGCACAGAGAGCTGAGGCTCCATGGCGGAGTGGTGGTGATCTTGGTGCTAGCAATAGTAGGGTTCTAGCTGATGTTGGATAGAAAAGGGGTGAGGGTGGATCCATAGAGCATGTAGGAGTGAGATTGGGTAGGATTGAGGAGGAGCAAACAGCTCCGAGACAGGTCCGGCAATGGCAGGATGAGCAAGGTGGAGCTACAAGTGGAGATGGGGGTGGGGAGCCTGTGAGAGAGTAGGGGACTGACACAAGGTGGTCAATGGGAGAACGTCTTGCAAAGCTGCAGTCACAGTTGATAGTGGATCAAACTCAGCTAGCGGAGGGAGACCGACAGCTTGCCGAGGTGAGGGTCGAGCGTGATCGCCAGGTCACATCATTGAGAGCAGAGTCAAGAGTAGAGATAGAGGCTTTATGATAGGAGGTCCTTCTCTAGAGTAGTAGGGCAGACTACTATGTGGCAGTATATAGTGTCAGAGTTCCTGTTGCGTAACAGGTGATACCCTACTCATAGTATATGGCATGATCAAAGGGAGCTCGGGCACCTCATCAAGATCCCAGGCATCAGGATCCTCCTCCTCCACTAGGCGATGAGGGAGAGGGTGCTAGCTAGATTATTTCTTTTTGTATCTTGGATATTTTTTGTAGTCTATACGATTCTTGCTCCGATGGGAGTTTGTATATGTCATTCGACATCATTTTGTACTCTTATACTTGACATGATATATATATACAAGATCTGATTTGACTTCATCGTACTTGTGTTGATTCGTTTATGAGATGTCTTTTAAATGCTTTATTCTATATGTATGCATTTCTTTTCAATATGAATGTATGTAATGCAAATGACTATGGATGTCTATTTTGTGTCTTTCATATGCAAATGAATGAATGTGTAATGAGTAATATGAAATGTATGAGTAATGTTTCTATGCAATAAGATGAATGCAGATGAGTAAATAATGAAATGTATGAAGCTATATTAAATGTTATGTATGCAGCTAAAACATCTCAAAACACAAGTACTCGATCGAAGAAATGATGATAAATAGACCATTTAGTGTAAGAAATGATGATGATTTTAGCTCTCATTCAGAAAATAAAGAGATTATTATCATACCGAAATCACTCTAAATTCACAAGAATGTAGAATGATATGCAAAATGATATCTGAAATAATATGCAAAATGATATGCAAAATGCATCCTAAACCTAGTCACTAGATTTAAAATACTTAAGATTCATCACTGAGCATAACGAACACAACAAGAAAGTTAGAGTTCCTTTCTTTTTCAATGTACAATATTAATTATCTTGTCCGCAATGACCCCTTTTTTGTTCATATCCTTGGACAGATTTCGCAAAGACCCGAATTGCATCATAAAGAAATTCCCTCAAAACAGACAAAGAAATGATATGGACCTCCCTGTAGCATACAAATAAGCAGAGTCGAGGTATGTGAGGCGATTTCACCTTGTTGTAAAGGCTCTTATCATAGACACCCAACTAATTTATATGTTTCCAGATCATTGGGATCATTCTTACAAGCAGAAAACAAAGAAAATATTATGCCCCCAATCCTTGCTCCTCTTAGTCACAATAGACTTCCTTGAGTTACTCAAAGGGATAATAATCGAAAACCAATATAAAAGACAACACACAAAGAAAATTTTCATTCATAGCTCAAACTATTTAGTGATTGTTTACCGTTATGTTGTTTTGCTTGTTTACTTAGTGATAAAAGCTCTTTGGTAGTTAGGAGATAGGTGACTGACTTGGAGTGGACGACCAGGTTTCACTGACAGAAAGATGACTTGGTTGACACTGCTTAGGATATGTAATGTGCTCTATTTAGTAACCTAAGACTAGGATTCTTATCAGTTTCAAGTCATGAGGGTTCCAATGAACCAGGATGTCATGAAAGTGACTGAAAAATATGTACAAGCGAAAGCAAAAGATGCATGAAAGTAGGAAATGCCAACGTTGCGTTGATAGATGGAGCGCTTGAGTACAAGAGGTGCCTGTTTGCCAGGTTTTCACCTACTTGGCAGAGATTCATTTTTTTTTTACCAAGGTGCCTGTTTACCAGGTTTTCACTAGGGCAATTTATCTCTTTATATTTTTTTTTCTCTTTTTCTCTTTTTTTTTTATGATTTTTTATGATTTTTTTCATGACTTTTTCCAGCTATACAAGTTGGTGGTACAGATAATGTTAAGCAAAGAATTTCTTCAAGTGGATGGTGTTAATTGGTTCACGGAGCTATTCTCCTTCTAAATTTGAGAGTTGATAGGCACTAGAGCCGTATGCTGCAGTAACAATGTAGGGACCGAACCAGTTGGGTTCAAACTTCCTTTTATTGTTACGAAACTGTTGATTTTTTGGATTTTCTCTCATAACTAGGTCACCAACCTGAAATTCTCTTTGTCAAACTTTCTTGTTATATCCTCTAGACATTCTCTTCTAATACACTCTAAGATGATCAAACGCTACTTGCCGATACTCATCCAGAAATTCGAGCTCTTGCAATCTAGATATTCTATGATCTTCATCAGTAACAAGACCTTGCAAAGAAACTCTTAGAGATGGTATTTCTACTTCAATAGGTAGTACTTCTTCAGACCCATACACCAAAGAGAAAGGTGTAGCCCCAGTAGGTGTTCTGATACTTGTTCTATAAGCCCATAGTGCAGGATTGAGCTGCAGATGCCAATCCTTCCTGGATTTGTTCATTATTCTGTGCAAGATAGCTAGTAGGTTTTTGTTAGATGCCTCAACTTGTCCATTACCCTGAGGGTAATATACTGATGACCAGTGTTTCTTTATTTTGAATTTCTCACAAAGCTCATCTAGATCTTTATTCTTAAACTGTCTTCCATTATCAGTCACAATTGATGAAGGTATCCCATACTTGCAAATGATATAGTTTAGGATGAACAAGGTGACTTGTTTACCGATTTCTTTGATTAGTGGAACCACCTCTACCCACTTGGTGAAATACTTAGTGGCCGTTATGATGAATTTATGTCCATTAGATGATGCAGGATATATCTGACCAATGAGATCAAAGGCCCATTGCTGAAAAGGCCAATGTGTAATAAATGGTATGAGGTCCCTTACCGGGCATGTATGAGATTTCCATGTAGCTGACATTTCTCACAAGTATTAGCAAATTTTATGGCATCTTTTTCCATGTCTAGCCAGTAGTACTCAGGCCATAATAGTTTCCGAGCTAAAGTAAGACCATTCAATTGAGATCCACAAATACCTTCATGAACTTCCGATAATGCACGTTTAGATTCTTCAATTTCTAGACACCTAAGCAATGTACCGTCCAAACCTCATCTAAATAAATCATTAGCAATGATAACATACCATGAAGTATTTTGAGTTAGATTTCTTTTCTCATTTCGGGTAAGATTTCCAGGGATAATTTGGTTTTGTAGATAAGAGTAGATATGACTATATTGGGATGAGTCATGTCCAATAATAGAACAAACTATTTGGGTCTTAGGAGAATCATAGGTAGGGTAATATAACTCTTCCACCAAGAAATCAAAGTGAAAATTGGACTCCTGTAGGTCAGGTATAGATGCCAAGGTAGCCATAGCATCTGCTGCTCTGTTTGCGGATCTAGGAATCTGTTGGAATGATACAAAAGAAAAATAATTCTTAAAATCATCAACCATCATCTTGTAAGACATCAATTTCTCATCCCGAGTCTGATATGTATCATTGATTTGATTAACCACTAGCTGAGAATCTCCATAAATATACAATTTTGCAACCTTCCATTCAATAGCTAGCTTGATCCCGTTCACCAAAGCTTCATATTCTGCAATGTTGTTTGTACAAGGAAATAAAATCTTATAAGACTTTGGGATTGAATACTTCTAAGGAGTAATGAATAATATGCCAGCACCAGAACCATTTTGGGTAAAGGACCCATCAAAGAACATCTTCCAGGGTTGTTGAGTAAGGTGCATTATTGATTCATCTGGAAACTCTATGTGTGTTGGCATATGCACACTCCAATGAGACATTGTAGGTGATTGAAGGTTTTGTCATTGATGGAAACCTTATAATCCTATGGCACCGATAAGGCATTACACCGGCACTAGCAAGATCAGACTCTACACCGGCACTCAAACCACTGGCACCGGCAGAGAAAGGAAGCATACCGACACAGAGGCCGACAAGATTTTTGTTATATTATATTTTGTTTATTATTGTAAAATCTTTGTAAGCCGACTTGGCATCATTGTAAAATGACTCTTATATAAGAGAGATCATTGTAGAACATTTAAAAGTAAGTGAGACGATTATATTTAGGTGAAATAAGGCAAACCTATTATGCGAATTATAGGTTAAGGGTTTATGTAAGAAGCAGAGCAGAAACCGATACTGGATCTATCATTATAGATGCTATTTTGAAGTAGTACAAGATACTGGATTTATATAATCCATCATTGTAAGTTAGTGAGACTTCCCATTGAGCAGTGAGCTCTAGGCAGTTGGCCTTCCTGCATGTGTCGGCCCCTCTTGTAGCAGTAATATTCTCTTATTGGCCAGTAAGTGAATATTGTGGGTCACAAATCCTACCGAGGTTTTTCCCACACCGGGTTTCCTTGTTAAATCATTGTGTTATGGTGTGTTTTTCATGTGGTTGCTTTTAATTTTGTTTATTGCATTATTTCTTGCATACCAGTACACTGTTATAATATGTTCTACATATTTTAAGTTAAGAAATTCCATTCACCGGTTAGATACTGATTCACCCCCCCTCTCAGTATTTGTGGAGAATCCTAACAATTGGTATCAGAGCTTGGTCCTCTATTTTTAGAAGCCTAACAGCTTGAGGAAGATCTTGACACCAGTAGATATGGAAAATCTGATGAAGCAACTAGAAGTAGCTCTTTTAGACTATGATGCAGAGAAATTAAAAAATATCAAACTAGAAGATGATCTAAAGGTAGCCTAGGATATCATTCAGGCACTTCAAGAAAATATTACTATTTCAAGAAACAAGAGAAGAGAACTTTGTGAAAAGATGCAAAATGAGAATGATGAAAAAGAAACTCTTAATGATATGATAAACAAGCTGAAACAAGAGAACATGACAACAAAGAATGAGATGCAGGATATGACTATGACATTTTGTAAAGAAATTGAAGATAGAAAGAAGAATGAAGAAGATTTGACTAGAAGACTAAGTGATGCTGCAAATGAAAACACAAGACTCAGTTATGAAAATGATTTGTTGAAGATAGATCTGATGCACACTCAGAATGACTCAAATGAACTGATGAGGCAGAAAGAAGTCTTAGAAAGAGAACTAGATATTGCAAATCAACATAAAGAGAAATTCAAGAAAAGCTCAGAGGAACTTGGTAACTTGCTGAAGAATCAAAAACCTAAAGGTGACACTTTTGGAATTGGCTTTGAAGTTGGTGAAAGCTTCGGTACTGCAAATACACATGATCATAGCAAATCGGTAAGACAATCTAATGCTTATAAATTCAATGGAAAATGTTTTATCTGTAATAAGTATGGTCATAGAGCAAATGAATGTAGATCTAGAAATTATCAAAATATCAACACACCCACCAGTCAATGTTCAAAATGCAACAAAGTTGGTCACAACTCTGAAAATTGCAGAATGAATGTGAGATGTTATGTTTGTGGAAGATTTGGAAACCTATCTAATCAATGCAAAACACAAATCAGCATAGGTTATGGGAAAGCTATTCAGAAAAATAATGTGACTTATTATGCATGTAACAAGATTGGGCATATTGCTAAATTCTGTAGAAGCAAGGGATCACCGGCAGACAACAAAAGTTCTAGCTTGAAAGGTAAAAAAAATGTTGAAGAGGTTAAGCAAGAATTCTCAAAACCATGGATTAAAAAGTCAGACCTAAATATTGTTGGGAATACTCCTCCACTGGTAGAACCAATCAACACTTCACTGGTAGGACAAAGTAATACTCCACCGACAGGAAGCTCTTCATCAAATTGAAGAAAATTTTCTTCAGGGTTTGGCAATCAATGAGACATATGCTATAATTCCCTCGGTTAATGGTGAGAAGTTGGAAATTACTTCTATACTGGCAGACAATGATAAGTGACTACTTAACCGACATACATTAAATGTGGTAGATGGCAAATAAAAATTATAAATTTGTGGTTTTGGCTCCATTTCACTTCACCGAGATTTCAAACATTCGAAGAGCACAAAATTTGCAGAGCTAAGGGATTTTGAGAAAAGAGGCAAAGCACTTCAGCAATCAATCCATCCAAAGATAGAAAAAGGTATTTTCATGGCATCCTCCTCTACACCTAAATTCATAGAAAACCCTATAGTAGTCGAGGCTATAAAATGCCCTAGGCCCGTATTTCAGCTAGTTCTCGAGGTAGCTAAGAAAGATGACAATGTAGGTGCTTTTTCCCAAATTCCAAAGGGAGTTGTTTTCGTAGAAGATCCCCGAATATACATTCATTGCAACATAGAGGAATTAGGAGATGAAGAAATTAAAAGCATGTATAAGACTGTTATATGTGACAATTTCGATAATGTAAAACCTGAACATAAAATTGTTGAAACCCTAGGATTCACTAAAATCCTCTGCATTCCTGAATTTCCCAAGGAGGTGATTAGGATAGTATTAAGCAGGGTACATGGTTCATTCTTTTGGCTTGATTCAGTACACAAAATTACAAAGGAAGCTGTGAAAGCAGTAACAAGGTTACCTTCCACCGGTAATAGACCGGACAAGACTAAGAAGGTCTCCAATGACCTAGTAATGAACTTAACTGGTGCAACATCAGACAGAAGGTCTCTGAGAGTTAATGATGTGACCGATATAAATGTGAGATTTGTTAGCATGATTTTAGGGTACAAAGAAACTCATGCAAACAGCCTTAACTCAGTTTCCAATTTATGCATTAAAAGTGCTTATGACATGGTTAAAGACAATGTAAAAATTGATGTATGTGAATGGTTAAAAGATGAGTTGATTGATAACTTAGGCAAAATAAAGAAGGATAAGAAAAGAAATTTTAGATTTGGAAATCTACTTGTATGCTTGATGCTACACATAACCAAATAGGTTCCTGGTATAGGGAGTAAGAACCTTGGATTTGATATACCAGTAGGAAAACAGTTAACAGACCTATTCAATAACATGGGTGAAAACAAAGAAAAGAATATTCATGACTATTTTCAAGCACTAAAGGTTAGGATGAACAAAAGAATCAGACTATCATAGAAGATTGCCAACAAATACAAGGATGATATATGT
This sequence comes from Cryptomeria japonica, assembly GCF_030272615.1. Lineage (NCBI taxonomy): Eukaryota > Viridiplantae > Streptophyta > Pinopsida > Cupressales > Cupressaceae > Cryptomeria > Cryptomeria japonica. Next base: position 402,323,497 of record NC_081408.1, read on the forward strand.
TTTGTAATAAAAAAGGATGAGATGTGGATGGAAGCAGTCATCCCAAGAACAATTTGGGTAACAGAGATGGGTTATGAGACTGATGATCATATAATTGAGACTTATGCTAAAGCACTTATGGAAGCACCAAATGAACCAAAGGAAGAAGTATTTGGTAGTGCTGAGACAATAGAAAAACAAATTCAATCTAAGAAGAGAGTGAAAAAGGTTGAAGCAGTTGTGAGAAGAGGTTCTAGATAGGCTAAGGCTATTAAAGAAGATGTATTGAAACAAACCGGTATCACTGAGGATGAGTTAGGAACTCTATAGCCTAAGACTCACCTATCACCGGTAGCTACTTCTTCAGAGAGTGACATGCCTGCAACTTTCAAAAGAGTTGTAAGGAAAAGGGATCCTTCACCGGCATCCACACCTTCGCCTAGAAGGACTAGACAAAAACAACAGGCAGTGAGGTCTCTGGTTAGAAAGACAACACCAAAGAAAAAGTTGACACCAAAGAAGAAGAAAACTAAACAAAACATGGCCCCTCTTGACAAATTGCTATATGAAATCACAGAGGAAGGGAAACTCAAGAACATAGGAAAGGTCTATGATACACTATCAGCAGATGAAAAAGAACAAGTTGAAAACAGTGTTATTTTACACATGGACATCTATAAGAAGTTCTTAATGGAAGTGATAGATGATCTACCAAATGAATTGTTCAAAAGACTGGAAGAAAGAAGACAAGTTGTTGTAGAGCTTGACAAGAAAATCAAAATTAAAAAGTTACTTGTTGTTTATCTAGTAAACTCACCTAAGGAGATAGATGGCTTGATTGCAGAAGCCAACTGGTCAATATTCTCTATTGCACACCGACATATTGCATTAATGGTTGGAAGAGTGAATGAAGTAACAGAGGAAACAAAAAATGCATGGGACATATTTCTTGTTGAGGAAGAAAAATAGGAAGAGTATAGGAACCCCAAACCAATAAAGGTATACCAGAAGGAGAGAGACAAAGGAAAAGGAAAAGTTGGTGGACCTTCGAGCATCAAAGTAAAAGATAACTTATCCCCACCGCCTCAAATTACATCACCAGTAACAAATATTGAAGATCAACCGACAGATGAGAGTATGGACATAGAGGATAAAAATCCCAATCCTAAGGTACTATATACAGTTGATGTTGATATACAAAAAGTCAACATTGTGATAGACAAAGATATAACTGACAAGATAGATATGGCTAGTGAGCCACCAACAATTGACAACATTGACAATACTGAAAGAAAAGTTGAAGTTGATAACATAGAGCAATAGGTAGAGACTCAGACTAAGACTGAAACAGAGCAACAAATAGAGAGACAAGTAGAGCAACAGGCTCCGAAACAGGAACAGGTTCACATTGTAACAGTGCCACTGGCAACTAGAGAAGATCAAAACCATTGCTTAAAGAAATGGAAACATAGACTGACCTACCAGAGGTCACTACAAGCTTGGTTATTTCCTCCACCGGTGGAATTCATAATGTTGGTTCCTCCTCAATAGGTTACAAATCAACAAATGTAACTGAAGTACTTTTGGACTCCATCAAAAAGATAACAGATTGTAGTTCACAGGCTTATAAAGCTAGATGACACAATCCCAATTTTGAAGATGATAGCTCCTAACTGTAACATAGACAATAAGGATTCTTTAAGATAGCTTGACACTTTGTGTAAATACATCACTAAGAACACAGTGACTGTTGAGCAAATAAAGGAAGAAGCATTGAAGGATAAGTTAGAAATTGAAAAGCAAAAATTCTTTGAAGATCAGATAAAGAAGTGTACTAGGTAATTTGACACACTTCTACCAGAACTATGTAACTTACTGAAGGAATTTAAAATTATGTACAAAGGACAAACTTTTTGACAGTAGACATAGATAAGAAAATGAGCAAGGTACAAGAAGAAATCAATAAACTTGCTGACAATTTTGTTAACTCACCTGATACATTATCAGTTTTTGAGCAAAGGATAACAAGTTTTGAGGAAGAATTACTTAAGTTAGAAAGAGAAAAGGAGAGAATAGTAAATAAGGCAAAGCATTTGAGACTAAGACTAAGTCCAAGATTGGACTATCTAGCATCATTACGGAAGGAAATATCTGAGGCACTAGTACATGGACAGAGAACACCGACAGAGCATATGCAACACCTCACCGGTACAGTTCAAAGAACAAAGACAACAATAAAGGACAACAAGAAGTTTATGGAAATTATAAACTTGATTTTGGGAGATATTTTTCAAATTGTAACCACCTAGTTACAAAGTTGAGACTACATCACTACTAACATCTTGACAACTTTTGTCATTGATGCCAAAGGGGGAGTAGTAGTATGAGAAAATAACTAGCAGAAGACTTATCTGCTCAGGGGGAGCTCTTATATTTTTGGTAACATATTTTTGGAAATATTTTTGGATTATAGGTTTTGGATACACTTTTGAATTTTCTCATGAGTGTTGCCATTAATGCCAAAGGGGGAGATTGTTGGCATATGCACACTCCAATGAGACATTGTAGGTGATTGAAGGTTTTGTCATTGATGGCAACCTTACAATCCTATGGTACTGACAAGGCATTACACCAGCACTAGCAATATCAGACTCTACACTGGCACTCAGACCACCGGTACCGACAGAGAAAGGAAGCATATCGACACAAAGGCCAACAAGATTTTTGTTATATTATATTTTGTTTATTATTGTAAAATCTTTGTAAGCCAACTTGGCATCATTGTAAAATGACTCTTATATAAGAGAGATCATTGTAGAACATTTAAAAGTAAGTGAGAAGATTATATTTAGGCGAAATATGGTAGACCTATTATGTGAATTATAGGTTAAGGGTTTATGTAAGAAGCAGAGCAGAAATCGGTATTGGATCTAGCATTATAGGTGCTATTTTGAAGCAGTACAAGATATTGGATTTATATAATCCATCATTGTAAGTCAGTGAGACTTCCCATTGAGTAGTGAGCTCTAGGCAGTTGGCCTTCCTGCATGTGCAGGCCCCTCTTGTAGCAGTAATATTCTCTTATTGGCCAGTAAGTGAATATTGTGGGTCACAAATCCCACCGAGGTTTTTCCCACACTGGGTTTCCTTGTTAAATCATTGTGTTATGGTGTGTTTTTCATGTGGTTTCTTTTAATTATGTTTATTGCATTATTTCTTGCATACCGGTACACTGTTATAATATGTTCTACATGTTTTAAGTTAAGAAATTCCATTCACCGATTAGATACTGATTCACCCCCCCCTCTTAGTATATGTGGGAATCCTAACAATGTGTAGTCATTGAGTATCCTCAAGTGGTGCTTCAACAAGTTGATCAACAATCACCCGTCCTTTTATGGCTTTGCGTTCCACATATTCAATGTCAAAATCTATAAGGATCATTACCCATTTTGCCAATCTTCCTGTAAGTGTTTCTTTATTGAGAAGATACTTGAGTGGATCAATTTTGGCCACTAGCTTGACTGGATGTGCTAGCATGTAGTGCCTCAGTTTTTGTGATGCAAAGACTAATGCCAAGCATGCTTTTTCGATTATACTGTAGTTCATTTCATAAGACACCAATGTCATGCTGATGTAATAGATAGCGCATTCCTTTTTATTTTCATCCTATTGTGCCAGAAGTGCCCCCAGTGATGAATCAGTTGCTGATATATATAAGATTAGCGGTTTACCTTGAATCGGTGGCATCAATATTAGTGGATTTGATAGGTACTCTTTTATCTGCTAAAGATGTCGTTCACACTGCTGATCCCAATTGTATATTATTCCTTTTCTCAACACCTTTGTGAAAGGTTGAGCTTTGTCTACTAGCTGAGAAATGAATCGTCTAATGGATTGGAGACGTCCTTGTAGACTTCTCATTTGACTGATGTTCTTCAGAGGCGGAATTTCCATTATAGCTTGGACCTTCTCAGGATCAACCTCAATTCCCTTCTTTGAAATGATATAGCCAAGTAGTTTACTAGATGTCACTCCGAATGCACACTTCTTTGGATTTAACCGGAGTTTGAACTTTTCCATTCTGTCGAGTATAGGACCTAACTCTTGAATATGTGTTGATATTTTCATAGTCTTCACTAAGGTGTCATCAACATAATCTTCCAAATTATTATGCATCATATCATGAAAAATGGTTGTAACTACTCTCTGATAGGTCGCTCCTGCGTTCTTTAGCCCAAATGGCATTACATTCCAACAAAAGGTTCCCCATGTACAGGTGAAAGCTGTCTTTTCTTGATCTCCAGGAGCTATTTTGATTTGATTATATTTGGAGAATCCGTCCATTAGTGAGTACATTTCATACCCAACAGTCATGTCGACTATCATATCAATGTTTGGCAATGGAAAGTCATCCTTCAGACAAGCTTTGTTAAGATCTCTGAAGTCAGTGCAAACTCTAATAGACTTGTCTGCCTTTGACACAGGTACTATGTTTGAAATCCATTCGGCATAATCTATAGCTCTAATGAATCCAGCTTTTAGTAGTTTTTCTAGCTCAACCTTGACTAGCAGCGCAACATGAGGGTGCATCTTACGGAGTTTTTGCTTAATTGGTTTTACTCCTGGTGTAATTGAAAGATGGTGCATAATGAGATCAGGATCCAAGACTGGCATATCAGAGGACATCCATGCAAAGTTTATTTTCTTTTCTAAGAATAGCTAAGTGAACTCCTTCAATTCTTCTACTGATAGTGATTGATCTACATGAATGATGTGTGGTGTCTCTTGACTCCCAATGTTCACTGGCTGAGTTGGCTCAATCAATATGGAGGACCTTTTCTGGAAATGACTTGGCAGTATATCAAGTATCTCACCTTCAGGCACCTCAGAGAGGTTTTCACCTTTAGGTACGTCCTTTATTTTCTCTTTTTTAGATTCTGACACTGCCACAATGTGGTTTTCGCCATCAGATCTTTTATTTTTATTTTTCTTGTTTTTACGACTAAGATACTTGATATCCGCTTCAGTCATGTTTTCACTTTGTTCACTGGTGGAAGTGTCTATAGGTTTGACTACATTGAGATAATAGGCTAACGTATAGTCATTGGCAAAAGTGGGTATATTCATGGGCTGGTTTTGTAAAGTACAGTCAATCAATTCAGGATGTACTAAGGATAAATCTAGGATAGGTTCAAGAGCGTTCATGGTATTTTTATCATAGCGGTGGACCGAAAAGTTGAGTTCCAAAAGAATAACTTGCGTAAGTGTCTCGAAACTAGGAAGAGTCAAATCATGATTATTAAAGTTCATGTTAATATTTAGTTGATCTAATCTGATAGACATACTTGTAACATCGTTCACTACGCTAGAATGGATGTCATATCGTGGTTTAACAGTGATAAGATCAATAGACATATTTTCATTGTTTGTATCAACTGATTCAGAATTTGAGGCTGAGTAGATATTATCCTGAATAGGACTATCATCATAGTCATCATGTGAAGTTTCCGAGTCTTCTTCAATTGATTTAATAAGTATATGTATGGTATCAACACCAACATCTTTAATACTGCAAGTTCCTTCATATTGTGGTTCATTTGTCACTTGTATCTGACACACCTGTTGACATGATCTTGATGTTTCTGTGATTTGCTGTCATCTACTCCATTCAGCTTCTTCTAGACTGATAACTGGTTCTTGTTCTGTAGCTTCCAACTCTTCTTGTGTAGTGTTATACTTGATTTGTTCTATTTTAGGATAAGGGTACATAGATGAAAAGCTATCGGGTATTCTTCCTTCTTTTAGTCCTTGTTCATAATTTGCTTGTCTCTTTTGTCTAATTTCCTGTATTTCTTTCTCTAGTTTTATGCGTATCAACTCTTGAGTATTATCTATGACACTGCTAGACTCTTCTGGAGTTTCTATAGTGGATGTGTCTGAGAGGTGGTCACCCCATTCATACTTGTTTGAGTCAGTCTCTGAATCATCTACTTGCTACCTGCCAGTATATGTGACTGGAACTTTTAATGGTGCAAATAATTCTTTGATTCTTACTACTTCATCTCTTATATCCTCAGGGACCTTAACTTCTTGTATTATTGTAGCCGATACCATCAAAGCTTGAGCACTGACTATTTCTTCTTTCTTGACTACTGATTCCTCTTTCTCTTTTCTACACTTTGCTTTTGTTTGTTGAGTGTCTACTTCCTGTAATGTTAAAGGCAATATTCTTTTCTGCCACTTAGACTTAGAAACATGTTTTTGGTTTGATATCTTTTTCGGATTGTATCCCAGCCCAGCCTTATCATTTGTGGATTTGGTTTGTAGTTGAATTGGTTCAGTAATACCTTCCTTTTGTTTGCCCAAAGGACCAGTACCTGAGTACCCCATGCGTTGAATCATTTTGTAGCCAGGACAATAATGGTTTGAGGAAATCTCACAATGTCGTACCTCCTCATTTTGACTATCTTCCTTAAAGAGCCAGTTAAGAACATCATCTTCTTCTATTTAATCCACCAAGGAGGTAGAAGACTGTACAAAGAGACCATCATATATGGTATTCATAGCTGAAGTTTGTGTTCTCATAGCCTCAGATGGCTTGCCCAACTGTTTTGGTGATGGAGGGAGAGAAACTAATGAAAGTACCGGTTCTATCTTGTAGCCATCCATGCTGGTATTTGTAATCTTCAATCTCTTTTCTAAGTCTTTCATTAGTGCTTCTAGATCTGCATTTGGAGAGGTTGCCCTATTATGAGGCACAAAAGTATCTGCACCTTTTGTCAATGCATTATAGATGACATTTGTATCAGCAAAAATACTGACTTCAGCTCCGTTATAAGGAAACTTTAAACATTGATGGTATGTTGATGGAATTGCCTTCATTTCGTGAATCCACGGCCTGCCTAGTAATATATTATATGACAAAGGAATATCAAGTACCTGGAAAAGGACATCTCTTTCTATAGGTCCCACTTTGATTGGTAATGACACCAGACCTTTGGAAGTCCTTTCTTCTTCATCATAGGCTTTTATTGTTATTTTCTTGCTGGGATCAATGATATTTTCAGAGAATCCTAGTTGTGTAAGTAGATTGTAAGTACAAATATTCAACCCCGCGCCTCCATCTATCCAAACATGTTTGACTCTATGTTTGTGGGTCATGGATTCAATATGCAATGGTTGGTTATGTGGATGATTTAGTGAGTTATCATCTTCTTTAGAGAAGGTCAGATAGTGAGGTGAAGTCAAATGACCCACCATAGACTGAAACCAATCAATGTCTAAATCTTTTGGAATGTTAATGGTGAGCAATGCTTTGTCTAGGATCTCTTTGTGAGCAGATGAGAGTTTTAGCAATTCAAAAATTGAGATTTGAGAATTTGTTCTTTTCAACTGTTCAACTACGTTGTATCCAGAGGATGATGATGAGGTTAACCTTTTAAATTTGTCCAAGGTTGATTCTTTTTGTTTATTTGATTGGGCTGGTGAGTTCGATGTTGCTTTAGTCAGGTTGGAAGAACTAGCTCCTTGGAGAGTGACTTTCTTTTGAGAATGTGTGAGAGCTCTTTCATAGCGTGATTCATTTGGTTTATCTTGGACTATAATCACATTGCAATATTCTGAGTGGGAAGGCTCAATCATGTTTATAACATTGTCTTGACTGGCATAAGTATAATTTACCTTGGCACCTCCTTTGGTCTTTGAAGAATCACCTCGTTCATAAATAGGCAAAGGGTCTTTAAATGCTTTATGCTCTGCATTAGTCAAATGATTCCCAACAACAACTTTACCAGCGTCTATGAGATCTTGTATCTCATGTTTTAGCTTCATGCAGTTGTTTATGTTATGACCTTTATTCCAATGGAAGTCACAATATTCATTTTCTCTCCACCATCTTGGTTTAACTTCTGGATCATATGGTCTGGAGTTATCTGGTAGTGTTATCAAGTTGTTTGCCAACAGAGTTTTGAAAGCAGATTCATATGATTCTTCGAGAGGAGTAAAATCATGCTTAGGTTTGGAAGCCAAGGCTTTTCTTTGAACCATTCCTTTGTTTTCTTTGGTGGATTTTTTGCTGCAGCCTTAGCGGCTTTAAGTGCTTGTGTACCACTATCCAAGTTGAATATTGTGGATTTTGAGTTGGTTTTGACAGTGTCTACTACTCCATCATTAACAAAATTCTTGTTATTGTCTTTGCCAAACTTCCAATACTTGTTCTTCTCTTTAGAGCTAGATCCTGGTTTTGTTTCTTTCCAAGGTGTGATATCCCCCTTGTTTATGAGCACATCTTCCATTTGAATGGAATTATCTACCATTTTGGTAAATGATGGGTGTACTTGCATTTGTATACTATATTTCATCTTGGGGACCAAGTTATTGACAAATATATCCATTTTCTTAGAGTCTCGGATAGGTCGAGAATGCCTAGAAAACATCTTTCTCCAATGTTGGAGAAAAGTAAGAAGAGGCTCTCCTATTTTTTGTTTAGTATTGAAAAGCTCGATCATAGTCACAGGATGTCGAATTTTGTATGAGTACTATTGTCAAAATAGTTAGATTAGTTCTTCAAACATTTTTATTCCTTTGGGTAGACTTGAAAACCATTCCATTTCTTGACCCCCTAAACTCCTCGAGAAAAGGCGCATGAGGTACGTTTGATCGTGCATGAACTCCATACAGACAACACAAAACTCTCCGACATGATCTTGGTGATCTGAGGTACCATCATACTTATCAAATTTTGGGATCTCCACTCATGAGGGAAATGGAGGCATGTATAGATTCTTGTCAAATGGGAAGGGACATATTGTTTCTAGAGAATATTGTTTTGGGGACTTGTCCTCATTCTTCAGTTCTGTGACCTCCATTCGTAAGGCTTGTAATTGTTTGTGTACCATGAGTATAGGTGATTCTTTATTTTTAGTAACGAGTGTCTAAACATCATATCCAGTAGGAAGGTTAGCACCTTGTTTTGCTAGTTCTAAGAAATAGTCTTCCTTCTCTTGGGTCATGATAGCTTTCATCATTTTTCTAAAGTCTTTGTCCTTTTGACAGTCAAGGATTTCTTTTTCTGGAGGTTCAGTGTCTTCGTTAGCCTCACTTGATGATGAGGAATCATTATCATTTTTGGGAATGTTATTATCGTCCTTGAATCCGTCATTGTGTTCTGTCTCATATATAGTGGGAGATTTAGGCTCATCAAAAATTGGTTCACCTGATGACGATGGTATGTTAGTGAGTGGATCCTTTTCATAAAATGGATTGTCGGTGTATGAAAGGGGTATTCCTTTGCCTTTGGCTTCTTTCTTATGAGAACTCCTAGTTTGTGTAGGCATTTTTATGGATTAGTGCGACCTAAAGCTGTTTGTGATGCAGAGGTCAAGATCAATTTCAGAGCTAGTTGTTCAGTTAATGTATTGTTTGGGAGAAACAATTGAGATTTAGTCTAGTTTCAGGAATGATCTATCCTGTATAAGATGTTTATCTAAGTTGATTCTAAGCGTAGTTTAAGATTCAGTCTAGTTTTAGGAATGATCTATCCTATATAAGATGTTATCTAAGTGACTAAAAGATAGGTAGTTGATTGAACTAGCTGAAAGATAATCGACCAAATCGTGCAATGCAAATGGTAGAGGTACATTGTCTTGATCTATTTATGCTCAAGAAAATTGATAACCAGTATTATGTTCGCTGTAAGCTATATTTAGGCAAATTTGACTATTCTGTTCTGACAAAACCAGAGACTCATATGACAGGATTTTCTGAACCGGACTATAATTTAGTAGTTATAGGACGACAAAAGTTTTGTTTCGTACAATTTGTTGTCTCATACCGTACGACATATGGGTATGTGTAGGACGACAAAATTCTTAGAGCAGTTCTATTTTGTATGACACATGATACAGAAGCAGACGATAGATTAAAATGACTCGTACGACATAGGATCAGATCTAGGATGACAAATCAGAAGACTCGTACGAGACAGGATTAGGTGTAGCATGATAAATTATCAGAATCATACGACAATTCACAGGACAAAGCCTAGAAATTCTGAGTTTTTTTGATTGCTGAGTATGATAACTGAGTATAACCAATTCTGAGATGGACTGATTTTTGACTAGGATAAACTAGTTTCTAACACGGACATAGTTTCGACTTAGGATGGACTAGTTTCTAACAGGGACAAAGTTTCGACTTAAGATGGACTAGTTTCTGACATGGACAGAGTTTCAAATCATTGAGTTGTTTCTTGTCTTCTCCAATTTTTGGTATTTCAGTTTTTTTGTTTCAGGGATGAAAACACAGAAAACACGTAGTATAAATAGTGACTCCAATCACAACATACAAACCCTAAGGAATTTGGTGAGGAAAGAAAACCTTTGCTTGTAGACTCAGGTACACACCCAATAGCTAATCAGAATATGGCCGTTGAGTCTCACGCAATGGATTCTCAATGCTATATTATCCGACTCCAAATGCTAATGGGGGCATGAAATGACAAGTATCTTGGGAGAGTTACCATCTCTCTTGCACAAAGATTATCTCCCTTTCAGAGGTGAACCAGGTAGCTTCTAATTTTGAATTGGATTTAGTTAGGGATCCGTTCAGTGTGTCGAGGTATAAACTCAATTAAGAGGTCTCCCAGCCTTGAAAACCAAGGTTTAATATACCCGAAGGTACGGAGGAGAGCTATTCCCTAGCACTGTTGTTGACTTGATTTTCATCAAATCACATTTATTTTATAGTGGGTTGGAGTACTTGGCGTTTAGCTGTTCCCACTTAGGTCATTCCCCTCACACCGACCATAATGACTTTAAGAGTTTTTCAACCCCTCGGGAGGGCAGGCCTGCTAAAGATGTACAAATCTCAAACAAAGAAAAAGCCTCAAGGGTCTGGATTTCTGATTGTCTAGAAAAAGACGAGCATACTCTCCTACCTCTCAGAATCTTCTAAAAACACAAAAGATAGATTTGTTCTTTAACCAGATAGCAAGTTAGGTTCCTAAAAAATGAATTTAAAGAATACACAATGTTTAGTCGATTCTCCTTAGGCAACCTGCAAAGACAACGAATCAGTAGTCATATTGTCTTTGTGCGACAAGCATATTCTTTGACAAGCGTTCTGCAAAAATTGATTAGGCTGTGAAAAATTCTGAGATAGACTAATAAATAGTCAGGGTCAATCATCAGAATAATAAAAAAATCATGAAAATTTGCCTCTTTTTAAAAAAAAATTCACCAAAAAATACAGAGTCGTACGACAGTATAAAAACTCGTACGATAGAGTATCCTAGCTCGTACGAGACATGATTCCAGTTTGTACAACACCTACAGTTTGTCGTTTCAGCCTGTGGGAATTGTCGTACGAGATGTACAGACGAAAAATTGAAAAATCTAAAATCTGGAAAATAACAAAAAAAACAAGCAGTCAGTCTTGGAGGCCGAAAAATGTAGTCTTTGGCTCCACAGTGGGCGCCAAAGATGTGTGTGTGAAAAAGTGGTCCGTAAGCTGCAAGCACAACACTTCAATTAAGTCATTATATGCATGGCCAGTAATCAATAATCAATAAGTAAAAAACCATAACAAAGCGACTAATTGCCTTCTAAAAGATGTGAGTATAAGATTGCTCTCAGATTGTTATAAGCAATACCAGTGACTAGACTACACCAAGATGAAGGATTTAATCTATATGATATTAACTATATGGATGCAAAATGGATGAATAATTCAAGCAATAATGGATGAAAAATGGATGCAAATAATCTAAAAGGCACAATAATCTTCAATGACTCCAGAGCGAAATTAGCGTGATAATAATCTCCAAGAACGTTCTCAAAAATCTCTGGGGTGAATTGGAATGAGAGCTGAAGAATGAATTTATAGAGAATTACCAAGAGAAAAGCTCAATTTAGGATTAATTGAAAATAATTGAGAAATCATGGTCAGTTAACCTTGAGATAGATTCCAATTATAGCTCAATTGAAATGCATTCAAATTAGAAGTCCAAGTTGCATTGGAAATAATAATAAATCAATTCCATGCATTTGTGATAAAAATAGATAATTCTTTTATTTATTCAAGAAAAGAGTCTTTTCAATGCAACTGAGCTTCTTTTTCTGAAAAGCTTTGAGTTCCAATTTTAGAGAATAATTCAATAATTCAATTTAATTGCTTTTCTGATTTCAAGTTCTAAATTTAGAAAAAGAAATAATATCTCAAGTTTGATTTCTCTCTCAATTCAATTCTTTTATTTACATTTTAATTCAGCTCTTTGTTTGTGATTAATTCCTTTTGCATGATTAAATGGCAAATTTATTAATTAATTAAATATGGAAGGATATTTAATAAATTAAAATAGGATAATTGATCAACATGATATTCTTGGAAATGATTCGATTAATTAAATAAATATATAATTAATATTGAGTAATTGATTTGCCATGTGATATTTGATGATTAAAGACTTAATAATATGCTCAAGTTTGATTTAATTGCCTTTGGTTAGGACCTTGGTGATGTTGTCGAGATTAGGGGCCCATGGTTTAGATGACCATTTTTAGGGTATTACACTATTACATAGAGAAAACCCATTGTTCCTTAGAGAAAACCTGCCACTTTACTGATAAATGAAAATTTAACTAAAAATTAAAAGGAGGAAAACATAGACAAACAAGCAATCCCGTGACTTTTATATGCAAACCCACTATTTATACCCTCAAACTCACCATTTCTATTGTCAATTCCATTGTTTCATTGTTAAAACCGATAGAAAAAAAACTGAGAGTAAAAACTAGTGATTATACAGTCCATACAATGACGGGAACGTGTTCTTATTGTTTCAAGTTTCAATCTCGTCGTTTCACAGAGAAAACCCATTGTTTCTCCAAATTGATGTGGGGCTAAAATAACCTTTCAGGGAAGCAAAAATCAACCTGCATTCCCATGTTTTTGCCTGCAAGTGTCCAAAATATGTGAAATAACACACTAAAACAACAAAAAACGTGAGAAATGACCCATGAAGTGGGTCCCATTGGGCATGCCAAAAACATATGCAGAACATTGTGTGCTAAATAAAATGATTGAAATGACAATAAACAACCTAAGCAAGCATAAAATTCGACCTTAAGATTAGGACGCTAAAATGAAAAACTAGATGAAAGCAATGATAAACAATTAAGATGCAAACTCTAGATTATTCCTTTTCTTTGATTGTCCTTTGATTTGATGTGTGCTAGATCTACACTTCCAAGGGTTCTTGAAGAGGCTCCATGATTATGCAAAAATGCAAGATGCTAAGCTAATGGTGGATGCAAATGAATGTGGTATGAGTAATCAAAATGGCATTACGATGAAACAATTGCGAAGAAGTGGATGATTTGCAAAGAAAAATGAGGGAGTTAAATAAGATTTGATGGAGATAAGAGGAGGTTTGAGGATGTGCCACTTGTCTCACCCAAGGACAAGTGGAAATGCAAGGAATGACAAGTGTCCTTGAGAAGGGAAAGTGTGATGAGAGAAAAGGACAAATGTCACCAAGGACACATGTCTATTTTGGGAGGTAGCCACTCAAAATTTGTTTATTTTCCTAATTTCACAAAATAAAGAATATGCACATGATTTGGATAGGGTTGGTTGGGAGGATAAGGTTGGTTAAGAACCTAGGTTAGTTAGTGGGTTAGGCTAGAGGAAGGGTTAGATAGGGGGTTAAGGTTGGGAGACATGTGACCAAATTAGATTATTTGAATTATTTAATTCAAATAAAGGGAGGAAAAAGATGACATGAACTAAATAGAATAATTAAATTATTTTATTTAGTAGAAGAAGGACAAAGGGGGATTAATTAATTAAAACAATAATTAATTAATTGGAAAGGGATACAACATTTAATTAAATAATATTGATTATTTAATTAATACATGCAGATAAAGGAATTAGATTTTATTAAATTAATTAACCAAATTTAAGTGTCTACAATATACATACATACATATGTGTGTGTGTATACATATACATATATGTATATGTGTGTATACATATACATATATGTATATGTGTGTATACATATATGCATATATACATACACTACATATATGTATATATACATAGATACATATGTGTACATATATGTATATATATATATACATATGTACATATATACATTTATGTATATATGTATATATGTATACATGCATATATATATGTGATGATATGATGAATCAATAAGGATCTAGACAACTACTGAGAGTGGGGGGGGGGGGGGTGAATCAGTAGATAGAAAAATGACTTAACTTTCACCAAACTCGAATACAATCTCTCAAGTCAATCACTGAACTAACTAGTTCAAACACTGAACTACAAACTACAATAGCACTGACAATTTACTGATTTGACTAGCATATCAAAATAACAGTATAACAACTCTGAAACTCCCAAACCATTTAACCAAAACATCAAAATACTTTACTGAAAATAGTAAAAGAACATTTCAGATAACTGTCGGTCATCTTATCATAACTAAATGGATTTAACAGTTAAGCAAATTAACCATAGCAAACATAACCACAAAAACCATTCATCACTTGACAAAATGATTTTGATGTGGCAACCAAAATCGGAAAAACCATGGTGGGGATGAATACCCACAAGTATTCTAAACTCTTCTCAAGTTTGCCCTGTTAGGAGCCAAGCCTGTTAAAGCTTTACAAAATGTCATGTTAGGAACAAATCCTATTAGGGACCACCCAGTTAAGGGATTGACTATAATGCCTTGTTAGAAGCAATACCCTGTTAGGAGTAACCTCGATAGAGGATTTGAAATACAAGCTAATGGATCACCTCGTTAGAGGATTTAGATAGTACTAAGCCTGTTAAAGCTTACACAGTTTATGGATTTAACTGTTATAATTGTTAGAGAACAATAGGGGTTTGCTGATCTAGTAAATAGCACTACTCTGCTTGATCAGATCCTTTTCATGCTCTTATCTGCCTTTACACATACTGCAGATACTCCTTCTGGGTCGGCAATCAATCTCACTAACACTTAACCAAAATTGCCAACACTACAACAAAACAACTCATCGAACTTATAAGCAAAACAATAGGTCGATAACACATCACAAACCTAAGATCTCATAGAGATTACAAACAAATCGGTTCAAGTATGACCGTTAGATTACATAGAAATCATCAACACATTGTTCAAGACAACCTCGACCGCTCCTTGATCACCACTCATCGATTCCTATAACTCATCATGCGATTTCCTCTTCATGCAATGTACTTTTCTCATTCCCAAGATAAAATCATTATCTCCATGTGCCAAAAACCACTTGAAACTCATCACATACAACATGCATACGTGGCATAATCATTACCGATCACCATTTGATCATAAATCAATATAACCGATTCACCAAGCTCCATCGGTTAGGGTTTGACACATCAATAGGTAGGGTTAGTGGTTGATCTCACTCCTTCTTAAGTAATGCTGATTTCCTTCACTTGCTCAACTACTGGTTGCAAAACAACATCATTACCAGTTAAAATTGACATGAATGACAACACAATAGTTCATCAATGCAATCTTCAATCAAATACCAACAATATGTATATACACATACACATGTATGTAGATATGCATATGTGTGTGTATACGTTATACACACACATATATATATGTATGTATACATGCATATATATATGTATGTGTGTGTGTATATATATATGCATATGTATATATACATATATATGTATATATGAATATGTGTGTGTAGTATATATATACATATATGCAATATATGTATACATATATGTATGTATACACACATATACAAAGGCATATACATATACATATACATATATATACATATGTATATATATGTATAATATATTCATATACATATACATATACATATACATATACATATACATATACATATACATATACATATACAGTTCTTCTCCCCATTTGACAATAATGCCAAAGTGAAAGTAAAACATATAGTGTCATACTTCATTGTTCCACATCAACAATCTACAACTTGATGCTCCCCCTATGGAGTAGCTCCACTCTACATCAATCTGTTTCAAGATTCTTCAATTAGCTCCAAGACTGATGTCTTCCACATCTTCTCAATTGACCTCATGTAGGGGCACAACCCCTAGCTGACCTCTATGATACTCAAAAGTAGTCTTAGGCAGAGGTTTAGTAAAGATATCTACTAGCTGCTCCTTAGTAGATACATGCTCCAATAATACATCTTTACTCTGCACTTTCTCCCTTAAGAAATTATATTTCAGCTCCATATTCTTGGTTCTAGCATGCAACACTAGGTTCTTTGAGATATTTATTGCACTGGTGTTATCACATAAAATCTTTACTGGTTCTGTGATCTTCAACTTGAATCCTTCCAGAATGTGTTTCATCCAAATTTCCTAGGTACGTTTCATATACGCTGCAACATATTTAGCTTCAGCAGTGAACTGTGATATACAACTCTGCTTCTTGCTGCTCCTAGATACAAGTCTTCCTCCAAGAAAGAATGCACCACTAATTGTGCTCTTCCTGTCATCAAAATTTACTGTCCAGTCTACATTTGTATAAACTTTCAAATCAAACTTACCTACATATGGATACCATAATCCATAATCAATAGTACCTTTCAAATATCTGAATATCCTTTTAGTTGCAATCATGCGTGTCTCCTTAGGGTTTTTCTAAAATCTAGCAACTAATCCAACTGTATGAGCAATATTCAGTCTATTGTGAACAACATAATACAGTTTCCCTATCATTGATATGTACTCCTTTTCATCAACGGATGCAGAATCATCCTCCTTAGACAATTTACAACCTATAACCATTGGTGTCCCAATTGGTTTACAGTCACTCATTCCAAATATCTTCAATACCTCTTTCACATATTTTGACTATGTGATAAAAATACCACTCTTCATCTGCTCAATTTGCTAACCTATGAAGAATTTTATCTCTCCCACCAGAGACATTTTAAATTCACTTTTCATTTCATTTGCAAAGTCATCACTCATGCCATCATTGCCTCCAAAATTGATATCATCCACAAACACTTCACTAACCAGTATCTTATCTCCTTCAGTCTTGAGATATATATTGTTATCTTCAATGGTTCTCTAGAAACCTATCTTCATCAAGTGTGGATGTAGTCTTCATACCATGCTCTTGGTGCTTGCTTCAAACCATATAGAGCCTTGTGTAGTTTACACACCATATCCTTTGCATCAGTTAAAGCATAACCATCTGGTTGTTCAATATATACTTCATCTTCTAGTATTCCATTTAGAAATGCTAACTTCAAATCCATCTGATATACTTCGAATCCCCTATATGTTGCAAATGCAAGTAGATTCCTAACATCTTCCAATCTAGCAACTGGTGCAAATGACTTGCCATAGTCTTCTCCTTCTTCCTGTGCATAACCTTTACATACCAATCTTGCTTTATTTCTGACTACTACTCCATCTTCATTTAGTTTATTCTTGAATAACCATTTAGTACCTATCACATTTTTGTTCACCATTCTGGGTACTAGGGTCCATGTATTGTTCTTCTCAATCTGGTCAAGCTCCTCTTCCATAGTTTTGATCCATTGATCATCTCCAAAGGCTTCCTTAGCAGTTCTAGGCTCAATAGTGGAGATCATGCAAGAATTCTGACCAATTCTTCTTCTGGTCAACACTCCAGCATCTTTATCTCCAATAATCTGGTCAGGATTATGATTGAGTCTCACATACCTTGGAATGCCATGATCATTATCTTCAGGTTCTTCTTCCTCACTATCATTATCATCCTGTTCTGTTTGAACTAGTACTACAACATTCACTTCACCAACTTCTAGCTTCATCGGTTCTGGTTCCAAAATCATAATGTAAGGTTCATCTTCCTTCTTCTCCTCACTGGTTTCTCTTGAAACTTCAGGACACTCATCCACTCAGACATCAACACTTTCAATGATTCTCTTTGTCTGGCTGTTGTAACATTTGTAGGCTTTACTCTTGGTGGAGTAACCAAGATAAAATGCCTCCATCACTCTTAGCATCAAACTTACCAACATAGTCACCTCTCTTGATAAAACATTTATTGCCAAAAATCTTAAAATAACTGATATTAGGTGATCTACCATACTAGTATTCATAAGGAGTTTTATCCTTACCTCTTTACCAATATCCAGTTCATAGTGTATATAGCTGTGCTGACAGCTTCTCTCTAGAAATTTTTTGCTACACCTCCTTGTATTAGCATCATTCTAGCAGCTTCAACAACTAACCAATTGTTCCTCTCTGCAATACCATTCTGCAGTGGTGTCCTAGGTACAGAAAGCTGCCTCTTAATTCCATTGTCTTCAGAATATCTAGTGAATTCCTTAGAAGTAAATTCACCTCCTTGATCAGTTCTCAGACACTTTATCTTCTTACCACTTTCCTTTTCAGCTAAGGCCCTGAATGCCTTAAACTTAGTAAAGGATTTTGTTTTGTCTTTCAAGAATGTGACCCACATCATTCTTGAACAATCATTAGTGAAGATCATAAAATATCTATCACCTTGAATACTTTTAGTCCTTATTGGTCCACATAGGTCTGTATGAACCAAATCTAATAAATATTTTGCTGAGAAAGATTTGCTCTTAAAAGTTGAGGATGTCATCTTCCCTAACTGACCTTCCTTACACAAAGCATTCACCAATTTGTCGAACTAAGACAAACCTCTTACTGACTTGGACTTACTGACTTTGACAATGTTATCAAAATTTATATGATAAAATCTCTGATGCCAAAGCCAACTATCATCTACTTTAGCAATTAAACAATTGTTGACTTTAGGATTTAGGTGAAAAAGGTTACCTTTTGTCTCCTTGCCAGTTGCAATCAGTTCACCTTTGCTCCCATAGATTTTGCACATTCCATTCTTAAATTTCAATGGATAACCTCTATCATTTAGATGAGCTACACTCAATAGATTGTTCTTTAATCCTTCAACCCAATAGACATCATTTGCATTGCTCTTTCTATTAAGACAAATGGTTCCCTTTCCTTTTACCATGCAGGATGAGTCATTTCTAAATCTCAAAACTCCTCCATCAAATTCCTTCAAAGTAAGAAATTTACTCTGGTCATCGGTCATGTGGTGTGAACAACCACTATCTATGATCCAATCATCAGAACTATCCATGCGAGAAAGTAATGCTTTCTGATCAGATGTCTCCTCTTTAATGGCAACAAAGACAATGTCTTGATTAGCATCTCCCTCGGATTCCTCATTAGTGATACCACCATCAACTGCAATGAGGCAATCTCTTTTGCCTTTTCCTTTGTACTTCTTGTACTTCTCACGTTTATACTCATTGTCACCATTAGGACAATTAGCTGCAATATGTCCAATCTTGTTACAAGCAAAACACTTCAAAGGTAATTTACCTCTATACTTACCGGTACCTCTGGGTAACCACTTGGCCAACAATGCTTCAAGTTTGATCAGACTGTCTTCATCATCAACTTCTCTACTGGATCTAGACTCATAACTATGACTAACACCTCTACTTTTCCTCACAGGTGGGTTAGAAATTGAAGCTCTAAATACAGATTCGTATTTCTGAGCACTACCATCATAACCATATAACTCAAATGCAGTAAGTTTACCAATGATGGAGTCAAGAGTTATCTTTGTTTTATCAATATACTTTAGCTCCTGAATGGCTGCAACTCGGATACCGTAGACCGATAGAAGGGTTCTCAATACCTTACTAACCACTATGGCATCCTTCACTTTACCACCAACACTCTTGATCTCACCAACTATCTCCTTGATCCTCTGACCATATTATTGAATATTCTCACCTTCAGCCATCCACATGTCATCAAATTTACCTCTAAGACTCTCTTCTTTGGCAATCTTCACATACTCATCACCGCTATAGATCTCCTCAAGTTTCTTCCACACATCATAAGCAGTGTCTAGACCATGGAAATCAACATACTTTGAATCAGACAAAGAACTAATAATGACCTCCAATGCTTGATTACTCTCTTGTTGCTCTTTCTTTTAATCATCAGATAGAATCCCACTAGGTGCAGTATATTGTGTAACAACATGTTCCCAGTATTGACTTCCTACTCTCTTGATATATATTTTCATCCTCTCACTCCATATTCTATAGTTTTCCCTATTAAACTTCAGACCTTGTTTCTTCATCATGTTCTTCTAGATCTTCACCTCAAGCTATTAGGATTAGACACTAGAGGACCTGAAAAGATTTGATACCAATTGATGATATGATGAGTCAATAAGGATCCAGACAACTACTAAGAGGGGGGGTGAATCAGTAGATAGAAAATTGACTTAAATTTCACCAAAATCAAAAACAATATCTCAAGTCAATCACTGAACTAACTGGTTCAAACACTGAACTACAAACTACAATAGCACTGACAGTTTACCGGTTTGACTGACATATCAAAATAACAATATAACAAATCTGAAAATCCCAAACCATTTAACCAAAACATCAAAATACTTTACTGGCAATAGTAAAGCACATTTTAGATAACTGTTAGTCATCTTATCATAACTAAGTGGATTTAACAGTTAAACAAATTAACCATAGCAAACATAACAACAAAAACCATTCACCACTTGACACAATGATTTTGATGTGGAAACCCAAATGGGAAAAACCATGGTGGGGATGAATACCCATAAGTATTCTGAACTCTTCTGATGTTTGCCCTGTTAGGAGCCAAGCCTGTTAAAGCTTTACAAAATGTCCTGTTAGGAACATATCATGTTAGGGACCAACCGGTTAAGTGATTGACTATAATTCCCTGTTAGAAGCAATACTCTGTTAGGAGTAACCTCGATAGAGGATTTGAAATCCAAGCTAATGGATCACCTCGTTAGAGGATTTAGATAGCACTAAACCTGTTAAAGCTTACCCAGTTAAGGGATTTAATTGTTGTAATTGTTAGAGAACAACAGGGGTTTGTTGATCTAGTAAATAGCACTACTCTGCTTGATCAGATCCTTTTCATGCTCCTATTTGTCTTCACACATACTGCAAATACTTCTTCTAGTTCGCCAATCAATCTCACTGACACTTAACCAAAATTGCCAACACTACAACAAAACAACTCATCGACCTTATAAGAAAAACAATAGGTTGGTAACACATCACAAACCTAAGATCTCCTAGAGATTACAAACAAATCGGTCAAGTATGACCATTAGATTACATAGCAATCATCAGCACATTATTAAAGACAACCTTGACCGCTCCTTGATCATCGCTCATCGATTCATGTAACTCCTCATCATGCAGTTTCCTCTTCATGCAATGTACTTTGCTCATTCCCAAGATAAAACCGTTATCTCTACATGCCAAAAACCACTTGAAACTCATCACATACAACATGCATACGTGGCATAATCATTACTGATCACCATTTGATCATAAATCAATATAACTGATTCACCAAGCTCCATCGGTTAGGGTTTGGCACATCAATAGGTAGGGTTGCTGGTTGATCTCACTGCTTCTTAATTAATACCGATTTCCTTCACTTGCTCAACTACCGATTGCGAAACAACATCATTACCGGTTAAATTTGACATGAATGACAACGCAATAGTTCATCAATGTAATCTTCAATCAAATACCAACAATATGTATACACACACACACATGTATGTAGATATGCATATGTGTGTCCATATATGTATATATACATATATATGTATGTATACATGCATATATATATATATATGTATATGTATATGCGTGTACACACACACACACACACACACACATATATATATATATATATATATATATATATATATATGTATATGTGTGTGTACACGCATATACATATACATATATATATATATGCATGTATACATACATATATATGTATATATACATATATGAATGTGTGTGTGTGTAGTATATATATATATATATATATATATATATATATATATGCATATATGTATATGTATGTATATATATATGCATATATGTATATATATATATATATATATAAATACATATATGTATGTATACACACATATACAAATTCATATACATATACATATACATATACATGTATATACATGTATATGTATATGTATATATGTATATATGTACATGTAGATATACATGTACATATATACATATACATCTACATGTATATACATGTATATGTATATATGTACATGTATATATACATGTACATATATACATATACATGTACATATACATATACATGTACATATACATATACATATTGTAGACACCTAAAAATGGTCAACGCTTGCAGAGTCATACTTTAACATTTGCGCATTGCCTCATTTTAGGTTTTTGCGTCGCATTAACATTTCTCCTATGTCACGCACTTGGTTTTTATCATTTGCAAGTATCAAGTCATTCTTCTATCATCTCGCCTTCGAATTTGGTCTTGTCGACAACAACCTTCAGTCATGATTTTGGTCGATCTTTGTCCTTGTCAATCTTGTCATATTGCGATCGATTCGTCATCGATCCTTGTCCTTTCCAATCATGTCAATTTGGTCAATTTGTCATTGATTTTTGTCAACCAATCTCAATCAAATAATTTATCAACACTGGTCATTTATCAATTCAAAATCATGATCGAATCGATATCAACTATCCTTTGTCAAGACCTAATTGTCATTCTTGCATTGCTAATTCATCTCTTTAGGGTTTCGTGATTTCATCATTTAACCTTGCTTATCATTTTCTTCCTTTAGGATTAATAAATTACTTATTTATCCTAAGTCTTCTCATTACAATTAAATGTTCATTTAATTGGCTAATTATTCCTCTTTGTGAATTAATTAATAAATGACAGATTATTAATTAATTTACCTAATTTCAAATTCCTAATTTTCATCAATTTCAATTTTCTAATTTTCTTAATTCCTAATTTCAAATTCCTCCTATTTCTCTCCTAGATTTATGGAAATGACATAGAAATTTGTCATAGAATTGTCATAATCCTTGCATAGCAATTTGTCATAGACATGTCATAATTTTTCTATTATTGATTTGAATTTCTATTCGAATCACTATCATGCTAATTTGTGCATCTCTCCAATTCTTCTATAAATTGGATGATCTTCATCAATCAAGGCTAATTAATAATCCCTAATCAGACTATCGAATTTACGCTTCTAGTACTCTTGAGCTTTTCATCAATGTCAATCTTGCTTTCAATTGTATGTGTGCACTTGTAGGTGAGATCCACAAATCCATTTGAAGAGGAAAGAAGAACAATGGAGCCGCATGGAAGAAGCATCCAAATCGTCATCTGGTTTGCATGATATTTGCTTTTGAATGCTTTGTTTTTTATGTCTCTATTGAGTGTGCTTAGGATTAGATCATTGCAATATGTGTTTGTAATTGAGCTAATAATGATTAATATGTCTTTTTATATATGCTGTGATGATTTCCTATTTCCTAACGTACACATATACATGTATATGTATATATATATATATTTGTACATGTATATGTATATATTATACATATATACATATATATACATATGTATATATATATATGTACGTGTATATGTATATGTATATGTGTGTATACATACATACATACATACATACATACATATACATACATATATATACATACATATACATACATACATATACATATCTATACATACGTATATACATATACATACATATACATATATATATATATATATGTATATACATATATATGTATATGTATGTATATGTATATACGTATGTATATATATGTATATGTATGTATGTATATGTATGTATACATATATATGTATGTATGTATATATATGTATATGTATATACATACATACGTATATACATATATATATGTATAAATATATATACGTATGTATATATATGTATATGTATATACATACATATATATACATATATGTATATATGTATATATACATACACACACATATATACATGTATATATACATACATATATATATACATACATACATATATATATGCATACATGTATATATACACACACACACACACATATATATATACATATCTGTATATATCTATATGTATGTATGTATGTATATACATACATATATACATACATATATATGTATGTATGTATTATACATACATATATATGTATGTATGTATTATACATACATACATACATACATACATACATATATGTGTGTGTGTGTGTGTGTGTGTGTGTGTTGAAGATGAAAAACCTTATTTTTGATGAAAGATTAGACACTTGCACACAATCAACTCACAAAGATGTTAAATTATACGCGCGGTTCACGTAGGGTTCACCAGATGTAAGAGCAAGAAAATTCGGGAATTGGTGAAATCAAACCAAAGCATGAAAGATATGAAACTAAGCTTATCACGAACTTAATCAAACATGCTAATAATTCCTACTCTAACCCAAAAAATTACTAAAACAAAAACATGAATCTAAATGCAAACCATCATTTCACATTTCTTCAGTAAAGCTTCGTTGTTCTTCCTTTCATCTCTAATTTAGATATATCACTCTCATTGTGCAGGTGCAAATATGAAATGAAAGCAAGGATGTCATATTTGAGATTTACTAGGAATGTGATTCTGCAAGACATAAATGAGATTATTGCTAAGCTATTTCGACAGAATGAAGATACTAAAATTCTAGATGATTTGATTGATGAAAGAGGTCCCAATTTATAGAAACTTGAAACTCGATGGACAAAGAGGATTGAAAAGATTTTTGGTTAGATAGACAAACTTGATTGAGTGCATGACAAAGCTTCCATTTGGGGAAGGATGAAGATGATGAAGATAAAGCAAAGGAAATGGAAAAAAAAATATTTTCAAATATGCATATCTCTTTTTCAAATTTAAAATTAAAATTTAAGAGATATTCCCAAAAAGATTCATTTTTGAAAATCCAAAAGGATTTGGGAAAAATTGCTTAAAACAAATACAATATTTGTTTCCATTTCAAAAATTAGGAGATGAGAAATTAGGATAAATAATTAAATAAATAAAGATATTTATTTAATTATGAGACATAATTAGCTAACCAAATAATTTAAATAAATTATTCAATTATGCAAGATAGAAATTGAGCATTTAATTAAATGATTAAAACCATAATTTAATTAAAGTGGATTCAAAATTAATTAAATAATATAAATTATTTAATGAATATTAAAAGGAGATGATTAATGATGAATGATTAAATGATTAGGGAAAAATTAGTAGAAAGGACTTTAATTAATTAAACAATTAATTAAACCTAAAAGAGTAAATTAGTCAAACTGACATCCAAGGACCTTAATTTGGTAAAGTTGAGTTAAATTAGGTCAAACTAGGTGAATTTGGGAAGAATGGGAAGGTTTAGATAGAAAATGGGAAGAATTGAATCGAAATGAGAAAACTAGGCAAACCAGGTAAAAGCGAGTGAACTGGGTTAAAGTAGGTTCAAGGACTTAAATGGGACCAATGCAATACCATGGGGTAGGAGAAGAGGTCAAAATGGTTTCATAAACTTGGAATTGGGAGAAAATGATGCGATCTTGACAAAAAATGGGATAAGTTTAGGGACAAATCAACATCACAGGGTCAAAATGGGAATGAACTAATATCAATGGGATGGATTTTAGTTCAAAATGATATCCCAAACTCGAAATGGGGAGAAAACGATACCAATGGGACATAAAATGAGAAAGGGGAAGCAAGACAAGATCAAGTGAATAATAAAGACTATATATGCTATTAACTTAAAAGTAGAAGACACAGACATTGGCCAATTTTTAGTGTTTATAGTATGTATACATATATGTACACACACACACACATGTATACATACACACACATACATGTATGTGTGTGTATGTATATGTATATGTATATACATATGTATATATATAAGTATGTATATGTATATGTATATGTATATATATGTATATATGTACATATATATACACATATAAATATATATATACATATACATATATATGTCTATATACATGCATACACACACACACATATATACATACATACATACATGTATATATTTATATATACACACACATATCTATATATATATACATATATATATACATACATATACATATATATACATATATACACACACACATATATATACATATATACATACATGTATACATATATATATGTATACATGTATATAGATATATGTATATATATGTATAAATGTACACAAACACACACACACACACACACACACACACACACAGATATATATTTGTATGTATACGTGTATATATCTAGTGGTTGTATCGGGCAATAATAGGTCGATATTTTAGTGCAATGACAAACACACTTGTAACAAGTGGTATCAGAGCTTGGTCACAAGTTCAAACCCCTCATTTGCGCTAGGGAGGTGATTGTTGCAAGGTGTGCGCCCTTGGTCTCCTTGTGTTGTGCAACACAATGCTCGGGTTTTTGACATGGCTTAACCGCCTCCTATGGATTCTATAAGTCTAGTGGTTGTATCAGGCATTAACAGGTTGATGTTTTGGTGCAACAACAACCGCACTTGTAATTGTGTGTGTGTGTGTGTAGATATATATCCTAACTTATTGTCATTGTGAATGAAAATTTTACACCTTCCATTTTTTTTTGATAAACCAAGGGTAATCATCATGAAACCTAACCCAATGCCCATTTTTGGGGTGAGCTGAGGTGAGACCAATCCCCTAGGGATGTATGAAGTTGTCCACCAACCACATGCATCGAGTGAAATTTGGGCCTTCATGTCAAACTTGAGACCAATGTGACACTATCTTGCATTTTTATTCCATACATGCTCTTTTGAATTATTGATAATTTATGGTTTTGTAATGAACAAATATTCATTAAAACAAAATCATCAAAATTAATTTATTTTTTATATCATGAATTTAAACATTATCAAATCAAATATTTAAATGTACATAATTAAGTAAGCTACATGATATTCACTAAGAAATAAACACATTTTACATTTGAATTCAGGTATAATTTATTGGCATGTACATGTATCTATTTGTCAATAAAACATAAACCTTTTGATCACATATAGTTTATATTATTTAGTATACATATGAATGCAAAGGGTTTTTCCTTCACGAACAAGTCTTCAACAATCTTAAATTGCATGATGGAGAGCATCATCCTCATGCTTTACCTCCAACCATAGACCAAAGTCCCCCACACATCTTCCGGCTAGAAGTGGGCCTACCCTTTCACTGAAAAAGTCTTGAACAATCTTAAATTGCATGATGGAGAGCATCATCCTCGTGCTTTACCTCCAACCATAGACCAACGTTCCCCACACATCTTCTAGCTAGAAGTGGGCCTACCCTTTCACAAGGATAGTAGATAAAATAGTCTATAACCATATCATTCCATTTGAGAATTAGTGTAATTATATTAAATCTATTGCATACAATATGTTATACAACACTAGATTCCCTCTAGCTAAGTATGAACTTTGATCAGATGGAGCCTATCAAACACAATAAACTAATAATACATAATTTTGAACAAAGTTTTAAATGTAAAATCACATTCCTATATGTGCATTTGTATCATTTTTCACACACCTCTTTCTCAAGATTTTCATTAAATAACCTCAATGTTTTCATGTGAACATGTTGTTGCATTAGACAATGATGGTAGAAAAAAATATAATTTCACTAATTTAGGAAAAATCCAAAAATTGTTTATTGGACCTCCATATGTTTTTGATTAAGGAAAAACAGGTTTTAAGACACTCGAAACCCACTTACATATCATAAAGAAAAGCATTAGAGAAGAAAGAACGGATAGAACGAAGAAGGAAAGGCATCAAAAGATCAGCACAAAAGACAACAGCCAGAGAAAACTACAACAAAAGACCAACGAGAAACTGGCACACCTAAAACAAAACTAGAACATCTAGGTGAAAATCTTTATGGTCTCCTCAACATCCTTGACAAGCATCATCATTGCATTTGCTACCTCTTTAAGGTCTTTTCTTTCTTGCACCTCTTGATTACCTTTAGTCTTCAACTCCAACTCTTTAGCATTTTGCCTAGTTCTACGTCTGGAAGAATGTTGGACAAAGCTAGAACCTGACTCATCATCAACAATCACAATATCTTTGTTTTGCTTATCCTTCTCCAGGAAAGCAACCAACACATTCATATTTTGGGAAGTCACCTTCATCACAACCAAGCTATGCTCCATGATTATCCTTAGAGCACTCAATTTTTTGAACCCTATTATTTATCAGTTCATAATCAGACTCACCCTTTTCTTTGAGAGTCCTCACCACATCCTCCAGGTGCTTCACATCTCCCTTTATGATCTCACCCTCTAACCAGTCAAGAATTTATTTTTCATCTTGTGCTTCACTATTATCCTCAGAATTTTCCTCTTTTCCTTTATCATTAATATCCTTAACCACATTATCAATTTTGAGCTCTAGCTCTCTCTATTTTTCCTGAATGTTGGTAATATTATCAACCACCCACTTCTGGAAATTAAATATTTCTAGAGAGCTATTTCTAACAATATTCAGAATAGTATCTGCATCCTCCATGTCCTGGGCAAAATCCTCAGGCCTAGGGTTTCCCTCCTCCATATTATTCTAAACCTCATCCCCGTTGTTCGTATCATAGGGACTCTCCTTGTCCTCTAACTCATCAAAATAATCTTTACCCTGCTCATTATCCTTGTCTCCTTTCTCACCCTCCACCTCCTTCTCTTGCTCATGCCTCGCCTCCTTCTCCATCTCCTTCTCCTGCTCCTGCTCAGGATCAACCATCTCTTCAGCATCTTCTTCAACTTTCTTACTAACCCTCAATTTCTTTTTAGGGGGAGGAGTGGTAGAATCCTCATCAAACTCAGAAATATCATCATCCTCAAAGATATGGGCACTCTCCACAAGGGGATCATCCTTATTGGCCTTAACTTTATCCTTAAGATACTCATACATTAACAGAATAAGACCTTGGTGGGAAATGGGGTAGGAATTGGGTTTCTTAGCATGGTCAGCCAGACTATCATCAAGGGAGGAGGTCAGATAGAAGGGCAGAGATATCTTAGAACCATGAAAAAAGTGATTAAGGATAACAAAGTGATAATTATAGACTTTCAAGAACCTACCATCAATAGTAAGATACTCCATTAACACTTTCAACCTTTTCTGCCAAAAGGAGTTTACCTGGTTAGGGAGATAATAGGAAATATTACCCTTTTTAGCAAGGCGAGCCCTTTCTTCTTCATTCTTGGGGAAATTTTGATGGCTTCCATCGAAAACTTACAATCTCTATAAAACTTTATGCCGTCCTTCTACAAACTAGTCACCTCGGCCACCAAGTCTTCATCCAGTCTCCAGGTCTAACCAAACAAAATAACTCTAATATTTTTCCAACCCTTGGAAAAACCACAGGAAATAGGCTTCTTTCTCCCATGTAATTTATCCATATAATCAGTGAAGCCATTTTTATGTAGCCTTCTCCAAATTTTCCTTTCACCCTTCCAACTATCACAGCTGGTGGGCTCATTATGGTTGAGATTTCCACCCATAATGTAGAAGAAGTTCAAATCGAAACCCTTAGGGGAGCACAAACTAACCAGATGTTGAAGAACATAGAAGCTATACTTATTAACACCTGAGATAGGTCATCATCTGACAATCTGCCTCACTCCAAACTCTGTCATTGAAGTCCGAACCAAAAAGGGTAATGATGAGATTAATATGTACCACCCCCTCATTAGCTAACAAATCAGCTACCCTATTACCTTCCCTAAAGGTATGGGTAATAACCACACTATCACAAGAATCTAACATTTTTTTTGCCTTATCAATGATATTTTGGATATTACAAAAAGCAGAACTAATACCTTTAATAACCTGAATTATATTAAGGGAATCCCCCTCCAGCCAATTTTTTTAAAAATTGAAACCCTAAGCAAGCTGAAGACATTTTAACATTGCCAAAGCTTCTGCAACATGGTTGTTTTGAATTCTAAAGGGAGAAGCAATCACAACAACATATAAGCCATGATAATTTCTGATAACACCTTCCCCGCCAACATTACCCAGATTTCCTTTAGCTGCACCATCAAAGTTCACCTTCACCCAATCATGAGGAGGGAACCTCCAAACCACATTATCTCTCCCACTCTTTAGATCAGACTTCCAAACCTTATTCAATAATTTCCATTCTGTAAGAGTCCTTTTATCATTATCATTCATATCAATATAATTACACCGCTTGTTGCTTTTGTGAATGGTGTTGATGTTTTCTTTAATAGTCCTACAAATATTTTCAAAGACCACCTGAGAAGAACACTTAGTCTCCCTAAAAATTCTATTGTTTCTCTCCTTCCAAATATGCCAATGGGTCATAGGAAGAAGAAAGGACCAAAGGGTCTTGATGATGGGAAGCTTGGTAGGGAAAATCCAATGCCAAAGGACTTCCTTAAAACTATTCTGCATAACCCAATCAACTTTCCATTGCATCCACACTTTACCCCAGATTTTCCAAGTAAAAGAATAGTGAATGAACAAATGATCCACAAACTCAGCCTCTTTCTAACATAACTCACACCTATTAGGGATCATAAATCCTCTTCTGACCAGGTTATCAATAGTGAGAATCTTGTTATGAGTGGTAAGCCAAAAAAATATATTAACTTTAGGAATAAGGAATCTATTCCAAACTTTAGTCCATAAAGGGTTACAAGCCTTAGTTGATATCTTTTTGTAAGAAGAAGCAACATTAAAAGTACCCGTAGGATTACTCTTCCATAAGAAGACATCATCCGAGTCTTTGCTGACAGAAAAGGACAACAAATCATGTTGGAGAGAAGAGAATCCAACATAAACAACATCAAGTCTAACCCATTTATTCTCCTCCCAATAATTACAGATCATAGAACCAAACCTCCTTTTACAATCTTCAATGATATGGCTGCAATCCTGGTTAAAAAGAGGCTCATCTTTGATCCAGACATCCTCCCAAAATATGATTTTGTTACCTTTTCCAAGGACCTAGCCAGCTCTAGCTTTAGCAACTTTAATAGATTTTATCATACTATTCCAAATAAAAGATCCAACAGGGATATCTTCAGAATAGAGAAGGGAATGAATGGGTTGATTATGGATGTATTTGTCAAACCACACCCTACTCCAATCTCTCTTAATACCATAGGCCCTCCAAACCTGCTTGGCTAACAAAGCTTTATTGAAAAGTTTAAGGGTTTCGATACCTAACCCCCCACTACTTTTAGGACCACAAACTTTATCCCAAGCAATAAAGAAATCATTTTCTTATCTTCCACACCAGACCAAAGAAATATTTTCTGAATTCTTTCTAATGCTTCCACAAATTTGATCGGTATACTAAACAAACTAAGAGCATAAACAGGTAGATTCTGAAGGGTAGCTTGAAGAAGCTGGAGCTTACCAGCCTAGGACAACATAGAGCCTTTTCATCCAGCCACTTTTTTGTTGAACTTATCAATCAAATAATTCCAGAAAGAGTTTGGAGGAGCCAAACCAAGAGGGAGGCCCAAATAAGTAGAGGGGAGCAACTCAACCTTACAACCAATTATGTTAGGAATCCTCTGTTGCCTCAACAAGGGAGTGTTGATGAAGTAAATAGCAAATTTCTCCCAGTTAACCTACTGGCCAGTAGCAAGGGAATAAGAGCTGAGAGCATTTTTGAAGGCAGAAGCTTTACTCACAGAAGAGTATCCCAATAATATAGTATCATCAACAAACTGTTGATGAGTGTAGAAGAAATTAGCTAAAGAGGGTTGCAATCCTTTGATGATCCTTTTCTCCTTCAACTTTTGAATCAATCTACTCAAACATTCTACCAAAATAGTGAAAATAATGGGCGAGATAGGATCTCCTTGCCTGAGACCCCTTGAAGACTTAAAAAATCTGGAAGGAGATCCATTAACAAGAATAGAAAAATTTGGCATAGATATCAGCTCTCTAGTGATTTTGATAACCTTCTCATCAAATCCAAAGGCTTCCATGATCCTAAAAGGAACCTTCCATTCAACCCTATCATAGGCTTTTGCCAAATCCAGCTTTATGAGGAATCCCTCTTTGTTTGCAGCATTAAGAGAATGAATATTCTCATGCACAAGAATTATAGAGTCCAAAATATGCCTACCTGGGACAAATCCTTTTTGCTCCTTAGAGATAACAAGAGAAATAACAACCATCAATCTAGAAGTCAGGACTTTTGAGATTATCTTGTAAAAAGAATTGCATAGACTTATTGGCCTAAACTTACCCATAGAATCAACTCTAGCCACCTTAGGAATTAGAGCAATGAAGGTAGAGTTGATTTCTTTAAGAATTCTTCTAGAACCAAAGAATTCTTTGACAACATTGACCACATCAGCCCCAACAATGTGCCAATATTCCTGAAAGAAAAACATGGGGAAGCCATCTGGGCCCAGTGTCTTATCCCCTTGGAAGGAGAAAACATCTCTTTTAATTTCATCAACTGAGGGGATGGCAAAATCCTATTTTGATTAGGTCCAATAATCTTAGGAATATTTTCAACCAGATCTTCCTGCTTAACAAGGTCAAGTTCCTTGCTACCTTAGAAGGTTAGAGAATAATCTTACAGCTTCATCAGCTATATCATCATCTTTGACAAGAGTTTTATCATTAACAATCAATCTAGAAATTCTACTTTTCACTTTATGCTTCATTGATGTCATATGAAAGAATTTAGTATTTCTGTCACCAGCCTCTAACCAAATTGCCCTGGATCTTTGCCTCCAGTAAATTTCTTCTCTTGAAATAGTGTTGTGTAATTTGGCTAGAACCTCATCTTCTTTAGCCTTGGGGACATTCTTATAACCATGTTTCTGAATAGAATTTTGAATACATTCTAATTCCTCCTTGAGCTTCCTCTTAGATTAAAAAATATCCCCAAAAACCTTTTTATTCCAAACCTTGATGTTATCTTTGATGTTTCTTAACTTTTTTGCAACTTTGAACATGACAGAACCATCCACGGTTATATTCCACCATTTGGAAATGGAAGCTTCCAAGGAAGGGTGTGAGATCCACATTTTTTCAAACCAGAAGGGAAAGAAACATTTTCCCTTAATAGAATCAACAACAAAAGAATAGGATAATGGTCCGATCCAATTCTATTAATAACAAATAGAGATAATCTATACTTAAGGACCCAGTCAAGAGTAATAAGAGATCTATCAAGCCTTACCTAAATAAGTTCTCCTCCATCCCTTTGATTAGACCAAGTGTAGGAAGCTCCAGAAAGGTCAACATCAATGAGGGTATTGGCATTGACAAAGTCCATAAGATCAAACCTTCTATCCACTTGAGCTTGGGTTCCACCAAATTTTTCAATTTCCTACAGAGGAGTGTTGAAATCTCCCATCAAAAGCCAACTATCCTGGGTAAAAGTCCCTCTTTTCTGTTGGATTTTGTCCTAAAACTTGCTCTGAGCAGCTTTAGAGTTGGGGGCATAAATGTTGGTAACCACCCAGTCCTGTCCTTCAGCAATGCATTTGACTCTCATAGAAATGATATTACCATCTTCATCAATCAGGTCTCCATCAATAGTTTTCTTATTCCAAAATATGGCAACCCCACCAGACACTCCATTAGAACTACTACCACACACACCCCCTGTGTGTGTGAAAAAGGGCTTGTAGTTGAAAGCACAACACTTCAATTAAGTCATTATATGTATGGTTAGACAAATATAAGCATGAATAATAAAACCATAACAAATCGACCAATTTCCTTCTAAAAGATGTGAGTATAAGATTGCTCTCAGATTTTTATAAGAAATACCAATGACTAGACTACACCAAGATGAAGGATTTAATCTATATGAGAATGATATTAAGCTAAAAATGGATGCAAGATGGATGAATAATTCAAGCAATAACGAATTCAAGCAATAATGATTCAAGCAATATGAGCAAACTAAATATGGATGCAAATAATCTAAAAAAGCACAATGTATTCAATAACTTTAGAGCAAAAATCTCTAGGGTGACTTGATTGAGAGTTGAAGGCTGAATTTATAGAGAATTACAAGAGAGATGATGAAAAAGCTCAATTTAGGATTAATTGAAAATAATTGAGAAATCATGTTCAGTTAACCTTGAGATAGATTCCAATTATAGTTTAATTGAAAAGCATCTAAATTATAAATTCAAGTTGCATTAGAAAATAATATTAAACTAATTCCATGCATTTGTGATAAAAATAGATAATTCTTTGATTTATTCAAGAAAAGAGTCTTTTCAATGCAACTGAACTTCTTTTTCTGAAAAGCTTTGAGTTCCAATTTTAGAGAATAATTCAATAATTCAACTAATTGCTTTTCTAATTTCAAGTTCTAAATTTAGAAAAAGAAATAATATCTCAAGTTTGATTTCTCTCTCAATTCAATTCTTTTATTTTATTTTCAATTCAACTCTTGCTTTGTAATTAATTCTTTTTTTGTAATAAATTAATTCCTTTTTGCATGATTAAATGGCAAATTTATTAACTAATTAAATATGCAACGATATTTAATTATTTAAAATAGGATAATTGATTAAAATGATATTCTTGGAATGATTCAATTAATTAAATAAATATTTAAATAATATGGAATAATTGATTTGCCATGTGACATTTGATGATTAAAGAATGAATAATGTGCTCAAGATTGATTTAATTGCCTTTGGTTAGGACCTTGGTGATGTTGTCGAGATTAGGGGCCCATGGTTTAGATGACCATTTTTAGGGTATTACATTTGCCCCTCTTTGAATTAATGTGTGAGCAGCACGTTGGTTCAAAGAATATGTTGATGTCTAGGAGATACTAGTTCTGAACTTGATTGATCATGAACCAGAGAAAGAGCAAGGTGTTTAGCTTGATTTGAAGCGATGAAGCTGAAATGAAGTCTGATTAAAGCGATATCGATACCGAACTTGATTGAACTTAGGAATGATAGAGAACAAAGATACCGAACTTAAACTTGATTGATAAAGAAACAAATCTTACTGATCTAGAACTTGATTGAACTAGACACAACGAGCGAAGATAAAAATCGATCTTGAACTTGATTGATCAAGATATGATGAGCGAAAAATAAACTGTCCAGCTTGATTTGATGCGATGAAACTGGACACCTGCTTAGATTGAGTGTGTGATCAAAGATACTCTTTAAACTTTTGATTGAGTTTAAATGAATAATCAACTTGATGAAAAGTGATGAAACTGATTAACGTTAAGAGATTGATTCAAATGAAGACAAATATTAGCTTGATATGAAGTGATGAAACTAATATGCCCCTAGCGATTGATTTGATTCAGATGATCTAGGGATCTCAACTTGATATGAAGCGATGAAGATGAGATGCCCCTTTAGCAATAAGAATTTGATTGATTTTCTTTAGTTAAAAAGATTTTTTTGCTCGACTTTTGATGAAGATTTGAAAATTTTCTCAACTTTGAAGATGTGAGGTCATGAGGTCACAAGTATGCCCCCTCAGGAGCGAAATCGAAAGATAGTGAGGGTACATAATGATTATAGGCAATTTTTGGTGATGATAAGTTTTTTGAGCACAAATGATTGTGAGGAATTTTTGAAAATTTTGCATTGATTGATAAGAAATTGAGTGCAAAGTTGTTGTGTAGAATTAAATTGAGATTCAACATTGATTTATGAGAAATTGAGCGCAATTTGAAGAAAGAATGAGCATTTGATGAAAAGCGCTAAGTGGTCCAAATTTTGTGAAATTGACTAGCAAAATGATCTCGAATTTTGATTTCGATCCCGAAAATGGAATAAGAACGGGCGAATTAGCTAAGGGTACAATTTTCATGTCCATCGGAGAAAGTTGAAAAACTAGGGTTTTGGCTATATATGGGGTAAAAGTATCATTTTCAATTCATTTTAACCCTCCAAGTTTGAAAATTCAAAAAGCCTTCTGCAAAGAAAATGGTGGTCCCTACTCATGAGCATCGATTTGAGTGCCAGAGATGATATAATAGACCTTGACACTATGAGCCAATGGTAAGTGATCAATCTTAAGCCTCTTTATGTTCTCAATTTTGAATTTTTCTGTTGATTTTTCAATTTTTTGGCACGTTGGAAGTTGGCTTTCTCATTTTGTCGTGCGAGACAGGATCCTATCTCGTATGACAAACTGTTGAAGTTTGTTTTGTTGTTTGAGGCCATTAGTTTTATCATTCTAACCCCACCCTTCTATCGTACGACAACATTCATAAAATACCATTTTGTCATCTGGGGTATAATAATTTGTCGTATGGGGATCTTTTGTCGTACTATGCCCATTCCTAACTCGTACAAATTGATGTCCTTCTATTTTTTGTCATTTGGGAAACAATGAGCATTTTTGAAGGTCTAAACTTGAAATTTTGATTTTACAATTGATGTAGTTGGATTTATGTGATGTTTTACTTCTCTTGTAGGCTTATGTGGAATGTTTTCTGATGCTTCATTGTTTGATTTTTGTAGGTTCGATTACCTCATGTGCTCTTTAGATATGTTTATCCACCCACCATGACATTAGTTTGATAGTTGTCAGAGGTTGACCAGGCTCATATTGATTTGTGTGGTTTGACCCGCCTTGGTTTACCAGATATCCGTGTGAATCATAGTATGGTCACAACATTAGTTGAGTGATTCCATTCAGAGCATAATACCTTCCATTTACTAGTTGGGGAGATGACCATCACTCTTGAGGATGTATATAGGATTCTCCATATCCTATTTGCTAGGGATAAGGTGGATTACGATGCAGCGCTGCTACCTAGATTACAAGCGGTCATGCATGTCTTCAGGGATCTTGATATATTGACATGTTCCATCAGTTGGGACATCACGATGAGAAGGTATAGTGAGGAGTTTCCTCTGGCTTGTGTTCTAGCAGGGTTTATCAGCTGTTTTTTGATTCCAGATAGAGGAAAACAGGGATTCCAGTGTGGATGGGGCAGGATGCTGGAGAGATTGATGGAGACCCCTCAGAGGCTTGGCTAGGGTTCCTGCATATTAGCCCACATGTATCACGAGATGCATGAGATTGTGTACAGGGAGGGCAAGAGCATGGTTGTAGGTGTTTTGATTTTATAGGTTTGGGCTTAGGAGCACCTCCCAGTTTGTCGGCTGATTGTAGATGATAGCATAGAGCCTAGGAAGCCGATTGTATATAGGTATGCAGGTTATATCATGCAGCCCCATCTAGGCAAGACCAATTTTTGGCGACAACAACTGGATGACCTGATAGCCATGGTATGGAGACCTTATAGGGGCTTAGAGCCATGGGATGACTGGCCGATAGTATGTGGGGATCTTTTTATTATGCGCCCACTTATTGGCAGATCGCAGACTGTGGTGGAGCGATTTGTAGTATCTTGAGTGATGAGGCAGTATGGTAGGCCTCAGGGGATCTCAGAGGAGTACACAACATACATGAGATATGCTGATGAGGAGAGGCAGGGATGGTCATCGAGGTTATCCTATGCCTTGAGTATGAAGGAGCTGACTGGTTTATAATGTCTTAGATGGGATTACATGGATGATGTTGCGGATGTGGGGGTATTGCCCTAGTACAGGGATTGGTTCTAGTAGCATCCATTCCCTATATTCAGAGATCTAGCTGAGCAGGCTCCGTGTATTGAGGAGATTGAGGATGATGTCCCCGCACAGGGACAGGGATAGAGATAGGGATAAAGAGCCAAGGCTCTAAGGCGGGCAGGTGGCGATCCCAGTGCTAGTAGTAGTAGGGTTCCAGCTAGGGTTGGATAGCAAAGGGGTGAGGGCGGATCCCTAGGGAGTATAGGCGTGATATTGGGCAGAGCTGAGAAGGAGCGAGTAGAATCGAGACAAGTCCGATAATGATGAGAGGAGCAGGGTGGAGCTGGAGGTGGAGATAAGGGTGGAGAGCCTGTGAGAGAGCAGGGGACTAACACAGGACGGTTGATGGGAGCATGTATAGCGGAGCTACAGTCATAGTTGATAGTGGCTAAGACTCAGCTGGCAGAGCAAGATCGACAGCTAGCAGAGCTTAGGGTGGAGCGAGATCATCAACTGGTGGAGCTCAGAGCAGAGTGTGATAGTCAGCTGGTGGAGCTTAGAGCAGAGTGCGATGGTCAAGTTGTGGTGATGAGAGCATAGTGAGACACTCTTCAGCAGGAGGTTTTGCACCAAACTAGTTGGGCGGCATACTATGTTGCAGCTTCCAGTTGCACAGCAGGTTGTCCCCTACTCTCAGTACATGGCATGGTCAGAGGGAGCTCGGGCACCTCGTTAGGATCCTGTTCAACAAGTTCCTCCTCCTCCACCTGGCGATGAGGGAGAGGTTGAGAGCTAGATATTCTTTTTGTAGCTATGAGATTTTTTTGTAGACACACCCATTTTTTGTAGCCTATACGATTCTCACTCTGATGGGAGTTTGTATATGTCATTTGACATCACTTTGTACTCTGAGACTTTATACGATATATATATATATATACATATATACATGTATATATGTATATATATGTATATATATACATGTATATATATGTATCTATACATACATGTATATATATACATATATATATGTATATATACATACATGTATATATATACATATATATATACATGTATATATATACATGTATGTATAGATACATATATATATATGTATATATATACATATATATATATATACATATATATATGTATATATATACATATATATATATATATACATATATATATATATATGTATATATATACATATATATATATATACATATGTATATATATATATGTATATATATACATATATATATATATATATATATATATATACGAGATCTGTTTTGACTTCATCGTACTTGTGCTGATTCAATTATGAGATGCTTTCTATATGCTTTATTCTACATGTATGCATTTCTTTCAATATGGATGTATGTAATGCAAATTTTTCATTTTTCTATGCAATAAGATAAATGCAAATGAGTAATAATGAAATGTATGAATCTATATAAAATGCTTATGTATACAGCTAACATCTCAATACACAAGTACTCGATCAAAGAAATGATGAAAAGAGACCACTTAGCTAAGAAAATGATGATGCATCCAACTCTCATAAAATAAAGAGATCATTATTATCACACCAAAATCACTTTAAATTCACAAAATACATAATGAAATGCAAAATCAGATGCAAAATGCAACCTAAACCTAGTCACTAGATTTAAAATGCTTAAGATTCATCACTGAGCATAACAAACATAACAGGCAGATTAGAGTTCCTTTCTTTTCAATGTGCAATTTTAATTATCTTGTCCTCAATGACCCTTTTTTCGTTCATATCCTTGGATAGATTTCGCAGGGACCCGAATTGCATCATAAAGAAATTCCCTCAAAATAGACAAAGAAATGATGTGGACCTCCCTGTAGCATTGAAATAAGTGGAGTCAAGGTATGTGAGGCAATTTCACCTTGATGTGAAGGCTCTTATCATAGACAATAACTGATTTTATGTTTCCAGATCATTGGGATCATTCCTACAAGCATAAAACAAAGAAAATATTACACCCCTAATCCTTGCTCCTCTTAGTCATGATAAACTTCCTTGAGTTACTCAAAGGGATGATAATAGAAAACCAATATAAAAGATGACACAAAAAGAAAATTTCATGCATAGCTCAAACTGTTTAGTGATTGTTTTCCGTTGTGTTGTTTTGCTTGTTTACTCAGTGATAAAACTCTTTAGTAGTCGGGAGACAGGTGAGTGACTCGGAGTGGATGACCAGGTTTCACTGATGGAAAGATGACTTGGTTGATACTGCTTAGGACATGTAAATGCTCATTCGATTAAACTAAGACTAGGACATTGATCAGTTTGAAGCCATGAGGGTTCCAACGAACCAGGATGTCATGAAAAGTGACTGAAATATATGTACAAGCGAAAGCAAAGATGCAGGAAAGCAAGAATGCCAAGATTGCATTGATAGATGGAGTGTTGAGTACAAGAGGCGCTTGTTTACCAAGTTTTCACCTGCTTGGCAGAGATTCTTTTTTTTTTACCAAGGTGCCTATTTACTAGGTTTTCACCAGGGCATTTTCTCTCTTTATATTTTTTTTCTTTTTCTTTTTTCTATTTTTTTTTTTCAGGTGTTTTTCAGCTATACATGTTGCTGGAGCAGAGAATGCTAAGTAAAGAATTTCTTTAAGTGGATGGTGTTAATCAGTTCACGGAGCTGTTCTCCTTCCGAGTTTGAGAGTTGATAGGAACCAGAGGCAAATACTGCAGTGACAATGTAGGGACCCAGCCAGTTGGGTTCAAACTTCCCTATTGTCTCGAAACTGCTGATTTTTAGGATTTTCTCTCAAAACTAGGTCACCAACCTGAAACTCTCTTTATCTAACTTTCTTGCTATATCCTCTGGACATTCTCTTCTGATATACTCTAAGATGATCAGATGCCACTTGCTGATGCTCATCCAACAATTCAAGTTCTTACAATCTATATATTCTATGATCTTCATCAGTAACAAGACCTTGCAAAGAATTTCATAGAGATGGTATTTCTACTTCAATAGGTAATACTGCTTCGGACCCATACACCAAAGAAAAAGGTGTAGCCTCAGTAGGTGTTCTGATACTTGTTCTATAAGCCCATAATGCAGGATTGAGCTACAGATGCCAATCCTTCCCAGATTTGTTCACTGTTATGTGCAAGATAATCAATAGGTTTTTGTTAGATGCCTTGACTTGTCCATTACCTTGAGGATAATATATTGATGACTAATGTTGTTTTATTTTAAATTTCTTATAGAGCTTGTCTAGGTCTTTATTCTTGAATTGTCCTCCATTATCAGTCATGATGGACAAAGGTATCCCATACTACAGATGATATAATTTAAGATGAAGAGAGCAACTTATTTACCAGTTGCTTTGATGAGTGGAACTGCTTCTACCGACTTGGTGAAATACTCAATGGCAGTTATGATGAATTTATGTCCATTAGATGAAGCAGGATATATCTGACCAATGAGATCAAAAGCCCATTGCTAAAAAGGCCAATGTGTAGTGAAGGTTATGAGATCCCTTGCTGGAGCATGTATGAGGTTCCCATGTAGCTGACATTTTTCACAAGTCTTAGCAAATTTAATAGCATCTCTCTCCATGTCTGGCTAGTAGTAGCCAACCCGTAGTAGTTTTCAAGCTAAAGTAAGACCATTTGAATGAGATCCACAAATACCTTCATGAACTTATGATAACGCATGTTTAGACTCTTCAGTTTCTAGACACCTAAGCAATGTACCATCCAAACCTCGTCTAAATAAATCATTAGCAATGATAACATATCGTGAAGCATTTCGGATCAGGTTTCTTTTCTCATTACGGGTAAGATTTTCAAGTATAATTTGGTCTCGTAGATAAGAGTAGATGTGGCTGTATCGGGATGAGTCATGTCCAATAATATAATAGACTATTTGGGATTCGGGGGAATCATAGGCCAGGTAATGTAACTCTTCCACCAGGAATTAAAAGCAAAAATTGGATTCTTGTAACTCAGGTATAGACGCCAAGGTGGCCATAGAATCTGCTACTCTGTTTGTGGATCTAGGAATCTATTGGAATGATACAAAAGAAAAATATTTCTTGAGATCATCCACCATCCTCTTATAAGGCATCAGTTTCTCATCTTGAGTCTGATATGTATCATAGATTTTATTTATGATCAGCTGAGAATCACCATAGATGTGTAATTCTGGAACCTTCCATTCAATAGCTAGCTTTATCCCATTCACCAAAGCTTCATATTCTGCAATGTTATTTGTGCAAGGGAACAAAATCTTATAAGACTTTGGGATTGTATACTTATGAGGAGTAATAAATAGTATTCTAGCACCAGAACCATTTTGCGTAAAAGACCCATCGAAGAACATCTTCCAGGGTTGTTGAGTAAGATGCATTATTGGTTCATCTGAAAACTCTATATGCAGTGGTTGAGTGTCTTCAAGTGGAGCTTCAACAAGTTGATCAAAAATTACCTGTCCTTTTATGGCCTTGTATTCCACATACTCAATATCAAATTCTATAAGTATCATGACCCATTTTGCCAATCTTCAGGGAAGTGTTGCTTTGTTGAGAAGATATTTGAGCGGATCAATTATAGCCACCAACTTAACTGAATGTGCTAACATGTAGTGTCTCAGTTTTTGCGATGCAAAAACTAATGCTAAGCATTCTTTTTCTATTATAGTGTAGTTCATTTCATACGACACCAATGTTCTGCTGATGTAATAGATAGCTCGTTCCTTTTTATTGTCATCCTGTTGTGCCAGAAGTGCCCCTAGTGATGAATTAGTTGCTGATATGTATAAGATCAATGGTTCACCCTGAATAGGTGGCATAAATATTGGTGGATTCGATAGGTACTCTTTGAGTTGGTAAAGATGTTATTCACATTCTTGATCCCAATTGTATATTACTCCTTTCGTCAATACTTTTGTGAAAGGTTGAGCTTTGTTTGCTAGCTGAGAAATGAAGCGTCTGATTGATTGGAGACATCCCTGTAGACTTCTCATTTGACTGATGTTCTTCAGAGGTGGCATTTCCATTATGGCTTGGACCTTCTCAGGATCAACCTTGATTCCCTTCTTTGAAATGATGTAGCCAAGTAGTTTACCAGGTGTCACTCCAAATGCACACTTTTTTGGATTTAATCAGAGTTTGAACTTTTCCATTCTATCTAGTATAGGACCTAGCTCTTGAATATGTGTTGATCTCATCATAGTCTTCACTAAAGTGTCATCAACATAATCTTCCATATTCTTGTGCATCATGTCATGAAAAATAGTAGTGACTGCTCTTTGATAGGTTGCTCCTGCATTCTTTAGCCCAAATGGCATGACATTCTAGCAAAAGGTTCCCCATGCATAGGTGAAAGCTATCTTTTCTTGATCTCCAGGAGCTATTTTGATTTGATTATATCCAGAGAATCCGTCCATTAGTGAGTACATCTCATACCCAGTAGTCATGTCGACTATCATATCAATGTTTTGTAATGGAAAGTCATCCTTCGGACAAGATTTCTAGAGATCTCCAAAGTCAGTGCAAACTCTAATAGATTTGTCTGCCTTTGATATAGGTATTATGTT
The DNA here is from genome assembly GCF_030272615.1 of Cryptomeria japonica. Lineage (NCBI taxonomy): Eukaryota > Viridiplantae > Streptophyta > Pinopsida > Cupressales > Cupressaceae > Cryptomeria > Cryptomeria japonica. Next base: position 402,366,739 of record NC_081408.1, read on the forward strand.
TGAAATCCATTCGCCATAATCTATAGCTCTAATGAATCCAACTTTTAGTAGTTTTTCTAGCTCAGCCTTGACTAGCAGTGCCACATGAGGGTGCATCTTACAGAGTTTTTGCTTGATTGGTTTAACCCCTAGTGTGATAGAAAGATGGTGCATGATGAGATCAGGATCCAAGCCTGGCATATCAGAGTATGTCCATGCAAAGTTTATTTTCTTTTCTGAGAATAGATGAGTGAAATCCTTCAATTCTTCTGCTGATAGTGATTGAGCTACATGAATGATGTGTGGTGTCTCTTGACTCCCAATGTTCATTGGCTGGGTTGGATCGATCAATATGGAAGATCTCTCCTGGAAGTGACTTGGAAGTATATCAAGTATCTCACCTTCAGGCGCCTCAAAGAGGTTTTCACCCTTAGGTATGTCCTTTATTTTCTCTTTTTTAGATTCTGACACTGCCACAATGTGGTTTTCGCCATCAGATCTCTTATTTTTATTTTTCTTGTTTTTGCGACTAAGATACTTGATATCCGATTCAGTCATTTTTTCACTTTGTTCACTGGTGGAAGAGTCCATAGGTTTAGCTGCATTGAGATAATAGGCTAACATATAGTCATTGGCAAAAGTAGGTATATTCATGGGCTGGTTTTGTAAAGTACAATCAATTAGTTCTAGATGTAGTAAGGATAAATGTTGGATAGGTTCAAGAGCGTTCATGGTATTGTCATCACAACTGCAGATTGAAAAGTTGAGTTCTAGAAGGATACCTTGCGTAAGTGTCTTGAGACCAGGAAGAGTTAGAACATGAATATTAAAGTTCACGTTAATATTTAGTTGATCTAATCCAATAGACATACTTGTAGCATTGTTCCCCATGCCAGACTGGACGTCATATCGTGGTTCGACAACAATAAGATCAATAGACAAATTTTCATCATTTACATCAGATGATTCAGAATTTGACACTGAGTAGACATTGTCCTATTTTGTCCTAAATAGGAGTGTTGTTATAGTCATCAGAGTCATCAGATGAAGTTTTTGAGTCTTGTTTAAGTGATTTAGTGAGTATATGTATGGTATGAACACAGACATCTTTAATGCTGCAAGTTCCTTCAAGATTTGTCTCATTTATCATTTGTATTTGACATACCTGTTGACATGATCTTACTGTTTTTGTGATTTTCTATCGTCTACTCCAGTCAGCTTCTTTTGGACTGATAACTAGTTCTTGTTCTGTAGCTTCCAACTCTTCTTGTGTAGTGCTATACCTGATTTGTTCTATCTTAGTATAGGGGTACATAGATGAAAATATTTCTGGTATTCTTCCTTCCTTTAGTCCTTGTTCATAGTCTGCATGTCTTCTTAGTCTGATTTCCTGTATTTCCTTCTCTAGTTTTATGCGCATCAGTTCTTGAGTATCATTTGTGATACCGCTAGACTCTTCTGGAGTTTTTGTACTGGATGTATCTAAGAGGTGGTCAAGACCCCATTCATACTCATTTGAGTCAATCTTTGAATCATCTACTTGTTGCCTACCAATGTATGTGACTGGAACTTTTAGTGGTGCAAACAATTCTCTGATTCTTACTACTTCATCTCTTATATCCTCTGGGACCTCAACTCCTTGTATTATTGTAGCTGACACCATTAGAGCTTGAGTGCTGACTGTTTCTTCTTTCTTGACTGTTGATTCCTCTTTCTCTTTTACACACTTTGCTTGAGTTTGTTGATCATTTGTTTCCTGTAATGTTGAAGGCGATATCCTTTTTTGCCACTTAGATTTAGAAGCATGTTTTTGGTCTGATGTTTTTTTCGGATTATACCCCAGTCCAACCTTATCATTTGTTGATATCATTTGTAGCCTAATCAGTTCAATAATACCCTCTTGATGTTTACCCAGGGGACCAGTACCTGAATATCCCATGCATTGAATCATCTTGTAGCCAGGACCATATTGGGTTGAGGAAATCTCATAATGTTCTACCTCCTCATTTTGACTATCTTCAAGCCAGTTAAGAACAACATCCTCTTCTATTTCATCTACCAAGGAAGTACAAGACTGTACAAAAAAACCATCATATATGATATTCAGAGCTGAAGTTTATGTTCTCATAGCCTCTAATGGTTTGCCCAATTGTTTTGGTGATGAAGGGAGAGAGACTAATGAAAGTACTGGTTCTATCTTGTAGCCATCCATGTCGATATTTGTAATCTTCAATTTATTTTCCAAGTCTTTCATCAAAGCTACTGGATTTTCATTTGTAGAGGCAGCCCTATTATGAGGCACAAAAGTATCATCACCTTTTATTAATGCATTACAGGTCACATTTGTATCAGCATGAATGCTAACTTCTATTCCATTATATGGAAATTTTAAGCATTGATGGTATGTTGATGAAACTGCCTTCATCTCATGAATCCATGACCTGCCCAGTAAGATATTGTATGACAAAGGAAGATCAAGTACCTAAAAAGGGAGATCTCTTTCTACAGGTCCCATCCTGATTGGTAATGATACCAGACCTTTAGAGGTCCTTTCTTCATCATCATAGGCTTTGATTGTTATTTTCTTGGCACAATCAATGACATTTCCAGAGAATCCTAGTTGTGTAAGCAGACTGTAAGTACAGATATTCAACCCCGCACCTCCATCTATCAAAACATGTTTGACTCTATGTTTATGGATCATGGCTTCAATATGCAATGGCTGGTTATGTGGATGATTTAGCGAGTTGTCATCTTCTTCAGAGAAGGTCAGATAGTGAGGTGAGGTTAGATGACCCACCATAGACTGAAACCGATCAATATCTAAATCTTTGGGAACATTAGTGGTGAGCAATGCTTTGTCTAGGATCTCTTTGTGAGTAGATGACAGTTTTAGCAATTCAAAGATTGAGATTCGAGCATTTGTCCTTTTTAATTGTTCCACAACGCTATATCCAGAGGATGATGTTGAAGTTAGCCTTTTAAATTTATCTAAGGTCGATTCTTTTTGTTTATTTGATGAGGCTGGTGGGTTCGATTTTGCTTGATCTAGGTTCAAAGAACTAGCTCCTTGGAGAGTGACTTTCTTTTGAGAACGGGTCAAAGCTCTTGCACATTGTGATTCATTTGGTTTGTCTTGGACTATAATCACATTGTAATATTCTAATTGGGAAGGCTCAATCATGTTGATGATGTTGTCATTGCTGGTATAAGTATAATTTACTTTGGCACCTCCTTTCGTCTTTGAGGAATCACCTTGTTCGTAAGCAAGCAAAGGGTCCTTAAATGCTTTGTGATCAGCATTGGTCGGGTGATTCCTGACAACAATTTTACCAGAGTCTATGAGATCTTGAATCTCATGTTTGAGCTTCATGCAATTGTTTGTGTTATGACCTTTATTCCGATGGAAGTCACAGTATTCATTTTCTCTCCACCATTTTGGCTTGATTTCTGGATCATATGGTCTAGAGTTATCTGGTATCATTATTAGATTGTTTTCCAACAAAGTTTTGAAAGCAGATTCATATGATTCTTTGAGAGGAGTAAAATCACGCTTAGGTCTGGAAAGCCAAGGTTTCTCTTTGAACCATTCTTTGGTTTTCTTCAGAGGATTTTCTGTTGTAGCTTCAGCAACTTTGAGCGCTTGTGTGCCACTAGCCAAGTTAAATATCGTAGGCTTTGAGTTGGTTTTAACAATGTCTACTACTCCATCATTAACAACGTTCTTATTGTTGCCTTTGCCATACTTCCAATACTATTTTTTCTCTTTAGTGCTAGATCTTGGTTGTGTTTCTTTCCAAGGTGAGATATCCCCCTTCTTTATGAGCACATCTTCCATTCGAATGGCGTTATCTACCATTTTGTTAAATGATGGGTGTACTTGCATTTGTATACTATATTTCAATTCTAGGACCAAGTTGTTGATGAATATGTCCATTTTTTCAAAATGTGGGATAGGTCTTGAATACCTAGAGAACATCTTTCTCCAACATTGGAGGAAAGTAAGGAAAGGCTCCCCTATTTTCTATTTAGTATTGCAAAGCTCGATCATAGTCATAGGATGTCGAATTTTGTATGAGTATTGTTGTAAGAATAGTTGGATTAGTTCTTCAAACATTTTTATTCCTTTAGGTAGACTTGAGAACCATTCCATGGCTTGTCCTCCCAAACTCCTCGAGAAAAGGCGCATGAGATACATTTGATCGTGCATGAACTCCATACAGGTAGCACAAAACTCTTTGACATGATCTTGAGGATCTGAGGTACCATCATATTTGTCAAATTTTGGGATCTCAACTCGTGAAGGGAATGGAGGCATGTATAGATTCTTGTCAAATGGAAAAGGCCATATTGTCTCCAGAGAATATTGTTTTGGGGACTTATCCTTATTCTTCAGTTCAGTGATCTCATTCCGCAAGACTAGTAATTATTTGTGTACCATGAGTATAGGTGATTCTTCCTTTTTAGTAACAATTGTCTGAACATCATATCTAGTAGGAAGCTTGGCACCTTGTTTTGCTAGTTCTAAGAAATAGTCTTCATTTTCTCGAGCCAGGATAGCTGTCATCATTTTTCAGAAGTATTTATCCTTTTGACAATCACAAATTTATTTTTCTTGAGGTTCAGTGTCTTCTTCAGCTTCACTTGATGAGGAATCATTATCAGCTTCATGAATATTAAGGTTGTCTTTGTCATTGTATTATGTCTCATGTATGGTGGGAGATTCAGGTTCATAAAAAATTGGTACCCCTGATGATGAAGGTTTATCAGTGAGTGGGTCCTTCATGTAGTATGGGCTATCTTGATATGTGAAGGGTTGTCCTTTGCCTTTGGCCTCTTCCTTACAAGAACTCCTAGTTTGAGTAGGCATTTTTATGGATTAGTGTGACCTAAAACTGTTTGTGATGCAGAGGTCAAGATTAATTTCAAAGCTAGTTGTTCGGTTAACGTATTTGTTTGAGAGAAGCAACTGAGATTTAGTCTAGTTTTAGGAAAGATCTATCATGTATAAGACATTTATCTAAGTTGATTCAAGAGTAGTGACTAAGATTCGGTCTGGTTGCAAGAACGATCTATCCTGTATAAGACGTTATCTAAGTGACTTAGGTTTGATAGGTAGTTAATTGAACTAGCTAAAAAGATGATCGACCAAATCGTGAAAAGCAAATGGCAGAGGTACACTGTCTTGATCTATTTATGCTTAGGATGATGATAACCAGTATTATGTTCATTGTAGACTATTTGAGGCAACTTTGACTATTATGTACTGACAAAACCAAAGATTCATACGACAGGATTTACTGAGCCAAATGAAAATTTAATAGTTCAAGGATGAGAATAGTTCTATTTCGTACGAGTTGCTGCCTAGTACTGTATGACAAATGGGTATGTCCAAAATGACAAAAGATTCAGTGCAGTTATGTTTTGTATGACACAAGATTTAGCTTCAGATGACAGACTGCTAGGCTTCGTACGATAGAGGATTGAGCTCAGATGACAAATTATCAGGCTCGTATGACATAGGATATGGTGCAGGATGATAAATGATCAGATTCGTACAACTGTTAATAGGGCAGAGACTAAAATTCAGAGTTTTTCGATAGCTGAGTATGACAACTGAGTATGACCAATTATGAGATGGAGTGATTTTTGATCAGGATTGTTTCCTGTTTTCTCCAATTTTTTGGTATTTCTGTTTTTGTTTCAAGGATGAAAACACAGAAAACATGTAGTATGAATAGTAACTACAATCACAACATGCAAGCCCTAAGGAATTTGGTGAGAGAAGAAAACCTTTGCTTGTAGAATCAGGTACACACCCAATAGCTAATTAGAATATGACCACTAAGTCTCACGCAATGGATTCTCAACACCGTATTATCTGACTCCAAATGCTAATGGGGGCACAAAATGACAAGTATCTTGGGAGAGTTACTATCTCTCTTGCACAAATATTATCCCCCTGTCGGAGGTGAACCAGGAAACTTCTAATTTTAATTGGATCTAGCAAGGGGTTCGTTCAGCGTGTTGAGGTATAAACTCAATTAAGAGGTCTCCCAACCTTGAAAACCAAGGCTTAATATACCTGAAGGTAAGGATGAGAGCTATTCCCGAGCACTGCTATTGACTTGATTTTCATCAAATCACGTTTATTTTATAGTGGGTTGGAGTACTTGGTGTTTAGCCATTCCCACTTAGGTCGCTCCCCTCACACCGACCGTAAAGGCTTTAAGAGTTTTTAATCTCCTCAGGAGGGCAAGCTTGCTAAAGATGTACAAATCTCAAACAAAGAAAAAGCCTCAAGGGTCCGGATTTCTGATTGTCTAGAAAAAGACAAGAGCATACTCTCCTACCTCTCAGAATCTTCTAAAAACATGAAAGATAGATTTGTTCTTTAACCAGATAGCAATTTAGGTGCCTAAAAATGAATTGAAAGAATACACGATGTTTGGTCAATTCTCCTCAGGCAACCTGCAAAGACAACGAATCAGTAGTCATATTGTCTTTGTGTGATAAACATATTCTTTGACAAGCGTTCTACAAAAAAATGATTAGGCTGTGAAAAAATTCTAAGATAGACAGATAAACAATCAGGGTCAGTCATCAGAATAATCAATTTGAACAGAAAACCAAAATCATGAAATTTGCCTTTTTTGTCTTTTTAACCAGAAAAACATAGAATCGTACGATAGAGTTTAAGTTCGTAAGATACAGAATTCCAGATTGTACGATATAGGATTCCAGTTCATACGACACTTGCAGTTTGTCCTTTCAGCCTGTGGGAAATGTCATACGAGATGACGCAGAGACTGTACGGACGAAAAATCCAAAAAGTCAAAAATCTGAAAAATAACAAAAATAAAAATGTCAATCTTGGAGGCCGAAAAATGTAGTCTTCATGCCCCATGGTGGGTGCTAGAGATGTGTGTGTGAAAAAGGGTCTGTAGTTGAAAGCACAACACTTCAATTAAGTCATTACATGTATGGTTAGACAAATATAAGCATGAATAATAAAACCATAACAAATCGACCAATTGCCTTCTAAAAGATGCGATTATAAGATTGCTCTCAGATTTTTATAAGCAATACCAATGACTAGACTACACCAAGACGAAGGATTTAATCTATATGAGAATGATATTAAGCTAAAAATGGATGCAATATGGATGAATAATTCAAGCAATAACGAATTCAAGCAATAATGGATTCAAGCAATATGAGTAAACTAAATATGGATGCAAATAATCTAAAAAAACACAATGTAGTCAATGACTTTAGAGCAGAAATCAGTGTAATAATAATCTCCAAGCGTGTTCTCAAAAATCTCTGGGGTGAATTGATTGAGAGTTGAAGGCTGAATTTATAGAGAATTACAAGAGAGATGATAAAAAAGCTCAATTTAGGATTAATTGAAAATAATTGAGAAATCATGTTCAGTTAACCTTGATATAGATTCCAATTATAGTTTAATTGAAATGCATCTAAATTAAAAATTTAAGTTGCATTAGAAAATGATATTAAATTAATTCCATGCATTTGTGATAAAAATAGACAATTCTTTGATTTATTCAAGAAAAAAGTATTTTCAATGCAACTAAACTTCTTTTTTTTTAAAAGATTTGAGTTCCAATTTTAGAGAATAATTCAATAATTCAACTAATTGCTTTTCTGATTTCAAGTTCTAAATTTAGAAAAAGAAATAATATCTCAAGTTTGATTTCTCTCTCAATTCAATTCTTTTGTTTTATTTTTAATTCAACTCTTTCTTTGTAATTAATTCATCTTTTGTAATAAATTAATTCCTTTTTGCATGATTAAATGATAAATTTATTAATTAATTAAACATGTAAGGATATTTAATAATTTAAAATAGGATAATTGATTAAAATGATATTCTTGGAATGATTCAATTAATTAAATAATATTTAATATTTTCCATGTGACATTTGATGATTAAAGAATTAATAATGTGCTCAAGATGGATTTAATTGCCTTTGGTTAGGACCTTGGTGATGTTGTCGAGATTAGGGGCCCATGGTTTAGATGACCATTTTTAGGGTATTACACCCCCAAGTTTAAAGAATTTTATTTTTTCTAATTTTTCCTTACTCATTTTAGTTTCTTGAACCAGGATAATGTCCGACTTATGATCTCTGATAAAATTCCTGAGCACATCCTGCTTATGGAGACCATTTAGGCCTCTAATGTTCCAAGAGATTACCTTCATTTGGAAACCTAGGAGCAGGATTTCTGAATGGTTCGCTGCCTTCCATCAGCTATATTTTGTTTGCTCTCCCGGTCCTTGTGCCACTTCAAAGTTTTTCACCCCTGTGGAGATTTGGAAAGTCCAATATCCATCTTATATCTGGTTCTAGTTTTAAACCCATTAGTACACCTTGTTTTCTTGTTTTTCTTTTTTCCCACTTCTATTAACTCTTCATCTTCTTCATTTTTATATGTAGACTTCTTACTATTCTAAGGTTCTCCTTTTCACTGAGATGAGGTGGGCGAATCAGTCCCAAAGTTCTGGAATAGAGAGTTAAGGTTAACCTGGGGCGATCTAAACTGGGTCGTTTCTTCAAAGATTACATCTGGAGCTTCAGAGTCCTTTGAACACACTTTATTACATTCCTGTTCATTTTCTTTTGGAATCTCATATTGTGATTCATTTGTATCTCTAATCTCACCATCTTCAAGAATTTCTTCTATAATTACATTTTCTTCTTCTTGAATCTATAAAGCTTCAAAGCCATTGCTTGTTTTAACTTCAAATACATTCTCTTCATCCTTTCTAATTTCCTTCTGAGGAATCTCCTTGGAAGGACTAGCTTTCCTTTTATCCCTTGTTATATCTTTTGAGTTACTAGGGAGTCTAGTTCCTCCTTCCGATCTACCCTCCTCATTTTTGTTCAGCTTCTCTTTCCAGATTTGTTTAACATGATTATTGTTCTTCTGAGCATTATCTGGGTTACTAGGACAAGCCTTTTCCCAATGTCCAATTTTCTTACATGAAAAGCACATGAAAGGGAGGGATTCAAACTCTATGACTTGTTCCCACTTACCTAGCTTGGAATTTATTTTGATAGAGCTCAGAAGGTTTGTGTTCTGTAAGATATTAACGTATATCCTCGCATACACCAGTCACTTTTGCGTTGCTGTCATAGAATCTATAGCCACAAGATCCCCAAAGGATTTAGCAATGCCTGAAAACACATCCTCCAACCAAAATTCAAGCGGAAAACAAGGGAGCCGCACCCAGACAGGAGCAGATTCAAAAAAGGAGTCATTGAGCTCCATTTTTGGAGACCATTTTCTTAAAGATAAAGAAGACCTCCCAAGCATCCAGGGTCCTCCGCTCAGAGCCATTTCCAAGTCTTCACCACAGTAGAAGAAAAAGACAAAAAAAACCCTTGACATGGCTGAAACATCAACCTGTCCTTTCACCCTCCATTTTCTCTTCACAAAAGACCTAACAACTTCAATATTAGGTCTGGGTCCAACAAATTTTCCCACAAGAGAAAATGCCATAAGAGAAATACCGTGATCTATGACCATGTCCAATACAACAATAGGTAATCTTCCTACCTTTCTATTAGAAATATCTTCCACACAGGGAAAGGTAGATTTACTAGTAGGCTTGTTTGCAAAGAAACTATTCCAGGATTTGACCACCTTGTCTCCAGCCGTCTTTTATAGCTCAACGTTCAAGATCTCATGACTCAAATTTGTAGAATCTTTAGTATTTTTTAAAGTCAAGAGGAGGATATTGATGTTGTGGGTCCCCATCCTTTCGACCATCCTCATCATCCCCAGTAGATCCCAAAGAGACAAGTTGTCATTGAGCTGCAGAGGTTGTAGAACCAGAGGAAAAACTAGTTGCGTTGTTCCCTCCATTCACTGTCCTCCTACAGTTTGCTTGTTATGACCTGCAAAACATGTTGCAAGTAATATAGCAGTTGGTGCTATTTTGAGTCAAGAGAATAGACCTGTAGCTTTCTTTAGTGAGAAGCTCAATGATGCCAAGAAGAAGTATTCATGACCTCCATATGTTAGGATTGGTACATTCCCATGTATCTTTTCAACCTATGAAAATTTATCTCAATTTTGTTAGTAAGATCATATAATATAGATCATCCTTCATACAAGCCTATAAAACAAGTTACATGTGTGTGTTTGTGTGTGTGTGGCTGTTTATACATTTGTATCAACTTTTATATACATTTTACACCATTGTTAGTTTGACCCTTTTTCCCAAAATTTCCATACCCATTCCATCTTTAAAGCACACAACTTGAGCAATATATAAATTTACCTATAAATAAATTGAATTTTAACAAAAATTCATTCATGATTTCCTTGTGTTCTCTTTTGCTTTACAAGCTAGTTTCCATAGTTTTTAAACTTGCTCAGTTGGCTTTAACCCATTTTTTCCTTTCAGGTAAAACCAATGTTTATACTTATATTATGTAATGCCTTGCCAGGAACCCCAAAGGATTAACCACACATCTAGGCAACTAAGGGTGATATAATTTTTTTAAAAAGTATAAAACACATTAAGTGCATTAATTACTACATTGCACAATAATAACACAAGCGGAAGACTTACACCAGAATTCCTAAAAGGTTACCAACGAAGAATTAAACTATAAGTTAAATTCCACAATTACAATTAATCCAATTATCCATCATTACCCAATGAACATAATAAACCATATACAATAAAAGATTACACCATTTAAAGATTTAAAGAGTAACAATATAACTTTCTCTTCAATAAAACATTTACACAAATCATATAGATAGCTGATAAATAACATCCGAAACTTAGGATTACATTGATCATAAAATACATGGCTTCCAATGTTACATAAACAACTTACATCAAAAACAGGGCTACATAAATTCATTGATACAATTGACCACATAGGTCTTTAAATAATTATAATCTCCAACATGAGATAGAGCATGAGTCATGAATTGCATGAACACCTGTGAAGCAAATCCTCACATGAAGGTACGAACAAGAACATTTGATGGGAAGTGGCACTACCACCCGACCATGTAATCCCAAAATGGAATCACCCCACCATGCTAGGAGATAGCAGAGGACCCTCAAGAAAGCATAAGCAAGATGTGGATGACCAAACAAAATGACGACATGATAGTACAATATGAATCCACAATATTCCAGGTGACTCGACATCACAATACTCAAGTAACCCTAAAGAGAGAGTGTCATCACATAGCTTATGATGGTTGCCCTAGGTAGGCCTCCATAGGTCCTGAACCCCATCCTGGGTTATCCTGGTAACCGTTTCGGAACCTCCAGGTCCATCTAAGTCTCATGCAAACCCTACCAACCCTTCATGAAGGCAAGGTGGTCAGTTTGTTATTCTAGGCCTTCCCACTACATCTTGAGCCTATACGAGCACTCAACCATGCATGTGGTACAATATCTTATATAATGTTATATACTACCTGATGACTAATGATGAACAACAGATACCCTAACTGGTACTAAGAGGGGGGGTGAATCAGTATAGACAAAAAACTTTCTCAACAACTTATCAAGTTAAAGCAATACCAACCGGTTGTCTTCATCACTGAACCTAACCATGGCAATACCAGTTAAACATAGTAAGACTTCAGACAACATAAACTGATAAGTTTGAACACTTCAAATACATTCAATACTTAATAACAACTTCACCTATTAACATATGCATGTGGTCTACCAGTAATACCATAACCATTAGCTCTACATGCATAATCACTCAAACAAAGAATACTTAATCATCACATGAAAAATGCACAACACATGACACACATATTTTTCACATGGAAACCCAAATGGGAAAAACCACGGTGGGGATGAATACCCACAAGCTTGTTTTTGAACTCTTTTGAAGCTCGCTCTATTAGGAGCCTAGTCCAGTTAAAAAGTTTACAAAAAGGTTCTGCTAGGAACCGATCCTGTTAAAGATCACCCAGTTAAGGGATGGTTATATACCCTGTTAAAGGTTACCCCACTAGAGGATTTAAAGAACTCAATAAATTGAGTCACCTGGTTAGAGGATTTACAATAAGCCTGTTAAAGCTACCTGGTAAAGGGATTTTTCAACTGTTGAAATGGTTAGAAGAAAATAGGTAAAAACTCTGATCCGATAACAACACTACATGCCAAGGCAAATCCTTTTCAGTTGCTCTACTTCTGCAATCACACTCTGCAGTTTTCTCTTACTAGTCTGGCAAGTATCTCATCACTCAGATACACACACAACATTTGCCAACAACTTACAATAACAAACATCATCGACCTTATAGACAACAATTAGGTCAGTAGCATAAACCCTAAACCCTAAGCATCTTAGGTTTACAATACAAGCGGTCCAATCCTGACTGTACAAACACTTTGCATAGAGAAATACAATTTCAAACAGAATACAAGATAATATGCATCATCCATTCTCCACCACACATGGGAATCAGTAACTCATCACACTTTCTTCTCATACCACCAAGAATAATGTTTATTCCCGAGGTAGACATTTAATGCAGTCGATCATCTCATGCAAGATCCTCAAGGAAATCCTTCACGTGCATAAAGATGACATGGCACCTTGATCTCATCCTCATCTCTTAGCTTACTCATCACAAAATGTCATCAGTTGCATCGCACAAGCGAGATTGCCAAACCGGAAACCCTAGAGTTGAGACTACCAACCGGTAGTCACACTCAGTGAAACCCCGACACTGGTTCACTACATCTCTTCATACCTCTTCATATCGGTTCACCAACATCTTTCAATCTGCATACCAGTTCTCTTACACTTATTGACATCAATGACAACATACATTATCATCATATCAACATGTCGATTCATCATATGCCAACAATATTGCCCTTTGGCTTTGATGACAATACTCAGTGTAGCATTACAACTGTAGACATCATAGACCAATGTGTCTTCATCATCAGATATCTTCTCCCCCTTTGATAAAAATGCCAAAGTGGAGGCACAAGCTTCCATTGTCTACTATGTTGCTCCCCCTATGGAGTAGCATCCTTCAACACATCAATCCTGAAAGATTTGACACTGTAGTACCTGACTAATGCGGAGCATACAACTTTAGTTGACTTCATGAAGGGGCAAAACCCCTAATTCACCTCTCAAATAGGTAAATATAGTCTTCGGTAAGGGCTTAGTGAATATATCTACTAGTTGCTCCTTACTGGAAACATGTTGTAGTACAACCTCCTTATTCTAAACTTTTTCTCTCAAGAAGTGATACTTAAGCTCAATGTGCTTAGTTCTAGCATGCAATACCAGATTCTTGGAAATATTTATTGCACTTGTGTTGTCACAAAATATATTCACCGGTTCAGATATAGGTACTTTGAAACCTTTCAATACATGTTATATCCAGATTGCTTGAGTGCAGTTCATAAATGCCGCCACATATTCTACTTCAGCTGTAGACTGAGAAACAGCTCTGCTTCTTACTTGTCCACGAGACTAGTCTTCCACCAAGAAAGAACGCTCCACCAGATGTGCTCTTCTGGTCATCCATATTACCTGCCCAATTGACATCGGTAGATACTTTGAGGTTATAGTCACCATTATATGGATACCACAATCCATAGTCAATTGTTCCTTTCAAATATCTAAGAATCCTCTTAACAACTACCAAGTGGGATTCTCTAGGACATTTCTGAAAATGAGCTACTATGCCCACTGCATGAGCAATATCTGGTCTGTTGTGCACCACATAGTGCAACTTACCAATCATTAACCGATACTTCTTTTCATTCACCAATGTTGAATCATCTTCCTTAGTCAGTTTATAGCCTGTCACCATCAGTGTACCAATCAGTTTGCTCTCCTCCATGCCAAAGGTCTTCAATACCTTTTTGACATACTTGGACTGGGTAATAAAGATACCCTCTTTCATTTGCTAAATCTATAAACCAATGAAGAACTTTATCTCTCCAATCAGAGACATATCAAACTCTCTCTTCATTTTATCTGCAAAAGCATGACTCATTTTATCATCTCCTCCAAAGATTATGTCATCTACAAATACTTCACAGATCAGAATCTGATCACCTTCAAATTTTAGATAGATGTTGCTATCCTCACTTGTTCTCTGAAATCCAATCTTCACAAGATGAGAGTGTAACCTTTCATACCATGCCCTAGGTGCTTGTTTCAATCCATATAGGGATTTGTGTAATCTACACACCATTTTACTATCTTCTGATAAGGAAAACCCTTTCTGTTGCTCAATATACACTTCCTCTTCTAGGATTCCATTCAAAAACGCAGACTTCACATCCATCTGATAGACCTTAAATCCCTTAAATGCTACAAATGCAAGTAGCACTCAAACACCTTCTAGTCTAGCCATAGGAGCAAAAGTTTCTCCGTAGTCTTCTCCCTTCTCCTGAGCATATGCTTTGCATACAAGTCTTTCTTTGTTCCTTACAACTGTGCCTTCTTCATTTAGCTTATTCCTGAAGACCCATTTGGTACCTATGACATTTTTGTGTTCTGGTCTGGGTACCAGAGACTATGTTGCATTCTTTTCTATCTGGTGTAGCTCCTCTTCCATTGCTTTAATCCAGTCTTCATCTGTAAGTGCTTCTCTAGAAGTCTTGGGCTCTAATTTAGAAATCATGCAAGAGTTTTCTTTCACTTTTCTTCTTGTGAGTATCCTTGCATCTTTATCTCCTATGATTTGCTTCGGATCATGATGTAGTTTCACATACCTAGGAATGACTCTAGCTTTTTCTGCTAGTGTTTCTTCTTCTTCTTCACTTACCTATTCTTCTTCTCCTACTGCAGCTTCTACCAGTATAGGAACACTAAGATATTTACTTGTTTCTTTCTTAACTAGTTCCCAGAAGGCTATACCCGATTCATCTTCCACTTCTTTGCTGCAGGTTTCCTCAAGGGATTCATCAACCCTGACATTGATACTCTCAACAATTTTCTACGTTCTATTGTTGTAGCACTTGAGAGCTTTGCTCTTAGTGGAATATCCCAAAAATATTCTTTCATCACTTTTAGCATCAAATTTGCTCAAATTCTCACCTCTCTTGATATAGCACTTACTCCCAAATACTTTAAAGTAACTCACAATGGGAATTTTCCCAATCCAATACTCATAAGGGGTTTTAACTCTACCTTTCTTGATGAGTACCCGGTTCATAGTATAGACTATAGTGCTCACCGCTTCTCTCCAAAAAGTGTGAGCAACCTTTCCTTGGATCAACATTGTTCTAGACACTTCAACTACAGTCTTGTTAATCCTTTCTACTATGCCATTCTGTTGTGGTGTCCTTGGGGCAAACAACTACCTCTTGATACCGCTATCTTCATAGTACTTGTTGAATTCATCAGAAGTGAATTCACCTCCTTGATCAGTTCTTAGGCATTTTATCTTTTGACCACTTTCCTTCTCTACTAATCCTCTAAAGGCTTTGAAATTTCCAAATGCCTCAAACTTGTCTTTCAAGAATGTGACCCACATCATTCTTGATCAGTCATTAGTAAGAATCATGAAATACCTATCTCCTTGAATACTTCTAGTTTTCATAGGACCACACAAATTAGTATGGACAAGGTCAAGTAAGTTTTCTGCTGAAAAAGACTTACCTTTGAAAGTTGAGGAAGACATCTTCCCAAATTGACATTCTCTGCACAAAGAATTCTTAGGTTTATTCAGCAAAGGCAATCCTCTTACCGCCTTGATCTTACTAGCCTTTACAATATTATCAAAGTTCATATAGCAAAGTCTCCTATGCCATATCCAACTATTATCAAACTTTTCCATTAGACACCGACTTATCTTGGCATTCAACTGAAACAGGTTACCTTTGGTCTGCTTACCAGTGGCAATAAGCTCACCACCTTTACTATTTATACTTTAGAATCCACGTTTGAACTCCAGAATGAGTCCTTTATCATTTAACTGAGCAAAACTCAATAGGTTATGCTTAAGACCTTCTACCTAGTAGACATCATCTGCACTGCTCTTTCCATTTAGTGAGATGGATCCTTTACCTTTCACCAAACATGGTGCATCATTGCCAAATCTAACAACACCTCCATCATATTATTCTAGAGATAAAAACTTTCTCCTATCACCAGTCATGTGGTGAGAACAACCACTATCAATTATCCACTCATTAGAGTTGTCGATGCAAGAGACAAGTGCTTTCTTGTTAGATACTTCTTCCTTTATAGCTACAAATACTATGTCTTCATTTTCTTCATCCTCAGATTCTTCATCAGTAACACCTTCATCCATTGCAACAAGGCAATTTCTTCTATTTCCTCCTTTATACTTTCTAAACCTCTCTGGTTTATCCTTATTCTCATTGTTAGGACAGTTAATAGCTATATGTCCTATCCTATTGCAGGAAAAATATTTTAAAGGAAGCTTACCTCTGTATTTTCTAGTACCTTTTGGAAGTCTCTTGGAAAGAAGAGCTTCAAACTCCATCAAATTTTTTTCATCATCCATACCTC
This sequence comes from Cryptomeria japonica, assembly GCF_030272615.1. Taxonomy (NCBI): domain Eukaryota; kingdom Viridiplantae; phylum Streptophyta; class Pinopsida; order Cupressales; family Cupressaceae; genus Cryptomeria; species Cryptomeria japonica. The sequence goes on from NC_081408.1 coordinate 402,383,253, forward strand.
TTCTTTGCATGGATTCATAACTGGTACTTTCTTCTTTTCCTTTTATGGTTGGTGCAATAGATATTCTAAAAGTTGATTCAGTCTTCTGAACACTACCATCATAGCTATTCAACTCATATGTAGTTAACTTTGCAATGATAGAGTCTAAGGATACCTTGGTTTTGTCAATAGACCTTAGTTCCTGAATATCAGTAACTTTGATTGCATAGACTGGTAACAATGATCTCAAGACTTTACTGACAATGATGGTTGTTAGCATTTCACAAAGGCAGATTGTTGGCATTCCACTAAGTTTTTTGGTATGAGGATATTGCAAAGGTTGTTGAAGATTATGGATATAACTAAGAAAGGATGATTACTGTCTTAATAATATTATTTTATCATTGATGTCAAGCAATTGATTTTCTAATTTAGTATGATGTTGCCATATCTTAATGAGTATATTTTGATAAGTATAAAGATGTCAGTAAGTGACATAGAAAGAATGAAAATGAAGGGGAGTAATAAGTTATTCAATGGGCAACTATTCCCGAGTAAGACAATGATGAGATTTTGTTGTTTTGATTATTTTGAGTATTCGAACACTGAACATGAAGGAGAAAAGATTTCATTCAATAAGATGAATATAGGTTTGATACTGTTCTATGTTACTGAGCAAAGAAGCTAGCTGGTAAACCCTAAGGTTATCGATATCAGTTAAAGAAGGAAGAATATCTACTGAGTAAAGGTTCAATATTTACCGAGTAACAACCGAGTAATAACAAAATGCATTGGATGGATAAAAGCATTATTAAATGAAGGATTCCAATGAGCTGGAGATGTATAGATGATTGGTATGTCGTACAAGAAGTTTGTTGAAGATCTACGACAATGAAAATACAAGAGTTAGATCTACAACACAGATTCATCGGTCATAACCTAGCACAAGTTCCAAGGAAGGAATACAAGTTCCAAGGCGAGATAAAACATTTTTAGATCGAAGGATACAATGAACCTAGTCAAGTTTGAAGATCTGATGGCTAAGATTGATCATGGGAAATGTGATCAAGGAGATTAAGCGGTTAGGAATTGTTTATAAAAAAGAAATTGTTGATGAACAATAGATGCAGGCAAATAGAAGAACAGTGATACTACAACAGTGATCATCGAGCACAGAAGATTAAATATCTGATTAAAGAATAGATTGAGAAGCCCAACAAGGAGCAAGATAAGTCTTATGATAAGATTATTTTGAGCACATAGAGTCTGCTTTAGTATTTCAGTTGTGAAGTTGTAGATATATATTATACTATTATTTATTTTGTAAGTGATAGGAAATCTCTTAACTGAGTGGACCTAACAGTCTTATTTGTAAATCCTCTAGCAAGGTAACATTCTGAATGAGTGTTTGAAATTCTTTGACAAGGTCACTTCTAACAAAGTGCAAGATTCTAACAAATCTGAGGGAAATCCCTTAATTGGGTCACATCTAGCAAAGTGTTTATGTAATCTGTAACAGGATTGGCTTTTAACCGAGCATACTCTAGAAGGGTATATTTCTTAGTGGGTCCAAAATCCCATAGTGGTTTTTCCCTATTTAGGTTTCCACGTTAAATCTAGTGTTAAATGTGTTATGATGTTTTAAGTGTATCTATTTATGAGTTTGAATGATTTACATTCATAGTTGCATATCAGTAAAGGCTACAGAGGTTGAATATGATGTTTACAATGATTATTGAGTTTTTATGATTCACCCCCCCCTCTCATCTTACTAACAATTGGTATCAGAGCTTTGGACTCTAGAAGAAAAGTTTAAAGGTACTTGAGGCAAGATCCTAAGATGTATAAAAGGGATGCACCAAAGCTGAACAAGTCTAGTTTCTCCACATGGCAGAAAAGGATGAAGCTGCACTTATCAAGAATTGGAGAATATGCAACATACTATCTGGAGAATGATTACAATGCACCTAGCACCTACCCGATGACAATGGAAGAGATAAAGGCAAAGCAAGAACATATTCAAGCAATGATTGAAATAACATCAACATTAACCGACTCAGAGTTCAATGATCTAGAAGGCTACATTGATGCCAAAGCAATGTGGAACAATCATATATCTGTGTATGGTGGTGATGAACATGTTTAGAGAGAAAAAGTAGATAGTCTAAGAGGTCAACTTGAATCCATGAGAATGAATGAAGGTGAGAACATAACCCAATACAGTACAAGGTTAAAGGAAACTGTCAATCAAATGAAAGGAGCAGGAGGAAATATTGAAGAAAAGGATGTAACAAATAAGTTACTTAGAACACTTCTACTTGCTTATGCCATTCGAGTCTCTGTAATCAATGAGTTAAGGTTTGTACCAAACATGTCAGTCTCTTTGGATGCTACTATCGGTAAGCTACATGCATTTGAGTTAAGTAATTTTGATAATAGCGGGTCTTCGGTAAATAAAGTTGAATCTGCATTCAGTTCTTTTCATCTTGGTGAATCTGATGATTACAATGATAGAATGTATAAGTATACTGAAGGAAATCATAGTGGAGCAAGTGAGAGATTTCACAAAAACATGGAAGAGGTACACAAACTATATGAGGAAATCAGAAAGCAAGAAGAGTTTGAAGCATTATTAGCTAGAAGGTTACCAAGAGGCAAAGGTAAGTATAAAGGAAAGTTACCTTTAAAATGTTTTAACTATGATAGAATAGGACATATGGCTTCTAACTATCTTGACAAAGAATCTAGTGAAAAGAGAGAATATCGAGATGACAGACAGAAAGACAACCAATACAAAGGACACCGAGACTTCAGAAGGAGAGATAGAAAGACATGCCTAGTAGCTGATGAGGAATCCAACGATGACAAATCTGATGGGACTGAGATAGAGGAAGTTGTATATGTGGCTATCAAAGATGGATCAAATGAAGAAAGGTATGAGGAAAAAGCCTTGATATCTCACATAAATAAAAATGATTCTTGGATCATAGATAGTGGATGCTCAGATCACATGACATGTGATAAACACAAGTTTGTTAAGTTAGAAGACTATGATGGAGGTTATGTAAGATTTGGTAATGATGCACCATGTCTGGTGAAAGGTAAAGGTTCTATCACACTTCTTGAAAATGCTAAATGTGATGATGTATATTGGGTTGAAGGTTTGAAATACAATTTGTTGAGTGTAGCACAGCTAAACAATACAGGATACTGAATAGAATTTCAGAAAGGAAGTGTCAAAGTTCATGACAAACATGGAAAGCTGGCTGCTACCGAGACACAAACAAAAGGTAATACATTTCATCTTGACTCAACTCAGAACAATTGTCTGTATGCTAAAATTGAAGATACCTGCTTATGACACAAAAGGTTTTGTCATGTAAATTTTGATAACCTAATCAAAATAAGTAAGAAGCACCAAGTAAGAGGTCTACCGAGCTTGGAAAAACCTAAGAATACAATATGTCGAGGATGTCAGATGGGTAAGATGACAAAGTCAAGCTTTACAAGTAAGTCCTACACTTCTAAAGGAATTTTAGATCTCGTGCACACTGATCTTTGTGGTCCTATGAAAGTTCAAAGTTATTTTGGTGATAAATACTTTATATTATTTGTGGATGATTACTCAAGGATGATGTCAGTTATGTTTTTAAAAGAAAAATTAGAAGCCTTTAAAATGTTCAAATGGTACAAGGCTAGAGTTGAAAAAGAAACAGGAAGATAGTTGAAATGTCTAAGATTTGACAGAGGAGGAGAATTCATTTTTGATGAATTTAACCTATTTTGCAATGATCATGGTATAAAGAGACAAGTATCTGCACCGAGAACACCTTAGCAAAACAGGATAGCTAAAAGAAGAAATAGATCAATTGTAGATTGTGCCAGAACCCTAATGATAGAAAAGAGGGTACCTCAAACATTTTGGAGAGAAGCGATCAACACTGCAGTTTACACCCTGAATCGAGTACAACGAAAGAAAGGAACTTTGAAGACACCATATGAAATCTGGTATGACAAAAAACCTAATGTAAGTTACTTTAAAATATTTGGAAGCAGATGTTATGTCCATAAAGATGACACAAATGGAAAGTTTGATCAGAAAAGTGAGAAATGAACATTTCTTGGTTATTCTTCTAGAAGTAAAGCATTTAAATGTCTGATCAAATCATCTAACAAAATAGTGGAAAGTGCAAATGTGAAAATTGATGAATTTGCAGAAAGAAATGATGAAGGAAATTCCAAAGAACCAGAAGATTATGAATAGTTTGTTTATGTTCAACCGAGAAGTCCTACCGAGAAAGTTGATGAAGAAAATGAAGAAAATACCCAGTTACTGAGTGATGAAGAAGATCATACAGATCCTACCTAGCCTATATTAGCCAAGTATGTTAGAAGAAATCGTGCATCAAGTCAAATTATAGGAGATAAGGATGATCTAGTGATGACAAGGAACAAACTGAGCCAAAACACGTCTGATATCTAAATTTGAACCGAGAATAGTAAAAGAGGCATTTAGTAATGAAGATTGGGTAAATGCTATGACATAAGAGATTGAACAAATCAAGAAGAATGAAACATGGACATTGGTTCCAAGACCAAAGGAGAAAAATGTGATCGGTACAAAGTGGATTTTCAGAAACAAGCTAAATGAAAAAGGAGAAGTCATTCGGAATAAAGCAAGACTAGTTTGCAAAGGTTATGCTCAAGAAGAAGGAATAGATTATGGTGAGACTTTTGCACCTATGGAAAGACTTGAAGGAGTGAGAACATTGTTGGCATATGATGCTTACAAAAATTTCAAGGTATATCAAATGGATGTTAAATCTGCATTTTTAAATGGTATACTAGAAGAAGTTTATATTGAACAACCTAAAGGATTTATTGAAGACACGAATAAAGACCAGGTATGTAAGTTGAACAAAGCATTATATGGTCTAAAGCAAGCACCTAGAGCATGGTATGAAAGACTGCACTCTTACTTAATCAAGATTGGATTTATAAGGACAAGTGAAAACAACAACATATATATGAAGAATGATGAAGACAATAGAATACTGCTTTCAACCATATTTGTTGATGATATTATTTTTTGTGGAAATGACTCTTTATGCAAGAACTTTGGAAATGAAATGTGCAAAGAATTTGAAATGTCATTAATCAGTGAAATAAAGTATTTTATAGGTTTAAAGATACTGCAAATGAAAAATGAGGTTTTCATTACTCAATCCAAGTATATAAAGGAAATCTTGAAGAAATTTGGAATGGAGGATTCTAAACCTGTAAGTACTCCTATGACTACCAATTGTAAACTATCAAAGAGTGATGAATCTACATCTGTTGATGAGACACTTTACCGATCTATGATTGGAAAGTTGCAATATGTGGTTCACAACAAGCCGGATATAGCACATGCAGTAGGTATAGTTGCAAGTTTTTTTGCAGATCCCAAAGAAACCCATATGACAGCAATCAAGAGAATTTTCAGATACTTAAGAGGCATTGAAAATTATGGTTTAGTGTATAAAAAGATGAATGATTTTGACTTAAAAGTCTACACTGATGCTGATTGGGTAGGGAACATTGATGATAGGAAAAACACAAGCGGTGGAGCTTTCTTTTTGGGAGACAGGCTGGTAAGCTGGCTTAGCAAGAAATAAGGATGCATTTCACAGTCAACAGCTGAAGCTGAATATGTCACTGCAACATTGAATTGTACTAATATTGCATGGATCAAACAACTGTTGGAAGGAATGAATGAGAAAGTTATCAAGCCAGTAACTATATTTTGTGATAATACTAGTGCCATTAACATTTCAAAGAATCTGGTAATGCATTCTAAGACAAAGCACATCTCTATAAAGTATCATTATCTTAGAGAAGAAGTTCAAAAGAAGAAAGTTGTGCTAGAATATATTAGTTCAAAGGAACAAATAGTAGAAATTTTCACAAAGCCACTACCAAAGGACTCTTTTGAGTATCTCAGAAGTAAGTTAGGGGTCCTACCCCTATCTAGCACTCACTGACAGAGCTCGGTGAAAGCATCAATTCTATGAATTTACAGATTAACTATTTATGAGTTGATGTTGATTTACACACTTTAGGAGGTTACCTAAAGTTGTGCAAGCAATAATGATTGAAGACAAGTTGCTCTAATAGAGACTGAGATGATACATTTGTATTCTCAGTAAGCAAATTACTTCACAACGGAAGAAATCATGAATTAGTTTTACTTTTTGGCATTGTTGTCAAAGGGGGAGAAGACTAATTAGTGAAGATTAATAGGTGAATATGGGAGAAGACTAATGACTGGGGGAGAATTCAAGGATAACATGAGGAGATAATCAACAATCTGAATCTGAATCAATTGAAATAAAATCAAGTTGCTATTGCCATTAAAATTTGGTTTTTCCATCAATTCCAAAGGGGGAGATTGTTGGCATTCCAATAAGTTTGTTGGTATGAGGATATTGAGAAGGTTGTTGAAGATTATGGATATAACTAAGAAAGGATGATTACTATCTTAATAATATTATTTTGTCATTGATGTCAAGCAATTGATTTTCTGATTAGTATGATGTTGCCATATCTTAATGAGTATATTTTGATAAGTATAAAGATGTCGGTAAGTGACATAGAAAGAATGAAAATGAAGGGGAGTAATAAGTTATTCAATGGGTAACTATTACGGAGTAAGACAATGATGAGATTTAGTTGTTTTGATTATTTTGAGTATTCGAAGACTGAACATGAAGGAGAAAAGATTTCATTCAATAAGATGAATATAGGTTTGATAATGTTCTATGATACTGAGCAAAGAAGCTAGTCGGTAAACCCTAAGGTTATCGATATCGGTTAAAGAAGGCAGAATATCTACTCAGTAAAGGTTCAGTATTTACCGAGTGACAACCGAGTAATAATGGAATGCATTGGATGGATAAAAGCATTATTAAATGAAGGATTCCAATGAGCTAGAGATATATAGATGATTGGTATGTCATGCAAGAAGTTTGTTGAAGATCTATGACACAGATTCATCGGTCATAACCTAGCACAAGTTCCAAGGTGAGATAAAACATTTTTCAGATTGAAGGATACAATGAACCTAGTCAATTTTGAAGATCTGATGGCTAAGATTGATCAAGGGAAATGTGATCAAGGAGGTTAAGTGGTTAGGAATTGTCTATAAATAAGAAATTATTAATGAACAATAGATGTGGGCAAATAGAAGAACAGTGATACTACAACAGTGATCACCGAGCACAGAAGATTGAATATCTGATTAAAGAACAGATTGAGAAGTCCAACAAGGAGCAAGATAAGTCTTATGACAAGATTATTTTGAGCACATAGATTCTTCTTTAGCATTTCAGATGTGAAGTTACAGATATATCTTATACTATTATTTATTTTGTAAGTGATAGGAAATCTCTTAACCGAGTGGACCTAACAGTCTTATTTGTAAATCCTCTAGCAAGGTAACATTCTGAATGAGTGTTTGAAATCCTTTGACAAGGTCACTTCTAACAAAGTGCAAGATTCTAACAAATATGAGGGAAATCCCTTAATTGGGTCACATCTAGCAATGTGTTTATGTAATCTGTAACAGGATTGGCTTTTAACCGAGCATACTCTAGAAGGGTATATTTCTTAGTGGGTCCAAAATCCCACAGTGGTTTTTCCCTATTTGGGTTTCCACGTTAATTTGGTGTTAAATGTGTTATGATGTTTTAAGTGTTTCTGTTTATGAGTTTGAATGATTTACAGTCATAGTTGCATATCAGTAAAGGCTACCAAGGTTGAATCTAATGTATACAATGATTATTGAGTTTTTATGATTCACCCCCCCCCCCCCCCTCTCATCTTACTAATAGTGGCATCATCAATTGTTCCACTAGTGCTCTTGATATCTCCAACAACAGTTTTGATTCTTATGCCATATTGCTGAATGGTCTTACCTTCAACCATCCTCATGTCTTCAAATTCCTCTAAGGCTCTCTTCCTTAGCTTGCTTTACATGTTCATCACCGCCATAAATAGTTTCCAATAAGTCCCATACATCTTTAGGAGTGTCCTTATCTTGTACATCAATGAACTCAATATCAAACAAACTGCTAATAAGAGCTTCCATGACTTGCCAATTTTCTTGAATATCTCTCTTGTGATCATCGGTCAGAGTGCCAGTGGGAATCACATAGGCATTCTCAACATAGCTCCAGTGTTGAGCACCCAAACTCTTGATATAGATCTTCATTTTGTCCTTCCATATTTCTAAGTTATCTCTATTGAACTTAGGACCTTCCCTCTTCATCATTAAGGAAAGATCTTTTACCTCAAGCGGTTAAGCTTATATCACTGAGGACCTAGAGTTGCTTTGATACCAATTGATGAATAATGATGAACAATAGATACCCTAACTGGTACTGAGAGGGTGGGGGGGTGAATTAGTACAAACAAAAAACTTTCTCAACAACTTATCAAGTTAAAGCAATACCAACTGGTTGTCTTCATCACTGAACTTAACCATGGCAATACCGGTTAAACACAGTAAGACTTCAAACAACATAAAATGATAAGTCTGAACACTTCAAATACATTCAATACTTGATAACAACTTCACCCATAAACATATGCATGTGGTATACCAGTAATACCATAACCATTAGCTATACATGCATAATCACTCAAACAAAGAATACTTAATCATCACATGAAAAATGCACAATACATGGCACACATATTTTTCACGTGGAAACCCAAATGGGAAAAACCACGGTTGGGATGAATAACCACAAGCTTATTTTTGAACTCTTTTGAAGCTTGCTCTGTTAGGAGCCTAGTCCAGTTAAAGACTTTACAAAAAGGTTCTGCTAGGAATCGATCATGTTAAAGATCACCCGATTAAGGGATGACTATATACCCTGTTAAAGGTTACCCCGCTAGAGGATTTAAAGAACTCAATAAACTTGAGTCACTTGGTTAGAGGATTTACAGTAAGCTTGTTAAAGCTACCTGGTAAAGGGATTTTCTAATTGTTGAAATGGTTAGAAGACAACAGGTAAAAACTCTGATCTGATAACAACACTACATGCCAAGGCAGATCCTTTTCAGTTCATCTACTTCTGCAATCACACTCTACAGTTTTCTCTTACTGGTCTAGCAAGTATCTCATCACTCGAATACACACACAAAATTCACCAAAAACTTACAATAACAAACATCATCGACCTTATAGACAACAGTTAGGTCGGTAGCTAAACCCTAAACCCTAAACCATAAGCATCTTAGGTTTACAATACAAGTGGTCCAATCTTGACCATCCAAACACTTTGCATAGAGCAATATAATTTCAAATAGATCACAAGACAATTTGCATCGTCCATTCTCCTCCGCACATGGGAATCAGTAACTCATCACGCTTTCTTCTCATACCACCAAGAAGAATGTTCATTCCCGAGGTAGACATTTAATGCAGTTGATCTTCTCATGCAAGATCCTCAAGGAAATCCTTCACGTGCATAAAGTTGACGTGGCACCTCGATCTCATCCTCATCTCTTAGCTAACTCATCACAAAATATCATTGGTTGCATCACACAAGCGAGATTGCCAAACCGGAAACCCTAGAGCTAAGACTACCAATCAGTAGTCACACTTAGTGAAACCCCGACACCGGTTCACTACATCTCTTCATACCTCTTCATACTGGTTCACCAACTTCTTTCAATCTACATACCGGTTCTCTTACACTTATTGACATCAATGACAACATACATTATCATCATATCAACATGCTGGTTCATCATATGCCAACACTACCCACCCCATAATCAATTATTAGGTTATGACTTATTATCTGACTTTTGAGGGGTTATCCTGCCAACCTCTTCGGGTGTGGCCCCCACTTGAAAGCCACTCTCTCATAGGACACTAAACAACATGGTCACTCTGCGAGGACCCTATGGCGAAGCAGACAACCATAACACCACTATCCAAATACAAGTGGCCAAAACAAAGACATATACAACTCTTGGTTAACCATAAGGAAAAACATTATGACTGAATCATAGATGAGAAATAACCACCAATTAAACTCTTAGTAAGAAAAGCTAATTTCACTAAGTCCGCACTCAGACAATCTTTGAGAAAATCAGCATCATAAACACTTGCAATTTTATTGATTGAAAATTAAATAAATACACCTTACATTCAATACATTATTCAAAACGTCATTCAATTCTATATAATATTCAATTCAATATTCCAACAAAGTAATAAAATTCATATTAAATATTTAACCAAATGAAAATATGAATTGTATTAAAACATATTATTTGTTTCTAAAATTAACTCTATACTTATCAATTTGATTTAATAATCCAAGCCTTGATTGACAATAAAATAAATCTCTCTCTCTCTCTCTATATATATATAACTAATTATTTACAAGGAATTTTAATAAACTAATATTAAAACTAACATAAAAAAAATTTATCGCATTTAATAACATAGCGAACACGTTTAAATAACCCATGCAAGAGGGGGGAATAAATCACGGCGGTTGGCAAAGCCCTACCCACGGGTAGTGCTGCTGTCGGAAGGCCGCAAATACTACCTGTTGATAGTGCTGCTACCGATCGGTAGTAGGAACCACCGTCGGTAGTGCTGCTACTCATGTAGCAATCACTATCAACCGGTAGTGCTGCTACCCATGGTAGCAAGACACTACCGTCCCACGTGGTGGGGTTAGTCCACCACGTGGGCATGGTTTATTTTATTTTATTTATTATGATTTTTTTAAAATTTAATTTAAAATTAAATCATTCCCAATATCCATTTACTGGTAATAAGACCCAATACACAACATTTCCAAATTTTTGGCATGATATTTTTGATAAGGAGATTTTGAAAAACTAATTAAACACAAAAGCCCCAAATACATAAAGATCTTGGGCAAAATCATAAGAATTTAAGAGAGATAAGAGGGATATGGTTAATTTCTACACTTCTTCTCACACATAAAGGATCCTTGCATCATGCAAGAGGCAATTTAACAATTTTTGCCAACATAAACCCCAATTCTTGGGCAAATAGAAACTAGCAGTCACACAGAAAACTAAATCTATTTCTTTCTATACAAAATAGAGGAAATAAACCAAGAACTAGATTTTGCAACAAACATACAACACACAACAAATAGAAAATTGAACCATTTCTTTTCAACATGCACACTTTTGATTTGAATTCAACAAAAACACAATAACAACTACTCTTTCTTTTAAATCCAACATCCAACAAGAATCTTTAATAAGATTTCACAAATTTTGAACAAATACATAGGAAGAAAACTCTAACATTCAAATTTAATTGCAAAACAATAAGAAGTCTATCCAACCTTCAAAGCAATCTAGGAAGCAAATCTTTGGAAGAGTTCCAATCCTTGCAAACAAATTTCAACTCTAGGTTCCTCCTTCCAAATGGTTTTCCAAATTTTGCATTCAAAAATCTCCTGTCCTCTTCCTGTAAACACCCCAAGAATAAATGGAAAAATATATTTTCAACCTAAACTTTCTAGGTTAAAAGTTTTCTCCACCAATCAGAATAAACTATTTTTAAAAAGTCAAAGAAATCAGATTTGCCTTTTCCATAAACAATTTTTTTCAATAAAATAAAATCTAAGACTAATCAAAAGGTAAAAGGGAAATGCATTTATTTATTTATTTCATTTTCCATTTTCATGATACTTTATTTCAACATAAGCATTTAAAATTTAAATGGCAAGACATTTTCTTATTTCTTTTCACAATATTTAATACAACTATAACACCATATATAATAAGCAAATTTAACCATTTAAATATAGCAACTCATTTATTTAATTAAATCAATAAATTCAAGAGCATAGTAATTAACTAATTACGCCAACGAAATAACATCATTCACTCAATTAAATAATTATTCAAATAAATGGAAGTACACAAAACGAGGAATGATCAAATGATGACTCACAAATGACCATACCAAAGCACTATGACTCGTATACCGGTCAAACGGAAAAGATGACTGACTAACAACACTCACATGAGTGTAACTGAGGGTCAATATAGGGTCCAACAACTATCTCCTTCACTCCCATCAGACAAATAAGGCACGCTCAAACCTGTGGAACCAGGTGGAGTCGATACCCTGTACCTACCCAGTACTTGTACCTGCAATGTCCTGCACCAACGAACCACACATGCATATAGACAAGTATAAAATAGACATGACATGCACACCGATGAAGGAGAATTGTGACATTCTCTATCTCACCAGAGTGAGTGAAGGAAAATCATCCCCTCGCATCCCATACACTTGCAAACATGAAACATATAAATAACACATCACACGTATGAAGTAAATGTGTCAGTCCATGTCAGTAATCCATAAAAATCTCATTAAACATAAGTAATGAAATACTACATGAAAGCATACACTGCATATCCAATTAAAGCATAAAATAACATCGCATAAAGTTTGAATAAATATACAATAATGTATCCACTAAACAGTCTACTGAAGTCAAACATAAGTCCAAAAAGAGTCTGATCGAGGAGGGGTACTACATATTACATGGAATGTGAACATTTATATGTGTATACATGTACATGTACTCATATGCACCTACAAATGTCCAAATGATCAATGCCTAATTTACAACTGTGATACTCAATGTCTTAAATGCACTTAATTCGATGATTGTATATAATAGTTACCCCCTCTTTACTAGCAGAGAAATAAAATAGAGTACATAAGTATTTAAAAATGTTACAGTTATACAATGATAAATTTAAAAATAGGCATAATAGAGTATGAGAATGTAATTGAACCACGACAAAGAGTTACTTAATTAGAGCTATATATGATAGAGTTTATGCACTTAGTTACATTAGAGGAGTACTAATATAAAATTATTATGATTGGTTATTTTCTTTTAGATGTATTAGGATATTAATACAAATATATTTGATAGAATATGTGCTCTTGGATACACTAAGATTTTAACATATATGTATTTGACAAAGAACTTACCCTGGAAGTGTTAAGGTAGGTAGAGGTATTCACTAATTCATTTTATGGCACATGGGCCAAGAAAGAACACCACATTTGTTTTCTCAAAATTTAAACAAGCTCGTTGTTCAAATTATAAAAAATAACATACCATATTAAAATTGTAAATAGCAAACTATTAAATTTAACAGTTAGGCTGTTGGATTTCAAATATCACATATAAAAGGTTGTCTTGTGAAAGTGACACCTCCAAATTAAAATAACAATTACTGTTATTTCCTAACATAAATAGTCATAACACTAGCATTTTTTATTAGCAAAATAAATTCTTTTATGGTAGACTTACATATTTCAACAAATGATGATTTCAAGACCTACAAATTTTTCTATAGCTTACTATTTTCTCTCAACAACCAATATATTGAGATAAATTTTACTTGTTGATGACATATGATCAAATTGACTTTTGGGTATTTTATATTCTACATGCTATATATGTATACATATACATATGTATATTTATATATACTTATATGTGTATATATATACATATGCATATGCATATATATACACATATACATACAACACATGCATACATGTATGTATATACATATACATATATATGTGTGTATACACATACAAATACACATATGTATGTGTATATACATGTATATGTATATATGTATGTATAAATATATATGTATAAATATATAAATATACATATACATGTGTGTGTGTGTGTGCGCATGTGCACGTAAACGCATACTATATATGCATGTATACATATACATATGTGTGTGTGTGTACATACACATACGCATATGCATATATTTGTGTGTGTGTAAAACCTTAAAACCTTATATATGAAACATATTTGTGTTAAATAAATGAGAGAAAGACACACTTGATTATTCAACTTGTTTCCCCACTTCTCTGCCCTTCACACATTCCTTCTACTTTTCCCAAAATTGTAGCCTTCTCATGGCAATATTCTCTCCTTTTAGTTTCTTTCACTTCCCCCTATACTAAAATGGTTCATGCTATTAATTTCATCCCATACTTCCACTATGGTAAAGTTATGACTCAATTCAATATTGTTGTTCCTTGACATATTTTCTAAGCAATGTTGTGGAGTGTTGTTCCAATAAATATATATGTAAAAATTAATTTATTGTTTATATTTAATGTTTTAAGCATGTTTTGATTTTTATTTTAAAACTTAAATATTATCATGTATATTTTGTTTCAATTTTAATTTAATAAAAACCAATCCTTATCTTTTTAAATATACATAACCTAAACAAAAGAAAGAATCCCCCTCCCAACTATTCATCTATTCAATTAGACACTAGATTAGGATTACCAAGAAATGATGTGATCATATATCTAATTTCGTAAACAAAATGCAATGAAACTTTGACTTTTAACCCCATGTACTAGTTAAGCTAGCTATGGAGAAATTAACAAAAATAAGACTTGGTATATAGCCATTACTTTTAATTATGACAACACCTTACATGTGTGTGTGGACAACTAATTCTCAGTGACATGGTATGGAAACTAACTATCTCAATCGATCACTCTCTCTCTAATGATTCTTTGGATCCTCTTTCAGGAGGTGAAAAACACTTTCCTGCATTCACCCCATCATCACAAAGTAGTTAGTTCATAAATCATAATCATACCAAAATTTGAATTTTAAACAAAATTCATATTAATGAATTAAACAAAATTATTACAAATTCTTATATTATTACATTCATATTTACAACTAATCTTGTAATAAATCATAAATTTACATTGCAATGGTTAATACAATGAAATTCAAGATTTTTTAATTTTTAAATATATATTATTGAAACAAATATGATAAATACTATAAAATTATAGGTTGTTAAAGTATTCAAAAATAGGGTGTCACATTTTCTCCCCTAAAGAAAAAGATTATTGTCCATAGTGATTTTAAATCAAGTTTCTTGCACGACCTAAAATAATAAGTTTTTGTTTTTAGTTCTAATTAGTCAAATAAATATAGATAAACTCATTGAAAATATTCATAATCTTCTTAGGCGGCACTATCGTCTGCATATTGGTCCTAATGGACCTTACACTAAGTGACTTTCTTGTTACACAAGCATAGCTTGCAAACCTTGAGAACTTTAAGAGATTAGATGATAACTACTCTCGAGTCCAAAATCTAAAGAGCATTCCAATCAAGAACATGATCAATATTTAGACACATACTTCTTTTAATAAGGCATGAAATATGTTATGAAAATGGGGCAAAATGATTGGTAAGGCAAGTCTATAGGCAATCAAGTTGATTATTTCTAGGACCTCAAATGGGCCCACATATCTAGGTCAAAGTTTGGATGAATTTCCAAAATTTATGGAACTCTTATGGGGATTAATTCTCAAAATAACTTTGTCTCTGACTAATATTATTGTGGTCTTTATTTTGTATTGGTATAAATGTTTTGCCTATCATTTGCTATGCTAGTTTTTTTTAATCAACTTCACTTGCTCCTCTATCTCCATTAGCATTTATGGCCCAAGGCTAATCCTATATTCCAATTTATCCCAACTTACAAGAGTTTGCGACTTCCTACCATATAATGCTTCAAATGGAGTGATTTTTAGAGCAGAGTGATAGGAATTTCTATATGCAAATTCTAAAAAGGAAAGGTATTTTGTTAGGGTTAAGTTGTCATCTACCTTTTAAATCCTATGACATGGTTTCTACATAATTGGAAAGTGTCCTAAGGAACTTATGATGTATTGGAAAAATAATTTATAATATTTAATTTTTACCACTATTTATAATATTTTCATAAGAGGTGATGGGTTTTGTTGGCATTTCAATAAGGATATTGAGAAGGTTGTTGATGACTATGGATATAACTGATCAAGGATGTTTACTGTCTTAATATTATTATTTTGTCATTGATGTTAAGAAATTGATTTTCTAATTCAGTATGATGTTGCCATATCTTAAGAAGTATGATTTTATGAGTATAAAGATGTCAGTAAAAGACACAGAAAGAATGTGATGAATAAGAGGAGGAATAAGTTATTCAATGGGCAACTATTACCAAGTTAGACAATGATGAGATCATGATGTTTAGATTTTTTTGATATCCTACATATGTTGATTGATTGTAAGGTTAATACTATACTATGTTGCCGAGCAAAGAACCTAGTCGATAAACCCTAAGGTTATCGCTATCGGTTAATGAAGGCAGAATGTCTACTGAGTGAGGTTTAGTATTTACCGAGTTGCAACCGAGTAGTAACAGAATGCATTGAATGAATAAAAGCATTATTTAATGACGGAAGATGATGAGCTAGAACTAATTAAATGATTGGTATGTTGTGCATGAAGTTTGCTAAAGAATCTATGGTAAAGGAAAATCAGTAGGAAGATCTACAGCTCAGATTGAACCGCAATACCCTAGCACAAGTTCCAAGAAATATATGCAAGTTCCAAGGTGGGGTAAAACATTTTTAGATCGAAGGATACATTGAACCTAGTCAAAGTTTGAAGATCTAATGGCTATGATTGATCATGGGAAATGTGATCAAGGAGATTAAGCGGTTGGTGAATTATTTATAAATAAGGAACTGTTGATAAACAATGTATGCAGGCAAGTGTATGCATAGGGATGCTACATAGTGATTACCAAGCACTGAAGCTTGAAGACCTGTTTGAATAACAGAGTATAGAGCCCAGCAGATGGACAAGATAAGTCCTAGATTGTATTGAGCAAATAAGAATTTGCTTTAGCATTTTAGATGTGAAGTTGCAGATAGATTTTTATCACTGTTATTTTGTGAAGTGACAGAAATTCTCTTAACCGAGTGGACTGAACAGTCTTATTTGTAAAACCCTCTAGCAAGGTGACATTCTGATTGAGTGTTTGAAATCCTTTAACAAGGTCACTTCTAACAAGGTGAAGATCCTAACAGATCTAAGGGAAACCTCTTAACCGGGTCACATCTAGCAATGTGTTTGTAATCTTTAACAGGATTTTCTTTTAACCGAGCATACTCTAGAAGAGTATATTTCTTAGTGGGTCCAAAATCCCATAGTGGTTTTTCCCTATTTGGGTTTCCATGTTAAATCTAGTGTTATGAGTGTTATGATGTTTATATGCTTTTGAGTTTGCATGTTTAGCAGTTTTGGTTACATTATTGAAGTATATGTTATCGAGGTTGAATCTGTTGTTTTTATGGAAGATTAAGGTTGTATTATTCACCCCCCCTCTCATCTTATTAGCTTGGCATCTGTACTTAACATTAAGTATCAGAACTATCAGGGTTTCACTAGCAACAGTAAAAGTGGGTTGTGAACACAATTATTTAATATTTTTTCCTCACTTATGGATATCTAGAATAAGGTAATTAATGAATTAAGGAAGTGGACAAAGAGTGACCTTTGTTCTTATGGAAGAGGAAGCATGAAATAAGCAACACATGTCTCTTGGTGTTTCATCATTTATTGCATTTACTGTAATGTTTATTTTCCAAGAATGGGTGATTAAGTTGGAAGGAAAGTATTGGAGCCCAAACTAGTGTCTTTTCAATTTTTGCAGTGGCATTGCAAGGGTTGTGGTCATGAGGAATGATGAGGCTTATTTGGTCATATTTATTGGTGGTTTTGGTGATCTTTCCATTCTATAAATTTAACCTTTTGGGTGTAGAAGAAGTGGTAACAGTGGAATGTAGATTGATTTGTAGGAACAAAGGACCACTAGGAGGAATAAGGAGGTTTTCCACATGTTCATAGGTGCTAATATGAAGGAGGAAAAGAGGAGAATTCAAATGATTGTATTGTAAACACATTTATTGTTGATAATAAAAGCTAGGCCTCTCTCTTAGTGGAGTTTTTTCCCAGAATGTTTTCTCCATGTGTTGACATTATTTTTTTTATTTATATCTTATTGTTGCTATGTTATGGTGATATTAATCATTATTTAAATTTGTTATAAGCTCACATAAGATAGGTTGTTATTTTCCGGAAAGATTTATTTGATTCTTAGGGCCGACATAATTACATGTTTCATTTCCTGCATTGGTAAATGTAATCTTATGAGTCCGACTTGGATATGTTATGGTGGGTATAAATATGTTATTATGTAATCATTTGTAGGTCAGATAAAGTAGAACTATGAATAAGGATTGAGATTCACATATTATGATTTGGTTGATTCTTGAGTCTCAGATTGGATTGTATCTGGCTGATAGATTGCATGCAACCGATTAATTACCAGATGTTCTTTGATGATAATATGATGATTGCCAGAAGTTATAATGCTTTAATTTGATCTGTTTATGTGAACTTGTTATGTTTTCATACTGCTTTCATTGTGTCTCTTTTGTTGCATAAGCATTAAGCCGGTTGACTCTTTTTGAGGGTTTTACAAGTTATGGCTGCATCAATTACACATGGTTTACAAACTGATTTTTAGCATCATAAAGAAGGATCTAATCTTGGTTTTCCACAATTAATGCAACTTAATTTCCAAATTTGCATATGAGTTCTAAATTTTCATGTTGCATCTATATAGACCTTGTTTCTCATCCTTTGATTAGTTTATTGGATAGAGATTGATCTTTACAATATTTAGTATTGAATCTATCTATTTTCCAATATTTGGTACCAAAGTTGAAGGTTATAGATTCTAGGTATTCCTTTATTTTTTATTTCTAAGCTTGGAAAGCTTCTAGGAATATATTAAAATGAATTAAAGATTGTTGGGAGGCTTTGAGATCTGCAATAAATGTTATGTGTTTTATCTTTGTTTTGCAGATTTGTGTGAATGGAAACCATGAGCATTATCAATGTGATCTATGTTGGGAATTTTAAGCTCATGTGTATGGATCTTCATGGAGTTGGTTATGGTTTGGTAGTTCCTGTAGACCTTATTTGATAATATGTGTGTATCCTCATGTTTGGTGGTTTTGTTCCTTTACCTTATGGTCATATGCAATGAGAAAGTGTTCATGGATTATTGTTGACATCTTGGTTACGTGGAGATACACTAGCTATTTGGACTACGAAATGGAGTGCTTATATTGGGTTCATGGTTTTAGTCCATGGTTACATGAAAGCAATAGAAGATAATCCATCAACCTCTTTGTGATTTGTGGAGCTGATATGTTTCATATGGTTTAATCTCCTAGACAACTTTCCTTTCTTATTGGGTTGTGTAGGCATCTAAAATTGGTCAATGCTTGTGGTTTCATACTCTAACATGTTTGTGTGACCTTATTTTATGGTTTTCATATCTTATTGAAATTTCTTCTATGTTGTACATTTGATCTTTGATCATTTGTCGACATCATGTCGTTCTTCTGCATTCTTTTCCCCTTCGATTCTAATTCTCTCATATAGGAATTAGGTCCTGTCAATGTCAATTTTGATTCTTAATCAGTGATCATGATCAGCTTGTTGTGTCAATTGGACATCGTTGTAACCCTAATCGATGTCATTTAGGGTTTTTAACTAAGACTCATCATTTGCAATATCAACCATCTTCGATCATCTTTTGTCATTTTCAATCATTTATCAATCAATTTGGATAATTTTTTATGCCTTTCAATCTTCAATCATTAGCTTCTTTATCAATTTTGATTGATTCATCATTAGTCTTTTGTCATTCACTCTTCATCAAACCGACCCTTTTGTCAATATTTTATCGATTTGTCATCGATCTCAATTAATCATAATATTCATCAATTTCGGATCAATCAGTCATTGTTCCTCTGTCAATTATCCTTTATCAATGTAGTCTTTTTCTCATCTTCAATCAATTTGTCATTGGTATTTGTCAACCAATTATCAAGTCTTTTTTATTTGTCTCTTCAATTACAATTGTCATCATGCATTTATTTCCTTAATTGTATCTTGGTCTATTTCATTTCCTATGTCTTCTAGGGTTTTATGATTAATTCATTTGATCCTTTATTAACACTTCCCTTTAGGTTAAATGAATTTATTCATTTATCCTAATTTTTTTTTGAGTCACAATTAAATTCATTGTTTAATTGGCTAATTGGTCCCTTTTTATGAGAAATTAATAAATCCAATTTATTAATATTCCCACCTTTTTCTCCCCTAACATTTCACTAATTTCTCCTCTAAATTTTCTCCTCTTTTTATGCTTAATTTTGTCATAAGTTTGCAAGCTATTTTTGAGGCCTAAAATGTCATATTTTGGAGACATAAATCACTCTCAATTTGTCATAACATTTGACATAGAAATTTGTCATTATTTTGACATCGAAATCTATCATAAATTGACATAGAAGTTTGTCATGACCATGCCAATTTCGAATGAAATTTTTCTTTTCAATTTTAGGGACTTTAGTCCTATAAATTGAGCTCTTTTCTTCAATAATTTCTAACCATGCACTTCTAGTATCTTATGTTGCAATCAACTTGTTTTCACTTACATTTGAACTTGTAGGTGAGATCCACAAACATCATATTTGAAGGAGAAAGAAGGACAATGGAGGTTAATGAAGGAGACATCTGCATTGGTTTTTATTTACTTTGATTGTCTTGTCTTCATCCCTTTATTGATTGTATTAGGAATATATTTCATTGCATTTTAGGGGTTTTGGTTACCTAATTTAGTGCTTTGATGTTTATATATGATTTCCTAATCACATTTCTTGGTGAACCCAACATGAAGCATGACTAATCTTTTGTCTTTTGAGTGCAGGTTAAAATTTGTTGGAAAGAGGACCTTTTGGGGTGAATTCAGAGCTTTTGCACCCTTGTTAGCTGATTTTTCATCCTTGTTGGTTAGATTTGTGCTCTTGTGGGTTGGATCTATTCCCTTCTGGCTCAGACATGTGTCCTTGTGGCTCAAACCTACACCCTTGTGTAAAAAAAAAGATTTTTTTTTTCTTTAACATCTTTGTTTCTGTGCCCTTATCAGACATACTTGTGACTTTTTCATCTGGAATTGCACCCTTGTAGGTTGTTTTTGTGCCCTTGTTACAACTGATCCAATTTGCAATTTTACTCACCTTTTGTGGTTGTAGGGTTAAGAAAGAACTTGTAAATGTTTAATAATGGCTTAAAATGAATTCAAATAGTCCTAATTAGGCCTTGGTTAATGACCAACAACTTATCACATTTACTTTTCATGAAATTGGCTTAAAAAGAACAACAATCTTTCAATTTGGGCTTTAAAATTGAACTCAAATCTTGCAAATTTGATTACAATCTGCATGTTATTAGTTTAATTAGGGTTCTAAAGTTTGAATGAACTCACATAGCCTAATTACAGATGAAAATGGACTACAAACGCACATTATAGCCTAATTAGGGTTTTGAAGGAAAGAACATCTGCATTTCACTTTAGATTTTAGCCTTGTATGTATGCAAATTCACTTTATTTTCTGATATCAATTTTTGTGGTTCTGATAATTTGTGCAGCACATAGGCAATTGTTGGAAGAGGACCTAAAAATTAACTACTAACACATTTGATGCAAGATGTTGTCAAAGAATAGAACATTGAAATTGAGTGTCTTGGATTTGGATGTGTCATACCGATGTTTGTCTCATCAAGTATCCCTAGTGGTGCATAAAACTCGAAAGGGTTGGGATGCCTCTTTTATAAGAGTGAAATGCCATATGTATGGCCACCTGAAAAGATGTTCAAACTAAAAAAGTCATTATTTTAATAGACTTTACCTTCAATTTGTTGACTCGGGCGATGTGATACGTGCATGCTGAAGAAACCCCTCATGTACCCTTCAACTTGAGAGAAAATTTTTGGAGGCCTCCGAGTCTTTAGAAATTCAAAGTTTGGCATGCCCAAGAAGTGAGTGTCATGGAGTGGATCTAGTGCTACCAAGATTCTACCTATCCAACTGAATGTGGTATTCTGGGAAAGGGGATCCAACAAGTATTGTCCCAGCCAAACCTTAGGATTATGCTTGAATGTTTTTGTTTTTTATGCAAACGTCAAACAGGCATTTTTTCCCGTGCTTGTCAAAAGTTAACATTAAAAGGATCATAAAAAAACAACACAAGCAAAAACAAAAGTTCAAATTAAAAGCAATCGCAAACAACCTTGGTTCTCAAAGATGAAACAAATATTTCAAAAAGTTCAAACTTGTCTCAAAACACTTCAAGTTTTCATCCAACATTCAAAATTTCTCAACAAACATGGCTTGTCAAACAATTGGATACCTTGGTTTCAAAATTCATGTTACTTAGGGTTAGGTTTTACATAGTCCAAACTTAGGTCTTAGGATATATTAATTGTCTTCATAACTAGTCCATTGCATAGTCATTATCCCCTTTGTACTTAGGTTTCAAAATCATTCTCCTAGGTCTTGGCCCTTCATTTTCATATTATCATTATCATATCAATATTAGGTCTTGGATTAAGTTGAATTTTGCATATTCCAAGTCATTGGTACTCATGTGTCCTTATCACATTGGCTTTATCATTGCATTATCATAAACCTTAGTCTTGTCTTAGGTATCTTGTCATACCCTTAGGTCATATCATATCATATCATTTAGATCATATCATATCTTTGTGTCATTTCATAACCTTGAGACCATATTCATACCATATCCTTAGTCCTTATCATTATCATTGCCTTCTTGCATTTAGTCTCAAAACTAGGTTTGCAAAACTTGAAAAATCAAAACTTTAGATCATACCCTAAGTTGTTGTGAGGGAGTCTTGACCTTGTTCAAAATTTGTCCTTTTGTCACCATCATTTTGTCAAACTTAGCTTAGTGTCCAAGTGTATAGGTGAGACATTGTCATTTGTCCTATCATCATTTTTCCTTTGTTCTTTTATCAATTAAGGTCTTGACTTTATTTCAATTTCCCAAGGTTGCGTCTTTAGGTTTGCATTCCAAAATTTTGTCCAAACACATAGATTGAATTCTTGTCCTAGGTTGCATCATCATTCCTTAAAATTGCCTTTAGTTGCATTTCAATATCATTCCAAAAACACAAGTTTCATTGCCATCCTTTAAGGTTGCATTTGTTAATTCCATTAGTTGCATTGCATAGTGACATGCCTATTAAAATGAGATCCCAATTTTCTTATGAGACCATGTTGTCGCAATTGAATAATCAATCATGTCAACCCAATTTATACATCCCAAAACTTGGATAAAAGTCTTTATGACAAAACAAGTGTCCAAATATGAAAATTAGAGGAGAAACTAGCTTGAGAAACAGAGATCTTAGAACAAAAAGTGAAAAATAGTGAAAATATTAAATCCCAAATGTCCAAAATATTTCAAAAATTTCAATGTCCAAACCCAAACTTTGAGCTTGTTGACATAAAATTTCTCATCACATGATTAGACATACTAGCTCTCATCTCACAAATAGACATGATGAAACAATTTTAAGCAACAAGCACAAATTTTGACCAAATCTCGAATCAAACCTCATTCGACCAAATCCCAAGTCAAACCTCATTTGATCAAAATCTATTCAATCAAATCTTGAATCAAAACTTATTCAATCTGGCACAACCATAGGCCAACCTAACACAACAACAACCATTGGTTCAACATATCCAACCAATGGTCTAACATATCCAACCTATTAGAATTGATAAAAATTGGCTTTTTATTGTGCCCTGCTTAATTTTCTCAATCCCAAGGATTTAGGTTTTTTTTTTAAAAAAGGGGCTTTTGTCTTCTTGTATTTTCCTTTTGTTTTCCTCGGGCTATGTTATATTTTGCAGTTGACTTGCATTTGTCGATGACCTTGTTTTAAGTCATGGTTGGGAGGCCTTTTTATCATTGGTTTACTGGCCCACATGTGTTAGGAATCACCGCTTGAAGCCATTGCTTTTAAATTCTTACTATATCCCTAAGTGCTGCAAAAATCCCTGTGACATAAAGCTCTAAAGTCCCCTAGGAAGGTCCCCTCAAAAGATCACTTCACCCATAAAAAATTTCCACGTGCTCAAAAGATTCACTTAAGTGTCCACCTTGGTGTCATTTTTGTGTGGGATAAGCATGCCAAAGAGAAATATGAAGAAAAGTTTATCCTGCGAGCATTTTAGCAGAAAGTCTCAGCCCCAGGGGATAAGGGAATAGCAATACTCAAGAGGAAATGTTATCCCATGTCACATTTGAGGTAGTGGTAGAGAACCATGGGATAAGAAGTCTAAAAAAAATACAAAGAAATCCTTATCCAGTAGTCGCTTCATAACAACAAAAGGATCATGCAGGATAAGGAGCATTCACAAGGGTGGCAGGAAGAAAAGATTATCCCACATTGGTTTTTAATATGCACAATGACCATGTAGGATAAGGGAAGATAAGGAACACTAAAGGAAGGCTTATCCCACAGTGTCTTAGGGATACCGAGATGAGCTTGCAGGATAAGAAATAACTCAAAATTATAACGGAAATGATATCCAACAAGGTTTCCAAGTCGCCAAAGTGGTAGTGTGAGATAAGAGATAGTGGAAAAGGTAACTAGTATAGAGGCTTGACCTATTGTATTCTTCATTTGCAAAGATTGGTCCTGTGGGATAAGGAGTAACAAAGGATTCTGAAGAAGCCTTATCCCGCAAGGAGTTTCACTATTTAAAAGGGGGTCATGGGATAAGAATTGCAAGCCAAAGACAAGAGGATTTCTTATCCCATGCGTTCCCATAGGGATAAGAGATAGGTTGCAGGCTAAGAAACCATTAGTCTGAAGGCTTATCCTGCAAGGGGTAGACACATGAAGAAAAGCATTCTCGAGTAGCACACAGATAGAGGGCAATGAGAAACACGGGATAAGAGGATTCCTAAAAGGTATATTTAGAGCTTTATCCCATGAAGCAAAACAAGGATTCCTCTTGTGCTGTGGGATAAGAAGAGATAGAAGCTGATGAGGTCAACATAGCAGAAGCTTATCCTACGATGATGAAAGAGATGCTCCCAAGTAACGTGGGATAAGAGAGCAAAGTAAATACAAAGGAGGGCTTATCCCGTAGACATAGTAAATATCATGGGATGGCTGGAGTAAGTCATAATGATAAAAATTTTGACAAGTCAAAGGTGGTCGAAGCAGCTTCATAAAATGCCAAGTCACCATTCAAAAGACATTGAAGGACAATTTTGGTTGTTCATTACTTGATGAACATATGAAATTCAAATCTGGCGCCAATGACCAACTCTATCCAACATAAATGAATTAATGGTGACACCATAAAAGAGATTTATTAGTATTCTTCATTACCTTGAAGCCGAAAGAAAATTCAAAGTGTTTCCTAGAGCGAGAAGAAGAGCGTGTTTCAGCGAACCAGTGCACCCTCCAAAAATTCAATCAAACGAAACCAGTAAGTCGATTATCTCACCATCATTGTGCATTGTTAGGGTGTTATAGTTGTGTGTATGCATTACTTTCTATGTGTGCCCTAGAGCCTGTAGGTTTGTGTCTGCTTTTAATTTTCTAGGGCTTCTTTGTTTTAAGTGGTAAAATGGCTTCTCCCACTAAGAAATCTGATAACCCCAATGCAAAGAAAACCCTTGTTGCAGAATCCAACTCCTTAATTCCTATCACTGAAGCTACACCTATTGATATGATTTCTCCTCTGTAGGAGATAGCAAGTGCTCCCACTATTGAGCCGAACCCTAGAGCTGCCTTGCAAGCCTCTGAGGAGGTTGAAGCTAGCACCCTTCCAAAGGAAAAGGCCACAAAGAGAAAAAGAAAAACAATTCAAAAGACTACCACTATTGTCGCAGATAGCGAGTCTTTAGATGAGCCTGCTCTCACTCCAAAAGCTAGAAAACAAACCCAGAAGAGGAGAAGAGTTGCCTAAAAAACCTCTATTGAAGCACCCACTACTGGAACTCCTCCTCCTATAGAAAGTGCCCCTATTGCAACTAACCCTCCTGCTGAGGAAACCCCAATTCCTCAAGGGCAAACTCCTTAGAAGGAGAACCCTCAGAAGCAAGTTAAAGAAACTACTCCTGCAAAGAAGTCAACCCCCAAAACTACAAGGCGACATAGGTAGCCATCAAAGGGAGAATCATCTACCCAGATAGAGATAACAACCAAACCTACTACCCCTCTTGCTCCTACAATGACCTCAGAAGAATTGTAGCATGAAGTTGAACAAAAATTAGAGGAATCTGCATAGAGGCCAACTAGACAAACAAGGAGTCTATGCCAAGACCTCTTGCAATTATTTGAGGGCTCCTCTATGCATGATAATATTAGAATTGCCTTAAATGATAAGGAGGAAGGGTGCAGAAATGCTTTTACAAAAAAAAGAGGCTGGGACATTTTTTACTATTTTTATTGCAACAAAGACAAGCCTGTCCTAGTATCCAACCCTTGGACATTGAATTTGGGGAAACTGGTTGTACCAAATATTTTTTTTGAGCCTATATTGATAAGGAAATTGTCTGAAGCTTATGATGCTCCAAGCCTAACTGTAATAACTGTAGAAGGCTATATCCTACTAAACATCTCGCACATAGCTATTGTTGAATGTTTTGGTTTGGATGGGTCTGCCCTCAAGGGCATCAACATGGACAATCTAAAAAGGGATTATCAGTATAAAAAGGACAGGTATAGAAGGACCTTGTTCCTCCCTTCACGAGGAAACTTTTCAAGAATTCACAAAATTATGTCCTACCATCTGAAAGGGAACCTTTGAAATTGGAATGCTTTGAACCCTACTTTGTTAAAACCTACTATGCATTGGGGCATATTCTTGGAGTAGATTGTAAGCATACTCAAATGCCCATTGGTTTCATGATGATTGCTATCAACATCCAACACCCTTCACTAAATGAATTGTATGATTTTACAACTATCATTCATGACAAGTTGCATGAGGGGTTAATTAGAGCAAAGAATAAAGATGAGAAGCTGGAATTAAAACATTCCTCTTTATTATTCCATTTGATTCTTTATCAGAACAAAACTTACTGGGGTCCAGAATTGATGATAAGGACAAATGACACATACATAGGTTTTAAGTGGCCAATGCAGAGGTGGACTCAAGTATGGGATAAGGGGTCTAGGTATGGTTATTATTGTGTTTTCTTTGACCATTTTGTCGTGAAGATTTTGTCAAGGCTTGGAGTTGGGTTACCAAGGCTGCCCAAGAACATCATCAAAATTTTGAGAGTAAAAAGTTGTAGTGTTGATGGATTGGTATATCTTGAAGGTGCATTCACCCATAATTTTGGGGACTTCTTTTTCTATGGCAATTGCACTATCATTAGGGTCTATGGGTGTGAGTAGGGACCCCATGTGTTGCCACTTTTTGTTTCTCAAAGACTAGTATTTCTTGAATTCATCTGGTAGATAATGTGGATGGAGAAAGATCAAATTAAAACTGATAAGAAAGAGAATCTCCTCCCTAGGGTGACTATTTTTGATGAATTCACTGTAGAGTGTGATACTTTAGAGAAGGTACAGGATTTTTTGGTAAAAAACTATAGATTAAAGGTTGCCCCAGCCAAGCATTTTGACCCCAAAGGGTCTATAAATGATCTTACAATACACAGGCTAAAGGAGAAAGGTTTTTTCCATTCTTTTGATGAAAGAGAGGACCTAATTAGAAATACCTTCCCTACTGATGTAGATCATAGAAGGAAAAAGTGGAAGCTTATGAAGAAGCTTGAGAGGGAAAGGAAGAAGGAGGATCCTAATTTTGAGGGTATTTGAAGAAATTTTCAGAATGATTTTGCTAGGATGTCTTTCATGATTAGAAAGGAAGATGACATAATAAAAATTGAGATGGAGAGAAGGGATGCTAGGGATAAAGGGGTTGAATTTGAAGAAAAACCAATTGACCCAACCCCTACAGTATACAAAATCAAGGGAAAATTAGTAACAGTTGAAGAAATATCTCGTGGAACCTCTCAACATGTTGCATAAAGAGAAAGGCAAGCTGCTACTGAGCAAACAAGAAAAAATGAGAAGGGGAAAGCAAAAATATATGATTTTGTATATATTCAAGAAGATTTTGATGCAAATGTGCCACCACCTTCTCCCTCATGGGAAAAATTTCATGAAGATGAAGTTGCTAAAGTCCTCAATGATTTAGATAGGGTTGTCATCCCAAGGACAATCCCCATAAAAGAAGCAAATGATGAAATTATTGTTGCTTCAAAGAACTTTATGGCAGATGACAATTTTTTGAACTCTCCCGAGTTCAAATCTTTTTGGCTTAGGTAAAAATTAAAGAACTTATCTGATGAGGAGATTAGGAATTTTGATATGAATAGCTTCAGATACACCCTTGAAGAATGCATGGAAATGATACAAAACAGTGGCATGCTTCTTGTTCCTAGCTGGGATTTTGAGAAAATTTTCTTGTTAAATCAAATCATGCAGCAAAAGGACCCCAATTTTTCTAAAGAGTTTGGAGAGCATGGGTCAGGGATAAGCATAAGCCTAAAGGCTTTTTCTCTATGGCTAAGGCCCCAAATTTTCAGAAGCCTATGGTTTTGTAGGGTGGACAACAAAAGACAGGAGATACAGTGGTTAGGACACTAGAGGATACTACTACATCTGAGGTTGTGGCAATCACACCACATGCAGTCCAATTTGCTCAGCTAGTAGTTGAAGATCTTGAGCAAAAACATTTAAGGTTGAAGGACATGCATGTGGCCCAAAATGCAAGTCACAATAAGTTATTCATTTAAAATGTTGCATTAAAGGAGCAAATAAAGAAGATGACTGTAGACTCTCCAGGAGGAATTAAACCCGAAGAATTGGAAAGGATGAACAAAGAGTTGCAAAGGGTTAGAGATGAGGCTGAAAATAATTATTTTGAAATCAAGAAATCTTCAATTTGGTAGATTTCAAATAAGATTATTGATAAGTTGAATGAGGTACATACTTCATATTCTTTGACATCTCAGCTACTTAGCCAGCTAGATGAAATTCTTTCATTCTTTCTACCCATCATGATAACTTGGCTGCCAAAGAGTCAAATTTTAAAGGAAGTCACGCTGGCAGTCAAGAATGCAGACTCTCCACCCCAAATTCTGTGAGTAACTTGGAAGAATTATAATTTATTGATTAAGGAGTTACCCAAAATAGAGGATGAAAAAAAAAAATTGATGGGGATGATTAATTCTTTTCAAGGGCTGAAAAAGTGGGATATCCCCACAATTTTGATAGGTGAAGGACAAATCAAAAGCCTAGAAGAGTGGAAGAAAGGCTTCCAAGATGCCATTAATGCAATTTTGACTTCTCTGGCTACTGACTTGACCCAAGGTGATACATATTATGATATTATTGATAAAATTATGGATGTTGATTTAATGTATAAAATGTTTACTTTGGGAGCTGCAACTGTGCCAACCCACAAGACAAAAGAAGCAATGAGTAAGTTGCAAGGCTTAAGGGATTTTTCTTGGCCGGTTGATGAAATAGAAACTTTACACAGAAAGTATTGTTCTTTAGAAGAAGAGTAGCCTGAAGAGGAAGACTAGTCTCAGTCATTCCATTTTTGTCAGTCCTAAAATTTTTGTGCAGGTTGTCTATTTTTGGAGAATGATTAGAGCGCTCAACTAGCAAGGACCAGTCTCCAAGAAACCTGCCATCAAATACCAAACTGCACTTTTGATCCTGACAGGAGAAGATATGAAGTACAAATGTGAGGGTACCTTTTGCAAGTCCATGGCCCAAGCTCCCAGGATGATGCCTTCTCAACCACCTTCATTAAATGCATCAAGGAAGATTGCACACAGAGAACAAAGGACCTAAGAATTAGGTTAAATTTGTAATGCAAATAAATTTTCACATGTGTCTTCTTTGGCTTGAGGCTTGTTTTGCTCCCTTGTGTTATAAAAGGGAATTTAGGGCCAAGAAGAAGGATTTCAAATTTTTTATTAGTATGTACTAGGTAAACTGTAGAGCAATATAGTGACAGTTAGTCTTTCACAAGTTTAATGAGTCAAAATTGTTTATCATGAGCGTATCAACCATCTTTTGAAAATCAATAAAGAATACTTTCATTTTCTTGCTCCAATCTCTAGTGTTTTATTATATAAGCTTAAGTGTTAATGATATTTTAGCTTGTATTATTTAATGGAGAATGTGTGTTGTTTGATGGGTTTCATTTCCAGTATATGAATTAAATTCTGTCTTAAATAGTGCAGTATGTATCTGCAAAAGTGTGAGGAAGGAGTGGATGCATTCTCATTCTGAGCATGTTAAGCAAGTCTTATATGTTTAGTATTAAATTTAAATGCTTATTATATGATACTTTTTGTCATTAGGCATGTTATTTGACTATGTATCCCCCTTTAACAAGCACTGGTTGCACTTTTCTAAGTTTCTAGATCATTTTCACATTCTTATTTCACCTTTTATATTTAAGTTTTTCTATTTTTCTGCATTAGTAGAATAGATTAGAGCCAACTTTCAATGCAAGAAAAGTGATACAAGCTAAGGTTCAAGCCAAAATTTGTAGTTCATCATACTTTCCTTGGTATATTTTCATTGAAAGCATCTGCTATATATTGCAATGTTTGTTTATACAAAGCTAAAATGTTGTATAACATAGCAATAGGGATACCCACCTAGGTCCTGCAAAGCCTGAAGAGAAGAAGATTGCAACTTTTATGCTGAATCTTGTTCATTGGCCAAATCCAATCCTAGGTTTGTTTATGAGTTAGTGGCTATTTCTCTAGGATTTAGGATCTGCTGATTTGGGAACCAACACAACCAATGGTGCAATTTCAACAATGTGCTCAACCAGCTACACAATGTCAACAACTAGTTCAACCAAATGTGGAGTGCCAAAAAAAAACTCATTCAACAAATCAATATCAAAAACTAAAACCAGAAATTCAAAAACAAAAGTTGCAACTCACACCAAACCAAAACCAAATCACTTTCAAACAAATCCAAAATCAAAACCCAACTACGTCAAAGCCTCGCAAGGACTCAAATGCTTCCTCAAAGAAAGATATCTCTTTCAGACATTTCCTAAAGAGAATCCTAAGCAATTTTTCTAAGAAAGATCAAAATTATATACCTGTGTCTAGCAACGTCTCATCCCCCTATAAGAAAATTGACTCTCCAATGGCCTCTATTCCTACACCTTTGGAATCTTTGCAAGAGCCTCCCATATCATCCTCACCAAATGGTACATCCAATGACGAAATCCCCCAAGGGATATCTACAATATATTTCCAAGATAATCCAATTCATGAGGAAAGTCCCTGCCATGCTTCAGAAATGCTTGACCCAATGCCACCATGTGCTTCATTCCCCATCAAACCTATTTTAGATGATCCCATTCAAATTTCATCTCCCTCATGTCAAAACATTGATTCCTTGCCAAAATCCCCCATGTATATCCAAATTCCAACCCCATGTCAAGAGGATAATTTAGAGCATGAAGAAATGAGTCTTAAACTAAATCAAGATCAAGATCCTGAAACCTTATCATTATATTTTATTGTTGAGTAGGATCCCATCTTCCCAGACACTAATGATGATCCCCGTATTCATGTCCATTCTATCCAAGAACACAACAAATTTTCAAGTCTCATTGGCATTCCACTCCTTGAAAAAGCTCAAGATACCCCCTCCATCCTTTCCGATTATCCCATTGAAATTCAAGATCAGGGCACCTTTAAAGAGGAATCTAGTGATCTTCCTCATTGTCAAGATCAAAGTATCCTTCCAGATTCATGTCTACCTCAAAACCCTATCATCCCTTTAAATCCTCCACAAGATCCCTTTTTTCCTCCATATACACCCGAAGATCTCATTTCTTTTGACGATCCCACTCCATCTCATGTAGAACCTGTCATTGATCCTGACCCCCTCATAATTCTAACATGTTGGTACAAGATGTTCATGAACCCTCTACATGCACAATGGGCTCCTCCACTTTGGTCTAATCTTATCCACTTCATGATCCCATCCTTGTTTCATATCATATCCACATCATAATGGACTCACATCTTCTTCCCAAAGCAAAGAGTATCCTATGGGTGAAAATATTTATAAAGGCAAAGGGGTAGACCTTCAAAAGCAATAACCTCTCCATATCAAATAAAATATTAATGGTCATGGCCTCAGTGGCATTCCTCAAGATGTTGGTATCCCTACCAAACCTAAATCCAAACATACGCTACAAAGGACCACTAAGAGAAAAAAGAAAAGTCAAAATCTATATGGGTTCCTAAATCCCTTATGCATGTAATGTGTTCCAAGGAACCACAAGAGCATGAAAAATAAAAAAAACAATGTCGATTCTCAAGAGGCTCATAGAAGCACAAAAATAAACATCCAAAATTGCTATTCCTCCATCCAAACCTTTCAAATATATTCCTCCATTGCCTCCTTCATCCATTTTGGGTCCTTATGTCCCAAAATCCCTAGCCTTTCCTCCATCCAAATATCAATATCTGAAATCCACTTTTCCTCCATCAGTCCACCACCCATCAAGGTGTGTGCCAATGTTAATCTTGCCAACATTTCCATCCACTCAAGCATAATTCTTCTAATACACTACCCATTATCCAATGCATATTTTCCTTCCTTATGTCCCTCTAATCTAATATTTTTCATAAATCCTCACCTTAGTCCCATTTCAATTCTATATCATTATCCTGCCAACGAAAATTCAAAAAAATCAAAAAGAAAAGAAAAGAAATAAGAGTAAAGAAAAATAATTCATCCACTGGCAAAAACCTAGCAAACGGGCACCTTGGACAAGTACCATGATGAAAACTTGCCAAACAGGTGTCATGCATTATTCATGAACTTCTTGCATACCACACTTGGGGGCAGATTCCATTTATGCTATCCTATAATATCTTATTTGATCCAAGAGGATTCAGAAAACCTAAAAAAATTCACAGCCTCAAAATCCAGTGAAACCTACATCATTGGAAAGAGCTCGCTAACATGATCCTAGTGCAACCTGAACCGCGTCAAAAGGAGGTCCTATGTAGGAGTTATGCTCGATCAAAATTTGGTCAACATGTGGTAAGAGATGGTCAAACAAAATAATTAATGATCATGGAACATTTATCTACCAGTTCCATCATGTAGAGCTCGATGAGAGCTTTCCAACGTATTTTGAACAAACCAAATCCGAGTCCGTATGTGAAAGTTATGACCGGTCAAAGTGTTGGTCAAACTTAGTCAAAATGATGGCGTTGCTTGACACTTGGTAGTTGAATGTATGTTGATGTGGCAAGTGTAGGTGATGTGGCAAAAATGTGGATCCCCCTAAATTCATGTACCACTACACCCATTATTTTATTTCACAAAATCTATTTTTTGTGGGATTCCAAGCGGATTTTGTGGGATCCCAAGATTTTATAAGATTTAAAGGCAAATCTTCTAAAAATTAACAAACCAAGAATTAACCCATTTAAAACAATTTATAAATAAAATAACCTTTAATGATTATTAAATAAAATACAAAAATCTAATGAATAAAAAAAAACTCCCAAAACCAATATAGCCCATGAATGGAAAATGTTAAGGGCTTAAAAAATAATTTAAAATGGTTTGTAATGGGGATTGTTATTGTTTTATTTGTAAAATAAGGGAAATTGATTGTAAGGGGGTTATATTGTTGTTTTGATGCTTAGGCCTTATTAAGGCATATTTTTATGTATAAAAGGGGGGTGAAGGTGTTTGATTTTTCATTGAAGTGATTTTTGACAAGAAATTCTCTTGAAGAGAATTGGTCAATTGGGAGGATTTTTCCAAGCACAAAGACATTGTCATTTTGTAATATTTTCCTTTGTAATTGGGTTATGACGCAAAATTGAATCCTAACCTAAGCAAGAGAGTAAGAAGGTGACTTTAGGTGCAAAATAGAGTCTGTGAGAGATTCTGGTGTAGGACTAAAGATTGGGTGATGTACAGAATTCATAATTGGTTGGCATCATTAATAAAGCAGTTCCTTATTGAGAAGCGGACCCAGAGACGTAGCTCAAATTGAGTGAACTCCATTATCAAGCTTGTGATCTCTATTCTTCTCTTTTGTCTTATAATTCTCTTTCAGTATCTGATTCTTTGAGTTTTCTAATTTCAAAATATAAGTAATTAGTTTATGTTTCATTAATTTGGATAAAGAACAAGTGAATTCTATTTTCCATAATTCTATTAAATCTAGGAAAATAGTCTATAATTAGGAATTACATGCAATTATTTTGTAAACATCTAAAATCAGATCACTATTGCCCTTTATTATTTCATTATCCCATTATATCCTATTGTCCTTTATTATTTCATTATCCCATTATATCCTATTGTACCCTTTCCATACCCTCAATTATTATGTCATATCCTATCGTCCTTCATGTTCATATTCTCTTTTCCACCTTTGATCTTAACAAGGCTAAAGATCTTCATGAACATCATGCATCCTATTCATAGCTTTTGGTCTTTATCCATTGGCTTATTATAACCTTTCATCCGTATTCATTTTCTTATTGCAACCTTCTATCACTATACCTTATCCTATCATATCCCTTATCCTATCCATTTCCCATCACTGTCCATACACTTTTCTGTCCCTTGATCTTGATCCAACGTAAGGACATAAAATGCAAAAAAATGGTTTTAAAAACCTCTTGACATGTCCCTCATGCCATGCCATTGCTTTACATTGTCATATCTAGTCCCTTATCCTATTACATGATAGCCCTTGGACATTGAATCTATTTTGTCTCTATAATAATCTTCCCACTATCCACCAACATTTTAGCAAGCTTATTTATCCATTTTTCATATCCCTTGTCTTGCTAGATGATGGGGAGATTCTCAAAAAAGAGTTACACTTTTCTCAATAGGTAGGTAAAGAATGTTTTAGTGGGTCTCCAACACTCTTCACTATTCCATTAACAAGTCAAACAATCAAACTCCCTTGGAGTGCTCCCTATCACTTTATTTTCTGCAATTGCTCTCAAGCATGGCTAGGATTCACTAGAGTAAATCCAACTATTAGAACATCCAAATCTCCAACACACAATTGCAAGGGTCTCAGGGGGTTTTTAGTGAGTGTTTCAACTCCATTCAAGTGGTTCTTCAATTGGTTTCTCTCAATTTTCCCATCGCTTCCTCTTCTTCCTATTTTCTAGGCCTAGTAGCTCTAAAGCCCCTATTAGCCCTACCTTGCCGATTTTTGTGCAATTACTTAGAAAACCTTCAAAGGACCTCACAAAATATTTGGTCATCCGAGTACTCTTTTGGAAATTTTTTTGGATTCACTAGGGTACGTTGTCTGGTCTAACCGTACTAGTACGGATCCCAAAATTGGCACTTTTGAGGGTTTTAGAGTTAATAGTCTTCACCAAAGGAGTTTGTTGGCTTCTACACCTTGTCACACCTCCATATTTTCATTGAGACTCTGCTATGCATCATACTTCCATTCCAAACACTTGGCACATTCACATTTGTTCATCCCTACAAATAAAGACAAAATTGACAGTCATATTCCTAGCCGAGCTATGGCAGAGCTCACCTAGGATATGATAGCAAGTGACTTACAAAACCTCTAGGACATTCCAAAGAATAAATACACAATAAAAAGGTTCCATGACTTGAATCCCAAGGTTAATTGAGCAAACATAATGGGATTTCAATTTGGAACCATGTTTGGGGTCTTAAACCCTTGCTCAGACCGAGAGCAGTGCAGTAAGAGACAATTTGTAAACACACTTCAAACCTACACTAAGGAAAGATATGAAAAATTCCTAAGCAAAACAATATCATACACTAAACCATCATGAAATAATAGTAACAAGATCTATCCATTTGGTGCGGACTACTGCTACCAAAATGATAAAATATAAGGCAAAAATCTGGAAATTGACTTCAAATTCTATTCAAACTTGCTCTTGGATATTCCAACCTATGTACAATCATTAAAAAAACATTTTATATTCCTTCTTGGTCATAACAAACTCCTTATTGGTTTCCTAACCACCAATTTGCTCAAGTTTGCAAAGTTGCTCAAAGAGTTGCAAAAAGTTGTCAAGCAACAATGACAACTTTTGCTCAATTTTGCATTTTTGCCATTTATGTATTTCTATTCATACTAAACCTCCTAGGATTATTCCCTAACATCAAAATGACATGACTAAATTCCCTATGAGGATTTACAAGACGTTTTACATCATAATGCAAAATAATGCCATTTTAGGCTTACAAGGGCTCATTGGCCAAATCTAGGAAGACAAACAAACCTTAGTGACAATCACCATTCAAATGACTACCAAACACACATGTGGACCTCTAAATATTCCATTATTCAAACATTGATTCAAAATATGAATAATCACTCCAAAATTTGGAAATGCATCAACAAACTAGTAAAAAACTAGGTGCTCCTGCACCACTAGACACAGGGGCAAAGAATCCTAAGAATCAAATAAAGTCCTAAAAAATAAATAAAAATCAAATAAAGTCCTAAAAAAATCAATAAAAATCAAATAAAGTCCTTAAAAATCACTAAAAATCACATAAACGTCTCGGAATAATCCAAAAACATTCATAAAATGTCTTGAAAAAAGCACGAAAAATCAAAAAGTTCAAAAACCTAAAAAACGGAAAACCTTTAAAAATTAAAAAACAATCACTTTCATTTCATATCACTAATAAACTATCCCTTTTGTACATAGACATATATCTGCGTAGACACAAACAGAAAACATGATAAACACTATGCTTCATGAAATAAAGTATCAATAGATGAACTATTTAACTAAGCAAGCATTCAAACTGATCTGATTGTCCTATCAATCACCATCAGCACCAACATTGTCATGGGTCTTATATAGGGTGTTGTATACTCAAAACTAGACTATGTCCTATCTTACATGAGGTATTGCATTCCCTAAAACTAGATAGAATGATCATCCTATCATCACAACAATATCACTACTGACAATAAGATTAGAATGACTATTTGACTTGTTTGAATTTGTGAGTTATATTTTATTGATTTATATTTGACCATGTTCCAATGTTGCTCGATGATGTCATTGAGTGATTTAGAGTGGTCGGGATTGGTCATGGTCTATTGTTTTTTCTTTCTGTTTGCAGAGTTTTTTGTAGCATTCTGGGCAAGTATGTCCTAGGTGTGTATGTTGGCATGTTCACATCATGGTACCTTTGACATACATAATGTCTTAGGATGGTTGAACCATTCCTTGTTTGCTATGTGCCTGTCTTATACAAAGGGATTGCATTATCGCCCTGGCTTTCATTGCCATGGTACACTACATCCATTTTGCCATATCAAATAAAGGTTCTCACCTACTATTTTATATTTGTGAAAGAAATTTTTTCTTCACCACTAACTATTCTTCATCTAATTTCCTCTTACTAACATTTCTTCTATCAATCCTCATTGTCAGTTTGATCTAGTACTCCAGTATGCCAAAAGCATGTTGCATCCTACATTCATTGGGTATTATGTTTTCACACTGTAAACATTTCTTACATCACATAGAAAACAAAAAACAAGACATTTGCATATCATTATTACTTATTGCATTATATATCAGAGCAAAAACATAAACAAATACACTTTTCATTCATTTTCATTTCATGAGCATCTAAGACATTCATTCATATTCATCATCTGAGAAGAAATCCATTGCATATCATATCATCTATATCAAAAATTATCGGAGTACAAAACCAACCTGTTCGTGTCCAATATGGCCCATAGGATAAGTACACGATACACAAAAAGTGTCTAAATCAAAATGGGAAAGTATGTCCCTATAACAGGGTGCTCCCTCTATCCTCCTAACCTCTGTAATGTCCCAAGGATGAAGCTCCTCTTATCCTCGGTCCTTCCTGTGGTGGTCCTCTTGGCCCAATTACTCCCATGCTAATTTGTGTCCTTCCACTTTCTTTTATAGCCTTTTGAGGTGTCTAGATGGACATGCATCCTCTCCAAGTTGTATTGGTTGTGGTCTTATTCTCCTTGTCATGCTTGAATCTTTTGCATCTGACCTCTGATTTTCAATCTGTTTGAACCAATGGCTTCCTAGTGTTATTGTCAATCAATTGGCCTCTTTTCTAGATTTTTCCATCCAATTCCTCGAGGGGGAATTTTGGTGTTGGAAATAATCCACACCCAGACTGACGATGGACTGGTCGAAGAGGGGCCAGTAGCTCAGTGGTAGAGCACTATAGCAGCTGATAGGGAGAAACTCAAAAATTGGCTCAAGTTGTGTGTTTGTAATCAATTTGGCTTGCAAGTTCCCTCAAAGGTAATTATTGAAGGTTTTTCCACTTGTTTAGGTACTGATTCTTTGATTTCTTTACTTCTCTATGCTTCATACCAACCCTGAGATCTTCCTACCATGTTAGTTCTTATCTTCATCCATACTTGCTCTCAAGACTCACAAAAGTGCAATTTTGCTTCTTAGCTCCAAACACCAAAATCTCTCAC
This sequence comes from Cryptomeria japonica, assembly GCF_030272615.1. NCBI lineage: Eukaryota > Viridiplantae > Streptophyta > Pinopsida > Cupressales > Cupressaceae > Cryptomeria > Cryptomeria japonica. The sequence goes on from NC_081408.1 coordinate 402,421,692, forward strand.
CAAGAGTTTCAGGAGGTCTAGGACATTGTCTAACATCTTATTAGGCTTATTTAAACTTGGTTTGGTGATCTATTCAATTGTCTTCTTACCCAATTTGAAGAAAAGCTCAAAACAGGGCTACAAGGAAAGAGCCCCAATTAGCCCTCCAAAACTACTAAAATGCTTATAACTCCACAAAATACCAAACCACTTCATGAAATCCTTGCATATATGGATACCTTTTATGGATATCTTTCAATTTTGTTCTATGAGGAGGTCTGACAAGACTGTACAACTGCTGTCCTATAAATGTGCCTAAAAACAAGGGTTTTCAAGGGTTTTGAGTCTTCAAACACCTTATCACCACTCCAAACTCTTCTTCAGCCCACCAAATATTTTGAGAAGGTCTATATCATCATTATGAAGCCTTCCAACTTCCTTCCTTGCAATCATAAATACAAACACTTGATGTGCAACCAAGTTTCAAGAGGAAAAGTGCTCAAAAACCATTGTATTCAACACTTTGGCTACTCAAACTGTATTTCTAACAAACTATTCATTGAAAAATTCTCCCATCTGGTTTAAAAGATTTTTCCAAACTTCATTCCACCTTAGGAAACCGAAAATGAGGTCCACTTGGTGGGGGTTTGTAAAGAATCTTTGTTTTACACCATGAAAATTCACTAGCCGGGCTATAGGAGCTTGCCTAGTAAGCAACAAAAACCATTTTATTTGTCATTGCCATAAACAAAAACTTGTATATACATGAAGGCTATGTACAAAAACTTGACTCTCAGAGGCCATGGAGAAAGAGTCAAAGAAAATCAAGTTGCTTCCATTGTTGAAGCCAAACCCTTACTCAACCGAGAACAAGGCTAAAACAAAATAATTTTGATAGAATGTTAAAACTTCACACCAGCACACAAACCCAGGTGAGAAAGATTTAACACAACATGGCACAACTGCCCAAATAAAAATAGTACAGCCAAATGCTTAGGAAGTACGGACTGCTATAGCATATGGAGCAAAAATGGAAGAAAAGTGACAAAATTCTTAGTTTTTGTATTGAATTCTTCTTGTTTTCGAATGCCAACCTGATATAAAGTTGTGTTAGGCTTTAAATAGACACTCACCACCCAAATCATTCCTAGGTATGGACCAATAACCACCTTTTGCCTTATTTTTATAAATTTTCCAAAAATTGTCAAAATGTTGCTTGACAACTTTGACAAATTTTGGTATAATGAGCATTTTTTACTTGTGAGATGAATAGACTTAAATCTACCATGTGAAATGGTTTAATATAACCATACAAACATATTTCAATTCCTAACAAGGATTTATAAGGCATTTTGACCATTTTTTCACATTTTGCCCATTCCAGGCTTACAAAGCATAAAAGGTCAAAAATTGACCAAAAACTCAAAAAACAACAAAACTAAGACACAAAGGACACTTAAACACACAAAACACACCCTTTGGACATAAAACAAGTCCATTATTCAATTGACACCAATCATAGGCTATTTCAAACCAAAATTTGATGAAGTGCTTCATGAGCTTCACTAGGTGCTCCTATACCATACTCCCCCAAAGACAAAGAAGTCAAGTGACTCAATTCGGAACCAATGAGGGATCAATTCCAAATTGAAGAAAGTCTGATTTAGGTACCCAAGTAGCCTCAGAGTCTGGTTTGTTCCTCCACTTGATCAAATGCTCCATATAGACTTGGTGTCTAGTTTTTTTGAGAATCCTAGAATCCAAAACTTTTTCAACTTGAGGCATGGGTGTAGAAGGAAGAGGTAGGTCTAAAAGTGATTGGTGAACTTCTCAAACTCTCCCATCCTTCCTGGGAAGCTATCCTTTCTATGCAACCAAATCTTCAATATTGAAGATAGGAGACAATGCAACATCATTAGGCAAATCAACCTTATAAGCATTAGAGGCATACTTAGCCAAAACCTTACCGACCTATCCTCCTCATTTGTAGTTTTCTGGGAATTCCTTTTTGAAGTATGGACTTTGCACCATCACAAAGTCACCAACTAAAAATTTTACATCTTTCCTTGTTGCATCAACTCTAGCTTTGACCTTTTGTGAGGCATCTTGGAGAGCTTGCTTTACTTGATCATGAACCTCCTTCATAGACTGAGCTACACCATCAGCTTGACCACTTATTTGATGCACATTACCAAGGTTTCTTAGCTCCATAACACCCCTTGGGTGCATACCATACACTACCTCAAAAGGACTCTTACCAGTAGACCTGTTGACATTGTCATTCTAGGCAAACTCTTCTTGGTGAAGAATTTGATCCCAACTCTGTCCATACTCTTTTGTAAAACACCTTAAGAGGTTACCAAGTGTCCTATTGACCACCTCTGTTTGGCCATCAGTTTGGGGATGATAGGCTGAACCAAAAGACAAGTTAGTACCCAATCTTTTCCAAAGAGTTTTCCAAAAATGTCCAAGGAATTTGACATCTCTATCTGAAACAATACTAATAGGCAAACCATGGATTCGAATAACCTCTTTAAAAAATAAATGTGCAATGTGACTAGCATCATGAGTAGTTTTGCAAGGAATAAAATGTGCTATTTTACTGAATCTATCAACAACAATGAAAATGCTATTAAAACCAAGCTTTGTTTTGGGTAAACCAACCACAAAATCCATACTCACACATCCACATGGCCTTGTAGGAATGGGTAATGGCTGATAAAGACTAGCATTGGTAGATGTGCCTTTTGCCTTTTGGCAAACCATACACTGCTCAACATACCTCCTGATATCCCTTTGCATTCTTGGCCAATAGAAGAAACATTGCACAAGTTCCAATGTCTTGTTTAGACCAAACCGACCACTTAAACACCCATTGTGCTTCTCTTGGATTATATTTTCCCTCATTGAGCCTTTGGGAACACACAACTATCCACCTCTAAACAACAAACCATTTGCAAGGTAAAGTCAACATATTCACTATGAAAATGGTTTTGAAATTCTTGACAAACCTTGTAAATGGCTGCAAAATCTTCATCATTTGGATACAAATCCTTGAAGCAATCAACTCCAATACTTTGAATCTACACTTCTTGCACTGTTAGTAGCCTTCTACTCAAAGCATCTGCTACTTTATTACATTGTCCCTTTTTATGCTTAATGGAAAATGTATATGATTGCAAGTACTCAACCCATTTAACATGTCTGTGACTCAACTTATCTTGTGAATTCAAAAAACTAAGAGCTTGATTATCTATGTAAACAACAAACTCTTTGGGCAGCAAATAATGCCTCCACTTTTCAAAGAGCTTGGACAAGAGCATACAATTCAAGATCATAGGATGAATACTTATTTTTTGCATCATTGAGCTTTTCACTAAAGAAAGCTACTGGTCTATTATCTTGACTCAAAATAGCACCAACTACTATGTTACTTGCATCACATTCAATAGTGAACAACTTATTAAAACTAGGAAGAATGAGCACTAGTTGTGTAGCTACCTTTTGTTTCAAGAGTTCAAATCCCTTATTAGCCTCTTTGGTCCACTGAAACTTTGTCTTGACTCCACCTTTAATAGTATCTAGCATAGGTGCACAAATCTCACTGAATCCCCTGATAAAATTCCTGTAGAACTGTGCCAAACCATGAAAGCTTCGCACTTCACTTGTTGTTTTTGGTGTTAGCCAATTGGTGATGGCTTCCACCTTTGATGTGTCCATTTTCAAGTCTCCACCTGAAACTACAAAACCAAGATAGAATAGTTCCTGCTATATAAATTCACACTTCTCCAAGTTTATTATTAGTTTCTCACCATACAATTGTTGCAATACAAATTTGAGATGCTTTAGATGCTCATCTTTAGTTCTACTGAAAATCAAGATATCATCTAAGTATACAACAACAAATTTACCAATAAAATCTTCAAGCACTTCATTCATGAGTCTCATGAATGTACTAGGAGCATTAGTGAGACCAAATGGCATAACAAGCCACTCATAAAGTCCTTCATTACTTTTGAAGGTTGTTTTCCACTCATCACCTTCCTTTATCCTAATCTGGTGGTAACCACTCTTGAGATCAATCTTCGTGAAAAACTTTGCACCTCCTAAGAAATCCATAAAATCTTCAATCCTTGGGATACAGAATCTGTATCTGATAGTGATTTTTTTAATGGCTCTTGAATCTATGCATAGCCTCCATGTTCCTCCTTTCTTTGGTGCTAACACTGTAGGTACGACACAAGGACTTATGCTCTTTCTTATCAAACCTTGATCTAACAACTCTTGTATTTGTCTAGCCACTTCTTTATTCTATTTTGGGTTCATCTTATAGGCTTCTTTGGTGGGTAATGAGGCTCCTAGAATGAAGTCAATTTGATGGCTTATGGCTCTAGTAGGTGGTAGGGTTGTTGGTGCTCCATCACTTATGATTTATTTAATGTTGTCTAGTATTTTCTGCACTTCATGAGGTATTTGAACCTTCTTTTCTTTCTTTTCTTCCTTTGGTTTCACTATGAGAGCAAATCCCACTCCTTCACCCTCTTCAAGAGTGTTTATGAACTCTTTTTCACTTATCAACAAGGCATTTGAGTTTTTGGACTTGCTGCCCTCTCCTCCATCATTTAAGGACTAAATTTTATATGTGACTCCATCTTTTTTAAAAGAATAAGAGTTCTTCTCACCATTATGAATGGCTTTTCTATCAAATTGCCATGGCCTACCCAGAATTAGGTGGAAAGCATCCATTGGGAGTATATCACACAAGATTTTATCCTTATAACCCCCTATTGTGAACACAACTCAAGCTTGTTCATTCACCACCATATGCTACTCCTTGTTGAGCCAAGTGACCTTATATGGACTACTATGTGGAAATCTCTCCAATTTAAGTTTATTTGTTGTTTCCTCTGACACAATATTATCTATTGACCCTGAATCTATCACCACTCTGCAAACCTTACTCATGATCTTTCACTTGATTCTAAATAAAGATCTTCTTTGAGTTGGTTCCTCTTTGGTTGGCTCCTTGATCAAGACTCTTCTCATCATTAAAATTTCCCCATCTTCTGAAGCTAAACTCACTTCTTGTGCCTTACCGCTTGCTACATCTTCTTGCACATATGTCACTCTTCTTTCACCTCCTTGAGATGAAAAAGATTTCTCAGGGCATCTATAGGCGGGATGATCCAACTTTTGGCAATTGTAACACTTCGTGGTGGAGAAGTAGGACCCTCTTCCTGGTCCACTAGATCTACCTCTTCCTGGGTTGCTAGATCTCCTTCCTCTATAGCTTCTCTTTCTATTGGAATCCCCACTTTTCTCTATAAGTTTGGACTCTCCTTGGGACCTTTGATCAACTCCTCTTCCACCAAAATTGCCTCTATGGCTTCTACCATCTCTTCCCCTACCTCTACCTCTATTTCTTTGTTCTTGCTTCTTCCTACTTTTCTCTTCCACTTTGAGTGCCAGTTGGTAGCATTTCTACACTGTATTGGGACACAACAAACTCAACTCTTATTGTATATTCCATCTCAAGCCATTGAGATATCTTGCAACTTTTATGTTCTCATCTTCCACAACCTTTGACCTCAAATATAGTATTTGAAACTCCTTTGTATAGCTGCTCACATCTAACTCCCTTTGCCTTAAATTATGCCTCTTCTTATGTAGTTGGATTTCATAATCATTTGGTATGTAGGTTTCTTTGATCTTAGACACCATTCCCTTCCAGGTTGCTATAGGTTGTTTCCCCTCTTTTTCTCTCTCAACTTGAATGAACTTCCACCATGTTAAGGAAGCCCCTCTCAACATAGACTTAGATTTCTTCACCTTCTGGGCCTCTATCACCCCATCACATTCAAAGTGATTCTCCAGGTCTTCATTCCACCCCATGACTGAATCTGGATCCATGACCGAAACTCAAAAATTGGCTCAAGTTGTGTGTTTGTAATCAATTTGGCTTGCAACTTCCCTCAAAGGTAATTGTTGAATTTTTTTCCACTTTTTTAGGTACTTATTCTTTGATGTCTTTCCTTCTCTATGCTTCATACCAACCCTGAGATCTTCCTACCATGTTAGTTCTTATCTTCATCCATACTTGCTCTCAAGACTCACAAAAGTGCAACTTTGCTTCTTAGCTCCAAACACCAAAATATCTCACCAAGAGTTGTATGAGGTCTAGGAAATTTTCTAACATCTTATTAGGCTTATTTCAACTTGGTTTGGTGATCTATTCAATTGTCTTCTTACCCTATTTGAAGAAAATCTCAAAATAGGGCTACAAGGAAAGAGCCCCAATTAGCCTTCCAAAACTGCTAAAATGCTTATAACTCCACAAACTACCAAAAAACTTCATGAAACCCTTACATATCTAGATACCCTTTATGGATATCTTTCAATTTTTTTCTATGAAGAGGTCTGACAAGACCGTACAACTTCTGTCCTATAAATGTGCCTAAAAACAAGGGTTTTCAAGGGTTTTGAGTCTTCAAACACCTTATCACCATTCCAAACTCTTCTTCAGACCACCAAATATTTTGAGAAGGTCTATACCATCATTATTAATCCTTCCAACTTCCTTCCTTGCAAGCATAAATACAAACACTTGATGTGCAACCAATTTTCAAGAGGAAAAGTGCTCAAAAACCCTTGTATTCAACACTTTGGCTACTCAAAATGCATTTCCAACAAACTATTCATTGAAACATCCTCCCATATGGTCTAAAATATTTTTACAAACTTCATTCCACCTTAGGAAACCAAAAATGAGGTTCACTTGATGGGGGTTTGCAAAGAAGCTTTGTTTTACACCATGAAAATTCACTAGCCGAGCTATAGGAGCTCGCCTAGTAAGCAACAAAAACCATTTTATTTGTCATTGCCATGAAAAAAAAACTTGTATATACATGAAGGCTATGTAAAGCAACTTTACTCTCAGAGTCCATTGAGAAAAAGCCAAATAAAGTCAAGTTGCTTCCATTGTTGAAGCCAAACCCCTACTCAACCAAGAATAGGGCTAAAACAAAATAATTTTGATAAAATGTTAAAACTTCACAGCAGAACACAAACCCAGGTGAGAAATATTTAACACAACATGGCACAGCTGGCCAAATGAAAACAATATAGACAAATGCTTAGGAAGTATGGACTGCTATAGCATATGGAGTAAAAATGCAAGAAAACTGACAAAATTCTTAGTTTTTGTATTGAATTCTTCTTGTTTTCGAATGCCAACCTGATAAAAAGTTGTGTGAGGCTTTAAATATACACTCACCACCCAAATCATGCCCAGGTACAGACCAATAACCACCTTTTGCCTTATTTTTATAAATTTTCCAAAAATTGTCAAAATGTTGCTTGACAACTTTGACAATTTTTGGTATAATGAATATTTTTTACTTGTGAGACAAATAGACTTAAATCTACCATTTGAAATGGTTTAATATAACCACACAAACATATTTCAATTCCTAACAAGGCTTTATAAGGCATTTTGACCATTTTTTCATATTTTGCCCATTCCAGGCTTACAAAGAATAAAAGGTCAAAAATTGACCAAAAACTCAAAAAATAACAAAACTAAGACACAAAGGACACTTAAACACACAAAAAACACCCTTTGGACATACAAAAAGTCCATTATTCAATTGATACCAATCATAGGCCATTTCAAACCAAAATTTGATGAAGTGCTCCATGAGCTTCACTAAGTGCTCCTGCACCAGCAGTGTATGGAAGGTCTTAGGTTCGAGTCCTAGCTGGTCCATGTCTCAACATGGTATCAGAGCCAAGTCTAGGATAGGATCCCCAATCACACAAGAGGTGTGTCTTAAGGAGGGGTGTTGGTGTTGGAAATAAGCCACACCTGGACCGACGATGGACTAGTCCAAGCAGGGCTAGTAGCTCAATGGTGGAGCACTCCAGCAGTGTATGGAAGGTCCTAGGTTTGATTCCTAGCTATTCCATGTCTCAAAAAGGAATACATATATCCTATCATTTTATGGGACATATTTCTTGATTGTTATGTGAAACAATGCTCAAAATCGCATTGTCTCAAGGAGGGGCAAAATGTAGGCATCTAAAATTGGTTAATGCTTGCGGTGTAATACTGTAACATGTTTTTGTGACTATAATTTAGGTTTTTCATGTCTTATTGTCATTTCTTCTATGTCACACATTTGATCTTTGATCATTTTTCAACATCATGTCATTCTTCTGCATTCTTTTCTCATTCGATTCTAATTCTCTCGTATTTGAATTAGGTCTTGTCATTGTCAATTTTGAGTCTCAATCAGTGGTCATGATCAATTTGTCATGTCAATTGGACATCATTGTAACCCTAATCAATGTCAATTAGGGGTTTGTCCTAAGTCTCTTGTCATTTGTAATATCAATCATCTTCGATCATATTTAGTTATTTTCAATTATTTATCAATCAATTTGGATCCCTTTCAATCTTCAATCATTGGCTTCTTTATCAATTTTGATCAATTCATCATCGATAATTTGTCATTCAATCTTCATCAAACCAACCCTTTTGTCAATCTTTTATCGATTTGTCATCGATCTCAATCAATCAACAATCTTCATCAATTTTGGATCAATCAGTCATTGATCTTTTATCAATTATCTTTTATCAATGTAGTCCTTTTTGTTGGTGTAAATAATTATTCATCATGGATATTATTACACTATACTTAAGTTTACTTAGGTACATGCATTTAATAGTAGTTTGGGTATGAGACACTTGGGTGTTTGTGCCACATTGGGATAGTGTGTGTAGGAGAATTTCCACCTTTTATGGTGTTGATCTTATCTTGTTGTTACATTCCACCTCATGTGGAATATTATATTGTCTCCTACCTACCCACACCTATTTCCTACCTACCCTTATTTCTTATTGAGCCACTTATCATGTTTGTGTGCTCACACATCCATATAGCCTTGCCTATATAAGCAGGCTCATCTACATTGTTTGTATGGGCAATCATTGAACATCTTGTAATGATCCAGTTGATCACATTTTGCATCTTGATAGAATATAGTTTATTCCTATCATCTATTTTGTTCTCTCTTATTTGTGCTTTTCATTGCCTCTAGATCTTGGCAAAATCTCACATGGTATCAGAGCCATTAGAGCGCCATTGGTTTGCCAATTGAGATAAATTTGGGGTTTGCATTTTGGAGCTTTCTATTGTAGGTTATTATTGGAACTTGTTGGGTCAAATCTGAGGTCACCATTGGATTGAGGAGGTTTGAGCAATTAAGAGTTCTCTTTTGTTTTGTCCAAATCCAACATCTGAGGCCAAATCTAGAGTCATTTGAAGGTGGAGGGTGGTGACTTGTCCTGACACTGATCTACGAGTTTGGAGCATTTTTGGCCAAATTTTTTATCGCCATTGCACTCAGAAGGCCCAAAAACCCCAAGATCGACTGTCAATTTGTCGAAATCGGCCTCTGTTACCCCGAGTTGAAAAAATCTTCCCTCCTGGCCCGCCGTACGGACTTGCAGTGCTTCCAACCGACAGTCAAGGGGGGGGGGGTTGATTTTCTCCTTTATATCTCTTGGCCACATCCCAATCAGAGGCATCTTTTTCTACAGTATTCTACAGGGCTTCTTTGGTGGCATCATTTTCATGTTTCCAAATTTGCACTATCATGTTGTATGCTCTTGCATGAGCAATTTTGTACTCACACTATCATAAAGTGCCACACCTCTTTGTATCTTGACATTGCTGACTATTTGATGTAATCCTCTTGTACATGTAGATTAGGAATATCTTGTGAGACTTGGTGCATGGCTCTAGTTGAGACTTATATTGTACACATTTATGCATGGCTCCCATGAGACTTTGATTGTACCAATATTTCTTCTATTTACAAGTATCCAGATGATGCTCAAAGCAAGTTGTCTCCATGCCTGATCTTCATTTTTTTGCAGCGAGTGATTCATCGTCATCAACTTGGTACCTGGTTTTGTCACAATTTGACATTTTTGGTGCAACATTGGCTCTCTTTCTTCCTTATGTGGAGGCATTTTGGTCAACATCATTCGACCATCCTTGCATGAGATTCGACATTGAGGGGGGGCTTCATGGTCTCTCTTCTCTCTTATGGGGGGGACTTTTTCCTCACATGAGGTTTTGTTCTTCTCATTCATCATTGAGAGCATGTGTGCTTTCATCATCTATTTTTTGGGGGAGTATTTTTTCCCATTGGGTTTTTCTCTCTTTCCCCATTTTAGGAGAGATTTTATTACATTGGTTTGCATGCATTTGCATTTGTACATTGGTACCTAACATGGCCTCGTAGCCGGGACCCATCTTGCATTGCTTAGTTGTATTATATACTTTAGTGCACTCCCCTAAGTTGCACTTAAGAGGGGGTGTTGGTGTGAATAATTATTCATCATGGATATTATTACACTATACTTAAGTTTACTTAGGTACATCCATTTAATAGTAGTTTGGGTATGAGACACTTGGGTGTTTGTGCCACATTGGGATAGTGTGTGTAGGATAATTTCCACCTTTTATGGTGTTGATCTTATCTTATTGTTACATTCCACCTCATGTAAAATATTATATTGTTTCTCCTACCTACCCACACCTATTTCCTACCTACCCTTGTTTCTTATTGAGCCACATGTCATGTTTGTGTGCTCACATATCCATATAGACTTGCCTATATAAGCAGGCTCATCTACATTGTTTGTACGGGCAATCATTGAACATCTTGTAATGATCCAGTTGATCATATTTGGCATCTTGATAAAATATAGTTTATTCCTATCATCTATTTTGTTCTCTCTTATTTGTGCTTTCCATTACCTCTAGATCTTGGCAAAATCTCACACTTTTGTCATCTTCAATCTATTTGTTGTTGGTATTTGTCATTCAATTATCAAGTCTTTGTAATTTGTGTCTTCGATTTCAATTGTCATCGTGTATTTATTTCATTAATTGTATCTTGGTCTATTTCAATTCCTAAGTCTTCTAGGGTTTTATGATTAACTCATTTTATCCTTTATTAACACTTCCCTTTTGGTTAAATGAATTTATTCATTTATCCTAAGTATCTTTTTGAGTCACAGTTAAATTAATTGTTTAATTAGTTAATCAGTCGCTTTTTTTGAGAGAAATTAATAAATGCAATTTATTAATTTTTTGTTCTCCCCTAACATTTTCCACTAATTTCTCCTCTAAATGTTTTCCTCTTTTTATGCTTAATTTTATCATAACTTTGCAAGCTATTTTTGAGGCCTAATTTGTCATAATTTGGAGGCAAAAATGTAGGCATCTAAAATTGGTCAATGCTTGCGGCATCATACTCTAACATGTCCTTGTGGCCTTATTTTAGGGTTTTCGTGTCTTAATAAACATTTCCTCTATGTCACATGTTCAATCTCTATCACTTGTCGACATCATGCCATTCTGTAGCATTATTTCCCTATTTGATTCCAATTTCTCACATTTTTAATTAGGTCTTACCAATATCAATTTGATATATCAATTGGACATCATTGTAACCCTAATTGATGTTAATTAGGGTTTTGTCCAAAATCTTTTCATTTGCAATATCAATCATCTTCAATCATCTGTAGTCATTTTTAATCATTTATCAATCATTTTGGATCATTTTTGGATCCGTTTCAATCTTCAATCATTGGCTTCTTTATCAATTTTGATTGATTTGTCATCAGTCTTTTGTCATTCAACCTTCATCAAATTAACTTGTTGTCAATTTTCTATCAATTTGTCATCGATCTCAATCAATCATCAATCTTCGTCAATTTTGGATCAATCAGTCATTGATCCTTTATCAATTATTTTTTATTAGTGAAATCCTTCTATCATCTTTGACACATCATTAGTCTTTGTCAATCAATGTCATATCAATATCAATTCTTTGTCATTTGTCCTTTTGATTGTGATTGACATTATTTATTGACTTTAATCATGTCAAGACCTAGTTCATTTATGTTGGAGTTGAGAAAATACAACACCACAGGAGCCCAAATGATCTCTACAAGCTGAAAAACCCGTTACAAGGAGAAGCAAGGAAGCAAATCATAGAAGGAACAAAAACAAAAGAAAAATATGCTCCAAAAATGTATTGTCAATAATAATCCTTCTTCATACAATGAAAAGAAAGAACTTAACCTTTAATAGGTCAAGAAACCCTAAAAGGGAAAACCCTAGGCTTGCACATAATAATTAATAAAAGAATTAATTATTATGCACCTAAAGTTAGCTTAAGTGTAAAAGAGATAAAGGGAACATAAATAATTAAACAAATATTGTTTAATTAATCAAGTAAATACCCGAATACTCTAACACCCCCCCTTAAGCTAGACTTAGGGAGAAGCTAAAACCTAGAACAACTACTGAAAGCAATAAAGATGGGTCCCAGAAACAAGGCTTGGTTAGGTACCCAAATACAAGAAAATCTCTGTGAACTAGAGAAATAGAGAAAACCACGTGGGAACAAAACTCTACTCCAAAAAGAGATGGAAAATAATACCACTAAAGCATGAAGAACCTGCAAACTCTGTCGAAGAATAACTGTTGATCTAGAGAAACTCCACTGAAATAGAACATGACCAGGAAGAGAAGACTATAATTTGTATTAGTGCCCTCAAATGACACTACTCGAATCAGATGGCAAACAAGGCAAACATTGATCACAAAGATACAGATGGCATGAGAAACCAAAGCCTAGAGAGCTGATCAATCGAACCACGGAAGCATTAGAAGCAACAGGATAAACCTCCCCATAATGTTGAAGAGGGAGAGGGATAGGTACACTGAAAAGAACAGCCAACAAGAATTGCATGATGAAGAACCAGGAACATCAAAGGTGATGAGAAAAGTACATGGTGTCGTGGAAGGAACACTCACTTGACACACATCATGAGGTGAATGTCATGGAAGGAACACTCACTGGACAAAGAAAGATGGCAAACAACAAGAAAACATCAACCCCCTCATGGCACTTTATAAGGAGTGCATGTACAACAAGGCACAAGATGTGCAAGATCCCAAGTAAACAATGCATGATGGCACTTTATCTTAGTGCATTTGCATAAATACAAGATACAATGATAAGAAGACTGGAAATAGAAACGAGAACCAAAATAGAGACATTCGAACTAGATAAGAGATCCCAGGACCTGAAACAACCAAGATATCCACCACAGTGCTGAAAAGCAAAAAACTGAATAAAATATGCATAGAGCAGAATCTAGAAATAAAACTCATATGGCTGGAAAGTACACAACACACGCTTTCCAAAAATATAAACTTTTTGAAAAACAGAGTTCAGATGCTCATTCTACGTCTCCCAGAGTGCAAAAATAAGACCTCACTTTGACTGGAAAAAAACATAGTCAAACAGAAAAATTGGAAAAAATTACCAACATGGCAAGGTCCGGCTCGAAACCATCTTTCTGACGTCTATTCATTTTCAAAAAAATGACTCTGTATGCCCAAGATAAGGCCAAAAAATCAAACCCCCCCTGAAAGAGGCAAAAAAGGTAGTCTGGTGGCTCTGGCGGGTGGAGGTGGCCAGTGAGCAGCACTCCAGTGGTGGTCGGGTGGTGGTTTGATGGCTGGGAGGAGCTCCGGTGGCGGCTGGGTGGTGAAGCCAGGGTACAAGCGGGTCGGGTAGAGGTTGTCGGGGGCAACAAGTGGTGGCTGGAGAGCGGAGGTGGCCACAGGGCGGAGTGGTGGCTGAGTGCAGGCGGCAGGCCGAGGAGGCGGGGCTACCAGGAAGCGGTGGTCAGGGAGGTGGGGCTACCGAAGAGCAGTGATGGTCGGGGCGGTGGAGTTGGTTGAGTAGGGCGACGAAGTTGGCCATTGCAGCGGTGCTGCAGGCGGCGACCGGCGACAGAGGAGGTTGGGTCGGGCGGAGCAGGCTGCACAAGTGGGCGGGGGCCGGAGTTCCAACGGTGGGGGTCCTACAAGCGTCAGGGGCCTTTTAAAGGGTTTTATGATTAATTCATTTGATCCTTTATTAATTTGGATATTTTATCCATGTTTTATTTATGCGGGAATATTTTTTGGTTTAAGTGTTCATTTTGTGTCTGACTGTTTTGTTTCCTTTTTCGCATGTGCCACATGATGTCACATCGTTCCTTCTAAAGGCTCACCTTGTTGGCATTTGGCATAGAGATTGCATTAATGATATGTTATCATTGATGTCAATTGAACCGGTAATGATATTCATGTTATTGTTGATATTTTTGTTTTTGATATTGGCTAGTAACTGGTAAGAAGAGCTTTGTGGAAGATGTTGTAAACTGGTATGTAAAATTTGTGAGTTGAACCATTGAACTGGTGTAAAGGGTTAAACCTTTCTATGTAATGTGACCGGTAAACCCTATCAGTTGTTAAACCCTAACCAATCAAGTTTGATGATTTATTATCTGATAAGCGGTAATGATGGAAACACATGTGATCATTGTATGAGGATATGCTCAAATTGTTTTGGCACATTTGTTTTTTGTCTAGGGAAGGAGCAAAGTGGATTGCATCTAATGCATAGTGCGTGATGAGTTACAAAATCCGATGAAGTGGTGATCATGGAGAGGTTGGAATTTTCTTGAAGAATGTGAAGAGATTATCATTATTTCTAATGGTCAAGATTGTACCGACTTGTTTGTAATCTCGATGATAAGAATTAGGTTTTTTCTGTGTTACCAACCTAATTGATTTGTATTTAAGGTCGATGAAGTTGTTTGTAAAGAGTATTGGCAAGATTAATAGAAACCTGTTGAGTGTGTAGTTGCCTAACCAGTGAATGGATCTACACTTTGAGTGAAGGCAGATTGAAGCTTAGAAGGATCTGATCAAGAAAATGTAGTGCTACTCAGATAGATCAAGAAAAACCTGTTGTTTTCTAACAATTACAGTAGGAGTGAATACCCTTAACCGGGTATGCTCTAACAAGCTTGGTTACTCATTAAATCCTCTAACAAGGTGTTCCATTAGCTTGAATTCTTAAATCCTCCAGTGAGGTTACTCTTAACAAGGTATTGTGCTTTTCATTAAGGCATATTTGTAAATCCCTCTACTGGGTGATTCCTAACCGGAATTAGTTCTTAACAGGACTTATTGTAAAGCTTTAATAGGCTTGGCTCCTAACAGGGCGAACTTCAGAAGAGTTCAGATAGCTATCCTTGTGAGTCTCATCTCACTGTGGTTTTTACCTATTTGGGTTTTCCACGTATAAACATTTGTGTCAAGTGGTGAATTCTTTTGTGGTTGTGATCTTATTTGTTGATTTGGTTAACTTTTTATTAGGCATGTTAAGCAGAAGCATTGAGAGTTGAGTATGTTGATTTATGATTAAGCATTGTTGATGTTTACAAGATTGAAGTTGTTTACCGTTAAAGCTATCATAACAATTAAACTGGTTGATGTCAATTATTCTTATGGATATTGATCTTGACTGAGGATATGTTTGCTTTGTTTGACTGAATTTGAGTTTGGGAACTTTGTATCAGTTTTTCAATATACTGATTCACCCCCCCTCTCAATATTCTATCGGATACTCATTCTTTCATCATACCCTCATGCCTTTCTCCCTTTAGTTTTGAGAGAGTGTGGGGCTACCATGTGGCTTTGATTCTTTTCCTAACATACGCGCCCGATCCCACCTTCTTGTATGGCAACCTCAACAAACACTTGGCCTTCTTGCATTCATTTTCGGCTTCCTCCTTCTACATCTAATTTTGAGCTCCCTCTGAGATGCCACGTGTCGCTGCCTTTGTTGTGGACTATGATCTCTTTCATGTCGTGTTTTTTCCATGATGTTGTTTCAAGGATCGACATGATGCTTTTTCAAGGATCATAATAGAATGTCATTTTGCCTTTTTTATGCATGCTTTTCTGGAGCTGCCACGTAGGATGTCTAACAATATGCTATTTTGAGACTTTTCTCTCATGTTCTCAATCTTCTAGCCATTGGGCCTCCTCGGCTATATATAGTCTTTCCTTTTTTAATTTAGGAAGAGAAGAATTTTTAGACTCTAACTCTGTGAATCAGGCCTTTATGTTAATCATTTTTTGAGACTCGGAATATATCAAATTGTGCTTGTGGCCTTTATGGTTATTTGTTTCTTAGTATAAGAGATTATCTTTTGTGCATTTCGTGATTCAGTGAACTTTGCAATATATTCTATGAGACTCTATGGATTAAACTATGTATTTTAAACTTGTTATCTGTTAGATGAATGGTATACATTGTATTATGTCAAAATGGGTGATTGTTTAAGTTTCTTTTCTGACCTTTTGGGCATGTAGATTGTTGAATGAGCCTTAAAAATGCAAATATTTGGGTTTTCTATGCTCTAAGTATTCCAAAATATCCTCTAGTGCATTGCTTAGAATAGTTTTGCTTTCAAGTTTTCTCCCTCCCTTTATCTCCCCCCATTTATGAAGAGCCAGCTTCTAAAACCTGGAGGTTACTCAATGATTTTCGTGCAGGTCCCCTATCATTGAGTTTCCCATAAGATTGTTTGCATGAGAAGTAAAATCCATAGTCAACAGTTCTTTTTCTAGCATGCTCGGTGGGACTATTGTTATTCTTATATTAAATCAGGTTTATGAACCAAAGACCTACCACCAGGAGTCAAACTACTTTGAATCCTAGCTTACTCCTACCACCCCTGGTAATAGTCTAGTCATCTGCATTAGGAGGAACTCAAGTCCCTGCAGTTTAAATCCCCGCAGTCATGGCCCATATTCCTCCAAGAAATTTTTTTACATGGAATAGGGGAAGCCTTCTAACCCCTCAAACTCCTCCAGTTTTTTAGGGCCCCATTCCTACTTCCGTGTTAAGGTCGTCCCAAAATTTACAGGGGAAAATTTCAAAACTCTAGGAGAACACTTGCAGGATGTGGCTAATGTTTGCACAATCCACAGTGTCACTGAACAGAACATAGCCTTGAGGCTTCTTGCCACATCTTTCAAGGGGAAAGTCTTAGATTGGTACAGATCCCTCATGCCCAACTCTATAAAAAATTGGGACCAGCGTAGTGACTGCTTCTTTGAAAGATTTTAGGATAAGGTAGATATATCTTTCCCAATGCAGCCATTAATCACTATCAAGAGATCTCTTCAGGAAGAAGTGACGGATTTCAATACCATATTATAGAAGACTTGGCAAAGAATTCCTTTGTCTACCCGTCTCTCTACAGATATGGCTTTCATTTTCTATCTAAAGGCATTCAACTCATATATATCCATGATGATTCAATCTCTTAGAGGCGATACTCTCCTGGATGCATACGATCTAGTTGTGAAGGCAGAGAATAATCTGATAGATGTCAAGAAGCTCACATCGCGCCCTTCCATGCTAGTCTTTCTTGAGATAGCAAGTGAAATTCCATAGCAGGTCGTGCCTATTACCTCTAGGCCTCAATCAATGTAAGTATATCCCGACTCACAACAAGCTCACTCATCTATTCCTTCGACGTTCACCACTAAAGTAAATGATATGAATAATCTACTAAGGACCTTTTCAAAAGAGATTATTAACCTAAAAAGATCGCAAACTTCTTCTCCTAGACCCCCTTTTCAGCAAAATTACCAAGGGAATAAGCCTCCTTACCAGCAAAACCAATATTACAATAATAGAGCCTCTTATAGTCTCCCAAATGGCCAAATAGTCTGGGTACCAAACCCCTTGCAAACCATACACCCTGGCATAAGCAAAGAACTAACCATGGGTTAGAATAACCTCACGGATGATACTAATTCCTAGTGTTTTCCATGTAATGATGCTCATTCATCGAGAAATTTCCCAAGGTAATTTGCAACAAAAATTTGCAGAACAAAGAAGCCAAGGTGTCTCCCTGAATACCAGAGTGTATACCTCTTTCAGAATAGATAACACCACTCTCATGGCCCAAATGCAGATTATGTCAATGGAGCAAGAAGTTGAAATCGCCCCCGACCATGCTTTGTTCTCTTGGATGGAGGATGGCAATGCAGTGCTTACTAATGATGTGCTCGCTTCAACCTCGGGAACACCCCAAGTGCAGTTTGACTACAACCTCCACTAAAAGCACCGGTTCACGGGAGAACCAGTCACCATGCAAGGAAGATTTGGCTCGAAGAAGACCCAGGAATAGCCTGTGATGAATCCTACTTACCAAAGAAAGGAGTCCATACCTTACAAGCCAAAAGAAGAAAAAGCGCCTATTCCCTCAATCCTAGACGTGGTGGAATAATTGAAGAAGGCTCCAACTAACGTATCCTTGTGCGATAGCCTTTCCATTCTGGAACAGAAAGCCCACCTAAAGGAAGCATTGGTCAAGGCAGAAAATCCTAGCGAGAACATCGTGAATCACAAAAATGCTAAAGATAAGGAAGCTGCAACCAGTGACCAACCTCGATTGTCAACTGTGCTCACTAACTACACCAAATTGCCTAAACCTTAAAAAAAAATTAAGCCTAAACCCAATCCCTTCTATTTGACTCTCATTGTAGGGGATAAGCTATTACATAACTCCATGATAGACTCTAGTGCTAGAACCACTGTTATGCCTAAGTAAATTGCAGAAGTTTTAAAGATAAACTAAGATAAACTATGAACCCCTTAGCAGAGGTGTAATGTGTATGTGTGAAAAAGTGAAATAAGTCTATAAGCTGCAAGACACAACACTTCAATTAAGTCATTGCATGTATGGTTAGACAAATATAAGCATGAATAATAAAACCATAACAAATCGACCAATTGCCTTCTAAAAGATGCGAGTATAAGATTGCTCTCAGATTTGTATAAGCAATACCAGTGACTAGACTACACCAAGATGAAGGATTCAATCTATATTAGCATGATATTAAGCTAAATGGATGCAAGATGGATGAAAGATTCAAGCAATATGGATTCAAGTAATCATAATTGAAATAAATATGCAAAAAGCTAAACTAAGATGCAAATAATCTCAAAAAGCAAGCACAATATATTCAATGACTCCAGAGCAAAAAGTGTATAATAATAAATCTCCAAGGTGATTTGAATGAGAGCTGAAGGCTGAATTTATAGAGAATCACAATAGAGATCAAGAAAAAGCACAATTTAGGATAATTG
This sequence comes from Cryptomeria japonica, assembly GCF_030272615.1. Taxonomy (NCBI): domain Eukaryota; kingdom Viridiplantae; phylum Streptophyta; class Pinopsida; order Cupressales; family Cupressaceae; genus Cryptomeria; species Cryptomeria japonica. The sequence continues at coordinate 402,440,769 of NC_081408.1, forward strand.
AAATAATTGAGAAATCAAATTCAGTTAACCTTGAGATAGATTCCAATTATAGTTTAATTGAAATGCATTCAGATTATCAGTTCAAGTTTGCATTAGAGATATAATTCAATTAATTCCATGCACTTGAGATAAAAATAGGTAATTCTATGCAATTCTTTGATTTATTCAAGAAAAGAGTCTTTTCAATGCTGAATTTCTTTTCTCAAAAGCTTTGATTTCCAATTTTAGAGAATGATTAAATTCCTTTTAATTATTTTTCTGATTTCAAGTTCTCAATTTAGAAGAAAGAAATAATATCTCAAGTTTGATTTCTCTTTAAATTAAATTCTTTTATTTTATTTTAAATTTAACTCTTGCTTTGTTATTAATTCCTCTTTTGTGATAAATTAATTCCTTTTTTGCATGATTAAATGACAAATTTATTAATGAATTAAATATGCTAGGATATTTAATAAATTAAATAGGATAATTGATCAAAATGATATTCTTGGAATGGTTTAATTAATTAAATAAATATTTAATTAATATTGAGTTATTGATTTCCCATGTGACATTTAATGATTGAAGAATTAATTAATTGTGTGCTCAAGATTGATTTAATTGCCTTTGGTTAGGACCTTGGTGATGTCATTGAGATTAGGGGCCCATAGTTTAGATGACCATTTTTAGGGTATTACATTTGCCCCTCTTTGAATTAATGTGCGAGAAGTGCATTGGTTCAAAGAATAGTTGATGTGTCTAGGAGATACCAGTTCTGAACTTGATTGATCATGAACCAGATGAAGAGAGAGGTGTTTAGCTTGATTTGAAGCGATGAAGCTAAACAGAGTTGATTAAAGCGATAACAATCCCGAACTTGATTGAACTAGGAATGATAGAGAGTAAAGATACTGAACTTGAACTTGATTGATCAAGAAGCAGATCTTACTGATCTAGAACTTGATTGAACTAGACACAGTGAGAAAAGATAAAATAGATCTTGAACTTGATGGATCAAGACACGATGAGCAAAGATAAACTATCCAGCTTGATTTGAAATGATAAAACTGAACACCTACTTAGATTGAGCGTGTGATCAAAGATACTCTTTAAACTTTTGATTGAGTTTAAATGAATAATCAACTTGATGAAAAATGACGAAACTGATTAACGTTAAGAGACTGATTCAGATGAAGACAAATATCAGCTTGATTTGAAGTGATGAAACTAATATGCCCCTTAGCAATAAGAATTTGTTTGATTTTCTTTAGTTGAAATGATTTTTTGCTCGACTTTTGACGAAGATTTGAAAAAATTTCTCGACATTGAAGATGTGAGCTCATAAGGTCATGAGTATGCCCCCTCGGGAGCGAAATCGGAAGATAGTGAGGGTTCATGATTTTAGGCAATTGTTGGCAATGATAATAATTTGAGCATAAATGATTCAGATGAATTTTGAAAATTTGGCGTTGATTGATGAGAAATTGAGCACAAAGTTGATTTGTAGAATAAAATTGAGATTCAGAGTTGATTCATTAGAAAATGAGCGCAAATTGGAGAAAGAATGAGCTTTTAATGAAAGCGCTAAGTGGTCCAAATTGTATTGATATTGACTATGAGAATGATCTTAGATTTGATTTTTGATCCCGAAAATGGAATCAAAACGGGCAAATTAGCTAAGGATACAATTTTCATGTCCATCGAAGCAAGTTGAAAAATTAGGTTTTGGCTATATAAGAGGTAAAAATGCCATTTTCAATTCATTTTAACCCTCCAAGTTTGAAAATTCAAAAAGCCTTCTGCGAAGAAAAATGGTGGTTCCCACACAGGAGCATCGATTTGAGCACCAGAGATGACATAATCAACCTCGGAACTATGAGCTAGCGGTAAGTGATCGATCATAAGCCTCTTAATCATTTCATTTTTGAATTTTTTTGTTGATTTTTTGAATTTTTAGGCATGTAAAAGTTGGGTTTTGTCGATTTGTCATGCGAGACAGAATCCTGTCTCATACGACAAACTGCTTGAATTTCTTTTGTCATTTTAAGTCTTTAGTTTTGTCGTTCCACATATACTCTTGTATCGTACGAGCTTGTTATAAAAAGACCATTTTGTCATTCTAGGGCTTGTTTCGTGTCGTATCAGAGTCTTTTGTCATACTACGCCCATTCTTGACTCGTATGAGTTTCTGCCTCTACTGTGTTATGTTGTTTGGAAAACAGTGAGCATTTTTTAGTGTGCAAACTTGAAAATTTGATTTTACAATTAATGTATTTGGATTTGCATGATGTTTTACTTGTCTTGTAGCATAATTTGAAATGTTGTTTGATGATCTTTTGTTTGATTCTTGCAGGTTTGACTAACTCACATTCTTTTCAGATGTGTCTATCCACCAACCATGACATTGGTGCTTTAGTTATCTGATATAGACAAAGCACATATTGATTTGTGTGGAGTGACTCACCTTTTATAGATGCCAGATATCTATGTGAATCACGAGATGCTCACTGCGCTTGTAGAGAGATTCCATTCTGAGCATAACACATTTCATTTTCCAGTTGGGGAGATCAATATCACTCTGGAGGATGTATATAGGATTCTTTGAATTCCATTCACTGGGGATAAGGTGGATTATGATTCAACATAGTGTCCTGGCCTACTAGCTCTGAGGCAGGTATTTCATGATGGAGACATTCTGACATGGTCTATCAGTTGGGATGACATGATGGCCAAGAATGGTGAGAAGTTTCCACTGGCATGCATCCTAGCAGGATTCATTGGTTGTTTTCTTATGCTAGATAGGGGACATCAGGGTTTCTTATGCGGTTGGGGCAGGATGCTAGAGAGGCTTGTGGAGCACCCCCAGAGATTAAGATGGGGTTCTTGTATTCTAGCACACATGTATCGTGAGATGCATGAGATTGTCTATCGAGAGGGGAAGAGCATGGCTGCAGGGGTTTTGATATTACAGGTATGGGCCTAGGAGAACCTCCCAGTTTGCAGAATGATTGTGGATGATGACAAAGATCCACAACAACCCATTGTTTACAGATATTATGGATACATTACGCAGCCTCATCTGGGCAAGACAGATTATTGGAGATGGCAGCTGGATGAATTAATAGTCATGATATGGAGACTATACAGGGGTCTGGAGCCTTGGGATGATTAGAGAGTTGTTCGTAGGGACCTATTTCTGACCTGGCCTCTCATAGGTAGATCGGTGCCAATGGTCGAGTGGTTTGTTGTATCTCAAGTGATGAGGCAGCATGGTAGACCTCAGGGGATCTCACAAGATTTTACTGCATACGTGCGTTATGCAGATGAGGAGAGGCAGGGATGGGCACCAAGGCTATCATATGCCCTAGGCATGCAGGAGTTGACTGGGTTATAGCAGCTAAGATGGGATTATTTGGATGATATTGCAGATGCGGGGGTATTGCCCCAGTATAGGAATTGGTTCCAGCAACACCCTTTCTCAAGATTTACTGATCCAGCAGAGCAGGCACCTCGTATAGAGGAGGTTGAGGATGATGCCCCCATGCAGGAATAGGGCCAGGGACACAGGAAGTGATAGAGAGCCAAGGCTTCAAGGCGGACAGGTGGCAATCCTAGCACTAGCAGTAGAAGGGTTCCAGCTGGTGGTAGGTAACAATAGAGAGGAGAGGGTGGATCCCTAGGGGTTGTTGGCATGAGACTAGGTGGAGCTAGGGTGACAGAGGGTGGAGGAGAGGAGGAGAGAGTAGCTCCTAGAAAGGTGAGATAGAGGAGAGATGAGCAGGGTGGAGTCAGAGGTGGAGATAGAGGCGGTGATGGAGGCGGAGAGCCTGCGAGGGAGTAGGGGGCAGATGCAGCGTGGTCGATGAGAGAATGTTTAGCAGGTTTGCAGTCATAGTTGATAGTAGCACATACACAACTGGCAGAGCGAGATCGATAGTGGGCAGATGTTAGAGTAGAGAGAGATCATCAGTTAGTTGAGGTCAGAGCAGAGCACGATTCTTAGGTCGCAGAGATGAGGGCAGAGCGAGACGCTTTTCAGCAGGAGGTTCTCCATTAGACCAGTCAACGTGACCTATTGCGTTACAGCTTATAGCGTATCTGTTCCTATAGTGTAGTAGGTTGTACCCTACTCATAGTACATGGAATGGTCTAAGGGAGGTCAGGCACCTCGTCAGGACCCGAGTCAGTAGGCTCCACCTTCTCCACCACCTAGTGATGAGGGAGAGGCAGAGAGCTAGATCTTTTTGTGTAGCTCTTAGGTTTTTTTGTAGACACCCATTTTTTTTAGCCCTTACGATTCTTGCTCCGATGGGAGTTTGTATATGTCAGTTGACATCATTTTGTACCCTGAGACTTTATCATTATATATACAAGACCTTGATTTGACTTTAGTGTACTTGTGTCAATCGATTTATGAGATATTTTCTATATGCTTTATTCTATATGTATGCATATCTGTTCAGTATGGATGTATGTAATGCTAATGAATATGAATTTTTTTTCGTTTATTTTCATATGCAAATAAATGATAAAAATGAGTAACTAGTAATGCAAATTGGTTTATTTTTTCTATGCAATAATATGAATGCAAATGAGCATATTAAATGTATGGATCTATTTAAAATGCTTATGTATGCAACTAACATCTCAATACACAAGTACTCGATCAGAGAAATGATGAAAAAGAGACCACTTAGCTAAGAAATGATGATGCTTCCAACTCTTATTCAGAAGATAAAGAGATCATTGTTATCATACCAAAATCACTCTAAATTCACATAATACAGAATGAAATGCAAAATGAGATGCAACCTAAACCTAGTCACTGGATTTGAAATGCTTAAGTTTCATCACTGAGCGTTAACAAACATAGCAGGGACATTAGAGTTCCTTTCTTTTCATGTACAATATTAATTATCTTGTCTACAATGACCCTTTTTTCATTCATATCCCTGGATAGATTTTGCAAGGACCCGGATTGCATGATAATGAATTTCCCTCAAAACAGACAAAGAAATGATGTGAACCTCTTTGTAGCATACAAATAAGTGGAGTCGAGGTATGTGTGGAGATTTCACCTTGATGTGAAGGCTCTTATCACAGACACCCAGCTGATTAGATGTTTCCAGATCATCAGAATCATTCCTACAAGCAGAAAACAAAGAAAATTTTATGCCCTCAATCTTTGCTCCTCTTAGTCAACATAGACTTCCTTGAGTTACTCAGAGGGATAATAATCGAAAACCAATATAAAAGACAACACACAAAGAAAATTTTCATTCATAGGTCAAATCGTTTAGTGATTGTTTTCAGTAATGTTGTTTGCTTGTGTACTTAGTGATAAAACTCTTTAGTAGTCAGAAGATAGGTGACTGACTCAGAGTGGACGACCAGGTTTCATTGACCTAAAGTTGACTTGGTTGATATTGCTTAGGACATGTAATGTGCTCTGTCAATTAACCTAAGACTAGGACATTGATCAGTTTCAAACCATGAGGGTTCTAAAAGAACCAGGATGTCACAAAAGTGACTAAAATATATGTACAAATGAAAACAATTATGCATGAAAGTGGGAAATGCCAACATTGCGTTGATAGATGGAGCGCTTGAGTACAAGAGGTGCCTATTTGCCAGGTTTTCACTTGCTTGGCAAAGATCTTTTTCTTTTACCAAGGTGCCTGTTTACCAAGTTTTCACCAAAGCATTTTTTCTTTTTTTCCTTTTTTTTTAAAGGACTTTTTATGATTTTTATGATTTTTTTTAGGACATTTTTCAGTTGTACAGGTTGCTAGAGCAGAGAATGCTAAGTAAATAATTTCTTCAAATGGATGGTGTTAATCGGTTCATGGAGTTGTTCTCCTTCCAATGTTGAGAGCTGATAGGCACCAGAGCCAAAGACTGCAATAACGATGTAGGGAACCAACCAGTTGGGTTCAAACTTCCCTTTGTTGTCTCGAAACTATTTTTTTTTTAGGATTTTCTCTCAAAACTAGGTCACCAACCTAAAATTCTTGTTGTCAAACCTTCTTGTTATATCCTCTAGATATTCTCTTTTGATATACTCTGAGATGATCAAATGCCACTTGCCAACGTTCATCCAGCAATTCGAGTTCTTGCAATCTAGATATTCTATAGTCTTCATCAATAACAAGACCTTGCAAAGAAACTATTAAAGATGGTATTTCCACTTCAATAGGTAATAATGCTTCGTAACCATACACCAAAGAAAAAGGTACAGACCCAGTAGGTGTTCTGATACTTGTTCTATAAGCCCATAATGTAGGATTGAGTTGCAGATGCCAATCCCTCCCAGATTTGTTCACTGTTCTATGTAAGATAGTCAGCAGGTTTTTGTTAGATGCCTTAGCTTGTCCATTACCTTGAGGGTAATATACAAATGACTAGTGCTGTTTAATTTTGAATTTCTCAAAGAGCTCATCTAGATCTTTATTCTTGAATTGCCCTCCATTGTGAGTCATGATGGATGAAGGTATCCCATACCTGCAAGTGATATGATTTAGGATGAACAGAGCTACTTGTTTATCGGTTGCTTTGATGAACGAAATCACTTCTACCCACTTAATGAGATACTTAGTGGCAGATATGATAAACTTGTGTCTGTTAGATGATGCAGGATATATTTGACCAATGAGATCAAATGCCCATTATTGAAAAGGCCAATGTGTAATGAAGGGTATGAGATCCCTTGTTGGAGCATGTATGAGATTCCCATGTATCTGACACTTCTCACAAGTTTTAGAAAACTTTATAGCATCCTTCTCCATGTCTAGCCAGTAGTAGCTAGCCCTTAGTAGCTTTTGAGATAAAGCAAGACCATTCGAATGAGATCCACAAATACCTTCATGGACTTCCGATAATGCACGTTTAGAATCTTCAGTTTCTAGACACCTAAGCAATGTACTATCCAAACCTCACCTAAACAAATCATTAGCAATGATGACGTACCGTGAAGCATTTCGGGTTAGGTTCCTTTTCTCATTACGGGTAATATTTTCTGGGATAATTTGGTCATGCAGATAAGAGTAAATGTGGTTGTAGCGGGATGAGTCATGCCCAATAATAGAACATACTGTTTGGGACTCAGGAGAATCATAGGCAGGGTAATGTAACTCTTCCACCAGGAATTCAAAGCAAAAATTAGCCTCTTGTAACTCTGGTATGGATGTCAAGGTTGCCATAGCATCTGCTGATCTATTTATTGATCTGGGAATCTACTGGAATGATACAAAAGTAAAATATTTCTTGAGATCATCCACCATTCTCTTATAATGCATCATTTTCTCATCTTGAGTTTGATATGTATCATTTATTTGATTGATTATTAGCTAAGAATCTCCATAGATGTGTAATTCCAGAACCTTCCATTCGATAGCTAGCTTGATCCCATTTACCAGAGCTTCATACTCTGCAATGTTGTTTGTGCAAGGAAAAATAATTTCGTAATCCTTTGGGATTGAATACTTTTGAGGAGTAATAAAAAGTATTCCAGCACCGGAACCATTTTGAGTGAAAGACCCATCAAAGAACATCTTCCAGGATTGTTGAGTAAGGTGCATTATTGATTCATCTAGAAATTCTATATGCAGCGGTTGAGTGCCTTCAAGTGGAGCTTCAATAAGTTGATCTACAATCACCTGTCCTTTGATGGCTTTGTGTTCCACATATTAAATATCAAACTCTGTAAGGACCATGACCCATTTTGCCAATCTTTCGGTAAGTGTTTCTTTGTTGAGAAGATATTTGAGCGGATCAATCTTAGCTACTAGCTTGATGGAATGTGCTAACACATAGTGTCTCAATTTTTGTGATGCAAAGACCAATGCCAAGCATGCTTTTTCTATTATAGTGTAGTTCATTTCATAAGACACCAATGTTATGTTGATGTAATATATAGCTCTCTCTTTTTTATTTTCATCTTGTTGTGCCAGAAATGCCCCCAATGATGAATCAATAGCTGAAATGTATAAGATCAATGGTTTACCCTGAATTGGTGGCATCAATATTGGTGGATTGGACAAGTACTCTTTGATTCGCTGAAGGTGTTGTTCACATTCCTAATCCCAGTTGTATATTACTCCTTTCCTCAATACCTTTGTGAAAGGTTGAGCTTTGTCTACTAGCTGAGAAATAAAGCGTATGATTGATTGGAGATGTCCCTGTAAACTTCTCATTTGACTGATGTTCTTCAGAGGTGGCATTTCCATTATATCTTGGACCTTCTCAGGATCAACCTCGATTCTCTTCTTTGAAATGATGTAGCCAAGTAGTTTACCAGATGTCACTCTGAATGCACACTTTATTGGATTTAGCCGGAGTTTGAATTTTTCCATTTTATCTAGTATAGGGCCTAGCTCTTAAATATGTGTGGATCTCTTCATAGTCTTCCATATTCTTATGCATCATATCATGAAAGATAGTAGCTACCGCTCTTTGGTAAGTTTCTCCTACGTTCTTTAGCCCAAATGGCATGACATTCTAGCAAAAGGTTCCCCATGCACATGTGAAAGTTGTCTTTTCTTGATCCCCAGGAGCTATTTTGATCTGATAATAGCTGGGGAATCCGTCCATTAGTGAGTACATCTCATACCCAAAAATCATATCATCTATAATATCAATGTTTATCAATGGAAAGTCGTCCTTCAAACAAGCTTTGTTGAGATCTCTAAAGTTTGTGCAAACCCTAATAGATTTGTCTGCCTTTGACACAGGTACTATGTTTGAAATCCATTTTGCATAGTCTATAGCTCTGAAAAATATAGCTCTTAGTAGTTTTTCTAGCTCAGCCTTGACTAGCAGTGCCACGTGAGGGTGCATCTTATGGAGTTTTTGCTTGACAGGTTTAACTCCTAGTGTGATAGAAAGATGGTGCACGATAAGATCAGGATCCAGGCCTAGCATATCAGACTACATCCATGCAAAATTGATCTTCTTTTCTAAAAAAAGATGAGTGAAATCTTTCAATTCTTCTACTCATAGTGATTGAGCTAAGTGAATGATGTGTGGTGTCTCTTGACTCCCAATGTGCACTGGCTGAGTTGGCTCGATCAATATAGAAGACCTTTCCTGGAAGTGACTTGGCAATATATCAAGTATCTCACCTTCAAGTTCCTCAGAGAGGTTTTCACCCTCAGGTATGTCCTTTATTTTCTCTTTTTTAGATTTTGACACCACCACAATGTGGTTCTCGCCATCAAATCTTTTATTTTTTATTTTTTATATTTTTGTGACTAAGATACTTGATATTTGTTTCAGTCATGTTTTCACTTCATTCATTGGTTGAAGAGTACATGGGTTCAACTGTGTTGAGGTAATAGGCTAGCATGAAGTCATTGGCAAAAGTAGGTACATTCATGGGTTGGTCTTGTAGACTAGAGTCAATTAATTCAGGATGTACCAAGGATAGAGTGTAGACAGGTTCGAGGGAGTTCACGGTACTGTCATCACAACTGCGACCAAAAAGTCAAGTTCTAGAAGACTACCTTGTGTAAATGTCTCGAGACCAAGAAGAGTCAGAACATGATTATTAAAGTGCACGTTAATATTTAGTTGACCCAATCCAATAGACTTACTTGAAGTATTGTTCTCTACACCAGACTGGACTTCATATCGTGGTTTGACAACAACAAGATCAGTAGACGGATTCTCATCATTTACATCAGATGATTTAATGTTTGATGCTAAGTAGATATTGTCATAAATAGGACTGTTGTCAGAATCATCAGAGTCATCGAATGAAGTTTTTGAGTCTTCTTCAAGTGATTGAGTGAATGTATATATGATATCAACACCTACATCTTTAATATTGTAAGTTCCTTCAAGATTTGGCTCATTTATCATTTGTATCTGACATACCTGTTGACATAACCTTGATGGTTCTATGAGTCCCTATCATCTACTCCATTCAACTTCCTCTAGACTAATGACTGGTTCTGCTTCTATAGCTTCCAATTCTTCTTGTGTAGTCCCATACCTAATTTCTTCTGTCTTATTAAAGGGGTATATAATAGATGAAAATTTTTCTGGTATTCTTCCTTCTTTCAGCCCTTGTTCATAGTCTTCTTGTCTTTTTAGTCTGATTTCCTGTATCTCGTTTTCTAGCTTTAAGCACATCAACTCTTGAGTATCATCTGTGATATCACTAGACTCTTCTAGAGTTTCTGTAATGGATGTATCAGAGAGGTGGTCTGGACCCCATTCATACTCGTTTGAGTTAGTTTCTAAATCATCTACTTGTTGCCTACCAGTATATGTGACTATAACTTTCAATGGTGCAAACGATTCTCTTATTCTTTCTACTTCGTCTCTCATATCTTCTGGAACTTCAACTCCTTGTATTGTTGTAGCTGACACCATCAAAACTTGAGTACTAATTGTTTCTTCTCTCTTGATTTCTAGTTCCTCTTTTCTTCTCTCTCATATCATATATGATGGTCTTTTTGTACAAATGAAAGTCCAGAAGCTCTGATGAAGGACTTAGAAATGAAATTAAAGATTACAAATACTGGCATGGATGGATACAAAGGTATCAACACCTTTTGTCAATGCATTATAGGGGAGATTTGTATCAGCAGGGATACTGAATTCAACTCTGTTATAAGGAAATTTTAAGCATTGATGGTATGTAGATGGAACTGCCTTCATTTCATGAATCCATGGCCTGCCCAGTAAGATATTGTATGACAGAGGAAGATCAAGTACCTAGAAAATGACATCTCTTTCTATAGGTCCCACCCTGATTGGTAATAATACCAGACCTTTAAAGGTCCTTTCTTCTTCATCATAGGCTTTAATTGTTATTTTCTTGGCCGGATCAATGACATTTTTTAGAAAATACTAGTTGTGTAAGTAGACTGTAAGTACAGATATTCAACCCTGTGCCTCCACCCATCACACGTTATCATCGTTTACAGACTTCACACATTCCCGAGGTAGATGGGAGCAATCTCCTTCATGCAAGATCCTTCATGCGCACAATGCTGACGTGGCACCACGATCTATTCTTCATTACAATGCTAACTCATCACACAAAGTCACTAGTTGAGCCACACAGGCTTGAAGCACTTCAACCGGAAACCCTGAAGATGAGACTACCAACCAATAGTCATACAATGCTTCCATGTGCCAGTTCCCATAACCATATGTCGGTTCACCTTGAACAAACACACCGCTTCACTTTGGCACAAATGCTGGTTCACAGTGTTATACCGGTTCTCACATATGCCGGTTCACACCTCTTCATCATATTGACATCAATGACAACATACAATGTCATTATGTCCTCATACCAGTTCACATAATGCCAACAATCTCCCCCTTTGGCATTGATGGCAATATACAAAGATATCTCTCCGCTTCACATTTTCTCCCCCAATTTCTGCAGATATCTTCTTCGCTACACATCTTCTCCCCCTTTGACAACAATGCCAAAATAAATCCAAAATAAATTTGACTATGCAATACCTGACTGATGTGGAGCATATGCTTTTAGTTCACCTCCTGAAGGGGTAGTACCCCTAATTCACCTCTTAAGTATGAATGTAGTCTTTGGGAGAGGCTTGGTGAATATGTCTGCTAATTGCTCCTTACTAGAAACATGCTCCAGTTCAATCTCTTTGTTCTGAACCTTTTCCCTCAAGAAATGATACTTGAGCAAACAATGCTTCCATGTGTCGGTTCCCATAACCATATGCCGATTCACCTTGAACAAACACATGCTTCACTTTGGTACAAATGCTGGTTCACAGTGTTATACCGGTTCTCTTCTCTTCATCATATTGACATCAATGACAACACACAATGTCATTATGTCCTCATGCCGGTTCACATAATGCCAACAATCTCCCCCTTTGGCATTGATGGCAATATACAAAGATATCTCTTTGCTTCACATCTTCTCCCCCAATTTCTGCAGATATCTTCCCCGCTTCTTCTCCCCCTTTGACAACAATGCCAAAGTGGAGGCACAAGCTTCCCTATTCCATTATGCTTCTCCCCCTAAGGAGTAGCATCCTTCAACACATCAATCCACAAAAAAAATTTGACTATGCAATACCTAACTGATGTGGAGCATATGCCTTTAGTTTACCTCCTGAAGGGGAAACACCCCTAATTCACCTCTTAAGTACATAAATGTAGCCTTTGGGAGAGGCTTGGTGAATATGTCTGCTAACTACTCCTTACTGGAAACATGTTTGAGTGCAATCTCTTTGTTCTGAACCTTTTCCCTCAAGAAATGATACTTAAGCTCAAAGTGCTTGGTTCTAGAATGTAAAACTGGATTCTTGGAGATGTTAATTGCACTAGTATTGTCACAAAATATACTTACCAGTTCAGATACAGGAACTTTGAAGCCATTTAATACATGCTTCATCCAAATTGTCTGAGTGGAGTTCATGAAAGCTGCAACATACTCTGCTTTCATTGTAGACTGAGAGATACAACTCTACTTCTTACTCATCCATGAGACCAGTCTACCACTGAGAAAGAATGCACCACTGGTTGTACTTTTCCGGTCATCTACATTACCTGCCCAATCAGCATCTATGTATACTTTTAAGTTGAAATCCTTTCTATATGGATACCACAATCCATAATCAACAGTGCCCTTCAGATACCTCAGAAACTGCTTGACTGCAACCAAGTGGGATTCTCTTGGGCTTTTCTAGAACCTTGCAGTAATGCCAACTACATGTGTAACATATGGTCTACTATGCACTACATAATGCAACTTACCAATCATTGATCGATATTCCTTCTCATCAACCAATGCTAAGTCATCCTCTTTGGATAGTTTACAACCTGTCACCATCGGTGTACCAACTAGTTTGCTATCTTCCATGCCAAAGGTCTTCAACACCTCTTTGACATACTTGGACTGAGTGATAAAGATTCAATCTTTCATCTACTAGATCTACAGTCCAATGAAGAACTTAATCTCCCCTATGAGTGACATCTCAAACTCTTTCTTCATCTCATCTGCAAACTCATGACTCATCTTGTCATCTCCACCAAAGATAATGTCATCAACAAATACCTCATAGATCAGGATCTGATCTCCTTCAGACTTCAAGTAGATATTGTTATCTTCACTTGTTCTCTCAAATCCAATCTTCAGAAGATGGGAATGCAGATGTTCATACCATGCTCTAGGTGCCTGCTTTAGACCATATAAAGCTTTATGTAGCCTACATACCATGTCACTATCTTCAGATAGGGAAAACCCATCTGGTTGCTCTATATACACCTCCTCTTCAAGTGCACCATTTAGGAATGCAGATTTTACATCCATTTGATATACTTTGAATCCTTTAAAAGCTGCATATGCAAGAAGCATAAGAACTCCTTCCAATCTGGCTACAAGACAAAGGTTTCTCCATAGTCTTCTCCTTCTTCTTGGGCATATCCTTTGCACACCAATCTAGCTTTGTTCCTAATCACTGTGCCATCCTCATTCAGCTTATTTCTGAAAACCCATTTAGTACCAATGACATTTTTATGCTCCGGTCTGGGTACCAAAGACCATGTACCATTTTTCTCTATCTGGTCAAGATCCTCTTCCATTGCCTTGATCTAGTCTTCATCTTTATGTGCCTCTTTGAATGATTTAGGCTCAAATTCAGAGATCATACATGAGTTTTCTCTGACCTTTCTTCTTGTAAGGATTCCTGCATCCTTATCTCATATGATCTACTTAGGATCATGATTCATCTTGACATACCGAGGAATAGTCTTGATAAATTCCTCTTTCTTTTCTTCTTCATCCTCATCTCCATCAGTATCAGCATCTACATCTACTGGTGTAGGAACACTGTTAGTGGTACTCGATTGACTGACAACCAGTTCCCAGAAGGTTACAACTAGTTCTCACAGAGGTTTCATCAACTCTTACATTGATGCTTTCCATAATTCTCTGAGTCCTGTTATTGAAACTCTTGAGAGCTTTGCTCTTAGTGGAATACCCTAGGAATATTCCCTCATCACATTTTGCATCAAATTTGCTCTAGTGTTCACTCCTCTTGATGTAACATTTGCTACCAAACACTCTAAAGTAGCTAACCATAGGTGTCTTACCGGTCTAATACTGATAAGGAGTTTTATCCTTACCTTTCTTGATGAGTACCCGGTTCATTGTGTAGACTGCAGTGCTCACCACTTCTCTCCAAAAGGTGTGAGCTACCTTTCCTTGAATCAACATAGTTCTAGCTGCTTCAACCATAGTCCTATTATTCCTCTCTGCTAGGCCATTCTATTGTGGAGTCCAGGGGGCAGACAGTTGCCTCTTGATGCCATGTTCTTCACAGTACTTTTTAAATTCACCAGAAGTGAATTCCCCTCCTTGATCAGTTCTCAGGCACTTGATCCTTTTACCACTTTCCTTCTCCACTAATGCTTTGAAAGCTTTGAACTTTACAAAAGCTTCAGACTTATCTTTCAAGAATGTGACCCACATCATTCTTGTGTAGTCATCAGTGAGAATCATGAAGTACCTATCACCCTGCACACTCCTAGTTTTCATAGGACCACACAAATCAGTATGCACAAGATCAAGCAAATTGTCAGCAGTGAAAGGTTTACCTTTAAAGGTTGAGGAAGACATTTTCCCCAATTGACACTCTCTGCACAAGGTATTATCTGGTTTGCTTAGCACCGACAACCCTCTAACTTCCTTGATCTTACTAGCCTTCACAATGTTATCAAAGTTTACATGGTAGAGTCTCCTATGCCATATCCAGCTATCATCAAATTTAGCCATAAGACATGTACTTATATTTGCATTCAACTGAAATAGGTTACCTTTGGTCTGCATGCCAGTGGCCACCAATTCACCATTCTTTCCTTTGATTCTACATACTCCATTCTTGAATTCCAGAGTGAGACCACTGTCATTCAGCTGGGCAACACTCAGAAGATTGTGTCTGAGACCATCAACCCAATACACATTGTCAGCACTACTCTTTCCATTCAGAGAGATGGACCCTCTGCCTTTGACCATGCATGGTGCATCATTTCCAAAGTGACCACACCACCATCATACTCTTCCAAGGATAGAAACTAGCTCTGGTCACTAGTCATATGGTGAGAACAACCACTGTCAATGATCCACTCATTGGAATTATCAAACTGGGAGACAAGAGCCTTCTTGTTTGACACATCTTCCTTGACAATAACAAACACAATATCCTCATTTTCTTCATCTTCTGATTCTTCATCTGTGACACCTTCATCAACTGCCACAAAATAGTTTCTCTGGTTTCCTCCTTTGAATTTCTTGAACCTTTCCAGTTTGTCCTTGTTGTCACCATTAGGACAATTTACAACAATATGTCCTATCTGGTTGCAAGAAAAGCATTTCAAATGGAGCTTACCTCTGTATTTGTCAGTTCCTTTAGGGAGTTTCCTAGCAAGAAGAGCTTCAAATGCCATCAGAATCTCCTCATCATCCATTTCTCTTCTCTATCTTGGTTCACCAGTAGTGCTAGCTTCTTTTCCTTTTCTGGATGGTACAGTAGAAGCTTAAAAAGCTGATTCAGTCTTTTGAAGACTGTCATCAAAACTATTTAGCTCATAGGCTATCAACTTTGCAATGATGGAGTCTAGGGATACCTTAGTCTTGTCTATTGATCTCAGCTCCTGAATAGAAGTAACCCTTATTGCATAGACCAGTAATAAGGATCTCAGGACTTTGCTTACCATAGTGGAATCTTCCATTTTACCACCTGCACTCTTGATATCTCCAACAATGGTTTTGATTCTTATTCCATACTGTTGAATGGTCTCACCTTCAACCATCTGCATGTCTTCAAACTTCCCTCTAAGGCTTTCTTCCTTAGCTTGTTTTACATGCTCATCACCGCCATAGATATTTTCAAGAGTATCCCATACCTCTTTGGGACTTACCTTATCTTGGACATCAATAAACTCAATGTCAGATAAACTACTAATTAGGGCTTCCATGACTTGCCCATTCTCCTGCATCTCTCTCTTTTGGTCATCGGTGAGAGTACCGGTAGGGGCAACATAGGCATTCTCAACATAGCTCCAGTGTTGAGAACCCATGATTCTGATGTATATCTTCATTCTGTCTTTCCATATACTAAAATTTTCTCTATTAAACATTGGACCTTCCCTCTTCATCATTAGACTGGGATCTTTACCTCAAGCGGTTAAGCTTATAACATAGAGGACCTGGAGGATGCTCTGATACTAATTGATAACTTAATGATGAATGAATAGTACCAAACTGGTACTGAGAGGGAGGGTTGAATTAGTACAGACAAAAACACACTCTTAAACCGGTTTGTTAGCAAACACTGTGCATTGACAGACAAACAGTAACACCGGTCCTTAAATAGAGTACAACTGGCAAAACCTAGAATAACTAAGACAAGCATAAACCAGTTGACACTTATCTTCTCATACAATCTAACACTTCATTTCCATTTCACCCTTATGCATGAACAGTTAATCTACCATCAAAGATATACATATAAGCAACTAGATCAACATGATTCACTACTTGACAAAAAACAACATAGCATCACATGAAGAAGACATCACACATGACACACATATTTTTCACGTGGAAACCCAACTAGGAAAAACCACGGTGGGGACGAATACCCACAAGCTTGTTTTTGAACTCTTTAGAAGTTTTCTCTATTAGGAGCCTTGTCCGGTTAAAGACTGATACAATAGGTTCTGTTAGGAATCGATCCTATTAGGGATCTCCTGGTTTAGGGATGACTAGAATACTCGGTTAAGGGTTAAACCCTGTTAAAGGTTACCTTGTTAGAGGATTTCAAGAACTCAATGGTTTGAGTCACCCTGTTAAAGGATTTACATCAAGCCAGTTAGAGCTACCCTGTTAAGGGATTTCTCAACTATTGAAGTGGTTAGAGATCAACAGGTATTACAATGATCTGGTAACAGCACTCAATGCCAATGCAGATCCGCTTAAGCTCCTCTTCACCTTCTGCACTTACACTCTGCAGGTATCACTTCTCTCCTCTGGTTTGGCAAGAATCATGTATATCTTCTCTTGGATACACACACACAACTTTTGCCAACAACCTCAGAAAGAAACACAACATCGACCTTATAGGAAACAGATAGGTCGATAGCATACACCCTAAACCCTAAACCTGTTAGGTTAAGGAATTCAAATGGTTCAATCCTGACCATTGAGCATACCGCATTAAATGCAATAGTCTTGATCCAATCTCAAGACATTCTCCATCGTTCATTTTCCACCGATTTCATGGCGGCTGATAACCCATCACATGTTATCACCATTTACAGACTTCGCACATTCTCGAGGTAGATATGAGCAATCTCCTTCATGCAAGATCCTTCATGCGCACAATGTTGATGTGGCACCACGATCTGTTCTTCATTACAATGCTAACTCATCACACAAAGTCACTAGTTGAGCCACACAGGCATGAAGCACTTCAACCAGAAACCCTAAAGAAGAGACTACCAACCGGTAGTCATACAACGCTTCCATGTGCTAGTTCCCATAACCATATGTCGGTTCACCTTGAACAAACACATTGCTTCACTTTGGCACAAATGTCAGTTCACAGTGTTATATTGGTTCTCTTCTCTTCATCATATTGACATCAATGACAACACACAATGTCATTATGTCCTCATGTCGGTTCACATAATGCCAACAGTATGGTTAGATAGATATAAGCATGAATAATAAAACCATAACAAATCAACCAATTGCCTTCTAAAATATGTGAGTATAAGATTGCTTTCAGATTTTTATAAGCAATACCAGTGACTAGACTACACCAAGATGAAGGAATTAATCTATATGAGCATGATATTAAGCTAAATGGATTCAAGATGGATTAAAGATTCAAGCAATCATAATTGAAATAAATATACAAAAAGCTAAACTAAGATGCAAATAATCTCAAAAAGCAAGCACAATATATTCAATGACTTTAGAGAAAAAAGTGTATAATAATAAATCTCCAGGGTGATTTGAATGAGAGATGAAGACTGAATTTATAGAGGATCACAAGAGAGAACAAGAAAAAGCACAATTTAGGATGATTGAAATAATTGAGAAATCAAATTCAGTTAACCTTGGGATACATTCCAATTATAGTTTAATTGAAATGCATTCATATTATAAGTTCAAGTTTGCATTAGAGATATAATTCAATTAATTCCATGCACTCAAGATAAAAATAGGTAATTTTATGCAATTCTTTGATTTATTCAAGAAAAGAGTCTTTTCAATGCAACTGAACTTTTTTTCTCAAAAGCTTTTAGTTCCAATTTTAGAGAATGATTAAATTCCTTTTAATTGCTTTTCTGATTTCAAGTTCTCAATTTAGAAGAAAGAAATAATATCTCAAGTTTGATTTCTCTTTCAATTCAATTCTTTTATTTTATTTTCAATTTAACTCCTGCTTTGTGATAAATTACTTCCTTTTTTGCATGATTAAATGACAAATTTATTAATTAATTAAATATGCTAGGATATTTAATAAATTAAATAGGATAATTGATCAAAATGATATTCTTGGAATGGTTTAATTAATTAAATAAATATTTAATTAATATTGAGTTATTGATTTGCCATGTGACATTTAATGATTGAAGTATTAATTAATTGTGTGCCCAAGATTGATTTAATTGCCTTTGGCTAGGACCTTGGTGATGTCGTCAAGATTAGGGGCCCATGGTTTGGATGACCATTTTTAGGGAATTACATAATGCAGTTAGATGGGAATAAATTACAAACCATAGGACTCATCAAAATCCTCCTAATAAGTTTGTTCGCATGCCCAAGCATAACCATGTCTCTGGAGGTAGTAGTCATAGATATTCCCCCTATGTTTGGTCTTTGCCTCTAACGAGATTTTACTTCCAAGGTAGGAGGATGACTCTCCCTAAACTGGTCCCATTTGATACTCCAAACCAGGCATGGAGCCAATCTTAAAATCCTTTCTCAACCCCTCCACTCGGAGCACATAGTAGATGAGGCTCTAATTAATCTTGAATCTCCACACACCTCCATTTCAAGCGATGAGATGAAGGGTGTAGAGCTCTTAGAAGATGAAAAAATAACTGGGGAAATATCACCAAAGCAAGAGCTTTTCCTAAATGAATTTATAGATGCAAACCCATATGCAAACTATCATGCTATAGGGCTTGGAACTTACTACATCTTTGATGAAGACCAGGTCATTCCTAAGCTGAACAAAGATCTACAAGAAGTAGAAAAGAAAACGAAAGAGTTGTCTTCCAAACTTTGGACTCTACACTCACTAGTACATTCGGGGATAATTTTTGATGGCCTATCATTGGAAGTTTGACTACTTTTTTCATCGGACTGCTGACAAATATAGCCACTGAAAACTTGTCATCGGACTTCCTGACAATGCCATCGAACGTCAGAATTTTGATGACACCATGAACTCTTTCGATGGGTGCTATGATTGCTCCTCTAACCAAAAATGTTGTCTAATGGCCATCAGAATTTCGACGCTCCCCCACTACCATGCATCAACGACCATCCAACAACGAAGTGTCGTCAAACATACAACATCCTTGTCTGATGTTTCTTTAGTTATCATCAGAATTTCGACGGCATCAGAAAATTTGGTGGTCGGTGCATGAAAGCATTGCATGAGTTCTAATTTTAAAAATTACATAAATTTTTTTTAATTTATTTCATTGAGTCTTATTTGAAAAAAAGATTATCAATGATGTTTCCTTTCTCCAAGAATTGGATCTAGGATATTTCCATCAGATAATATGTAACATCCAATGACTAAATCTTTTCTTTACAAATGCTTATTTTATTTAATCATCTGAGCCTAAATTATAATTTATATCTATGCAAAAGCAGAAGATACAAGTTGAAGAGTCGTGTGCAAGTAAATTTCATAAAAGAAAGCAAGAAGGCATTATCTTTAATGACATGGAAACAAGCTCATCAACTGCCCAGAAGAGAGAAATTGGACAAAAGTAGAGGAAAGTGTTAAAGGGTGATAAATACATAGAGAGTATGCAATACAAACAAACAATGTCTGGAGTGTGTGATGTGGTCTCTAATTTATGTTCAGAGGGACTAACTGGTTTTGGAGATCTTGGGAAACCTATTGGGCCATGCTTGGAGGAAATCAATGTGTTCATGCGAGGGCCACCTTTTTTCTATTATGAGAATGATGCTTTTGCACCGAAGGAGATTTGGAAGACAATATCCAAAAATTTCTATGGTGTGGAACCAGAGTTGGTGGACTCGAAGTACTTTTCAGCTTCCAGAAGACCAAGAGGTTATGTACACAATCTCCCAATAGAAGGGAAATTTCAAGCATTACCTCTCTCCCCCCCATAACTATTCAGGAAGCACTTCCTCAGACAAAGGACTATTAGCCTCCATGGGATCAAAGAAAAAAATTGAATTGCATAGACTCTAGACAATGTGGTAGTGTCCTTCGTGAAGAAATTTGTACTATAATTGAAAATTCATGAGGGAAACTGCAAGATAGCGAGCAAAAATACATTCTTGAAAAGTGAAAAGAATGGAACTTGGTTTGGGTGGGGCCAGGTCAAGTGGCTCCTCTAGAGGTTGACGAGATAGAAATTATATTAGGATTTGAAAAAGATCACACTCGTGGAATTTCTTGTACGACTGATCAATTGCACTATTTGGGTAATGCATTCCAAATAGATACAGTTGCATACCATTTATCTGTCTTGAAATCATTTTATCTTGATGGCATTAAAGTTCTTTCTCTATTTTCTGGTATTGGTGGAGCAGAGGCTGCTTTGCATCAACTTGGGATACATTTAAGTCATGTTGTATCTGTAGAAATATGTGAAAAGAATAGGCTTGTCCTTAATAGTTGGTGGACAAAAACCCAATAGACATGTAGGTTGATTCATAGGGAAGATGTCCAAGATTTGAATACAGAAACACTGGAGGACTTAGTAGACAATTCTTTCAATGACTTCCGAAGATCTCAATAGATGTGTTTAGGTCTCAGTGGATGAAATGCCATAGAGTCCAATAGGTAAACAACATGTGTCAAGTAAACAACATGGATCTTACCCTTCAATGAATTATATCTTGCCCTCTCAAAATTATCAGTTCAAGAGCTCGGCTACCCAGATGACTAAAGAGGATTTTCACTAGTTTGGTCCCAATAACTGTCTTGTCTAGGGTTTGACTACTATTTTGGCCAAGGATTTGGCCGATTATGAAATAGAAGAATCTTTGCTTGAAGATTAAGGGGAGTTTTATCATCTTCAGTCATCTGGGTAGCCGAGCTCTTGAACCAATAATTTTGAGAGGGCAAGATATAATTCATTGAAGGGTAAGATCCATTTTGTTTACTTGACACATGTTGTTTACCTATTGGACTCTGTGGCATTTCATCCACTGAGACTTAAAGACATCTACTGAGATCTTTGAAAGTCATTGAAAGCATTGTCTACTAAGTCCTCCAGTACTTCTGTATTCAAATCTTGGACATCTTCCCTTTGAATAAACCTACTTGTCTATTGGGTTTTTGTCCACCAACTATTAAGGACAAGCCTGTTCTTTTCACATATTTCCATAGATACAATACAACCTAAATGTATCCCAAGTCGATGCAAAGCAACCTCTGCTCCACCAATTTGATTATAATGTTAATTTTAAGCAATCAGATGTTAATGTAACCAATTTGATTATAATCAGACTATGTATAAATAGTAATAGAAATAAAACAGAAGACATAAGAATAGTAACAACAATAAAACACAAGAAACAAGACACCAATACCTTGGGAAAACCTCCCTCCCGGAGGTGAAAAACCCAGCCTTTAAATGTGTTATGTATTATCTCAAATGTAGATAGTTTACAAGACTTATCTCAGATTTCAGTTCAAGAAATCAGTGTTGAATGCAACCCTTTAACAACAGATGATAAAGCGGACCAGCAGAATTCTGGATCTGATTTACACAAGATACTTTGACAAATTCGCTATCTTCAACCTTGCATAATCGCCTTGCACAAGTTGGCATTAGAGAGAATTGATGCTAGAAGAACAGATAGAAGAAATATGAATTGTGTTGTGTCTCCAAATGACTTCATCTTGGAGCATTATATACCAACCTTAGGGGCTAATCACCCTCAGGTCAGCTTGCAAATAATGATAAATTATTATTCTATATTCCCACATTGGATATTGGGTCCAGCCCAATAGTTGTTTAATTTCCCTTAGCACATTACATTTTGGGCCCAGCCCAGTGACACATTGAATTCCTTTATCATGCTACATTTGGGTCTAGCCGAATTTAAGATGACTTCCACATTACATTTTGGGTCTAGCCCAATGACATATTTAAATATAGGATAATACAAGTGCATACAATAGGTATCCAAGCTAGCTACTGTTTCAACAAACCAAGGTCTTAAAATGGTACCTGACTATAATAGGTTGGACTCACTCTGAGTGATGTTTATTTGAAGTTCTGAAATAGAAACCTATTGTAGAACATAATGGTTAACCCTATGTTAGTGATCTAGGGCTCAGGTGTGCCCAAAGAAAACACATGAAAAATAAATACAAATGTATTAGAGAGCACATATTAGTGTCACACAATAAGAGATTCAAGAATGAGAAGACATTGTGGTAAAATTGTAGGTTGCAAGATTGTTTATCCAAAAGTATCTGTCAGGTGTCTATCTTTTGTAGTCTTATATTCTTTTGTCTAGGAACAACTGTATTACATTATTATACTAGAGTAAAGATGAGTGTCATGGAAGTTAAAAGACCCGTAGCCACTCACTTTCTATCCATTCATGTCCCATGTCTTTTTATTTTCTTGAAAAATTGTAAACGAAAATAGCATTGTCATTGTCAAAGTTGTGAGATTAAAACAAAAAGGAGTTAAGAGTGTTGCAATGTGAACACGTGTTTTAGGCAATGTGCTAGAGGTAGTGGTGAAGAAACATATGTAATGAAGTACTACCATTTCATTCAAATCCATCAAAGTGTCATTGTTAGTTAGATGAGGGGGGGGGGGGTGAATCAGTAATAATAATTACTCTAATCAGATTCAACCTTGGTAGCATTTACTTGATATGCAACTTATGATTGTAAATCATTCAACTCATAAACAGATAAACATGAAACATTAAATCACATTTGACACCAGATTTAATGTGGAAACCCTAATAGGGAAAAACCACAGTGGGATTTTGGACCCACAAGAAAATATACTCTTCTAGAGTATGCTTGGTTAAAAGCAAATCCTGTTAAAGTTTACATAAACATTGCTAGATGTGACCCGGTCAAGGGATTTCCCTCAGATCTGTTAGAATCTTCACTTTGTTAGAAGTGACCTTATCAAAGGATTTCAAACACTCATTCAGAATGTTATCTTCCAAGAGGATTTACAAATAAGACTGTTAAGTCCACTCGGTTAAGAGATTTCCTATCACTTACAAAAATAAATAACAGTAATAAAATATATCTGCAACTTCACATGTAAAATGTTAAAGCAGATTCTATGTTCTCAATGTGCTCAAGATAATCTTGTCATAAGACTTATCTTTATTCTTGTTGGGCTTCTCAATCTATTCTTCAATCAGATCTTCAATCTTTTGTACTCGGTAATCAAGTCTGTAGAATCATTGTGCTTCAATTTGCCCACATCTTTGTTCAACAACATTACTTTATTTATAAGCAATTCCCAACCGCTTAATCTCCTTAATCACATTTCCCATGATTAATCTTAGCCATTAGATCTTCAAACTTGACTAGGTTCATTGTATCCTTCGATCTGAAAAATGTTTTATCTTGCCTTGAAACTTGTATACCTTTCTTGGTAATTGTGCTCATTTAGGACCGTTCAATCTATGCTATAGATCTTACTCTTGAATTTTAGTTGCCGTTGATCCTTAACAAACTTCTTGCATGACATTCCTATCTTCAATAAACCTTCAGCTCATTGGCATCCTTTATTTAATAATGTATACACTTATTTAATCCATTTTGTTACTGCTCAATTGATACTCGGTTAATACTGAACTTTACTCGGTAGACATTCTCTTCTCGGTGACTTTTTCTTTCATTAACCGACATCGATAACCTTGGAGTTTACTGACTATCTCCTTGCTCGGTAAAATAGAATAGTATCAAACCTTTACTCATTCTATTACATGAAATCTTTTCCCTTTCTTGTTCAGTCTTCGAATACACATATATAGGATATCAAAACAATCAAAACATCATAATCTTGTCACTATCTAACTCGATAATAGTTGCCCATTGAATAACTTATTACTCCCCTTCATTTTCACATTCTTTCTGTGTCACTTACCGACATCTTTATACTCATCAAAACATACTTTTTAAGATATGGCAACATCATACTGAATCAGAAAATCAATTGCTTGACATCAATAAAAAAATAATAATATTAAGATAGTAATCATCCTTTATCAATTATATCATTCATCTCCAACAACCTTCTCAATATCATCAACCATCAAACTTATTGTAATGCCAACAATCTTCCAACTTATTGTAATGCCAATAGTCAGATCCTCCTTGATCATTTGCCTCTCCTTGAGAAGCAACAATGGGAAGTTGCAGAAAATGTGGAGAGTTGCTGGCAACCTGAGCTTTGGTAAACCATTTTCCTTAGGAAGGAATTTGACATGCATTAAAAATCTAGTAAAGAAAAATCTCTTCAATTTTGGAGCATTTTACCTTACTGTCAATGATTTGATCACTTCTACTGGTATGCCACAACCAGGATTGATATTCGCTGGCTAAAGTTCTTTTGAAAAGTATCAAACAAGGGTAGAAAGTAATGGAAAAAGAGTTTTGCAATAAAAACATGATGTAAATTGTTCCATGATTACTAAAATTTTAGAAAACAATATGTCAAATTCAATTAGGACCAACCTAATATTGCCTAAAATTATGGGCGACCAATTTTGTCTTCATTAATATGAATGATTGTGTATTTATATCACTTCCACTTGTCCTCCTTCTCTCATTCAGTCTGTGGCAGTCTTCCAGTCAACAACATTGAAGAGCAAATAATGGCATTAAGGGATTGAGATTGGCATCCTCTACAACAAAGTAAGCAGGTAAATCATGTAAGGCAAAGTTTGAAGTGTTAAAAGATTTCAAATGCAGCAATGGAAACTCTAGTTCAAGACGACTTCAAAAACTCTAATAAATAACTCCAGTACTTTTGTATTCAAATCTTGGACATATTCCCTCTGAATCAACCTACTTGTCTATTGGGTTTTTGTCCAGCAACTATTAAGGACAAGCCTATTCTTTTCACATATTTCCATAGATACAACACAACTTAAATGTATCCCAACTCGATGCAAAGCAACCTCTGCTCCACCAATACTAGAAAATAGAGAAAGAACTTTAATGCCATCAGGATAAAATTATTTCAAGACAGATAAATGGTATCCAACTATATCTATTTGGAATGCATTACCCAAACAGTGCAATTGATCAGTCGCACAAGAAGTTCCACGAGTGTGATCTTTTTCAAATCCTAATATAATTTCTATCTCGTCAACCTCTAGAGGAGCCACTTGACCTAGCCCCACCCAAACCAAGTTCCATTCTTTGCACTTTTCAAGAATGTATTAATGTTCACTATCTTACAATTCCCCTCATGAATTTTCAATTATAGTACAAAGTTCTTCACGAAGGACACTACCACATCGTCTAGAATCTATGCAATTCAATTTTTTTCTTTGATCCCATGGAGGCCGATAGTCCTTTGTATGAGGAAGTGCTTCCTGAATAGTCATGGGGGGGAGAGGTAATGCTTGCAATTGCCCTTCTATTGGGAGATTGTGTACATAACCTCTTGGTCTTCTAAAAGCTTAAAACTACTTCGAGCCCACCAACTCTGGCTCCACACCATAGAAAGTTTTGGATATTGTCTTCCAAATATCCTTCGGCGCAAAAGCATCATTCTCATAATAGAAAAAAAGGTGGTCCTTACATGAACACATTGATTTCCTCCAAGCGTGGCCCAATAGGTTTCCCAGGAACTCCAAAACCAGTTAGTCCCTCCGGACATAAATTAGAGACCACATCACACACTCCAAACATTGTTTGTTTGTATTGCATACTCTCTATGCATTTATCACCCTTTAACACTTTCCTTTCCTTTTCTCCAATTGCTCTCTTTTGGGCAGCTAATGAGCTTGTTTCCATGTCATTCAAGATAATGTCTTCTTGCTTTCTTTTATTAAATTTACTTGCACATGACTCTTTTGCTTCTGCACAGATATAAATTATAATTCAAGCCTAGATGATTAAATAAAATAAGCATCTGTAAAGAAAACAATGCTGCTAAATCAAATCTCTATTGGACTTACTGGAAGTGGACTTGGAATCACACTGTTTGTTGCTTCAAGGATGTTGGTTGTTAATGCATTTGATAGTAGAAGGCTCATGAATATAATGTTTGGGACTGGACTTTTATGGCTCTCAGCTGGAGTTCAAAATTTAAGAGAGGTGGTTTTATCCATAACCAGACTTAGTGACAAATTTAAGCCGAAAGAGCGAAAAATTGTCTCTAGGTTGAAAAGGGAGTTAACTGGTGTCTTTTTCAAGGCTTTTACATTAATAGCCTTCTCACTAGTGAGATTTGTGTAAATGTACCTTATACAGCTATCGATACAGGAGAAATGGTTAAATTCCCTAGGCTTTCAGTTTCCTTTTATGTTTCCCTTATGTAACATATTGTTAGAGTTGCGAACAAAGTATGATTTAGTGATTGGATGTTACATATTATCTGACAGAAAGATCCTAGATCCAATTCTTGGAGAAAGGAAACATCATTGATAATGTTTTTTTTCAAATAAGACTCAATCAAATAAATTAAAAAACATTTATGTAATTTTTAAAAGTGGAACTCATGCAATGCTTTCATGCACCGAGGGCCAAACCATTGGACCCACATCATTCTCATCGATGTAGTTTTGTGGTTAGATGGAAGAGGTAAGAAAAGGATGCATGTTGTTAAATGGAAATGGTGCTGCTTGAGTAAGGACTTAGGTGGATTGGGGATCAAAGACCTCAGGCAACAAGGTATTGCCTTAGAAATCAAATGGATTGTCAAGTCTTTAGAAGGGAATGAACCATGGAAGATATTAATCAAGAGAAAATTCATGATTGTCAATCATTATAACATTTTAGGTGGGAATATTGTTGATAATTTATCATGGTTTGAAATTATTGTCAAGTACGTCTGCATCTGAGTAAAAATTCTAACTATTTTTGGATTTTATTGTCTATTGAAATTCTTTGGTTTCTTTGGAAGAGAAGGAATGAGAATGTGTTCCAAGGTAAAGGGAGGGTTCTTATTGAGTGTAATCTTAGAATCACAATGCTAATGATTATTGAATAGGTATCATTTACATTGAAGATGCCAACAGGAAGATTCATGAAGATATTGGATGTAGGTTCCTCTTCAATATATAAAGAAGACATTTCAGATGTTGCCTATTTACCCCAAGATATAAGAAAGATAGGGAAGAAATTCTAGGAAGAGTATATAGACTTTTATAATAAATACCAAAAAGAACACCAATATCAAGTAAAGAGGGGTGAAGCTATAAGACACCTAGAAATGGCTCACCAAAACTTTGATTGCTCTAGTTGAGAGAGGATCTTTGCACCCCTTGGAAGAGAAATTGATACTTTCCAAATTAGTAGGATTGAACCTAAGAATAATGACAAAGGAAAAGACAAAGAAGCTAATAATGAAGATGGAGAGAATGAAGAGAAAGAGGAGAATCCACATAATGATAGTGATAATGAATCTTAATAAGGTATTACAATCTATCTTTTTGAATATGTTGTCAATAGATGATATAATATTGATATAATTTGATCTTGAGTCGAAGCTCTACACGTTACTCTTAATCGTATAAAGTGATTCTTTTTTTTTCTTCTAATTTTAAGGTGGTTTAGCCTGGTTGGGGATTTGATGGAGTAATCAACTTGGTCACAATTATTGTAACCTGACTTTGTACTCTGATTTTATTTTGGTAATCGATCTTCAAAAAAAAAAACATTCTACAAAGCCAACACACTACACTCACATACACTCTTATACGAACCTTGACATGTGTCTTGCTTTAGGATAACCTAGTGCACCACAAGACAAATAGACATAGACACAAGATGAGGGAGCTAGTATTTGTTTCCACCCTCATTTCATCACTTATCATCAACCAACTCAACACTATCAATGATTAATTTGAGGTGTAAAGATTCAAAAAATTGCTACAAATTTCATTGAGTAAAGGCAACATAGGTGACAACCACCCTAACTTCCACAACAAAGGTCTTAGACATAAGATTCCTACCTTTTGACCTTTTGTAGTTTGATCTTGCAAGATTTAAAAATTCATATGTGCTAGTTATTTTATCATATAAGAATCACATATATGATTTTATCCTTAGGCTAGATAATGATCATGGTCCAAATTTTAGTTGTTTAAATTCATATTTTTTTCAAGGTTGATGATTCCTAGATCTAATTGTTATCCATTGGTATGATGTCAAAAAATTTTAATTGTGTATCTAAGGTTGTGTACTTAAAGGCATCATCAAAATTTTTAAATTATGTATCTAAGGTTGTGTACTTAAAGGCATCGTGCTAAGATTCTTTCACATAAGATAAGAAAGATTTAAACATGGTTTAGAAATCACAAAGTACCAAAATAACAAGAATGTTTCTTCTCTCATTTTTGATAGCTTATATGTGGGTCTTTACACTATCATCATAATTAATGTTAGAGAGTGTTGTGAAGAATAATGGCCATGAAAGGAGTGACTATCCTAAGTGCTTGAGACTGTCACAAAAAGTGAGTGTTGCAGCAGTGAATCTTCCTTTGACCTTTAGGTGGTTGGGAGGGTAAAGACCCATGTTGGTATATGTTGAGTGATTGGGAGGGTAAAGACCCACATATCAACTATCTACTTTAACATTCTAGGATGGTGTCCACCTACTCTAAAACCTTGTGGGCACTCTCTGTCTGATACTAACATATACATAACACGTGCCTCTCATATAGCCCTATGTTGGCTAGGCCCCACCATAATTAGAAGATCCTAACTACTAAAAACACTAGATTCTCTCCTAAAAGGTTGCTAAGTCATAGAAGGCCTAGCTTGATAGCCCTATAGTCTCTCATACCCAAAATATTCTTGTGTCGATGATGGTCACATGTGACTACCCTATGGCCCCTACTATGCTCTAGACCTTTGTCCCTAATATTGATACTATTGGGTTTTTCTTTAAAATCCTACAGTAATTATAAATTCTCCTTTGAAGGATGGGGAGGCCTATGGACACTTTAGTCTCTTGATCAAGGTTACAAACTTCTCTCATGCCTCTTGTGTCCTCCCATGTGTTATGGCTTCAAATTTCCAAATAATTTCAAGCACCCTACTATTAAAAATGGTGGTCACTTCATGTAAATGACACAATGGATGATTAATGATTTGAACAACTAGAGTAAAGGAGGATATGAATAAATTAATTCCAATGGACCCCATGAAAGACTAGTGTTTTTGATCTGTAGAAAAGATGATATGAACAGAGAATTAAAATGAATGAAAAATGAAAATCTAAAAAATACCCATTTCAGAAAATTAAGTTTCCAAGCTCTAGTAAAAATATTAGATCTGTAAAATGTGTTTTTGGCTGTAGACCATACAGAAGACCGTAAGAAGGCTGAAAAGCCTATTATTTCGACATGCATGAAAGAAGATGTCGACTTGGAATGAAAATGTATGAAAATATAAAATCTTATGAAGACCCATTTTAGAAGTTGATGTTTCCTACCACCACAAAAAAATTCAGATTTGTATCTGAAGTTTAAGGCAGCCGACCAAATAAAAACTCGAAAGATAGCTTAAAGCACGGTTATTGACTAACTAGTTTGCATATTAATTTCAAAGGGTTTTGTTAATTTTAAAGTAAAATGGTGACTTTTCACCCCAAAAGGGGTATGGTGCCCATTCAACCACATATATAAGAGGTTAAAAAATGTAGATATGTGGGGAGAGTCATAAGAACAACATAATTATGTAAGGATTGAATACCATTTTGTATTAGAGAAGTCTATAGGAAGAAGAAGTATCATTTTGTGCAAGCAATCTGTAATGAAGTATTTACAAGTGCAACTTATGTATGCAATTATTTCCTGAAGATTAATATACAAGGCTCATTGTCTCTTTTCCCAAATATTGTGTACACTTTTGTGTTGATGAGTTATCTTTGTCCTCTTGATAAATCTGTCATATGATTTACTATGATGTGCCATCACATGTTGTTACATTAAATGTGAGATTGGGTTTTTCATTGTTGTGTAGCACATACTGAAACCTTCATAGTTGATGATTAATATTGTCTCATGAGTTGATAAGATTTTTTGTCCATAAAGTGTCATAAATACCCCTGGATAGAGGCACTGGTCTGTTATTTATCTTTTAAGGTCTTGGTTGGCCATGCATTCAAGGTCCTTGATGGAGAAACTTTCTTCCCAAATTCTATATGAACTGATCTTTGCATATTTGTTTTAAGTCCTGAAAGCATTCTTATTCTCAATCTATTATTATAATCATTTTCATTTCTTTTGAAAGGCATTCACTTAAAGCACATAATAAAGCATAATTGTAGAACAACAATTTACCAGTTTTTGTAATTTGCTAAAAGGCTTAAATCCACTTTAATCAATCTCTTTTGTGCTTGAGAGGAAGAGGTATACCCACCAAGGTTCAATGGAGCCTAAAGTGTAGAGGGATCTAGTTCTTGACTGTCCCTGTTTGTTGGCCAAGGCTGATTGGACTACTTGAGGATTTGGCAAGTCTTTTGGTTTTCCAATCTGTGTTTTTGGGCACCAACACCATGTACCTCCTTTTCCATAAGAGACTACCATAGAAACCCTAAAGTGTATTGAACAATATTCTATCTCCTCTATGTGTATTGATCAATCTTCTATCTCCTCTATGTGTATTTCCTAAATTCAAGGCAAACTCCTAATAATCTCCCAAGATGCAAGTATATGCTCCTCTACTACAAGTGGATCCTCATGAGGTGTCTCTGTTGTGGGTTAAAACCTATCCCGTATCACACCTATCAAATTATATAAGGCTTGTAAGATTTGAGGTCCATACTCAGGCTACTCATCTTGGTGAAAACTCTCAAAGTGATATGACTCTTCTTGTCCCTCATGTGAATGTGCTCCTCTTGAAGCACTATGACATGGATGACCCTTCCTTCCATTTCCTACACCCTATTTTCTAACCCACACCTCATAACCTTTACCTCACTTCCTATCATTATTACCTTCCATCTACATTTAATATCTCCTATCTTAACCTCCTTCACTTTCCTACATCCTATCCTAAACCTTAACCTCATACACATTTACTTTTACTTCACCTACCTAACCCCATTCCATCCTTCACATCCTTTTATCTCCCCCCCTTCACTTTCCTACCTTCCAAACCCCTAACATATCCTAACTTAATCTTTCACCATTACATCCTTCATCACTTACCTCCCTATCTTATCCTAACACACACCTCATAACCTTATACCTCTCAACTTCCATTTTATACCACCTTCCTATCATGGTACACTTATCCTTCCTTCCAAAACACTGATAAAAATGGCACTCGATCACTACACAGTGGTCTCATGGTCCTGCTGGCGTAGGGAGTTTCTATCACAACCATATATACCAGCATCCATACCCAAGGTAAGCTCCTCAGCTAGAGCCTACGTTCAGGCCACTTCTAGCGGATGTCGAATACAAGAGTGGCACAATCTGTGGTTCTTCCCTATTTGATCACGTAGGTTTAGGTCATCCCGCTCCTTAATTAGAATATATTTTAAATATGGAAAGTAGTGTTAATATGTTTCACGCTTACAATGCTTATACAAAATATATCCAAACTTTATTTTATACATCTTTGTTATTGAAGATATTGGAGGTTACAAAAGCTATTTCAGGTCTATGTAACTTTTCAAATTAAAAAAGTCAATCTTTGTAACTATTATCAAATTGTTCGTTATTTAAAATGCAATGTTTAATTAATACATGATTGTAGGATTGTTCAAGGGTTTAGGTCTTGTAAGAAATCCTTCTTTTAAATCGATCATATCATATTACAGAAACCTCTCACCATCTTTGTTACTGGCAATTAATCTGATAAATCTATAATAAACTTTGAATCTAGATATTTGAAAAGAAAATAATATTTTTCAACACAATATGTATAACAATGAATTGGTTGATTATACCCTACCTTTTTTCTTCAACGAGATCTTGGCGGCACCCCAATCCAGAACTATTTCCCTCCTTGTAATGCCCCAATTTTTTTGTGATGGTAGAGGTTGACGGGACGAAGAGGCGGAATATTGTTTATCAAATGACTTGGTCTTTTTTCTTTTTTTTAAAATAATGCCCGCGATCATTGGAATTTCGACGAACGCGAGCACTTTTTCTAAAAAAACACAAATTTCATTGCCAATTCCTTCTCTGTCAAAACCAAATGTTGAATTACCATCAAAATTCTGACGAATGCGAGCATTTTTAAAAAAAAAAATCAAATTTGGTCACAATATACCTTCTCCATCGGAAACCTCCGTCGGAATTTTAGGCCAAATGTATTAGTGACTTTGATGGAGCAAGATGCAAAGTGGGTTCTGGAGTAGGTATTTGTTTGACCTCCCCTTCTGGTGAGTAGACCTTAAGGTCTTTCCGTCTTCAATTTGCCTAGTATAAAAATGAGGCGAAATATGAAAGAGTGATCCAAGGACTAACCCTAGCAGAACGCATGGGGATTGCTCAACTAAGAGTTATGGGAGATTCGGAGTTGGTGGTGCATTAGGTTCAATGGATCTCATTCACCAAACATGTATGCATGTGATGTTATCATCACAGAGTGTGGGATTTGATTGAGACCTTTGAAAAATTTAACATACAAAGATTTCCCCACAAGGAGAATGCAGCTGCAGACCGGATGGCTACTATCGAGTCTCAATTTGACCTCATTTCTAAGTTGCTCACAAATATACATGAAAATAGTGTGGTCATCCGACCTACTATCCTAGATAATGATACACACTGGCAAGTATTTGAGTAATGAATATATCGCCATGTTTATCCAACATTTTGGAGAGTTCATGGATTAATTGCAACCTAGGATTGCCGAAGCATATGGTGATCAAGTGGTACAATTGAAATCTAACAAGCTCCCTAATGGTCTGATCGCCCTAGAAAACCTTTTTGATCATGATGACGTGAGGAACGACAAAGGAAGTTCACAATTGACAAGGGAATTTATTCTGAAGTATCAGTCAAAAATGGAAGGAAGCTTAAGGTCAGCAAGGGTGTCCTGCAGAAAGACAAAGAAAGACTCATACATTTCTGTGACAAATATCTGGGGGTAGTTGCATGGTCATGTGATGATCTGAAAGGCTACAACCCAGGCATCATTCAATATACTATAGAGCTCACCGAGGGTGCAAAACCAGTTCACCAAAAGTAGAGACCCATTAATCCCAAGATTGAGTCCCTTGTGACTCAAGAATTGAATAAGATAATAGACTCCAAGATCATCTACCCTATCAAACACAATACTTGGGTCTCAAACCTAGTTCTGGTCAGGAAGAAGAATGGAGATATCCTCCTTTGCATGGATTTCTAAGATTTAAACTGGGCCTCCCTGAAGGATCATTACCCTCTACTGCCAATGGAATAGCTCTTGCACACAGTGGCGGGTTTAGAAATGTTTTCCATGCTAGATGGCTTCTCTAGCCATAACCAGGTATTAGTCAAGCTAGATGACCAGCATAAGACTACGTTCACCACAAAGTGGGGAACCTTTTTATATCAGAAAATGGCATTTAGGCTGTCAAATGCTGGTGCAACCTTCCAAAGAGCTATGGATATGGTGTTCTGAGAGCTAATCAAAAAGATTATTATCATTTACCAGATGATTTGACAGTATTCTCAAAACATAAGGAGGATCATTTTGACCATCTGGAATTAGTATTCCAAAAATGCTTAAAATTCTAGGTTTCTTTAAACCCAAAGAAGTGCATTTTTGGGATTTCCCATGGGAAATTGTTGGGACATGTAGTATCAAAGGAAGGAATCTTTATTGATCTAGATCATGTAAAAGCTATCAAGGAATTACCCCTTCCGGTCAACAAAAAGGGTGTTCAATCTTTCCTCGGAAAGGTTAACTTCATCAATCATTTCATCTCTAAGTTTGTAGGAATGGTGAGGCCCATTATTCTCATGCTCAAGAAGGACCTACACTTTAAGTGGACACCAAAGGCTAAAGAGTCATTCGAGAAGATCAAAGAGGCTATCTCATCCGCTCTAGTTTTGGTTAACCCCGATATGTCTAGAGACTTCATCATGTATGTTTTGTCAAGCAATTTTAGTATAGCAGTGGTGCTAACTCAAAAGAGTGTGGACCAAAAAGGTGAGCACCCAATAGCTTTTCATTCAAAAATTCTCAAAGAGTATGAAGCCAAATATAACTTTGTTGAAAAGAAAGCACTGCCTATAGTCAAGGTCTTAAAAAAGTTTAGGAATTTCATCGCATGTAATAAGACTACCTTCTATGTTGCTCACCCATCTATCTGCGAATATATCATGGAGGGAGAAGTCACAAAAAAGTGGGCTAACTAGATTACCAAGATCCTAGAATATGATGTTTATGTCAGACCAATCAAGGTGATCCGCGGGAAAGGCCTCTGTGAATACTTAACCCAAAAGCCCAAAGAATCAGAAGAAATATCAGATGAGACAGTGCTAACTAACTTTGATCTTGAGGAAGGATGGATTGCTGATTGGAGACATTCCATGCAAACCAAGACCTTTCCCATGAATCTTCCCCCACAAAAGAAAAGATTTAATAGACTGTAGAATAGCGGGTATAGGATAATCGAAGGAATTCTTTTCAAGAGAAATTTTGATGGAGTACTGCTCCACTATTTAAACAAAGAGCAAGGGAAAAGGATTTTACACGAGTTTCATCACGGGCCTACAGGGGGTCATTTTTTTGCATAGACAATAGCAATCAAAACCACCTACATAGGCTATTTCTGGCCCTCATTATTCAAGGATGCGCACACCCTGGTAAGGGAATGCAAGGAATGCCAATTTTATGTTGGAAGGCGTAAGAATGTTGCTATGCCTCCCAGAACAATTTTGATTGATGAGCCCTTCGCTCAGTGGGGTTTAGACTTTATTGGAATGATTAATCCACTCAGCTTAGCTAGCCACAAATGGATTCTCACTGCCACAGATTATTTCACCCACTGGATAGAGGCCGTCCCATTAAAAAATGCCACAGAATCGGAAATCCTAGATTTACTAGAGGAGCTAGTCAATAGGTATGGTCCGCTGAGGACTATCATTTCAGATAATGCCAGAGCATTCACAGGCTCACGTATAACCTAGTTCATCTTGATCAAGGGATTTTCCTCAAAACTTCTTCAAATTACTACCCCCAAGGCAATGGTCTATCCGAATCAACCAATAAGAACCTAATTAGATTGATTAAAAGAATGGGAGATGAACACAAGAGGGAATGGCACCACCATATAAAGAGCGTGCTCTAGGCAGACATAGTAACACCTAACAAAGTTCTTAAGACCTCCTCCTATCAACTTGTATATAGGAAAGAAGCCTATTTTCCAATTTCACTAGAAATCCCCACCTTACAGCTGTCGAATTCCCTTGAAATAGAAGAAAATGAGCCCATGGAGGTGAGATTAGTAGAGCTATTGAAATTGCAAGAAAATTGGGAAGCCATGTTTGACACTCTCCAAGTCCACCAACAAACCATCAAGCGGTGGTTTGATAAGAAAAGATCACACCCAGGCTTCAAAGAAGGGGATCTTGTGTTAAAGTATAACGAGCGAGCAGCCAAGCCTGGTCAACATGTGAAGTTCAATAGTTAATGGGAGGGCCCTTTTTGCATCATCAACTGCAAAGGATTCAATGCTTTTGACCTAGAGAACATGCAAGGTGAATTTCTCAAAATCCCAGTCAACAGAGGTCATCTCAAACATTACAATTGAATATAACTGTGCATACTTATAAATTGTATATATGTGTAATTAGCTTGTAAATATGTGTATTAGGGGATGCCATGTAAATATTGTTTAGCCTCTATTTATTTCTTTATACTCAATCATGTGCCAATTAAAAGCCAAGTCATGAAATGGTGAAACAAAGAAAAAATTGTCTTATATTATACGATTATACTTTGTACAAGGCAAAATTACAAAATGGCATGCAACCTTAGCTCTTAAATTCATGGGGTGGCGAGTTGGCCAGCCTAGACATGGTTTCCTTTCAATCATCTTCATCTTCTTCTCCCTCCTCGATCATATGGTCTGGATCTTTATCACTATCGTCAGCCTCCTTCATGAGCTCAAAACCAAAGTCATTGTCAAACTCTTGAAAGACTGTAAAATGCACAAGGCATGAACGAATATCCAGAGTCAAAATTCTTGGGAAGATGTAGTCTCTAAAGTCAGTATACCATGTTGTCTTGATGGGGGCAGGCACTATGAAATGAATACGTAGCAGGAAGTTGGTTACACGTTCGACGCGAAAGTGGTGTTCAGACAATGTCATGGTTCTAAGGCCAGAGATCAGCGAGAACCATTCTACCTCTTGATTGTGATCCACAAATCGCCTCAAGTCTAAGGCATACAACAACCCCAAAAAGGGAACCGTTGTTCTAACCACTTCTTCAAGTCCACCGAAGTACTCTTGCGGAAAGAGAGTCTGAGTCAACTCAACCACCAGGTCCTCATTCATACCAAGGTCTAACAAGGAAGCCATGAAGCAAAAATAGATGTTTGTGTTCACACGATAATGGTCAACATCATCAATAAAGTCCTCACCCAGCACCCATTTTATGGTAGTGATGATGACAGGGCTGGTTCCTCAAGTCATATGCTACAAGTTCCTATTCAAGATATTTCCCAGAAAAGTGACCTACGCTTTGCTGCTAAAAAGCCTAATTGGAGTGTCCATCACCCCAAACTCTCCGCAGTTGAACCAACTATTGTGAAAAATGAATGTCTAAAAAGATATATTTATAGCCTATAATCCTATTAAGGAAATAAATTGGAGTTAATGAACTGTGCTTTTGAAAAGTGGGACAATGTCCTTTTCCATGGTTTGCACAGATGAATTGAGTAAGGCCGAGATCAATAATTTTTGCTCAGAACTTGGAACAATGAGAAAGGCGTATGCAGATGACACACGTACCTCCCAATATGCCCCTCTTAATTCAGTATGTTTTATGTGCTCTCTGGCTCGTGCCTGCATAGCTGGCTGCAGTTATTTCTTTAATAAGGAGATATGTCCTTGATAAGTAATCATTTAGATAGTTTGAAATGGCAACAGAATAGGCAAGTAGCTTTAAAGCATATGCATCAACAGATATATGGGAATATTTCAAAATTAATACCACATGAAAAGCCAAGGTGGCACATGTACGAGCCAACACTTATAATTAACGCACTTTTTGGCGTGCAAATACAAGCATGCAGTGTATTAAAGAATAAAGCTCTT
Source organism: Cryptomeria japonica (assembly GCF_030272615.1). Lineage (NCBI taxonomy): Eukaryota > Viridiplantae > Streptophyta > Pinopsida > Cupressales > Cupressaceae > Cryptomeria > Cryptomeria japonica. The sequence goes on from NC_081408.1 coordinate 402,478,414, forward strand.
AAGGTTTTGCATGCATTTGTTCATCTTCTTTTGGGCATCTAAAATTCTCAAGTAGCCTCAAGCAGTTTTCACGAAAAAATGGAGTTTGCCGTAGGAACTCTCAACTCATCTCAAGTTGATATGTGGGTAGATGTCTATAGAAAAATTTCCTATGCCACCCACATCATACCTTCAAGGCTTGAATATCCTAAGACTAAGCCGAAGTCTAAGTAATCAACTAAGAACCCTACGTTGGTACTTGATAAGTTCAAAGATGTCGTAGAACCTAAGCTACTCAAATAGCCAAAAGGCCTCCGAGAAGTAGTGTGTGTCAGAATGATAAATCATAGGAATGATCATCACGACTTTCAAATATTAGAATAGCGACATTCCACAATTTGTTATCCCCTTGGTCCCTCACTGCCTAGAATTTGTTGCAGAATGTGTTGCTAAATTTATCCCCAACCCTCCTTCCATTCAAGGCACCTCTTTGTGAGTCAACATAACTCTTGAGGCCATGAGAGATATGCTTTGTTGTCCTAGACTTGATATCACAGAATATTTTGATAGGGATATCCTGGAAAATTATTTGTATACCAAGCATGATATCCTTCCCTTTTGTCGGAGTGCAATTAGTAGGCTGGTAATGATGAAACCCCCAAGGCTACCATTATCTTACAATGACTTAAAGTAGGATGACCTAAAAGACATTGCTTCAATGATTACTTTCTTATGCAGCCATGAAAGTGATCAGAATATCTCGGTATTCATGATGGGTATGCTTTTCAAATGTTAGAAACAGAAGGAGGCTTTCCATTTTGACCTTTTGAAGATGATAGCTAATGACATGATTGAGCAATTTCTGAGTTTGAACAAAGACGTCGCTTCAGGTTTGCCTCTTTTCTTATTCACATTTTTATGCATCAAAATCATGATGTCTTCCTGGACCCCCATACTATCGGCCACATATGATGCATATTCTTTCTCTGCTTGTTTCCTAATGCCTTCATTTTATGACTTAAATGTGATAGCCCAAGAGTCACTTGCCCATTTTTCTAGGGTGCAGATTAATTGGATGAATAATGAAAGACCTCGCTGTGACTTGTTTTTGGGGAAAATTTTCCATTCATCAAGGTCCATGGCTTCTCTGAAGAGCCCTTTTTCCTGCTAACCTATTTCACTGAGTGAACCTTGGCCCTATAAATATTCAAACAATTAACGGACATTGAGAATGTCATCAGGTCAGGCAAGCACGACACCGCCATAACTAGGGATCTCAAGGCTATAGGTCCTATTGTCCTTGAGTGGAAAAGCCTCATACAAGGGGTTTTGACCTCTAAGATAGTACAACTAGGCTTGGTAATAATTGATGACATATGGAGCTATGACCCAGATGGTTGTCTATCAACTGACCACAAAAATAATGCCATCAAGCATGAATGATGAGAATCTTCGGAGAAACAGGTCAATCCTCTAGTAGATGACCCTAATTTCTATATAGACACAAGTGATTTTCCTGGAGTTGTGAGGCCTCCATGGTTAATTTTTTATACTCCTCTATAGAGACATAATCCAGCTAAGACTATCCCTCCTAGTTTACAATGAGCAATGGAGGAGGATAAGTGGTCTGGAAGAAAAATAAATCATTTATGGATTTACCACCAGGAAGTTTAACAACCCAGAGTGAATGTGGGAAATTACCACCTGGACGCCATTTTTGAGAGAGTGATTGAAGTACAATGATGATGAGGGGACAGGTGATGTGTCCCCACATAGTGAATCAACTCTCGAGGAGCTTCAACTGATAGAGGAGGTAGAATTTATAGACATGGAGGAACAAAACACTAAAGCCACTATGTCAGTGGCCTTTATGAGCTCAGTTAGAAGGCAGTGCTCTCATTCCTCAAAAAGATTGGTAGATTTACATATAACTGACCCGTCCTAAAAAAAGAAGCAAACCTTGATCTCTGCACTTGGAGGAGCTTCTCACCAAGTCTCTGCGAGAGTTCCAGATCTCCAAGAGGTAGTGACCCCATCAGTTCATGTACGTTTCCCTCCTCCCCTCCTCTCTAATCAATCTTTAATCTCTCTTGTTCTTCCTGTTGCTCCCATGATGACTCTTATCTCTTCCACCCTTGCACTAACATCCACTGAGTCATATGTTGAGCCTCAAGTTTCCCCCATGCTTGATCCCCATTAGCAAGATACCTTTTGGCAGGCTTTAGTTCAGCTTCCCACCCTAAGCATTACCTTACGCATAGGTACTTCCTCGCAGACCCCCGCCACATATTTTGTTGTGCATATGCTTGGTTTTGATGAATACATTCCTTCCCCGATCATTAGTGCAATTTCTGCTAGTCCTTCTTTCACTGGTGCACCTCCCTTTGTCCCACTTTTTTCTCCGACCACTCTTGCCCAGCCAATTCAGACCAATTTCGAAGGCTTTGTAGTCTCTTTTCCCTTTGTCATTCCTCCTGGTGCTGCATTTGCAATTCAATCTATTCCAACCCTAGAGGCTTTTCATTAGTAGATTACCCACTCCAAGGTGGCCCGTGCTCATCGTGCACAAAAGAGAAAGGATAAAGACAGCCAAAAGCCTGCCCAACCATACATGTAGATGCATTTCAATGAAGAAATTTAGAGCCTCCTCTATGGAACTATGTTCCCAAAGGTCGACAAGCCAATGACCTTGATGATGGAATAAATTTAAGGCACACCACCACATTGGATAAGGTGGAAATGATGGAAGAGACATCAAAGGTAGTATCCTCTGATTTCATTAAAAAGAGTCAGCACCTTGACAAAATGCAAGGCAAGCTTGGACACCTCAAAGGATCTCTAGATCAGCAGAGAAATGATGATAAAGCAAGGAGTTTAGAGATCAATCACTTGTAGAGCTTGTTATCACAAGAAAATTATGAGAAAGACAATCTCTAGGTCTCCTTGAATAATGTAGCCTCCCAAATGTAAGAGCAGGAGTTGGCGAGGAGCGTGTTGGTGAAAGAGCTTGAAGATAGAGAGAAGGTACTGCAACAGCTGAGAACAAGCTCTGGAGACGCAACGCAATATCAAGCTTAGTTGTGGGAGGAAGTTCATTTAAAAGAAGAATATACTCAAAATTTGAGCAGCGCACAGGTCACTCTTTTAGAAGAAAGAGAAAAATTTGAAACAATAGAATTGGAAATATAAGACAACTTGGCTTAGACTAAATGAGATCTCCAAAGTGCAAGGCAATCAATAGACCAAGATTGTGAACACATGGTGTGGCTTCAGGAAGCTCTGCAAGATAAAGGCACAAGAATCATCTCCCTCGAGCATACAATGAAAGTGGAAGTAGAAATAAGTAAATAATTATATGTGGAGATAAGAGCGAGGGACGATGAAATCGCTCATTTATCTCCAAGTGCTTCCCTTCCTACAGTCTTAAAGGATTTCTTCCCTGTTATCCAAGAATTATATGTTTCTCACTGGGAGAAGGTTAAATAGTTATGTCCCACCTTGCAACCTGTTTTGAGGTTTATGGATGATGCACAGTCTCTTTGTGTCGGGGCAAGTAATCTCATCGATAGGTTCACTCAATCCATTGGCCCCAGGGTTCATGATGCTCAGAGATTAATCAAATCTCTTTATGTCACTTCTAATGACGAGTTATCAGCCAAAGGAGTCACTAACCGCAAGAAATTAACCATAAGAGCTAATCTTTTCGTCAACCATCATAGTGCAGCCATGCAGGCAACAACATCATTAAATTCCCTAAGGATCTCTATCTCGGATATCAAGCAATGCATAGAGCATTTTGTGCACCTTGGCCTTCCTTTGCCCTTTGTTTCTGATGGTTTTGTTTTGGGGATCGAGAAAATTGTGAGCCAAATTGAACAACAACAACAAGATCAGACTTTTCTCTAGCATCTTAGTGTTCCCCTGGTTTCCCATGAAGTTGAGAGTCTCCTGCATCCTCTTGCTCAACTCTATGCCTTACTTAGGAAGGTCCATGAGGAGTCGACAAGCTCCCAATTTGATGAAGTTATTTGTTTAGACCAGAATTGCCAAATTCTGGAATCTCAAGTGTTAACCTTGGAGGATGATTGGCTACCGTTGCAGCAAGTTTTGGACCTTCTCTCCCCTATTCAAGCATAGGTCTTGTCTGTGAGCTAGCAAATTTTAGGTATCGACATTCTGTAGGCAAAATTTTCCATTAGTCGCCAGAACTATAAATATTTTATCCATGTTTTATTTATGCAGGGATATTTTTTGGTTTAAGTGTTCATTTTGTCTTTGGCCATTTTGTTTCTTTTTTCGTGTGTGCCACGTGGTGTCATAGATTTCCTTCTAGCGGTTCACCTTTCTCCCTTTATTTTTGAGAGAGTGTGCGGCTATCACATGGCTATCGCATGGCTTTGATTCTTTTCCTAACATACACACCCAGACCCACCTTCTTGTATGGAAACCTCGATGAACACTTGGCCTTCTTGCATTCATTTTCGGCTTCCTCCTTCTACATCCAATTTTGATCTCCCTTCGAGCTGCCATGTGTCATTGGCTTTGTTGCGGACTATGATATCTCTTTCGCGCCGTGTTTTTTCCATGATGTTGTTTCAAGGATCGCCATGATGCTTTTTCAAGGATCATAATAGAATATCATTTTGCCTTTTTATGCATGCTTTTCTGGAGCCACCACATGGGATTTCTAACTGGATGTTGTTTTGAGAGTTTTCTCTCATGTTCTTAGTCTTGTAGTTGTTGGGCCTCCTTGGCTATATATAGTCTTTCCTTTTTTTGTTTAGGAAGAGAAGAATTTTTAGACTCTGACTTTGTGAATCAGGCCTTTATGTTAATCATTTTCTGAGACTCTGAATTATTCAAATTGTTCTTGTGGTCTTTACGATGATTTGTTTCTCAGTATAAGGGATTATCTTTTGTGCATTTTGTGGTTCAGTGAAATTTTGTAATATATTCTATGAGACTACGGATTAAACTATGTTTTTTAAACTTTTTATCTATTAGATGAATGGTATACATGTATTATGTCAAAATGGATGATTGTTTAAGTTTCTTTTCTGACCTTTTGGGCATGTAGATTGTTGAATGAACCTTAAAACTGCAAATATCTGGGTTTTTTGTGCTCTAAGTATTCCAAAATATCCTCTAGCGCATCACTTAGAATAGTTTTTATTTCAAGTTTTCTCTCTCCCTTTTTCTCCCCCATTTATGAAGAGTCAGCTTCTAAAACCCGAAGGTTACTCAATGATTTTCATGCAGGTCCCCCATCATTGAGTTTCCCATAACTATTCACATAAGTAAAATTCATAGTCAACAATTAACACTTCCCTTTAGGTTAAATGAATTTATTCATTTATCCTAAGTTTCTTTTTGAGTCACACTTGAATTAATTGTTTAATTGACTTATTGGTCCCTTTTTTGTTAGAGAAACTAATAAATGCAATTTATTAATTCTCCCACCTTTTTCTCCCCTAACATTTTCCACTAATTTCTCCTCTTAATTTGCTCCTCTTTTTAGGCTTAATTTTGCCATAAATCATGAAGCTATTTTTTAGGCCTAATTTGTTATAGTCGAGTGGCTATTTTCCCTCTCAATTTGTCATTATTATGACATAGAAGGTTGTCATGAAATTTGTCATTCAATTTGTCATTCAATTTGTCATTCAATTTGTCATAATCATGCTAATTATTGGTCTAACTGCCCTTTTTAATTTTAGGGACTTTTTTCCTATAAATTGAGTTATTTTCTTCAATCATTCATAACCACAATTCGAGTATCCTTATACTATTTCTTTCAAATCGCTCTTACAATCCAACTTGCTTTCAATCACTTGCATTTGTAGGTGACACCCACATAATTTGAAGGAGAAATAATGACAATGGGGGAGCTCTGAAGGAGATTCCAACACTTTGGTTTGCATTTCTTTTGATATCTCATCTTCATTTCCTTTATTGAGTGTATTAGAAGTTGATTTCATTTCACTTAGGTTTTGTGGTTACCTGATTTATTGCTTTGATACTTATACCTTATTTCCTAGTTATAGGTTGTAGTGATCTCTTGTTTTCATCTATTGGGTTCTGTAGATATGTGATGTTTCCATTGTTAAAATGACATGTATAATGTGAATGTCTAGATGTTCAAGTGGATTTCAGATTTATAGAGATGGTTTTCTAGGTTTTACATGTTAACTAAAATCTATAGTATGTAGATATGTAGTAGGAATAGATTTAGGGTGTTATGGATGGAGACAGTTATAAGTTTGCATGGTTACTTGGAAGGTAATTATTGATCTATGTGTAATCCTTTGTGGGTTTGTTTGGAAAATTAGATCTAGCATTGATTCTAGTGTTTGAGTCTTAGAAATTCAAATGTTATGCCTAATTATCTTTTTTATGCATGATACTGGTGTTGGGTTGACTTTTTCAATTATTTAAGATCAGAGCATTCATAATGTATTTCTTCTTTGAGATGTTGCATATATGTTGATAATATAAATTGTCTAGTGAAAATTTGATCTGGTAGTGTTGATGACGATGTTAGCACTACCAATGATAGGAGATCCAAAATCAAGCTCCTCTCTTGAAAAGTGCATGAATGTATGCTTGAAGGTTCTGTTAGGCTAGCTCTTAGCCACATAGGATAGATCAATGGGAACAAATGTGTTGTAAACAAGGGATCTTACTGGTTTTACCACTGGAAATGTAACAACCTCTCTCGTTAATGCAAATCTTTTTTTGGGGAAATTTTTAAAATCTATATGAATTGTGAATCATAGTAACTACAATTATGCTAGCTATTCTATACTACTTGAGATTGTAAATAAAATTGCAAAAGATTTGGGTTAAGAGAAATCAACTTTGAAAATGAAATCTAGCGGACAATGTTAATCAATGAATCATTCAAAGCAATGAAGATCAAACCACAACGAGAGAAACCATATTTGTGCAAATTATATTATCACAATTCATGGAAATATGATATAATTATCTATGAAAACAAAATATTACCACAATAATTTTTAGAACGCATCAAATTGCAAATCCATTACCCATGCGCACATGCAAGACAAAATTCATAATATGCTCTTGGAAATTCATTGTAGCTAAGTTATCCCTTGCTCTTGAATCATTCAACAACCAAAAATACCATTGACTAAGTTGTTTGGACAATTAACATAAACTGAGATATTAAAATATGAATAAAATTCATCCACACTTCACAAGATTTGGCAAATTTTACATCAAAGCTATATTAATATTTTATCAAAATGTATATGCAAAGTATCCAGCCCCTATTACAGTCAAAATTAGGGTTTATATAGTGGTTGGAAATGAAAATTCAAAAACCTAAAAACTAGGGTTTGTAGGCGAAATTAATGTCCAACATCAATTAAAAGAAGTTGAAAAACTAAGTCTAAACTAAATGTTGTGGTGTAGGAGCACATAGTTGAGTAAAACTCTCCTTTTTGAGTATTTAATTCTTTCATGTTTGTAATGTATTGTGTCAAGTTTATAATGTTGTTTTAGGTTTTTGTGTGTCTTGTCTAGTGGTTTTGATCTCATTTTGGGCTCAAGAGGTCAAGTTTTGCCTTTCAGGCTTTGAGTTGACAATTTTTGGCAAAAATGTGCAAAATTGCCAAAAAGGTCTTCTAATGCTTTCCAAAGCATTGAAACATGTTTGATAAGTGTTTTTAAGCATTTATAAGGTGTTTAGACAAGTTGATAAGGTTAGATTGTCAAAAATGTCTTTTGGAGCAAGAAATGTTGTCATTTGGGCTTGCAAAAGTTGTCAAAGTTGTCATTTTTTGGTTTTTCTTGTAAAATACAGCTTTGGAAGCCTCATGTCCATACAGGGCTTGGTAAATAATTGGGAAAACTATAAAAAGGCCTCTCTTTTCCTTAAGAAAGGTTGGTGATTGTATGAACAAGAGAAACTTAATAGAAATCATGAAATTTTGGCTTTTATGACTGTTTTTTTCTTCCTTGGAGTAACAGTCCATACTGTAGCACTCTAGTCCATACTGTACCTCTTGTAAAGTGTGCATAGTATTTTTACAATTCTCTCTAAGTGATTGTTGTTCTGGTTTCCTTTGACAAATTGATTGTAAAAAATTATTTCACTTCTGTGTGTTCTCTGCCCTATCAAGGGTTTGAGGTTACAAAATGCCACCACTTGACTGATCCAAGTATGGGATCCCACAAAATGGATTTAGTCAAGTTGGTACGCATGTATATAGTGTAAATATGCTTCATCTTGTGCCAGAATGGTGTTTGGAAGAAGGATTTGAGTGAATACTAGGCAAGTATTGGTTACTCGGCTAGTAGCATGATCAAAAACTCAAAAATTGCACCCAAAAGTAATTTGGAGTGAACAAGTGTATGAGGCAGAGGTTTGGACATATGGCCAAGGGTGTTGAGAATCACCTTGGTTTGTTAGAGAAGCTTGTTTCTACTAAACATGCTTAGTTTGTAAGCAAAACAATGAGTTCACTGTTTTTGTGAATTTATTGATATTGTGTGTAGCAAGTTCTTCAAATACCTTTCAAGTTTTGAAAACTCTTCAAACTCATTGCTACAGAGAATTTTATGAGTGTCTTGATTTTTTTCCATGCCATGAAGTGTTTGGAGTGAAGTATTAAAGTTTTAAAAGTGTAGACTTAACAATGAACTAACTGTGACAGGGTTATGACAGTCATATACATATTTTAGTTCCAGTTGTTTGCCAAGTGTTTGGTCTAATGATTGCAAGGCAGTAATAGGGGAAGGCTTATTTTGGTTTGGCATAATTTCTAAGACAATTTGGAGGCTTGATTAGTGGACTTGGGAAGAATTCTCTATGTTCTTTGGTCTAAACCCTACCAAACCCTACAATTATATCACAAATAGTGGACGGTCCTCATTTTGCACTAACAGTGGCCTAAATCATGAAAATCCATTAGAATATACCTTTAAAATACCATCCAAATCAAGGTTGTTGGAGGTGAGACCCATCATAGAGCAGGATAAGCAAAAAAGTGTCAATTACCCCTCCACGGGCTAGTAGCCCTTTTGACTGCATAACACACACTTTAGAAGAACCCGATTGCAAGGAGGACTTTGGGACTTATGAAACTTTATGAGGTCATTCCAAAATAGTAAAATAAGCAACATATAGACCCCTAGACAATGGGCAATCCCTTTTGGAGGTTTTGACCCTTAGTTGGTGAGTTGAGTAAACCAAATGCTATAGGCCTTAAACTAAGTTTGATTGTCAAATCTTGAGTAAATCTTGTTGCTCTACATGTCCATGTTGGAGTCTCCTAATGCACTCTAAAATAGTGAGTTGAATGCCAAAAGAATATAGATTGAGAAATGTGTAGATGGGTGGAGTGAGCAATTGAAGAAAGTTTGAGCAACGGTGCGAGTTTCCACCAAAAAGGGAGGTTGTTGGTGAAGACTTGTAGAGAGACCTGACTATTGTAACTAAACTTGATATTTGCAAACATAAGGAGTAGTCATAAACAATACTTTTGTTTCCTATTGTAATTTCTTGACCAAAATTGGCCTTTTGAGCACTTGCCTAGAAACCTCCCTATCATGTTGACTGCTCTAAACTCTATCCAAGTGGTAGAAAACTGATTTGGGTGGCCAAATCCAAGGAGAAACACAACTATATCCACCATTTTGAATTGTTGATGACTGTCATTCTTTTACTTGCAAATTTGCATGAAAATGAGTTTCTTTTCCTTCCATATGCCTGTTGCACTTAACTAAAAGCTACTAGAGTTATTGTAACGTGAAAAACAAGGAATAAATGCCCTTTATTATTAATATTTGGCCCCATTATGAACTGAGAGTTATTTGATATAAAACTGAAACCAAAACTACTTTTTCCTTACCTGACTTTTGACTTCTATTTTTAGAAACTTTTCAAAATTGGAACGATTCAAACTTAACTATCAGCTAGAAAATGTTGCTTCAAGCTTTCCATCACCCATGTAACTTGCTATATTTGGTATATGTGTGGATGAAATCGTGTGCAAATGCAAATGATTGAAAATCTAAATTAAGCAATCTAAGCTAATCTGAAATCACTCAAACACCTCAAGATTGAGAATATTGTTAAAAGGAGATTAGAAAGCATCAAATAACAATAGTTAAAAGAAAACCAGTGTCCTCTTGATTTGATTGTTCTCCAGTCAGATGTGTGTAAAAGTTAGGAGACATGTTATCAGAATGGAATATTTTAAGAAGGGTATAGAAAAGGGGAATTAATTAATTCAAGGATTTGAAGAAAAGGGGAGGGATAATTAATTAAGAGATTACTTAATTAATTTGGCTATGGGGCATGGATTCATTTAATTAATTTAGCTAAAAGGAATGCTTGATTTTAATTGAATAATATGAATTATTTAAGTAATACAAGCAACTTAGGAGATTTGATTTGATTGATATAATCGGTCAAATTTAAGTGGCTATATTTTGCCCCTCTTCGTAATGGTGCTAGAATAGCATCAGTGTGAAGACAACAAGACACCTGTGACTCAAAGAAAAGGGAGCGAGGGAAAATAATGCCCCAAACTGCACAAACAATAGATAGTGGATGAGGGAAGGGGTGCCCCCTCGAGAGGGTGTATGGGAGATGGGACCTGGGCGACGTCTCAAAAGAGACAATGCCACAGTGAATAGGATGGAGGACAAGAAGTAGATAGGAAGAGGAGAAAAGGAAAATGCACAAAACTTATTTTGATTTAGCAGTGTATGTGAGTCACCAAGGTATGAAGAACCAGGGTGGAATTTCACAGCCGATGCATGGACTAACACATATAATAGACACACAAGGCTAATCCAACACCATATAGAGTTACAGAGACCCTGCAGGAAATGATATTAGAATAACCACAAGTAGGAGATATGACCCAATGTAACATGAGATAGTCAAGACCTTATGAGGGTACAACAAGGGACATATCCAAAAAGACATGCCAAGCAAAAACCAAAAGCCATGAGATCGCATCCGAAGCCTTGTTATTCCTAGTGCACCATGATATAAAAGATCATAGTGACCAAGAGGAAACAAGACCCGAGGAGCTTGAAAAAGATAAACAAAGATAAAAAAGAACCAAAACCAACAAAAGCACCTCATATATCTTTTGTCAAAGGAGGACCGACGAATGAGGATTGATGATTTCATCTGATGAGAGGAAGGATACATCCTTCGTAGACTAATGATGAGATGAAGGATCAATGAGGCTGGCTAACAAAAAGGAACCTGATAGGATTATGATGACAAAATTCTAAAGGATAAATTTTGATGTACTAGCTAATAGGATACGATCTTGAAGGATAGGACCAACACACACAATATGTATAACAAAACTTATAGACAAGGGAAAAGCTACCGAACAGAACCCAGATGAATATACAAGATAGACATATGCATAGGGAACCCAATGTAGAGGTTTTTTACAAGGACTACATAAGAGAAATGAAAAGCGAAGAAAATGGATGTGAGGGAATGTGGGTACACTAAGATACCACATGGAAAAGAGGTGGATGTGATGGTAATGTAAATGGGGGCAGGTAAAAATGGCTACCATGCCATGGAAAGATGGATGCGAGAACTAAAGGATAATGAGAATGCCCCTTTACACATGGTGCCTGTTGCCAATTTCTTATCATATGTACATGTCCAAGATGCCTGTTTGCCAAGTTTTCTCTAATGGATGAATTTATTTGTCTTTATTATTTTTATTTTTGCTTTTATTTGAATTTTTTATTTTTTATTTGTTTTGGATTTTTATTTTTATTTTTGACCATGAGGTACACTGCCATGGACTAGGCATAGAATATTTTTAAGTGCAGGATATTAAAGGGATCATTGAGAGGCTCCCCTTCTAGAGTGAATAATTGATAGGTCCTTGAACCATATTTTGTTGTGACCACATAGGGACCACCCTAGCTAGCTTGAAATTTTCCTTCCTTCTCTTGATCCTACTAATTCCATGGATTTTTGCAAAGGACTAGATCACCTACTTCAAACTCATGAGGGTGAACTATTTTTTGATTCTATCATTTTAATCTAGTTTGATAAACTTGCAGATGATCATATGCTTTCTAATATCGTTTGTCAAGGAGATCAAGCTGAGCTAGTCTCGCCACTCTATAGTCTTCATCTGAAATAAATTCTTTCAATGATATATGCAGTGATGGTAATTTAACCTTAATTTGTAAGATGACTTCTGCACCATAGACAAGGGAATATGAGGTGGATCTAGTAGGAGTTTGAATGCTGGTATTATAGGCCCAAAGGGCAGGATTGAGATGGAGATGCCAATCACAACCAGTTTCATTGGCAACCTTCTTGAGGATGCGAACAGGGTTTTATTGGTTGCCTCAGCTTGGTCATTCCCTTGAGGGTAATATGGAGTAGACCAATGATGTTGAATATGGAATGTGGAACAAAGATCACACATATGTTGGTTTTTGAATTGGGTTTCATTATCATTAATAATGGTGGAGGTAATCCCATAGTAGCAAATGATATGGTACAAAATAAACTTGGACACCAGTGGTGAGGGTAATGGTTTCAACCCTCTTGGTGAAATAATCTATTGCAACAATGATAAACTTGTGTCCATATGAGGAAGGAGGGTGAATCTTACCAACAAGGTCCAAGGCCCATGTGGAAAAAGGCCATGGTGTTGTTATTGGCTACAAATGCTAAGCTGGAACATGAATCAGGTTTCTGTGTTGCTGATAAGACACACATTTCTTCATAAATTCACAACAATCATGTTCCATGGTGGGCCAGTATTATCTCACTATTAAGAGCTATTTGGCAAGAACATATCCACTCGTGTGAGTGCCACAAGTTCCAATGTGCACTTCTTTCATCACAAGATTAGATTCATCTAAATCTAGACATCTAGAGAGGATGTCATGGTAGTCGCGATGATATAGATTGTCTCCTATAAGGGTGTATCAGGCACAACGATTGATTAGGTTACGACGATCATGATGGGAAATGTTGAGTGGTAGGGTACCATCTTTTAGGTATGCATGGATGTTGTGGTACCAAGGGGATTGGGGTCCAATAATGTTGCAGACCATTTCCATATGTGATGTTTCAAATATGGGTTGAAGAATTTGTTCTACTAAAAACTCATACCTTATACTATCAGACTCAATCACGAGAAGAGACCCACTGGTGGCCATTGCATTGACTGCTTTGTTATGTGCTTTGGGGATTTGATCAAATATTATACTCTAAAAATTTTTGCTTAAGTTCATCAACCATTCTTTTATATGTCAAGAGCTTGTCATCCTTAGTTTGATAAACATCATTTACCTTCTAAATGACTAGTTGTGAATCTCCATAAACTAGGAGATCTGAGATATTCCACTGAATAATTATCTTTAGACCAGTGATAAGTCCTTCATATTCAACAATGTTATTGGTACATGGAAAAGACAACTTGACTGACTTGGGGATGAGATTGCCTTGAGGCGTGACAAACAAGAAACCTGGTCCTGAACCATTATGAATATGGAATCCATCAAAGTGTAGTTTTCAGGGAGATTGTGTTGTGATGTTTCATACATACTCATTTGGGAATTATGTGAAGAGGAGATAAGCATCAACCAAGGCTGTTTCAAAAAACTAATCAGCGATGACCTATCCTTTGATTTCTTTTTTTGTCTACATATTGAGTGTCAAATTCGATGAGCAACATAACCCATTTACCAAAATTGGCCAGTGAGGGTTGTCTTGGAGAGCAAGTACTTCAAGGGATCAATTGTGAAAATGAGCTTAACTGTATGACTTAACATGTAATGTCAAATCTTTTGCGAGTGAAAGACAACCACTAGACATGGTTTTTTATGGGAGAATGATTTAGATCATATCCAAGGTTTGACTTATGTAGTAGATTTCTCTTTATTTTCCTTAATCATCATGTTGGGTGAGAAGTGCCCCCAGAGCTATTGGAGTAATTAAAATATACAAGACCAAAGGATGACTTAGAATGGTGGAATTAAAACTCGAGGATGAGCCAGGTAATCCTTGATCTTATCAAATTATTGTTGGCATTGGGCATCCCACTTGAATTTTGTACCTTTTTTGAGAAGATGAGTAAAAGTTTGACACTTGTCTATGAGCTGGACGATGAAGCGGTAGACAAATTGTAACTTTTCTTGCAAGCTATGTATATTTCTCAAAATTCTGGGAGGAGGCATCTCTAATATTTCTTTGACTTTTTTAGCATCAATTTCAATGTTGCGCCTAGAGATTATGAATCCTAGGAGCCTACCTAATGTAACTCCAAACACACACTTTTTAGGGTTTGGGCACAATTAAAACTTAGCCAGGTGCTCAAATATCTACTCTTGGACAACTGGATGTTCTACACTTGTCTTTGATTTACATAGTATTTCATCCATGTAATCTTCTAATATCTTATGCATGAGATCATGAAAAATCATTATCATGGCACATTTGTATGTGGCATCTACATTCTTGAGACCAAAAGGCATGACTTGGTAATAAAAGGCTACCCATTGGGTATTGAATATTGTCTTATGTGGATGTTCTTCTCCTATTTTTATGTAGTTATATCCTAAGAATCCATCCATGAGGGAAAGCATTTTATGTCCTATTGTTAAATGGACAAGGATGTCGATGTTGTGAAGTAGAAAATCATCTTTGGGACATGCTTTATTCGTATCTTTGAAGTCTATACACACTCTGATGGCACCATCGGGCTTAGAGATAGGCACCACGTTAGAAATCCATTCTAAATAGTTTATGGGTCGAATGAACTTAACCTCTAGGATCTTTTCTAACTCTATCTTGACCAACAATGTAAGTATAGGATGCATCTTGCACAATTTCTATTTGACTGGTTTAGCATTTGGATCAACTGCCAAGTGACGAACTACTAATTTGGGATCAAGACCAAACGTGTTTGGATAAGACCATGCGAAGTTAATGGGACACTTATGAAGGATCTCTAAGAACACCTGCAGTTCCTCATCAGATAAAAGGCAACAACATGAGTGATGCATGGATTTTCTATTGTGCCCAAATTTTTTTCTTTGGTCTGATCGATGAGGATTGGTGATTTCTCAGGAACATGATCACCAATGAGGGGAAGAAGAGAATTGACATCTTTCAGTGCCTTAGAGAGGTTTTTACCAGAAGATACACCCTTTATTTTTACTCTTTTATGGTCTATAGGTTCCTTAGAAAGGTTTTCACCACAAGACTTGATCTTTTGATTCTTTTTCATTTTTGCAGTTAAGGATTCCTTATTCCCCAAAATAACCTTGAGGGTCTAGCTTGTATACTATGTTATGTTCTAGATATAATGGTACAGTGCACACTCAGTTGCTCCCACAAACTATAGGAGCACTATCATTTTGGAATGTGTCTAGATGAGCAACAGTTTGACCCCAATCAATGAATTCAGGGTGGCGAAGGGGAAGGTCAATGAGGAGGATGAATGTGTCAAATAAATAGGATGTGCCAAAGGATGAGGAGATATCTATATTGGCATATGCTTATTTGACAACCTCCTTAGGTATGTCTTCGATATTGACCAAAATATTTTCATTTTTTCTTGGAAGTGCTAATCAAACTTGAGGCTTAATGGGAGGGACATCCAAAACCAAGCCCTTGGTGGTTTACATTAGGAGATGGATCAATAGGTCTTTTTATTCCTTGTTCTTCTTGGTCTAGTCTGCCACCTTGGTAGTTCCATTTTTTAGTAGCCTATTTGTGGGCGACATGGTATTTTTCCTTGAGTTTCTTGAGGAAAGCGTCATTATCTAAAGGGACATCCTTGAAGATCCATTTGTTAATATATCCTTTGATGACTTCATGATTTTGTTCACCCTAAGATTGGAATATGGTGGAGCCACACTGTTGGACTACAGATTCCTTCTTCTTCTACTCGGTATATTTTCCATGAGCATGTGGATCTATAGGTAAGGCACCTGCTATGAAAGTTCTTTGTAAGTCATATTCACAACAAGTAGCATCCTTAATCTTGAATTGGGAGAAAGATGATGAGATGGAAATCTTTTCTTTTGCAACAGGGATTATAGCATCTAGGTCAACATATGAGGAAGATGATGAGGCTTGTGAAGTTCCAACATTGATGCCAAGGCAATGATAGGGATATGGTAAGGAAGCCTCAAGAGCATGAAAATACTTGAACGCTTGGGCATCACCACAGATTGTGATTTCGCAACCTTGATATGGAACTTTGAGGCATTGATGATAAGTGGAAGGGATGGCCTACATGGCATGAATCCATGGGAAACCGAGGAGAATGTTGAAGGACAAATCAAGATCAACAACATGGCATAAAGTTCTCTATGTCACTGGGACAACTTGAATTGGGAGATTGATCATCCCTACTGAACTTCTCTCTTCATTGGCATAAGCCTTGATAGTGATACATTGATTGTGCATATCCGCAATAGTGTACCCCACTTGAGTAATAAGTTTTAAAGTACATAGGTTCAGGGCAGAACCATTATCAATCAGTACCCATTTGACCTTATAACGTTTGATGATGGCTTCAATACTTAACAAGAGAATGTGATCAGGATTGGGGACCATAGAATTAGAGTGTGTGAAACTGAGGTGATACATGGAAGACAGATATGCGACCATGTCTTGGAATTGCATAGAATCAATATTGATAGGTACACGAGCCTCTTTCAACATTCAGGTAAGAATCTCTTGATGACTAGGTAAGGCTTTTAGCAAATCCAGGATGGAGATTTGTGTAAGGGTTTTCCCTAGGTGTTCAAGGATATTGTACTATGTAGACACTGGCATCATTAGGGTGGTGTCCAACGCCCCCCAAGAACTGATATACGAGCTCTACTAGTGGTTACTACACATTGGGTATCAGCCCCTTTGACTCAAATCATATTAACATGATCATCTGCCTGAGAAATGTAACCTATTAAAGGACCATAATCAAAGGGCACATTGTTGTAATTGATGTTATTGGTGGTACAACTTTTCCAAGCATTGGATGTGTTCGCTTCTCCCTAGTTCTTAGGAAGAGAATTCTTATACATGCCAGGTTAGGATTTGGGGACTTTCTCATAATAGGGTCAATAAAATTTTACCCTGGTCAATGAGGTATTGAACTAGGTGTTTAAGCTTCATGCACTTGTTTTTATCATGACCCTTGATTTGATGATAGACACAGTATACATTCTCCTTATACTAATCTCGTTTGGGTTTAGACTCATACTAATGGTTGTGTTTGAGGATATACAACCATGTTATGTTTCTCCATGCATTTGAGAAAGACATCTAAAGGTTCATTCATTGGTGTAATGTAACATCTTGGACCATTCTGACTTATTTGTCGAGGCGGAGTTTGAGAAATAGTGATTCTGTTTGTCTGATTAGCCTGCACATTTTATGAATGAGCTTGCAGTTGTTGATGACCTGGGAGTGATGAATTGACATCCATAGTCAGAGGTGTATTGGCATATGATTGTTGTGGAGGATTAGCATATATCTACAGGGAGGGTGTCTTTACAACCATGATCATTTGCACTATCTTGGAATCAATGACCCTATCGCCTACAGTGTTCTTATTCTTGTTCCAATGCCTCTATTTGTCATGATCAGGCTTTTCAAAATACTCTTTGTAGAGTTTGATGATTCCTTCATCAATTAAATCCCGCTCTATGTATGGCCCTTTAGACATAATGTCCTTGAAGGTACTCACACAATTCAATATAATGTGATATGCCAACTTGGGGTGGAGATTACTAATAAAAATTGGGACTAGTTGAGTGTTCGTTATGGTGCATGGGAGTCAGCCAGGGAGGGATTTCCACCTTTGGGTATAGTCTAGGACACTTTCACCTCCTTTCTTCTTGGCTTGACATAGATCCAACATGGAGACATTGTTTTCAATATTATAGTGATATTGGGCCACAAATTGCTCTGATAAGTTAGCGAATGTAGTGATAGTTCCGAACAGCAACTTGGAAAACCATTCAATAGCACATACACTAATAATCTTAGGAAATAATTGTAGAAGATAATTGTCACGCCATGAAACCTCTTGATAGGCCATGAAAAACTCTTTGACATGATGGCGTGGATCACCTTTCACATTGTATTTATCAAATTTGGGCATTTCAAAATGCTTGGGAAAAATCATAGCTATTTGGACTTGTCAAAGGGGTAAGGACAAAGCTCATCAAACTTGATAACTCACTCGGAGCTACTCTCTTGTAAGGTTTTGAGAGTGGCCTTCATTTCTTCCCATTCACTATTGACCGAAGAAGGGTCTGGAGATGGAGTAGTAGATTGATATTGTGGTACTTGATATGACACCTGATGTAAATGAAGATGACTTTATTGTTGTGGAAGATGCTAATAACTTGTTGAATTTTGATAAATAGGGACTTGTTGCTGGGCAAGTAGTTTTTATTGATATTGAGGTGGCTATGAGTACTTTGCAACATTTTGTTGAGGTGTGATGTGGTGTTGCTCATACTGCACATTAGAGAACTACGAGACTTGTGAAGTACCACCTTGAAGATAATTGCCCCCAGTATAGTTAGGATACATGTTATATTGGGCATGATGCGATGGGGGATTTTGACTAGCATCACCTTGTAACTGAGTAATATTCATTACAACATATGATGAAGGGAGTGCTTGCAAGTAACTAAATCATGGTTGTGAGATGACAAGTTGAAAAGTCATTTGTAATTGCTATTGCAGAGCACTGACAACTTGTGGCATTGATGGCACGGGAAGGGGTACAAATGACGATGGCACTGTGTAACTCATGCCCTTAGTCAACACCAGTGGGGGTATAGATAATGATGGCATTGTGTAACTCATCCCCCTATTCTTATTTTGTGTGATAAATGACAAAGGATAGCCTGGCATTCTCATGGTCCAAGTCAGCGCTTGTGTAGAAGACATGTTTATGGGTCAAGTGACCAGATTGTTGAAAGGTGTGACTTTCATAACACTGGACGTCATGGGCATTTGATCCATCAGCAAGAGAGATGTGGTAAGTTGTTTGGATAGCACATTGACCGACGCATTGTAGATACCTCCTCCTAAAAATTGGGGTCTTGATAACTTGGCATAGAATGATTAATAATGTCATGTAAGGCTATCAATAGTTGGCCATATGATTGACGTAAGTGGGTCACTCTGGGGTGATTTTGCCACCATCATTTGGGTTTTCCATTGGATTGCAAATGATGACGAGGGTAGCAGAAAGCACACCTACTGTTGAAGGGGATATTGTGTACTTGCAGTTAAAGGTGGATCAATTGATGCGACTGTCATGCCTCTAGTAACCATGTTAGTGAAGATGAGATTTTTATAACTCTATGATTTCTTCTATTTGAAAGGAATTTATCTATCAGGTTAATTTGAGAGTCTGTCTCTTTAGGTTGGTTGATCATGGTGTCATCAAGGATAGTAGGATTGAGCAGATCATAGGTACTGGGAACATTCCCTGACATAATAGGGTTGAGACATGAATCAAGATTTTGTTGTGAGTTTAAAAACCCTAATCCCAAATGAGGAGTTTGTTTCTCCATAGCTTGTCTAGATTAAGATCGAGTGATTATGGGCATGGACTACGAGATGAGATGATGAAACAATGAGAACATGAAACTGAAATCAAGGATTGGATAAGTTGCCCGATTTTATCAATGCTGACAAGAAGATAGACCTAAGATGAATGCAAATGACTGGTTCGAAGATAAATTGATTAAGGAATGAATATTCAAATCATAATTGGATGACGTATGAATGAAGCAATGTGACACTAAAGTTACTTAAGAGGATACATTAAAGCAATGGAATATATCAAAGTGAATCAAACATTTGGCTCGAGGTGATAAGATCCTGATGAAATAAAAGATAAAACTCCAAACATGATATAGTCAAGGATTTGATAATGATTTGTCACATGAAAGATGCAAACTATTGTGATTTGAGGAGATGGGAGCAAAAAGGATTGATTTGATCGATTTGATTAACTTGATAGGATTGATTGATAGATTGAACTGTTAGACCAACTAATTAACCAAAATAGAAGGATCAATTTGATTGAAATGATATAATACAATTGGTGACACAATTGATCAAATAAGGAAATCAAATTTTGATAAAAATATTTAATCCCTGATTTAGATTAAAATTGATGATGACAAAGGAAACATGAGTTCAAAATGATGATGATGATGATGACGCAAGATAAAAATGGTGACCAAGATATGATTAGTGACTGGGATGATTGAATGCAATGAGATAAACCACACACTGGATAGATGATAATAATAAGGTAAGAATTGATATTATTACAACCAAGGATTTGACTAGCAACTGAGATGATAAAAGTGATCACTCAAGTCGAGACCCTAGTAGATGATAATGAACGTATGCTAGAAATGATGACCAAGATCTGATGCAACAATGATGATAGACATGATAATGTGATTTGACATCTAGCTTAGGTATCCCCAAACCCGTTCCTAACAGAATTTTGACAGCATAAGGGGACAACTGACGTAAATTCACTAGAATGAGAGGACAATTTGTTGAAGGACAAAACTAAAGTAGGATCCCACGATGTGAAATGTTTGAAACAGGATTGATTTTGATAAAATATTTTGACACAAAACACGACAAACATGCAATTAGAATAAGTACATTAATATTCATGTACTTCTTAGGCTAGTCAAAAGACAATACTTATTGAATCTCTTTGCCCAAAATACCACATTCAGTTGGATAGATAAAATCTTGGTAGAATAGGCTCCACTCCATAGCACACACTTCTCGAGAATGCCATGCTTCAAATTTATAAGGACCTGAAGATCCAGACAAATTTACTATCTCAACTTAAAGGGTACATAAGGGGTTTCTTAAACATGTGCATATCACAACGCCCGAGTCAAAAAGTAGAAGGTTTTTGGACACTTAAACAATGGTTTGTAGTAGTTTTTCGATGGGTCCAATCCAATGATAGATTCTCAAAGTAAGCTAATTAAGGCTTTAATTAAGCTTATCGATCTAGAGAAGGCCTCCACATATGACGAATTCATTCAATACTTCAGCCCCCTGACCGGATTTTTTATATAGCGGCTCAAAAAACACCACTCAAGAACACGCTAGGAGAGATGATATCCCCAATGTGCCTCTATTTCAAACCACTCCCTTGACGTGATGAGACCCCCAAGAGGTGATTCTCTACTCAAAAGAAAAGTGAGCATCATTAATCACCTTTCTCGTCACCCAAGGTCCATAAAGGCAAGGGGAAAGGATACTTGATGTAATAGTTGGTCAACCCTACATGTGAAAAAGCGTGCCAAACTTAAAAGACACTTGATTAATTTTAATTCCAAATTGAAATATTGTCTAACTATCAAAATCAAAGACACTTAGTTTGAAAGCATAGTCAACAACGTCCTGCACCAAATGTGTTAGTAGTTTAAATATAAGTCTTCTCCCAATGAGCACCAAGTTGATACACATATTATAAGTAACACAAAAAACCTAAGCTATGATAATGAACTAAAATTGACCTAATTCAAAGTTGAATTCAACAATTATGCCTAAGATTATGCCTCTACAGAGGCACAGAACAAAGACATCACAAGTGTAGAACAGAGCTACACATACGCAGTTTCTAACTACACAGGTGTCAAAAACTCCAACATAGGTGAAATTCAAAGCTACATAGATGCACAAGTACAGTTCCTATGTAAAACAAAGAAAATTAATCATATAGAAAGTGATCCCTGCAAAATTGAAGCCATGGTGAGCATGTAAACCCTAATTTTGAAGAAATTTGCTCTATTTGACCTCAAAAACCACTATGATTGCAAGATATTGATCAAATTTCAAAAACCCATTGTGAATCCACTCCAAAGGAACCAAATGCAACTCATAAATCAGGAAATGTAGAAGTTTCAAGCATATCTAAGTGAAATGCAGAGTTTAGCAAACCTAAAACCCTAATGACCCTAAAGTGAAAAGTTGTTGTTCATCACCATCCTAATTAGCCTTATATGAGTTCATTCAGCCCTTAGAACCATAATTAGACTAATTATAGCTAACTTGAAGTAGAATTGAAAGATTTATGTTCATTTTAAAGCCACAAATTGAGAAGTTATTGTTCTTTTTAACCCAAATTTGCATGAAACTAAGTGTGAAAGATTGTTGTTCATTCACAAAGCCTAATTAGGGCTACATGAGTTTATTTTAACCCAGTTGATCAATAAATAGTCCTATGTTAACCTTATAAGAATAAAAATTTGAGTAATTTGGCAAATTGAAGCAAGTAGGATAAACTGCCCTAGAACACTGCATGGGAGTAGGTCGAGGTTGCACAGGCGTAGATCCCTCCTGCAAAGGCGCAAATCAGCCTTGCATGGGCACAATTCAGCCTTGCATATGCATAGAATAGATTTTCACAAACACAAATCAACCTTACACAGGCACAATTCAACCTTGCACAAGTGTAGAACTACCTTGCACAGGCATAGTTTGCCTCAACACAAGTGCATAAGTCCTGAAACTGCCCAGAAAAGTCCTTTTCCACTCATGATTTTGACTTGCAAACTAAAATGCACTCAAAAAACAACAAAAAGAATAGATTGACCCGTGAAGTGGGTCCCATAGGGCATGCCATAAAATGTGTGGATAAAATCATCTGCAAATACAAATGATTGAAAATCTAAATCAAGCAGTCTAAGATAACCCGGAATCACTCAAACACCTCAAGATTGATATTGTTGTTAAAAGGAGAATAGAAAGCATCAAATAAAAAATAATTAAAATCAAACCAATGTCCTCTTAATTTGATTTTTCTTCGGTTGGATGTGTGCTCAATGATGTAGCATGTGCTCGATTGTGCTCCATGATGCGAGATTAGGCTAATTGGATTCAAGATATGAGTATGAGATCATGGGATAAGAAGATGAGATGGTGGGATATGAGGGTGAAATTAGACATTATGACGATATGGATATGCTAAGAGTGGATGAAATGCTACACTATAACAATGTGATTGTATGGCAGATGGATGAAGAGCCTAGAAAAGGGAGGGATTAAATAGAAATCGGGAGGAGAGGAAGGGATTGTGCAAATGCAATACTTGTCCTCAAGGAGGACAAATAGAAATCCTAAGAATGTCATGTGGAATAGGCTCAACAAGGGAGGACAAAATTCCCCAAGAGGGAAAAATTTCAAGAAGGGGCACGACATGTGTCCTTAGGGACACATGTCCATTTGGGAGGAAGCCACCAAAAATAGGTTCAAATTTCCTAATATTAAGGAAATTAGGGAATCATGAGTGTGCACACACATGTGAGGGGACGTTAGGATAGGATAAGATAAGGTTGGTTGGGAGGATAGGGTTGGTTAGAACCCAAAGGTTAGGTTAGAGGTTAGGTTAGAAGGGTAGTTAAAGTTAGGAGACATGTGACCAAAATGGAATATTTGAATAAGGGTATGGAAAAGGGGAATTAATTAATTTGATTAATTAATTCAAGGATTAGAAGAAAAGGGAAGGGCAAATTAATTAAGATAATACTTAATCAATTTGGCTATGGGGCATGGCGTCATTTAATTAATTTAGCCAAAAGGAATGCTTGATTTGAATTGAATAATATGAATTATTTAATTAATACAAGCAACTTAGGAGATTTGATCTGATTGAAATAATTAGTCAAATTTAAGTGTCTACAATGTTTTATTATATTTTAATTTTATCACCAAGTTCTTAGTAAGGGACCTGGATTTCTTATTAGCACCTTCCAACTAAGGTAGTTCAACTTGCATGATCTCCATATGTTTCTTAGATGACATCATTTCCTATATGATTTGCAAAGAGAAATTTTTATAAATTTTCTCTTTAAAATATTATACCACAATCATCACACTCTCCTTATCTAGCTTCTCATTCAGAAGTGTCTCATGCAAACTCTCAACAAATTCTTCCATATGATTTAATAAAGAATGAATAGAATTAATTTTTTCTATAATTGTGTCTCAAGCATTAGTGTACTCCTTGATCACAATCTTGGTGGATCTTATCCACTCCACTATTGTATCTCTATCTACATCCTCCAAAATTAGGTTCAAATCAATCTTCTTTATTTTCTAGAGTGTTGGGAGATAACTCTCCCACAAAAGAACTGAATCTTGAATATTTATCCCTTCCCTTCCACTCCCTTGTAGGAGGTCAT
Source organism: Cryptomeria japonica (assembly GCF_030272615.1). Classification (NCBI taxonomy): domain Eukaryota; kingdom Viridiplantae; phylum Streptophyta; class Pinopsida; order Cupressales; family Cupressaceae; genus Cryptomeria; species Cryptomeria japonica. The sequence goes on from NC_081408.1 coordinate 402,502,642, forward strand.
TCAATGCAATTAATTGAGTTTTCAATTGATCATAATTATTAAAAAATTGATGAATGACATTTTCTCCTAATTTTTCAATTTCACTCTCTAGTTTAGAGCTACAAAAATAAAAGAATCTCTAGCTACACCTGCTCCAGACAATCCTTGTGTAAGATCATCTTGGATTCTATTAGAGGGATTATTTGAATTGATGGGACCCAAGAGTTGGCTAATAAACTTATTTAATTCAACCTTATGAGCCTTCAACTCTTCCTTGGTCTCATCCTCTTTATCCATTCTCCAAAATATTCGATCTACTACTTGTCTAAGAGAATGTTTTTCACCTTCTTTATGTTGCTCCCCCAAATCCAATTCTTGGATTTGGTAATATTATACTCTCATTTCATTCTCTGGTTTGTCAACCACTTGAATGACAATTTGGGCCTCTTGGTGCTTGGATTCATCTACTATCCCTACTACTAATTCCTTGCACATTTTCTAGTTCTAGGAGTCTTGAAGGTTTTCTCTAACATAGATAAATTTGTATCTGTCACCTACTTATATCTCCTTTCTTTTTAAGCAATCAATCATGCAATCCAAAAAAGAGTGGAACTAGTACTTCATCCTCTTATTTTCAAGGCATATCTAATGTCATTGCATTGTGTTGGGTGAAAATTTTGTAAACTTGAGGAGTTACAAAATATGGATTTTCACCATAGTGTGTGAGACAATACCTCTCAGAAGGACAGATATGGTCTCTCCTATTTATAAGGGAAGGATCCCCCTTTCTAATGCAATCTATATCTACTCTTAATCTACCTGCTAACTTTACACTAATTTCAGGATGATACGATAACTTAGTTCTCTTTTTTTCAAAACAAGTATTTCTCCAATTCTCTATTTAGAACAGAGCAACAAAAAAATTTTAACTTACAGTAGTCTTAAAAATCTATGCTTATTGGAAGAAAAGTGTTAATGAAAGTACAAAGTCTCCCATTGCTTCCTTTTTTGAAAATGACTTAAGGGATGGGTCTTTTGTATACAAAGAGCTCAAAGTCTCCTTCAAATATTCAAGTCCTATCAACAACTATAACCCAAATAATTATATATTGTACACACAAAGTCTTCCAAATATATCACAAAACTTTATACTCTAACAAGAGAACTCAACAAAGCACAAAGTCTTCACCTTATTATCCACTTAATACAAAAAATTTCAACAAGATATCATAACACAAATTCTAGAATATTTTACTTTTATCTCTTTCAATTCAAATACTTTTCACAAAAAAAGATATAATATCAAAGAAAGTAGAAAATAATGACATAAGAACATTCCCTCACACAATAAAGTAGTCCCAAGACAAATATTGGATGTAACTTCTTTTCATCTTTGATTAAACTTCTTGAATACACTACAAGCTCAAATTCTTAGATAGATTTTTAATTTTGTAGAGTTTCAACGTATTAGCCAAAAGATATTTATTACAAAAGGATCCCTCATATATATAAAGGAGGGATGATGCACAAAAATAGGTAAAAGTTACAACTAATTGTAACTAAGTCAAAAGTAGAAACCTATTTGACTTAGAACACATGCAAAGTCCTATATGTGTACTAGTGCATACATAGAATGACATTTGAGGTGTCAATAATTTATTATAAAATGACACCAAGAGAGCATAAAATAATATAAGTATCTTCATCTTCACATTGATCTCATTTCTATTATTCTTCAAACTTATGTAGAGAGATTTTCATTTGGGCTTCATTGGGTCCCTGAAAATTACTGGTAATGATGAAACCAAATGAATATTTTTGTTGATAATAGGCTCCATCTTATAGTATGAGGCTGTTTGCTCAATCCTTTTGAGAAATTATACTAGGTCTACATGACCTATTTAAATATCCCTTATATTATCAATATTTGAAGATACTGATGAAGGTGAGAAGACTAGATGTGGATCTTGCTTCTTGAACTTCATTGTCTTTTTACCTAGAGATGGTTCCATCATATATACAAGGATGGTACTGTAGCATAGAGAAATCATTAATACTTGAGAAGAACAATCACCAACCAACTTAATCATCAGAAATAAATAGGATTATGCATGTGTTTCATTTGGTGCCACTAGGGTTACAAAAACCCTCATTGTATCATGGTAGAACAAGTGTAAAATGGGCCTATGAACCCTATTTACATGTGTGTGCATTTGGTGTAATTCGGGTTCGTAGACCCAATTTAAACTTAAGGCTAAGTGTGGATTACAAGTGTAGTTTCGGTTTGTAGATTTGAACTACACATCATAAATGGGAAAAATAAAAAACTAGGTGTAGTTCGGACCTACAAACCCGAACTACACTTAGTAAAACAAAAAGTAGTGTACATTGGGCCGATAGGTCTAAACTACACCTAAACTATGCATTGGATAAATTAGGTGTAGTTCTTATCAATAGGACCATACTACACCAAAGGGAGAGACATGGTGTATTTTGGACCTATCAGTCCAAACTACACCTAAAAGGAAGGAACACAGTGGTGAGGTTTGGGTTTATAAACCCGAACACCACCATGGGTTTGGTGTGGTTTGTATTTATAAACCCAAACCCCACCACTCACAAGCATTTGAACAAGAAATGAAACACCATGCTATTTGGGTTTATAGACCCAAACAATACCATGTAAATGGTGTTGTTCAGGCCGGTAAACCCAAACACCACCTATTACAAATGACATTGCAAGGGAAAAAACTAACATGGTATTCAGGTTGATGAACCCAAATACCACCAATTATTGGTGCAATTTGGACTCACCAACCCAAATACCACCAAGGGTCAAACAAAAGAATGGAGATAAGGCATAAAATTTAAAATGTGAATCATGTCATACAAACAAAACAATGTGGTTCGGGTTTGCAAACCCAACCACAATCATGGAGGATATAAATGCAAATCACAAACCAAAAACCCCAGCTAGGGCACAAAAAGGAAAGCCATGAAAAGATTAATAGGGAAAAGCCAAGGAGAAAGTAACTCACTAATATAAATGGAGGTAACCTTGCAATTCTAGAGGAGAAGAATGATCCACGAATTCACCATTGAGAAAAATGTTGAACCAACAAGAAAATATGCAAGTTGAAAAGATTAAAAAAGAAATATAAAAGTCCCAAATCAAATCGGTATAGGAGACATTAATTCCAACATGAAGTGCAATTAAGAGGTTCAAATTGGATTCATGAACCCAATTTGCACTTATGGCTAGCTCAAAGGTGCATTCTGGATTCATGAACCCGATTTACACCTTTGCACAAAGGGAAAAACATAAAGGGAAGGTTTAAATTGGGTCTATGAACCCGATTTACACCTAAAGGCCAAAATGGTGTAAATTGGGTTTATAGGCCCGATTAACAACTAAAACTTAAAATGGGTGTATACACCTAAAAATTGGCTATGAGCAATTAAATAAATATTTTATATTTATTTAATAATTATTCTTCTATTAAATAATTAATTTGAAAAGATTAGTTTATTTAATTCATTTTCATGTCTTTCTATTAATTAATATTTTATTAATTAATTCATCTATTTTATTCCTCTAATTAAATAAATATCTAATATTTAATTATTTAATTAAATATCTACTATTTAATTATCTCCTCCAAACAATTAAATATCCAATATTTAATAGTTATTCTCCTATCCTATAGTCTCAAATATTAAATAATTCCTAGATTATTTAATCCCTTATCGAACTCATTCTTCCATCTCCACTTCATCTTCTCTTTGCCAACTCATCAAACATGTGGCTAAGGAAATTAATATTTCTTAATATTAATTCGTCATTTATCCTCAACTTCCAAAATTAATGAAAATTGTGTACGTACACATATCTCATAACCATTTCCTATATTCTCTCCAACACCCCCTACATCTTAGGAAGGACTTGATTCCACTAGTCCTCTCATGCCTAAATTTCCTCCAACCATCCCTAGATTCCCTCAGTCAGCAACTCAGTCAAGGTGAGATGAGTGACACTTGTCTTCTCCTTTCCCCTTTCTCTCAACCTTCACCTTTGCTCATAGCCATCCAAATCTATAGATCTAATCATGACCATTGATCTAAGCCACATCATCTTATCCTCTCAAAGTCCATAAAATCAAGAGATTTAGTTAAGAGATTTAATCTTCAAGTTAGACTTCAAGAGACTGCAAGTGCATTTTGCAAGCTAATCTTATGCATTCGTGAGTTTTTGAAGCAAATAGCAATATAGAAAATATCATACAACATTTTAGCATAATCATGTAGTATTTGCATATCATAGTGTCAATTAACTACAAGTTATTAGTCCATTCTTCATATGCCATCTTGGAAGCGAACAATGCATTGTCTGAGAGCACACCATCTGCAACCAGGAACAATGGAGTTAGGACACAATGAGACATAAGCCATGAAGGTAAAATAATGTTTTATTTTAGTATGTATTTCATGTAGTTTCATTGGTGGATTTTGAATTTCTTGTATGCAATTCCATTATATTTTGTGAAACTAACTTATTACATGTAACATTCTGAGGATGAAATTCAAGCTCACACATTTTGGTGCCCACCGTGGGGCTAGACCTCGCATATACATTTAAAAATCTCACAAAAAGTTAAATTAACGCATTTGTAATGCAGATTCATGCATGTGTGAATTCTGATAGTGCTTTTGTTCAATAGGTTAGCACATTTGCATCATAGGTTAGAGCATATGTCATGCAGGTTAGCGCTTTTGTCTAAAAAAATGTGCATTTGAATCATTGGTTAGCGCATATGTCATATAGGTTAGTGCTTTTGTCTTAAATTCTACGCATTCGTATCACAGGTTCACGCATTTGCATCATAGGTTAGCACATATGTCAAAGAAATTGTTCTTTTGTATCCACAGAGTAGCACTTTTACAGTCTAAGTTAGCGCTTTTGATCTGCAGTTTAGTGCTTTTGAATAGAAAGATAGCACATATGTTAGGTTAGTGCTTCTGTTTATAAAACTGACAAAATTTTCTTGCAGGTCCGAATGTCCAAGAAATCATATTTTTAGATTACTAACATGCATGTGCAGGATGGCATTTAAGGCAAATTTTATGCATTTTATCATCTAGCTAATTAAAAGTCTTCATTTGGGAAGTAATATATCATATCTTGTTCACCTAGTTTAACTAAGAGGATGAATTGACAGCATGCAACTTGCATTTTTGGTATTTTCTCTAAAATAGTTGCACATAGACTTTTAAAAGGGCTAAAATGAACACCATGCTTGTTGGAGCAACATCTCCAAATAGGACTTAGCCAATAATTGCTTTGAAAAGGTTAAAAAGAATACTTGTATTCCGTGTCTTGAAGTGGTAGGTATATGCTCTCCCCTTAATTGGGTGACCAAAAAGCCAAACCCACTCTTTTATGCTTTCTTTACTTTTAAGCAATTAAATCCTTTAGAGGGCCTGCCTTCCCGAGCTGCCTTGAGGGGGCCAGTGAGAGGGGAATGACCTAAAGTGGAAACGGGCTAATACCAAGTCCTTCCAATCCACTATAAATAAATCATGTTTGTGACGAAAGTCCCAAACAACATGTGCTGATAAGTTCATACCAACACTATGTTTCCCCATAAACCCTATGGAGCATAACCTCTATAGGCTGGGAACCTTTTGTATTTACAAACTGAAAGTGTCGCATGTATGGCCACATGACTGGAAGCCTTTACTAAAAACCACTTGTACTAGTTGCCAAAATCCTTCTAGTTGTTGGCGCAGGAGGTTGGACCTCTGAAGTGGCTCACATATATACGGTTCCTAGTAGAGATATAAAGTTTGCCATGGGGATATCTCATGGAAACTGGTGCTTGGCTGCCTCGAAGAAGTGAGTGTCGAGGGTGGAGCCAGTGGGGTCAAGCATCTAAATATCCGCTTTGAATAGCATAGCCTCGGGGGAAACTCCACATGAGATTCAACAACTATTGTCTCAGCCTACCATAGGGATTGTACTTGCTTGTGCATTTTTGTTTATTAAACACTGTGTCTTCTATGTCTGTAACATATTCCAAATGGTCAAAAATTGAAGAAAATTATCATCTACAAGGGAGCAAAAAATCAACAAATTTCTGAAAAAGTTTGATCAAAAGGGTAATACAAAAGCTTTTCAACACTTGAAACACCAAACCAAAATCAAAGTGTCAAAACATCAATATCAAAATAAATTCTTGAAGTAGGTTTGTCTCTAAACCATCACATACTTTTCAAACTAGCTCAAACAACTAGGCTGCTAATCCAACAAGTTATACTCAAAAGGTTCTATAAACATCAACATTTAACAAGCTATCAATTCAACTATCTTAAGTGCAAAAATCAACATCTTTTTCAAGTTTCTCATCAGGATAATCAAATCCTCTATCATGAAGCTTGATCAAATCTATACTAGGTTCTTAATCTTGGATATATCTTTCCTATTTTGAACCTAGGTTATATCAAAACCAAAATTGCACCAACTTTGGAATCAAACAAACTTGTGAATTGTCAAATGCTTATATGACTTTTAAATATCACCTTAAGAAAAGAAAACCTAGTTATAAAGCTACTCAGAAAAGGATAAGATTCTTGTATATCAATCACAAGATCTTATTGAAACATAGGACATTCTTACACCGTTTTTGTCACTACTTACGTGGTTGCGGTATAGAATTTGACAGTGAAACTCTACAAAGAGGTGCCTTTCAACAAAGAGACGCTTTATCCCAATGAAAAAACAATAGTGGTAAGATCAACAAAGCATATCTTCCTAAACCAATAATAATCTATTGACTTTGTCATTTGGGAATTTCAACAACATTGAAATAATCACATGCCAGTTTGGACTAGAGCCCAACACGAGCAACTTAGAAAACAACAACAAATGGAGGAAGAAGATACTCCTATATTCCACACTTTTGGATTTACCGTTGTTGATGAAGAAGTAGTCAATAGCGCCATTAGAGACCTTGAGCAAGATTTCAAATTTGATAGGCTAATGGAAAAATTGTTGGCAAAAGAAAAAGAAAAACATCTCTTGATGTTGGCAAAATCTGGAGCTAAACTACCACAAGACTTTAACATGGAAAGCTTGAAACAAGATGCAGAGACAAGTAACACCCAAAACATAGATGATCCAAATAACGAGGACATAAAAAAAGAAAGTAACGGAGAAACAAGGAAAGAAAGGGATGATAAAAGAAAAGAGCGTAGTGACAAAAAGACTCATGAAGAAACAAGAAGAAACTATGTAGATAATGCCTTATCAAACCTTACTCAATAAATAAAAACTCTTCAACAACAAAAACAAGACATGCAAGATGGGACAAGCTCCAAGAAATATTCATTAGAAGATATATGCCCATATCCTTTTGATAAAAAATTGAATATGATACCATTTCTGCAACATTGCGAGATTCCTAAATATGACAAATATGATGCACGATATGATCCTCAAGATTGCATTAGGGAGTTTTGTACTGTGAGTATGGAATTTGCTCACGATGAAACTTACCTTATGTGTCTTTTTCCTAGGAGTTTAAATGGACAATCAATGGAGTGGTTTTCAAGATTACCATCTGGAATCAAATCCTTTGAAGAACTTGTGAATAGGTTTATTTCACAAGTTTCCTACAATATAAGGAATGAAATAACGATGCTAGATCTTTGCAATGTTAAACAAAAGAATGGTTAATCCTTTATGATTTTCTTACAATGATTGAAATGCATGTTTAATAGGTATCCCCGAGATGTACCTGATAAAAAAAAAATGGACATATTCATTGATAATCTTATCAGTGAAATGAGTTATCGACTAAGGATGCAATGTCCTCCCTCTTTTGCCAAAATGATTGAGAATGGACTAAATATAGAGAACACAATGGTAAAGAAAGGAGAACTAAAACTTTACAATAATTCATACAACAACAACAACAACAATGACAAACCCAAGTTTTGGTCAAAGAATAGGAATGTCAGCAATGAAGGGAATGATGATGATAGTAATACAAAACAACAACAACCAATTTTCAATCTATCAAGTCAAAACTCAAGCAATAACAATCTAGAAAACAACAAAGCTAAGTCCTTTTTCTCCAATCCTCAAAGAAAATTCACAAACATTGGAGAATCTTTAGAATCAGCTCTAAAAACTTTACTTGCTAATAAATTGATTGTTTTGCCAAAAACAAGAAATTATGAACCACCAGTCAAGCCCAATTGGTGGAATGACAATCATTTTTGCAACTATCATCAGAATAAAGGACACCTAACAAATAATTGTCAGAGATTGAAACACCTTATCCAAGATCTAATCGATAATGGAACCATTACAGTGGATAGCCATAAAATGAACGAATCACACTTGGCCTTCAAAACTCCACTCCCAAATTATGACAAAGGTGAATCGTCCCAATTAAAAGATGACAAAGGACAAACCAAGGTGAATTACACTTATACGCATGATGATGTAGTGAATGTGATTATTGTTAACGAAAATTCATCTTCAGAACCAATCAATGTTATCACGAGAAGTAAAGAAAAGGTTACCTTTCTAGGTGTAGCAAAAGATCCAACACCCAATCCACAACAATACAATTTAGTAGAGCAATTACAACAAATACCCGCTCAAATATCAATTCTGGAACTTCTCAAGATTTCACCTATGCATAAGGACATTATGGAGAAAGCTTTAGTGGAAACAACAATTTCAAAAGATTTGGATATAGATCAGTTCCAAAATATGGTAGGACACCTCATAGCTCCTCATTGCTTATCATTTTCTGAAAATGATGATGCATCCTTGCAACATCCTCACAATGCTCCCTTACATGTTGAAGTCTCCATAAATAAAACTCATGTCAAATGTGTGCTCATAAATGGAGGAGCTGGATTAAACATTTTGGCATTAAGTTTGATAAAAGATTTGGGATATTCAAAGAATGCAGTAGACCCGAAAAAGAAAATAACCATCAAGGCTTATGATGAAGCAAAACGTTCTTCTAAAGGGACTGTTGTGCTACCAATAAAGATAGGACCTGTGGAAAAGGATACATTGTGTCAAGTTTTAGATTTGAACCTCTCCTACAATATTCTTCTGGGAAGACCATGGATTCACAAGATGCAAGTTGTTCCTTCTACATATCATCAATGTGTAAAATTTCCTCATGAAGGAAAAGAAATCACTATAATTGCAGATTCCAGTCAATATTGCAATAATTTTAAGCTAACACAAGATACAAGAGTTCCACAGAACAGAGAATCAGTATATTCTACTAAGGAAATTCAAGAAAAGTTATGGGAAACTTTTGAAGAAAAGCTCAAATTTAATGATGAAGGAATGGGAAAGTATTCTTTGCAAAATTTTCCACTTTCCCCTAAGTCATATGGGAAACCTACAGATATTCAATCAAAGGCATCAGGAAAATCAAAACATATGTTTAAAGGAACCTTTGTTAGTGCTGGAACTCTTGAAGAGGAAAATGAAGACAAAGACATTCTTGGTTGGCTATACAAAGATGAAGATAAAACTATAACAACAGCAACAGAAGTCAATATTCCCATAAAACAATATGGCAAAGGATATGAAATCATGCAAAAGATGGGATATGAAGGAAAAGGACCAATTGGTAAGCAACATCAAGGTATTTCAGAACCTATTTTTCCACACTCACAATCCACAGAAGATAAATCCGGGCTAGGATATCTGAAGTCTACTCAAAAGCAATATAATCATCAATAGCAAAAATGGAGAAAGAAATCAATTTCTAAAGAAGAAAATTGGCAAGAAAAGCTACATCAAGCGGCCGAAATAGTAACCAATAAACAAAAGAAGCAAGAAGAACATGAAAAGAAAGAGGAGGAGATCATCATCCAAGGTGAAGAAAAATCTTGTCAACAAGTTTTGAAAATACAAGCAAAGGCAAAATCTTCACAAGATATTCCAGAAGCAATAAAAATAGAGATGATGGAAACCAGAGAACTCTTTGCACCATACGACATTATTGTATGGTATAGTGGAGTAATCTTGGATCAGGATTCAGAAATAGATTCCAATGAATACGAATGGAGTCCAGATGTCTTATCCACTACATCAAGTAAAGAACATAATGAAGATCAAGTAGCTATCACTAAAGAAGACTTGTCTATAGCAGAACAAAAGATGAAGTTAGAAAGAAGGCAAGAAAAACTCAGAATCTAGAGAAAAGAGGCGTATGCAAAAAGGAAAGGAAATGACAAAGATAGAGAAGCAATGCCACAAGAAGCACAAACACGGATCAGATATGGAAGAACCATGGAAGAGCTAAGGGATAGTCAAGTTGGACTAACTATTAGTCCAGAAGAAGTTGAGTTTGAAAAGAGACAAAATCTATTAAAAGAATCTACTTCATCATGTGCACAAATATTTTAACTTCTAAATGCAAATGAGGTTAATCAAGAAGGAATTTGCAGTATCAAAGATGTGTGCGTAGATATAATCCATTCATTTAAGGGACAAACGTCAGTTGAAAGACCACTTGAGTGTGAACTATATTAATCTTGTTAAGAGTAATTCGGAAATGCTTGAGAAAGACAATTCTCAAAAACATTTAATCTATGACAATACTTATTCTATGCCAAGCTATGATCATTATGTCATGAACATTGAAACACCTAATGATGATAGTGATTATGATTTACCCCTTCTACATCCCAAACTAATTTATTGGGATAATTTAGACAACCCCAAACTAAATGTCTTTTCCAATGATCATGACTTAGCCGTGTACCTTAACATTGTTGAACCCATCCATCCTAAGATATCTTCCATTGCAGAATCAAGTGATGTTTCTCGTAATCAGGAGAATGCCAAACTTTCCAGTCACAAAAGAGAAATAAAGCAAGGAAAGAGACCTATTGTTGAAAACCATTTCATGGAAACATTAGATCAATCAAAAGAGAAAACAAAGGGCGTATTTGATGGTGAAAACCTCCTAAAGGCACCAGAAGATGGAAAGTTTGACATTTTTCCTGCATATTTTCAAGAGAGATCTGTTATCCTAATAGAACCAACAGAAGCAGTAAACATTGATACATCAAAAGATCCTAAAATACTTCATTTTTCTGCCTCATTATTAGAAAGAGAGAGGAAAGTGTACATGGAATTTTTTAAGCAAAGACAAATAAATTTTGCTTGGTCTTATGCAGATATGCCAGGACTTAACCTAGATCTTATCATGCATCATCTTAATGTGGATTTAAAAGAAAAACCTGTTAAGCAGAAACTAAGAAAGATGCATCTGCATATTTCTCTCCTTGTCAAAACTGAGCTCAAGAAACTATTAGAAGTGGATTTCATAAGACCAGTTGCTTATCCAGAATGGTTTTCAAGTATCGTACCAATATCAAAACTAGATAAGAGCATAAGAGTCTACATAGATTTCAATGATCTAAATAAAGCATATCCAAAAGAAGATTTCCCGTTACCAAACATTGATATCATAATGGACTTATCAGTAGGCCATGAGATTTTTTCATTAATGGATGGCTTCTCAGGATATAATCAAATAAGAATCACACCTGAAGATCAAGAGAAGACAGCTTTCACCTGTACATGGGGAACGTACTACTAGAATGTTATACCATTTGGGCTTAAGAATGCAGGAGCGACTTATCAAAGGCCTATGACAACAATTTTTCATGACATGATGCATACATTCATGGAAGATTATGTCGATGAAATACTTGCAAAATCTCACACAAGAAAAGAACATTTTAACATTTTAAGCAAGATTTCTAATAGGCTAGAAAGATATCAATTGAGATTAAATCCAAAGATATGTGCATTTGGAGTAACCTCTAGAAAGCTCCTTGGATACATTATTTCAGCTCATGGCATCAAAGTTGATCCTGGAAAAGTTAAAGCTATCATGGAGATGGAGTCACCCAAGAACATAAATCAATTGCGATCTTTAGAAGGAAGGTTGCAATCAATCAGGAGATTTGTTTCTCAATTGGCCGATAGATGTCTTCCATTTACCCATCTTCTACATAAAAATGTTCCATTCAAATGGGATACAAAATGTGAAGAATCTTTCTTGAAAATAAAATAATATCTTATGAGTCCTCCAGTACTGATATCACCAACCAAGGGGAAACCATTGTTACTTTATGTCTCAACAACAAGTGTATCATTAGGCGCTCTCCTAGATCAACATGATGATGAAGGAAAAGAAATAATAGTTTTTTATATCAGCAGAACGCTTGTTGGCTATGAGTTAAATTATTCCTCAATTGAAAAGATATGTCTAGCAGTTGTATTTGCAACCCAGAAGCTACGACATTATATGTTGATTCATTCTGTAAAACTAATAGCGAAGATAGATCCTCTCAAATATCTATTGAGCAAGTCAATATTGACAGGGAGACTAGCCAAATGGGTTATGATACTGAGTGAATTTGACATAGAATATGTCGACTAGAAAGCTATCAAGGAACAAGTCATCACTGATCAATTGGTTGATGCACCTCTACATAATAACATGCCTTTGCACATCAAATTTCCTAATGCAGATATCTTGACAGTAAGTACAACTTTTGGGAATTATACTTTGATGGTTCTTATACTCAATATGGATCAGGTGCGGGAATCTTTTTCATCACACCTCAAGGACACACAATTCTGAAATCGTATAGACTATGATTTCCATGCACCAATAATACTGTAGAGTATGAAGCATTGGCTATAGGGCTTAAAATGGCCATTAAATGGAATGTCAAAGAACTACATGTCTATGGTGATTCACAACTTGTCATAAATCAAATAAATGATGAATACCAAACAAATGATGATAAGCTTATGCCATACAAACAGCTGATAGAGGAATTTAAAAGACACTTTAAAGAAATCACATTCACCTAGATTCTCAGAAATGAGAATAAAGTAGCAGATGTGATGGCTACAATAGCATCTCTCTTGCAAAATAAAGAGAATCAACAGCGTTACAAATTTCTCATGGAAGATATCTTAACCCCTACCATCCAATCCCAGCATACCTATCAAATTTTCCATATATCAGGAACCAGTGAATCCTTATACGGTCAAACCTACCAATATTTAAAAGATCATATCCTTCCTCTGGAATTATCTCGTAATCAATGAAGAAACTTTATCCATCAGTCCTCTTGCTATACCATTATTGCTCATTTCCTATATAGGCATGGTCTAGATGGTACATTGTTGAGATGTCTTGAAAAAGATGAATCTGAGAGATTTCTTAATGAAATTCATGCAGGTATTTGTGGTACACACTCAAGTGGTTTAACATTGGCTAAGAAACTTATCCGTATGGGTTACTTTTGGCCTACTATGGAAAGAGATTCATTCACCTATGCTAGAAAATGTAAACAATGTCAGATCCATGGAAATCTAATCCATGCACCAACACAAGAGTTATATCCTATGACAGGATCATGGCCATTTTCACAATGGGGCCTTGATTTGGTAGGAAAGATCAATCCTTTATCTTCTAATGGACATAAGTTCATTCTAATTGCTACTGACTATTTTACTAAGTGGATTGAAGCAGTGCCTTAAACAACAGTGACAAGAAAACAAATATCATCATTCATGTTGAATTATATAATCTGTCGCTATGGCGTTCCTATGACAATTATCACTGATAATGGAAGACCATTCAAAAATCAAGATGTGAAAGAACTATGTGAATAGTTTCATATCCAACATAGGTTCTCTACTCCATATTATCCATAGGGAAATGGTCAAGCTGAGGCATCAAACAAAACTATCTTGAAAATCTTGAAGAAAACAGTAAATGAAGTTGGAAAAGACTGGCACATTCAGCTAAATCCTGCTCTTTGGGCACACCAAACTAGTGTCCACACTCCAACAGGGGCAACTCCATATTGTTTGGTCTATGGATCAGAAGCTATATTACCTATAGAAGTAGAGATACCTTCTCTACATGTATCCTTGCACGGTCTTATACTAGAAGAAGAACAACGAGTCTCTCAACTCCAAGAACTAGAATTGATTCAGGAATGTCGCCAAAATGCAACAGAACATTTGAAAGTATACCAACAAAGAATGGCAAGAAGTTATAACCACAGATTCAAGCCGCGTATTTTCCAGATTGGAGATATAGTTCTAAGGGAGAATCCAAGAAATCAGTAAGACCGAGAAAAGAAGGGAAAATTTGAACCAAATTGGCTAGGACCTTTTGTCATAGTAGCAACATATGGATTAAGAGCATACAAGTTATCTACTCCTGAAGGTGATTGGTTTGATGAACCTATCAATTCTATCCATCTCAAGAAATTCTATGCTTGAGATATAAAGTCCCGAAAAAATCAATAAAAAGCATATAAAATCCAAAAAATGCAATAAATTTAGATGGTGAAAACCTGGTAAACAGGCACTATCTAAAAAAGTGAGTTCCTCCATCTATGAGATCGCTTTGCGCACCTATCCACTCCATCCTATCACATCTATCGTTGCTATCTATCGCTAACTTATCCAAAACATCTTTTCGCATCAATTGCTCTGAACCATTTAGCAAGAAATATGCAGCTTACCAACAATTAACCAATCTTTGACATACTTGTCATAGTCACTATCTTAGATTTTATCAGAATCAATCAAATCTACATTTGTATCCCACCATGGTTTGGATCTTGATCAGTTCATATATCCATAATAAATTTTTGTTTCCACTGGGGGCAAAATCCTAATTCCTTTTACTAAGGTGATCTTTTGAATCTTTGAAAAATCCAAAACATTCGAAAAACTTAGAAAAACCAAAAACACCTAGGGTTTTGAAACAGATAACGAGCAACAAAGCAACGAAAATCAAGGCATTTCAGCAACAACTGAATCATGAAAACTCAAAAAAAGAAGAATCAATCAGCACGTAATAAAGGATTATCAAAGATCATTCATTAAGATGATTATATTAGTTAATGACCATTAGAACATGTGAATGACATACAAGGTTTAGTGTTTATATCTTGCTTTTATTGCTAATCATGTACTCTATGCAACTCAAGGATGTCCATGACTAGAGAAGCTATGATGGGGCATGATTATTTTCTTTGATTGTTGTCTATGGTTTATCTCTTACTATGGTATGAGCTTGTCTCAGGATATGATCGGCAAAAGATCAAGGAGGATGTTCCAAGTCATGCATGAAAGGAGATAATCCTTGTCTGTTCTGCAAGCAATATCAGGTCAACTTGATCCATTATATCAAGTTGCTTGTATTAACTTGCTATATCAAAATCCATGTAAGGAATACTCAGGTCATCTTGAATCATTATGTCAAGTTTCTTGTATTTTCTTACAACATTTTAAAAGCTCAATGATGAAATCAAGCACTGTTACGAGATCGCATATGAAGAATGGCAGTACAATTTTTAGTTAGATCATTTCATTAGCTCATTATTCGTCTGCATTATAAGCATTCATTTGTCAATTGCATTATAAGCATATCATTTCATTAAACAAATCAAAGATCATAAATAAAGATTGAGTATACTTGGACAAACAGAAATAATTTGCATTTAATCATTATAGGTGCATTTTAATCATCATCCATTTCATTTAGTTGCATTTTATCATTGCATTAGTTTGCATTTAATTGAGTGCATCTCATTTATCATATAGTGTATCATCATTATTATTTGTATTATCATTTTATATCGATCATTTAGTTGCATCTTTGCACTTAGATTCATAATCATCATAAACATTACATAAAAACTCAAAAATATTTTATATAGATCATTTACATAATCATAAATCAAAAGCAAATTAATCATTCATTTTCATTCCATATAGATCAGTACATTTGCATCATTTAAGATAGAAATCATTTTCATTTGCATCCAAGATCATTGAAAATCAAAACAAAAACATATAATCACTGCATCCATATAATCAAAGCATATAGATCATCAAAGCATAAATCATCATCATCATATAGAGTAACATGCATATAAATCATCATCATCATATAGAGTCCATATATGCATATAGATCATCATAAAAACAATAAAAGTCCAAGTATACAATGATATCAGATAAACAATACAAATGCCTCATCCAATGCAAATCAATTCAAGGCTGTCTTGTACCACTACCACCTGAATCTGTCTGTCTCTGTGGTTGTGGGCAAGAAGATCCTCCAGATGCCTATCTCCCATACTCCCACTCCTCTGAGGAGGTCCCATGACCCCACCACTGCTAGTATCCATTAGCACGATGGTATGATAACTACTGGCTCTCTGGCTCTCTGCAACTGCCTCCTCATATCATCGTCGCCAGTAGGAAGTCCCCTTCCTGGCCCGAAATAGTGCTTTAATATTATCCACCAAGAGAGTACCTGATCCAACCTACTGAATATGATCTAGAAGACCCTGAGTATCCTGCTATCTCCTAACATCTCTATCCTGCTCAGTAATAAGAGTCTATACCTGAGCTTGAAGCTAATCAATCTGTGCTCTCAGACTGTCAATAGTATCCTGCACTGGTACATCATGCTCTGGTATAACCACATCTGGCATATCATGCACTGGTGCAACCTACTCTGGTACAACCTACTATGGTGCATGAATCCCAATCCCCTCACCACCAACCTATCCAACTACTGGAATCTCGGTCCGAGTAACTCTCTGCACCCGTCATCTAATCAGGGGAACATGATCCTCTGGATCCTCATCATCTCCACCATGAGCTACAATAACCCTGAGATCTGGCTGAATCTATCCAAAATCAATTCCTCTCCTACAACCCCCATCTAGTCCAGTCACCCTACCTCCTGTCAATGGCAACCCTCTTGGTGATCTCATACCAGTCTTGCCATACTCTCTCCCAATCCGTCCAACATCTCTCCCACCCATAGGACATGGTCTCTCAATCCTGCCAGCTGGTCCAAATGGTCCTCCACAGACTCTCAATCGACCTCCCCTTCATCTAGGTCTCCTACCACCACCTCCATCCCCACCATCATCTCCACCTCCCCCGGCCTCATGAGAAGCTCTAAGCTCTCATCTCCATCTGCGTCTCCTAGAAACTGGATCATCTAAATCATCATCATCATCTCCTGAGCTAGGAGGAGGATCTGCTGGATCAATAATGCGAGGAAATGGATGAGCTAGTATATACTGAGCATACTCTGCAGTAACCCCAAGATCAAGCATGTGTAATATAATATCATAAGCCACTCTCGGAGTAGCAACAAACTCTGCACGAGTAATCTCAAATGACAAGGAGGGTCTGCAATCTCGTCTATCTCTATACCGTCGAGCATATATCATCACACTAGTAGGCATAGGTTGGATGATACCAAACTATCTCAAAATCTGACCAACCAAATGTCTCTCAACAATAAATGGTGTTGGACCAATGAGATATCTACTCTGCATAATACATGGTAATGTTTGTGCGTCACCCATCCATGGTTCACAATCAAGATATGGTCTCCAAGTGATGTTGTCCAATGAATCAAGCACCCAATGCCAATACTCCATCTTACCCAACTTATGCTGAGTAAGGATACCTACATAGAAATATACATATGGCTACCTCTCTCCACAAACTCTATGATGGATAGGCCGAGTAACAGCAATGTGCTCCTAGCACCAGATCTACAATAAAGTGCATCCAGTAGATAAACTCGCACTCTCATCATACACTACATGGTGAAGATCATGATATAAATGTGCCAGCATACAAATACCCCAAGCATATCGAGTACGATGTTGAACCATACTAAGGAGAATCTCACCCCATCCAACGAAAAAACCTCGTGATCTCCTATCAGGACACATAAATCCTCCAATCAAACCAACAAGAATAACAGGAAGAGCCTTGTAATACATCACCATATCAACCCATCGGATCTCTCCTCTACCAATGCTCTCATCAGCAAACATAACTCTGCAAGCCTTTGTCCCAAACCGGTCCTGATAATCATACTGCACAAGCTTGCCAGTCACTGGGATATGTAGAATCCTGTAGACATCCTCCAAAGTCACACTAATCTCACCCGCCGGCAGATGGAAAGTGTTATGCTCGTTGTGCCATCTCTCAGCCAATGTTGTCAACAAACCTCTGTTATGCGTAATCTCAAGCATATATAATAAATGGTTAAACCACAAGCATCTATGTGTCTAATCTTAGCCTGGGTCAACTCCAGAACTAAATGACGCACTGCGGGTAATTTCTCCCGACACTGGAGAACATCAAGTTTCTCCTATTTTGTCAAGAGCAATCAATCAAATCAAACTGAATCATCAGATCTATCTATCAAATCAAACTGAATCATCGAATATAACTATCAAATCAAATTGAATCATCAAATCAATTGAAGCAACTTACGCTGTCAAAATATTTTAAAACCTATCAATCAAGGTTTTTTATCAAACACTAAGTTTACTCAAAAACTCTACTAGGCTTTTACATCAGAAACTAAATCGGTTTCTTAGAGCTACTCAATCGATCAAATCAAGCTCATCAAAGCTATCAATCAATCAAGTTCATCAAAGCTATCAATCAGTCAAGCTAATCAAAACTATCTATCAATCAAGCTAATCAATCATATCAATCAATCCAGCAATCAAAGCTTTTTATCAATCATGCAATTGTTAAATCAAGACTCTATTTCATCATCAATGTGTGTTAAACATGTTAAATCTACTTATCAAAGTGATTTTTAGCTTTTGCACTTATCAAAAATATCAATTTAAGCAAAAGAGCTATCCTATTGAGCATTTGCGCCAAACTACAACAAATGCGCTAAAACTATAGGCATAAACGTTAATCCATGCATAAGCACTACCTTTCTGGGCATATGCGCTAACAAACAACACATTTGCACTACCCTATGCATATGCGCTAACATCTTGAATATAAGCGCTAACATACCAAGCATATGCGCTAAACCTAGTTGCATATGCACTAAAACAAACTGCAAAAGCGCTAAAATAATGCCAAAAAAATTGAAAAATTTTTAAAAATCCAAAAAAGTGCCTAAAAACATGAAAATTTGAACGAATACTTGAAAACAAAGCTCGGGATAAGCTACATACCGGATACCCATACTCGACAGGCTGCTGATATGGCCGAACTCACTCAAAACGATGGTTCTCCACCGGAATCACCATTTCGCCACCTCGGCAAGAATATTTTCAAACAAAAAGCTGACAAGGATAACAATGAAGTTAAAATTAGCCTTGGTTAATTTTATATTTACTATTTTGAAGAGTAATTAATTTCAATGGGGCAATTTAATTTGTTTTTTCCAAATGAATTTAATTGACTAAATTTTTATTATCATGAAATTAATCATTCAAAGCAGAATTTTTGACAATTTCACGATCAATCTCCTGAGGGGGCACACAATTAGGATTTTCAATCTCTATCAGGCGCATTATCAAGACTTGATTTAATCTTTGAAACAATGTTGTTTTCACATTATTTCAAAGAGGGGCAAAATGTATACACCTAAAAATTGGCTATGAGCAATTTTATATTTATTTAATAATTATTCTTCTATTAAATAGTTAATTTGAAAAGATTAATTTATTTAATTCATTTTCATGTCTTTCTATTAATTAATTCATCTATTTTATTCCTCTAATTAATTAAATATCTAATATTTAATTATTCTTTTAACCAAGTTAATTAAATATCTAATATTTAATTATCTCCTCCAAACAATTAAATATCCAATATTTAATAGTTATTCTCCTATCCTATAGTCTCAAATATTAAATAATTCTTAAATTATTTAATCCCTTATCCAACTCATTCTTCCATCTCCACTTCATCTTCTCTTTGCCAACTCATCAAACATGTGGCTAAGGAAATTAATATTTCTTAATATTAATTCATCATTTATCCTCAACTTATTACAGGTAACATTCTGAGGATGAAATTCAAGCTCACACAGTAGGAATTCTAGGAAAATCAAAACAACAATCACACTTATGGTGACAACATCACCTCGAAAGCGTGCATAGATCATTTTAACTACAAATGGGCCAAAAAATTGTAGGGTTGCCCCATTTTTTACAAATTGGGGATAACACGTTGTTACTCTTGTTCTTCTTCTTGTTTCTCTTCTTCATCATGTTTTCCATTTCTTCTACCTACAGGTTTTTCAAAATGGGCATCTTCATGTTGGGGCTCTCTTGACACATCTTCTTGTACTTGTTCATTTATCACACTTTGCTCCTCATGTGTCAAAGTTTGGTTAATTTGTTATTATTTGTTAGAAAGAGTAATATCCTAACTTCATCCTTCCACTTCACCCAAGTCCTTCCCTAACATGGAAAGAAAAACATCCTCAATCACCTTATCAAAAATTTTAGCATCAGGAGCAACATTGTGAGATATATGCTACTCTTGGTCAAAAGGAACCTCTATATGCTCATATTTTACTTTTAGTGTTGTTTCATCAATATCAATCCTCTCGTCTTGTTCCCC
This sequence comes from Cryptomeria japonica, assembly GCF_030272615.1. Classification (NCBI taxonomy): domain Eukaryota; kingdom Viridiplantae; phylum Streptophyta; class Pinopsida; order Cupressales; family Cupressaceae; genus Cryptomeria; species Cryptomeria japonica. The sequence continues at coordinate 402,523,142 of NC_081408.1, forward strand.
TTCATGGGTCTATTATTGCGGCTTTTCCTCCTTATTGGGCTTAGCCTCTATATTTGTCTTTATTCAAAAAGTATCTTGAGGTGGCTTCTGAGATGAAGGTTCTGTAGATGAAGATCGTAAGGGACCTTCTCCGTGGAGGGTGAATATTTGTGGGATGTTAGTTTTCTACAAGATAGGGGCCTCTTTCTCCTGTTGTGAGGATTCTACCCTTTTTTATTTCTTCCTTATCAATTATGGGCCAAGATCTTCCTCCTCTTCCTCCTCTACCCAATATCTTATTATATTAATTGGAGGAACTCCTTTGTTCTTCCTCAATCTTTTGAATACCTTAGTACCTTCTGTTGATGCTACCCTTACTTCCACCTTTTATTTAGCCCTCATGGTAGCTGATCTAGTTCATTGATGTATTGAAGGAGTGGGAGAAAGAGGTGTACTTGTTGGCAAGAGACACTACATGTATGTTGAGATATTGTCATTGATGAAAACTCATATCAGATTTGACATCCATAGTTCATGTTTTCATCATTCCGGAAGATTGATTGAAGATTGATCGAGTATTGGTGAGGTCTAATGAGTAGAATAGTGTATCCAACAGAGTGTACAGTGTTTAGGTTGGAGGATTATTTTGGCTGATTATTTTGCTTTGCAGATCTAGCAGATGTATTGTGGATATACAATTTACCTTATTCCAGGTTTGTGGCCTCTAATGATGAGTTTTGGGTAAGTTAGAAGATTCGGTAGATAGTTTTCTAGTAGACCAGTATTCAACAATAGTAACGTGTGAAGATTCATTGTGTGGATCGTGCTGAGTGATTTTGGAAGTTGTTTGTGTGTTCAAGGTTATTAAGTCGTCATATGGGAAGCACGTTTCAATTGCATGTTATGTGGTATTTTTGGGCCGACATGAAATAGATCTTATTTGATGTTGCAGATATATAAGATCAATTGATTTAATAATTTTAGTGATTGATGGTAGTGTGGAAAATGTGTATGAGTGATTGTGCATAGTTTCACGTGTGCGGTTGAAATATTTGTGCTCGAGTATAATGTAGAATATCAGATAAGAGGAAAGTAGTAGAGTAGAGAAAGATTATGTATTTTGTGCTTAGCAGGAACTATACTTAGGCATTTGTTCATGCTATTAAATAGTTCAAACCTTATTGTAATCATTTTGTAAGGCAGTGAGCCTTCTAGGGTTGTAGCCCCTATTGTAATTTGAGCAGTGAGCTCTTGGCAGTGTGCCTGAATGCATGTGCATTCCCCTTATGTAATATTTTTATACTTCTAACAAAGTATATTAATATTGTGGGTTTGAATCCCACCATAGGTTTTTCCCTTAATCGGGTTTCCACATAAAAATCTTGGTGTTATGGTGTTGTTGATCTTTACTTTGTGTTTTCGCACTTTACTTTCCTTCATTTGCATTAAGTGGTTGAAAGATCAGGTTAATAAAACAAAAAATTATAGAACACTGATTCAACCCCCCCCCCCCCCCCTCAATGTTTCTTGATTCCAAAAATTGGTATTAGAGCTAAGTTCCTTAGAAGGAGCCTAACAGCTTGAGGGAGATCCGAGAAGGTATTTTAATGGATTCCAGTGGTCTTAGACAACAATTACTTGTTGCACTTGATGATCTAGATCAATCCAAATCCAAGGTCTAGGAATTGGAAACAAATCTTAAGGATGCTAAAAATTTCATTCAGACATTGAAGGAGCAACTGAGTAAGTCCAAATAAAAGAGAAAAGAGCTTGTTGATCAGCTTTAGTAGAAAGAAAGTCAAAACATTGATGAAGAAACCCTGAAGGAAAAGACTGAAGAATGTGAGAGACTTTCTAGAGATAATGTAGTTCAGAAGAATGAGATGGAAGCCATTGTGATGAAACTGACAAGAGAGATTGAAGAAAGGAAGAAGAATGAGGAAAAATTTGCTCAATTTTTGAAAGATAAATCTGAAGAATGTTGCACTTGAAAATGAGAATGGACAACTAATGAGTGACCTTCAAGATGTTAGAGAACATGAGGAAGATCTTGGAAAGCAGGTCCTACTTCTTAAGTTTGACCATGAAGCTACAAATGAGTACAAGGAGAAGTCCCAGATCAGCTCAGTCAGACTAGATTAAATGCTTGCAAGTCAGAAGAATCCTAATGATGTACAAAGTCTTGGATTTGAGAATGGTGAAAGCTCCAAATCAGCACATCACAAGAACAACTCAAGAAAGCCTCTGATAAGGTAACCTTATTCTCATGAAATCAATGGCAACTATTTTGTTTGCAACAAATTTGGTCATATGGCTAGTCAATGCAAAAATAGGATGAAAAATAATGGTCCATCTTTTATCGATCAATATTTCAAATGCAATAAGTATGGTCATAAGGCAAATGTATATAGAAGTGTGATAAATAAATTTCAAAATAGGAGAAATGTCAGATGTTATGCATGTGGTAGATTTGGACATGTTTCTAATCAATGCAGATCAAGAGGAAATCAAATGAAATTCAGACCTATGCAAGGAAATGTTGTTTGTCATACTTGTAACAAATCTAGTCACATTTCTAACCATTGCAGAAGCAGAAATATGAACAGGAGAGGTCTGAAAGACAAGAACAAGAATGTGAAGACAGATGAGAAGGGCAAAGAAAAAGTTGAAGATATCATATAGTAGATGAAGAATAATTGGGTGAAGAAGAGTGATGATAATGTATGAAATGGGTTCGCACCTGATTCTAGTACTAGAACCTCATCCGGTAACTAAGCTAAGGCATTTGGCCTTAGGGGGAGGTTTGAAATATGGCATTCGACCTTAGGGGGAGGTTTTCATGAAAATATTTCAAACCCCCTATTGGAGATCTATAATTGGTTCCGATAGGATGTAGAGATATGTGTGATGGTTACAAATGAATTTCTGGAAGTTTCTGATCAAACTTGATGATCCGTAGATGATCTTTTGGGAGAACTCTATGAATACAGGGTATCCAGAAGAATTAGGGTTAAGTGCATTTATTATACCTAAAATTTAGGTATGCAGAGGATAAAGAGAAAATTGGCCTTTCATTTCTCACTTTGCATTCGAAACGAGAGATATGAAGAGCGCGGTCAAGAAAAAGTTTCAGAGATTCCGAGCAAAAATAAGATCTTTCAAGTGATCTTGCATTCGATTGGAAGGTATTTATCGATTGACGCTTTTTTAGTTAGAAGCTTAATTTTTAGGATATGGTATCTTCTGGTATTGTGACCCCTTTTCTAGTAGATTTCACTAATAGGGAAAGGCCTAATTTCAAGAAGCATCTGTATAAGTCAATGGAGGATGATCCGAGCGATGCATTTTCATTAGTCCCTTATAGGGTGTTGCATGTGGAGGATATTAGGGCTTACATTCACTATAACATTGAGGAGCTTTGAAGTGCCCAAATAATGAAACTATACACTTAGCACATGATTGACAGGATGGGTAGCTTGAAACATAAATTTAAGTTGATCGAGGAGAAGGGTTTCATGTAGTTCATAAACTTTATGGTGTTTGATGAACCTGAGTGGGTCTGATACATTCTAAGAATAATGCACAATGAGTTCATATGGCTTGACAAACCCCACAAGATTACCAAGAGTGCAATTAAGGTGATAACATGTTTGAGATTAGTCGGTGAGGTGCCTACCTTGAGGAATGTGGAGAACCAGACAGTAACAGAGGCAATCAGTTCTCAATTTAACAAAAAGGGGAATCACAATCAGTAATATTGTTGAGTATGATGTCAGATTTTCATCAATGGTGATGGGATACAAGTTATATCATTCTAGCCAAGATAATTCAGTATTTGGTATGGCTATTTATGTTGCTTATTAGATGTTGAAGGAAGATAAGAAATGTGATCTATGTGAAGTGCTCTAGAGTGAGCTATTGGGCAATTTGAAGAAGATCAAATAGGATAAGAAGCATGTATTCAAATTTGGGACTTTGATCATATGTGTGTACCTCTACTTTATGAATGAAATTTTGAGAGTTGGCAAAGTTCAATAGGCTTATGATAGGTCAGTGGCAGTACAAATAAATGAGACACTTCATGGCCTCAGAGATTCTACAGTCCGAAATAGAATTATTTGCGGATACTTCAAAACTTTACAAAGCATGATGCAGAGCAGGGAGAGAATTTCTAAGAAGATAGTGGAGAAGTATGAAGATACAATCATCTTTATGGTTGAAGTTATGGAAGCAACATCATGGATCATGCCCATGGGTTATGAGGTGGAAGGACACATCGTTGATGTGTATACTTAGCACTCATTAAGCAAACCGGTGGATAAGTCTAGAGAAAGGTTTGGAACTTACAAGCAGAAGAGCTTGGACTTACACTCTAAGTTCAAGAAGCCGAAGATTCAAAAGAAGGTAAGGAAGGAGGTAGAGAAGTTGTTAAAAAACATGGGGATCAACAAAGAGGCAGTCCAGAGAGCCAAAGAGAAAAATAGTTTGAAAGAAGAAGATATGGTGAAACCAAAGAAGGCTAAACCAGAAGCCCTTGCCCCTAGGCCTAAACAATCAAAGAATTCACCACCCTCCTCTTATGGTCAAAAACTTATTGAAGGAAAGAGGAATCAAATGAAGTAGTCAAGTAATTTAAAGAAAAAGTTGCTAATATCTCAAAGGAGAAGTCATCCGATGTTACTAAATCTGGTAAGAAATCAAATTCTGAACTTGATGAGGCTTTAAAGAAATATAAACTTGAAGTTAAGCCTCCCATTTCTTTGAATGAGATTGGTATGAAATTTTTAATGAATCCAATAAGAGAACTCTAGAGGAAGCTACTGTAGAATATCTAAATATATATAGAAAAGCTCTAATTGAATTAATGACAATCATACCCAAGAGCTTGTATGACATTTGGGATGCTAGGAGACTAATGGCAAGTAAGCAAGATGATAATTTTAAGGAATGTGTATTAGTAAATCTCTATTTAGTTATTTCTAAGGAAGAGATAGGCAGATTATTCCAGTTAGCAAAGAATGAATTCAGAAGCAAGCATAGGGTAAACAAGATTATGTTTGGTAAAATTGATGAAGTTGGTAAGGAAACAGAAAAAATTTTGACAAAAAATTTTCCAAATAACTAGTATGAAGTCAATCAAATAAAAGGACAAGGTGACCCTATTCCAGAAGTATCATCAGTCCAGACTGTTAATGTTGAGAATTTGGATACAGGAAAAGCATATGAGGGTAAGGACATGTGTGACAACCCTCTTGTCCTTGAAAAAGAAGGAGATGCAGAGAAGGATACATAATAGGAATAGGTGGAAGTAAAGGTTGAAGTTGAAGCTGAGGCAAGAGACACTAAGAAATCAGTAAATGGGAAGCAGATCCATGTAGAGGATCCAAAATTCATACAAGGCCCCATCAACCTAGCTTCTTTGTCCCTTGTCCAAGAACTCAATTTGGTACCATTTGCTCAAGCAAAGGCTAGTGAAGACTTACTAAAATCTCACACAAAGGATAGTGAGTTGCTTAATATGGCATCCGGTCTTTTGGAGAAACTCATGCCTTCATTTCAGAAGGACTCATCAGACACTCCATCCAGGAAATTGAAAAGATTAATTAATTTTGTAGACTGCCACTTTCAATCCTTTGAGAAATCTACTGAATAGAAGGTCCAGAATGAGTTTAATGCAAGAAGTCTCCAGACATTAAAGAAGATGATTTTTGATGATAGAGTTACTCTGGATACGTGTGTAAAAGGCATACAAGATGCATTATCCAAGGGTGGAAATATTTACAAATCATGCCTAAAATTGTCTCAGTTCACTCGAGATAGTGAGGAAAAGGTTAAAGAGCATGAGGATCAACTTGCACAGATTTCCAAATCATTTGATCCTTGATCGGTCTCTTTGAGAAATCATGAAAACCAAGAGATATCTTTACTCGAGAAAATTAAAAGTTTGAGTCAGGAAAAAGAGAAAATGATTGGCAGAGTCTGTCAACTTCGGAGTCTCATTACTCCCAAGTTAAATATCATGATTAGTGATCTAGAAGACACCCAAAGTGCCATGAAATCCATGGAGCGGAGAGATCTCAAGTTAGCAGAGGCACTTTCATACTTGTTCAGTAGGCTTATAACAGTTTTGGAGAGCCTAAAGAAGGACAGGGATAGCCACCTAAATTCATTGAAGAATTCGTTTGCAGACATTTTCAAATTTATGTAAGTATGAAAGAACTGTACATATGTATATAGCATTTTTGGCTTGAATTTTTTTTTTTTAGATTTCTCCCTTTGTCATTTATGTCAAAGGGGCAGAGTAGAGGAGCAAAAAATGTTGATCTTAGGGGGAGTTGTTGATTTTTGGAATATGGTAGTCATAACTTTTGTTGCAATGTATTGTATTTTTGTTTTGGTCTGACACTTAGTCATTTTTCACTAAGTGTTGCCATCAATGCCAAAGGGGGAGATCGTTGGCAAGAGATATTGCATGTATGTTGAGTGTTGGCATTATGTGAACCAGTATGAGGACATAATGACATTGTATGTTGTCATTGATGTCAATATGATGAAGAGGTGTGAACTGGCATATGTGAGAACCGGTATAACACTGTGAACCGGCATTTGTGCCAAAGTGAAGCGATGTGCTTGTTCATGATGAATCGGCATATGGAAGTATTGTATGACTACCAGTTGGTAGTCTCAACTTTAGGGTTTCCGGTTGATGTGCTTCAAGCCTATGTGGCTCAACCGATGATATTATGTGATGAGTTAGCATTGTAAAGAAGAACAGATCGTGTTGCCATGCAAGCCTGTGTGCGTGAAGGATCTTGCATGAGGGAGATTGTTCCTATCTACCTCAGAAATGTGCGAAGTCTATAAAACGGTGATAACATGTGATGGGCTATCAGCCACCATAAAATCGGTGGAAATGGACGATGGAGAATGTCTTGAGTTTGGATCAAGATCTGTTGTATTTAATGCAGTGTGGTCAACGGTCAGGATTGAACTGTTTGAATTCCTTAACCTAATAGGTTTAGGGTTTAGGGTTTATGCTACCGACCTATCTGTTTTCCTATAAGGTCGATGTTGTGTCTCTTTTTGAGGTTGTTGGCAAAAGTTGTGTGTGTGTATCCAAGAGAAGGGATACGTGATTCTTGCCAGACCAAAAGGAGAGAAGTGATACTTGCAGAGTGTAAGTACAGAAGGTGAAGTGGAGCTTAAGTGGATCTGCACTGGCATTGAGTGTTGTTTCTAGATCATTGTAATACCTATTGATCTCTAACCACCTCAACAGTTGGAAAATCCCTTAACAAAGTAGCCTTAACCGACTTGCTGAAAATCCTTTAATAGGGTAACTCAAAGCTACTGAGTTCGGAATCCTTTAGCTATTGAGTTCTTGAAATCCTCTAACAAGGTAACCTTTGACAGGGTTTAACCCTTAACCGAGTATTGTAGCCATCCCTTAACCGAGTGATCTCTAATAGGATCGGTTCCTAGCAAAACCTTTTGTAATGTCTCTAACCGGACAAGGCTCCTAACAGAGCCGACTTCTAAAGAGTTCAAAAATAGCTTGTGGGTATTCATCCCCACCATGGTTTTTCCCAGTTGGGTTTCCACGTGAAAAATATGCATGTCATGTGTGATTCTTTTATCTTGTGATGCTTTGCTATTGTCTGTCAAGCATATGATGGTTCTGTGTTTTATGCATGTCAATAAAACATGTTGAACTAGCTGTTATTATGATCTAATGATAGATTACCTGTTTATGCATAAGGGTGAAATGGTAGTGTAGTCTCGAGTTGAGTGAAAAGCTAAGTGAGTAACCGGTTAATGATTGTCTCAGACATTCTTAGCTTTACCGGTTGCACTCTGTTTCAAACCAGTGTCACTATTTGCCAGTCATTTGAAGTGTCTGCTGTCAAACTGGTTTTGGACTGTATTTTTGTCTATACTGATTCACCCCCCCTTTGAGTACTGGTTTGGTACTATTCACTCATCATTAAGTTATCAATTGGTATCAGAGTGTTCTCCAGGTCCTCTGTGCTATAAGCTTAACCGCTTGAGGTAAAGATCCCAGTCTAATGATGAAGAGGGAAGGTCAAACGTTTAACAGAGAAAATTTCAGTATATGGAAAGACAAAATGAAGATATTCATCAGAAGCATGGGTGCTCAACACTGGAGATATGTTGAGACTGTCTATGTTGCTCCTATCGATACCCTTACCGATGACCAAAAGAGAGAGATGCAGGAGAATGGGCAAGTCATGGAAGCCCTAATCAGTAGTTTATCTAACATTGAGTTTATTGATGTTCAGGATAAGGTAAATCCCAAAGAGGTATGGGTTACTCTTGAAAATATCTATGGCGGTGATGAGCATGTAAAACAGGCTAAGGAAGAAAGCCTTAGAGGGAAGTTTGAAGATATGGGATAGTTGAAGGTGAGACCATTCAACAGTATGGAATAAGGATCAAAACCATTGTTGGAGATATTAAGAGTGCATGTGGTAAAATAGAAGATGCCACTATGGTAAGCAAAGTCCTGAGATCTCTATTGTCGGTCTATGCAATAAGGGTTGTTGCTATTCAGGAGCTGAGATCAATAGACAAGACTAAGGTATCCTTAGACTCCATCATAGAAAAGTTGACAGCCTATGAGCTAAATAGTTTTGATGGCAGTGTTCAAAAAACTGAATTAGCTTTTTAAGCTTCTGCTATACCATCCAAAAAAGGAAAAGAAGCTAGCACTAGTGGTGAACCAAGACAGAGCAGAGAAATGGATGATGAGGAGATTTTGATGGCATTTGAAGCTCTCCTTGCTAGGAAACTTCCTAAAGGAACCAGCAAGTACAAAGGTAAGCTACCTTTGAAATGCTTTTCTTGCAACTGAATAGGACATATTGTTGTAAACTATCCTAATGGCGACAACAAGGACAAACCAGAAAGGTTCAAGAAATTCAAAGGAGGAAACCAAAGAAACTATTTTGTGATAGTTGATGAAGGTGTCATAGATGAAGAATCAGAGGATGAAGAAAATGAAGATATTGTGTTTGTTGCTGTCAAGGAAGATGTGTCAGACAAGAAGGCTCTTGTCTCCCGGTTTGATAATTCCAATGAGTGGATCATTGACAGTGGTTGTTCTCACCATATGACTCGTGACCGGAGCAAGTTTCTATCCTTGGAGGAGTATGATGGTGGTGTGGTTCACTTTGGCAATGATGCACCATGCATGGTCAAAGGCAGAGGGTCCATCTCTCTGAATGGAAAGAGTAGTGCTGACAATGTGTATCGGGTTGATGGTCTCAGACACAACCTTCTGAGTGTTGCCCAACTGAATGACAGTGGCCTCACTCTGAAATTCAAGAATCGAATTTGCGAAATCAAAGGAAAGAATGGTGAATTGGTGGCCACCGGCATGTAGACCAAAGGTAACCTATTTCATCTGAATACAAATATAAGTACATGTCTTATAGCAAAATTTGATTATACCTGGATATGGCATAGGAGACTCTGTCATGTAAACTTTGATAACATTGTGAAAGCTAGTAAGATCAAGGCAGTTAGAGGGTTGTCAGTGCTAAGTGAACTGGATAATACATACCTTGTGTAGAGAGTGTCAATTGGGGAAAATGTCTTCATCAACCTTTAAAGGTAAATCTTTCACTGCTGACAACTTGCTTGATCTTGTGCATACTGATTTGTGTGGTCCTATAAAAACTAGAAGTGTGCAGGGTGATGGGTACTTCATGATTCTCACTGATGACTACTCAAGAATGATGTGGGTCACATTCTTGAAAGACAAGTCTGAAGCCTTTGTAAAGTTCAAAGCTTTCAGAGCTTTAGTGGAGAAGGAAAGCGGTAAAAGGATCAAGTGCCTAAGAACTAATCAAGGAGGGGAATTCACTTCCGATGAATTCAACAAGTACTATGAAGAACATGGCATCAAGAGGCAATTGTCTGCCCCCCAGACTCCACAGCAAAATGGCCTAGCAGAAAGGAATAACCGAACTATGGTTGAAGCAGCTAGAACCATGTTGATTCAAGGAAAGGTAGCTCACACCTTTTGGAGAGAAGCGGTGAGCACTGCAGTCTACACAATGAGTTGGGTACTCATCAAGAAAGGTAAGGATAAAACTCCTTATGAGTAATAGACTGGTAAGACACCTATGGTTAGCTACTTTAGAGTGTTTGGTAGAAAATGTTACATCAAGAGGAGTGAACACCAAAGAAAATTTGATGCAAAATGTGATGAGGGAATATTCCTTGGATATTCCACCAAGAGCAAAGCTCTCAAGTGTTTCAAAAATAGGACTCAGAGAATTATGGAAAGCATCAATGTAAGAGTTGATGAAACTTCTAAGAAAATTGAGGAAACTGGTAGTGAACAAGCGGTAAACGAATCGGTTGCAACCTTCTAGGAACTGGATGTCAGTCAACCGAGTACCAGTAATAGTGTATTTACACCAGCAAATGTAGATGCTAATACTGATGGAGATGAGGATGAAGAAGAAAAGTAAGAGGAATCCATCAAGACCATTCCTTGGTATGTCAAGCTGAATCATGATCCTAATCAGATCATAGGAGATAAGGATGCAGGAATCCTTACAAGAAGAAAGGTCAGAGAAAACTCATGTATGATCTCTTAATTTGAGCCTAAATCATTTAAAGAGGCACATAAAGATGAAGACTGGATCAAGGCAATGGAAGAGGAACTTGACCAGATAGAGAAAAATGGTACATGGTCTTTGGTACCCAGACCGAAGCATAAAAATGTCATTGGTACCAAATAGGTCTTCAGAAATAAGCTGAATGAGGATGGCACACTGATTAGAAACAAAGCCTGATTGGTATGCAAAGGATATGCTCAAGAAGAAGAAGAAGACTATGGAGAAACCTTTGCTCTTGTAGCCAGATTGGAAGGAGTTCGTATGCTTCTTACATATGCAGCTTTTAAAGGCTTCAAAGTATATCAAATGGATGTAAAATTTGCATTCCTAAATGGTGGACTTGAAGAGGAGGTGTATATAGAGCAACCAAATGGGTTTTCCCTATCTGAAGATAGTGACATGGTATGTACGCCACATAAAGCCTTATATGGGCTAAAGTAGGCACCTAGAGCATGGTATGAATGCCTGCATTCCCATCTTATGAAGATTGGATTTGAGAGAACAAGTGAAGATAGCAATATCTACTTGAAGTCTAAAGGAGATCAAATCCTGATCTGTGAGGTATTTGTTGATGACATTATCTTTGGTGGAGATGACAAGATGAGTCATGAATTTGCAGATGAGATGAAGAAAGAGTTTGAGATGTCACTCATAGGGGAGATTAAGTTCTTCATTGGACTACAGATCCAGCAGATGAAGGATGGAATCTTTATCACTCAGTCCAAGTATGTCAAAGAGGTGTTGAAGACCTTTGACATGGAAGATAGCAAACCGGTTGGTACACCGATGGTGACCGGTTGTAAAGTATCCAAAGAGGATGACTCTGTATTGGTTGATGAGAAGGAATACCGATCAATGATTGGTAAGTTGCATTATGTAGTGCATAGCAGACCGGATATTGCACATGCAGTTGGCATTACTGCAAGATTCTAGAAAAGTCCAAGAGAATCCCACTTGGTTGCAGTCAAGAAGATTCTTAGGTATCTGAAAGGAACTATTGACTATGGGTTATGGTATCCATACAATAATGATTTTAACCTGAAAGTGTTAACAGATGTTGATTGGGCTGGTAATGTAGATGAATGGAAGAGCACAACCGGTGGTGCATTCTTCCTTGGTGGTAGACTGGTCTCATGGATGAGTAAAAAGTAGAGTTCTATCTCTCAGTCTATAGCGGAAGCAGAGTATGTTGCAGCTTTCATGAACTGCACTCAGACAATTTGGATGAAGCATGTATTGAATGGCTTCAAAGTTCTTGTATCTGAACCAGTAAGTATATTTTGTGAGAACACTAGTGCAATCAATATCTCCAAGAATCTAGTTTTACATTCTAGAACCAAGCACTTTGAGCTTAAGTATCATTTCTTGAGGGAAAAGGTTCAGAACAAAGAGATTGCATTGGAGCATGTTTCCAGTAAGGAGCAGTTAGCACACATATTCACCAAGCCTCTCCCAAAGACTACATTCATATACTTAAGAGGTGAATTAGGGGTGAGGTGAATTAGGGGTACTACCCCTTCAGGAGGTGAACTAAAAGCATATGCTCCACATCAGTCGGGTATTGCATAGTCAAATTTATTTTGGATTGATGTGTTGAAGGATGATACTCCTCAGGGGGAGCAGCATAATGGAACAGGGTAGCTTGTGCCTCCACTTTGGCATTGTTGTCAAAGGGGGAGAAGATGTGAAGTGAAGAAGATATCTGTAGAAATTGGGGGAGAAAATGTGAAGTGGAAAGATATCTTTGTATATTGCCTTCAATGCCAAAGGGGGAGATTGTTGGCATTATGTGAACCGGCATATGTGAGAACTGGTATAACACTGTGAACCGGCATTTGTGCCAAAGTGAAGCAGTGTGCTTGTTCATGATGAACTGGCATATAGTTATGGGAACCAGCATATGGAAGTATTATATGACTACCAGTTGGTAGTCTCAACTTTAGGGTTTCCGGTTGATGTGCTCCAAGCCTATGTGGCTCAACCGATGATATTGTGTGATGAGTTACCATTGTAAAGAAGAATAGATCATGTTGCCATGCAAGCTTGTGTGCGTGAAGGATCTTGCATGAGGGAGATTGTTCCTATCTACCTCAGGAATGTGTGAAGTCTATAAAATAGAGATAACATGTGATGGGCTATCAGCTGCCATAAAATCAGTGGAAATGGACGATGGAGAATGTCTTGAGTTTGGATCAAGATCTGTTGCATTTAATGCAGTGTGGTCAATGGTCAGGATTGAACCATTTGAATTCCTTAACCTAACAGGTTTAGGGTTTAGGGTTTAGGGTTTATGCTACCGACCTATCTATTTTCCTATAAGATTGATGTTGTGTCTCTTTTTGAGGTTGTTGGCAAAAGTTGTGTGTGTGTATCCAAGAGAAGGGATACGTGATTATTGCCAGACCAAAAGGAGAGAAGTGATACTTGCAGAGTGTAAGCGTAGAAGGTGAAGAGGAGCTTAAGTGGATCTACATTGGCATTGAGTGTTGTTTCTAGATCATTGTAATACCTATTGATCTCTAACCACCTCAACAGTTGGAAAATCCCTTAATAGGGTAGCCTTAACTGGCTTGCTGAAAATCCTTTAATAGGGTAACTCAAAGCTACTGAGTTTGGAATCCTTTAGCTATTGAGTTCTTGAAATCCTCTAACAAGGTAACCTTTAACAGGGTTTAACCCTTAACCGGGTATTGTAGCCATCCCTTAACTGGGTGATCTCTAACAAGATCGGTTCCTAGCAGAACCTTTTGTAATGTCTCTAACCAGACAAGGCTCCTAACAGAGCAGACTTCTAAAGAGTTCAAAAATAGCTTGTGGGTATTCATCCCCACCATGGTTTTTCCCAGTTGGGTTTCAACATGAAAAATATTTGTGTCATGTGTGATGCTTTTATCTTGTGATGCTTTGCTATTGTCTATCAAGCATATGATGGTTCTGTGTTTTATGCCTGTCAATAAAACATGTTGAACTAGCTGTTATTATGATCTGATGATAGATTACATGTTTATGCATAAGGGTGAAATGGTAGTGTAGTCTCGAGTTGAGTGAAAAGCTAAGTGAGTAACCGGTTAATGCTTGTCTCATACATTCTTAGCTTTACCAGTTGTACTCTGTTTCAAACCAATGTCACTATTTGCCAGTCATTTGAAGTGTCTGCTGTCAAACCGGTTTTGGACTGTATTTTTATCTATACTGATTCACCCCCCCTCTCAGTATCAGTTTGGTACTATTCGCTCATCATTAAGTTATCATTGAGATGTTTTCATTGATGGAAACTCATATCATATTTGGCATATATAGTTCATGTTTTCATCATTCTGAAATATTGATTTAGGATTGATTGAGTATTGGTGAGGTCTGGAGAGTAGAATAGTGTATCTGGCAGAGTGTACAGTGTTTAGGTCGGTAGATTATTTTGGTTGAGTATTTTTCTTTGAGGATCTGGGAGATGTATTATGGATATGAAATTTACCTCATTCCAAGTTTGTGGCCTCTGGTGATGATTTTTGGGTAAGTTAGAAGATCCAGTAGATAGTTTTCTGCTAGAATAGTATTCAGCAGCAGTAACGTGTGAAGATTCATTGTGCAGATCGTACGAAGTGATTTTGGTGGTTGTTTGTATGTTCAAGGTTTTTAAGTCGTCATAAGCGTGTAGACATATTTTTTTGGTCCTCTTGGTTTTTCTTGGATTATATTGAGTCGACTTTGGGTAACACATTTCAATTGCATGTTATGTGGTATTTTTACGCCGACATGAAATAGATCTAATTTGATGTTGCGGATATATTAGACTGATTGATTTGATCATTTTAGTGATTGATGGTAGTGTGGAAAATGTGTATGAGTGATTTGTGTAGTTTCACGTGTGTGGTTGAAATATTTGTGCTCTGGTATAATGCAAAATATCAAAATAGAGTAGAGTAGCAGAGCAGAGCAAGATTATGTATTTTGTGATTAACTGGAACTATACTCAGGTATTTGTTGATGCTATTAAATACTTCAAACCTTCTTGTACCTTTTGTAATCATTTTGTAAGGTAGTGAGCCTTCTGGGGTTGTAGCCCCTATTGTAATTTGAGCAGTGAGCTCTAGAAAGTGTGTCTGAATGCATGTGCATTCCCCTTATGTAATATTTTTATACTTCTAACAGAGTATATTAATATTGTGGGTTTTAATTCTACCATGTTTTTTCCCTTAACCGGTTTTCCACATAAAAATCTTGGTGTTATGGTGTCGTTGATCTTTGCTTTATGTTTTTGCACTTTACTTTTCTTCATTTGCATTAAGTGGTTGAAATATCAGGTTAATAAAAGAAATAATTGTAGAACACTGATTCATCCCCCCCTCAGTGTTCCTTGATTCCAATAGTAGTAGAAGGGTCTTTTCTCTTACTATATTGGGGAGGATTTCTTAGAGAAGGTGAAACTTGTTTTTTCTTCTTCTATTTCATTTATTTATGCACCTTCAAGGGAAGTTGCTCCACATAAGTTGTAGCATGTCCTACTAGGTTTCATGAAGGTGAACGCTTCCTTGAGGAAGATGGTCCTAGATCTTTCTTCCCTTTTTCCACAACAATTGGTTCCCCTTTGTGATGGAGTCTCAACTTAATTAACTAGATGCAAGGGATAAGGATTGCCCATCCATTGCTTGGTCCAGTGCAATACATCCTTAGCTCTTACCTCGATATCTTTTATCTCTACTAGGTTGGGATCAACATTATGAATTGAGATATCAAAATTCTTATTTTAATATAGAGGATGTGAAACATTCTCATCATCAACTTCTTTGATCTATTTGGAAACCCATAAATTAGCTACCTCGGTTGTCAAATCCAAGCTCAATCTATAGTAATCCCTAAATCAGACTTCATGATCATCTATACAATTGGCCCAATGATCTTCAATGTGTGGCACATATTTAAAGTAAGAAACCATGACTTTATCGAATCTACCCACAAAATCAAATTTATTATAATTAATTCTCAATGGGTCCAAAGAGAACTAAAGTAACTCTACCTCTAAATTTTTAGCAACTTTCATATCTAAGCACGAATATGCTCCTAAACTGAGTGGAAGTTGAAAACATGACTTATGTTTTCTCTTCACCAATTTGTGGGAATCTTCTATTTATCTACACAACTCCAACACAACTAATCTTTCACAAGGGTACTGGAGTTGCTTGTAGGGTGGTATGCTGAAAAAAATGAACCTTATATAAGTGAAAGTCTTAAATTGAGTGAAGTATCTCCCTGTTGGAACCCTCAGATTTTCAAATTTTAGAGTTCCAGATTCATGCCAAAAAGTAGATTTCTATGTTCAATCATGTGTAACATCTATAATCAAGTAGGTTCGTTCAATTCTAACTTTCAAAGACCAGGTCTGATGCATCCATCAAGAGGTCAGCTCAAGGTATGTATATGTTTCACAAATTCTAGAATCAATCCAAGTATACCTTTTCGAACCATAATTCTTTTTCATCTCAACACTATCAGGTCAAATTAATTATTCCTTTGTATTTCATGTATATCTGAGGACCTACGTTTCAAATTTCGGCTTCACATGAGGTTATTTGATATGTTTTCTAAAGGCAAATCTAAATACAACTTATCTAAATTTACAATATGTAATTCTAAATTCAGATCTTTCCAGTTGGATATTAGTAAATCATTTTGTAGGAGCATTACTAAAGAAAATGGAGTTGTCCAAAAGAGGGAAAGCCTTTATCCCACATTGTTTGTGGGATAGGCTCTTTTAACGTTTAATTCCAAAGCGACTCGCATGATAACTGTCGAAAGACAAATGGCTTTTGGCATAAAGAAGGCTGAACCTAGTGGACCCCATGCATGCAAAAAAGCATCTCGACGCAACCAAAGTTTTCCGACCGACTGGCAAGGATGAAGGCTAAAGATCGAGCAAGTCAGGTAGATGATCCAACGGTGGTCTCTATTTTGCAATGGGAAAGTGCACGAAAGATACCTATCGTAGAACAGCAACAAAGAAGAGACAAAGTCGGTGGTGGGTCCAGTGGTGCTGAAGTGGTGGATGAAGTGGTGCCCAGATGGACTTGCAAACCAATTCAAAAGTAACATGTGGCAGGGCATAGAAATGAAAAGCAGAGATAAAGAGATGGCAGGTCCGAGGGAGATCGACGGTTCTCACTATACCGCAATAGGAAAGTGCATGATGGTTATTCATCGTGGATCAGTGACAAAGCACGTGCAGCAAAGAATAGGGTAAAGAGTGAGAAAATCATGGAAGATCCAACGGATATCGCTATTCTGTGATTGAAAGTTGCACGATCAATATCTATTGTGGATGAGCGACAAAGAGGAAACAAAGTGAAATGGTGGGTCTGCCATTGCTGAGGTGGTAGACCAATGGTGATGAGCTGGTAGTCAGGTGGCACGTCATCAAATTCATAAAGTGACTTATCAAACACACCTTGGTCGTGTTAGATCTCTAAAAGGATTCACCAAAAGCATCAGTTCCATCGACATAAAGCACATCAAAGAAATCATAAGTGGTCCCACCAATAAAATAAAAACTATCGATGAACCTACAGAATCGATAAGACCTATGAATAGCTAGCCGAGGGAGGAAGTTTAGCCGAAAGAATAATACTGATTCACAGATATCATTATAAAGGAAAGTATTTTATTTTATTTTATTTTATATAACAATATTTTTAGGGTAAATTATTATCTTATGTCAATGAATGTTATATTTGCACATTATTTTCTTAAAAGAAAGAAAATACTTTGGTTTTATTGAATTATTTTAAACAAGTACTTATATTAAAATTATTGACTTCCAAACTAAAAGCTAAGGTGGAATATGTTTAATTTTTAAATCAAGGAATTTCCTTAGCTTATCTTGTGTGCAGGAGATAATGAGAAGATGATGGATATTTGCTGAGGAATTTTATCAAGGCGGAGAATAAAAGACACATGATTTAAGTATCATTTAGTTATTTTAAGGATTCTCGTTTGTAATTAATTATTAAACCAAAGGGTGTGTCCTTTGGAATGTAACTGTTTGTGGCTTTCTCTTCTATGAATGAAAGGGTGTGTCCTTTCATATATGTCTTTTGATTGACATACTTATGGGGAGTCATTCTTATATGTAAAAAGGAAGAAGAATCAGGAGAACAACATATTGTTGTAAGGACTGAATGTCATTTTGTATTAGGGAAGTCTATAGGAAGAAGAAGTATCATTTTGCACAATCAATTTGTAATGGAGTATCTGCAAGTGCAGCTTATGTATGCAATTATTTCTTGAAGATTAATATACAAGGTTCGTTGTTTCTTTTTCCAAATATTGTGTACAATTTTGTGTTGATGATTATCTTTGTCCTCTTGATAAATCTATTTATAGATTTTCTATGATGTGAATCACATGTCATTGCATTAAGTGAAAGATTTAGTTCTTATTGTTTGTGTAACACATAGTGAACCTTCATAGTTGATGAGAAATTGTCTTTTGAGTTGATAAGATATTTTGTCCATAAAGTGTCATATATATTCCTTGATAGAGGCACTGGTCTGTTATTGATCTTTTAAGGTTTTGATCTGTATGCATTCAAGGTCCTTGATAGAGAAATGTTCTTCCCAAATCCTATATGAACTGATCTATGTAGATTTGATTTAAGTCCTAAAAGCAATCTCATTTTCAATATACATTCACAATCATTTCTTTTCAAAGCATTTAGTTAAAGCACATAATAAAGCATAATTGCAGAAAAATAATTTTCCAGTTATGTAAACTTGCTAAAAGGTTTAAATCCACTATAAATAACCTCTTTTGTGCTTGAGAGGAAGAGGCACACCCATCTAGGTTCACTGGAGCCTTAAGTGCAGAGGGATCTAGTCCTTGACTGTCCTCGTTCGTTGGCCAAGGCTAATTGGACTACTTGAGGATTTGGCAAGTCTTTTGGTTTTCCAATCTGTAGTTTTGGGAACCAACAGATTGGCGACTCTGTTGGGGAATTTGTCTGTAAAAAAATTAGGGGAATTTGTCTGTAAAAAAATTAATTCCAGAATCTCATTTAAGGTGCTCTACTAGAAGGAAGAACCCATGAGCTTAATAAGTAATCTTTCCTCCATAGGAGGTGGCAACTCTACCTAATAAGAAGTTTCAATACATGAATAATACTTGGTATTTTGAGAAAATAAGAGAAACCCCTAGAAATTTATCAATAAAATTAATGCAGGGGAGAAGGTCTTTGCATAAAGGGCAGGATAATCTTGTTGAGTTGAGTCCTAAGAAAAGATATAAAGAAAAGAAATCAACAACAATTATGGCATCATGGGGTTATAAAAAGTTTCCTAGCAGAGAGGATGGTTCTTCATCCGGTGATAAGTCTGAAAATCTAGAGGAAAATCCATTTTATGCCTTAAATGCAAAGGATAATAATGGTGGTCATGATGAAATCTTGACTGCGGAGGACAAGCAACTGGATGAAATCATACTTAAAATGGCAGTCTTGAATGAAGATGAATCCAAAATGGCAAAAGCTTTTAGGAGACAGCTAGATTGGGTATTGCAAAAACTAGGGATACAAAGGGATACAATTCAATGTTAGGATTAATGATAGTCCCAAAGATACTGAGAGGGGGGGGTGAATCAGTATCTAACCGGTTGACACAATATTTAACTTTATTAAGTATTTTGCATTCCAAAATAGTGTATCGATAAATAAGAATTAATGCAGTAAATAGGAACAGTAAAGACAGCATAGAAAACACACCATAACACAAGATATTTAACGAGGAAACCCGGTGTGGGAAAAACCTCGATGGGATTTGTGACCCACAATATTCACTCACTAGCCAATGAATAAATATTACTTACAATGAGGGGCCTGCACATGCAGGAAGGCCAACTGCCTAGAGCTCACTACTCAATCTACAAAATAGAAGTCTCACTGACTTACAAAATGGATTATGAGAATCCAATACAATGTACTGCTTCAAAGCAGCATCAACTATTCTAGGTTTAGTACCTGTTTAAGCTCATACTATAACCATTAACCTTATACAAAATATGTCCTATGCATTCACATATATCTTCCTTATTATTCACTCATTCCTATCTCATCTCATATATCAAAAATGATTTACAAGATCTCATACATATATGAGTCTATTACAATATGCCATGTCAGCTTTATAAAACAATTAAATACAATAAACAAAAGTTTTTTCCTGTCGGTTGGGGTGTTGGTATGCATTGTTGCCGCTGTCGGTGAAGTGTTTGTCAGTGTCTGTGCCTATTGGTGGTTTGCCAGATGAATGCCACAAGGTTACCAGTAGGTTTCCAATAGGTTGCCAGTAGGTTGCCATCAATGACAACACTATCATTTCTCACTAGAGTGTAGAATGCCAATAATCTCCCCCTTTGGCATTGATGGCAACACTCATGAGAAAAATCCAAAAACTCTTTCCAAAAAGTAAGGTCCAAAAATTTACCAAAAATATGTGCTCCCATTGAGCAGATGATCTCCTCTGGATAGCCATTTTTCTCTATCCACTACTCCTCCTTTGACATCAATGACAAAGGTTGTCAAAAATTGTCAAACGAGTGCAAAATTTCACCTTAAGGTTTGTAACCGGTTGATTACAATCTGAAATATATCAGCCAAAACCAAATTTAAACTCTGCATGAATCTGTTGCTATCATTCATGGTTGCCTCATTTTGTTGGATCATATCGGTGAGATGATTCATATGCTCCTCTGGTTATCTTTCTCCTTGAATTAATGCCTTAGAGATCTCATTTCTCAGAGAGATAAGGTTATCCAGTTTAGGATTAAGTTTATACTTCAGCTCTCTGGCATTTGCTTTGATCCTTGTTTTTTCTTTCCTAAATTTCTCTAACTTTTCCTCAAATCCTGCTATTTCTTGCTCAATAACTGATATAGGTTTGGATGAACCAATGATGTTATCAGCTATATCATCAATTTCTTTTTGTATCCTGCTTATCTCTTTTTCAATGTCCTAGGTCAACAAATGTGGCTTGCACGTTTCTCTGTACAGTTCCTTATACTCCAAAATTGTTGTATTCAGTGCCAGTAAAAGTATGTTAATATGTTCAATGCACTTCTTTATTGTCTCCTCAAAGAATTTTTCCTTTTCTTTTTCCATTTTCTCTTTGAATGTATCCTCATTTACCTTATCAACTGTTATTACATTTCCAACAATAAATTTAGACAATGTGTCTAACTGACCTAAAGAATCCTTTACATTATCTACATTATATTTTGGTGCAATCATCTTAATAATAGGTATTGTATCATCAATTGCCTTGTAGGTCAATGCATTACAATCAGTTATCTTCTTAATTGAGTCCAGAAGTACCTCTGTCACACTAGTAGGTCTGAATTTAGATGTCTGAACAACTACATTTATTATTTCAGTGCTTCTAGTATTAGTAACCAATTTGCTTGTATCAACCTCCAGTGGATTAGTCTGAGTTTGTGTTTCAACCTGTAGTAGTTTGGGTTTCTCAGTGATTACCGGTTTTACTATCTCAATGTGTACCTGTGCCTCTGTCGGTTTCTCTATTGGTTTCTCTGTGTTATCAGTTGTCGATATCTCTATCTTTGTCAGTTTCTTAGTGCCAGCATCTAAATTACCAGTATTCATTCCACTGTCCAAAGGTTTCTCTGTATTCTTTGTTTGCTCTGTATGCATTTCAACCTCAAGATTTTATGTTGGTTGCTCAACAATGTTTCTACTGCCAGCAATATCATCCTGCACCTCTATGTTGTCCTTGTCCACAATAATGTTCACTTCCTGAGTATCAACATTCATGGTGAATAGAATTTTTGATTCAAGGTTAGTGTCATCATGTGTTATGTCCATATTTTCCAATAGTCGGTGTATCATCAGTATGTACCAGTATAGTATCCAAGGGTGGTGGTAAGTTGTCAGTTATTTTGATGTTTGGTATTCCACCAACTTTACCTTTCCCTTTGTTCTTGTCCTTCTGATAAACTTTAAATGTTTTCTTGGGTCGGTTTAATTCTTCCTGTTTTTCCTTTTCTACAAAAAAGATCCCATTTGTCAGTTGTTTCCTCTGCAATTTCATTAACTCTACCAGCCATTAAGCTCACTTGTTGGTGACCACTAGCAAAAATTGATCTGTTAGCTTCATAAATTAATTCATCAATCTCCTCTTTCGAGTTAACTGGATGTACAGCTAGAAGTTTTTTAACCTTAAGTTTATTGTCTAGCTCCATTACTACAATCCTCTTTATATCTAACTATAGCATCCTAAAATTGTGACACTTGCAATTTCGACTGCATTTGGGTCTTCACGATGGCGAGGCAACACGGAACCTGAATGGAGACCCCGAAACTTGTTCATGACATCAAAAACTGCATTTCTCAGCACCCTGGCCTGATCCTCCTTGCACCCTGCTATCCCGGGAGGTGGGACCATAGCGCCCAGTGCCCTAGTCCTTCAGGACTAGGGCGCCTAGCGCCCTGGTCCCCCAGGACCATGGCGCCCAGCACCCTGGTCCCTGGCCCTATTTTGGGCCCGGTCTCTTATGGGGCTTCAGGTCTTTAAGTTTGCAAATTGGAAAATAATGTTTCCTGGTCGGCCTAAGGTCGGGAAAATCAGTCTATCAACCCTAAATTGACAAGTATATAAACTACATTTCCTCTCTCAAAAAGGGAGGAGGAGATAGATGAAAAAAAAGGCGAAAACGATATTCAAACATTCAAGCATTCAAGCATTCAAGCATTCCTTCAAGCAATTGATCATTCTAAGTCTCCATTCAACGCTAAGTGTTGCATTCAAGACAAGGATTCAACCATTGAAGAGGAGATCACATACAACATACAACATACTACATACATTACACCTTCGCATGTAAGAATACAAACATTCTTACAACAAGGTATCAGTACTTGTTTACATTACAAACATTTACATTTACAACATTCTCATTTATTGGTTAATTCCAAAACCGGGGTTTGACCTAAAGGCAAACCCCTCATCCCTAACCCCCCAATCGTCCTCTCTTTTCTATGTGTAGGTTGCAGGTACGCGGCTGTAATTGAAGATCTGGAATCCTTGTGCAGAGACGAACAGATCCACCTTCGTTTCGCGGATTTTTCGGAGGACCGTGTGCACGTCGGGCGCCATCGTCCCGTCAACTTTCGCTCAAATTTGCAGAACAGCACCGTCTCAACATTTTACTGCTAATTCCAGGTCCACAGCTTCATCCTATATTCCTATCTCTGTTTATAAGTGAATCTTTCCTACTTTACATGCATTCCTAGTTCAATCTTTCTATCTACATTCTTTACAAAAGAGGGTATCCTTGATGTCTTAACCCTTGAAACTCATTTAGAATCCAATCTTGCATTGCGTGGGATTGGATCTTGTGGGTTTCAACCCCTCTTTTGAATGTAAAGTCTCCCCTAAGTGAAAACCATTAATCCTAGTGACTCTCCCTTCTCTCTCCTCGGAGTTGGGGAGGGGAGAACGACTAGGGTTCGATTTTTCCGCTTTACATTTTGGTGAACCCGACGTGAACATCCTCATTCTGATTATTCATGGTTAGATCTGAAAATTTTGCTTTCCTAATTATATTTCCATGTTTGATCTTTTGCAAATTTTAGAGGTTGATTGAATAAAAACCCTAAAATTTTCTTTTTAAGTAATTAAACTTGTGAAATGTTTCATTGTTAATGCTTGTTTCAGATCTGTCCTTCTATTGCAAATTGTCAATTCATATTTGTGCCTTAATTTTGAAAATTAAGTGGTTAAATGTCAAAACCCTAATTTTTAAAACCATCTTGATTCAACCTTTGACTGATAATTTCACTGATCAAAACACCTCCAAATCGGCTGTAACTTTGGATTTCGCAATAAAATCACAATATCTTTCATCCCTGAAAATTTGGAAAAAAGTTGTGAGGACCGTGTGCACCCTGAGCGCCCTCGTCCCCGACATTTTTTTTCGAAATTTCGGGAGCTAGATCTTACTGTATTTTTCTGCTAAAATCCAGAATTTTGGCTGATTTTATCAATTTTAACACTTTCAAAATTAAAGTCAAAGTTGGTTTAGTGATTTCTTGGATAAAGGCTTATAATCATTCAAAAATTGTTGAAATTGAAATTTTTATCAAAATTGTGTTTCTTACAGTCCTAAATCTGAAAAGTGTGTTGGTGTTCATTCGAAATTTCAGTGCTTTATTCAAATTTTTGCAGTTTGTGACCTTTGAAATTAAGTGTTTAATTGCGGCAACCTTGATTTCCACTTTCAAATTCGAATTTTGCATGAAATCAAGTCAACTTTTAAATTTCAAAACTTGCATTGCTTTCAGTATTCCCTCTAAAATCATAAAATTCAAAATTTCAGTTTCCCTCTCTTTTTCAAAATTCAAATTTTGCATTTTTCAACAATCTTGGTAGGGTTCAATTTTGAGATTGCAACTTCAATTTGGCCTATCTACAGATCATAAAATCACTCAATTTTTTCAGATTAGCTTTAAAATCATCATAACTTTCATCCCTGAAAATTTTGAAAAAAGTTGCAAGGACCGTGTGCACTCCGTTCGCCACGGTCCCGGACATTTTTTCCAAAATTTTGGGAGATTGTCCTGATTGCATTTAACAGCTTAAATCTAGGAGATTGGCTGATTTTATTGAAATTTGCTACCTCTAAAATTAAAAATCTTCTCTCTCTCTTTAGTGCATGAGTTTTACAACAATAAGCCCTACTTACACTATTCCTGTTAGACGAAGCCTTAGAATTAAGTCTTTCCAAGGTGTAATTACCGAGGAGATGGAACCTAATTTGAATGGCCTTTTTAATGAGGACATGGGTAATTCCTCTAATCCTCTTAATGATGAAGAAGCTCTCCATGAGGTTTCTGTAGAACAACTTTCAAAATTGGATAACCAATTTGATGATTTTCGACAATGGATGTCTCAAGAATACCCTGATAGTGAAGCTCTTTCATTAATTGAGGGTCTAAAACGTATGGTTCAAAGTGATAAGAATGGAATTGATATTTTGCATGGTATTGCACACATTGTGGATTTGAATGTGATGCCTTTGAAAAGTTGTGCCGAAACCTTAGGTTATACACAACCTCCTACTCAAGTCAACCATTCTATTCCTTTGATGACTTATATTGCTAGTATACCTACTTTTACATCAAACATAATGACTACTTCAATACAAGACATTCCTCCTATGATCACTAGTCATGGGGGCAATCCTTCTTCTTCAATCAACCCTCTTCCTTCATTCAATCTGACTTCTTCATTCATTCCTTCAATAAGTGTTCCTATTATATCTCCACAAATGAACATGACACAAGGGGGCAATTCGTTTTCCATTCCTCCTTGTAGTGTTCCTCCTGTCCAATCATCTCCTATGACTAACTATCATAGTGTCCCACCACCTTACTCTCTACCTTCTTTCAATAACATAACACCTCCATCACAATCTAACACGTCTAATATGAACTCTTCGACTGAAGCAACCATTAACAATCTTGCACAAATTGTCTCTTCTTTACAACAACAAATTGCCTCTATGAATCAATCTAAGTTTAGTGTGCCCACATTTGATGTTGCGAGCCCACTTTCTCTTGACATTGTTCGAGCTATTCCCCCTAAACATGTTTAAATTCCACATTTGGAGCTTTATAATGGTAAGGGTGATCCTCTAACACATGTTAAGACATTTCAAACAATATGTATTGATTTTGCTTATGACCAAAGGTTGCTTGCAAAACTGTTCACTAGAACATTAAGAGACAAAGCCCTACAATGGTATTGCTCGTTGCCTTCCTATTCTATTACTTCTTTCGAACAACTTGCAAATGCTTTCATTCAACAATTTCAAAACAATATAAGTCCTAAAGTTACTTTGATTGATTTAATGCATTGCAAACAAGGTGTTAAAGAAAAAGTGACTGATTTCATCGGTAGATATAAGCATTTGTATGCTCAAATTTCTTTTCCAGTGCCTGACAATGATATTCAAAGAATCTTTATTTCTAATTTACAAAAAGATATTAGAGAAAAACTCCTGTTTTCTGAGTTTACTTCTTTCCAACAGTTGTGCGCAACTCTTCACCATTATCAACTGACTATGAGTCAAATGGAACAAGCAAATCCTATGGCTCCGAGTGATAAGGGTGATAGTAGTCAACAACCATTTGGGAAGTTTAAACCGAACAGAGAGTCCATTAAATTCAATGAAAACATCATCAACAACAATGTGAATGCAGCATCAGGTGTGCCTCCTATTTCTAAATTTTTCAAGAAAGAAAGAAAGTTTACTCCTTTGAATGAATCATTGCATAGTATTATGAATAAGTTATTGGAACAAAATGTGCTTACTCTTCCTCCTATAAGGCAAATAGACCCTGCAAAGATTAATTCACCCTATTTTGATAACAAATCTTTTTGTCAATTTCATCGTCATCCTGGGCATGATACTAAAAAATGTTTTGCTTTAAAGGGTAAAATTCAAGATTTGATTGATAATAATACTATCTCTATTTCTGGTGTGAATGATAAAGGCAACACATCTGTAGCTCCTCCTAACCAAAATCTTCAGATTTTTACTGATCCATTACCTTCTCATACCTCTAATGTGATTGATACTACTGATTCCTCTATCTCACCTGATGATCTCGTGTCTATGACTCCGAATGTGATTAACTTTGTGGAGCAGCAGAAAATCCCTAAAGAACCTTCCATCACATTTGATTCCAGTGAAACTATCAGGGTACCTGATGGTCCTTTATATATAGTTGCAAAAGTCAAGAATACACCTTGCCGTGGAGTGCTTATTGATCCTTCTTGTATGGTTAATGTCATTATTAAATAATTTCTTTTTACTTTGCAATTGAATCAAGTAATCTATGATGAAACAAATGTGGTTGTGAAACTATTTGATGCATTTTCTTCTCCTGCAATTGGTTCTATTACATTACCTATTGAGGTTCATAACAAATCCCTTGATGTGGACTTTGCTATTATTCCATCATCCGAACAATTTCGTGTGAAGCTAGGCTATCCTTGTCTATCTTCCATGAAAGCTATTGCTTCTCCTATTCACAAGTGTTTGAAATTTCCCCATAATGGTGAAGTTGTTACTGTTAATCATAGTCTCTTTAAACCAGCTGAAAGAGCTCCTAGCGTTCCTATTGATTACTTTTGACCTAAACAATTTCAATCTCTTCCTCCGCGAAGTGATCATCTTTTCAAATCTTATCAAAAGTGGAAAAAAGATATGATCCTATCTCTAAGTGAACCTAGAACACCCAAACTTGATATTCCTATCGTTCTTGAGAAGGAAGTTCTTCCTTTGAAAGATAACACTAATGTCTTTCCTCAAGAAGATTCCCAACCCATCCCTATAAATGTGACTGTGTCTATACCTAATAAACTTTCTAAAAGTAGACCTATACCTCCTCGTCATGATGGACTTGGTCTCCTTCCTAAACCAAATTTTCCTCCTTTATATGGAGTGGTTCCTCCTCCTTCCTCTTATGGAGAGAAGAGACCTTCCTCTTCTCCTATTGTTCAACCTAAGAGACCACAACCTAAACACCCAAGTGAAAAGGATGAGAACACTCCTCCTCCTCAATCTTCTCAACTTCCTACTAAGACTAGATGAAATCATTCTGCATGTGAACGCCGACGAAATCCTCGTCTTAGAGCTTAGGTAGCTGGTTCTCAAACTTTGCAATCCCCAAAAACACCTTCAACTAATATTATTCCATTTTCTCCTCAGCTGACGATTGAGCCGAAATCTCCTAAACATAAGATGCATGATGGCCTTGATCCTGTGCGAGTTAAAGACCCTATTTTTATAAATCTTGATGATGATATAGATGAAAATGTTACTCCTGTTCATTCTGATAGTGAATATGAATATGTTGATGTTGATGACCATTTATCTAACGCATTTTCTAAAGAACTTATCCTAGCTCCTAGACAAGAACACCGTGGCTTGGGGTATGAACATAGCCCTTGTTTGGATCTTGTGATAGCTCCATCTACTGTGTTGGATGTTCCTCCTCTAGCGTGTTTCCTACCTTCCCAAAATATTGATCAGCAAGATCGGGGGGTAGATGATGTGCTAGACTAGTTCATTAGCATAGCAGACTCTCTCCTCCTCTCTTTTGTTACTTCTTCTATATGTTATTCTCATTCTTCTATTTGTTGTCCTTAGTGTTGTCTACTTGAGGACAATGCAAAGCATTGAGATCTCTTGGTCTCTCTCATGTTGACTCAAAAGACACATGTGTTCCCTTCTTCTAGGTGACCTTCCTTGATTGGAGAATGAAGAACAATTATGCATACATACATATGATATACATGAATTATCATATAGCATGCTGACCCCGAGGAAAGCGAAGTCACCTTGTGCTTTGTGTTTTGTGTCTATTATCCTTGGGCTTATCTCACACTTGGGGGCTAAATCCTTGTGATAACGTGCTCCTTTCCCTTCTCATTCTTATATGTATCACTACCTTAAATCAATCACCCCCGGTGAGGCGTGTGTGATCGCTTTAACGTAGGGGGGCATACATCCCGTTCATATCTTTTCAAGATACTTCAAAATTTCTTGGCAAACTTAGCTTTGCCTTGAAAATTTTTGATATCTTTCTTGCATGACTCATAGTGAGGGAACCTTACTACTGATA
The DNA here is from genome assembly GCF_030272615.1 of Cryptomeria japonica. NCBI lineage: Eukaryota > Viridiplantae > Streptophyta > Pinopsida > Cupressales > Cupressaceae > Cryptomeria > Cryptomeria japonica. The sequence goes on from NC_081408.1 coordinate 402,551,459, forward strand.
GTCATGGTTCTCCCTCATGATCTTCCCTTTTACTTTGTCAACCGAAGTCGTAAGATCCTTAGTCCACTGGGGGCTTGGTGTATCTTGCCTCCTTGATGTGGTGAAAGTTTTTCAATGTTGTTTCCTTGTACTTTACCGGAAGTATGAGCATACGCTTATACTCCTGCTAAAGTGGGGGCTAAATGTAGCGTCCTACAAGTTCAATTGACACTTTCTTGTAAATGTCCAGATGTAGAATAATATTGTTTTCAACACTTTCCTTTTCTGAATCAGTGAATGTGTATACAACTTGCTCACATTTGCCAAGTTACCGTCATTAGTGATTTCATTCAGTAAATTATCCAAAGGTGGTATCACCTGTTTCTGTTTCTTCTTGGGTGTTAACTTCTTTGTCGATTGTCTTACCGCTTGTTGCTTCTTTCTTAGAGTTCTTGTTTTCTTGGGTGGAGGGGAGGGTACCGGTGAAGGTTTTCTCTTCCTATCAACTCTCTTAAATTCAGTAGGTATCTCACTGTCAGATGATGTGCCAACCAATGAGATATGTGCCTCTGGTTGTAATCCTTCCAGTTCACTTTCCTTTATTCCAGTAAGGTTCATAACATTTTCTTTTATTTCCTTTACTTATTTTGATGAACTCCTTATGTACTTTTCTCTTTTATTTCTTTGTTTCATTGTTTGTACATCACTCTCAATTGTTTCTGCACTACCAAAAACTTTTTCTGTTGGTTCTCTAGGTGCTTCTAATAGGGCTTTAGCATAAGTCTCAATAATATTCACATCAGCTTCATACCCCATTTTAGTTACCCATACAGTTCTAGGAGGAACTGCTTCCATCCATATTTCATCTTTCTTAATCACAAAACAGATTTCTTTATCATATTTATCTACTATACTCGGTGGTAGTCTCTCTCTTGTTTTCATTTTGGCTTGGAAAGCTTTGAAATATTCAATTATATTGTTTTCCCTAGCAGTACTCATGTTGGTGAAAGCTTCTTGCAATTGTTTGCCTACCGGTATGTCATATCCAAAATCTTTTTGTCCAATACCAGGAAATTGTTTTGAAAAATACAACATAAGGCATACCAAAAGATTACCAAAATGAAATGTCTGTTTCTTGTCTCCTTTTATCTTTTTCAAATTATCAACTAGTTCATCCTTCAACCATTCACACACATCTATTTTTGCATTGTTATTTACCATATCATAAGCACTTTTAATGCAAAGACTAGAAACTAAATTAAGTCAGTTTGCATGTGTGGTCTTATAGCCTAAAATCATACTTATGAATCTCACATTGATATCCTTGATGTCATTTACTCTCAGAGATCTACTATCAAATGTTGCTCCGATTAAGGTCATGACTGTGTTGTTAGGTACATTCTTTGTCTTGTCTGTTTTGTTGTTGGTTGAGGGTAATCATGTCACCGCCCTAATTGCTTGTTGGGTGAATTTGCAGACTGAATCTAACCAAAGAAATTCTCCATGTGTCGTAATTAGGACAATTCTCACTACCTCCTTTGGAAATTCAAAGATATTCATGATTTCTACAAAATCTAAAGTCTCAATAATCTTGTGCTTGGGTTTGACATTTCCATTTTCATCACAAATTACGGTTTTAAACATCTTTAACACTTCCACAAAACCTAATTCTTCAATATTGCAGTGAATATAAATTCTAGGGTCTTCAGCATAAGCTACACCTTTAGGAATTTTTGAAAATGCACCTATGGAATCATCTTGCTTAGCTATCTTGGGAATAATTTTGAAAATGGGCCTAGGGCATTTTACAATTTCCACAACAGTAGGGTTTGCATTAAATTCGGGAGCAGAAGAGGAAGCCATTTGAAAAATACCTTAAGCTGCCTGATAATGTTTGAGTACTTGAAAGAAATCGCTTCACTTCTTCACCTTGAATGCCTTCACTTAGATTTTTGTGCTCTCTGCTAGTTTGAATGCTTGGTGATTCAAAAATGAAGGAAATCGATGATTTATAATGAAATTTCATTCAACAACCACAATAAATGCTCACTGGTTAAGTGAAAACTTAACACATCTACCGGTAAAGAAGAAATCTATCTTCTCACCATCTACCAAGGGTAATCTACATGATGTTTAACTTGTTGCAATGCCCCCAAAGGGTTACTTCTCAGTTGGATGAAAAATTTCCTGGCGGTGGAGTAATACTCTGTTCTACTAGTGAAGAAATAGTTTCATCAACATTTTGATCTGTCTTTCTAATCCATTCTCTTGAAAATTATTGCCTTACCTCATCAACCTTTTCTTTGCCTTTCAAACTGGGTCCTTTATTGTTTGCTGGTGAAGTCTTGCTTCTACAAAACTTTGCAATATGTCCAATTTTGTTACAAGCATAACAAGTCACTTTATTCTTCTAAATAGCCTTTCCATATCCTATGCCAGTTTGTGTTATGCATTGATTAGATAAGTGCCCAAATCTTCCACAAAAATAACATCTCACATTCATTCTGTAGTTTTCTGAATTATGACCAACTTTGTTGCATTTGGAACATTGAACCGGTGGGTGCATTAATGTTCTGATTGTTTCTAGACCTACGCTGATTTTCTGTATAACCATACTTGTTATAGTTAAAGCATTTCCCATTAAATTTGTAAGTATTAGGTTGTCTTACTAATTTACTATGATCATGAATGTTTGCAATACCGGAACTTTCTCCAATTTCAAATCCAAGTCCATTAGTATCTCCATTAGGTTTCTGACTTTTCAACATATCATCAAGTTCTTCTGAACTTTTCTTGAATTTCTCTTTGTGTTGATTTGCAGTAGCCAACTCATTTTCCAGAATTCCCATTTGTCTCATAAGTTCAGTTTTATCATGTTGCATGTGAATAAGATATGTCTTTAACATATCATTTTCATGACTGAGTCTTAGATTTTCATTACCAGCATCATTGAGTCTCCTAGTCAAGTCATCTTCATTCTTCTTCCTGTCTTCAAAGTCTTTACAAAATCTCATAGTCATATCTTGCATTTCATTCCTCATAGTCATGTTTTCTTGTCTCATTTTGTTCACAAGCTCATTAAGAGTTTCCTTTTCATCATTATCATTTTGTATCTTCTCATGAAGTTCTTTTCTTTTATTTCTAGCAATGGTAAGATTCTCTTGAAGTCCTTGAATGAATTCTTGTGCAATCCTCAGATCATCTTCAAGTTTGATATTCTTCAACTTCTCTGTATCATAGTCTACAAGAGCTCCTTCCAATTGCTTTCTTAAGTTCTCCATCTGTACTAGTGTCAAAATCTTCCTCAAGTTGTTAGGCTTTTGAAAATAGAGGACCAGGCTCTGATACCAATTGTTAGGATTAATGATAGTCCCAAAGATACTAAGAGGGGGGGTGAATCAATATCTAACTGGTTGATAGAATATTTAACCTTATTAAGTATTTTGCATTCCAAAATAGTGTGTTGGTAAATAAGAATTAATGCAGTAAACAGGAACAGTAAAGACATCATAGAAAACACACCATAACACAAGATGTTTAACGAGGAAACCTGATGTGAGAAAAACTTCGGTGGGATTTGTGACCCACAATATTCACTCACTGGCCAATGAATAAATATTACTTACAATGAGGGGCCTGCACATGTAGGAAGGCCAACTTCCTAGAGCTCACTACTCAATCTACAAAATATAAGTCTCACTAACTTACAAAATGGATTATGAGAATCCAATACAATGTACTGCTTCAAATCAGCATCAACTATGCTAGGTTTAGTACCGGTTTAAGATCATACTATAACCATAAACCTTATACAAAATCTATCCTATGCATTCACATATATCTTCCTTATTATTCACTCATTCCTATCTCATCTCCTATATCAAAAATTATTTACAAGATATCATACATATATGAGTCTATTACAATATGTCATGTCGGCTTTACAAAAGATAATTACAATTAAATACAATAAACAAAAGTTTATTCCTGTCGGCTGGGGTGTTGGTATGCATTGTTGTCGCTTCTAGTGAAGTTTCTGTCGGTGTCAGTGCCTATCGGTGGTTTACCAAATGAATGCCACAAGGTTGCCAGTAGGTTGCCAGTAGGTTGCTAGCAATGACAACACCATCATTTCTCACTAGAATGTAGAATGCCAAAATTCAAACCCCTGGGTTAGGAGGGATAGAAAAAAGTGAGGGAGGTAGGCCAGCGATACCTAAATATAGTCCCCCTCATATGTGAAGAATAGAGAAGCCTTTTATAACCTTTGATAACCCATTATTAAATGGAAGTAGAAGATGGAGGGACATGCATAGGGATCAAAGTGAAGAAAGGAATAGAAACAACCAAGATAATGGAGGAAGAAATGGAAATGAGGAAAATGATGGAAACTGGAATAACACAAATAGAGGTAATATTATAAATAATAATAGAGGAAGTAATAGGTATGGCAGCAACCAAAATAATGGAAATAATGATGACAATTATGGAAATAGTAATGGTGGAGGTAGAAACAACAATAATGGCAATGGAGGTAATCATGGAAATAACGGCAATAATAATGGTGGTGGAAACAATGGGAACAATGGTAATTATGGCAGAAATGGTGGATTTAGCAGAGGAAATGTTAACAATCAAAATAACAATTGGGGTGGTAGACGGTCTATGATCACTGAAAGATATAGGCAATTGGATTTCACTGGCATTGTTGGTTATCCAAATCAGATCACTAATGATTTAAGATCAGCAATCCCCAAATTCTCAGGAAATGGAACTGATTCAGCAGAACAACATGTAGTTAATATAAAAATATCATTGAAGAAATTGAGTTTCCTCATGAGGATGTATTCATTAATTTGTTTGTTCAATCTTTCATAGAAGATGCGGGAGAATGGTATAGGAACCTTCCTGATGGATGTATCAGCAGTTGGGATGAGTTTGTAACATTGTTCTTGGAAGAATTTGGAGATCACAATGATCCTTTGCTTGCATCCCATGAATTAACAAGTATAAAGAAAAATCAGAATGAATCAGTTGTTGAGTTTAATAAAAGATTTAATAAAGTATTAAATAGAATACCTAGAGATGTCAAACCTGTTGATTCATTTATGATTAACTTTTATTTGAGTGCTTTTGACAGCAAAACCCACTATGAGATTTTGTCTCATAGACCTGATACTCTACAACAAGCATTCAAGATTGTTGCTACCATTGAGAACAATAGGAAGATTGCTGGGAAAATTGCTAAAAGAGATAATCCAAAGTTATACAATCCTAGGGTTCCCAAGAAAGATGACCTTACTCAGATCATGGGCATGCTTAAGGACATAAAAGGTAAACAAAATCTTAATGAAAAGCCACCATACATAAATAATAAGCAAATGAATTTCAATAGGCCCAGACTCCATGATATTCCTTATAACACCAACTAGAAGGATGGGAAGCCGGTAAAACCAAATCTGAGTAAAGAAACTCCAAATCCACTGAAGAGAGCAAATAACTTTGTGGGAGATTTCTCATTGTGTGAGGTCTACAATTCTCCCCATGTGAAGATCAATGCATGATTACATAGGGCCTAATGGAGGATTGGCATAAAGAAGAGGAATATGAGCCTACAGTTAATGTTTTATTATCAGATCCTATGTGGGGTAGAGATGAGGATTCATCTGAGGAAGAGAAACATTGAAATATGCAAAGGATGAGAAACCATCAGCAGTATAGCATACAGAAGGTTTTTTCTGATGATGATGATGAAGATATCCATGCCTTGAGAAAATTGTTTCAAGAGGAAGAAGTGCCTTCTTTGAGAAACTTGACTGAAGAGGAGAAGAGAGAATTCACAGTGGTTGTTGTTTCCCATGCCAAGAGTAATTACCAGCTAAGAAATAGAACAGTGAATCCTAAACAGGGGAGGCCTGCAGGAATATTCGCAAAAGTCTCAAAACAAAATGTGAACAAGGAAGCAAATGACAAGAAAGGAAAAGAGGCTCCAAGTGAACCAGCAAAGTAGATTGATACCCCAAAGTTGGTCAAGCCTATGGAGAAAAAACAAATTAGTAAGCCTCTTTCAAATTGTGGAACTTTTATGTCTCAAGCATTGTCTCAGGTAAAAATTTATATGCATTTACTTGAAGTGATGAAATTTCCAAATTACAAGAATGAGACTTTGAAAATCATATCAAATGTGGGTGATGCCAATAAAGAAAATATAAAATCAAAAGAAGATCCTCCCGTGGTATATCTAGGCACATCCATTACCAAAAACTTCGCACAAATGGATCCTTTTTATTTAACACTGCTTATAAACAATTAAGATAGTAAGAAGTTGCATGATAGACTTAGGAGTAGCAGTAAATATTATGCCAGAGGATGTCATGAAAGAGTTGGGAATGAAGGTAGAAACCCCTTATGGAAAATGTTATGCAATGGATAATAGGTCAATCACAGTGGTCGGGATCATGAAGGATATTGATTTTAGGTTTCCAGCTTGTCCAGACACTACCTATAAAATAGATGTAATAGTTGTGCAAGTGCCTACGAACTATGGAATGATGCTATCTAGATAGTGGTCAAACTTGGTAGGTGGATATGTGCAATTAGATCTATCATATTCCACCATCCCAGTCAAAGGAGCAGAGGTAAGAATCAACAGAGAACCAAGATCTCCCTACCTCATAGAGAAAGTGGATCTGGATCAAGTAACTTGCTTTTGCCATTCCAATATGGACAACTTTCAGGTACGTATTTCTAAACATTTAGAAATTGAAAAAATTGCAGAGGTTGTTAAACACAATGAAAGTTTAATTTGGAAATTGTATTTTGATGGTGCCTGCAGTAAGGATGGAAATGGAGCAGGAGTTGTGTTTATTTCACCTAATGGAAAATGTTTTAAATACTCTTTCTCATTGGCTTTTGAATGTACTGATAATATTGCTGAATATGAAGCTCTCTTATTAGTACTTAAATTAGCAAACATGCATGGCATTAAGTTACTAACAGTTTATGGTGATTCAGAATTAGTTGTTTCACAAGTTAGAGGCAAATTTGCTGTGAAAAATACAAAATTAAGAAGTTATAGGAATGAGGTTGGGGATTATATTGCTTTTTGATGCTCTTTCCATTAATTGGACTAAAAGGTCCAATAATAATTTGGCGGACTTTATGGCTAACCTGGCAATTAAACATAATGATATCCCTTTTGATGATATTACACAAGTTGAAATTAAAACAAGACCATCTATTCCTGATAATGTTAAGAGTTGGCAAGTGTTTGATGATGATAGGGATCTGCTAAGATTTCTCTTTTGTGAAGATTAGTATGCAGACCAGCAGATTGATTGGAATGGACTTTTAGAAGACAAGGATGGCACAGAAATAGTACTTGGACAGAACGTGTTGCAACTGAAGACAAATAAAATCCCGAAGGGATTGGTAGAGCTGGAAAGAATGTTTGATGATAAGGACATGGCTAGTTTTAGACCTTGTTCAGGAGGGTGTGAAGGTGTTGAAAAAATAAACTTGGGAAGTGAGAGCAATCCAAGAGAAGTGTATATTGGGAAAAGGCTCACACCAAAGATCAGGACAGTATTCATTAGTCTGCTGAGAAAATATAGACATGTCTTTGCTTGGTCATATGATGACCTTAAAGCATTTAGAGAAGACCTTTTTCAGCATGAGGTACCATTAAAACTGGATGCTAAACCTTTCAGGAAAAATCAAAGGCCTATAAACCGTACCTTGGCTCCTAAGATGAAGGAGGAGTTAATGAAAATGAGAAATGCAAGGGTTATTGAGCCTATAAGGCATTCAACATGGGTGTCAAACTTAGTACCAATATGAAAGAAAAATGGTGATATTAGGTTATGTGTAGATTTCAAAAATCTAAATGTTTCATCTTTGAAGGATAACTATGCTTTGCCTAACATGGAAGCTTTGTTGCAAAAGGTTACAGGAAATGAATTGTTGTTTATGATGGATGGATTTTCATGCTATAACCAAGTTAAGGTCAAGGAGTTGGAGAAATACAAGACAACCTTTACTACACCATGGGGCACTTATGTGTATGCAAGGATGCCTTTCGGGTTAAGAAATGCGGGAGATACATTCCAAAGGGATATGGATGTATCCTTTGAAGGGTTAATTGATCATATTTTAGTAGTGTACCAAGATGATACGACTGCTTATTCTAAAAATGTAGAAGATCATTGCAATGACTTAGAAAAAAAAATTATTAGAGCATTAGAATATGGCATATCTTTGAATCCTAAAAAATGTCATTTTGGGGTTACTGAAGGAAAGTTGTTAGGTCATATTGTTTCAAAAGATGGTGTGAGAATCGATCCAGAAAGGATTGTTTCTATTGATAAAATTCAAATCCCAAAAATAGTTAAAGCAATTCAATCTTTTTTCGGTCAAATTAACTTTGTAAGAAGATTTGTTTCAAACTTCTCTGAAATCATAAAGACAATTGCTAAAATGTTGAAAAAGGGTGCTAACATAAAATGGACTAATGAATCTCTTGAAGCTTTTGTAAATATCAAAAGAGCCATCAAGGAAGCCCCTGTATTAAAATAACCTGATTTCTCTAAACCCTTCCAAGTGTTTTCATTTGCTTCATTCCATACCATTGTTGTTGTCATGTTACAAAAGAATGATGAGGGCCATGAACAGCCAATGGCATTTTTTAGAAAAACCTTACAAGCAACTGAATTGAACTATGATTTGAATGAAAAATGGGCTTATTCTCTTGTGAAAGCTATAAAATCTTTCAGAACCTATTTGGCTGGTGCCACTGTCATTGCATGTGTCAAATGTCATTGTTAAAGACATCTTCAGACAATCAGAAACTACTAGAAGGAGATGCGGATGGATAAATCAAATCCAAGGATTCAATATTGATCTACAAATCACAAAGTTGGTAAGGGGTCACGGTTTGGCCAAGTTAATGGCAGAATCCAATTTTGAAGCAGCACAGATAAATCAAGTAGAGTTGGAAGATGCACAAATAAGCATTGAAATGTGTCCTTGGTACACAAATATTGTATATTACTTGAAATACATGAAATGTCTGGATAGTTTAAATGATAGTCAGAAGAGAACGTTAAAGCTTCAAAAATCTAAGTATGTGTTACTTAATGGAGATTTATGTTGGAAAAATAGAGATGATGTTATCTTATTGTGTCTAGATGAGTGTCAAGCATCTATTGTTTTAAAAGATTTACATGAAGCCGTATGTGGAGGTCATTTTCAACCAAAACCGCTTCTCATAAAATTCTAAATGTTGGTAATTATTGGCCCCAAATTTTCAAAGATAGTCATGCTTATATCAAAAAATGTGAAGCATGTCAAAAAAAATTAGGAAAACTAAAGTATAATGGAGCCATTCCTCTCAGACCCATGCATACAGAGGAACCATTCCAGATGTGGGGTATTGACTTCATAGGGGAAGTAGAAAATAAATCTAGTGGTGGGCATAAATGGATTTTGGTGGCTACTGATTATTTTACTAAGTGGGTTGAAGTCATTCCCACAAGACAAGCTACCAGCAAAGTTGTGATAAATTTTCTTTTGGAAAACATTTTGACTAGATTTGGGGTACCCCAGAAGATTGTGGTAGATAATGGGATGTGTTTCAAATCCAATGAGTTCTCTGATTTCAGTAAAAATTATGGTATCACTTTGTCCTATTCATCACCTTACCATCCCCAAGGAAATGGACAAGTAGAATCTAGCAATAAAAACTTGTTGAAGATTATCAAAAGGATATTGGGTGATAATAAAAGAGCTTGGGATTCGAAATTGATATTAGTAGTATGGGTTGATAGAGTGATAGTTAAGAAATCCACAGGATTCGCTCCATATAAGCTTGTATATGGAAAAGAAGCAAGATTACCCATGAGTAATTTTCTCCCAGTTTATAAATTTGTTACAGAAGAGTTTTCAAAAGAAGTGAACTTTATGGGGGATAGATTGATGGCATTGGCTGAGTTGGATGAATGTAGAAAAGAGGCTCAAGAAAGAAACATCCAGAGGCAACAGATGGTTAAGTCTTTACATGATAAAAGGGCTTGTGACAGAACTTTTGAGGAGGGAGAATGGGTACTCAAATGGAATGCCAAAGACCGAGACAAAGGAAAACATGGAAAATTTGATGCACTCTCGTTAGGACCTTATATCATCTTTTAAAAGGGTGGAGAAAACTCATATTACTTGTAGGGTACTAATGGCAAATTTCTGGAATTTCCAGTCCATGCTCAATACCTCAATCATTTCTTCTCTTGATGATCAGGGAGTATTTCTTGTATTATAGTAATATAGTTTTTCTCTTATTTTCTGTTATATGCTTTCAATTTTCATTTTGGTCTTCTTATCCAGAGATAGCTGAGATCTCACTATGCTCACATGGAGCATACGTCCCCAGAAAGAGCCACTATTGGAACCCTAAAATTTTCAAATTTTAGAGTTCCAGATTCATGCCAAAAAGCATATTTCTATGTTCAATCATGTGTAACATCTATAATCAAGTAGGTTCGTTCAATTCTAACTTTCAGAGACTAGGTCTGATGCATCCATCAAGAGGTCATCTTGAGGTATGTATATGTCTACCAAATTCTCGAATCAAGCCAGGTATACCTTTTTGAACCATAATTCTTTTTCATCTCAACACTATCAGGTCAAATTAATTATTCCTTTGTATTTTATGTATATCTAAGGACCTACGTTTCAAATTTTGGATTCATATGAGGTTACTTGATATGTTTTCTAAAAGCAAATCTAAACACAACTTATCTGAATTTACAATATGCAATTCTAAATTCAGATATTTCCAATTGAATATTAGTAAATCATTTTGCAGGAGCATTACTGAAGAAAATGGAGCTGTCCAAAAGAGGGAAAGCCTTTATCCCACATTGTTTGTGGGATAGGCCCTTTTAACATTTAAGTCCAAAGTGACTCGCATGATAACTGTCGAAAGACAAATGGCTTTTGGCGTGAAGAAGGCTGAACCCAGTGGACCCCACGCATGCACACACATCTCAAGGCAACCAAAGTTTTATGATAGACTGGCAAGGATGGAGGCTAAAGATCGAGTAAGTCAGGCAAATCTGATAGTCGGGATGACGATCCAATGGTGGTCGCTATTCCACAATGGGAAAGTGCACGACAGATACCTATCACGGATCAGCGACAAAGAAGAGCCAAGGTCAGTGGTGGATCCAGTAGTGTTGAAGTGGCAGATGAAGTGGTGCCTAGATGGACTCGCAAACCAATTCAAAAGTAACACGTGGTAGGGCATAGAAATGAAAAGCAAAGATAAAGAGCTGGCAGGTCCAAGGGAGATCGACGGTTGTCGCTATACCACGATAAGGAAGTGCACGATGGTTATTCATCGTGGATCAGCGACAAAGCATGTGCAGTAAAGAATGGGGTAAAGAGTGAGAAAATCATGGAAGATCCAACAAATATTGCTATTCCATGATTGAAAGTTGTACGATCAATATCTATTGCGGATCAACGATAAAGAGGAAACAAAGTGAAACGGTGGGTCCAGCGGTGCTGAGGTGGTAGACCGGCGGTGATGAGCTAGTAGTCAGGTGGCATGTCATCAAATTCATAAAGTAACTTATTGAACAAACCTTGGCTGCATTAGATCTCTAAAAGGATTCACCAAAGGCATCAGTTCCATCGACATAAAGCACGTTGAAGAAATCAAAAGTGGTACTGCCAATAAAATAAAAAGTATCGATGAAACTACAGAATCGATAAGACCTATGAAGAGCTCGCCGAGGGAGGAAGTTTGGCTGAAAGAATAAAACTAATTCATAGATATCATTATAAATGGAAGTATTTTCTTTTATTTTATTTAATATAACAATCTTTTTAGGGTAAATTATTATCTTATGTCAATGAATGTTATATTTGTACATTATTTTCTTAAAAGAAAGAAAATTCTTTGGTTTTATTGAATTATTTTAAACAAGTACTTATATTAAAATTATTGACTTCCAAACTAAAAGCTAAGGTGGAATATGTTTAATTTTAAAATCAAGGAATTTGATTGGCTTATCTTGTGTGCAAGAGATAATGAGAAGATGATGGATATTTGCTGAGGAATTTTATCAAGGCGGAGAATAAAAGACACATGATTTAAGTATCATTTAGTATTTTTTAAGGATTCTCATTTGTAATTAATTATTAAACCAAAGGGTGTGTCCTTTGGAATGTAACTGTCTATGGCTTTCTCTTTTGTGAATGAAAGGGTGTGTCCTTTCATATATGTCTTTTGATTGACATACTTATGGGGAGTCATTCTTATATGTAAAAAGAAAGAAGAATCGGGAGAACAACATACTATTGTAAGGACTGAATGTCATTTTGTATTAGGGAAGTCTATAGGAAGAAGAAGTATCATTTTGTGCAAGCAATCTGTAATGGAGTATCTGCAAGTGCAGCTTATGTATCCAATTATTTCCTGAAGATTAATATAAAAGGTTCATTGTTTCTTTTTCCAAATATTGTGTACAATTTTGTGTTGATGATTATCTTTGTCATCTTGATAAATATATTTATAGATTTTCTATGATGTGAATCACATGCCATTGCATTAAGTGAAAGATTGAGTTCTTATTGTTTGTGTAATGCATACTAAACCTTCATAGTTGATGACAAATTGTCTCTTGAGTTGATAAGATATTTTGTCCACAAAGTGTCATATATATTCTTGGATAGAGGCACTAGTCTATTATTGATCTTTTAAGGTTTTGATCTATATGCATTCAAGGTCCTTGATAGAGAAACGTTCTTCCCAAATCCTATATGAACTAATCTATGCAGATTCGATTTAAGTCCTAAAAGCAATCTCATTTTCAATATACATTCACAATCATTTCTTTTCAAAGCATTCAGTTAAAGCACATAATAAAGCATAGTTGCAAAACAATAATTTGTCAGTTGTGTAAACTTGCTAAAAGGTTTAAATCCACTATAAATAACCTCTTTTGTGCTTGAGAGGAAGAGGCACACTCACCTAGGTTTAGTGGAGCCTAAATTGTAGAGGGATCTAGTCCTTGACTGTCCATTCATTGGCCAAGGCTGATTGGACTACTTGAGAATTTGGCGAGTCTTTTGGTTTTCCAATCTGTGGTTTTGGGAACCAACACTCCCAAAATAGAAAATTTCCTTGTTAGCTTCAGGAGACAACCTTTTACTAAAGTCTCCTCCAATTGATCTAATCACTACAAACACAAAGAAATTATTGATAATACAATGATCTTTCTTGCTTCTATCTAGTCACAGTTCAGAGTAATGGTGATATACAGGGGTATTTACAAGAGAACCCTCTCTCCTCAATCCAAGGTAAGTGACCTGAGCTGCAAGTAAGTATACTAAATATGAATTCATGTAGAGTCTATCTTGAATTGTTGTAGCTACTCATCCAAATTTGACTTATCATTCTTCCCTAATCAATATATTTAGTCCTAGCGAGGATTGTCTTGATGAATAACAACATCCAAGGGTGAAATTCCTTTGCATTTGGTAGCCCTACCACTCTACTAAGGAGAGTGGCATAGTCTCAAGCATCTAAGTGAAAGTAAGCTCTACGAAAAGTCTTTATCTACTCAAGTTGACTTGGTTTTCTAGAATTCTTCATTAAGTTATCATTAATGTAGCTCATGAGGTCATTTTCTTCATGATAGTGTTGTTCTCCCTGTGTTACTATGACATGTGCATATGAATCATATTTGCAAATATAAAACACATCTTCAATATTATTAGGGGAGATATTTAGGATCACATTATCAAGTGGACCATAAACCCTTCTTTCATTAGAGTTATACTTATAAGCACAAGCCTTTATTAAATTAGGAGACTGTAAAGCTATTGGGAATCCTCTCACTTGAACCAATCTTGATTGAACCAATCAAGTGACTCAAGTTGTTCTCACATCCATCCTAGTCATCCTCTGTGGGAACTCATTTAGGTCCACATGTCCTAGGTCTTTATCAATAACATCTCAGTCCAAAGAATGTAGCTTGGTCAAAGGAAGGTAGGAGTCAAATTTGTACTTCATCATGACCACCCTTGATTGAGACATCACCAATTCTACAAAAAAATTGATATTAAGAGTCTTAGTACTAAATCTAAATAGAATAAATAATGACTATTCTAATGATGAAAATACCTTATTGAAACCATACCCAAGTTTAAAGTTTTTCAAACATTTGGGGGTCAGGTATAATGACATGGTTGATCCCCACTCTAGAACAAGCCTTCTAAACCTTTTGGGGTCAGAGAAGTCATCACCCACAATCACCAATTGTATCATAATATGGCATGAGAAGAGGCTGGGGATATTTCTATCCTCAATTCCTATTACAAAAATTATTGGGGTCAGGGAACGTGACATCCCTAATCCATTGAAGACCAGCCTTATCGGGGATCAAGGTTGTTCAATCCATGATCCCTGATAATAGGAATCAGGGATTGAACATCCTCGATCCCCGAAAAATATCATGTAGTACAAGAAGAAAAGCCCAAAGAAAAAAAGATAGAAAGGGAAACCTAGCTCAGGGCTTGAACATTCACTGATCCCCGAGCTAGGCATCAATCCAATTCATCGATGCAAACTCTATCTAAGGCAAGGAAAGAAACTAAACCTTAAAAAAAAAAAAAAAAAAATTAGCATTAAAAGAACCAAGGCATGCACCCAATCTCACTAGGGTTGTGGGGAAAACATGAGACAAAATCCCTAACATGATCATGAAGGGACATGAGGAAGGATGGGGTTTCAGGGAAACCCAAACACAAAACAAAAGAAAAAATAGCAAGAGGAAAAAGAAGTGAAACAAAACCAACCTCAAAAACAATCCTCGAATCAACCATCATGATCTTTGTGCTCCCAAACTCACAATGCATGCTCAAACACTACATAGAGGATTGTGAAAGCATGAAGAAACATAGAGGAAGCTCAAGCAAAAATGAACAAAAAAGGGGGAAGATACAACTTATACATTCTTGAAAGGTCTCATTAAATGTAGGTATGAGGTAGGTAGGACCACCAGAGATTGAGGATTGGATATCCCCAATCTTCAATTGGGGAGAGGCGGGGGTCAAGGTTAACAAGATCCTTGATCCTTGCTAATTTGAAGAAAAACTAATATAGATAAAGGCAAGGGTAAGGGATCGAGCTTACCCCTAACCCCAAAAAGGGAAAAGGAAAATGGAAATCTGGATCTTCAATCCCCAAAAGGTCAAAAAGACAAAAGAAAAAAGGGAGAAAATAAGAAAGAAGGAAAAGAGAAAAGATAAAAATGAAGGAAAAGAGAAACGAGAAAAAGAAATAAAAAAGGGGAAGGGGAAAGAAATAAAAGACAAGGATCAAGAAAAAAGGGGGTGTGAGTTGTAGAGGCACAACAAGTAGGCCTTGTCATTGGTCACCATTACTGCATTAGTATGGTTATTACAATGAGAAAAGTTAGAGTACCTTATATATTTGATCATGTGAATCTTAGAACTAGATTATGGTTCATGAGAAGCTCTATTCACTTTCAATGGAGTTTCGGTAATGATGTTGCTCATGATGCCATGTATAACTCAATATCACTTTCAGTGGGAGCTTTTTGTAGCTACGTAATGTGTTCTTGTTAGGATTTACATGATATCAAACTTGTAAATCATTGTATTAATTACTTTTCTGATTTTATTTGTAAATCGCGCATAAGAGATGAAACCATTTTGCCAACAATGATAAAAGGTCTCTTGTAAAGGCTAAGTTACAATTATTGTCTGGACTTTGGGAAAAGGATAAAATAGTTATGCCTCTCATTTTGAATCTTTCATTTAAGGTTGTTGGGACACATGTAATATTTTGTAAGAGTATCTATGATAGTTATGATAGATATCATAAGATTATATGATGACATATATGAAAAAATATTGCTATCTTGGTCCCAGGGTGCCCAGTTTGGTGAGATGCCTTATGACAACTATAAGAGGATTTTTAAGTGGCTATTTTTAGCAACATGAATGATTACAATAAGGTGAGTCATATATAATTTTGCCATGGTATTTTGGAACCCTTTTTTGCCCATGGTAATGTTTTATAGTGGTATTTTGAGCCTCTATAATTCTATATATTGAGGGCTTAAGCTGGAGACATTATGGGAGTTTATTTGTGTACACAGATGCTACTAGATCAAGGGTTGAAAAAGGATAAATTATGAAGTATTTTATGTAATTTATGTTTCATGAAGATAATGCAAGCATTGTCCTCACTTCTTAGTGCATTTTTTTTTCCAAAAGGGTTTCTACACATAAATCTTGTGTTGTGAGATGTTCTTCTTGTGTTGTTGATTATACTTCATTATTGATGCTATATTATGGTGAAATAATGTTCATTTATGTGATGTTTATGTTCATCTAAGATATGTTTATGGAGCATTTAAAGTGATGGTTTTTGGCATAACAAAGAAGATGAATATCCCAATGGTTTTTCATATTAAGATAACTTATTTTTTATATTTCCATGATACAATTACATTTTTCCATCGGGCATAGTCTAAGCTTTGAATCTCATTAATATTTATAATGAGTTAGAGTTTTTCAACAATTTATGGTAATTTTCCCATCAGTTCTATCTTCTTTGTTTCAATATTTTGATTCTAAGTTGTTGTGGTTGTAGTTGTAGTTGTAGACACATAAAATTCATCATCCTAAGCCTGGGTGGATCCACTTCATTTTTTAGACATTATTGCATCTATCATTAATATTATTAGCATCTATCATCTATCATCATTTATTCATTATTAGTATCATCATTAATATTATTTTATCACTTATCCATCATTAATAATATTAATATTCTATCATTTATCATTTATTAATATTATTATCATTTATCATCTATCATCTATATATTTAATATTATTCATCCATTTTCATAAACATATGTGTAAGCATTACTTTAATCATTTATGCTTTTTCCTTTACCCATTTGCATCCACCTCACACATGTGGGATTAAACTCTCAATCCCTATTCTTTTATCCCATATTCATCCCACAATTTGGATTGACCCGAAGAATGCTTATAAAAGCAGAGCCCCTCTCCCATTTTTGCTATCCATGACTCTTGCATTCATCTCTTGCATTTTTTATAATTTGATCTTGCTTTCTTGCATTTATCATTTTCACATTTCTTTGCAATCATCTTTAATCTCCAATAAATCATAGATTCTTGTGTGTTCTTATAAGAGCCATATTATCTACATAAGATCTTGATTTAAGGAGTGCAATGGAGTAGGTTGTGTGACATGAATGTATGTTTCTAGTTTAGATTTTGGTTTGCATGTGTGTTGCTTGCAGGAACTTCATTGTTGATGTTGGAAACAAGTTTGGATCCTTGATTCAAACACCCCATTTCCTCCATCTACAATTGGCAAGCCGAGTGGGACCACCCTTGTCATGGTGCTGATTTTGTTTTCATCTCATAGAGAATAAGTTTTCTTTAAAGTTGCAGGCAAAACAGTTTACATCTAAGGCATTTTGTTATACAGCTCACATGATTGTTATTGTATTTGTAGGGAGAATGGCGGCATAGTTGTATTTGGTTTTATACCAGGTCATTTTAGATTGCATGCATATTCATCAGAGCATTTCTAATGTATTGTTTCTTACAGTCATCAGAATTTCTTGAGTGTGCTTGGAGTTTTGGCATTTCATCTTCCTTTACATTTTCTTGAAGGTTTCTGGCATGATTATTTTTGGCAGCTCCATTTTGTGCACACCTCACACACCCTGCTCCCTTCTCCCATGCCTCACACCCCCACTAGATCTGTAATGCCCCGCCAGGAAACCCCGAAGGGATAAAGCTAAAACACACAAATGGAGTGCAATATTTTTTTATTTTTTTTTAAAAGTTAAACACAACATTAAGATACAACAAGATATCCAAGTTTAAATTACACGGCGGAAGACATCAACTAACACCTAAAGAATTTCCCAACGCGATTACTTAATTCCACATTTAACTTAACTTACGCTAATTAATCCAATAAGCCGATTGTCTTAATAACGAGAAAAATCTTAAACAAGGATAATTTCTTTCAGCAAGACAAAATATAGATCACAAGATAAAGTTCATCCATTAAGGTTTAATCATACCCTTCATCCATACTTTTCATTAAAATTTTAGTCATGCATCCAATTTAATAACACACTTGAATTTCATCATAAACTAACGAGATCTTTCCATGCATACTTAATTTCCTTAACAATAACTAAATACATTCCATTATTCTAATCTACATTATTTCATGATCCAATTTACCACATTTAAAAGATGACTGCATACATGCATTTACAATTAATTTCATCTAATCCACTTACACATTCTATCAAAATGTCATCCATACATACTAACACTAAAACATGAAACATAAGAACAAAAGCAACACATAACACCAAAATGATCTTGGAGTTCACCCCTAGAGGGCTACATCTCCGAGTCTGCTCAACTGCAAGACCCCTCTGATAATTAAATAAGTTAAGGGTACATAAGTTTCATATCATTTACATTCATGCCATCAAGGCGAATCATACCAACAAACAACCGACCACATCGGTCAATAATTACATAAATGATCCCTACAAAGAAACGGATCCAACTGAACATATCAAAAGCTAATACAAGGTCCATTGCCCGACAGTACTCTAACTAGAGACCTGGCCCGCTATGGCCAACCACAAATCACCACTTGACACCCGCATAAAGGACAAGACCAGTTAAAACACCATCACAAGGCAACAACCAAACTAGAAACTGAAGACATAAACAAGTACACCAAATCAACCAAACAACAGGGTCCAAACAAACATATCAAGGCCTTGCTATTACTTTAAACAAAAGCGAATACAGAAATTAAACTTGCATAGGCAATAACCAAAAAAGTACAATCTTCTTTCCTATTGGTTTAAACAATAAAAGTCGATCAAGTTTTCTAAATGATCTAAGTTTTCAAAATACATTAACAGAAAAATCACAATAACGAGGAGAATACAATACCACAATTGCAATAGTCCATTTGTCTATGTCTCAATACAGAGGAAAAATATAAACTAACCATTTATTTTACTAAATGAAAATCTCATTAACTTACCAATTTTCCAAATGATACATTATTAAATTTCCAATAATTCCAATAGCATATCGTATAATATATTCTTGAATAAAATATTATTTAAAAATTATCAATTTAATAAATATATTTCATTTCAACAATTTTCCAAATAAAATAATATTTTATCTTTTTCCCAAAAAGATACTTCCTCAATAAAACAGATACCAAAATTAAATATTAATTATTATATATTTATTTATCCCCAAAAATATAAACAATTAATAATTTAATAATACACAATATTAACGAATTAAGTATTAATTAATATATATATATATATATATTATCATGATTAACATATATTTAAAATATATATTAATTAATAATTAATAATTAACATATAATAATCAAATATATTAATTAATATTTAATAACACAATTAAACATTTTAAAACCCACTTTAAATTTAATATATATTTTTATTATTATTATTATTTATTTATTTATTTTTATTTTTATTTTTTTTTATTATTATTATTTTTTTTTTAAACATGTAAATAATTTCCAAATTCATTAAAACCCTTTTGACAGAATTTACATAGAAATAAAATTCCCAACTCAATAAAATTCATTCACAAAATTTTATTCCAATTACTTTTTCTTTAAACTAGATACACCAATAAATTTAATTCACAATTAAAATTTATTTCTAAAGAAATCAACTAATTTCACAGAGATTTATTTAAAGGACTATCAGAACAAATCAATAAGAGAGAATAATTTTTTTTTAAATAATTTCCCTAATTTTCTCAAAATTAAATTACTCCCATTAACTAGAAAATTAACATCAGGCAAGAATTTTAAGTCAAAACCTGAATTAACCAGAAGAGGGTTTTGGATCTGACAAATAATTTACACACACACCATTCAGAGAAAAATAGAATTATTTTCTTAAAAACCAACAAATCAATGAAGAAATCTGTAGAAGAGCCCTAATCTTTTCAATAAGCTTCCAATAAATTTCTTCACCTAAATTCCTGACCTGTTTCCTGTGTATCTAAAATAAAGACCTATTCCCTATTTAAACTAAAATTCTAGGTTCAATAGCTTTTTCTCAAAAAACCTAAATTTAGAATAAAAGTAATTTTATTTTATTTTCTAATTTTATAACAAAAGATAAGCTAACATGCAATAATTAAAAAACCATTATTCCTTCTGTTCTTTTCTCATGCAAATTAATTAATTTTCTAAATAAAGAATTAAAACAATACTTTAATTCCAATTAATTCTTTTATTCATTTTTTTTTTTAATTTATTCTTTTATTTATTTATTTAAAATTCTAGGAACAATAAATATAATTAATCTAATTTATTTTTCCACTAAAATTAAAATAAAAATATATTTCTAATATCATGCAGCTTGCAACTTAATTTAATTAATTAATTAATTAAATTTATGGAATTATCTCATAGTTGAATTGTTTATGCATTGAGATTATAAATTTAGTTAATTAAAAGAAATGATTTTCTCCCTCATTTAATTTTTAATTAACAAAGCTAATAGTTGCATTTCACAATATTAATGAGGGTAAAATATTTTTAATTAAATTAAATTCTCAAAATCAATCTTACACACTATATAAAATAAATATGAATAAAACTCACTTTTCTAATCAAAATTGATTTTCTTAAATAATTAAAATTAATCTTTCTATTCCAAAAAGCAAAGAGATTAAATTATTTCTATTTCGAATAAATTTAAATCTTTCCTTTTTAAAATGCATAAACTGAATAAATTCATTATATAAAATTAACCATTAAATTAAACTCACTACAAACATAAATAAGGCGATCTTTTTAATTAATGATTAATCACATAAAAGAAAACTATTTATTTTAATTCCTCAATTACTAATGCGTAAATAAACACATTAAATCAAAATAAATACTTAGGGTTAAATACTCTATTTACCACACGCCAAGCATGCAAACCAAGTAAGCCAACCAATTACCCGACCCGCAAACCCAAATGAAAAGAAAACTGACAGAACACAAGTGACGCTCATTTGAGTATGACTTGGGTAAACTGAAGATTTTCCGACCACCTAACCCAAATTCTAAGGATGAAAGAGGTATACTCAACCCTGCGAATCCAGGTGAAGACGAACCTTGCACCTAGGCGGTACTGTACCCGCAATCTCCTGCAACCAAGAGTCAGACAAGCATATATATATATATATATATATATATATATATGTATATTTATTTATTTATTTATTTATTTAATGAAGATGTTAGCTCAAGATTAATAACAAGAATCAGGAGGACAATTTAAACTTACATAAGAATCGATGCAAAAGCACATTAACAGATACGCACAATAATCATAATATCTGACTACAACATTACCTCATGGTAATTCAACCATTCAAGATTGCCACATAAAAAGTCAACTAAGGTCAAACTGGTTTTACAAAGATGACTAGGGTAGGGGTACTACAAGATCTTCCTCCATAGAGTTGGTTAAGAAAATGATGCATGGTTTTATGGATTTTCATTGCTCTCTTTGTTGTTGGTCTTAAGCTATGGATATATTTTTGAGGACTCATTTGAAGAGTTACATGAAATTGTTTGATTTTTGGGCATAATTCACTTTGTTGTGGGAATGGATGGTTTGTTTAATCTACCTTTGGTATGAGAGTTTTACATCTATTGCTACCATATTTCTATTGGACATTGGTTGATGTGTTGTAATTGATATCAATATATTCTTTTGTGTATTCCAGTGTTGTAGTTTGGTTGTATGAGTTGGTTTTGCAGCTGAGTTGATGCAGATTAAAAGGTTTCTAGTATATTGTTTGTAGATGGTTTATTATCATTTGGAGAGGTCTGCATGTTGATGTGATCAAGTTATGAGATCCGGAATTGAGGTTGATATTCAGTTGTCCATGTTATTTGGTGTTCTAATTTATGCTTTGTATTGCTCCAAAATTGCTATATCTTTAGTTCCAGATGTGTGAGATGTATTATGGATGTTGATGTGTCTCCTCAGTTTGAGTGGTTCATGATTTGGAAATCCACAAGCAAATCTTTCAGGTTGACAATCAGTTATGTTGGTGTTCTTGAGCTCTAGTAGAGAGATGGTGATGATTCTAGTAATCCAAGTTGTTGTGGTGCAATTCACGTTGTTTTTTAATGTCTCTAGATCATTTTCTATGCATATTGGTGGTCCGCGTTGATTATTATGCGCGTTATTGAAGATTTTCTTTGTCCGATGATGTTCTTCATGTTATGTGACATTTTTGGTGGTTGTAGCATGTTGTGGATGATCGAGGCATAATTGTTGGAGGTGTTGCATGTTTGCGGTATTGATTTGGGTCTAGACTATGTCTTATCCAACATTGTTTTGGTCTGCATGCATTGTTGTAGCATGTGATGTTATTATTTCATAATTTCTATTGAGGGTTTGGCCGACCTTGAAATATAGGTTGATGAATTCTATAAATAATTGTAATACTCATGTAAGATGTATGTATGCGGTCTTTGAGAGTGTGTGTGATCGAGTTGTATGTGTAAACAAGTGATTTGATCTTTCGGAAGTGTGAAGGAGAGAAGAGAAGTGTTGAAGAGAAAACATTGTGCTTAATTGGAACTTCTCACGCATATGGAAATGCTATTTTAACAGTTCATGTAATCCGGATTGTTGTTTGAATGCTTTTGTAAGTCAGTGAGACTGTTTGTAAGGCAGTGAGACTTCTTGTAAGGTAGTGAGACTTCCTATAAGGCAGTGAGACTTTCTGTAAGGCAGTGAGCTCTAGGTAGTGTGCCTGAATGCATGTGTGTTCCCCATTGTAATATTCCTAACATGGTATTATCTCATTGTGGGTAGGTTCCCACCGTGGTTTTTCCCTTAACCGGGTTTTCCATGTCAAAATATTGGTGTTATGTGTGTTATTGATGTGGTGGTGTTCCATGCTTTGACTGTTAATTATCATATCTGATTTATGGTTTAAGTTGCAATAAGTTTTTGTGCAAACTGATTAATCCCCCCCTCTCAGTTTGTTGCATTGTTGCTAATATTTTCATTTGAATGAATATTAGATGTTGATATCTTTTTAATATGGGAGTGGTGAAGGATATCTTACATTACACAATTCGGTACATGTTAGTGTGGAACAAGCATATGGCTTGATTTGCAAGTTCTCTCTTTGGTATTGTTCTTCTTCCTAGATGTTTTTATTCAAATAGTTGAGGGTGAAGAACTTGGGAGAGCTATGGAGATTGATTGCGAGAGAGGTATTGTAGCTATAAGGACTTGAAAAATTGAGGTGAAATATGATGTAATAGATAAACTAGGCAACCACTAAACCCAATTTTATCACACAATTCTCAATTGCAAAATCAATAAAAGAATGCATAAATAAATCAGAAATTAAATGAAACAAATTGAAGTAAATCAAACTCCATGGCCAATTCAATGCATCTAGCCTCTATTGTCCTTATTCTCCTTGTGTTGAAGTATGGCTCTCATAATCATACTTTATGAAAACCTACAAAATAAAGGCACAAGAATACGCGGATAGTGGTTCTAAGATAGTGGTTGTGATTATTGAGAATTGAACCTAAATTTATACATGATAGGAATTTGATTTGACAGTTTAGATCAATTTGAGAACAAAGATAATCAAAAGATGAGATTTCATGAGAAAAATTGATGGGAGATAACTCTGACGTGAATTGATTGCATGATTCAACTAGATTGAATTGATTAAGAGTTAAAAAGATTGATTGAATTATTAACTGATTCCATGATTCAATTAGACTGAATTGATTGAGAGTTAAAAGAATTGATTGCATGATTCGGTTAGACTTATTTGATTAAGAGTTAGAAGTTTTGATTGATTAGTTAATTGATTGCATGATTTAGTTATAAAAAGGTGACTAATGATTCACTAAGAGTTAGTGGTAGTTAAGATTTTCAACATGTCTTGTAGGTGAATGAAATTGAACTTGGAGTGATTTTTGGTTTTCAAAAATTTAGGATTTTCAACATGTCTTAAGAGTTAGACTTATTTGATTAAGAGTTAGAAGAATTGATTGATTAGTTAATTGATTGAATGATTCGGTTAGACTTATTTGATTAAGAGTTAGAAGAATTGATTGATTAGTTAATTGATTGCATGATTTAGTTATAAAAAGGTGACTAATGATTCACTGAGAGTTAGTGGTAGTTAAGATTTTCAACATGTCTTGTAGGAATGAAATTGAACTTGGAGTGATTTTTGGTTTTCGAAAATTTAGGATTTTCAAAATTTAGGAAATTGAATGAAATTGAACATGGAATGATTTTTGGTTTTAAAAAATGTGAATTTAATTTGAAATGAAACCTGGAAGTGAAGTTAATTTGAATTTGAAGGGAAATTGAAATTTATTTGAAATGAGATTAAAATAAATTTGGAAATTCATTTAATCAAGTGGACATTGTTAGCTAATTAGATAATTTGGAATAATTATTTAATTATGGGAAAATAAAAAAATGAATTTAATTAAATAATGAAGATTATTTAATTAAAGTGATGTGATGAAATAATTAATTAAATAATAAAATCATTTAATCGACATCAAAGAAAAAATAGATAATTAAATAATTAAAATTATTTAATAATGAGAAAAAGGGAAATTTCGATATTTGAATTTGAATGAGAAGAATGAAATTAGATTAGCGAAATGATGCAAAATTAATTAAACAATACAACTATTTAATTAAAGAGGAAAAATATTTAATCTAGTGCTCACACGCATGGTACAATTTTAAGTGTCTACATCAGCATTTTTTGGTTGTGGGGTCTATAGATGAATATATGTTTCCTTGACATTATGTAACAGAGGAATTGGCCACATCCTCTATGTGAAGTATTATAGATAGACTTTATATTCTTTGATCTTTTTCAAATTTTACATTACTCGTGCATTGGGATTTTTTGGATATATGTTTGATTGTCCTCTCTAATATCTTGATTTGTTGATTACTAATGTGATGATGAGTTTGCATGTTTCATTGGATTTGGATATATGAGTTATGTAGTTTTGTGGGTTGATCACCTATCCAATGGTAGTGGGATGATTCGAATGTGCACCATCTTTATCCATGAGATTGTTTTAGTGGTGATGTTAACTATATTAGTTGGCCTTGTTGGTGGCATTTTGTGAATTTTAATGTTGCTTTGAGATAGGAGGATGGATACATACAAACTTGGTTGTAGATTTAGAGTTGATATGTTGATGGCATGAAGCTTTATCTATGTTGGTTTTTCTTGGTTTAAGGTATGTTTAACTTGGATGAACTACAATTTGTTGTGGTTTCTATCCCATGTGGTATAAGGAATACTCAAAGCCCTTGTTATCATTTGAATTTGATGGTTATGTTCATGTAGAGATTGTTGCAGGTTTCAGTGATAGCTTATATGGTTCACCTTAGCATGTTCTTTTTTCTTCCATATGTTGCATGTTGGAGTATGTGAGGAGTTTTCAGCTTGATAGTAGTTGTCATGGTTGCTTTTGTAGGTGTCTTATTGGAGCATGAGAGCATGGTGAAGATTCAAGTGGTACATAGATGGCTAAGGGATGGTTTTCCCTTGTTTGTGATTCCTATGGATGTATTTACAATGTGTGATGTCAAGCAGGAGAATGTTATAATTAAGGTGCCATCTACCTTGTAAATCCTATGGCATGGTTCCAACATCCTTGGAAAGTGTCCTAAGGCACTTAGGATGTTTTGAGAAAATAATTTGGAATATTTCATTCTCATCATTATTTATAATACATCCATAAGGGATGGTGAGTTCAACTAGCAACAATAAAAGTGGGTTGTGAACACAATTATTTAATAGTATTTTTCCCACTTATGGATGTCTAAAATAAGATATTTAATGACTTGAGGAAGTAGAAAAAGAGTGAAATTTGTGCTTCTCCATGTAGGAGCATGGAAGAGGAAATAGGTATCTCTTGGTATTTCATCATTTATTACATTTAATATAATGTTTGTCTTGCAAGAATGGGCTCCTAAGTTGGAGGGAAATTATTGGAGCCAAAACTAGTGTATTTTCAAGTTTTGTGGAGACATTCAAAGGATTGTGGTTGTGAGGAATGAAGAGGCTTCTTTTGTCATATTTATTGGTGGTTTTGGAGCTCTTTCATTATATAAATTCAACCTTTTAGGTGTAGAATAAGTGGTAATTGTAACAACTAAAAAATTGGGGGAGTACCCTGATAGAGATCATATGAGCAACCACTAACTCTAGATCAAACAAAAATCAACTCTAATCATTAGCGAAATAAAGGAAGCATTCAAAATACAAAAAGGCAATAAAAAAAAAACATAAATTAATTAAGAAAACCATATGTTGAACACAATTCTTGTGCCTCCATTGCTCTTCTCCTTCTTGTGACATATAATGCTAGTGGCTCTCGGAGTCATACAATATCTGCAGAGTGATCATTGTTGAGAAATTATGCCTCAATCTTACTAGTTGAAACCTCTCATAAAGAAATAGTTTCAGAAATTTCAGTGTGACTCTTTCGGTGTCTTGGCAAAGTCGAGCAGAACAATGATTTCGATGTGACTATAGTGTCCACCCTTGACTAGACTTTAATTTTATGCTTGATAGACATATTTAGACCTCTTTAGACTTTTGATGATAATTCTATGGATTATGATGATGATTTGGAATTTGTTTCAATTGCTTTATGTTATGGATTACTCTGAGGACTTATGATACTTTGCTTATTTATATAGATGTTGGTACTATCCTTATTGATTTCATGATTGGATAGATATATGTGATTTGATGGACTTCATATGTATTCATATAATGAATGTCTTACATGTCCTATTTTGTTGTTGGTACTATCCTTATTGATTTCATGATCATGCATTGGATGATATTATGAATAATTTATGTTGATTTAGTATCTAGTGTTATTATTGATATTCTAACCCTATTTCATGGATTCAATTGATGAGATGTTGTATGATGTGTTGACCATTGCTTGATTGTCTTTATGGGGAATCAATGTCGCATCACTCATTGCGAGTAGGATGTGTCATTGCATAATTCTACCACTTGTCATGCCCAAAATTTATGGCAATAACGGGATTAAAAAAAAAATTAAAATCACAACTTAAACCTTAATTTGACAAATATGAAATGCTAAAACATATTTTGTCTTAACTATGTTTAGAGTTAACTTTATCTACTAGCTCAAGTATTCAAAAATATTAAAAATGAAATGCGGAATTCTAAGTGAATAGTTTTATTGTCTACTCGAATTTAAATAAATCAACTACTTTAGATAATTAAATGGCGCAGGCAAAATTAATCTCTGATAGCCATTAATTGATTTTAGAAACTAATTAAAATTATTCTTCTATCATTCATTTTAATTCATAATTAAAATGTGCTTAAATTAAATTAACTAAGGTACAATTAAGTCCCTGATGAAAAACGTCCTATAAGGTTTAATTTCAAAAAAACTATATCCAAACATGTTAATTAAATCTCAACCCTTTTTTTTTTTTTTTTTTTAAAAGAAATACCCTTAGGTTGATAAAAAAATCAATGTTTGCCCACTTGATTTTTTTATACTCATAAGAATTCTACAAACACTAAATAAAATGTTAAAATCTAAAGATTTGCTTTATTCTTTAATTTCCACAACTTTCTATATATATTTTCATATATGTGTATATAAATATTTATATTTATATATAAATATATATATTTAATTACTATAACAATTCTTTTCCAAATTTTATAAAAACAAAACCATGCAAACCCTAACTAGGAATTTGCATTATAAAATACCCCCTATTTTATAATTTTCCATTTTCTTATTACTACCCTAGCCCTACCCGGGCTAGGGTTTTATATTTTTTTTTGCTTGAGGTTTTATGCAGGGGGTCGAATGCTTTTTAGGGAGGTGCGGCGGCGATTTGATTTCGCAGAGGCGGACATAGTGGGTGGTGGGGTTATGGGGAGCGGCGCGGCCATGGCCACCCACTATGCAGTGCACAATGTTCGACACCGCTGCCCACTGTGCAATGCATAGTGTTCGGCATCGCCGCCCACTATGCAGTGCACAGTGTTCAGTACCGCCAACCACTGTGCAGTGCACAATGTGCGACTCTGCCATCCACTGTGCAGTGCACAGTGTTCGCCCCTCCCCCCCTTAAATTTATTTTTTTTCTTTTTTTTCTTTTTTTTTTTGTAATGTTAAAATGTAAAAAAAAAAGTTTTTTTTTTTTTTCTTTTTTTTCTTTTTTTTTCTTTTTTGTTGAAAATTTAAGAATCTTATATATCTATATAAAATTAAGGGCATTTTCTTTGCAAAGTAAAGATGAAATAACTCTATTTTAGCTACGTGTTAAATTTAGTGCATCCCTGAAAACCTATGCTGTTATTTTGTATATTTTAAAACCTTTTTAGTAGATAAATCTAAGGCTTCGGATTTTAATAAATGTATACACATTTTTTTTTTTAATTTAATGCTAAGCAGCTAAAATTTAATTAAGATAGTTTGATGATCCCTCAGATTTACTCTCTGCAAGAGTTTAAAAAAAAATTGGCTGAAGTATATAAATTTGAAAATGCAGCTATTTAGATCTAGAAATTATTTATTTTCCAATAATATGATTAACCCTAGATTTTATTTTTTGCATAGAAACAAATGTTAGTATTTAAATAAACTCTAACACCCACTTTATTTATCTAGAAGTTATTAAAATAAAACTACAGAGATGGTTATTCTAACTTTAGGCTTTATTTTCTGCAAATAAAAATAAAATCACAAATAACATAAAATCACAGAATTAAATAAAATGACTTTTACATTTCCATGAATTGATCTAAATGCATTTTATATTCAGCCTCCTGCGTGAATGCAAATCAAATTCTTTTCTTTTCTAATAATTTGTTTTAATGCATAAAAGGAATAAATAAGTCACTTTCTTATCAAAATATCCCAAAATAAAACAATGTTATCTTTCAGAAATTTAGAAAACTAACACCAAAGTTACTCCTTTCTTTTCTGCAGTATTGCATGAATAAAATTACATATCTTTTAAACATATTCCCAAGTTTTTTATTGTCACTTTACAAATAGGTCTCTCCTTTCAAATAAGTGAGGACTTTCAAAGAATATTAATTACATTTACAACATTTTTCTGCAACAAATAACTCCAGCCATATCTACAAGTCTTATTCCTTCCTTCCAACAACCTACATTAAATCAGAAGCTATAACCATGGAGAGCTCACCTCCCAGCCTAGGCTAACTAGTAGCCACCCCCGAGCTCAGAGAACCAAGCCTTAGACAGGTAACACACATGCAAACACAAAAGACAAGGGAAAACACAATCTCAAACACAATCCCAACCCAAGCTACATTGCACCACACATTGTGATGTCTTTTCAAGGATGGTAGTGGACCAAGTACCCTGAGGAGACTGCAAGTATGGTAAAACATATAGCCACCTCATGGCAAACCAAATATATCAAGTATAACAACCCCATATTCCTTATGCCCCCCCAAGGCATTCATGCCTTATTTCCCTCCTTATGACCCCCAATGCATAAACAAGCCATGCAGCAAGGGTCACATAAAATCCCTTGTGATCACTCTCATAACGAGAGCCTCTCACTCGAGGGTTGTCACTTCTACCACCCACAAGACCATCATCTCTCCCAAGAGTAGGAGGTCTTGATTACTCCCAAAACACATACATTGCATAAGCACAAAACACCAAATAAATTTCCAAGAAATACATGCAAGAAAACTAGTCTTTTACACAAACATTTTTTTTTCAAAACAACATGCAATAAGAAAACGTGACAAGAAAGGTAGAACCAACCTTAAACTGCCCAAAGGTATGCTAGTTTTGTTAAGGATGAGCAGCCCAATTCCAAAAGTCTTTTCTTTCTACACTTAGCCAAATTCTCAATCCCAAATCTATCTTTTTCTTTTCAAAAATTCCTTGTCATCAAAAATGGAGAGTGGGTAATTACCCACTAATTTTCTAATTCTTGCTTAAGAAGCCCTTTGTGAGAGTTCTCACAAGTTTCTAAAAACTAAAAAGGAAGGTAAGGTAAAATGGGAAAGGGAACTCTCATTCGAAAAGGAAGGTTCACAACTTAGTTCAAGTCTTCTAATTTCAATTTTCGCACAACTTAGAAAAGTCACTTTTTAAGGTGTCTAAAAGGTCACATGGGAGTAGAAACTTGCCTAAAATTACCCCTACCCTTAGGTATACCTTATGAGATTTAGGAAACCCTATTAAACTACCCCTAGGTGTCCATTTAACCCTTTTTTAACCCCTCTGAAGTTTATTTTCGGGTCAAACCTATGTTGACCATCCCAAAGATTCTTTACCCAAGGCATTTATGGAATCACATTACATTAATTGAAAAAGCTATAGTTAAACAATTCCCTCCAAGAGACAAATTTAAAAACTCAAACATAAATCCACACATGTGTCAAGTGACACAAAGAAAATACTTTTACCAAATTATACATGAAATCGTGTCTCTTGTTGGATTTAAATAAATCAATTAAATAACATTTAACACACATGCATCATTTACTATTACGAATAAAATATGACACAAACGGGGTGTTGTCTCTCCAAATAGACAAACCCTGGTTTTACAAACATACATAGGTCTAGGTTTGGTTCTCCGTAATATTTCCATGGTCACATGGATAACTTCCTGTGCATATCAATTACACATTAGTAACTTCAAATAACCTCATATAATATAAAACACAAGAATAATAGTACACATCAAACACTTGCATACAATTTACATTTGAACAATTTAATACATCTTATATCCAAGTAATTTCACATCAGCAATTATCCTAATTCTCATAATTTTGATCCACACATAAAACATACATCCTATTTCTATCATCATAGTAAAGTCCTTCAAATCCAATAATGACATATATCACTGCAAATTCATCCTATTCAAAAATCATGTAGAGTTCTATATCATAAAGCATATAAATGAAGCATCAACATATAGCAATGTTATCCAAATCATGGAATCATATAAGTTCTAAATCCATGATGCATAAAAATAAAGCATCCATAATAGTCTCAACGTAAAAACCACTGAAATGCCAGACTGAGTCGGGGTGGGGCCTCACACCCTCCCCCTCTAGGCATGAACTTCCTCCTGGAGTTCATTAAAAAGGTGGGGGTACTCTGATCTCATACGTGTTGCGTCCTCCCATGAAGCTGTAACCTCATCATAGAAATCCCACTGGACCCTAACCTGGTCCAGTTCGACCTCGAAGGGCCAACGTCTGGCATGCCAAAATGCGAATGGGCTCCAAAGCTAGCTACCCATCTGACTCCACCTACAAGGCATCCCAATCTAAAATATGAGACTCATCATAGATATATTTCCTCAAAACTGATACATGACACACATCCTGGATGCGTGATAGGCTAGGTGGCAATGCTAAATGGTAGGCAACTGGGCCTATCCTCTCAAGGATCTCAAAAGGTCCTACAAAGCGAGGTGTGAGCTTAGAACCCTTTCCGTAATGGATTGGACTCTTATGCGGCCGCACTCTCAAGAAGACTCTATCTCCAACCAAGTAGCTACGATCTATCCTCTTCGCATCAGCATATTTCTTTTGTCTATTCTAAGCCTCTTTAAGACGTTGCCTAATCAAATCCACCTATTGTTCCATATCCAAAACTATCTCAGGACCAATAGCAACTCTGTCCTCTATGCGGTCCCAACTCAACGGTGTCCTGCAAGGCCTATTGTATAATGCTTGATAGGGTGGCATCCTCAAAGAAATGTGATGCCCATTGTTATAGGCAAACTCCACTAAGGGGAGGTACTCTTCCCATCTAGTCTGATGATCCATGACGTACATGCGAAGCATATCCTCTAACACCTAATTAACCCTCTCTGTCTGACCATCCATTTCTGGGTGATAGGTTGTACTGAAATTTAGCTTAGTGCCCATAGCTGCCTGTAATGCCTTCCAAAAGGAAGAAGTGAAGAGGGAATCCCTATCAGAAATAATCTTGTGTGGAACGCCATGAAGTCTGACAATGTCTCGCAAGAACACCTGTGCTACCGTTGGTGCTATGAAGGTAGTCCAAACTGGTGAAAAGTGAGCCACTTTGGTCAACTTGTCAATTGTCACCAAGATGGCATCATGGCAACGAGAAGACATAGGAAGACCAATGATGAAATCTATGGATATAGTATCCCACTTCCACTCTGGTATAGCATGAGACTAGAGCAACCCACCTGGATGGCGGTGCTCCACCTTTACTCTCTGACACTTGAGGCATCGGGCTACTAACTCAGCAATGAGCTGCCGCATTCCTGGCCAATGATATAACTACCTCAAGTCAGCATGCATCTTTTTAACTCTGAGATGCACTATATAAGGAGCTCTATGAGCCTTCATGACAATGAACTCTTGCAATTCCCTAGAGGAAGGTACATAGATGTGCCCTCTATGGCGTAATAGTCCATTGGACTCCAAAGAATAATCCACATATTTCCCCTCTAGAGTATCCTGAGACCGTAACACCTGACAAACCTCTAAATACCATCCATCCTCTGGCAAATGCTGTAGTATACGGTCTCTCAAATCCATGCCCATAGATATGGTGTATACCTCGTGATGTCTCCTACTCAAAGCATCTGCAACTACGTTTTCCTTTCCTTTGATGTAGTGAACGTCAAAATCATATTCGCACAAGAACTCCATCCATCTCCTCTGACGTGCATTAAGGTTCGGCTGAGTGAAAATGTACTAAAGACTTTGATGATCTGAATGCAGCTCGAAGTGATGACCCAAAAGGAAGTGTCTCCACCTCACAAGTGCATGCACTACTGCTGCGAGCTCAAGGTCATGAGTAGGATAATTAAGTTCATGAGTCTTAAGTTTCCTAGACTCGAAAGCTATAGCCCTACCATCCTGCATAAGAACTGCTCTTAAACCCTCTAGTGAAG
This sequence comes from Cryptomeria japonica, assembly GCF_030272615.1. NCBI lineage: Eukaryota > Viridiplantae > Streptophyta > Pinopsida > Cupressales > Cupressaceae > Cryptomeria > Cryptomeria japonica. The sequence goes on from NC_081408.1 coordinate 402,584,601, forward strand.
CATCTATACAAACCATGAAGTCAGCTGAGGGATCTGGTACAACAAGGATAGAAGCACTAGTGAGGGCCCTTTTGAGTTCCTGAAAGGCCTTCTCGCACTTCTTTGTCCACTCAAATTTCTTCCCTTTACGTTGAAGAGAAGTAATAGGATGTGCAACTCTGGAAAATCCCTCAACAAAACGTCGGTAATAACCTGCTAAGCCCATGAAGCTTCTGACCTCTGTCACACTGGTTGGCACTGGCCAATCCATAATAGCCCTGATCTTTGATGGGTCAACTGAGATCCCATCACCAAAAATAACGTGCCCAAGATACTTGACCTCTGATCGAAAGAAAGCACACTTTGACAAACTGCCAAACAACTGATTATCCCGCAAACACTACAATACCTGTTTCAAGTACTCCTCATGCTCCTTCTTATTCCAAGAATATATCAGTATATCATCGAGGAACATAATCACAAAGTGGTCCAAAAATGTGCAGAATACCCCATTTATGAGGCTCGTGAAAACGGCTAGAGCATTCGTAAGACTGAATGGAACCACGGTGAACTCATAGTAACCATATCTAGTGCAAAATGCGGTCTTGTGGATATCACATTCCACTATTCTCAGCTGATGGTATCCTGACTTCAAATCAATTTTGGAAAAGACTTTGGTACCCTGAAGTTGGTTGAATAAATCATCAATTCTGGGCAAAGGATATCGGTTCTTGATGGTTACTTTATTTAACTGTCGATAATCCATACATAATAGGAGAGATTTGTCCTTCTTCTTAACAAAGATGACTAGTGCACCCCAAGGGGATACGCTAGGACAAATATGACCCTTCTCAAGGAGTTCCTCAAGCTGTATTTTGAGCTCATTAAGCTCATTTGTGGTCATCCTATAAGGTGCTCTGGAAACTGGCTCGACTCCTAGTACCAGGTCTATATGAAAGTCAATCTCTCTACGGGGTGGCATTCCAGGTAGCTCTGAAGGAAACACATCTGAATATCCCTTAAGTATAGGGTGGTCGTCAAGCGATGTTTCCTTTTCTTCCTCTTCTCCTCTGTCACTGATAGTGACAGCAAAAAGTTGACATCCCTTTCACATGCTCCACTTAAGCTGCATTGCGAAGATCATACGAAGAGACACGGGTCTCTGAATCCTGGTGATAACTATGGGCGAACCATGATCATCCTCACACTCAATCTTTTTCAGGTGGCAATCCATCTTGGCTCTGTGGGCATAAAGTCAATCCATGCCAAGTACGATACCATAAGATCCAAGTGGTGTCACTCTAAGGTCTACTAAAGTGGTGGTCTTTCCAATCTACAGCTGACATGCCCTAACCTCTGATTCCACTGACACTCTAGCCCCTAAAGCTAACTCCACTTCCCAACTGACACCCTGTCTAGTTGCCACTAGCTTGCAACGCTCCACAACCAATGGAGATATAAAGGAGTCAGTAGCTCCTGAATCAAATAAAATAGATACATTGTTACCTTTGATCATACATGCAGCCTCAATGACCATGGCCTGGTGCTCAGCCTGGCGATTGTCAACCACTACGAATACTCTATGGGACCTGCCCATATCACCAATTGTCAGCTCTGAAGCGGCCATCCACTGATTCCCTACCATCTGACCCTGAGGACAATCCCTCGCTATATGCCCCATGGCTCCACATGTAAAGCAAGCACCCCGTGCCTGAAACTGGGTGCCCTAAGACCTAGAAAAAGCCTGTCCTCCTATCCTACTAGATCCGTTGTACCCACCCCTAGAGGACTACTGAGTCCTCGCCAGAGATGTGTAAGGCACCTACACTCTCTGATCTCGCCTTTGACCCTGAGACTACCACTGCTTGGGATTTGTGCCCTGCTGATACTGTGGAGGCTTCTGCCTCTGGTTTTGTTGTGACTATTGCAGAAGAGGGGGTTTGGAGAACCCCTGTGAGTTTCGGTTATTTCCCTTCCAATGGGGTTTCTTAAATCCATAAGTCTGGGGTGTAGGGTTTTAGTTCTGAAACCAATCCCTAGTGTCCTGTGGTCTAACCTGAATCTCCTCTGCTATCAGTGCCTTCTCCACGGCAACCTGAAGGCTCTCTAGGGCGGACATCCTCACTGGCCCTGCTATACCGACATTCAGGCCTCTAATGAAGCAGTTGACGAGAATTTTCTCATCCTTTAGATAATCCACGTAAGGCAAGAGCTCAAAGAATTTGCTCTTGTATTGGGTCATAGATAAGCCCTTTTGTTGGAGGTCATGAAACTCATCTATCCGATGCTGCCTGAAATGTTCTGATAGGTACCTCTCCTTGAACCTCTCTGTAAATATCTCCCAAGTGAGAGTATCAGGAACTAATCCGCACTTATACTCCTCCTGTCTCCACCATGTGGAGGTCATTCCTCTCAACAGATGGACTGCGACACGTGCTTTTAGATTGCTCTCATAAGAGCGCAATGCAAAGCACCTCTCAAGGCTCAAAAGCCATGCCTCAGCCTCTACCCCGTCAGTAGAACCCCCAAAAGATGGTGGCTAGAGGCGCATAACCTCCCTGATAAGATCCCCTGGATCCCGACGAACTCTCTCAAAATAAACTGGCTCCACCACTGGAGGTGGTCCTTGTAGGTGCACAGACTCTGGCTCATCCCCACCTTGACTCTCTACAAGAATAGGAGGTGGACTCCTGCTCTGTTCCCTATCAGTTGATCTATGACTCCCAGAGTTCTGATTTCTAACATGATGGTCCTCTACTGGAATCCTTTCCTGAACTATACCAATTAGGTTCTGGATTGCTTCTAAGACGTTTCGGTTAGGATCATTTGGCTGTTCAGGAGGAGCTTCTGGGTTCTCTTCCGAAACTGATTCCTCCCTAGCTACCTCTTCGCGTGCTATGTGCACATGCCTAGGACCCCTTCCGCGCTTGCCAGCTTGTCGCGTAGTCGGAGGCATCCTAAGAGAAAAATAAAATAAAACAAATTAAATAACTAATTTCTTTTGGAAAAATATTTAATTAATTAAATTTAAATATCCTAGAAAATCGATATAATAAAATTAATTAAATAATCTAAAGCGAAACGTAATGGAGAAAGGTTCCTATTGTTGGAAACCTTGCTCTGATACCATAATGTCATGCCCAAAAATTAGGGCAATAACGGGATAATTTTTTTTTTTTTAAATCACAACTTAAACCTTAATTTGACAAATATGAAATGCTAAAACATATTTTGTCTTAACTATGTTTAGAGTTAACTTTATCTACTAGCTCAAGTATTCAAAAATATTAAAAATGAAATGCGGAATTCTAAGTGAATAGTTTTATTGTCTACTCGAATTTAAATAAATCAACTAATTTAAATAATTAAATGGCGCAGGAAAAATTAATCTCTGATAGCCATTAATTGATTTTAGAAACTAATTAAAATTATTCTTCTAGCATTCATTTTAATTCATAATTAAAATGTGCTTAAATTAAATTAACTAAGGTACAATTAAGTCCCTGACGAAAAACATCCTATAAGGTTTAATTTCAAAAAAACTATATCCAAACATGTTAATTAAATCTCAACCCTTTTTTTTTTTTTTAAATACCCTTAGGTTGATAAAAAAATCAATGTTTGCCCACTTGATTTTTTTATACTCATAAGAATTCTACAAACACTAAATAAAATGTTAAAATCTAAAGATTTGCTTTATTCTTTAATTTCCACAACTTTCTATATATTTTTTCATATATGTGTATATAAATATTTATATTTATATTTATATATAAATATTTATATTTATATTTATATATAAATATATATATTTAATTACTATAACAATTTTTTTCCAAATTTTATAAAAACCCCATATTCCTTATGCCCCCCCAAGGCATTCATGCCTTATTTCCCTCCTTATGACCCCCAATGCATAAACAAGTCATGCAACAAGGGTCACATAAAATCCCTTGTGATCACTCTCATAACAAGAGCCTCTCACTCGAGGGTTGTCACTTCTACCACCCACAAGACCATCCTCTCTCCCAAGAGTAGGAGGTCTTGATTACTCCCAAAACACATACATTGCATAAGCACAAAACACCAAATAAATTTCCAAGAAATACATGTAAGAAAACTAGTTTTTTACACAAACAATTTTTTTTCAAAACAACATGCAATAAGAAAACGTGACAAGAAAGGTAGAACCCACTACCCAAATCTATCTTTTTCTTTTCAAAAATTCCTTGTCTCCAAAAATGGAGAGTGGGTGATTACCCACTAATTTTCTAATTCTTGCTTAAGAAGCCCTTTGTGAAAGTTCTCACAAGTTTCTAAAAACTAAAAAGGAAGGTAAGGTAAAATGGGAAAGGGAACTCTCATTCGAAAAGGAAGGTTCAACACTTAGTTCAAGTCTTCTAATTTCAATTTTCGCACAACTTAGAAAAGTCACTTTTTAGGGTGTCTAAAAGGTCACATGGGAGTAGAAACTTGCCCAAAATTACCCCTAACCCTTAGGTATACCTTATGGGCTTTAGGAAACCCTATTAAACTACCCCTAGGTGTCCATTTAACCCTTTTTTAACCCCTCTAAAGTTTATTTTCGAGTCAAACCTATGTTGACCATCCCAAAGATTCTTTACCCAAGGCATTTATGGAATCACATTACATTAATTGAAAAAGCTATAGTTAAACAATTCCCTCCAAGAGACAAATTTAAAAACTCAAACATAAATCCACACATGTGTCAAGTGACACAAAGAAAATACTTTTACCAAATTATACATGAAATCGTGTCTCTTGTTGGATTTAAATAAATCAATTAAATAACATTTAACACACATGCATCATTTACTATTACGAATAAAATACGACACAAACGGGGTGTTGTCTCTCCAAATAGACAAACCCTGATTTTACGAACATACATAGGTCTAGGTTTGGTTCTCCGTAATATTTCCATGGTCACATGGATAACTTCCTGCGCATCTCAATTACACATTAGTAACTTCAAATAACCTCATATAATATAAAACACAAGAATAATAGTACACATCAAACACTTGCATACAATTTACATTTGAACAATTTAATACATCTTATATCCAAGTAATTTCACATCAGCAATTATCCTAATTCTCATAATTTTGATCCACACATAAAACATACATCCTATTTCTATCATCATAGTAAAGTCCTGCAAATCCAATAACGACATATATCACTGCAAATTCATCCTATTCAAAAATCATGTAGAGTTCTATATCATACAGCATATAAATGAAGCATCAACATATAGCAATGTTATCCAAATCATGGAATCATATAAGTTCTAAATCCATAATGCATAAAAATAAAGCATCCATAATAGTCTCTACATAAAAACCACTGAAATGCCAGACTGAGTCGAGGTGGGGCCTCACACCACTTGTCTGTTATATATGTATATATACATGCATCGTTGTTGGTGGTTGCAGGACTTGTAGGTACTAGACATATTTTACTCCTGGAATCCCTAGGTGTGAGCTCCCCTAGCTTCACAGGTGCGAGTGTGTCCTTATCCCACTGGTAATATGTGGTTTTGGAGTTGACACAGGTTCCATCCACATACTCTAGGTTTAAGTTTGTCACTAGGCGCAATGGGTCATGTCAGTTGTCAGCTTGGCTCTTTCAGTTTTGTGAGTATGTTAGTATTGATTGACTCTTTTAGTATGTGGATTATTCATGTTGTGGTTGATTTAATTGTCTTGTGGTTATTTATGTGGTGTTGGATTATTTATTTATTTGTTGAGAGATTTGATAGTTAGTGTTATATATTTTTAATTATTTGATTTAAGCTATTTGAGCTTTTGATTATTTGATTTATGATTTTTAGATTTATGGTATTTATTTAATTAATAATTATGTAAGGATTATTTAATTAATTATTGATGGTTGACTATAGTCTAAGTATTAATTAATGTTTAAATTGGAAGTAATTAATTATTTAATGTTTGATTTATTTGATTATGTTTTTGCTTTGTGATTATTTAATAAAATGACTATAGTCTATAAAGTATTAAATATTATTTCCTATAGGGCTATAATTTCAATACTAATATTTATTTGGTTGTGTGGTAATTATACCTTGGGATATTAAAATATATTTATCCCACCTACTTATAATATATGTTAATATCTCCTACCTACCCTATTCTCCTATTGGAGGATTTTATTTTGAGAAACAATAGGATATGGGAAAAATATTCCAAAATGGAATTATCCAATTGGTTGGTTTTTTTTAAGAGTTTCCTGGTTATTGTTTCTTTTAATGGATACCCTGTGACTTTTCATGGGTTCCATTCTTTGGCTTTGGGTTCTCGATGGATTGCTTGGACTTGGTTTGGAAGAGATTTGGGCATGGATTTGGATTTCAGCTACCTACCATCACACGGGTTGCAGGTTGGAGGCCATTCCCTTTGTTGTTTATCTTTGTTTTCATTGTCTGCAAATATTTACTTTGTGAATGCTTTGTGTGGGGGAAAATAAATAGTTTGCTTCCATATTTTGTGTTCTTAATGAATTTGATTGGGAATCCATGGGTTATGAGATCTTTGTTTGATGAAATTTGGAAATTGTCTTTCCTGTGATTGTCATGAAATGCAAGGCATGAATTTTTCTCTGTATTCAAAATTATTTCCTATTTGTGTGATTGTATTTGATTATTGTTGCTTTGTATATTTCTTTCATGTTGTTAAAGATTTAAGGGAGTTTGTGGAGTTGAGAGGAGAGAGTCTTGTGAGCTTCCAATCTAGCCTTGTCATGAGGAAGACTCGCGGGACTCATCTCCTTCTTAGACTTTTTATATTTCCCTTGTTTTTTATGTGTTTTCATGTCTGGAATAATTTTATTGTTTATTTAGATGTGTGTTGAGTCTATTCCATAATTTGGATTCAAGATTTGGTGTGAGATAGTTTTCTGAACTTGCTAGAGATTTTTTTTTCCTCCTGAAGTATATAGAATGTTTTCAATTGGAGTTCCTTGGGTGAATTTTATAATTTTATGATGCTTATTCCTTCTTAGATTTAATTGTGTACTGATTCCAACAAGTATATATACATCATATTAAGCCCACTATGTCTTGCGCAAATTTGATCCCGTTTTTCTGCATTTTCTGTCAAAAACTACAGTCTATTGTAAATGTGCTATAGGACTCTGTAAATGCGCTACAGGATCTGAAAAATGTGATATAGGACTAAACGAATGTGCTAAAACAGTAAATGTATGTGTCAAACAGTCTGTTTTAGGGTTTTGATCAATTTAAGGTCCTGTTTGATGTCAGTTGGATTTTGGGTCATACCAGAGGCTTTTTGAGGGTATTTATGATGTTGTCTAATGTTTATTTATGATTGTTGATGTCTTCATATGATTTATTTGTAATTTTTGTATGTTTTTATGCCATTGAGTTGTTTGCACTTTCTCTCTTGTTGATGTGTCGAGAGAGAGATTGAGATTCTTGTGATTTTGCACCAACAAGTGAATTGGCCTTGTTGAGACTATTTGATGATTCATTTCAAATTTGTATGGATTTTATTATGGCCCTTGTGATGTTGTTTTGAATAAGAGGCTCATTGGTTTTGGTTCTCATGTGTGACCTTTCACATATTTCATGCTTATGGGATGAGATTGTTGGTTGCATATGGATTGTTTATGATTTCAGATTCATGTGTGTTCTCATATTTTATTATGATTTTAGAGCCTCTTGTGTTGTCATTGTTTGAGACCATGTTAGGGGGGAGTGGTCTTCCTTGTGATGATCGGGGTCACGAGAGATAGGCTTGCATGAGGTTCCTTGTAAGGATGTATGAAGTCTAGACCACCAGGGCGCATTGGGAGTTTATCATGTTATTGTAATCAAGTGGAAACTTAATAATGAACTCATGGAATGGGTAGATATCTAATTAAATAATATAATTTATTTATTTGTGCCTCGTGACTTGATCCTAGGGAGGATGTTTTAAGATAAGCATGAGAAGGCTGTGAAGACGGTAAATCAATCTCCCTTGATCTCTCATAGGTTGAGATGGCTCCACATGTCCATCAGGCTAGGACTTTATGTTATGTGTTATGTGGATGGCATATGATGACACTTCACTCCTACATGTGTTCCCTTTTGATGTTCTTATGACTATGCCTTATTGATTGATAAGCCTCTGGGAGTTTCTTATTGTGATTGTTTATGTTGGTTGTATTTGCTCCATGCTTGAGAGTGTTGTTGTAACCTTGTCTTTTGGTATTAAGTGTCAAAATAGATGTAGAGTGTGTGTTGGGGCCTTTTGTCATCTCCTAGCACGGGGGGTGGTTCCTTTGGTTCCACATGGTCATGTGGTTGGTGCTTTTACCATTGGTTTTTTTTCCCCTTGTTGGTGTTCTTTCTTGCGTGGAAGTGGATTGTTCATCATGATGGATTATGGATTCTATTGTAGCAAATTCATGTATTTGGATATCATGTATATAATATTTAAATTACTCTTGTAATGATCATAGGAGATGTAGTAGATGAATGAGCTATGATCTTGTTATGTAAATCATGTAATTCCAATGATGTATGTAGCCTAGATGATGCCTTGGATTGAAGCTTATAAATGTAATGTAATTGAGATATTTGTGATTGATGTTATGAAAGTAATTCATGTAGATCCCTGTTCTTGTAATGGTTTCATATTGACTAGGCTCATTCGTGTATGTGTTGATTGATATTTGAAAGAAATGGGAAAACTTACCTTGTAGTGGATTCTTAAGTGATAATGAACCTTATATGGTAGAATGATTATAAGGATTAATTAAGGATTAAATATTATGATCCTTAAATGTGGTTTTCATTCATGTTAATGCATTGAAATATTAGGCATAACAATGGTTAATTGGTAATGGTATTAGGATTTTGCATTAAGCATATAGGAAGCATTTAAAGAACATAATATATTAGGGTTTAAGTATCTCATAAGTGATCGTATGTGTTAAAGGGAATGTATTCCATACTATGCATTTAGTGAAAGATAAACATGATGGTTGCATAGTGTTCATAATGATTTGAATGGTTAAGGGATAGTAGGAACAATTGGAATTGGAGTTTAAAATGTACCTTAGAAATGGGAATGATTATACATTGATTTCATGTAGTCTAAGAGGTTAAAAGGTTTACATATCATAATAAAGGAAAGCATTTAGGATCATGTAATATGAAAGGAAATGTTAAGTGTATTGCATATATGTAGATGATTAAAGGATGTATCAAGTAATGCATATCATTGAGTAGGAAGTTAAACTTACAATAGAGTGCATTAATGATCATGTAGTTGCATATCATTCTAAGGGAATAAGTAAATGAATTGCATATGAGAATGCTGACATAGTAATGGTTTTAGATTAGGTAATGATGCATAGATTTTATTGGTTGGGTTTAAGAAAACTAAGTAATGACGTTGAGATACCCTAGGGAAGTAGAGCAATGTGTATGTTAGTAGTTCTGCTTGCGTATTGATAAAGGAATATGGTTTAATGTTATCTTCATATTATTAATGAGTTGTTGTTTGCTACACACATTGCATAAAAGATGTTTAAGTGAACATTAGTTGTTACATAAAATAAAATAAAAAAGTGTTTCATTAGATGTTAGTTTATCTTATTTTCTCTAGGGTATTTTGGCGGGCATTACAGTGACCTTGGTGTTCGACAAGTCTCTTCAAGTAGTTCGCAAAGGTCATTCTTCTTACATATATCATTCAGACATTTGATGGGTCTTGATGTAGTTTGATGTGACATTAGATTTTGTTGAGATGGTTTAAGTAGTTAACCGAAGCCATGTTACTTCCTTGACAAAGGCCGATTATAATATAACCTTAGGTGAGTGTTGGCGACAAGTGGCATTTCAACATAACTCATGATTTCGATATGTCTTTCTCATCAATTACCAAAGTTATGTTTCTATACCGACAAGGTCTATTTTAAAGTATCTTTGGTGACATCTTGGCAAAAATGAAGATTCTAGTGTAGCATGGGGTTTCAGTAAGTCATTCGAAGGAGTTCACCGTAGTTTTATTTCATGGTGATAAGACTGGTTTCATTGTAGCAATTGTTTGATCTTGGTGATGTCAGGGATTTCGGTGTGACATGAGAGTTTGGTAAGATGCTTCAAGTAGGTAGTCAAAGTTATCCTTTTTGCCAATGAAGACTATATTGGTATGACAGTGTTGAAGTCTTGGCGACAAAGAGATTTTTGGTATGACATTACATCTTTGATAATGCAGCTCTTGAAAGTTACCTAAATGAGATCTCATGTTGATAACTTGGGAGACTAAGTGGGGACCATGATAGACTATTTTAACTCATCGATTTGTCTATTGGTGATTCGTCCAAGCTGGAGGATTGAGAATTTGTTGTGAGTTCTTTGTGTCTCTTCATCAGTGGTTGGAGCCATGGAAACGGAATTGAACTGTTTCTGAGCAAAGATACAAATTGTCTGTAGAAATGGTTGTAGAGGTTAATCAGTTAGTTGATGATGGTCAATTAATGATTTGGTTGGATACTGAATGTGATTAGTTATAGAGAGATCTAAGACTCTGGTCTGTGGAATGAACACAATCTGATGTTGGTAATGTTTCTTGTATAGAGACTAGATTAAAGCATGAAAATTTTATCTTGTATGTAATTTAAAATTACTGTAATACAAGTGACTTTCTTTGGCATGTTGGTTTTTCACCCATAAGGGTTTTCCCACGTGAATTTTGGTTTCAACTTTGTGATTGTGATTTTTTGTTGTTTACTCTATTATTTATTTATTGTGCATCTTCATAACTGTAACCGAAATCGAAATACATCCTTGGTTCTCTCCTCTAAGAAATTGGCATTTCAGGAAAGTGTTTTCGCACTCTTCTTTCCTTACAAGTGGTATCAAAGTTTGGCCAGTTGTGTTATCTATGGGTAGGATGGGTTTTTTTGTGTTAATTCAGTAGTGGGATTTTTGCAGAGGACTTGTGTGTGAAATTGCAGATTTAAGATGGCAAGCACATCAAGGAGAGTAGACATTGAGAATTTTAATGGTGGCAACTACGAGTTATGGGAACTCAATATGGAATACATGTTGGTAGATAGGGATCTCTGGGTTGCGATGTATGGAACTAAACCACCAAGCATGATACAAGAAGATTGGGACTCCACAGATAGGAAAGCCAAAGGCCTAATCAGATAATATCTCACAGATTTTGTTCTCTTGAATGTTCATGAGGAGAAGATAGAAACTTCTCTATGGAAGAAACTTGGTGGCATTTATTAGGGAAAGTCTTTGGTAAATAATTTGTTCCTGAGGAAGAAGTTGTACTCTTTGAAGATGAGTGAAGGGATATCTATTATAGACCATCTAAATGCATTCAACATTATCATTTCCAAGTTAAATTTTGTAGGAGTAAATATTGAGGATGAGGATCGTTGTATGCTTTTGTTGTGTTCTTTGCCTGACACTTGGGACCATTTGGTGATGGCTATTGGAAGTACAAGAACCACCTACAAAATGGAAGATGTGGTTTTTTTTTGCTTTTAGAAGAGGAACGGAGGAAGTCTTTTGAAATGGCCAAGGAGGTTCTTGTTGTTTGAACCATATCAAAGGAAAAAGGCAAGTAGAAGGACAAGAAATCCAGATCCAAATCAAAGGAGAGATCAAATTCTCCTGGGAAGAAGTCCAAGGTGAAGTGTTGGAATTGTGGACAATCTAGCCACATCCAAAAGGATTGCAAGGAGAAAAAAAAAGAAGAAGAAGAGCTTTTCTAATATTGAATATTCCTAGAGTGATACAGATGCCTTTGTTGCTACCTTGGTGACTCAAACAATTCATAATGTTTGGTTAATTGATTCAAGTGCATCATTCCACGTGACATCTCATAGAGGTGGAAAGGTATACCTATCTAGTGACTCATCTCTTTAAGTTGTTGGTTGAGGAAGAGTCAAAATTCAGTTTCCTGATGGAAGAGTTAAGGGAATTGATGGTGTAATGCACATACCAGGTCTAGTTCTTGAAGTATGAAGAATATGATGGTGGAAAGGTATACCTGTCTAGTGACTCATCTCTTTAAATTGTTGGTTGAGGAAGAGTCAAAATTTAGTTTCCTGATGGAAGAGTTAAGGGAATTGATGGTGTAATGCACATACTAGGTCCAACTCAAAATTTGCTTTCTATCAGTAAGTTGAATGATGCTAGTGTACAAGTTACATTCTCTAGTGGTGACTGTAAAATAACAAGAGGCTCTATAGAGTTAGCTAAGGGTGCACGAGTTGGTACTCTACTCAAGATAGACACATAATTTTTTCAATGCAACGATGCCTCTAAAAAAACAAGAAAAGCTACCTGGAAGAAGAATATTACAAGCTTAATGGAGGTCAAACTTCCTGCTAAGAAAACAATGGTATGGCATCATAGACTCATTCACATAGGAGAGAAGGTCTTAAAATCTTTGAAAAATAAAAATCTGGTTGAGGGGCTTGTTGATTGTAATTTTGAATTTGAATTTTGTGAACATTACATGTATGGAAAGCAACATTGTGTTTCATTTTACTCTAGTCCTCATAAATCTTCTAGTTTGATTGATTATATTCACTCCGATGTATTTGGTCAAGTTAATGTTTCTTCATTATTGAATTCTAAATATTATGTTTCTTTTATAGCTAATTATTCAAGAAGGGCATTTGTGTATTTTCTAAAAAGTAAATCAGAAGTGATCAGTTGGTTTAAAGAGTTTAAAAACTTGGTTGAAAATCGGACTGGTAGAAAAATAAAATGTTTAAGGACTAATAATGGCAATAATTTCTATTCTACAAAATTTGATCAATATTGCAAAGATCATGGAATAAAAAGACATAAGACCACACCTCATACTCCATGACAAAATGGAGAACTGTTGAAAGGTTGAATCAAACTCTGATGGAAAAGGTGAGAAGTGCGTCAAGTGGTGTTGGCCTGGAGCAGAAGTTCTAGGTTGAGGTTGTGTCGAAGTCATGTTATTTACAAAATAGATCTCCCACTTTAGCATTGGTAGACAAGACGCCTATGGAAGCATGGTCTAGTAAGAATCCCTCTCTAAGACATATTCGTGTCTTTATCTGTGAGGCATATGCTTATGTGCCTGATGTTAATAGATCTAAATTTGAAAATAAAGTTGTTAAGTGTGTCTTCATTGGCTATGGCTTGGGTCTGAAGGGATACAAACTTTAGAATCCTGTGACTGAGAAGGTATTGTACAACATGTTAGTGAAGAGATTGTCCTCTTACTTAATTTCTCTTAATTTACTCTATGCCCAATGTTATGAAGAGAACAGAATCTTTCACTACAGTTGAGAAAGTATTAGTTTCATTTTAACTTCCTCTCTGAATTCTTCTAAAGGTATAGCTCCCTTATCTGATTTACAATGAATTCATTTTATTTTTTTATACGATTACACTTTTTCCTGAAAGTGCGTAAGGTTCTCTCAACTACTCCTGGGTAGTGAGGTAATTGCAAAATACAGATCACAGATAGAAAAATTCACATATATATAATCAACAAAATCTATTTCAAAGAATGGATTTTCTGCTAGATTTTTCACATATATAAAGACAGGAAATAGATGAACTTACAATTAACCAACAGCAATAAGGAAATTTCGAATCGCTGAATTATCTCCACAAAGTGATAATAATTCAACACTCAGAACGCAAAGTTTCAAAGCATAACTCAAAATCTTTCATATATGTATATCCAACTTCAATGCACAAAGTCTTTGGAAACTAAAACATGCATATACTATCCTTTATCACTGTTCTTCGAAAAATCTATATAAAAAAAAAAAAAAAAAAAACTATATTTAACTTCCTATTCTTTCCTATTCTATATGCCCTCCCAAAAAAATCCCCTGAAATAGTTTAATGCCCCAGCATTTATAGTTATTTTTGAAATCCCGAAGGGCCTCCCGTAAAACTCAGCCCTATCGGGTTAATACAAGAAACCGTTATAAAACTTAAAAGCAGTTATCAAAAAGATAGAACGCCAGCAGGTGACGATTCAATTTCCGCTATATTCGTCGGTTTCTTCTTCATTTCCAACGGTCTGACGTACCAGCTTCCAGCTCTGGAAAGAAGACATGAATTCTTGCGTGGCCTGTGAGTGCGGATTCTTTAAACTCATCAGCCGGGCTCTACATGCATCCTTCTGCCACCTGTATTCCTTCATTTTTAGGCTCTGACATGGCATCAGCTTCTCATTGAGGCGCAGCATGGATTCTATACCTGCCAATGAAGTGAAATCATCGACCTTAGGCGTTTCTTTGTCCCTAATCCGCTCGACTGCTTCGGTGAAACTTTTAGTTAACACTTCAATGTCCATGTTGCCTTCATCCAATTGTAGGATGCCTGTGGGGTTGACAGTCTTCATATCCTTAACCAGTTCTTTATGTATGTCTGTGATTTGATTCTTGATGCCCTGGACTTCTTTGATGGCTTCTTGGTAGATGGACTCCTTCCAGCTCATATTACTTTTCAGGATAAATAAGGTGCACGGGTCCACTGCCTTCATGGAGTTTTCACCTAAAAATTTGAGAACTCCAAACTTTTCAACCTCAATTACCCGAGAAACTATGGTTTGACACCGTGACAATTCTGTCTCCCATACTGGTATCAAAGTTTGAATCTCTTCGAACAATGCTTCACCCTCGGAATAGATACTAGTAATTTCTGAAATAAACTTATTCCCTTGCTCTAATATGTTATTTACCCAACTAACCACAGCGTCAGACAGTATTTTTCCCCTCTGCGTCTGTTTCATCAATTGCTGGCTTTCGGCAGAATTTGGGTCGAATGGCTGAGGCAGCTGGATTATTGAGTTAGGCCCTAAATTACTCAGCGAATTGATGTATGTGGCCATCGTCACCACCATTGCTTTCAGTTCTTTCTTCTCCTTAGAATCTTTTTCTAATTGAGTGAGCATGTGGTCAGCAGAAAACTTAAAGAAATTATTGCCAGTATTCCTGTTAAGGGTACCTAGTTCAATAGCAGTGACTTTGAATCCTTCCTCATCAATTTCCCCTGACTCCCTTTTCTGCTTATAAGTAGCCACTTCCGCTATGATTTTCCCCGTCACCGGATCCTTAGTGAGACAAGCATCCATTTTCATTTTCTTTGCTTTAGACCCTCTAGCCGCGTACCTAGTGACAATGTCCTTTACTGGCGAGGCCACTGGTTGTAAACTCCGTTTCTTATTGATTGAATTTGACAACCATAAAGGAACAGTGGGAGTGGTTGATACCATCTGAGTATCTTTAGTCGGAGTCAAGAACTTGGATTGATCTGCCTTTGGTGTTTCAATGAATTGTACTTCATCGTCTGTTTCATCTTGAAAAGGAGACTTATCACTTGAATCTCGCTCTGGTGATGTCATTTTCTGCTTCTGGGAACTAGGCTGCTTCAAAGCTTTGTTCCTGGAATGGGATCTCGTTCTAGGAGCCGTGACTTGGGAAGGGAACTTTATTTTCTTATCTGAGGCCAATGTATCACCTGCAACATAAGAAAGTGGAATGTCAGATTGAAGCGGTTCCGAGAGAGAAATCACCTTAGTAGAAGACTCAGTGATGTTTCCAGTCTTTTTCCTCTGCAGCCAATCATCCGTATAAGTTAATATGGATCTGGCTCTCCAATTAATATCATCATCTTCCTCCTTGCTCCAATCAACTGTCAAGAATTTTGTTTCATTTGATTCCTCCCATTCGGGTTCAACTAGACATGAACCATCCTCAACGATCCCTTGTGTTTTGAACTTCAAATTGAAAGAATTAATTTGCTGCAGGGTGAGTCTAGAATGGTCCTTTTTCAGGACTTCTTCTTCATTTTCACAATCTTCCCATAAATCTTCTAGCTGCGGAGCAACTGTTGAGTTGATTTCAAGGCCGAGGGTTAGAGCTGCATATCCTTTACTGTCGAAGTTTCTCCTGCTGCGGTAGAAACCAAAATTGAATCCCAGCAAATTGCTTCTGATGATGGAAGCGTCATTCATGTTATTACACACCAGAGAGTGCAGCTTGATAGGGAAGACTGTTTCCCATTTATCCTGAGGGAGGTTATCCTTAATAATAGCAGAAAGTTGCCTGCACAATTCGGCTAAAATGAAACAATCAAGGGCATATCGAGGTAACCTCACAGGTTCTTCCTCAAACCCTCTGATTCTCAAATATGTGAACCTGGGGAACTGAATAAAAGAACTCCCATAATGTTGAACCAGCTTCAGCGATTCAGAAGAGAGTCATGGCATCTGAACACCTTCTAGAGCCAAATAAATGTTTTCAAACAATATATCATGCACTTTACGGAAAACCTCCAGGACTCTGTCTTTTTGCAACAACGGGCAATATTGGAAAATGGTCATTTCTTCATTCCATACCTCATGTGGAAGAGCGGCGAGATCACAGGTGCAGGCAATACAATAAGTCAAATATGAGGCCATACGGAAATCTTCTCTAGATTCTTTGGCGCGTTTGAGCTGGCTTCTCAGGGAAGTGGCAATAATCTTCGCCCAATCTATCCATTGTTCACCTTTTAAGATAATTTCAATGTACCTATACATCCATTCTTCGAACAAACATACATCAGCTGAACCTTTCACCCTGTGTAATAATACCACCAGGTCGTGTATGTGGGGTTTCATGTGGCTTCTAGTAATGACCTTGGGAAGTCTAGACCCACCTCCATAGTTAACCTTGGTCCATTTCCTGGCAAGAGTGTTTCGGTACACACTAGGGTTTTCCCGATACTCAGCTTCAGCTTGAATGGGTGAGAAAGCGGCAAAGGTACTTGTTGTTAATTTCAAAACAGAAGAAATGGTTTCTCTGGAGACAGAAAGTATGACATTACCATTTTTGCTTACTATGCCCTTGCTTCTTACATCATAATGGTCAATGCAGAGTTGTAAGAGTTCAGGGTGTACGAAGGCAGGGGGAAACACAGCGGCTTCAATTAACCCGCTCGTTAATATTTCCATACATCCCTTAACCTCTTCCGTATTCGCAAGAAAACTTGCCTGAAGATTTTCCACATTTACCCCTTCTAAATTGATATCACAAATCACTGGTCTTTTACATTCAAGGCTAGAAACATTACCGAGAAAATGCATAACCGACTTCATTCTTAACTTAAACAAGCAAGACTTCTTTCAGACAAACCTTTGAAAATAACAGTTTTGCAGAACAGAACAAAGGTTACCAAACTCTCACCTGTTTTCCATTGAAAAGCAAATAATCTCCTCTAGCTTCCCTAACAGCTCCTTTTCTCCGAAATCAGACCCCCTCTCCTTTATCCTTTTTCTTTGTTTTCGGATAACTTACTAGGCAACTGAATGAAAATTTATCACAGGGGAATTTTATACATGAGAAGATCAGATAATGATGGTTTATCGGCTCACATCAGGATTGACATGCTCGAGGCGTTGATGCATAAATGCCTCGATTAATGATTTACCCTTCCGCATGAGTTAATAATAATTTATTTCGTGCGATATCCAGTCTTGCATGAAACGAAGGTTTACTCACTCTCATTACAATGATGCCCTTTTCCTTGAAAAAGAAATAAAATCTTTTGATTTGACATGCCGACGGGACCATTGATTGCTCTGAGAGAAAGGCGGCGCAACGTACTCCAAAAATAAACTCCTGACGTCGGTACTTGCCAAAAAATGCTTTGAATAGGTTTGAACCAAGCTTCAAAATGGTTCAAAGTGTTTCAAAAAGGACCACCGCGATAAAGATACTTCCTGCCAAAGAAAGAGTGTTAGTATGAAAAATTTGGTCGAATTACTTTGAACTACTTCGAACCGAAGTTCGAAATGATTCGAAGCGATTCAAAGGGAGGGAAGCAATGACCGTGGAAACTTGCGACCTTGACCAACTTTATTCAAAAGACGATAGATACTTAGATGGTAAAGAAGAGACCTCGAATAAGATAGGTAGAATTTTTAAAGGGGGGACCTTTGAAATAATATGGCGACTCTAAACACAACTAACAGGGGCTCTGACTGGGGGCTGTGTATGCGGAATACACAGAGAACTCAGAAACAGGAGATAGAACTCAAAACAGCAGACAGGAAAGAAAACAACAAGAACGAGAAAACTAGACACAACAAAATACTATGTACACAGCAGGGGACATCAAAACTTAGAATTTGACCAGCTTCAAATCCTTCCCGTTGTATGTAAAAGGCAGAATTGTTCCATCTGGATACTTCAAACGGAAAGTGTTAGGACCAACCACTTCTGAAATGAAGAACGGACCTTTCCAAAGAGATTCAAATTTTCCGTGTGTTCCTTTCGGTTCTTTCCTCTTATCCCACAGGAGCACTTCATCATTCTTAAGGAAATTTCTTGGTCGAGCTTTCCTGTCAAAAATGCGCTTTACATTCATCTGGTGTTCCGTGATGTGATCAACTAATCTGTTCCTCTCATTTTCCAGCTTGTGCAGGTACATGACTCTCTTCTCCAATGAATTTTTAAAGAATTGATCCTCGATGACCGATTGCAATTTAGCTGCCGATAACTCTAGGGGTAAAGATACCTGAGCTCCAATCCCATATACTAATTCAAACGGAGCCATCCCAATAGCTCTTTTTAGTGTGATCCGGTCTGCCCACAATGCTTCATAGAGCCTTTTGTGCCAATCTCGGGAATTATCAGATACCAATTTTTTTATGATGGCCACTAGATTCTTATTGCTAGACTCTGCCTGTCCATTTCCCTGTGGGAAATAATCTGATGAATGTGCTAATGATACCCCATGCTCATAACAGAAAAGTGATATTTCCTCTGATGAGAAATAAGTGGCATTATCTGAAACCACTTTCTGAGGTACACCGAATCTAACAAAAATTTGTTCCGTCAGAAATTCACATACCACTTGAGAGTTAGATTTCTTCGTTGGAATCGCCTCTACCCATTTAGTGAAATAATCTGTTGCTGTTAGAATGTAGATATGTCCAGCGCTTGATGGAGGATTTATAGGCCCAATAAAGTCAATGCCCCATTGTTGAAAAGGTTCATCAATTACTACAGGTCTGAGAGGTAATGCTGCTAATTGAGGACGTCCAGTAAAAAGTTGACATTTTTCACAGTTTTTCACAAACTTATAAGCATCTTTGAACATACCTGGCCAGTAAAAACAACTCCTGAGAATTTTAAAGGTAGTAACAGTGGATGAAAAGTGCCCTCCACAAGCCTCAGAATGGTACGCCTTTAACAATTTTCCTTGTTGCTCTGTGTCCACGCACCTTAAGAATGTTCCATCAATTCCCCTCTTATATAGAACACCATCTGAAATTACATATTTGGCGGCTTTCAGTCTGAGATTCCGTCTTTCTTTATAATTCATATTTGATGGGCATTCACCGTATAAAAGAAAATATGCAATGTCAGAGAACCAAGGATCTGTTAGACTGACCAGCAAAACCGTATGAGCTCCATCGGATTTACCAGGAGATACATCTCTATTCTCAGCTATCATTTTGCACAAACCACGCCCCCTTACCAGAGAAGTAGGTTTGATTGTTAAATCATATTCTTGCACTTTAGCTACCCAAGTCGCTCGTCTATTCATTCCTACTTCTTATTGAGTCAAGATACTTTTGACTGCGGTCTCGGGCACATATACAACAGAATGAGAGTGCAGTATGTAATACCTGAATTGTTTCAATGTCCTTACTACAGCAAAGGCATGTTTTTCTGTTGGACTATAATTTAATTCATGCTTCTTCAATGGAACACTCATGAAGGCGATTAGAGCTTCTTTTCCTTCATCATTGGGTTGGGTTAGAATACTAGATAGAGAATGCTCAGAAGCGTAACAATAAATAATGAAGTCTCTCTCAAAATTAGGGCTTACTAGCATTGGAGCACTTGCAATAGCTGTTTTGATATCTTCAAAAGCTTTCTTACCCTCCTCTTGCCATCTGAAAGGACGTTTCTCACTCATCATGTCTAGCATGTATCTCACTTTTTCAGAAAATTCAGGTACAAAACTTCTCAGGAAATTGATCTGACCAAAGAAAGATTTCAAATCACTTCTATTTGTTGGCAGAACCAGCTTCTGTATTGCTTTTACCCTCTCTGGATCGATTTTTACACCTTCTTTAGAAACAATATGCCCGAGCAATTTACCTTCTTCAACGAAGAAAATAGACTTCTTCGGATTCAAAGATATACCATGCTGTCTACATCTTTCCAGCACTCTCTCTAAGTCCTTCAAATGATGTTTCCTTCTTTTAGAATAGACAGTTAAATCATCAAGATATATAACAATTATCTTATCTCGCAGGTCTTTGAAAGAGGAATTCATCGCTCGCTGAAAAGTAGCTCCAGCATTAATTAGACCGAAAGGCATCCGGTTGTAAGCAAAAGTACCCCAGGGAGTGATGAAGGTTGTTTTATGCTGATCTTCTGGGGCGACACTAATCTGATTATATCCTGAGTAACCATCCAGCATCGACATTACTTCAGATCCAGCTACTGACTGCAAGACATGATCCATAGTAGGAAGTGCGTAGTTATCTTTAAGGCTTGCTTGATTCAGATTCCTAAAGTCTACACAAATCCTTATTTCGCCGTTCTTTTTCCTCACCGGAACGATATTTGCCACCCATGTTGAATGATGTATTGGATAAATTATACGAGCCTTCAACATCTTTTCCACCTCTCTAAAAATGGCTTCTGAGACTTTAGGGTTATAATTTCTAAGCTTTTGTCTGAAGGTGGTGGCCCCTGGTTTCAATGGTATGTGATGCACGAATTCACCATTTCTAAAAAAATTTAAGTCGCCATAACCCCATGCAAAAACATCTCGATATTGGATTAAAAGCTCGGATAAGTTTTTCTTTTCCCTTGCAGAACAAGTTTTGCCTATAGAGATCAGCTTAGGATCCTCTTCGCTTCCAATGTTGATCTTCTCGTGTTCCCCTTTATTTTCATTAGAACCATCATCTTTCCTTAAAGTACTGTCATCTTTTCTACCAAAAAGATGTTCCAAAGAAACCAGGCCTTTGGGAATCCTGTTTCCTTGAAGTTGGATCACTTCCCCTGTTTCCGTTGATTCTTCACCGATTGGTTTTCCCCCATGTTCAGATCCTTCAAAAAGGATTTCAGCGAAATCTCCCACGCAAGCCATGAATTCTTTTAATTGTTCATCATCATTAAAGACCTGCCAATGATTAATATTATCTGGGAATCTCGGTCTGTATAACACCTCAATTCTGTAAGCATTGTTTTTGAATTCGGGATGGGGCAATAATAAAGATGCAGAGACAGCTAAAGAATCAGCTTTGGTATTTTGAGCGCGAGGGATGAATTCAATAGAAAAGGCTTCAAATGACTCAATTTCATCCCAAACCAGATTTCTATAATGCCTCAGTCGATCATTTTTTACAGAGAATTGTTTTCTTACCTGCTTAACAATGAGTTCAGCGTCCCCCTTTGCTTTTAGCTGCCTTATCCCCTTTTCCTTTGCTTCTTGTAAACCTAGAAGTAACGCTTCGTATTCTGCTGTATTATTTGTATTATGGAAATCCAGCTTGAAAGAGAAAGGGAAAATTTCTCCAGAAGGTGATATGAGTACTACACCAGCACCTGAGCCTGAGTTCGAGCAGCTTCCATCAAATTCTAAAGTCCACAAGGTTTCTTCAGCACTTACCGTTTTCTCTTCACATGACTTCTCGGGTAAGATGATATAATTCCCGAATTGACACTCCTCATATAATATCTGTGCTTTGGGATTGTCTGAAGGTACCATAGTATATTTGTTTTTCGGCTCAGGTTCTAACTTTATTTTCTTCTTTCCCACAGGAATATATGCTTCGGACCAGTCCATTTTAATTTCTCCACCTATATCCTTGCAAAAAGTTCTGCTAAGTAGCATCCCATAGCTAGCTGGAATATCAGCTACCAGAATAGTAAGCTTCACTCTCTTTTCAGGACAAGCGTAAAGGACAGCTTGTACATCTTTCACTTGGCCAACCAGGGGTACCTGCTTCCCATCCATAGCATAGCAACACCCAAAAGTTTTTGTGAGCTCCAAACCAAGGGCTTTTGCAACTGGCTGAGGCATAATATTGTCTGATGCTCCGGAATCAATAATACAATTACTAAGCCTTTGACCGTTTAACAACAAAGATATATAAAACGGATTGGGCTTTTTCTCCTCCGTTTCTTTCTGAACTGAATTAGCAGTGGTTTCAATGTTCTTTGAGCATCTCTCGGATACGAAAGTGAGTTCATCAGCAGTTCCTACATCTTCAAAAACATTATCTGTAACATGTGCGCTAGCGACTGAACTTCCCTTCACGTATTGAACCAACTTATCTAACTCCTTAGGATTAAGCTTTAAATATTCAGCTGGTGAAATGGATATGGAAGAAGCTTTACAGAATTCTACAATATCAAAAGCTGAAGCACTAGCTTTCGTTTCTGCCCTGAACAAAATCTTAGGTTCCATGGTATCAGCCTGAACATGCTCCTTACCTTTAGAATTTGATACGTTTGGGGTGTTTCCAGGATAGAATTTTTGATTCCTTTGGCCTCTAGTCATGACTGTGCAGGCAGGTTCTTGAAGTGTTGTAAAAACATCACCTCCTCTCTCTGAATCAAATTCATATTCTAGGAAGTAACTACTGGACTCATCTTTTTCTATATCCTTTTTTTCAATTATCGCTTCTGCCATAAGAGCGTTCTTTGCTAGCTGAACACAATTTAGCCAGTCAGGACATTCTCGTTCATCATGATCTGAAGTCATGTGGAAAGAACACATTGTTTCTTTAGGGGCTTCTTCGATTTGTAGTCTCGGCTGAGGGGCAGTTAATAGGGGAGTTCTCCCAAAATTTTGAGACTGCTGCCGTCTTTGAATGTCTTGATAAGGGGGAGGATACTGATTATGTGTTTTATTCTACTGCCTCTTCATCATTGCTATGTCATTCATCAATTTTTGTAAGACTGGATCTGTGGGTGTAGCAGATGAAACGGTCCCGGGAGTATGTACCTCTCTTTTCCATTTACCGGCATTAATGAATGCATCCTCTAGTTGAATGGC
This sequence comes from Cryptomeria japonica, assembly GCF_030272615.1. Classification (NCBI taxonomy): domain Eukaryota; kingdom Viridiplantae; phylum Streptophyta; class Pinopsida; order Cupressales; family Cupressaceae; genus Cryptomeria; species Cryptomeria japonica. The sequence goes on from NC_081408.1 coordinate 402,607,672, forward strand.
CAACCTCTGAGCAGCGCCTAAATCAGCACAAGCATCTTTAATAAGATGAAAACTTATATCTGTTGGAACGGCATTAATAAAAAATGATTTCTGATTTTCTTCACTAGGTCTTGACGTTGTGGGAATTCTTTGAACCAGTCTATTGAACTTGGCCACAAACTCTCTCATAGGTTCATGCAGATCTTTCTTCATTTGACTGAGTTGGGCAAATAGAGAGCATTCATTTTCAGGGGTTTTAAATCTATTTTCAAAGGCATTTTTCATATCATCCCAACTAGTAATAGAAAGATGGGGCAAATGATTGAACCAATCAGCAACAGCATCAGTCAAGGTTCGTACAAACAATCTCACAGCAACTCCCTGTGTAGGGATGCTTATAACAGCACAGGCAGAATGAAAAGCGCTTAAGTGGTCATCTGTTGAGACTTTGCCATCTCCGCTAAACTTGGGTAAAACTTCAGTAGCTCCTTTAGGAAGTGGTGCAGGATTCACGCCTAAATTCATTGGACCTATGTTATGTCCCCAAGGTTGATTAATAGCCATGTTGGGTGGTACAACTTGCAAGGGTGGAACTGATATACAGGCTGGGACAAGGGCACTCAATGGAAGCAAGGATTGAACCAGAGGTGAGAAGGGAGAAGGCTTTGGTGGTGAGTTTGGCCTGCTTTGGGATTTGATGTGCTTCTTTTTAGGGTTGCTAAAATCTGGCAAAAGTTTTAGGTTTTTTAACAACTCGAAGTTTTCATCAAGAATCCCTTTTTTTCTTTCCCCTCTTGTGTATCTACGAGTAGCCAGTTTCTAAACTACTGATGTGTTCAAGGTCTTGCAGGTACCTGGGCTATTCTATTCACAACAGCCGCCTCCTGAACTTCTGGCACTCCTCTCAAGAACTCGGCTCTTTCTTCCTCTATTTCCAGGACCACTAATATTTGCTGATAGTGTTGACCACTTCTACGTTCTCGCCAAGCAGTTGCCGCTAGGTCTGAAATTATGTCTTCTTGAGTATCTTCAAATCGAAGATTGGGTTGTAATATAGGAAAGATCTCGTTATGTTGAAGGACCATGGTTATACATTACATTAAAGATTAAGTTTTCTTCAAAGGACTCGATTTTTCCCTAGCAAAGTCGCCAAAAATCTGTTAGTGAAGAGATTGTCCTCTTACTTAATTTCTCTTAATTTACTCTATGCCCAATGTTATGAAGAGAACAGAATCTTTCACTACAGTTGAGAAAGTATTAGTTTCATTTTAACTTCCTCTCTGAATTCTTCTAAAGGTACAGCTCCCTTATCTGATTTACAATGAATTCATTTTTTTTTTTTATACGATTACACTTTTTCCTGAAAGTGCGTAAGGTTCTCTCAACTACTCCTGGGTAGTGAGGTAATTGCAAAATACAGATCACAGATAGAAAAATTCACATATATATAATCAACAAAATCTATTTCAAAGAATAGATTTTCTACTAGATTTTCCACATATATCAAGACAGGAAATAGATGAACTTACAATTAACCAACAGCAATAAGGAAATTTCGAATCGCTGAATTATCTCCACAAAGTGATAATAATTCAACACTCAGAACGCAAAGTTTCAAAGCATAACTCAAAATCTTTCATATATGCATATCCAACTTCAATGCACAAAGTCTTTGGAAACTAAAACATGCATATACTATCCTTTATCACTGTTCTTCGAAAAATCTATATAAAAAAAAAAAAAAAAAAAACTATATTTAACTTCCTATTCTTTCCTATTCTATATGCCCTCCCAAAAAAATCCCCTAAAATAGTTTAATGCCCCAGCATTTATAGTTATTTTTGAAATCCCGAAGCGCCTCCCGTAAAACTCAGCCCTATCGGGTTAATACAAGAAACCGTTATAAAACTTAAAAGCAGTTATCAAAAAGATAGAACGCCAGCAGGTGACGATTCAATTTCCGCTATATTCGTCGGTTTCTTCTTCATTTCCAACGGTCTGACGTACCAGCTTCCAGCTCTGGAAAGAAGACATGAATTCTTGCGTGGCCTGTGAGTGCGGATTCTTTAAACTCATCAGCCGGGCTCTACATGCATCCTTCTGCCACCTATATTCCTTCATTTTTAGGCTCTGACATGGCATCAGCTTCTCATTGAGGCGCAGCATGGATTCTATACCTGCCAATGAAGTGAAATCATCGACCTTAGGCGTTTCTTTGTCCCTAATCCGCTCGACTGCTTCGGTGAAACTTTTAGTTAACACTTCAATGTCCATGTTGCCTTCATCCAATTGTAGGATGCCTGTGGGGTTGACAGTCTTCATATCCTTAACCAGTTCTTTATGTATGTCTGTGATTTGATTCTTGATGCCCTGGACTTCTTTGATGGCTTCTTGGTAGATGGACTCCTTCCAGCTCATATTACTTTTCAGGATAAATAAGGTGCACGGGTCCACGGCCTTCATGGAGTTTTCACCTAAAAATTTGAGAACTCCAAACTTTTCAACCTCAATTACCCGAGAAACTATGGTTTGACACCGTGACAATTCTGTCTCTCATACTGGTATCAAAGTTTGAATCTCTTCGAGCAATGCTTCACCCTCGGAATAGATACTAGTAATTTCTGAAATAAACTTATTCCCTTGCTCTAATATGTTATTTACCCAACTAACCACAGCGTCAGACAGTAATTTTCCCCTCTGCGTCTGTTTCATCAATTGCTGGGTTTCGACAGAATTTGGGTCGAATGGCTGAGGTAGCTAGATTATTGAGTTAGGCCCTAAATTAGTCAGCGAATTGATGTATGTGGCCATCGTCACCACCATTGCTTTCAGTTCTTTCTTCTCCTTAGAATCTTTTTCTGATTGAGTGAGCATGTGGTCAGCAGAAAACTTAAAGAAATTATTGCCAGTATTCCTGTTAAGGGTACCTAGTTCAATAGCAGTGACTTTGAATCCTTCCTCATCAATTTCCCCTGACTCCCTTTTCTGCTTATAAGTAGCCACTTCCGCTATGATTTTCCCCGTCACCGGATCCTTAGTGAGACAAGCATCCGTTTTCATTTTCTTTGCTTTAGACCCTCTAGCCGCGTACCTAGTGACAATGTCCTTTACTGGCGAGGCCACTGGTTGTAAACTCCGTTTCTTATTGATTGAATTTGACAACCATAAAGGAACAGTGGGAGTGGTTGATACCATCTGAGTATCTTTAGTCGGAGTCAAGAACTTGGGTTGATCTGCCTTTGGTGTTTCAATGAATTGTACTTCATCGTCTGCTTCATCTTGAAAAGGAGACTTATCACTTGAATCCCGCTCTGGTGATGTCATTTTCTGCTTCTGGGAACTAGGCTGCTTCAAAGCTTTGTTCCTGGAATGGGATCTCGTTCTAGGAGCCGTGACTTGGGAAGGGAACTTTATTTTCTTATCTGAGGCCAATGTATCACCTGCAACATAAGAAAGTGGAATGTCAGATTGAAGCGGTTCCGAGAAAGAAATCACCTTAGTAGAAGACTCAGTGATGTTTCCAGTCTTTTTCCTCTGCAGCCAATCATCCGTATAAGTTAATATGGATCTGGCTCTCCAATTAATATCATCATCTTCCTCCTTGCTCCAATCAACTGTCAAGAATTTTGTTTCATTTGATTCTTCCCATTCGGGTTCAACTAGACATGAACCATCCTCAACGATCCCTTGTGTTTTGAACTTCAAATTGAAAGAATTAATTTGCTGTAGGGTGAGTCTAGAATGGTCCTTTTTCAGGACTTCTTCTTCATTTTCACAATCTTCCCATAAATCTTCTAGCTGCGGAGCAACTGTTGAGTTGATTTCAAGGCCGAGGGTTAGAGCTGCATATCCTTTACTGTCGAAGTTTCTCCTGCTGCGGTAGAAACCAAAATTGAATCCCAGCAAATTGCTTCCGATGATGGAAGCGTCATTCATGTTATTACACACCAGAGAGTGCAGCTTGATAGGGAAGACCGTTTCCCATTTATCCTGAGGGAGGTTATCCTTAATAACAGCAGAAAGTTGGCTGCACAATTCGGCTAAAATGAAACAATCAAGGGCATATCGAGGTAACCTCACAAGTTCTTCCTCAAACCCTCCGATTCTCAAATATGTGAACCTGGGGAATTGAATAAAAGAACTCCCATAATGTTGAACCAGCTTCAGGGATTCAGAAGAGAGTCATGGCATCTGAACACCTTCTAGAGCCAAATAAATGTTTTCAAACAATATATCATGCACTTTACGGAAATCCTCCAGGACTCTATCTTTTTGCAACAATGGGCAATATTGGAAAATGGTCATTTCTTCATTCCATACCTCATGTGGAAGAGCGGCGAGATCACAGGTGCAGGCAATACAATAAGTCAAATATGAGGCCATACGGAAATCTTCTCTAGATTCTTTGGCGCGTTTGAGCTGGCTTATCAGGGAAGTGGCAATAATTTCCGCCCAATCTATCCATTGTTCACCTTTTAAGATAATTTCAATGTACCTATACATCCATTCTTCGAACAAACATACATCAGCTGAACCTTTCACCCTGTGTAATAATACCACCAGGTCGTGTATGTGGGGTTTCATGTGGCTTCTAGTAATGACCTTGGGAAGTCTAGACCCACCTCCATAGTTAACCTTGGTCCATTTATTGGCAAGAGTGTTTCGGTACACACTAGGGTTTTCCCGATACTCAGCTTCAGCTTGAATGGGTGAGAAAGCGGCAAAGGTACTTGTTGTTAATTTCAAAACAGAAGAAATGGTTTCTCTGGAGACAGAAAGTATGACATTACCATTTTTGCTTACTATGCCCTTACTTCTTACATCATAATGGTCAATGCAGAGTTGTAAGAGTTCAAGGTGTATGAAGGCAGGGGGAAACGCAGCGGCTTCAATTAACCCGCTTGTTAATATTTCCATACATCCCTTAACCTCTTCCGTATTCACAAGAAAACTTGCTTGAAGATTTTCCACATTTACCCCTTCTAAATTGATATCACAAATCACTGGTCTTTTACATTCAAGGCTAGAAACATTACCGAGAAAATGCATAACCGACTTCATTCTTAACTTAAACAAGCAAGACTTCTTTCAGACAAACCTTTGAAAATAACAGTTTTGCAGAACAGAACAAAGGTTACCAAACTCTCACCTATTTTCCATTGAAAAGCAAATAATCTCCTCTAGCTTCCCTAACAGCTCCTTTTCTCCGAAATCAGACCCCCTCTCCTTTATCCTTTTTCTTTGTTTTCGGATAACTTACCAGGCAACTGAATGAAAATTTATCACAGGGGAATTTTATACATGAGAAGATCAGATAATGATGGTTTATCGGCTCACATCAGGATTGACATGCTCGAGGCGTTGATGCATAAATGCCTCGATTAATGATTTACCCTTCCGCATGAGTTAATAATAATTTATTTCGTGCGATATCCAGTCTTGCATGAAACGAAGGTTTACTCACTCTCATTACAATGATGCCCTTTTCCTTGAAAAAGAAATAAAATCTTTTGATTTGACATGCCGACGGGACCATTGATTGCTCTGAGAGAAAGGCGGCGCAACGTACTCCAAAAATAAACTCCTGACGTCGGTACTTGCCAAAAACTGCTTTGAATAGGTTTGAACCAAGCTTCAAAACGGTTCAAAGTGTTTCAAAAAGGACCACCGCGATAAAGATACTTCCTGCCAAAGAAAGAGTGTTAGTATGAAAAATTTGGTCGAATTACTTTGAACTACTTCGAACCGAGGTTCGAAATGATTCGAAGCGATTCAAAGGGAGGGGAGCAATGACCGTGGAAACTTGCGACCTTGACCAACTTTATTCAAAAGACGATAGATACTTAGATGGTAAAGAAGAGACCTCGAATAAGATAGGTAGAATTTTTAAAGGGGGGACCTTTGAAATAATATGGCGACTCTAAACACAACTAACACAACAGAAGTGTGATCTTTCGTGAGGTGAAACCTACCTTAGTTGATCTGCATCCTGAAAAGACCAAGAAAGAGGAAGCTGAAGTTGAAATTCATCTAACTCCAGAAAAGGAGAAACTTCAAACTCCATGTGTATTTGAAAGAGAGGAGAGCTCTAAGAGCTCTGAGAGTCCCGATCAAAAAGAAGAACAAGAACTTCCACCTTAGCCATTGAGGAGGTCAACACAAGAGAGGAGACAACCTGATAGGTATGGTTATTCAATGTTGGATTCTAATTGTGCCTATGCTTTGATTACTAATGTTGATGAGCCTTAGGACTATGAAGGAGGCAATTCAAATTTTTGATTCAGATTCTTGGTTGGAGGCTATGAATGAAGAAATGGCTTCACTAAAGAAGAATGAAACCTAGGATCTTGTGCCCTTGCCTGAAGATAGAAAACCAGTTGGTTGTAAATGGATATTTAAGAAGAAAATTGGTTTGGATGGCAGTGTTGAAAAGTACAAAGCTAGGTTGGTCGCAAAAGGTTATTCCCAAGTAGAGGGAATTGATTGTGGAGAAATATTCTCCTGTAGAAAAGTTGACATCTATTAGATTTCTTTTGTCACTTGCAGTATCATATGACTTTGAGATCGAGCATATGGATGTGAAGACAGCGTTCCTTCATAGAGACTTGGAGGAAGAAATCTATATGTCCCAACCTGAGCATTTTGTGGAAAAAGGTAAAGAATCCTTGGTTGCAAATTAAAGAAATCTCTTTATGGTTTAAAACAATCACCTAGAATGTGGTACCAGAATTTTGACACCTTTGTGTTGTCATTGGGATTTGTAAGATCAAAATCTAATCATTGTGTGTATTACAAAATTAAAAATGGACATTTGCTTATCATTTCTCTATATGTGGATGATATGTTATTCATTGGGAATGACAAGGGTGTGATTTTTATTTAAGTTGTAGTTGTCATCATATTTTGAAATGAAATATTCTAGGGATGGATATCAATAGGGATAGGAAAAATAGAAAGCTTTGGCTCAGTCAAAGCAAGTACATTAGCACTATCCTTGAGAGATTTAACATGACAAATTGCAAGCAGTTAATTATTCCAATTTTGTGGGGAAAGAAGCTTTATGTTGAAGATTGTCCAAAATCTCCTACTGAGATGGAGGACATGACCATGGTCCCTTATGCAAGTGCAGTTGGTAGCCTCATGTATGTAGTGGTTTGTACTAGGCCAGACGTTTCCCAAACAGTGAGAGTACTAAGTCAATTTATGGCAAATCCAAGAAGACCGCATTAGGATGTTGTGAAGAGAGTGTTTAGATACCTGAGAGGAACTTCTCAATATGCTTTGTGTTACCATGGAAACTTGGCTGGATCATGGAAAACTATCAGCATTTAGAGATATGTGGATTCTAATTGGACAGGGGACATTGACATCAGAAGATTCGCCAGTGGATATGCATTCACTTTGAATGGTGGTGCAATCAATTGGATGAGCAAGCGACAAGTTATAGTCGCTTTATCTACTACAAAGGTAGAGTACATGGAATCAACTTGAGCCTATCAAGAGGCTATTTGGCTTAAGCATTTGTGTTACGATGTTGGGTTTAATAGAAGGTAGATCTCTATCTATTGTCATAGTCAAAGTGCCATTTGTTTGGCAAAAAATCCCACTTTACATGCCAGGATGAAACATGTTGATGTGCAGTATAATTTTGTTCGTGACATGGTGGAAGATGGAAAGGCTAATCTGTAAAAGGTGGATACTCTAAAGAATGTTGTAGATGCACTGACAAAACCTGTGAGCACAACTAAGTTCAAATGATGTTCTAATTCTATGGGCCTTGGAGACCATGATTCTCAGTAGTCTTTAAGTGTTCTAGAGGTACCAGTAAGTTCTTTGTCAAGTGGGAGAATGTTGAGAAAGTATGCCTCAATCTTACTAGTTGAAACCTCTCATAAAGGAATAGTTTGAGAAAGTTCAGTGTGACTGTTTCAGTGTCTTGGAGAAGTCAAGCGGAATAGTGATTCGGTGTGACCTTGGTGTTAGACAAGTCTCTTCAAGCAGTTCGCAGAGATCATTCTTCTTACCGATATCGTTGAGACATTTGACGGGTCTTGGCACAGTTCAGTGTGACATTAGCTTTCGGTAAGATGGTCTAAGCAGTTAAATGAAGTCATGTTACTTCCCTGACAAAGGACGGTTTTGATATAACCTTAGGTGAGTCTTGGTGACATGCGGAATTTTGACATAACTCATGGTTTCGATATGTCTTTACTAGTAGTTAGCCAAACTTATGTTGTTATGCGGACAAGGTCTATTTCGAAGTAGTTTTGGCAACGTCTTGGCGAAAATGAAGATTTCAGTGTAGCTTGGGGTTTTGGTAAGTCATCCGAAGGAGTTCACCATAGTCTTATTTCATGGCAATAAGATTGGTTTTGTTGTAGCAATTGTTTGGTCTTGGCGATATCAGGGATTTCGGTGTGACATGAGAGTTTGATAAGATGCTTCAATCTGGTAGTCGAAGTTATCCATTTTGTTGATGAAGACTATATTGGTATGACGGTGCTCAAGTCTTGGTGACAATGAGATTTTTGGTATGACATTTCATCTTCAATAATGCAATTCTTGGAAGTTGTCGAAATGAGATCTCTTGTCGATAACTTGTGAGACTAAGTGGGGACCACAATAGACTATTTTGACTCACTGAGTTGTCCACTGGTGATTTGTCCAAGCTAGAGGATTGGAAATTTGTTGTGAGTTATTTGTGTCTCTTCATCAGTGGTTGGAGCCATGGAAACTGAATTGAACCATTTCTGAGTAGAGATACAAATTATCTATAGAAATGGTTGTAGAGATTAATCATGGTTTATTGATGATGGTCGATTGATAATTCGGTTGATGATGGTTTATTGATGATTCAGTTAGATGCTAAATGTGATTAGTTGCAAAGCGATCTGAGATTGTGGTCTATGGATTGAATACAATCTGATGTTTGTAATGCTACATGTACAGAGACTAGATCAAAGCATGAAATTTGTATCTTGTATTTAATTTGAAAGTACTATAATACAAGTGACTTGCTTTGGTGTGTGGGTTTTTCACGCGTAAGTTTTTCCCACGTGAATTCTGGTGTCAACTTTATGATTGTGATTTGTTGTTGTTTACTCTATTATTTATTTGGTGTGCATCTTCATGACTGTAACTGAAATTGAAATACATCCCTACTTCTCTCCTCTAAGAAATTGACATTCTGGAAAGTATTTCCGTACTTTGCTTTCCTTACAATCATAAGAATTCAAAGAATATGGTTGATCATGATTGAGAATTACATGTTGAATTTATAGGTTTTTGAAATTTGAATCGATGATCGAGATTGATTTGAAAACACAAAGATCAATTGTGGAGGATCATTGAGACAATGTAGTTGGGAGATAATCGATCAATGTGATTGAATTGATTGCCAAGTTAATTTATTTGACTGACTTAATTAGTGGATAGGTGAGTTAATAATGATTTCTAAAAAGGTGCACTAACTGACTAGTTAGAAAAAGTGATTGATGAGTCAGAGGACAAGTTAGCAGTGGAACTAAGAGTTAGTTGCAGTTAGCCATTTTTCACATTGTTGGCATTGTGTTGTCATTGATGTCAACCAGTATAGGGTGGCAACAGGTATGGGAGATGTATGTGCAGTATTATCATTGATGTCAACTGGTATTATTGTCATGAATGTCAAACGGCAGTATGTGAAGTTGAGGTCGACCGGTATGCAAGATAGAGTCATCGGTATATAAGATGATGATCGATAAGAACACAGAGTGAACAGGCCACCGCTATGTTAGTATGATGCAATCTAGCAGGACTCCCACCGGTAAATGATGTTGTCCCTAAAAGAAGAGAAGACTGAAGAAGCAATGTTGCCTAAGGATTGTAGGGAAGTTTCATCTATCCAATAATAGGGATGTCACTCCATTAGCCAGTAGATGACATAGATCCTCCTCCACCAATGTTTAGTAGTTGAAGTGTAGTTGTCTATTCCTCCCACTAAAAAGTGGTAATACCTTGCTTTTCTCACAACATACATGGCATACATCATGACTCTTTGGGATATGATAGTCAGAATAAGCAAAGGTAGGTGATTGGATGCCTAGACCGAATGACCAAAGTGGAAGATGAGGAAGTCTGGTCGAGATCTATTATGTACATCGGATCAACATGTGGATTCAAGATGTGTTGCTAGGACAGAGAAGGAAGAGCTGAGATGATGTGTTTGCCATCTTGGCAAACCGGTTGAGAGGAGAACTAGTCGGATGTAGATGAATCTCTACAGTTGCACACTTAGAGTTACTCAGGTTTAGATGGAGATTGTTGTTTCCACCGATGGAGATGATTGGAGGATTGATAGCATGAATTTATCAAGAGTCCCAACTGGTAAACAAGGATACCGGCATGCAGCAAAGTGTACTAAGAGACAAAAGTGAAGTGCTCTCAATTAGTTGAAGAAGCACATGGTGAGTCACCCTGGATAGCTGCTAAGAACCAGTATGTGTGATGACCGAGCTGACATGATCCACCAGCACAAGGAAGGTGAAGGCAATAATTTTAACCTGTAAGGAAAGATATACTAGCAGGGTTAGATAACCAGTAGGCAAAGAGGGACTGGAGGTATGAAGCATAGACCGGTTGTGTGTAATTTGTCGGTGACCAAGTCAGACCGACTTAGTGAGCTAAGGTGGATGCCGAAAAAGGTGCCATGTGGAGTCAAAGTGGTGGACATGCATGCAGCGGTAGATGGAGTATGCACCAACAAGGTATTTACAGAGTCAGTCGACATTAAATGCAGACCTCGTAAATCATGGGTTGTGTTGCAGAGGTCTGCAGCTCAAGGAAGGTCGAATAGAGGTGATTGATGGGATGCATCGATCGATGAAAAATTTCCAAGTATAGAATGAGGTTGGTGATGCAATCTATTGAACCATTTATGGTGATTGACCAAGTGCCTTGCCGATGGATTGTCTATGTTTGCTAAGTATAGAAAATGTGCCTTGGAAGAAAGAAGAGATGGTAGGTGATGTCTAATTTCTTGTAGGTTGTTTATCTTTGTGCAAAATGAGATCTGATTGGATCTGATACTCCTCATGATCAGTGGAAGAAACCCTAGAGCACCAATAGTTTGAAGTTACGTTTTGGCAGGAAATCTCGGCAATAATAATGGAGGCAGAAGACCGAATTTGATGATTCTTCCAGAAGGCATGATGTCAGTTGAATGAAAAGAGTCAATCTAACTGAGAGAATGAAACAACTGAGCATTTGGAGGTGTAATTGGTAAGAGGATTGAAAGTGGTTTAACCTGTAAGGCCAAGGCAACTAGTAAACTTTTACAGAGTTTAATAGTAGTATAAACCGATAGGGTTTACACCGGTAAGAAGAAGGCAAAGAAGAATAAAGCATGCAGAGAGAGTGTTGAAGGAGATCCAACAAGGTGAAGGACAAAGAAAGGTTGAACTAGTACTAAGGAAGTCACTGGTAACCAGGTGCAAAGACAGACAACCGGTAGAGCCTGAACTGGTAAGGCAACAGCAGCAAGCTAAGAAGAGAGTAAGCAGAGAGCAAACAAGGAGGAGGCAGTATCTCAAGAGATGGAAGTGAACCGGTAAGGCAGTGGAGTGTGAACTAGCAAAGAGGAGGTAGAGTGGAAGACAGAGAACATTACCGACAAAGCTGAGTAGGAAAAAAATCGGTAGAGAGACATTACTTACAGAGGTTACATAACTCATTTGTATCCAGGATTCAACTATTGTATTATTTTGATATAATGTATTGTTGTCACTGAGTTGGAGCTCGAAATAGGGGTTGGTGCTCCTTGGGTTGGTGCCCTAAATGTTGTAACCGAGTGTTTCATTATGAGGTTGGATTGGAGAAGTAGTCTCCAATGGCTCTTCTCACCGTGGTTTTTCCCATCTTGGGTTTTCCTTGTATATACAAGTGTCATGTGATGTGCCTTTGTGTGATTGCATTGTGAAGTCTTGCATTATCTCACCGATAGGTTTACTTGTGTTTGCTTTGGTAACCGGTACTCACTCTTAGGATCAAAAGGTTAAAGAGTTTGGAAACCACTGATTCACCCCCCTCTTAGTGGTACATTGCGTTCAACACACATGTGATGTAGGAAAATGAAGAAATTAGCATTTCAGTTAATTTGGAGAAATTTAGTTTTCAAAATATGAGGAAAATTAAATTAAATTAAATGTGAGAGAAATGAAATTAAATTGAAATGTGAGGGAAATGGAATCAAATAAATTAGGAATTTTATTTAATGGAGAGGACATTATTAGCTAAATAAATAATTTGAAATAATTATTTAATTATGAGAATAAAGATCATTTAATTAAAGTGCATAAAGAGGATTATTTGAATAGTGAGATTATTTAATTAATATTAGAAGAACATTAGTTGATTAAATAATTTAAAAATACTTAATTATGGAGTTGGAGGGAAATTGGAATTTTGAATTTGAAATGGAGGAATAATGTTATTTTAGATAATAAAGTTAGATTAATTAAATAATTATAATTATAATTAATAAAGAGGAATAATTATTAAAATTGCCTTGTTCGTAGGTGCAGGACAATGTTAGGTGTCTACAATAACAATTAAATGTAGATTTCTTTGTAGGAATGAAGGACTAGTGAGAAGCATAAGGAGGTTGTTCACATGTTCATAGGTGTTGATATGATGAAGACAAATAGGATAATGGAAGTGATTGTATTGTATGAACGTTTATTTTTTATAATGCAAGTTTGGCCTCTCTTCTTGGTGGAGTTTTTTTCCTGCAAGGGTTTCTCTGCATAAATCTTGTGTTATGTGTTGATATTATGTTGTTGATTTATGCCCTATTGTTTCTATATTATTCTAATGTTTAATCATTATTTATTTTCATTTTAAGTTCACATAAGATAGGTTTATTACACATGGTTTATAGGATAATTTTTGGCATCATAAAGAAGGAGTTAATCTTAGTTTTCCACAGCTAAGGCAACTTAATTTTTAGATTTACATATTTTCATGTTGCGGCTATCCAAGCCTTGTATCTCATCCTTTAATTATTTTATTGGATAGATATTTTTCTTCACAATATTTAATATGGAACTCGTTTATTTCCTAACATATTTTTCCCATTTATATTGTCAATCCATATAATACAGTCTCAAAAGGTCTTCTAGAACTTGGTTCACTCTTTTATTGTAACCATCTATTTCTAGGTGGAAGGATGAACTTATATTCAATTGAGTTCATAGCATTGGAAAAAAGGATTTCCAAAGCCTTGAAGTCATATGTGCATCATTGTTTGAGATAAATTTCTCAATAACTCCATGTAATACGAAGATCTCTTGCATAGACCTTTTAGCTAAAATTGGAGACCCATTTGTTAAATTTCTTTGGATGAAATGTGCTAGTTGTGTGAGTTTTTCAACAACTGCAAAGATTATATTATGATGGATCTTGGGCATAGGTAAACCTTGAACATGATACATACTAATTACTTGTCACTTAACTAGCATGGTATATATCATGGAGATAATCTTGTTGGATGGGCATGTTTATATTTAACTCTGTAACTTTCAAAAATATCTAGCCAAAAAAATGGTTGTGTCTTGCTTCATACCCTTCCAAAAGGATAATAGGCTCCTTAAAGGATGGGCATAAATATGATTTGAGACCTCTAAATGATAAGTAAAATAAAGTAAAGGAAATTAATTCCATAGTTTATTATAGAACATGAAAATAGGTAATGAAGAAGCAATGAAGTTGGGAACAACTCAAAGAAGGTTCCTCTAAAGAAAACTATAGTTGGTAATAATGAAAGTTGTACTTGTTTTGTGTAGCAACAACATAAAGAAAATGAGAAAATAAAGAAGACTAAAGGTAATCACCAAAGAAGTGGAAATATAGAAAAGAAACATCCTAAGTCACAATTGGGGTATTTCAAATTTTCTCGTGAAGGACATGGATTAGACTTGTAGAGAAGAAAAGTAGCGGCAACATGTGTTGAGGATGGAGAATAACACTAGAAGAGAGGAAGTGGAAAATGTGAAATTAGGATAAATAACAAGCATGTGATCACCATCCCAAGAACCTTCAAATATCCATGAGTTTTTAATTCATAAATATTTCTTACCCAAGGTGTCTAATATAAGAGCATCCAAGTTCACTAGTGATCATGTGTCAACCAAAGAAAAATTCAAGTTCCTATTTATGTTTTGTTTAATTTCTATTAATTTTGCTAGTTTTTGTTTCTGGAAGATTTTTTTTCCACATTTAAAGCATTATCTCATAGAGGGTCCTAATCAGTACATGTTGTTTATATTTGATGAAAAGAGGAGTAAATTTAGTGAAGTTATGCCAAAAGGAATATATCAAAGATTACACGGGTTCTCAAAATCCCAAGAACCCTTGATAGGTTCTTCTACTCTAGTTCTTCATGGGTTCCCAAGTGTTGAAAGTTCTTGTTCTTCCCCTTATTGTCCAAGGAAGCTTCAATACTTAGACATTCACAAAGTTCTCAGTAGATTGGAAATCTTTGACAAAGTGGTGCCAAGTTCTTAATAGAGGTGATTTTTTTAATAAAGGTTTGAAGGAATTTAAGTTGAAGGGGTACAGATGTCGATTCTTAATGGGGACAAAATTCTTGACCAAAAGGTCACATAAGATAAGTATGGAGGAAGTTCCTATAGAGGTAGGAACCATCGATAAAGTGTTTAGTGGTGAGCTAGTAAGCTCTCAAAAAAGAGTGACCCCTAGGATAAGGCTTCTTGTAGAGTTCCCAATGGTCTCTAAAATCTCAATTGAGTCCTCAGAGCATGATAACGTTGATAACATCATAGGTGAACTTTGGAATTTTGATGAACAGTCGAGATAGAAAATCAGTAGAATGATCAACAATGGAGTATTGTTGAGACAAGTTGATTGAGAGAGGATTGTTCATGTGGTTGGGGTTGATTGATTAGTCAACTTGGTTGATTGGTCTATCAAAAGAAATGACTAGGTTGTTAACTAAATTGATTGGGAGTGAGGTGGATTGATTGACTCGATCAGAAAAGCTGATTGGGAGTGCAACTCGAAGTCAATGGTAGTTAGGAGGAGGGAATAGTTAGCCATTTAAATACGTGTTTTAAGAGAATAAATAAAATTATTATTTTATTTATTTTGGAGGAAATTGATTTTCGAAAAGGGATGGACAATTAAATAAATTAAATAATTTATTTAATTATGAAGACATACTAAATTAAATAATTTGGAATAATTATATAATTGTGAGAAATTGATAAGAAGAGATATTTAATTAAATAATAAAGATTGCTTAATTAAAGGGGGAAAGGAGAGATTAATTAAATTATTTAATTAATATTAGAATAAAATAAGATAACTAAATAATTTTTAAATTTTATAATTATGAGGACAGAGGGAAATTTTGACTTTTGAATCCAAATTAAAAGAATGATGTCGAGTTCATTAAATAATTAAAAGTATTTAATTAATTAGAAGAAAAATTAGTAAAGTATTGTGTCATAGGCATTAGATCAATTTTAGGTGTCTACATTTTTTCCCTCTTTGGAATAATGCAATTTTGAATGTTGTTTCAAAGAAAAATCGTTAAAGGTTTTGCACCTATGTGCCCCAATGACAACTAGGTATTGTGGTGGCCCCTCCAGAAACTAAGTGATTTTTTTTTATTTGACATTCAATTTATCGACAACAAGCTCAGGATTCCTTGGGCATGTTCAACTAAGAAATCAAGATTTGTAGGGTCATCATTGTGAAGCTATGACAAGCATTTGGCATGAGAACCATCACACAGAGCAGGTGGAGGGCAAATGACACAAGCAGTGGGGTAAGTATTCAACCTTATCATTTAATTTTATTGCATTTATTGGATGTTCATTATTAGCACCTAGGACTTTATCGAATGCATAATAATGCATTTGCATTCACATTTTATGCAATTGTGGATCTTATGTTGCAATTATGGATTTTCTGTCTCAGCTATTAAGGATGTCGTATTTGACTGACCAACATGATTGATAATTAACTATATCATAATTATGAAATTAAATATATTTCATTTGTTGAAATTATTACACATTTGTCATCAAGCCTATTGCATTTCCTCTTTAGGGTTCGAATGATAGGTCAATTAGGTGAACTTGTCATTTGAAAGGTCAATTAGGGTTAATTGGTAGTCTACCCTAAGACATTGTGTGCATTGGAACTCAAATTTTCCTTCATGTATTGGGTACCTATGAAAGTATGCCTAAGTGCCTAACACTGTGCCATCAATTTGATGACGATAAGCAACAAATCTTGCATGTACTAGGTCTCTCCCATGTATGCTTCATGCTCGAGATTAGGGTAAACTAAGTGTTAATTACAACACTTGCAGAGTTATGGCATTAAAAGACCATCTTGTTCCACTTACCTAGTAGAGAGGAAATGATGACTTTAGAGGATGTATTATGAATTCTTCATATCTTGATTCATGGTGACCCGGTTGTATATGAGCACCAGTTAGGCATAACAACATTGTGCAGATTGTTTGAGTGTGAGCAAGTAGATTTGGTGATGATCGATGAATACTATGAGATACAATGGGGTACCATGGTAGGATTATATGATAGATTTATCATTGTTTTTAGTTTCAATGTGTTGGGTATCCTAGCTCTTGATAGAAAATGTCATGGGTTTCCGGTGGGCTAGGGTTGGGTGTTAGAGAGCATGATATATGACTGCACCATACATGCTTGGCATCCTTGCATTTTAGAAATTCTCTATTATTAACTTTGCATTTAGTAGCTGACATGGGTGCTCAACCCATCAGATATGGGGTCAAATTATTGCATATCTAGGCATAGGATCACATTGCCATGTGTCAACCAATTGTGGATAGACATCTTGGTTTTGATATGTCATATATTTACATGTATTTTAGTGTAGTGACTCAAAGGTGGGTTAGACATACCTTATACAACTAACGTGAGCTGGATATTTTACAAAATTTTGTTTGGAGGATATATAGGGATTGCCTATGATGGGAGGATGACTCAAGTGTCTTCCCTATTATAAACAAAAGAGGTATTTGATAGGCTGGATGGTATAGAGCCAAGGGATTATTGACATACAGTTGTCTGGTCAGATCCTATGATAGTTTGGGGAGTAGCAGGGTATTCTTGATGGTACAACATAATTTTCTTGGTCTAGCAAGGAGGTGATAGATTAGGAGCCAATTATCACCCATATATTTCATATGGAGAGTTTGATAGTTTGAGGCCAGCACAGTGAAGTTGGGGAGAAGATATTGCTAACGTTGGTACTACCCCATAGTATGAGACATGGTGGGTCACTCATAGGCCTACTCCCTTGATAGATCTAACCATCTCGATTGATGCAACCATTTGTAGGAGATACAGATAGGGACAGGAGTGAGGTGGAGGACTAGGTAGAAGTAGGGGTCGAGGGAGAAGAGTGTGCAGGTGATGGGGGAGATGGAGGGGATGGAGTAGATAGAGGTATAGGAGATGGAGGAAATAGAGGAGACAAAGGTGGAGGAGATGGTAGTGGAGAAGGGGATAGAGGATAAGGAGGAAATGATGCCCCTATTATAAGTGGTGGGTCAGTGCCTATAGCATAGGATGAGCCTATGAATGTCGAGAAGATATGGAAGACAAAGGAGGGAAGCATGAAGGAGGCTAGCTTAGGTGATTTGAGTTCAAAAGACTCTTGCTCTGATGGTGATGATAGGGGTTATGACGTGTAGATGCATGATGTTACAAGGGGAGGATGTAAAGGAGATATTGAATCCTCAGGTTTTAAGAGTACAAGTCAAGACCCAGAGAAACTAGATTGTAGAGCTATGCACATAGGTAACAACTGCATTAGAGGTTAGGCGAGCATCTGACAGAGCAACATGGATAGCAAAGAAGGGTGCTTGGATAGCTGAGAGGAATGGTTTGATTGTGGCCCGAGATGTTTCTATTGTTAGGACACATAGGGTAGATGAGGCCTATCAGAGGTTTATTGCTTTTATATAGGATCTTAGTGTTCATGAGATGACTTCCTAGATAGTAGAGTGTAATGCCCCTCTAGTTGCTTTTTTGTATTTCCTCTCCTTCATGTTGATTTGGTTACGAGTCTATGATTGTGCCATTTTCTTATGAGTGTTAACCTTTCTGTGGTACTTTGATATTATTTTAGATGTTGCATTTGATTTCAATGTGAGGCCTTGAGTGCCTAGCTTATGGTGTGATTGGATATATGTGTTGTATTTGTGTTGAACCGTTGATGTTCTAGATTGCTTTGTGATCATCATGATTATGATTTTGCATTGGGATGTGTGATTTCTTCTTGTGCCTGTTTATGAGGACCATGGTGTTATTAGTTACTACATATGTGTTTGGATGTTGGATTCGTCAGGAGTTGTTACCATATTTATGATGTTTTTATATTAATATTGATTCGATTAATAATTGGAATGTGACAAAACATATTAATCTGGTTGGTTTATTTAAAAGGTAATAAATCATATTTTCTGTTATTGTATTTATTTTATGAAATTAAATTCTTATCAATATATTCATTTGATGATGCCATATTAAATTGATGAGATATCATGTTAGTAACAATGTTAATATGTGACCCCAGTCAAGGAATATTAATGATGCTTTTAGTTTTATTATGTTATATGTATATGTATGCATAGGTGTTTGTATGTTTTGGTTGATGCAGGTACATAGCTTCAACTCCACCTGGCTCCACAGGTTTGAGCATGCTCATATCCCCGATGATGGTTATAGGAGATAGCACACTAGCCATTTATGTTACCCAGCCATAAGCCATCATTCCTAATTTGGATGATTCTCCTTTATTTTATTTATTTACACCTCCAATTACCAATTTAGTAATGTTTCGTTACCCCAATGCATATTTGTGAATGACCAATAAAGATTGTTTGTGCATAGTTAGTCATATGTGAATTATCACTATTATAGTGCATATATTAATGATATTTAAATAATATAGTGACAATTTAATATTTAATTATGAAATGTGGCTTATATGTATTCGATCTAATGTGGATTGAATTATTTCTTTGGGGGTATTTTGGGAGTAATTGGATTTATTTGTCCAATTTGATTTTTAATATTTTTATCTTTTTGCTTTAAAGTGGGTTTATATTGTATTTTTGAAGTTCATTTTTGGGACTTAGTTTTTTTATCAAATTCGGAGCTCTCAAAACCCTACAATGGGAAATTTGATTTGCTTATTGGAGGGAATTTCTTGGAGGAATTTTGTGGGTAGGAGCGCGTTGGATTCGCGTGGACGAACACTTGTTGCTACCCAGTTTTTCGTGAGCTCTTTCGAACTCTTTGGCTCCATGTTTAATTTTGAATTTCTTCAACTTGAAGGTGAGTTTTTTTATTGATTTATCTCTTGGTTCTCAATGAAATTGGGTGATTCTTGTTGCTATTAGTTAGCAAATGTATTTAGAACTTTCCTCCAATTTGAAATTTGAATTATAATAAATAATTGAATTTGATATGTTTTAAATTTTGAAATCATGGTTTCTCAAAAAGAAATGTTGCCCAATTTTATTTTATTTTGGAAAAAGTGGCAAGCCACTAATATATTAATTTTAAATAAGAGTACAAAAAATGGTTCAAAGGGAGACTCGGGAGGAAAGAGCCAATAAGAAAACCTCTGGTTAAAGGCCCAAAATACAACATATCAACCTAGCTAAAGAAGAGAAGGAAATATTACATAGTCGATGCGCTTTGTTTTTGCAAGGCTAAAAACTAGAGGGGAGCAAGAGATTTATACAATTATCTTCAATAGCCCTCTAACATAGAACATATTACAAAGCCAAAATTGACTTCCCATGGCCAAAAGTAGGAAGCTAGAAAATATACAAAAACCACTAAGAGCCCACATGAGTAGCCATGAAGAACAGGGCCGGGAAGAGAATGTGGTGAGTGAAGTGAACTTCGCACCAAAAAAACATGAGGATTTGGCATTTCATAATGAAACCAGCCACTATATTGAAATTTCCAAAAAAGACTTCATAACATTGGCGTTGAGAATAGAGTCGCCATCATCGGATTGCAGAGCAAAGATTGAGCATCGTAAACCCAAAATTATCATTCCTCGGGTCTTCCTTTTACCAAGCAAAAAACTTTCAAGTTTTTTTGTAAATTATTCTTCCATGGGGATTTTTCCCTCCTCGGGGACATCAAGGGACACAACACCTTCAATGTGTTGTGTGTCTTTATTACCCTCTGCAAGAGAAGGGGACTCTATCGAAGTGGAACCAATGAGAGCATGCCCCGAAATTGGTGGTATGTTGAGGTCAGGCACCAAAGAAGAAGGAACAGATGAATCTGCAACTTGAGGATGAGCATCCAAGTGAAATTCATTTACATTGAGAAGGAGAAGCAAGGAATTAACTTTCCTTTTTTATCTGTCTACCGATTCTTGCCCAAAGACCGTGAAAAACCTATCTAAAGTGAATTGAAGAAACTCGAAATTACGCAGTTCCAAAGTGTTTTTGATGTTATCATATAAGGAGACATATGTGTGACCATTTAGCAAGAGCTTCCATGGAAATAAACCCCCAATCTCTGCATGACCATTCCACAAGTCATATCTTTGAACTGCCCTTACTAGTTTGTTCCCTAGAAGATAAACTTCTCAAACAAAATTACCTGCAATTACCTCTAGCAGTTCAAGTGACTGCAATAAATCTAATGCATTGGAGAGAAAAATGGACACCAAGTGTCAAGGAAACAAAATATGGTTTGCTTGTGGGAACAAAATTTCTTCCCCTATTACTCGCTTCACACTTTTTCTCACCTAAGAATTGTTGACGATGAATATCTGTCTGAGAATATCATCTATGATTTGCCTAGAATGCGGCCTCTCCCAACCTTCAACCACAATGTGGACCCTGTAATTTCGGGGTCTATAGTCCATTTTGCAAAAAAGTGATGCTAACCAAGAGCCCACACCAAGAGATCGCTATGGATTGTGTTGCCTGCAAAACAATCAATCTAAGTAGAGGAAGAAATGAAGTCTTTGTATCTTGAAAACTTCAAAACAATGCAAGGTAATAAATGAGGGTCGATTGATGTGCCATGCGGTATGTGAGAGTCCTTCGTTAGGTTATAGACATGCTTTGGCCTACTTTTCGCACGTAGATTGCAATCATAACCGAGTACAACCTTGATTATGCAATTCTGATTTCAAAAATGTTTTTAATTTATTTTTTCCCTTAAGGTGGCATACTTTTTCTTTTCATAACTAACTCTACGGATGGGAATGTGTCTAAATTGGCGACTATATTATTATCGACTATTTTATTCGACTTGAAAAATTCTTTGATATGCCACGACCTATGTATACTTGGAAGTCTGTAAAGTTTCTATTGTCTTATTGCTCAAATGTGTGATGTCACTTTTTCCCTGTTCAATTTCTGAATGTCCTCAATCACAATTTCTTTTAGATGGGGAAAATAATCTAAGTCTACAGCCCGATGCTTAAGTCAATTTCAAATTTGTCACAACCCATATTAGCCAATGTTTCTGCAAATTTGTTGCCTTCTCTAAACATGTGAGAGAGAATAAAAGCTTCAAAAGAGTCTAAGAGAGCCCAAGCTTGAGAGAGAAGATAGCGTATATTCCAATTGTGAGACGTTATGGTTTTACACGCATTGATAATCAAAGTGGAATCTCCTTCAACATGGATTTTCTTAAAACATAATTTCTTGGCCAACAATAACTCAAGCAGAAGAGCTTGGGCTTCTGCAATATTGTTAGTTCCTTGTGACAATGATGAAGATTTTAATGTAGACTCCCGCTCCAAAGACACCTGGGTTACCTTGTGATGAGCCATCAAAATTGAGCTTGACATAGTCTTGAACCGAGGGATGCCAAATAGTGAGTGATCTATCACTTTTAGGATTGCAAGGGTGAGGGGGAATGTTACCATTGGGAGGAATACAAATGAATTTCCACTCTTTTATAAAATTACCATCCCAAGAGGTAAAGGGTGAGTTACATTTATGATGGCTTTGCACATAGACATTAACTAGTTCAGAGACTGATTTCTCAATTTCCATACAAACATTCTCTAAGGAGGAAGAAACTTTTCTAAATATTCTCTTGTTGTGTTCCCACCAGATAGACCACAAAACTAAAGCTAGGGTGATTTTCCAAATACATGAAAAAAGGGAGGACTTAAAGAGAAATGGCCAGGATTGAAAGAAATACCATATTGTATTTTTTAGAGGCATTTGTATTTGCAATTTATTCATAACAAACTTCCAACATTGTTGTGCAAAGGGGCATTGAATGAGTAGGTGATCAACAGCTTCAGGTTCTTGATCACATAAGACACAATTGAACTATTGAGATATTTGAAGTTTGACTAATTTATCACTGGTTAAGATTATTTTTCTCAAAACTAACCAAGAGAAGATACCTACTTTTGGCATGACTGCATTATTCCAACAAAAGAGGAAAGCTCTCTGCTCATGTTGTTGATTTATTGTGTATTGTAAAGTCGTGTAACCACTTTTGACTGAGAAATTTCCATCTTTGGAGGGAGCCCATATGATTTTATCCTCTTTGTTTGTCAAAAAAATCATTCTCTGTGAAAGAAGTTGTTGAATAAGTCTAGTGACTGCATCTTCAATCCCATCATTAGCAAATTCCTTCCAAATGAGTGTCCCTGGATATAAGTCGATTCCACTCACATAGTCTATTAGCTTTAAACCCCATTTTTGTGTGACAATTCGTATTGTTGGCTCCAATTGAGGTGTTTGGGATGATGGTGGATAGCCATTCCATGAATCAAGCCAAAAGTTGATAGACTCCCCATTATGCACTTTCCAAGAAATGTATTAAGTTACCACATCTCTGGAGGACATCATGAAATTCCACATAACGAAGCCTTCTGGATGATTAGAAATAATAAATATCCTAGTATGGTCACTTGAATCAAAGTACTTGGCTTGCATTATTTGGCACCATTTTGGGTGTGATTTTGAGTATATTTTCCAATCAAGTTTTCCTCCAAAATTTACATTGCGCTTGGTCAGATCAGGAAATCCTACTCTTGTTCTTTTTCCGCTTAACATCTAGCTCAAGGAGACTAAAGGGATCTTATTCTCTTTTGATAGGTTGCCTTTCCACAAGAAAGTCCTAATAATTTTATCAATTTGAAGTAGAACAAACTTGGGAGCTTTGAACACTGAAATATAGTAATTGGGGATAGTAGCTGGGATAGGTTTGATGAGGAGAATACAGCCAGACAGAGACAACCATCTAACTTTCCATGTTGATATCATATTCTTAATTCTATCAATAATATTTTTCCAATAAGAGATCTTGTTTAAACCCATGAAAAGTGGCATTCCCAAGTATGCACTTGGCAGGTCATCTACTTGAAATCGCAGAGTTTTAATGATTTTTTTCCTGATAATAGCCTTAGTGTTGAGAATGAAATTTTTTTATTTGATTGGGTTGATATGATGGCCTGAGACTGAAGTGTATAGTGACAACACTTTCTTTATTTGAATGGCCTCCTGATATGATGATTTGTCATATAACAATGCATCATCCACAAAAAGAAAGTGTGTAACAGAAATAGGAGTATTTGGGATGTGAATACCTTACCAGACACCTCTATCATGAATAAGGTTGATCAGCCTACGGAAAGCTTCTTCCATGATAATAAAAAGAAAGGGAGATAGAGGATCTCCTTGCTTGACTCCTTGAGTAGCAGCAAACAACTCAATTGGAGACCTATTTATGATTATTGAAAAATGGACTCCTAATATACATGCCTTGATCCATTTGCACCATTTAAAATTCAATTCTATGAAGGACTTTGAGTAAGAAACTCTAGTTTACTTTATCATAAGCCTTCATCATATCGAGTTTAACAATGAAGGAAAGTAAGTGGGAGGTATGTACTGAGTGGAGTACCTCATGAGCAATTAAAGCACCTTCCCTAGTCTCTCTACCTAGAAGAAAGCCCCCTTGCTCTAGAGAGATAATTTGTGTTATCATATACTACAATCTTAGGTAGATAGCCTTAGTAAGAATCTTATAAAAAGTATGACCTAATGAGATGGGTCGAAAGTTTGCAAAATTTTCTTTTGGAAGGATTTTAATGTTGGTGGCATTAAAGTTTTTGAGAACTGAAGAATTCTTTCTAGACTCCTTGAGTGCTGCCAACAAGTCAAAACTTACAACATCCCAACATTCTTTAAAGAATAAGGGTGTAAAACCATCAGGTCATGGTGCTTTGTCTGTTGCAAGTGAGAATACCACTCTTTTAATTTCATCAATGGTAAACGGTTTCATTAAGGCTTCATTATCTTGTTGAGTAATAAGGTGTGGAATGTTATTCAGAACATCTTGCTCATATTGAATTGGAATTTGATTCAGAGCAATATCAGTAGCTATAAGATTTTTGAAATACCTAACCCCTTCTTCTTGAATCTGAATGGCATTTGTGAGCTTATTTCCTGATTTTTCTTAAATAATGGAGAAGATAGATGATGTTGCTCGCTTGGCTTTGGCAGTAGTATGAATTTTTTTTGTTTTTTTATCTCTTTCTTTTAACCATAACTCCCTAGACTTGTAACGCCAATAAACTTCCTCTCTTTTGCACAACTCTTCCCATGTCTCTTGCAATTGTTTTTGTTGTTCATGTGTACTTGGATCCAAACCATGAAGAATTATGTGATCTTGAATCTCTGCTAGTTTCTTGGCTACTGTGTCTTTCTCTGAAAAAATGTTTTTAAAGACTTTAACATTCCATTCTTTAATCTAGGACTTGATATGCTACGTTTTCCTATCAAACTGGAACATCTTTATGCCATGATGAAAGGGAGCACTAACCCACCATTGGCGCAAAAGGGGCAAAAAATGTGGATGCCTAAACCATATTTTTTCAAACTTGAAGGAGGATCGATGTAATGCACATTTGTTAGCACTAGTAATGTGAAGTGAAAAAGCATAGTGGTCTGAACAAATGGGGGGTAAAATGTCAGAATCCAAATTGTGATTCTGCAAAGACCAGTTTTGAGAGATGAGAAATCTGTCTAGCCTTACTGCAATTTGGGTGAAATTTTTTCTTTTGTTTGTCCAAGTAAATTGCCCCTTCTTGGGAATTACATCTTTTCAAATCATTATCGAAAATGAAGAAAACAAAATCCTCAATGGTTTTAGAGGGAGGGCATATACCACCCTTTTTTTCATGATTTGATGTAATTGCATTAAAATCTTGTCCTGGGATAACATTCTATTCTGGGAACTGTTGAATGACATGTTTGTTAAGCTATCCCATAATCTCTTTTTCGCATGTGTAGGTGTCAGCCCATAAAGGTTTAAGAGAATAAATGAGAGATTAAAACATTGTATACTAAGAAGTTGCATATTGATGCCTTCATTGACTATCACTGCAACTAAAGTCTTTGGATTCCAAAGAGTAATTAAGCCTCCTGATGCACCTAAAATTGGAACATGAGAAGACTTCCAATTGGACCACTTGTGAGCTATTGCCTCAAAAGTATCTTGAGCAGTTTTGGTTTCTTGTAACATAATTATGTCTGCCCCTGAAGAATCAAGTTGCTTCTTGATCCTGTTTCTTTTGTCAAAGGCATTGATGTCTCTAACATTCCAAGAAATGATTTTCATGATTGTCGAGGAGAGAAACATGCCCTCCTCTGTCTTTTAGTTTCAAAGAATTTACCATCAAGAGTTGTTTAGATACCTGCCTCAATTTCTTCCTTGGTTTTTGCTTTGTTTGATTTATTGCCTCTCAATTTCTTAGAAATATGAGTCTAATTCTATGTATGAGATTGAGTAATTAAGAGAGACTAAGAAAAATCAAAGAATGGTTTAGATTGGGTATTAGCACCTTGTTCAATATTTTTTATATCAACTACCTTAGAGAGAAAAAGATCATATGTTGGTTCAGTATCCCCTGTTTGGAGGTCATCCATCTCAACTTCCATTAACAACAAATGAGGTAACTGATGGGACTTGGGAATGGTGACTATAAGAGGAATGTTGAAAAGCATTAACCCTGTATCCTCCACCATATTGTTGTAAACACTCACATGAGGATGCAATAAAATTTTATTTGTGATCATCTTCACCATATGAAACTCTTGTTGAGCATCTAGATTATTTACCTGATCAGATAAGAGGTCATCTTTTTTGGGTGATCTTGAAGCTTTGGAAATATCATTGTCTTCCTTTAAAATGTGTTCTGCAATTTCATCAAATAACTGGGATCTGGTTGAATACAACAGTTCTGAAGCTAACTGTTCAATATTAGTTGAATATATTTTATGACCTTGTGCTCTATTTGGATCAACCATGACCTTGATAGTGTGTTTATCAAGAATAAGATCTTGCATAAATTCATCTAGATTTGTAGTCGCATAAGAATGAGGGAGGTCAACTATTAAAGAGCGGGAATATATGGACACCAAAATAGGGAGCTTGGGCAGTGGCAGATGAACTTGAGCATAAAAAGGACTCAAATTTTGGGCTAAATAGTAGAAACTCTACAATTGACCATAAAAAGGACTCAAATTTTGGGCTAGATAGAAGAAACTCTGCAAAGTACGTATGAGATGATATAGAAAGTGGAATGACAATCCAGGTTTATCATTTGCAAGAGCACACATAGAAATTTTGGGTTCAAAGGGAGATACCAGTGAATCGGGATTTTTGTGCAAGTTACATGTTACCAATGGGTAGCTATCTTCCTGAAACCCCTTTGTGGAATTAGGAGTTGTACAAGTGGCTCAAATTGATAGGTACAACATAGAGGATCAAAGTAATGGTCCTCACAAACTTGAGTCATTGAACATTTGATCCCTTGACATTGGAAGCCAAAATGACCCAAAGCTTTTGAATGGCGATTCACTGCTTCAGGATTTTGAATACAAAGTTCTTGTTTCCAAGTACTGAATTTTGAGAGAATAGAGATTTATGAAGGAAATGGCTTAGAGACATCTAGCAGTACACAAACTCAAACCCTAAGATGTGTAATTTTGAAAGGGATAAGATCATGTTTGATAAAGATTCCTATCATGTTTGCAAGTATTTCAATCAAATTGAGATCCCTGTATTCAAGAGGCAACGAAGGAAAAATGACCCAAAAGGAAGCAAATTTGCAAATCTCAATATCGGTCTTAAAATTTGGAACCCATGGTATAGTAAAGAGATCATAGCCCATACAGGAACCAACCCTTACTTCTATGAACCGAATCTATGTATTCTTGCAAATGGAAAATAGCAATAAAGAACCCAAACCCATTATTAGTGTAGAAGATATCTTTAAGCCCTTTCCAAAAAATGATCTCCCAAGATGATAAGATTGGGAAAGATGGGTTAAAGTGCCTGAACTTACCAATGATTGTGCTTTCCCGAAGCTACGAGACTTGTGGCAGAAGTAAATGGTCTGGTAACATAACATTGTGACTGCAACCAACTTGCTCTGAATGCACTGGATTTGTTCTATCTTTGTTAAAAGTCGAGTCTTGAGCTTTCTTCCTCCAGACCCACAGAGTACCTTGCACATTTTTCTTGGAAGAGGTGTTTGGATTGAAGACCACTCTGTGCTCATTATGCAAAGGAATATTCTTCGGATTTGATAGAAAGCTTGCCTTGTTTAGAGGGACCGTGTTTGGCCATGCCACGTATGAAGGAAGTCAATTTTCATCTTGTCCATGATTGGTATTCTTAGGTTTTAATTTTATAGGGATTGTATTTGGCCATGAGAAAAAAGATGGAATCCCTTTATCATGTTGTCCATGATTTATGCTCGTGGACTTTAAGTCAACCTTTGAATCTCGAAATCTTTTATCATGAAGCCCTTTGTTTTGCTCCGAAGTACAAAAATACTCAAGCAAAGAATCATCACATATGTCAAATACTTCTTGTTTCTGCTTGTTCAGACATTTAAAGGGGAATTCAAGGTACAAGTGCAGGTATGGCCGATTGGTCGAAGGTTGCCTTCCATACTGACCTCATGTTTGAAGACTCTGGAAACTGTTTTGTCCACTTTTTTGACTAACCCCATTATGGTAATGAACTGACCTTTGTGTTGTGCTCCTACCATGGATAGGATTTTGAAAGCTTTTCCCCACCCATGGTCATCCTACATAGCCCAGAGCCATTCCAGAAAACACTTATGTTAAGCACAATGTTTTATGCATTTTCTACCTATAATGTTGCCCAAATTTTATTGGATGCCTAGATTGTTGATTTTAGTGCATGAATGAGTTGTTGTTCACCTATGGACCAATGGGTCTTCCCATAATTTTGATTGGGCATGTTTGAAAATTTAAGTTTTTTGGAGGTCTATAAATGGTGGATGGCCTCAATGACTGGTTTTTGGTCAATTTGACCTTTTGATAAAAATGCGAATTTGGTGTTTTTAACGTGTTAGTAATACGTGAAATAATAATATTATATATATAAATTTTAATTATTGGATAAATTCATATCCATTCTCTTGGCATTTAGGGCCAATCGAGTATGTGTAATGCCTACCAAACTACCCTAAAGAAATAAAGAAACTAACATACTAATAGAGATTAATTTTTTTATAAAAAATCTTCTAATGCTGCACATATAACCATCTACTCAATGAATTAACATCCATTAACATAATGAGCATATATCAACATGAACATATATCATATTCACATGAACTAAATACGCAAGCAGAAATAATCATAACATAACTTCACTACCATCTCCCTAGGGTATCTCAATGTCATTAATTACTCTACCAACATAAGCAATAACAACATATCCATTCCTAAGATAATGCATAACATTTCCATTATCATTTACTCTTTCCATGCACATTTGGAAATCACTTACTATCTATCTAACATGATATGCAATCCATTACAATGCAACTAATCCATTCCCGTTAGGTTCATTTTAAAGCACCAATACCAAATATTCCTAATCACTTATCTATTCATAATCTAGCATGATCACTTTCTTCCTCTACCATGATTACTTATTTACCATTTGATCTAATCACAATATTATTCTTTGTTTTATCATCTTAACATAAACATGATACCAATTGCACATCCATAATTCCAATAATGTAAATCTATTTTAATTAATTACAAGATACAATAAGATACATCCATATTTATTCTCCTACTAGAGTCATAACTACATCCCACATCAACTGGTGCAATCTAGTTCATTCCCTTAAGGTTAACCATTCATCCTACCAACTACCCATTCACATTCTAATTCTAGAGATATCCATTTACCAAGAATAACAACTTTTCCATTAAGAACATGCATTTAATGCCATCATAAATATTATATACGTAATGAATATCTAATTACAACATAAACAATACAATGATTCCAATCTACTACTAGTCCACAAGCTACGAGATACATAATCACTTTACATTAACATCATCCTCATGAAGTAAGATACATAATTTCAATCTCAAATACATAGAATGTACTCCAAGAATCCATCTACATAAAGAAGAGATATGGATCCACAACCGCGCATGCTAGCATCCAACTATGAACATCCCAATGGAAAAAGGCATCAAACCACCCAACCATGTGGAACCAAAGTAACCACCCCCCGCTAGGAGATGACACAAGATCCCAACATACACTCTAGACCTAGGTTGACACCTAACAACCAAGAGAACTCAACAACTCAAGAACCATAGCCTCACATAAACATAAGCCAATCACCAGGCTAAACATAAATAGAAACTCCTAGAGGCGTACCAACAATCAAAGGCATAATTACAAGACATGGACAAAATCCCAAAAACTTATAGAAGAAAATCTTGAAGGTAACTCGACAAAATGCACAAGCAGCCGAATAAATAGAAAATTATTCAAAAACTATTGCGAAACGTCGGCCAATCAAAATATTCAAAAAATAATATAAAACCTACCTACCAAAGCATATAATATATTTTACTTCCCCAAAGCAATATAACCAATAGTAATAAAGGGTAGGTAAGAAATATATATTAAATCTATTTACCCATGTCTCAAGGGAATATTAATTAAAATAATATAAAATAATATAAAGCCAATGAATAACTAATAACCAAGCCCAATAAAATAAATTAAAAGCCATAAATAAAATATAAGCACATATTTAAAATATAAAGCCATGATTAAATAAAAGCTCCATAATTAATAAATAAATAATAAATAAACAATAAACAATAACCATAAATATCAAATAAATAATTAAATCATAAATCAATTAAATAACAAAATAATAAATAATAAATAATAATCAAATAAACAGTTAAATAATTAAATAAAATAAATAAATACAAAATATAAATACACAAGGCTCCAATAAATAATAAACAATAAATCGCTCAAATAATAATTAGTCAAATTAAACTATATAATAATCCACCAATTAATTTAACATTAATAAACTACATTAATCTAACATTAATTCATTAAATAAATAATCAAATACTCACAATACCACAAAATGACCACAACTCAACTTACTAACATGGCGAATCATACCAAGACAACTGACAACCAAGGTAGACAACTTAAGCCTAGAGTATATAGAGGGAACTAATGTCATCTCCAACAACTTTCCATTGGGATAAAGACACGCTCAGACTTGTGAAACTAGGTGGATTCGATGTATGGTATCTGCAACCCTGCATCTACCAATCCACGATACAACATATACGATAATATATCATAAACAAACAAGCAAGTGATAGAGAATTGCAATGTCGTATCATGCTCGCAATGAGTGATATGACATCATCCCCATCACAAATACAGTCACAAAATAGCCAAACACATCATATTACCAACTTATCGTATATAATCAGGAAGTAGGGTTAGCATAATTATAATATCATCAAATCCATAACCCATATAATCCATCTAGCATAGCAAGTGCATATAGAGACCATCAAATATAAATCTGTAATATATCATGATCATCAATAACAAGTATTGTCACCCATACATAAGTCATCAAATATCATATGTCCACATGAATGCCTATCATCATCATAAGCATCTGAAATATAAATAGAGTCAACACATAGTATGATACCATCAATAATTATCATAATGTAAACTAAGCTACATCAATAGGGTCTATTAATGTACAAAGAGAAGGATGAGTCAGGGTGGGGCACTACAGTATGTTTTGATGCACGTGAAAATGTCAATGCATGTAGTGTTTAGTTGATGAATTTTGTATTGTTTCCCTCAATTTTGATATTATATGGTCTTTCATATTGGCATTTTGTTATGAGTCTCATGTTTTGATTTACCTAAGCCTAGGGTAGGAAATAGGACCAATGATGGGAGTGGTGTCCAATGTGGGTCAAGGTAAAAAGGGATAGCTAGGATAATGCATTGAGCATTTTGTAATCAAGTGAGAACTAATGATACATTAATAAAATAAACCAAGATAAAGTGGATGACCCTCTCATCTACTTGAGTTCTTGTATAGACTAAGGATGAGTTCAGAAGGCATGGTTGTGTGTGGGGCATTGATCTAGCATGATTGAGTCTCCTCATCTATATGAGAATATTACTCAATTTTGCATGAGCCACCTCTTCAAGCTATGTGATGACACTCCCCGTTATTGTTTCCTATGTATCTAGCCCTCTAGTTATAAGTAACTCCCAGAAGAGGATATGCCTTCCATGTGATTGTGCTTATTGATGGATTCTAGAGGTATCCATATTTGATGGCTTGTTGGCCTTGTGATATCTTTGGTGATTGAATTTTGAGATTGGTTTATACTTGATGGTTTTGGTGTTGATGCTCCTTGTGGAGTGATTTCATACATATTTTGCATATGGTTTGCATTGAGGATTATACCTCTCTCATTCATTGATTGATGTGGCATTATGTTCTTGGTTGATTAGAAGTTCATGTTGAGTGTTACTCCATGTTTTCTCTTGTGTGAGCCTATTTTTCTCCCTTGCTTGAGTGTTTGATTTTTTAGGCCATGTGACTATCTCCACGATCATAGTGGTGTTGGAACCTATGAGTTTCACATGGTTAGGTAGCGTTGCCAACCATTGTCGAGTACCAAAGGACTTGGATCGTGTATGGTTGAAGAGTTCCTTCTCCTTCCTCAACACTTGTTCTTCTATTGCTCTCTTTCCTTGCAATTGTAAGATATGTATTTGGATATAATATTGTAATCATGTATGATTTATTTATTAGACACTCCAAAAGGATATGTATGTAATTGTAATTCATTGTGATGAATGGATGTATCTTTAGTGGACCAAGTGTTGGAGTCAGTCACCAAGCATGATCTTGCATGTTTTTCATTTGATGAGATAATATAATTTTATCATAGGAACACTTAGTTTGGTGCTTAAAATGAATTTGGATGTGATTTTTAGTATGGTCATGAGATGATAACCAAGCCCTTTTTGGATTGAGCTCTTGGAAGTCAATCGGACTTAACCAAATCCACCCAGTGTGTGTTTTGTGAAGTCCAAATATGGATTTTAGTTGTGTTTTGTACCCTTAGTAGTGATTAGAGGTGTTCTTTGACCTTAGAATCGAAGAATTCTCAACCAATTCACTTAGCCTTGTGGGCAAAAATCCTAGATCAGCATCTATGGTTGCCCTTTGATGTCTCTGCCTCTAGATCAACATCTCCACCTCTATGGATTGAGATAGTTTAGCCACCAATTTGGGCCTAACTACAGTTCGATGTCTCCATCTATAGTTCTACGTCTCTACCTTTGGTTTGGCATCTAAGCCTGTAGAATGTCGTCTGTGCTTTAGCATCTTTGGTTGCCCATCAACATCTCCACCTAACTTGGCAGTGTGCTTGTTTGGTTGACCCATTCTAATGTAGGGTGGCACATCATTGATCTTATGGTTTTATATTTAGTTGCATGACCATGATTTATATATGGTTTAGCATCAGAGGTTGATTTAGTCATCTCCTAGTTGGTCTTGAGTAGTTGATCTCGTTTTGGTTGTGTTGCTAAGGTAGTGACGTCAAGGAACCCTTAGAGGTGTCATGGGATATCTCGTTGGAGTTTTTGAGAGTGTAGTCTTTTGCTTGTGCTTTGTTGGTTATCAATGAGATTAATGTTACATGAGGTGGGTTTTATACTTGTATCATTATGCATGATGACACTTTATTACTTCAAAACAAAATATTTCCATACATTCCTTGTCTAATTTTCTTATACTCTACGGTTCCTTGGTGAGCATTACATAAAGTCTAGGAAGGAGATTGCTTGTTGGAGAGACCTTTATGAGGTAGTGATGTTGGTAGATCATAGGACATCAAGTTACAAATATATATGATCACAAAATCGCTCACAATCTAGGGCCATAACTAGTAGGGGCATTGTTATCGGTCCTCCACCGAGACCACCTAGGCCACCATCTCTAGGGCAAGGAGGGGTAGTTACTTCTACTGGTAGACAAACTAGAACTATAGATTCAAAGGGTCAATAGAGAATTGTTGACCTTTTCATTATAGATGATTCTATATTTTGATTGATCTTGTGTTATAGACCTTACAATGTTGTTCTCTGACATTATCATTTTTGAGTTATATATATGATATGCATTTTTTGTGGTATTATATAATACTCATGATTGTATATGCATGTTTACTTTCTATATTAGGTTTTATGATGTGATGAATATATTATGATGCTCGTGTGAAGCTTTATGATTATATACAAGACACGAATGATTATATCGATGCCTTTGTATATGGATGCATGTTTTTCTTTCTATGGATACTTATAATGTGATGGGATTTTGATGATGATATGTTCAAGTAATCAGTTTTCCAATATCCATTATGCTTCTCACGGTTCATTCTGGATTCAATTGTGTTTGTATGTTTCTAACATATACACTGTGATGTTTTACTTTACATTTTAATGTATTTTTACTTTTGTGGATTCTAATGTGATAACCTAATGATGGATGCTCATGATATGGTTATTATGATGTTTATGTGTTACATCATGGTTATAAAAAAAATTTATATGCAAAATGACATGACCTATGTTTTTGTATTTTTTGAGATGCCCATATATGATGATTCTATAATATGCATCGCAATGTGATAATATTGCTATGAGATGCTCTAACATGTTTGTGAATTCAAGATGCACTTATTATTTTGTTTATCAAAGTTTTAAACTAGTAGTGCAAGGATTGGATGGAAGAAATGTTATCCAAAGGAATGAATTAGTAAGAAGTGAAGAATGGTCAGTAATTGGAAGAAAGAATTATTCAGTATCAAATTTTGATTGATTCGAGATAGATGATACCTTATTCTTGAATTTGTATTGTGTTTTCACTAGTGTATGCCAACATCATCATTGAGCCTTATGATATGGTAGATGGAAGTGTTTACACTAGGGTATAAAGAACTAAGGTGTTGGTGCTATCCCATTATGTTAACGGACATATTGCAGACAAGGAATGTTTCAATCCATTCTAGGGTTTGTGTGTTAAAGGTCAAGGTATGTGTGGCAGTCACAAGTATATTGATCCATAACCTTTGGTTTGCATAGAATATTTGTTGAAATTAATGCTCCAACACGAACACCTAAAGCGCCATTGCCCCACTACATGAAAAACATACTACAAACAAAAAACAAAAGAAAAATAAGATCATGAACCATCTTGACTGCTCTAGTAACTTGTGGACATCATTGAGTAGCATAAGAACATGATCTAAGATAAATCAACAAAAGATAAAAATCACTTTACTAAATGAGTCAACAACCATACTAATCTTTTGTTATTGTTGATTGTTTGTGTTATGATTACTATGGCTGGTTTTCGAAGTGGAACGCCTCATATAAGATCAATCTATCTATTTTTTAGTGTACCATTTTCTATATGACACAAATGATAAGTGATAAGATTGATATTGGTTTTATTAGACATGTGATCGGTTTGATTGCAAACTAGGTTGATAGGTTTGTCCGTTGTTATATGATTTGGTAAGCTCAATGTTTTGTCTATCTCGTGCTTGTGTTTGCTCAACTGTCTATCATTGTAAAGGGATACTTTATTATGGATTGTTTTTGTGTTTTTTATTGTTTTCTAATTTTTGTGTTTTTTTTTGCATTTATGATGTTTTTATCTTTTTTTTTCAGGTTTTATAAGACATTTTTCAATGTTTTTTAGATTTTTTTAGGAAATTTTATGAATATTGTTTGTATTTTTTCAAGATATTTTATGACTATTTTTGGATTTTTTTAGGAATTTTAAGAATGTTTTTTGGTTTTTTGGGGACTTTTAATAGATGTTTTTAGATTTTTTTTAACTTTTATGAATATTTTTGGGGTTTTTTTACGACTTTTTATTAATGTTTTTGGGGTTTTTTAGGACTTTTTTATATGAAAAACCTATGTAAGGATATTGCCCCCAATCAAGTATAGGAACTATAGACACTAAAAAATGGTCAACGCATGCGACTCCCTTTTTAACATCCCCTTATCATGTGTTTGGTCTTTATCATTTGTTGATATTGTGCCATTTGTTGATTAATTAATTATGTCCTCTAATTTGATCATCTCCTGTCAATTTGATCTAAATCGCTCTTCTTGTCTACCCAACTACATAATTAAGTCGATTATTCAATATCTACCCCTTTGGCATTAATTTGACCTAATCCCCTCATAGGGATAAATAATCATTTAATTATTGATCCCCCTTTATGCTAACATGTCCTTCTTAGGATAAATAAATTCATTATTTATCTATCATTTAATTATTTTGTCACAATTAAATAAAAGTTATTTAATTGGATAATTACTAATTTGGAGTGAATTAATAAATTATTATTATTTATTAATTCCACTCCATTTCCATCTCCACTTCTAACCTCACCTCACTCTTCCACCTTCCTCATTTTGCTCCACCTAACTCTACTAACCTTCGATGTCTCTCTCCACTTGCCCACTTGGCTTCACTTAACTCATCCTCTCATTTGATCTTGTTTGTTGATTGTCAATCAATCATGTCTATCAAATCGACCTTCGAAATTTATAAATTGAGCTTTCATTTCTCATTGTCACGATCACAATCCTTCAATTACCCTCATAATCACACCATTTAATTACCCTTGCATATCATATTCGTGTACTCATACTATTTGAGAGCAATATAATATTAGAGGAGAAAGAAAAAACAATAAAGCGACATCAAAGGAGTGCAAATGAGTTTAATTTCATTTTGAGTTTAATGTTGTTTAATTTGTTTTGATAGTTTTATTGATGTCATTAGGTGATTTCTGTGATATTTGTCTTTCATGATTGGCTTTTGATATCATGTTTATTCTAACCCATTTTTCTAGTCGAAGGGAACACTTGGACTGACTTACTATGACAGGTGTGTGAAAGGTGAAGACACAAAATGTCAACAAATTTGAAGCCATGAAATGTGTTAAAAGTTTTATTATGAAAATGGATGTGATGGATTTTTATAATGAGTGAGTGAAATTTTGATAAAGTGATGGATGTGATTTAGATAGAATGATGATAGATGGAAGAGCAAAGACCTCTTACTCATAGCATCTATTTGCCAAGTTTTCACTGTGGTACTTTCCCAAAGCACTTGTTTACTAGGTTTTCACTACAGGGAAAATTATTTCTCTTTACTTTTTTTCTATTTGTCAATTTTTTTGGTGTCACACAAGACACCTGTTTACCAGGTTTTCACCCAAGTGACTATTTTTTTATTTGTTATTTTCTTTGTATCTTTCAAAGGATTATTTGGGAGTTATGTATACAACCTCCAAAGGTGCATGTTTTTAATGGGCTCAGGAAATGGTTCACCTTCTAGAGTGGATAACTAATCATCATTGGATCCATATGCAACTATGATAATGTATGGACTTGACCAATTAGGCTTAAATTTTCCTAGCTTCTCTCAATTTGTTAAGTTCCTCTAGTTTTCCTTTAGGACTAGCTCACCGATCTCAAAGTGTTGAACTCTGATCCTTTTATTATAGTTGTGGTGGAGATGATTTTGATAGACCTATAAATGATTAAGTGCATCTTGGTGTTTCTCATCCAGCAATTCTAGCTCCTATAGCCTAGATATGTGATATTGTTCCTCATCTTTGAAGCACTATAGTGACACCTCAGAGCTCATAACTCGACCTCTATAGGCAAGATGGCATGCAGATACATAGACTATGGAATAGGGTATAGCATCGATGTGCATGTAAATACTATTTCAATATGAGCCAACGTCATTGATAGTATTCTTTAAGATTCTCAAGATAGTCTTGTTTGACACATCATCTTGACAGTTAGACTAAGGGTAGTATAGAGTTGTGAATCAATTTGGAATTTGGAATTTATCACAGAGTTTTATAACATCTTAATTCTTGAAGGGATGAACATTAAATGCAATCATGTGGTGAGGGGAATACTATACCGACATATGATATAGTTTAAAATGAACTTTGTGATTTGTTCACTAATAATGAATGTAAGAGGAATAACTTTGATCAAATTTGTGAAATACTTAGTGGTGAGTAGGATAAAATTGTGTCCATTGGCAGAAGTTGGTTCAATTTTGCATATAAGTTTGAGTCCCCACTTAGAGAAGAGTCAAGGTAACTAGAGGGGTTGGAGCTCCCCATGAATCCAACGTTGATGATACTTCCTCACGTATTTGTCCTTGAGAGCTTTTTGGCTAGAGTCTATCCACTAGAGTGTGCTCTGCATATCCATCATGTACCTTGTATAAATTTGTTGTTCCTTATTAGCACTAAGACATTTGAGAAGTGTATTATCCATACTATGTTTGTATAGGATTTCTTTGATAATAACATAACGGGAGGCTTGGTGTATGAATGTTTAGCATTTGTTGTTTGATAGGTTAGGAGGGAGGGATTGATCATGAAGGTATTCATATATGTCATGGAACCAAGGAGAGTTGGGACCAATTATTTTGCACACAAGTTCAGACAGACAAACACCAAAAGTGGGAGTCATAAGCTATTCCACCAAGAGTTCGTACTATGGTGCATTACCGAGTATGTCAAGAAGAGAACCTATTGTCACCGTAGTGTCTACTACTTTATTTAATAGTCTAGGTATTTGTTCAAAGATAATATCAACAAAATACTCCTTGAAGTCATCCATCATCCTCTTCTAGGGAATGAACTTCTCATTGATGGTCTCATAATCATTATTAACTTATTTGATAGTCAATTGAGAGTTACCACAAGCATGAAAATATTTGATTTCCCATGTGATAGCTTGTTTAAGGTTGGTGATGAGGGCCTCATATTTTTCAATGTTATTGGTGTAGGGAAATACTAATTTGTAGGCTTTAGGGATTGTATCCCTATCAGGTGTAAGGAAAAGAAGTCATGCGCTTGAGCCATGTTGTGTCTAGGATCCATCAAAATAGAGCTTCTATTCATTGGATGTCGATAGTGTAAAAATTTCCTCATCTAGAAAATTAGATATCAAAGGAAGATCTATTGTAGTGGGAGCCTCTGCAGGTTGGTCAACAATGAATTATCCTTTTATAGCCTTACGATCAATACATTTTATGTCAAACTCACTTAGAACCATGACCCATTTAGCTAACCTTGTCCTGAGAGCTACCTTGTTTAGAAGGTATTTTAAAGGATCAATTTTTGCAATGAGATTTGTCTTGTGATTCAACATATAATGTCTCTATTTATAGGTGCCAAACACAACAACCAAACAAGCACTCTCAATAGGTGTATAGTTAATCTCATGTCCCGCTAATGTTTAGTCGGTGTTATAGATGGCCCTTTCTTGTCCTTCGTCATCATGTTATGCTAGAAGGGCTCCTAATGTTGTGATCGTAGCTAATATGTACAAGATTAGTGGTCTTCCTTGAACTGGTGGCATCAATACTGGTGGTGAAAGAAAATATTCCTTGATTTGTTCAAAGGCCTATGGACATTACTTTTTTAATTTTAATGGCATACCATTTTGGAGCATTTACTAAAACAAGTGGCACTTGTCTACAAGTTGAGATATGAACCTATGGATGACTTGTAGTTTACCTTAGAGACTTGAAAGCTATGTTAGGTTTGTAGGAGGAGGCACACCTACAATCTCTTTTACTTTTGTGGGGTCAACCTTAATTCCCTAATGAGAAATAATGAAGCCCAGGAGGTTGCTCGAGGTGGCTCTAAAGACACACTTTTTTAGGATTAAGCTTCATTTTGTATTGCTCTAGTCTATTGAAGATTATGACTAAGACATCTAAGTGATTACTTCTGGAAACTGATTTTGCTAAGAGATCATGCACATAGTCCTCCATCAATGTATGCATAATGTCATGGAATAGTGTACTCATGGCTCTTTGATAAGTGGCTCCTACATTCTTGAGGCCAAAGGTTATGACATTCTAGTAGTATGTTCCCCACATACATTTGAAATTTGTTGTATGTTCATCTACAGATGTTATCTATATTTTATTATAACCAAAAAACCCATCCATTAATGATAGCATTATATAGAATGTTGTGAGTTCAACTATCATACCAATGTTGGGTCGTGAGAAAACATCTTTTGGAAAAGCTTTATTTAGATCCCTGAAGTGTGTACATATTTTGATCTCTCCATTAGGTTTAGTGATAGGTACCAAGTTGGAAATCCACTCTACATGATCAATGGACCTAATGAAACTAACATCTAATGGCTTCTCTAATTCCATTTTTCCACCAAGACACTCTATGGGTGCATTTTCTTGAGTTTTTCCTCAACAAGATTGGCACCTGGTTGTAGAGGTAAAGGATGGAGGATTAATTTAGGATTTAGTCTTGGCATGTCTATGTAGGACCAAGCAAAGTTGATTTTCCTTTGTGTGAAAAAAACAGTAAAGCCTATTCTCTTCGTCTATGTTAGCGATAAAGCAAATTGAACTATTTTAGGACCTTCAGTTGTCCGCATGTTTTGTGGCTTTAAATTTTTAGCTAACATTAGGGACTTTTCTTGAATCAAACAAAGAATGTACAACCTTCCATATTTGGGTGCCTTAGAGAGGTTTACACCCTTAGATTCATCCTTTATTTTTACTTTTTCATGGTCAAAATGTGCCTTGTGGTTTTCACCTAAAGACCTCATTTTTTCATTTTTCATATCTTTACTTTTGCAACTAGAAGGCTAGATAGTGTCTCCAAAGTAGGTAATAGCATCAAGATACATGGTGAAACCATCCCCATGATCACTTGATGGTATAACTTCTTGAAGTTCTAGGAACTTAGCAATAGCTTCATCATTCTCAAAGATGTCTAAAATCAATGGTCCTTGTTGATCCTAATCGATAAGCTCAAGGTAGAATAAGGAAAGGTTATCATCAATACTTATAAATGGTAAAGACAAAGGTATCATCGGGATCCCAAAAATTTTAGATCCATGCTCGACCAATCATGAATTTGTCTTCAAAAGTGGGCTCACTAGGTTTTCTAAAGGTTTCATCCAGTCATAGTCACTAGAGGATCTATTTTAAAACCATTCCCATTCATTAGAGTGTTTTGTAATACTCATCAGATGTCTCAATATCGTTGACAACATCAATGTTTTTAGTCAAATGCAATTCAATACTAGGAGTTCCCAATTTTAACATTTTAAATCCAACCCCTTTACCTTTTGGAAACTATGGTAGTTGAATAGGTTCCTTGTTTCCTTTTTTTTAGGCTCTTGGGTTGTTGTAGCCATCATATCCTTTATTTTTCAAAGTAAGGAATCCTTTTCCATAATACTCAATAGGTAATTTGACCAATTTTGGCTCTTCCTCCTCTTTGTATAGCCAGGTAGAGACAAGTTCTTCTAATTTTTCTTTGTTGATTTCACCTCATTTAGTAAATGTAGTTGGTGATTGATACTAAATGACCTTTTTCTCCGTTTGATTTGGACATGGCATGCCATAAGAATTTGGTGCTAATGGTAACTTGTCGACATAAAAAGCCTCACTGATGTGGTATTCCCTACAACCTTTGTCTTGTATTCTAATCTCGACATTGGAATTGGAGGTGGATGAAGTGGTCAATTTGGTTAATGATGAAGGGTCAATGTTGAGGAGATGGATGAAGAAGTCACTTGATTGATGTTCACTTTATGTTCAGGGGTTCCTCTTAGATTACCACAGTATTGAAAGGGGTCAAGATCACTAGGTATAGTGATCTCAATACCATCATAAGGGAATTTAATTCATTGGTGGTATGTTAATGGTATATCTTGCATGGTGTGGATCCATGGTTAACCGAGGAGAATGTTATATCCAAGATAGAGATCCAAGGCATGACATAAGGTATCATGTACTATAGGTCCAACTGTTATAGAGAGTGAGATGGCTCTTTTGGATGGTCACTCAACATCATCATAAGCTCTACTTACTATTATTCTTGTGGTGTCTATACACCCCTCATAGAATCCTAATGTTTTGACCAGATCTAATATACAAAAGTTGAGGCTTTCTCCATCTATCAAGACTTATCTAGTTTTATGTTTATGCAAAAATACCTCAAGGTAAAGGGGATCATTATGGCATGGTTTATGTGAAGGTATATCTCACTCTGTATATGTCACGTGATGTTTGGTTGCAAGATGCCCTATCATGGCCTGAAATTGATCTTTGTTTATGTATGAGGGGACTAAAGACTCTTGAAGGGATTTATCTAGGATTGCCTTGTGTTGAGGAGATATGTGCAAGAGCTCAAGAATGGACATCTGAGATGGGTGTTTTTCCTAGGTGTTCCAAAAGTTTGTATGGAGAAGATGGTTGTGTTCTTGAAGTGGCCCCTTGCAAGGTTACTTTAGAACAATAGGTTGTGACTACAACATATACTCTTATCTTTTATAAAAATTGTGGAGATATTGTTATCAAATTATCAAATGTGGTTGACTGTGTATTTGTAGCTAACATTGGCATAATTAGCATTCTTATCTTATTTTCTACCTGAGTTGGAGGCTTTACCCTTTCCATAGTTTCGTAAAGGATCTTTGAAAATTGTGTGATCAACATTTTAAGATCCTGACTGGGTTTCAACTTCTATGTCTCTTGAATCGATTAGATATTGAATCATGTTCTTTAGCTTATAACAATTAGAAGTTTTAGGCCCCTTGGTTCTATGATACCCACAAAAATCGTTATCAAAGTGCCCTAGCTCATAATGTTTTATTTTGAGAAGTGTTATTGTATTAGATTGAATCAGTTTCTTTAACGTTGACTTGATAGGCTCCCCTAGGGGAGTGTATTGTTATTTCTAGAACGTCCCAATTATGATTT
Organism: Cryptomeria japonica; assembly: GCF_030272615.1. Taxonomy (NCBI): domain Eukaryota; kingdom Viridiplantae; phylum Streptophyta; class Pinopsida; order Cupressales; family Cupressaceae; genus Cryptomeria; species Cryptomeria japonica. Next base: position 402,649,975 of record NC_081408.1, read on the forward strand.
GAACTAAGTAGTATTCGCCCACTAATCATTCATTGTTTCTGTACTTGTAAGTCCCTTCAAGGAAATAAGGGGTTGAGCTTTATTGATTAGTTGGGCATCTACAACACCATTATTTTCTACGTGTTTGTTATGTGACCAAAACTTGGATTTGTCATTTGTCAAATTAGTGTAGTTATTGTTGTTCTTTTTATAAATATTTCTCTCCCATAGAAACAAGGGCCTTTTCTAACTTAATTCCCTTCTCTATCACTTGATAAAACCTGTCTAGGCATTGCTTTTGTAGGGCAAACATCATCTCTCGGTTCAAGTTTTAGATAAATATTTTCACTTGTTCTTTCTGAGGTATATGACATGGATTCTTGCTTGCAAGACTTCTCCAACATTGTAGGAATAAAGAAAAGCTTTCCCCATTCTTTTTTTTGGTCTTTTAAAGATCCATTATTGTAACTTTGTGCTCTATATTGTATGAGAAGTGTGCGAGAAGTGTGCAATGAACTTCTCAGCTAGTTCATTCCGGGTTTGAATGCCATGTAGCAAGTGGGAAAATGATTCCATGGCTTGTCCTTCGAGACTTCTAGGGAAGAGGAGCATAATATATGTATCATTGTGTGCAAAATCAAGATAGGTGGTGAAAAATTCTCTAATGTGATCTCGAGGGTCTCCCTTGTATTTACTAAATTTTGGTGTTTCAAAGTTTGGGGGAAAGGGAGGCATATATAATGACCTATTAAGAGGATAAGCACACAAGTCCTCCATTGTGTATGTTTTCTTTTGGCCACCTACTTGGATATTTGACAATTGTTGTTGTAAGATTTGTACCTATTGCACTAGGAATTCTACAGGTGTTAGTGCAATGTGAATATTGAGGTTTTGATTTGGGTCTACAAAAGGGTTTGTGTTTACGTAAATTGGAGATTGAGTGAAGGTGTACGCATGTTGGTTGATGTGTTGGAAGCTAGAATTGGTGTTGGATGAAAATGTAGAAGTGGGTGGAGGAACATTTGTGAATTGGGAATTAGTTGATGCATTATATGGTGTGAAGTAGGTGTAGTATAGATTCATTTGGACATATGTTCTCGTGGGATTTGAATTTTACTACGACAATATGATCAAATTTTTTCAATTAATGTTTTGATTCAATGGAGCACTATGGGAATAGAATTTTGGGTATTAGCAATAGTGACTAATGGAAGTGATGTGTTGGTTTGAGATGTGATCATTGTTACCGTGGGTTGGGAGGCGATGTTAAAATCCATTTGAGACCCATGTGGTGGCATGTTTTGATTCTAGTTTTGGTTATTAGTGTTGGATTATGGGTTGTTTTGTGTGGGAATGGTGTTATTTGAATATGCTATAGGTGTATTAAAGATGGGGTTTATGAATTGTGACTTATGCATAGGAGGTATAGATGTGGTAACATGAGTGGTGTTGTGAGAAGTGTTGATTAATGACAAGTTAGTGGTCAATTATTGTAAAGAATATGACATAGGTGAAGACCTTGCATTTTGCAATGTGGTGTTTGTTCTAGATCCTATTATCATGGAGGCGTAAAAATTGTAGCTATTTTTGCCATGTTTTGTGCAAGCAATAGAAAATATCTATTAGGATCGACTAATAGGAGGGCATTCATGACTACAAGCATACGAGGAACTTGGGATGCGTCATCTATTTCATCTTGGGTGACTATTTCCATACCTTTATCAATATTAGGAGATGGAAAATTAGCTAGATTTTGAGGTGCTTAACGTGCATTTTTGTTTGACCAAAGTTTCATGGTACTCATGGGGTTGAATTCTGGATTGAATGTTGAGTCCATTTGCTTCTTGTTTTTCAACCGTGTGTTGACTATGGAAGACTTTGGGAGTTGTTTTCTCTTAGATTATGACATTGTGCTGACCATGCAAGGCTTCAAGACTTTCTGAATGTTGATCTATTGAATGCTAAAGATGACACTAAAATTATGATGCTATGACTTATGATAATGCAAGCAATTTGCACTATGATTTTGAGATTTTTGACTCTTAAGGATGAAAATGTAACTTGGGAAAAGATTGTGCAACTATACTAAGATGCTATGCTATGTTTTTGAGATTTTTTAATTTTGGAAAAAAATTGAGTGCAACCTATGTATGCAATCCTAAGAGACTAAAAGGAGAATCTAGACCTCAAAATTAGGATGATGATGATGATGGTGAATTTGATAGTCTTTCCCTTTACTAGACTGATGATTTTGAGGTTCAATTGTTGGTGAAAAAGTTAAATTGAAGAGGTTGATAAGGTCCAAAATGTCCTAACAATAACTACGGTATTGATCCAATATTTGTTTCTTAGGCTTCCCTAAATTATTTTAAAGCTAATATACAAATGTAACTAAAAAGTGCAAGATTGGTCAAAATAAGTTAAATGGCAAATAATAAATATGTTATGGACTGAGAATGCAAATTGGGTTGTGTTGGTGCCCAAAACCACAAATTGGAAAACTTAAGGATTTGCCAAGCCCTTAACTGATCCAACTAGCCTTGGCCAATGAACAGGGATGGTCAAAGACCAAATCCCTTTGCACTTAAGGCTCCACTGAACCTAGGTGGGTATACCTCTCCCTGTCAAGCATAAAAAGAGTTATTTAAAGTATATTTAAGCTTTATGGTTAGCAAATGCAACACTGGCAAATGATTGTTCTGCAATTATGCTTTATTATGTGCTTTAAGTGAATGCTTTTAAAAGGAAATGAAATTGGTTATGATTGTATATTAAGAATAAGAATGCTTTCAGGACTTAAAAGAAATATGCAAAGATCAGTTCATATAGGGTTTGGGAAGAATATTTCTCTATCAAGGACCTTAAATGCATAACAAACCAGGACCTTAAAAGATAAATAACAGACTAGTGCCTCTATCCAGGGATATTTATGACACTTTGTGGACAAGAGATTTTATCAACTCCAGAGATAATATTAATCATCAACTATGAAGGTTTCAGTATGTGTTACACAAACAATGAAAACCCAATCTCACATTTAATGTAACAGCATGTGATGGCACATCATAGCAAATCAAATGACAGATTTATCAAGAGGACAAAGATAACTCATCAACACAAAAGTATGCACAATATTTAGAAAAGAAACAGTGAACCTTGTATATTAATCTTTAGGAGATGATTGTATACATAAGTTGCACTTGAAGATACTCCATTACAGATTATTTGCACAAAAAGATACTTCTTCTTCCTATAGACTTCCCTAATACATATAACTTGCAGTCCTTCCCCGTAGTATTTCCCCCCATTTTTATTACATACAAAAATGACTCCCTATAAGTATGTGAATCAAAAGACATATATGAAAGGGCACACCCTTTCATACACAGAAGGGAGTTACAGACAATTGCATTCCAAAGGACACACCCTCTTGTTTAATAAATAATTATAAATAAGAACCCTAAAAAATACTAAATGATGCTTTAATAATGTGTCTTTTATTCTCCGCCTTGATAAAATTCCTCGGCAAATATTCATCATCTTCTCAATATCTCCTGCACACAAGATAAGCCAATCAAATTCATTGATTTAAAAAAAATTAATTACTCTCTATTAGGTTTTGCTTATGAAAGATTAATAATCCCTTTCCCTAATGCAAGATTAATCCTCCTTAATCAAAGTATATCATCAAGAGGATATTTTGCAAAGTGATATTTATACTTGGGACTTTAAAAACATTAATTCATATAATAAAACAAAATATTTACCCTAGTATATACTTCAAAATAATAACAAAAGGTAAAATAATTTATACTAAATAATAATACTTCCCTTGGAAAATGATATCCACGGATAAATATTCCAACTTTGCAATACCTTTTCATCCTTTTAGGGCAACTTCATCTTTCTTGGGAATATTTTATCATATAGGATAAATACTTTGCAAAAATCAATCAAACATTATCATATGATGTAAATAATTTACCCTAATAAATATGTTCAATTTATTACCTAGGGTGAAAAGAACATTAAGGGAATATAAGATGACATAATAATATATCAAAACCTATTTAGGTCATCATATACTACTTACACTTTTCCCTTTTGATAAAAATATTACAAGTATAACTTTTCAAAGGCAAGAAATAAAATAATATTTTAATCCTTATCAAAGTGCTATTGCAAAAAATAAAAATCATTATGCCTCTATGTATGATATTGATTATATGAAGTTCTTAAGGTAACGAAGAAATAATGAAAACTTTCTGCACAATAAAAAACATAATTAGATATTTATTCATTTCAATAAATATAATTTACCCTAAAATATTAAATTTATTGATTAAAGGTAAAAATATTTACAAGAGGATAAAAGAAAAATTATAGTACTAAAATCCAATGTTATCCATGATTTTACTTAAAGCACTTTCGAAACAAATATCTTTCATCCTATTAGCAAAATATTTCCTCTTCAATTTTCAAAAGATAACAAAATATATATATATATATATATTGGAATATTATTTACATAGCAAGATTAAATGTAATAATGTCATTTCAAGATAATGATTTAAAATATTAAATAATAGAAAATCATTACAATAAACCTCAAGTGAGAAATACTTACTGCCCTCTTTCTGCACACAAAATGACATAATCAATTTACTGATGAAAAAATTTATATTAGGGATAATTAGAAAAATAAAATCTTTAATGATATGATCCCTTATGCAAAAAATAATTTTGCCCTAATAGAGATATATTTAACTTTTTGTTCATAATTTTAGGGCAAAAGATTATAGTGTAATTTCTCAAATCATTAAGTGATTTTTCTTAGAAATGAACTAAGAAATAAAATCACTTAAAATAAATTCTCAAAATATAAATATATTTAATAAAAAATATTTGAGAAATAATTACTTTTAAGATTAAAAAGTAAAAATGATATTTGATAATCATTCTACCTCTAATTCAAAACAAAAGTATACTATTAAACTAATATACTTACCCTTGTCAAAAATGAAAACAATATTACTTTGTAACCTCATCGGGGTAGCATATACTTATCGGGATAGCACATTATATTCCTACACCGATACCCGATGGTAATGAAGACTTCTCCTTTTAAAATTGCTTCAAACTATGCAAGAAAATTAAAAAATTAATAATCTCCTGCGGCCTATTTTGGAGTAATTTCATTGTTGACTAACTAGGTATCCAAATGCCACGAAAATTGGCCAAAAGTTATGATAACTGAAATAAAACATGGATTTTATTTCAAATTTCAAATAACTCGCCAAATTTTGATACTTGCTTTGTAAACTGGCCTGTCAGAGCTAGTCGCGGGCAATATAAATTTTAAAATAACACATCAAATGAGCTCCGATCTCTATGAAAATTAAATTAGAATCATTTAACATCAAAATATTAAGTGTGTTATCCTTTGATTGTTCAAATTCAAAACTTTTTTCTAACGCATTTTTATGTCAGGATCAGTCAGAAAACAATTAAAAGGCAGGTCAGAACTTCTTCGATTATCATGAAATCTTACGGGCACATAGTCCCATATACCAAAGAAACTTTCACCAAATGGTTTTCCAAGATATTTTCTGAGCGCGGAGATTTTAATCACCAAAGTTGACAACTTTTTAATCCTAAAAATTTCACCGACAAACATCTGAAAACTGTCTTTACTTCTGCCTTCAAAAATATGACAAACGGGCTAACGAAGATCTGAAACCTGGAAAATAGTTTTATTTCCATACAGGTAATCATGTGGACCACTTCATGTGATAAGATATCTATCCGGCCAATAGATGTTAAAATCCAAAGAGAGCACTTGGTCAACATTGTAATCCTGCAAACAAAAATTCTAAAAAAACTCCATTTAGTTTTAGCCAATGAAAAATAGCAAATAGATTCACAACACTTTGAAATTCAGCATCGGGCTTCATTAAGATGAAGATAATATGCACAAATAATTAGTTTGACATAAGGGTTTAATGGGAAAGGGCTATTAATGCTTGAATATGACCTTTCAATTTGTTATTTATACATTCTAAGAAAATGCACATAGGTTAGCCTCAAGAGAAACAAGAACTGTTATCAAGAGGATCTACAATTTGGCATAGAAAATATTTATGATATACAAAATGCATATGATCAATTAAATTGACATAATAATGCTTAGGTGAGAAGAAATCATGATTCGAAAAGACGTACCTGGAATGATTTTGCCTTTGCAACCACATACATACTTGGAAATCGACCACCTTGTTCATGCACCAAACCTAGTTTCTTAGAGTTGGAAATGGAAGAACCTTCTTGATTATAGATGTTAAACATGATTGAACATAGAAATATGCTTTTTGGCATGAATCTGGAACTCTAAAATTTGAAAATTTTAGGGTTCCAATAGTGGCTCTTTCTGGGGACGTATGCTCCATGTGAGCATAGCGAGATCTCAGCTATCTCTGGATAAGAAGACCATTCAATACCATTCCCTTTTGTAAACCATCATTAGAATTAAATTGGGTGGCCCTAGGCCCCCCAAAAATTGATATTACTTTTTCCCTCTATCAAACACTTGACTCTGGTTCTATAACCATGTGAACTTTGTGAATATATTACTCTCACTTCCCTCAACATTTATAATCCTCTTCTCTATTTTATCACATTTCTCACAAATGCATTTCATTAATATTACTTGGTTTACAAATAAGTAATTACACTCACATCTTGGTGCAAATTGTGTTTTATGATTTTTAACCTTATACTCATCTTTCCATTGTTCTTGGCATTCAAATGAAAACCCTAATGTTTCATCATATGCCTCCTTTCTTGAAGAAAATAAATGAACCTCACTATACATAATTTTTACATGGGTGTAATTTTCACAGAGGATTTCAAAATCATAAATTTGAATATCCTTTTTACCTTGAAATGTATTTTCCAACTGTGCAATATTCTTTGGAGGGAAAATAAAAGTCTCTCCACTTCCTCTTCCTTGAAAAATATTTGGATCTCCCAATGAAATATTCGCATTAGGCTCTACACAACCCTTGATGTAGCATTCCAAATGCTTTACTCCTCCCTGATTGTAATCTATATTTTTCATTTTTACCATCTCTTTATTTTGGCAAAATATTTCATTTCCTTTAACTAGGAAAATAGGGCACACATAGGAACCCTTTTCACATATCATTTTATGATAGTGAAAACTTGAAAAAAAAATCGATATTATTTTTTAGAGAGAACCTTTGTGGTAGATTTTCTTTATAATTCCCTTCTCTTAGAATATTATCCAAACCTTGAGGAAATACTTCACTTTTATCATATAATAGATTTGGGCATATATTATCCTCATGACTATTTTGCAAAAATATTTCATCTTGCTTACCACGTAGTATTGTCATGTTCTCTTTTATAGTCTCTATGTATACTACTTTTGCAAAATTATTTTCATGCATATTTTCTTCTACTTCTCCACACAATGGATGAGTATAAAATTTATGCATACCTTCATAAAAAATCTTCTGTGGTTGATCACATGCTTTATCTTTTGGAATAATGTCTTCACAAATATCCTCTATAGAGATGTCCTCCTGTGTATAAAATGTATGTATATCTATTTCACAAAATGGATTAGAAAAGAATTCATATCTTGGAAACCTTTCTTCAATTTCCTCTAGATATTTGTTGTACTGAAGATTTGAAAAACTATTTCCAAGCACACATCCCCTATTATACTCATCACCGTGTATGAATTCCTTTGACATATTTTCCTTGGAATCATCACTTACTTCATCAAATACACCTTGCATGTGTCTTAATCCATTAATCTATTTATTTGGAAAAACAAATCCAGACCATTTTTCTGAATGAATTTTTGATATTCTATATCTAATAATTCAGAAGTTTCTTCCACACTGAGAAATTCATCATTATGATATTGCATATTGTCTATTTCCATACAAGTCCCATCAATAATGGACTCTTCTTCAATTTGATCCAAACTTCCTTCTTCATCAGGGTCCTCTGTAAGTTTTATCCTGCATTCATTATCTTCTACAATTATTTCATCAAGTAGATACCTGAGCAAATTATACAACAGAGAGTCATACCCTATCTTATGTATCTTTTTTAATAACTCATAAAATGGAGGCTTGAAATCTGAGGATATCTCTTGATAAACTTTGAACATCCTCATGAAGAAATCTACTGCAGATTCATCTTCTTGTCTTTTTATATTTAAAAATTCATCCAAGGGAGACACATAGGATTCTGCTTCCATAGTGTATTTGTGATCTTCCTCTAGCTCATAGCACATGCTTCCTTCTTCACCTGCATCATGAAATACATCAAGGAACCATTGCTCCAACTCCCTCCATGGTGAGATGCTCTGTGTAGGGAGTGATTCATAAGCTTCTCTTGCATATCCTTCAATGTCCTAATGAATAGTTTCATCACATAATCCTCTGCATAAATCTCATAATCCTTTTTGAATGTATAAAATACATCCAAATGATCAATTGTTGATTCATCATATTCCCCATGGAATTTTGGTACAAGCTGTGAAAGTTTAGGGAATAACTTGTTTGGAATACATTGAAAGCTACTGAGATCCAACGGCCTGATGCCATCTGGAATAAAAGGCTTTCTTTGAAACATTTTCAAAAAGGAAATTTTTCATCTCCCTCTAGGTCTCTTCCCCTAGTAGAGTCACCAATTGATATAAAAATTCTTATTAGGTAGAGTCACCACCTCCTATGGAGGAAAAATTACTTATTAAGCTCCTGGGTTCTTTCTTCCAGTAGAACACCTTAAATGAGATTCTGGAATTGATGTTTTATAGACAACTCCCCAGCAGAGTCACCAATTTGTGGTGTGACTCAGATGGGGAAAACAAAACTTATAAAATCTTCAATGAAAAACACCAGAGCTTCTAGGTGAATGTCAAACTATGTATGACAACTCCCTAGCAGAGTCACCAATCTGTTGGTTCCCAAAACTATAGATTGGAAAACTTAAGGATTTGCCAAGCCCTTAACTGATCCAACTAGCCTTGGCCAACGAACAGGGATGGTCAAAGACCAAATCCCTCTACACTTAAGGCTCCATTGAACCTAGGTGGGTATACCTCTCCCTCTCAAGCACAAAAAGAGTTATTTAAAGTGTATTTAAGCTTTATGGTTAGCAAATACAAAACTGGCAAATGATTGTTCTGCAATTATGCTTTATTATGTGCTTTAAGTGAATGATTTTGACAAGAAATGAAAATGATTATGATTGTATCTTGAGAATAAGATGCTTTCAGGACTTAAAAGAAATATGCAAAGATCAGTTCATATAGGGTTTGGGAAGAATGTTTCTCTATCAAGGACCTTGAATGCATACAAATCAAAACCTTAAAAGATCAATAACAGACCAGTGCCTCTATCTAGGAATATACATGACACTTTGCAGACAAAATATCTTATCAACTCAAGAGACAATTTCTCATCAACTATGAAGGTTCAGTATGCGTTACACAAACAATAAGAACTCAATATTTCACTTAATGCAACGGCATGTGATTCACATCATAGTAAATCTATAAACAGATTTATCAAGAGGACAAAGATAATCATCAACACAAAATTGTACACAATATTTAGAAAAAGAAACAACGAACCTTGTATATTAATCTTCAGGAAATAATTGCATACATAAGCTGCACTTGCAGATACTCCATTACAGATTACTTGCACAAAATGATACTTCTTCTTCCTATAGACTTCCCTAATACAAAATGGCATTTAGTCCTTACAGTAGTATGTTGTTCTCCTCCTTCTTCTTCCTTTTTACATATAAGAATGACTCCCCCTAAGTATGTCAATCAAAAGACATATATGAAAGGAAACACCCTTTCATTCACAGAAGAGAAAGCTACAGACAGTTACATTCCAAAGGACACACCCTTTGGTTTAATAATTAATTACAAATGAGAATCCTTAAAAATACTAAATGATACTTAAATCATGTGTCTTTTATTCTCCACCTTGATAAAATTCCTTAGCAAATATCCATCATCTTCTCATTATCTCATGCACACAAGATAAGCCAATCAAATTCCTTGATTTGAAAATTAAACATATTCCACCTTAACTTTTAGTTTGGAAGTCAATAATCTTTATATAAGTACTTGTTTAAAATAATTCAATAAAACCAAAGTATTTTCTTTCTTTTAAGAAAATAATGTGCAAATATAACATACATAAGATAATAATTTACCCTAAAAAGATTGTTATATCAAATAAAATAAAATAAAATACTTCCCTTTATAATGATATCCGTGAATCAGTATTATTCTTTCAGCCAAACTTCCTCCCTCGGCGAGTTTTTCATAGGTCTTATCGATTATGTAGTTTCATCGATACTTTTTATTTTATCGGCGGGACCACTTTTGATTTCTTCGATGTTCTTTATGTCGATGAAACTGATGGTTTCGGTGAATCCTTTTAGAGATCTAATGTGACCAAGGTTTTTTCGATAAGTCACTTTATGATATTGATGACGTGCCACCTGACTACCAGCTCATCACCGCCGGTCTACCACCTCAACACCGTCGGACCCACCGTTTCACTTTGTTTCCTCTTTGTCATTGATCTGTAATAGATATTGATCGTGCAACTTTCAATCGCGAAATAGCGATATCCATTGGATCTTCCATAATTTTCTCACTCTTTACCCCATTCTTTACTACATGTTCTTTGTTGTTGATCCGCAATGAACAACCATCGTGCACTTTCCTATCATGGTATAGCGACAACCGTCGATCTCCCTCGGACCTGCCAGCTCTTTATCTCTGCTTTTCATTTTTGTGCCCTACCACATGTTACTTCTGAATTGGTTTGCAAGTCCATCTAGGCACCACTTCATCTGCCACTTCAGCACCGCTACACTTACCACTAACCTTGGCTCTTCTTTGCCGCTGATCCGTGATAGGTATCCGTCGTGCACTTTCCCATTGTGGAATAGCAACCACCTTTGGACCATCCGCCCGACCATCAGATCTTCCTAACTTGCTTGATCTTTAGCCTCCATCCTCACCAATCTATCATAAAACTTTGGTTGCCTCAAGATGCATGTCTACATGCATGGGGTCCACTAGGTTCAGCCTTCTTCATGCCAAAAGCCATTTATCTTTCGACGGTTATCATGCGAGTCGCTTTGGACTTAAACGTTAAAAGAGCCTATCCCACAAACAATGTGGGATAAAGGCTTTCCCTCTTTTGGACAGCTCCATTTTCTTCAGTAATGTTGCTGCAAAACGATTTACTAATATCCGACTAGAAAGATCTGAATTTAGAATTGCATATTGTAAATTCGAATAAGTTGTATTTATATTTTCCTTTAGAAAACATATCAAATAACCTCATATGAATCCAAAATTTGAAACGTAGGTCCTCAGATATACATGAAATACAAAGGAATAATTAATTTGACCTGATAGTGTTGAGATGAAAAAGAATTATGGTTCAAAAAGGTATACCTGGCTTGATTCCGGAATTTGTAAAACATATACATACCTCGAGATGACCTCTTGATGGATGCATCAGACCTGGTCTCTGAAAGTTAGAATTGAACTAACCTACTTGATTATAGATGTTATACATGATTGAACATAGAAATCTTCTTTTTGGCATGATATAGGTATGGTGGCACGAGATTAGTAGTGTAAGCTCAGCTGGCAACTATCTCACCTTTTCTCTTACCCCAAAGGTTTGGAGACCTTCTGAACTAGTGAATTTTTGTCTTGCTGTGGGAGGTAGATGAGGAGTATCTATGGGGTACTATCCGCACACCTTGAACCAATAAAGTAATTATAGAGGTTGTTTTTTCTAAATCACAAGAAATTTGTAGTAAGGGCTCTAAGAACACCTACGCCTAATATTTTATACATGTTGGGACCTAGTATATGTTTGATTGCCATAATCAAACATAGGTTCTCACCTCAATGTGTCTTACATCATCGAGGAACACATGGAAACACACATAGAGTACATTCTTAGTTTGACATACACCTTTTTCTCTCAGTCCTTTGTATAGCCCACTGGAGTTGTGTACTTGAGGTTGAACCCTAAGGTGATGAAATCCCTAGGCAAGCCTGCTACTTAAAAAAGAAAAATGGGTCTCGTTGCACATTTCTCTTGCACCCAAGATCCAAAAAGACAAGGGGAGAGGATACACATGTAACAGTTTGAGACCACCCTCCATAAGTGCAAGCACATAATGGATAATAAACAACTGTAAATTACCCTTAAGAAATCAAAATTTTATTTATGCTAGAAAATAGAAACACTTAAGGCATAAAAAGAAAATTATTTTTAATTATGGTCCTACAACACACGTGTTAGAAACTTTTTTCACTTTTCAAGCTCTTTGCCCCTTTTTTGCCATAATGCTACAACAAACAATTAGTAACACAAAATCTCTACTCTACAAACTAAAAAATAATAGAAAAACATAAATCCTTAACCTAGAAAAGATTAAAAAAAAAAAAGAATTACAAATGATCGAAAAAACATAATTTCTTACCTTTTATCTTTAATAAATGAATGCAACTTTGAAGTTTGTGTATGCATGGGATATCACAATGCATGCAACATTTATTATCACATATGCATTGCACATTCTACATATGTGGCTTTTTGCTCTATGTAGGTGGCTTTGTAATCTACAAATGACACTACAATCAACGAATGCATTAGAGATTAAAGTGATTTCTCGGATGTGGTGATGATTTCTTAGATGTGACACACAAAATCTATAACCTACAAAGCCTAAGAATTAATAAAACATATCAAATTAGAAGCGTATTTCACGTCAGCTTCACCAAAATATGCACATTAAAACTTGGGAAATACTGTAACAGATCATAAGAGTAACCACAAACCCAAATCTATTACTAAATTCTCAAATGCAATCAACAGAGGAAGCAACCAAATTCAACAAAAGAAATAAGTCAGTAAACCATATGCAAACCAAAATTTTGAACTCATGCAAGTTCATCCATTGTTCTTCTCCTCCTTGTGTTGTATATGATAGAGGCTCTTAGAATCGTAACACCTTTCTTGCAATATGATAACACAAGAATATGAAGATTGTGGTTGTTGATGATAGGAGATTGAGTTCTCTTTATAGATTTTTGGAATTTCAATGAACGGTTGAGATTGAAATATTAGTGGAATGATCAACAATGGAGGATTGTTGAGACAAGTTGATTGAGAGATGATCGTTCATGTGATTGGGATTGATTGATTAGTCAACTGGGTTAATTGATTTGCCAAAAAAATGACTAGGTTGTTAACTAAATTGATTGGGAGAGGTGGATTGATTGACTCGGTCATAAAAGGTGATTAGGAGTGCAACTTAGATTCAATGCCAATTAGGAACATAGAATAATTGTCATTTTAAACATGTGTTGTAGGAGAATAAATAAAATAAATAATAAATATTTTGTTTATTTTGGAGGAAAATGATTTTTGAAAAGGGATGGACAATTAAATAAATTAAATAATTTATTTAATTTTGAAGACAGTTGGTAAATTAAATAATTTGGGATGATTTTTTAATTGTGATAAATTGATAGGAAAATATATTTAATTAAATAATAAAAATTATTTAATTAAAGGGGGAAATGACAGATTAATTAAATAATAAATTATTTAATTAATATTATAAGAAAATAAGATAATTTAATAATATAAATTATTTAATTAATTAGAATAAAAATTAGTAAAGAATTGCATTGGAGAATTTTAGGTGCCTACAGCTACATAACTACATAATAGGGTTATTTGACAAATCCCCCTTAACTTGTTTGCATCACTATATGTGAGGTTATCACTTTATTGTAATTCTAAGCTAGTTGTTTATATAAGCTTAAAAAGACCCCTAAAATTATATATAAATTATTAAAATAATCAAAAAAAACCAAAAATTGCAAGATTTTATTTTAGTAAATTTTTATTTAAGTGTGTATGTATCTAAAAATTTACCCAAAGTTGGGAGATTGTATAGTAAACCTCAAGAAATAGTTTTGACCAAAAAAGTACTCAAATAGCAAGTTATAAACTTTTAGAATTTGATAATTCTTGAAAAAATCTTAAATTTTAAATTCGAGGGTTAAAATGATGGAATTGGGCTTTAAAAATTTGTAAAAATGGCATTACAAATTTTTGGACACTAGAGGTTTTTAATTTCAAAAACATGGGAAGTCAAATGGGTATTGTTGGAATTGTTGGATATGGTTGTATATTGTTGTTGCTAGGATATGTTGTTTTCATTGATGTCAACATATTCATGTGATTCATTCTGGTGAGTTTGGGAAGATCTTCTCATCCGGTTTTGTAGTTTGGTTTTGTCGATCACTGTTTTGCAGAATCCGGTATATTCTGGTGTGATCAGATCTTGTACTGAGGCTTTGGGATATTGTTTGGGATGATCTTGTGTATCTTCATTTCAGATGGATCGTGATTTGGTGTCCCACAAGTTATCTTTCTTCATGGTAGTTGCTAATTGGTTGTGTTCTTGAATTTTTTGATGTTGATCAATGAAGATTTGATAAGTGGTATTGGTGCAACTATTGATGATGATTCTAATGTGCTTCCTGGTGTTTCCTAGTCATTTCCCTTTTTTTTTGGCAATCCGCATTGATCGTTGTGTCAGTTTTTGGTGGTTTTCATCAACCGGTGTTGATTTTCGTGTTATGCGTATTTCTAGTCATGTAGTGTGTTGTGGTTGATCTTGGCACGATTTGTGGTGAATGTGATCATTTCGGAATTTGAATTAGGTCTATGTTATGTAATGTAAATCATTATATTGGTCTAGTGATTGATCTTTGTATCATGTAATGTAATTTTTTGAGTTGAGGGTTAGGCTTTAGCCATCCTTGTTATCAAGGTTGATGAATTGTATATATAGGTGAATTATTCACTTAGTTTTGGTGTCGGTATTGTGTTTGCATTATTAGAGAGAGGTTTATGTGTGAACAAGTGGTTTATTATTCGGTGTTGAGTTTGTGGTGAGATTGGTGTTGCAGAGCAGACATTTGTGCCTAACTGAAATTGTAATCATGCGTTTGGAGATGCTATTTCTTTATTTTATTTCTTTCAGATTGGAGTTTGAGTCATATTGTAAGTCAGTGAGACTTCCCTGAGGGTTGTAGCCTTCCAAGCATATATCTTTTGAGTAGTGAGCTCTAAGCAGTGTGCCTGAATGCATGTGCATTCCCCATTGTAATATTTTCACATACTACTACAGCGTATCATCTTATTGTGGGTAGGTTCCCACCGTGGTTTTTCCCTTAACCGGGTTTTCCACATCAAAAATATTGGTGTTGTGTGTTGTGTTGTTAATTTGCTTATTTGTTTATCGGTGTAGTTTATCAGTTTATGACTTGGAGTTTAATTTTTATATTCGGTGAAGACTAATTCACCCCCCCCCCCCCTCTCAGTCTTCCTTCTTGATTGTTGCTAACAGGTATCTCGATGTAGAGTTATGGTTCTCAAAAGTTGTGTTATTTCAAGCATTTCTAGTGATAAGTTTGCATACTTGTTTAAGTAAACTGGAAGGAAATACACTTCAAAACCAAAAGCTAGATGAAAATATAAGAATCTCAATAATGTGATGTTTTAATTTTTTTTAAATTTATAATAGTTTTCTTGATTTTTTGAAAGGGGGTCTATATAATGAAATCTGATTTTTTCATTTGTAAAGGTTGGGTGATTTTTGAGAATTAACCTTGTGAAGAGAAAATCTACTTAAAAACACTTATATTTTTAAGGATAATAAACATCCAAAAAATAATTCTAGTGTGTCTATTGTAATGATTTCACTCTTTTAAAAATGAGATGATTATAAATTTGCATTCAAATTTTATCCTTTGATTTTTTGTTTAACCTTTAAGAGAAGTAATATTTTAGGGAGATAAGAAAATTTTCACTTGCACACTCATCATATGATTCACTAATTGAGTTGCATGTTTTCAAAGATAACAAGAAGTTGTTGCACATAGTGAATGAACATTTGTAAATGATTAACTATAAGACCGAGATGAGTAGAATTTTTTCGTATGGTTTCTAGAGGCAACGAATCTACTAGAGAGAAGGCCGATGGATATGATGATGTAGATAGATTTGGAGTTGTTTTTTCCTTGCTCCTAGAGAACCCACCATCTTTGGTTACAAGTTTCTTTTTGGATGAGGTTGGCTCTAGTAATCGTGGGCTTTCCACTTCGTGTGAGTGAGTCTCTTGGTCCATGAAGTGGATGGTCCCTTTGGTCATGGTGTTTTGGTGCTTTGGAGCTTTGTGTCATTTTAGTGGTTTTGTTACCTTTTGGGTCTCCTTTCACCAATGGTTTTTGTGTGATCTATTTGCCTGTACCTTTCTATGGTGGGTGTAGACTTGGCCCCTGCTTGGTTTTCCTCAATGCGAGTGTCTTAGATCTTCTATGTGGCATGGGTTTATTAATGTTGGATGGGTGTATTACACAGATTTTCTCTTGGCGTTAGTGGTTTTTTGTTCTCTGGATTTGTTTGTCACTACTATAGGGGTTTTTGTTGTTTTTTGTTTTTTGGCTAGGGTTGGTGGTGTTCTTTCTTTGGTTGTTGGTGTTGGGTCCTCTAAGGTGGATGGGTTCCCTATCTCCCTTGTTTTTTTTGCCTACTTTGAGGTATGGGAGATTTATTTTGGTGTGCTTGTGGTCGTTTGGCAATGTTGGGCTTTGACGTCTAGGATCTGGGAAGGAGGTTGTTTATGGTGTTTAGTGATTACACTAGTCTCTTTGCCCTCTCTAGTTCTCTAAGTGTTATACAAGTTATTGTTTCTAGAGAGGGAATTCTTCTATTGGTTTTGGGAAGATCTCCTTGGTTTGGGAATGTAGCCATGATGGGTATGGTGTTTCTATGTTTATTTATTTTTATACCCTGTTTTGTCTTTTGTGTTTCTTTCATTTTTTGGCAAAATGTTGCTTCTCACTGCGCCATTCTAAGAATTTTTGTTGTTGGTGGTATTTTTGTGGTCATGTTGGTTGGTTCTACTTATGTGGCCTCTAAGCATTTTGGTTTAGTTTATAGTGTTTGTCTTTGGTTAGGGGTTTTTGCTATCATGCCTTTTTTTTTTACTCTTCTGACTCATATTGAGATAGAGTATTGTCTGAGTAAAACATATCTTGTGACCTTAATCCTTTGGTGGTTAGCCTTATTAAATATCTTTTTTTATAAGCTTTGGAGTTTCTATAAGGGAGTTTTTACTACCCTTTCTCTTGACTAAGCTCGAGTTTCTCCCAAAGAGGTGGGGAATGCTTTGGTGTGTTGGGTTGCTTTGTTGGTTCTACATCTTTGATCTTCTTTGGATTCTCCTATGGAGGTGGGGTTGTCTCCTATTGAGGTGGAGATTCTCATGGATGAAGGAGATGGAAGGTACTGCAAGGGGGTTGTTGTTGCTCTTAATAGTGACATTGATGAGTTTTTAAATGGTTGTAAGGGGGTTGTTACTACCCTTGTTTATGTTTGTTTCCCTTTCTCTCCTATTGAGGTGGAGTATAAGGACTGCATCAAGAGGTTGTCTCATTTTGACTTGAAGGTTATGTGAGCCTTTTCAAAACCCATTGTTAAGGTTATGGGAGCCTTGCAAAACAATTTGATAATTAGTCTTTGAGAGGTCTTGTTTGTTTGCTTCAAATTTTTTATGTATCAACTAGTTCTTTGATGCTATAATGTCCTAAAATTGCACACCTTGCAAATTTTGACTACATGTGAGTCTTCACCTTAGTGTTTGCACCCCTCGACCTGATAAAGACCTAAATATGCTCATACAAGTCAAAACCTGCATTTTTCTCAGCAATGCACTCAAAAGCCACCTTGGTCCTACCCCAAAATAGGGCAAGACTAGGGTGTATCTCCCTAGGATCCACTAGAACCAGGGCATGGCACCCTGGGATCCCCTAAAGGGGACCTATCTTGGGGTCCCTCCCTTTGGCCTATCTCAAAATGGAGCGAGAAAATCCCCCTATGTCAAGTCAAGTCAGAAAATCAGTCAATTAAACCTACTGGAAAGTATATAAGAGGAATTTCCCCTCTCATTTGAACACCTATCCATGAGAACACACAATCTATCAATCCTTTACATCAATCGTTCAAGCATTTAAGAGCAATTGAGTGTTTTCAATCTTCCTTCAAGCTTTAGAGCAACAATAGAGTCAAGATTTCAAGCATTGAAGAGGAGATCATCATTCTATTTCATGAAATCATAATTCCATGTGGAGGCAAGCAAAAATTCACAAGGAGGTATAAGCATTTCATTTTCAAGCAATTGAGCATCCCCTCAAAGAGGAGGATTTCTACTTTCAGTCATTTCATTTACATTATTTCAACCACTTAGTTAATTCCAAAACTGGGGTTTGACCTTAAGGCAAACCCATATTCCCAACACATTTCCCTTTTTTTCTGTGTGCAGGAAATAGGTGTAGTTGTACTTTTGGAATTAAGCTTTATTTGTAGAGATAGAAAAACCCTCTTCGATGCATAGAAAGTTCGGAGGACCAAGTGGAGGGTGCCCCTGTCCAAACACACAGTCCTTGCAACTTTTGCTCGATTTCACAGAGCAGCTCTGAATCATCTCAAACTTCTCAGATCTAGGTGCACGACTGAATCCGGAACCTATAGCTCATTGTTTTCACATACTATGTCTTCATTTTTCAGTACTTTTTCTTAATCCAAATTTAGAGGTTGAATTCACAAAAACCCTAATTTTTAGATTCAAAATTAAGCATGTCATTTGTCTAAATTGGATTGAATTTTTCAAATTTGAGAACTCTTCAATTTTGCAATTCAAAGTTTTCATTTTCACTTTCAATTTTCAAAATTTTAAAATTAAGTGGTTAAATCACAAAACTCTAATTTTTAATTTTAAAATTGACCTTGTGAATTGTGTAGATCTTGAATTAATTTTTAGAATTGGGTTTTTGCTTCAATTTCAAAATTCATTTTCCCTCCTTGCAACATTCAAAATTTCAAATTTAGTTTTTTAAAATTAAGCGATTTATGCAACAAAACCTAATTTTTAAAACTAAATTAATCTTGTGCAAATTTAAATTTTCCTTTAAGCATTTAATTGATTCAATTAAATCTAAAATCTCGTGTTGTCCCTCTAAACATCATAAAAGTCGGCCCTTAAGTGTGCCCTTTTTGTTCTTCTTTCAATTTATCATTTTGTCAAACATCCTAGGTGTGTCCTATTTCGACCTTCAAGGCTTATTTTTGTATATCTAGACATGTCCAATTCCCATATCCTTATAGAATTCGCATTAAAATCACGATATCTTGCTTCCCCAAAAATTTGGTAAAAAGTTGGTCGAACCATGCTGCTACCACCCTAGTCCTGACTTTTTCTGCTCAAATTTCAAGAGCTTGTTTTCACTATATTTTACTGCACAATTCTAAAGATTTGTGAAATTTTATTGATTTTAAGTCACCCTAAGGTCGAGAACAAATTTGAATTTCAACATTTCCATTTTCAATTTAAATTTTAAAATTAAGTGGTTAACTACATATACCCTAATTTTTAAGAATAAATTACTTTCCTCGATAGTCCAACATTTCAAACTTTCAAAATTTTAATTAAGAGGTTAGATTTGGACAACCCTAATTTTAATTTTGATTTTCTCTCCTTTCAAACTTTTAAAATTAAGAGGTCATTTTCAACCCTAATTTTAAATTCAAATTTCTATCTTCTAAGGGATAATTTCAAATTTAATTTAAGAGGTTATTTTAACAAAGCCCTAATTTCAAATTTCAAATTTCAAATTCCTAGGAGACTGCATTATTCTTTCCAATTTCTTTTCCCTAGTGCATGATTTTTACTACTATTAGTTCTACCTATAGTATCCTCGTTAGGAGAAGTTGTAGAATTAATCCTACAGATATTCATGTTTATCCTCTTGATAATTCTCATAATGAGGAGGAATCACTAACTAGAGTATCTGTTGACCAATTGGAAAAGATGGACAATCAATTCAACAATCTTCAACAATGGATGATTCAAGAATACCCGGAAAGTTAAGCTCTCCCATTGATTGAAGGATTAAAAAAAATGAATCAAAGTGATAAACATGGTGTTGATATCTTGTGTGGTATTGCTCATATTGTTGATTCTAATATCATGCCTATGAAGAGTTGTGCTGAAAAACCTAGGTTATACACAACCTCCTAGTCAAGATAATCATTCCTTTCCTTTGACAGCTCCTATGACTAGTGTTCCTACCTTCACATCAAACATCATGGCTACCTTTACACAAAATTTCATACCTACAAGTGTTAGTCATGGGGGAAATACCTCTTCTTTCATTTCTCCTACCATGAGTGTTCCCCTTGTTACCCAATCACATTCACCACCTATAAATGTTAGTCAAGGGGGCAACTCTTTCAATCACAATTCCTTTATTCCTCCTATGAGTCTTCCATGTGTTACCCAGTCTTCTCCATAAACTAATTATCATAGTGTACCACCTCCTTATTCTCAATCTCTTCCTTCATTCAACAATATTACTCCACCTTCTCAATCCAACATGTCTAATTTCAATCATTCTCCCGAAGCTACAATCAATAGTCTAGCCCAAATAGTGTCTTCCTTACAACAACAAATAGCTTCTATGAACCAATCCAAGCATAATGTGCCCACATTTGATGTAGCGAGCCTATTATCCAATGACATTGTTAGAGTCGTTCCCCCTAAATATGTAGAAGTCCCTCAATTGGAACTTTATAATGAAAAAGGTGATCTCTTAACTCATGTTAAAACATTCCAAACTTTGTGTAGTGACTTTGCTCATGATCAAAGGTTGTTAGCAAAATTGTTTACTAGAACATTAAGGGATAGAGCTTTGCAATGGTATTGTTCTTTACCTCCTTATTCTATTACTTTTTTTCAACAACTAAATAATGCTTTCATTCAACAATTTGACAATAACATTGGTCCTAAAGTTGCTTTGATTATTTTGATGCATTGTAAACAAGGAGTTAAATAAGAAATGATTGATTTTATTGGTAGATATAAGCATTTGTATTCTCATATTTCTTTTCATGTGCCTAATAAAGATGTTCAAAAGATTTTCATTGCTAGTTTACAAAAATATATTGGGGATAAACTTCTCTTAACTGAGTTTACTTCCTTTCTGTAGTTGTGCATAGTACTTCACAATTATCAACCGACTATGAGTCAATTGGAACAATCATCTCCTTCCACCACTCTGAGTGATAAGGGTGATAGTACTAACCAACCATTTGTGAAGTTCAAACCAAACAAAGGATTCATCAAATTCAATGACAACATCAACAACAGTCAACTTGTAGGTGCTACAGGTGTGCCTCCTTTGTCTAAATTCTTTAAAAGAGAAAAAAGAGATTACTCCTTTGAATGAATCTTTGCATAGCATTATGTCTCAATTAATCCAAAGGAATGTGTTAAATCTTCCCCAAATCAAACCAATTGATCCATCTAAGACAACTTCACCTTACTTTGATGCTAAATCTTTTTGTCAATATCATCGTCACCCTAGGCATGATACCAAGAAGTGTTTTTCATTGAGAAGCAAGATTAAAGAATTGATTGATAACAATACTATATCCGTGGAAGGTGTGAATGATAAAGGAAAAAAATTTGTAGCTCCTCCTAATCAGAACCTTCAAATTTTCACTGATCCTTTAACATCACATTCCACTAATGTGAGTGAGACTGGTCATCTTACTTTCTCTCCCAATGATGTTGGCCTTGAAACTAATAATGTGGTGAACCTTGTAGATCAACAACAACCTCCTAAGGATTTATGTATAACATTTGATCCTAGTGAGACCATTAAGGCAACTGATGGCCCATTATACATAAGTGTGAAAATCAAAGGTATACCCTCTAGAGGAGTGCTTATTGATCCTGCTTGCATGGTTAATGTGATAACTAAAGAATTTCTTCACTTTGCAATTGCATCAAGTGATATATGATGATACTGATGTGATAGTTAAAGTTTTTGATGGCTTCTCTTGTCTTGTTATTGGGTCTATAACACTTCCTATTGACGTTGGCACTAAATGCTTAGATGTTCAATTTGCTATCATTCCTACACCTGATCAATTTCGTGTGAAGTTGGGATATCCTTGGCTCTCTTCCATGAAAACAATCACTTCTACTATTCACAAGTGTTTGAAATTTCCTCATAATGATGAAATCATAACTATTAATCATAGCATATTTCAACCTACAATGAGGCATGGAGATGTTTGTTTTGATTGCTTTTGATCTGAACAATTCAAGCCTCTTCAACCTAGAAGTGCTGCTCTCTTTAGATCATATCAAAACAAGAAAAATGAAATGATTTTATCATTGAGTAAACCTAGAAATCCAACACTTAGCATTCCTCTTGATGATCATATACCCCTTCTTCGGGATAAGTTTATTCTTCCTCCTAAGGAAAGAGTAATCTTCTTCCAAAAGGAGCACCTATTCCTTCTCCTAAAAACAAGAGTATCCTTTCTCCTAAGAAATGAGATATTCTCCTTCCTAAAAAAGAATCTATTCATTCTCCTATTGATGAGTCCATTCTTCCTCCCAAAGGTAGAAAAAAATTTCCTCCTAAACATCAAACTATTCCTCCTAAGGTTATACCTATCCCTCCTCCTCATGATGAACCCAGTCTCCTTCCTACACCTCCCATTCCTCCTTTATATGGTGTGGTCCCTCCTCCTTCATCTTATAGAGAGAAGCAACTGGCTCTCCTATTGTCCAACCTAAAAGACCTTAGCCCCTTCATCCTTCCCTAAAAGAAGAGATGAATCCTATACCTAATCAGCCTAACCCTCCTCGACCTTTAGCCAAAACTAGAAGAAACCATTGTGTGAGAGAACGCCGATGGAGACATCATGCTAGATCTCGTGAAGTTTCTTCCCAAACCATTTCTTCTCCTAAAACACCAACAATTGACATGATTCCATTTTCTCCTAAAGAATATGTTCAACCTGATTCTCCATGACGCAAAATGCTTAACACAAATGATGGTTCAAGTTCTATTCCTATTAGAGGTCCTATTCTTATTAATCTTGATGAAGAAATAGGTGAGAATATTCTTAATAATGAAAATGTTGATCCTAATATTTTTGATGATGAATATGAATATGTTGATGTTGATAATGACTTATCTGAAAAAAATAATTTAAAAGCATTAATCCTAGCTCCTAGTAACGAACAAAGTGACTCAACACTAGAGCATGGTCCTTGTTTGGAACTAGTGATAGCTCCATCTAATATTCTTGATGTGGCTCCTCTTGCATGTTGTTCACCTTCCCAAAAAAATGATCAGCAAGATCGAAGGCAGGATGACGTGCTTGATTAGCTTAATTAGCACCATAGACTCTCTCCATCTCTCTTCTCTTGCTTATTTGTGTCATTCTTCTATTTGTTCTCCTTATGCTTCTATTTTTTGTCTCTAGTGTTTTCTACTTGAGGACGATGCAAAGCGTTGAGATCTCTTTTGGTTTCTCCCTAGTTGACTCAAAAGACACATGTGTTCCCTTCTTCCATGGTGGTTTCCTCTCTTTGGGGAATGAAGATGATTCTATGCATATACATATACATGATATACATGAGTTATCATAAAAAGCATATTGACTCCAAACTTAGGTGAAACCACCTCATTTTTTGTGCTTTGAGTTCATTATCCTTTGATTTATCCTCTCTTGGGGGCTAAATTATTGTGATAACATACTTGTCTTCTTTGGGTGTATCCTACCTTAAAGCAATTGCTCCCGATAAGTACGCAATCGCTTTAATGAGGGGGCATACACTCCACTCATGATTCTCTCTTTTTATACTTAAAGTTACTTAGAAAACTTTGCCTTGTGATTTATAGCATCTTCTTTTCATGACTCATAGTAAGAGAACCTTACTAGTTGTAGTCATGGTTCTCTTTTTCTTTTTCCTCACGATCTTCCCTTTTGCCTTATCAGTGAAGTTGTAAGATCCTAAAGTCCACTGGAGGCTTGGTGAATCTTGCCTCCTTGATGTGGTGAAAGTCTTTCAATCTGAATTCCTTGTACTTTACCGACAGTATTTGTATAAGCTCATACTCCTGCTAAAGTGGGGGATAAATGTAACATCCTAAAATTTCACTCCTTGCAAACTTTGATTGCATTTGGGCCTTCACCTTAGTGTTTGCACCCCTCGACCTGATTGGAGAATTGAATATGCTCAAAGAAGACAAAACCTACATTTTTCTCAGTTGTGCACTCAAAAGCCACCTTGGTCCTACCCCAAAATAGGGCAGGACAAGGGCATGGTGCCCTAGGATCCACTAGGACCAGGGCATGGCGCCCTTGGATTCCCTAAAGTGGACCTATCTTGGGGTTCCTCCCTTTGGCCTATCTCAAAATGGAGCGAAAAAATTCCCCCTATGTCAGCTCAAGTCAAAAAATCAATCAATTAAACCTACTGGCAAGTATATAAGAGGAATTTCCTCTCTCATTTGAACACCTATCCATGAGACCACACATTCCATCAATCCATTACATTAATCGTTCAAGCATTCAATAGCAATTGAGCATTTTCAGTCTTCCTTCAAGCTTTGGAGCAGCAATAGAGTCAAGATTTCAAGAATTGAAGAGGAGATCATCATTCTATTTCATGAAATTTTAATTCCATGTGGAGGCAAGCAAAAATTCACAAGGAGGTATAAGCATTTCATTTTCAAGCAATTCAGCATCCCCTCAAAGAGGAGGATTTCTACTTTCAATCATTTCATTTACATTATTTCAACCACTTAGTTAATTCCAAAACGGGGGTTTGACCTTAAGGAAAACCCATATTTCCAACACATTTCCCTTTCTTTCTATGTGCAGGAAATAGGTGTGCAGTTGTACTTTTGGAATTAAGCTTTATTTGCAGAGATGGAAAAACCATTTTCGACGCGCGAAAATTTCGAAGGACCAAGTGGAGGGCGCCCCTATCTGGACACATGGTCCGTGCAACTTTTTCTCAATTTCACAGAGCAGCTCTGAATCATCTCAAACTTCTCAGATCCAAGTGCACGACTGAATCTCAAACCTGTAGCTCACTATTTTCACACACTTTGTCTTCACTTTCAATACTTTTTCTTAATCCAATAAATCAACTTATAAAAGAGGGTCAATTGCATTCCAATCACAACCAATCTACTTAGTATCCAGTCCTTGCATCCTTTGGGATTGGATCTAGTAGATTCATCCCCCTCTTTTAAATGTAAAGTTTTCCCCAAGTGAAAATTAAGCTTAGTAAATTCCACACTTCCAAGTGGAGAGTTGGCCATGCCTCCAATTTTCCACTTTACAGATACTTACTTTCTATTGATTGGCTAATGGTTGGTTGTTGTTAGTCTGTGTTGTATCTTTGTGCAGTATTATGATTAGTTGGTTCTGGATCCTTGCAAAATCCATTTGTACAGGGTTTAGGGTCCCTTCAAAACTTGTTTTACTCCTAATAAAAAATATTAGTAATGATTAATAAGTAAAAATTAGGTAGAAAGTAAGTTATGTTTATGTCATTGTAAGACGTCAATATTTCAATAGTTAAATTTCAAAGTTGTTTTAGTAAGAGGTTTAATTATTGTAAAACGATGTTATTCTATTGTTAAACCATAGAGTTGATTTTGTTAAGATTCTATATGTTTGAAATTTTTATACTCTGTAATTTAAAGGGGTTCACACAAATCTTTTTAAATATCTCTATCCACTCAAAAATTCAAAAAAGAAGAATCCACACTACATTATTAGTTTACATTTGTTCTCATTGTTGTAAATCCAATATTGTAAACTTTATTAAATCCTTGGAAAAATTACTATTATGTATCATATGAAGGTTTGTGTATAGAGTTGTATATGTTCATGTCATAAATGATACCAATATGAGGAAAGTTATAATTCAGCTTATTGTCATATTTGTAAAAATAAATTATCTATGATTTACTATAATAAATAATTATTCATACAAAATCCAATGTGTTTTGAGATATACCCAATAAAGCATAAAGTGTAGGATTTGTCTATCTCTTTTTTATTAGCCTAACCTCTCATTAATATTGATCATAGGGATTTGCAACTCCTTAGAGAAAAATGAAAGTAGGTTGGAGAACCAACAAGCCATAAATATGATATGACAGACACATATACTTATATAGGGAAAAATGATTGCCAAAATTTATGTTTACATGTCATGGGAAAGGGCTAAAGCCTATTCAGTAATACATCCATTTGATATAATTAAATTTTCTTCTTAATTCAAATATATATGATGGGATGTGTTAGGTAGTGGGAATTGATGGAACCCCTACCATATCAAAAGGAGAATCATTTTTTTCTTGTCACATTCAAAGAATGTATTTGAACATCCTATTCGATTATTCCATTTATTTGATGAAGAAACTAGAAGAAGGGCTTAAGAGTTTCAATAAGTGAGGAGGAGATAAGTCATCCAAATGGTATTCTTTGTTGTGCAATATATATTTGTATACTTTACTACTCATTGGGATTCTAGGTTAAATGTGCAACTATATAAAAATGAGTCAAGGAAACAAGTTTGTGAGCTAGTATAAATTTGGACTCCCAATTTGAACAAATACAACACTAGGAATCACCTATTTATTTTTTAAGATTATTTTGTGATCACTATTTTGAACAAGCTAAGTTTTAATAGGCCTAAACTCCCCAAAAAAATTATGAATTTATGAGACCTTTAGACTAACAACCAAACAATGATGCAATATTTAATTAGGGAAACTATTTTAATGAGGGTTGTGTAGTTCCTAAGATATTTAGATCCATATATATACCCCACAAATTGCCATACAAATATCATATAATATTTCATATCTAGAAGCTATATGGAAGATGAGTAAAGCTATTTGTATACACATAAAAATTGGCTATGAGAAATTAAATAAATATTTTATATTTATTTAATAATTATTCTTCTATTAAATAGTTAATTTGAAAAGATTAATTTATTTAATTCATTTCATGTCTTTCTATTAATTAATTTAATTTAAATATTTTATTAATTAATTCATCTATCATATTCCTCTAATTAATTAAATATCTAATATTTGATTATTCTTCTAATCAGTTAATTGAATATCTAAATATTTAATTATTTCCTTCAATCATTTAAATATCTAATATCTAATGATTATTCTTCTATCCTATAGTCTCAAATATTAAATAATTCTAAATTATTTCATCCCTTATCCAACTCACCTTCTATCTCCACTTCATCTTCCCTTTGCCAACTCATCCATCATGTGGCTAAGGAAATTAATATTTCTTAAATATTAATTCATCATTTATCTTCAACCTCCAAATTTAATGAAATATTATGTACATACAGATATTTCATAACCTCCTTCTAAATTCTCTCCAACATCCCTACATCTTAGGAAGGACTTGAGTCCATTTGTCCTCTCATGCCTAAATTTTCTCCAACCATCCCTAGATTCCCTCAGTCAGCAACCCAGTCAAGGTGAGATGAGTGACACTTGTCTTCTCCTTCCCCCTTTCTCTCAACCTTCACCTTTTCTCAGAGCCATCCAAATCTGCAGATTTGATCATGACCGTTGATCTAGGCCACATCATCTTATCCTCTCAAGGTCTATAAAATCAAGAGTTTGAGTTGAGAGAGAGTTAGTCTTCAAGTGAGTTTTCAAAGCTAATCATTTGTAAAACTTATGCATGTGTGAGTTTTCAATCTTGAAGCAAATAGCAATTATCATTTAGCATAATCATTTAGCATAGTCATTTAGCATTGCATATCATAGTATCAGTTAACTATCAGTTATCAGTCCATTCTTCATATGCTATCTTGGAAGCTATCAGTGCTTGTTTGAGAGCACACCATCTGCAACTAGGAACAGTGGAGTTAGGACATGTTAAGTTCTAATACTAAATGTAAAGTTCTGATGCCAATAGCTAACAAGATGAGAGGCGGGGGGTGAATCATACAAACTTAATCTTCCATAAAATCAACAAATTCAACCTTGGTAACTTATACTTCAGCAATATAACCAAAAACTGCTAAACATGCTAACTCATAAACACATAATCATCATAACACATATAACACCATATTTAATGTGGAAACCCAAATAGGGAAAAACCACTGTGGGATTTCGGACCCACTAAGAAATATACTCTTCTAGAGTATGCTCGGTTAAAAGCAAATCCTGTTAAAGATTACAAACACATTGCTAGATGTGACCCGGTTAAGGGATTTCCCTTAGATCTGTTAGGATCTTCACTTTGTTAGAAGTGACCTTGTCAAAGGATTTCAAACACTCATGTAGAATGTTACCTTGCTAGAGGATTTACAAATAAGACTGTTAAGTCTACTCAGTTAAGAGATTTTCTGTCACTTTACCAAATAACAGTAATAAAAATATATCTGCAACTTCACATCTAAAATTCTAAAGCAGATTCTTATTTGCTCAAAACAATCTTGTCATAGGAATTATCTTGTCCCTCTGTTGGGCTCCCTACTTTGTTAATCAAACAGGTCTTCAAGCTTTTGTGCTCAGTAATCACTATGTAGCATCCCTGTGCTTACACTTGCCCACCTACATTGTTTATCAACAATTCCTTATTTATAAACAATTTGCTAACCACTTAATCTCCTTGATCATATTTCCCATGATCAATCTTGGCCATCAGATCATCAATCTTGACCAGGTTCAATGTATCCTTCTATCTGAAAATGTTTTACCTCACCTTGGAACTTGCATTCCTTCCTAGGAACTTGTGCTAGGTTATTGCGGTTCAATCTGTGTTGTAGATCTTCCTCTTGATTTTCCATTGCCATAGATCCTTAACAAACTTCATGTGTGGCATACCAATCATCTATTCATCTCCAGCTCGTCAGCATCCTTCATTAAATAATGCTTTTGTCCATCCAATGTGATCTATCATAACTCAATTGTTACTCGGTAAATACTAAACTTCACTCATTAGACAAATCTACCTTCTTTAACCGATATCGATAACCTTAGGGTCTACTGACTAGGTTCCTTAGGGTTTACTGACTAGGTTCTTTGCTTGGTGACATAGTATAGTATTAACCTTACAATCAACAACATATGTAGGATATCAAAACAATAAAAACAACATGATCTCATCATTGTCTAACTTGGTAATAGTTGCCCATTGAATAACTTATTATTCCCCTTCATTATCACATTCTTTCTGTGTCACTTACCGACATCTTAATTCTCGTCAATACATACTTCTCAAGATATGGCAACCTCATACTGAATCAGAAAGTCAATTTCTTGACATCAATGACAAAATAATATTATAAAGACAGTAATCATCCTTCTTCAATTATATCAATAATCTCCAACAACCTTCTCAATATCCTTATTGAAATGCCAACAATCTCCTTTCTATTGTAATGCCAACAGGACACAATGAGACATAAATCATGAAGGTAATGATAGTATTTTTATTTTATATGTATTTCATGTAGTTTCATTGGTTGAATTTGGATTTCCTGTAGCATTTCCATTGGTATTTTGTGAAACTAACTTGTTGCAGGTGGCATTCTAAGGATGAAATTCAAGTCGACACACTATCTATAATCATTTCAAGAAACATAAAGGGAAGAGTATCATTCCCTCTCATTCTGAAGTTGAAGATTTCACTATCTTGAAGGTTATTGAAGTCTATAAAATATTACTTGAAATACCTTGATGGATTCAAATAGCATTTGACATTGGGATAAATTATGATCTTGAAGAATTCGTCAATAATAAGAAGTAGAAGGTTACACTTACTAGACACGAGAATACATTTGATAAATTTAGTACCTCGTTAAGAGGGACAAAGATAATAAAGATAAAATAGAAATAAGGACTAGGTGGTTTAGAATAAAAAATTCTAAAAGAAAATATAAAGAAGTTGATTTAGTAATTTAAAGGGTTTTTTTGTAGAATTTAAAAATCGTATTAATGGAACAAACACCACTTTGAATAATTGGTTGATTTATGTAATGTATATCCTAAGGTTTCAACAAGATAGACCTTTTTTTTACCTTGCCCCAACCTTAGGAAATAGAGTAACTCAACCAAGTAGGGTTGAGATAACCTATGTAACCAATCTAGAGTTAGAAAAAAACAAGGATAAAGAGGTGTTGGTTGAAGGATATTTTGGATTATAATAAGAATAAATATCATTTAAATATCCTCAAACTCCCTTAGCCTTTCTTAGATTTGAGTGGAATATCAATGAGTTTGATCTAGAAAAATAAAATCACTTGAGCATTCATTAAGAACTAAAGCCACCACCACTGATGCTACTATATTACTAGGTGAACTAATGGGTGAAGAATCAATGTAGGATGTTAGAACAAAATCAAGTGAGAATTTTGTGATCAATTATTGGTTCAATAAAACTAAATAATTTTAAATATTTGTTATAAGAATAGAAGGATTTCCCCAAAAGTTTAGAATAGCGTTGGGTTTTAACCTTGATATAGAGGAAGGGTACTCAACATTCAATGTGGGTATTGACCATATTAGTCTAGAGCAAGTGATAAACTTTTCAAAGGAAAGTGGATGCTTATTATTTTTTGGTTTAAATATAACATTAGTCTTAGCCTTTGACAGCTATAAGGAGGAATGTAGGAAGTAGATATGTCTTCCAGGTTGTTGAGAATGTAATAAATTTTTACTTGGGATCTAAATTTACTTAGAGGAGAATGCATTGGCATTATGTTTAATCTCCCTTGAGCATAAAAATCACTAATTATATAGTCTTCCTAGTGATTGATAGGAATTTGATAGCGAAAAGCATATTGCAAATCCTTTCACCTAATATTATAGTTCTAAGTGTGCATATTGCTTCATTCACTGAAGCGATAACAAAAGTTGCAAAGTGAGTATGATGCTCTCCTTCAAAATGTCATTAGAATAAATCATGGATTGAAGAAGGTGGAGACTAAATTAGAGGATTATATGTAGAAAATTGCATTAGCATCAATCAACTCGCCAACTACGATAATCTATGAAGAAAAAACCCCTTAGGGTGATCAAAAAGGGTAGAGGAGTGAATTGAAAACCTGAAAGATGTGATGAAACACTTGATTCTTGAGGCCAATAAAGATATCAATGAACTCGTTTGATGAATTCTTAAAGCAAGAATTGAAAATTTGAGAAGGATGATGGAAAAATAATAGGAATGTCAAAGAAATTTAAGAAGCACCAACTAGCACATGAAAGAGGTTAACCAAAGCTAAAGAAGCTTAATATAAAGTGGATTAATAGGGTTGATGTTATGGGGATCATCAATAAAAACACTAAATTGAACCTTGATAGTTTGAAGTGGATTAATATCAATTTAAGACTACACATAATTAGTGAAGTCTCGCCCATCATCTAAAATTTTTAGATGTTATTGATGGGACATGAAGAATAATTCCCCCCTAATGGTAATTCTAGAAAAATAAAGACCTTGAAAGGTGATTTTGAAAAATTCATTCTTTGTGGCTAAACGTTATCCTTCAAGGTGAAAAAATAGATCCTATATTGGTTAGTTGTGAAGTGGATAATCCTATTGCATTGGAAAGTAGAAAGGAAAACTTTATCAAATGGGTGAATATAGTGTTGGATTCTAGGTATACAATAAATATTAATAAAATCAATACTAACTTGGATATTGTGTTGCCATATGATAATAATTTGAGGACTAGACCAAAAGGTATGTGAAGAAATACTAGATAAATATTTGTGCTATCCTTTTTTACCTAAATGTTTTGCCCATATATTGTGGAGCATGCCAACATGTTAATTTCAAGAAGGCCAAGATCATGTATTAATGACATTTGCAAGTCGATTTACATTGTCTCTTACTTTGTCCTTGTATTTGTTTGTAAAATATATCAACCTTATTTAAGTTATCTGCATACTTATTAGTATGCTAGTGATGCTAAATTAGGTTCATGCATGTGTCATTGATATTAATCTAAAGAGCATGAACCCTCTAAAATATATTTTATTGTGAAAACATTATCATAATTATGAAATTTATAGGATTAATAGGGAATACAACATGAGTCCTATAGTGCTAAAAGAAGAAGAAATTTAACACTTTCACATGTGTTGGTCTTATCCACCCTTGGTAATTTATATCTCTTTGTATTTCAGTTGTTGTAAAGATTGAATTTACATGGATTCTTTGACATATTGAAGTAAATTATGATCTAGGTCATGGTATAAAATAACAAAAAATTACAACATAGACAACAACAAAAAATATGATGAAAATTTGAAAATATCTACAGAATCAAGTACACACAATGTGAAACCATGAGTTAGGCTTTTGTAGGACACATTAAAGCATCTATAAAAGAGGAGACAATTAAACCTTCTAGATTATTAGAGAAGATATAAACCTCTATAATAGAAATAAAATAAAGACAAATTGTAACCCATATAATAAAAATAAAAAAACAAATTGGAATCCCTTGTAGAAGTAATCAAACAAGAATTTTTAAGTCTTTGTGCTTGAAAATAAAAATGAAATCAACATGTGTTAAAAACAATTAATAAAATTGTTTTTTAATAAATGTTAAATTAAATCATTAATATATAATATAAATTTTTTCCCCTTTTTTAAATAATTTTAAAATAACATTATTAAAACAATTTATAAAATTAACAATGGCGAGCGAAGGTGGTGAATTCGGCAGAGGCAGCAGAAGTAGCAGGCTTCTAACCGGCAAGTAGGTTGTTGTGGCTCCAATCCAAGGTAAGGGAGATCATGGGAAGATTAGATCATGGAGCGATGAAGCTGACGAAGCCTTTCCAATTGAAGCAATGAGGAACCAGATTGCCAGCAAGCGACCAGCTCTTGAGTCAACGGCAAGGAAAGATCAGATCCCAGGTCGGCCATGGAAGGTGGATGTACCTAATCTCCTGCAGAGAAGATGTAGAGATCTAAGACCACAGAGGAAAATAGATATTAGTCATACCTACATGAATAGTAACCTCAGGCCAATAAACTTGCAAGCATGGAAGAAGAATGGATTTTCATGGAGCAATGATGGTTGGTTTCACAATGTGAAGCTTCCTGCTACTGAATTGGCATGCAACTAGAATTCAATATTAAATCCTAATTCCTCTATATCAGAGACAGAAAGATTTAACATCCCTAATTTTCATAGGCAAAGTTTCAACCCTCCACTGGGTAATGGCCCTAAAAAGTTTCAGAATGGGTGGTTTAGGCAAGACAAAACTTCGTGAGCTAATCATGCAGAGGTCTGGCGGTCCATTGCTCCAGCCAGAAACCAGCGATCTAACTTGGATCGAGTGGGGCAAAATGAACCCTGGCGAAGATACCAACCATTGGTTTATCAAGACATTCACAAACCGGTAAGGAAAATCTCAAGACCTGTTGTTATTTTGGATGATTACAAGATCAATTTGGCTAGGTCAAATCTTCAAGATTACTATTTTTTACTAAATGGGGTGGAGGTAAATGGTTAAGGGGAAATTTTGAGAAATAGTGTAGACCATAATGGGGGGAGGACATTAACTTTAATGTTCTTCCAAATGATTACTATCTGATTGAGTTTATGAAAAAAGAAGACATATGGAATGCTAAAAATAAAGGTCCTTATACTTTGGATGGGATTGGAGTGCATATTATTGATTGGAAACCTAATTTCAATCCCTGGTTTCATACCTTACCAAAAAGCACAGTCTGGTTAAGGCTATACAACTGCCCATCGGACTATTGGCACATTGAGATTATTAAAGACATCTGCAAAGAGCTTGGCACTTTTGTATCTGTCGATGACATTTTGGAGGATAGGGTTTGGGGTAGTTTTATCAGGATATGCATTAATACTGGCCAAATTTCCAGAATTTGAGAAGAAGTCAAAATTATTGGTGTCGGTAAGGTATGGATTCAAAGGATCAACAGAGAAGATCAGTTGCACCTTTGCCCCGAATGCTTCTTGAGGGAACATATTGGTCTTGAATGTGAATTTTCGACCTCTATCTTAAGAAGTTATGCTTGTGTGCAAACTAAGTCGACTGATGTGCAGTCGCATAAGGAAAATACAGAAAAATTGGGAACGAATGATGTAGAAAAATCCTTGGTGGCTAGTATGAAGGAGGTGGAAATTAATAATCTTGTTGATAATTATCCTCTCGTTGTATCTAGCCAGCAACAGCTCCATACTGACAACAGTGATAGTGCTCAAGCTCTACTAAATCTATTGGAAGATGCTAAATCCCTTCAAAATGAAATTGCAACAGAGCTTGCAGCTTCTCTTTCCTCAAAATCCACTAAGGCAAGTGAATTTAGGGTGATGGAGGATGAGAATATTCCCCCTCTGCCAGTTGATCCAAATACCTCTAGTGATTTGGGCAAGAAAGGCATCACCACTGACTTTGAAGAAGGAGAAATTGTTTCCTCTGCCTAGGAATGGGAAGAAGATTTTGAACCAGTTGCCAACCTCATAATGGATAATACTACAAAAGGTTTTGGGAAGACTGCTTCATATATTAATGTTCCAAACTTTAAACCAAAGGGCAAAAGGGGGTGCAAATCAAGGAAAACAATGTTGAAAATCATAGTGCAGCTAGTGGGCAATCCAAACTTAATTTAGGGAAGGGGACCCCCCTTCCCCAAGATCAATGAGGCTACTATCCTGGAATGTCAGGGGCCTTAATGCCCCTAACAAATGGCACTTAATTAAGCATCGGATTGATGAGACTAAGGGAGATATTTGGGTATTATAGGAAACTAAATGGAGTCAGGCTGAGATAGAAAAAAAAATGAAAACATGCAAACAATGGAAAGGTCTATTGAGGCAATCCAAGGGGGCCTCTGGTGGTATGGGAATAATCTGGAATCCTATGAATGTTAAAATCACACTCGTTGGAGAAGATAAATATTGGCAACATTGTCTGGTCACTAGTTTATGCAAAAATGAGAGTTTCAATCTCTTTAATGTCTACGGATATTCTGCTGCTAATGACAAATGAGAGATTTGGGCACTTCTATCAAATAGATTCCAAAATATTTCTAAAGGCAGTTGTGTGTTTGAAGGCGACTTCAATGCTATCCTGGTAGGTAATGAAAAGAAGGGTGGTATTCAGACGATTGGTATGGTTCAGAAAGACTTCCGCAATTTGTAGAAAACAATCAACTATTGGATGTTGCCCCAAAGAATGGAACCTTCACATGGACAAATAGGAGAACTGGTTTCACTAACATTGTAGAACATCTAGACCTGTTTCTAGTGGCCGGTGATTGGCTTGAACAAAATCTTATTCTTGAATCAACTATTCTACCCCTTGTAGGATCAGTTCATTTCCCTATTTGCCTAAATGTTTTTATAGGACAATTCGAGGGTGGAAACCCTTTCCAGTTTGAGATGATGTGGCTCAGAGTGTTGAAACTACATGAATTGATAGCAGCATGGTGGAATGAGCCGGTACTAGGAAATAACTCGAGGTTGTTCAAGCTAAATAAGAAGCTCAAGTATATTAAGATCAAAATCAAAGAGTGGAATTTGAGTCAATTTCAAAACATCCATAAGGACAAACTCAGGGTCACGGCAGAGCTGGAGGAAATAACCAATTCTGTCATAAAGACAGGCAGGAATGAAGAACTTTTCAAAAGGGAGAGCTCTCTTAAGACTGAACTAAATGAAATTCTTCAGTTTGAAGAAATTCACTGGAGGTAGAAATCTAAGGAACTTTGGCTCAAGGATGGGGATAGAAATACCAAGTTCTTCCATAGATCGGCTATTGCTAATCGAAATAGGAATATAATATCGAAGATTGTGAGGCCGGACGGTAGTATTGCCAGGGACTATGAGGATATTGCCCAGGAAGCAGTAAGACATTTTGAATCTCTGATGAATGGTAAATGTCAGAGTGTTCTAGAAGAAATAAACATAATTCTAGACTCAGTCCCTTCTATAATCACTAAAAGACACAATAAAGAGCTCTTCAAAGCTATTGACTTAGATGAAGTCGGGAAAGTTACCTTCTAGATGAATCCTGATAAGACTCCAGGCCTTGATGGTTTTCCTATGGCCTTCTTTCAACATTTCTGGGACATTATTGCCCAGGACCTACACCTAGCGATAGAAGAATCGAAAAAAAGAATGACTATGCTGGGAGCTATCAATCACACCTTTCTAGCTTTAGTCCCAAAAAAGAAGAACCCTCCGCAAATGGGTGATTTTAGACCAATTTCATTATGCAATTCAGTCTACAAAATAGTAACAAAGATCATTGCCAACAGAATGAAACCTCTTCTAAAACATATTATTTCAGATGAGCAGAGTGGCTTTGCCCCTGGACACTCTATTGTTGAAGGTGTATACACCTAAAAATGGTCTGAAGATAGTTAATTAAATACGCAGTTATTTGATTAATTCCCCTTCCCAATTATTTGAATTCTCTATTCATCTACTAGTAAATAAATCTAAATGATTTATTTATATAGTTCATCTCACATCCCCCTTTGATTAATTAATTCTAAATTAATTAATGTCTCCCCATACTAATCAATTCTTCTAATCCCTAATTAAGATTAACAAACTCAAGTTTGTTGAGATTAAGTACCATTTTTCAATTATTTGAATTTCTAAATTCAAATGAGCACATAGCTCCTAACTTTAACCACCCAACCTAACCATCCCCTAACTTAACCCATTCAATCTAATCTTGGGTCTAACTAAACCTATCCTATCTTGCACATTCTAAACTCCTTATCCTAACATCTCATGGTGTGGATATTCTCTCCTTGAGACACATGGCACTTTTGCCACATGTCTCCTCCCTTGGACACTTGCCCTCTCATGAGCAAGGATCCTTGACACTTGTCACCATAGAGATGACAAGTGTCCCTTCCTCCAACCTCTTCTCCAACTTCCTTAATCTTGGCCCTTAATATCTTCAGATCAAATCTGGACTGTCGATTCCTGCCACCTCAGCTTTGGCCTTAGAATTCCTATAAATACCCCTCATTTTGGAGCAATAGGGATCCCATCTCATATCAATTTAGGCATCATTACTATAGGCAATTTTCATTTCAATTATCTAGTAATTAGCTTTTGGAGTTATCATAGCATGTTAATCTAGTTTCTTAAATCATGCATTTCATATCATCTCCATAGTCAATCATGATAAATTAGCTACTCAACTCTTGAGTTGTCACTTTGGAGGTCATTGCTCCGCTGAGAGCCCATCAATCCAACACCTTCAAGGTCCTCAAGAATAGAGGAAAATGGGACATTTCGAGGAAGGTTTGTGGTTTGCATTTCTAATCTAGTTTTCAATTAAGCTTTTCAATTATACTTTATTGTCTCATTATATGTGTATGCCTCTTATACTAACCACATTTTTAGCATCACAGAAGGCATCATCACTACTCATGAAACACTCCAGACTGCAAGGAAAACTAAAGATTCTTGTATGATTTTAAAGTTGGATATTATGAAAGCATATGATATGGTGGACAGGGAATTTCTTGTAGAAGTATTGAGGAAATTTGGCTTCTACAATGAATGGATCACATGGGTCAAGAATAAACTATCAACACCCAAATTCTCAGTTTTGGTTAATGGTTCATCTCATGGTTTCTTTCCTTCAACAAGATTTATTCGCCAAGGGGATCCTATGTCACCATTTTTGTTTATAATTATGGTTGAAGCCTTAGGTCAGTTGATTAAATCTCTTCACCATAATGGTTGTCGGTTGGGTGTCAATGTGGCTATAGGAGTTGAACATTCAACCCACTTGCAATTTGTTGATGATACTATTCTATTTGGAGTCTCTAGTAGAAGAGAGGCAAGGACTATAAATACTTGCCTGGATGACTATTGCAAGGCATCAGGGAAAAAAATCAATTGGAACAAGTCAAAAGTTTTCTTTATCAACTTTGTCGAATATGCAAGGTGTTCTATCAAGGATCCTCAATTTAAGAGTTGCAAACTTTCCAGGTAAATTCCTTGGGACTCCTCTTTTCATTGGCAGTAATAAGATATGCTTTTGGATGCATCTTATTGAGAAATGTAAATATAGGCTTGAAATTTGGAAAGGGAAGTGGTTATCTGCCGGTAAGCTTACTGTGATAAAATTAGTCCTCTCTGTCATACTAGTTTTTTCCATGGCTTGCTTGAGACTACCGGCTGCCATAGAAGATGAGTTAATTACTATAATGAGGAATTTCCTTTGGAATGGGTTGGATGATAAAGGGAAATTTCCCCTGATTGCCTGGAATAAAATAAGTCAACCAAAAAATGATGGGGGTGCTAGAAGTTAACATATTTCTATTATGAATTTGGCTATGGGAGCAAAATTGGTATGGGAAATTTGTAAAGGTGGTAATTAGAAGTGGGTAAGAATCCTAAAACACAAATATCTGGACTCACTTGAGCCTAAAAGGATTCTCACAGTTATCAACCCACCCAGGGGTTCAGCCGTTTGGAATTTTATTCTGGAATGCAGAGAAATCATAAGTGATCAGGTCACTTGGGATGTCAAAAATGGGAGGAATGCATCCTTCTGGATGGATTCTTGGAGTGGCAAAGAAGCCTTGTGTCATAACCCCTCTCTTCAATCTATAATGAGAGAAGCATGTCGGCTTTGGGGACACAAAGTCTGTGATTATGGTCATTCAGTTAAGGAGAATGGTATTGACAGATGGATGTGGAATTCTCTGGACCCCTTGGACTCAGTCCAAAATCAGAAAGATAT
The DNA here is from genome assembly GCF_030272615.1 of Cryptomeria japonica. Classification (NCBI taxonomy): domain Eukaryota; kingdom Viridiplantae; phylum Streptophyta; class Pinopsida; order Cupressales; family Cupressaceae; genus Cryptomeria; species Cryptomeria japonica. Next base: position 402,688,778 of record NC_081408.1, read on the forward strand.
TTTTGCCGGTATTCTAAGGAATTGAATCATTCATCCATCCCCGGATAAGGACATCATTAGATGGTGTGGCTCGTCTGATGGTAAGTACAAGGTATGTTTTGGCTATAAATTGAAAGAAGCTACTATAGATAAGAAGGATTGGTCGGTTAATCTATTTTGGCATAGACATCTACTTCCTAAAGCAGGTTCCTTTTCTTGGATGGCTTTCCAGAGGAAGATTCTAACCGATGAAAGACTCCTTAAATTGGCTATTAATGGGCCTAGTAGATGTGTATTATGTCGAAATCAAGAGGAGACAATTGATCACCTTCTGATTCACTGCAAATTCTCCAGCAACTGTTGGTGGCATTTTATGGCTAAATTAAATCTTGCATGCCCTTTTCTGAAAGGTTTGGATGATTGGTTTCTACTATGGCCTAAATCAAAATGCAAGGTGTTATTTGGGGACTTATTTGTCATTTTGCCCTCACTGGTGATTTGGGAAATTTGGAAAGAGAGGAATAGAATAATTTTTGAGGATAAAGATAAGGGCCAGATTGCCCTCTTTGGGAAAATTGAGAATCGCCTGGTTGAGCTCCTGAATGAATCGGCTAGTCAAAATCACTAAAAAGAATCTATACACTAACTGGGATTGGAAGTTAAAGCTTGCATTCCCAAATTTGACCATCCCCCCACTTTTTGGAAGTGGTAACCCTGAGATACCGACTAATCTAAGATTGGGTGTTAAATGGGAAATCCCAGATCTAGGGTGGCATAAGATTAACTTCGATGGTGCCTCTGTAGGGAATCCAGGGCGAAGTGGAATTGGATGTATTATTAGAGATTCTGAAGGCATCTGTATTAAAGAAATCTCTGAAGATATCGGTATGGCCACTAATAATGAGGTTGAATTCCGAGCGGCATTAAGAGGTTTGCAATTGGGGATTGAGTTGGGGATAAAAAACAATCCATTTGGAGGGTGATTCATTAAATGTTATCAATGTTGTTCATAGTAACCAAACCCCTAGTTGGCGTCTTAGCCTATGTCTTTGATCGATGGTGGATTTGTTGGAGACCGTTGAAGAATTTCGGATTAGCCATATCTATAGAGAAGGTAATATGGAAGCAGATAGACTATCTAAGATGGCAATTGTAGATGGAGGCCTTGATCTGGGGCATATGGCTAGAGCATAGATAAATTTTGATTATAGCGATTAAATGGTTAAAGTACTACAGCCTATCTTGGCAGAAGAATGAACCAGCTTTGTTTCTTTGATGGTCTTGGTTTCTACTGGTTTGTAGTACTTACCGGGAGATGAACTCTTACCGGGTGTGGGTTTTTCTTTGATTGTGGTATCCTTCTAACTCCTACCGGTAGGGATATCCCACCTAGTTGTGTGGTCTCTACCAGTTGGCAATGTTGTCATTTGCATAGGTCTCTTGCACTTGTCTCTTACCAGTATTTATTACGTTCCGATAATATGGTCTTACCGGGGTCATTTACTCCAGTGTCGGAGTAGATGTTGTCAGAAAGATAATCTAGCAAAATTTCTGATAAGCAGCTGCAATCGATTCTCTCCTCAAGTCACCCTATGCAGATGGAGGCCTTGATCTGGGACATATGGTTAGGGAACAACTATACTTGATTATAGTGGTTAATATGGTTTAAGTGATGCAACCTATCTTGGTATAAGAATGAAACGGCTTTGTTTCCCCGATGGTCTTGGTGTCTACCGATTTGTAGTACTTACCGAGAGATGAATTCTTACCGGGTGTGGGCTTTTTATTTAATTGTGGTTTCCTTCTATCTCTTACCGGTAGGGGTGTCCCCCCCGGCTGCGAGGTCTAACAGTTGTCTATGTTGTTGGTTGCATAGGTCTCTTGCATTTGTCTCCTACCAATATTTTTTATGGTTCCGGTAATATGATCTTACTGGGGTCATTAACTCCAATTCCGGTGTAGATGCTGACAGAAAGTTAATCTAATGTCCAAAATTACTATTAGATATGATAAAGTCAGACGGCGATAGACATCAAAGAGGTAATAAATTGCAAATAAAGGTGACATGCTTAAGATGTGTTTTGTTTGTGCGAAGTAATTTGGCATAGTTTAGCCAAGTCCTCGAGCTCCTCAGCCTTTATGAGCTATCGAGATATATAAAGGAAGGCCTGCTTAATTTAAACATATCAAACTCTTCCCCTTTCTTGCTCTAGTGTTTATACAATGGATACATTGATATTGTTGGAGGCAACATGTCGTCGGATAGCGTTTCTAGGCAAAATTTCTAATAAGCGCCTGCAATCGGTTCTTTCCTCAAATCACCCTTTGATTCTGCACTGTGTAAAAGAATTTTGGGGAAGGAATTCTTAAATGCATACCACATATATAGAGCCAATGCAGACATTCTGGCTTTCTTTCTAGCGATGCTGCTCTACATGGGGACTACCAAGCAAAGGGTGAATCTGCTCACTCAAATGGTGTTCGAGCGCCGCTTCCTTGGGGAAATTGACATTGTACTGGATAATGTCAACGGCAATCTTAGAATGCCCTTTCCCCAAAATTATTATATGAGTTTGGGAAATGGTGTGAGGAAAGAGGTGATAGTAACCTCTCTTGATTTCAATGCCTTGGAGGCCTTCTGGCCTAACATTAACATAAATATTCAGTTCCTTTTCAAGGTTGTCGGATTACTGCCCGGCTTCATGGCTCCCTAGAGAAGAACCTATATTCAAGATGAAGGGCTTTCGGGTAGAGGAGACATTGGTATTTTGGCCAATGATGACATAGATGATGGCAACTCTTGGGGTCTTGGTCGTGGAGAAGATTTGTTTCCAGACGATGTCCGCCACCCCTGGGAAAAAGCAGAATCAATGGCTCATGCTGCTTGCCGGAATGATTGCCCGATAATATTGGATGTTGTTGCTTCTCCTACACCTGGTGATGAGGACCCAAATTCAAGCTCTCAAGAATCTTGAAATGTTTTGACATCCTCGACTCTATGTTGGTTCTCTTTGGAATTCCATTTCTCAAGTTCTTTGTACTATTATGAAGATTGTAGGCCTTTGTCGAAATTAGGCATAGTAACAGCCAGCATTTTGTTCTCCTTCAGTTGATTTTGTCTAGCAATGTAGGATCCTCGCCATCTCGGTTGGTTTTTGGTCATTGTTTGGAGCAATGGTAGGGGGTTTTCTTCCTGGTTCTTTCTCCCTACGACTCTTTCTAAACCAGGTTTGTATTTTTCAAATTTTGATTAATACAAGGGTGTTGCCCCTCTGCAGTTATTAATCTATTAAAAAATAAAATGAAATCAACATGACCGAATTTATAGAGATAATGATCCTCCTAAAGTTGTTGATTCTCCTCCACAACAAGAATACAACTTTCATGAATAAGACAATATTTTACACTAGTTGAAGGAAGCTAATAAGAGAATTAAAAAATTAAAAGGCTTTGGTTACTTGACTATATAATGTGCAATTAGAGGATAAATGAGAGGTCAAAGGCCTTTATATCTCTATGTAGGAGGATGAAAAAAAAATGAAGAATTTAAATTCATGTGGTGTGAAGAAATTGGGATCAAGCTGCAAGAGCTACCAATTAAGAGGACAAGGGATCCACGTTAGTGCATCAAGTAACCCTCAATTATATTTCATGATTAGTTACATAAAATCATGCAATGTAATAAGTTAAAGGCAAATTAAGAACTAATAATTTGAACTAAAAATGAATGCATTTAATCCCTTTCTTTCTTTATGAGTCCTCTCTACTTGCCCTTTCCCTATAACTTATTATGTTGTATTTTCCTACCATGGTTAATTAAAAATTAAAATTGAAGTATTTGGTTATGTTTATTAAGGTAATTTAGATTAAAATTAATAAATAATGGGGACTAGTTAAGTTCCTTTGAATTAAGGAAAGATATGTTGGAGACAATGTGTTGTCTGGTTCTATGGCATGCCAACATAGAGTTCAAGACATCACTCATAATCTAGTTATTAATTAGTATAATAGTTGGTAGAAAATATTGTGTAATCAAATATTATGTTGACAAATGATTATTCATTATTTCAATAATAATTTTATTTTTATTATTGAGTAGAGACCATGGCTTGCCAAACCTTTTATAATCTTAGTAAATTTGTTTTAAGTTTTTGCCTATATAAGCCATGAAATATAAGGCATATGTTGGCATTTTTGATGTTCATGTTGTGATTGTCATTGATGGACACACACTTGCATTAAGATCCTCTTCATATGTGTGAGTTAGAGCACAACCGATATTTGTTCCAACCGGTATGTTGTATTATAGTCTTTAGACTATTGATGTTTTGCAGAATGTGTTTACCGGTCTGAAGCGGCATGTCGACCTCAAGCGGTTCGTGGATACCAAGCGGTACAAGGGATTAAAGCAGCATAACACATTTTTACCACTCTTCATTTTGACAAACCAGCAACCGGTATTTTGTATGAACTGGTAATACTCTGTGATGAGTTACCAATCGGCATTTTGTGATGAGTTACCATCCACCGATCGTTTGACAGTGCCGAATCTCTAGCGGTGCTTTTTGTGTCGTGTTACCAGATATGTCCAGATGCATTGAACCTAGGAAATTGTATTGTAATCCTATTGGACCTACATGAAATCAGATTCCTTTATAAGGACATCATGTCTAGGGTTCTAAGGTTGTTGTTGAGGTTGATGTTGTTGCTAGCGTTCAAGGTAACTGAAGAGTTAGAGAGAGTATGAATGTGTAGAAGACTGAAGTAATGCTGTAATGCATTAAGATCGAGCTATCAAGGATCTAACCAAGAAATTTGTGCTATTTTCTAGATCACTCACTTGTTGATTACTCACATCTTTGACAAGCCTGTAGCCCTTAATCGGGTAGGCCCAAAAGCCTCTTGTAAATCCTCTAACAAGGTGGTTCACATCTGTGGATCTAAAATCCTCTAGCAAGGTAATCTTTAATTGGACTTATCTCCTAACAGAGATTGAGATTCCTAACAGGATATGTTCTGGTAAAGAACGTTGTAAGACCTTAACCGGTCTAGTTTCTATTCTGCAGATAGTTACTTGTGAGTCCCATCTCACTGTGGTTTTTCCCATTTGGGTTTCCATGTCAAAATCTCTTGTGTTATGGTGTTTGTGCTTCTGTGGGTGAATGCATTATTAGCTATTTGTTTTGCATGTTTGTTAACCCGTTTGTCTGCTAAATTATTTTACCGGTTTATTGTCAGTCTTGTAAAGTGTTTAAGTGCAAAGATTTTTGGTATACTAATTCACCCCCCCCTCTTAGTATTCATCAATTGGTATCAGAGCCTACCTTTCTATAAGTTTAACCACTTGGAAAGAGATATGGGGGAATACACCTTGAGGGAACTTACTCAACGGCTCACTCAGTCTGAGCAAGCCTATGATGATCTTATGGTCAAATACAAGGCATCTCAAGCAAAAAGGAGAGAACATGCAGAAAAGCTGATGGAGCTATCTGAAAATAGTTCTGCAGATGAAGCAGACATGGAAGCCCTAATTGCAGAAGTAAACAAGTTGAATGAATCAAACTCCAACCTGAGAAAGGAGTTGGAAGGACTAACTATCTGAATGTGTCAAGAGTTTGAGAACCGGAGGAAAGCTGAAGATCTGGTGAAAGAAAGAGATCATGAGATCTCCAATCTGAAACAAGAGATCAGTGCCCTAACTGCTCAACTCCATGCTAGAAAAGTGGAAAAGGATGACATGCAAGGTGAACTGAACAATGCCATCTCTGAGAATGAAAACCTGATGAAAGCAAATGCTGCTATTTCCAAAGAACTCTCTGAGTCAAAGGAAATACTTGCTAAGTTCAACAAGAGTACTGTCAAGCTTGAGCAAAAGCTTGAATCTGCCAAACCGGTCAAGAATACCAATGGACTTGGTTATTCTAATCATGAGGAAGGTGAGACCTCTGGTACAAATGTTGGAGCATCAAAGAAACAATTGGCATCAAAGGATAAAGGTAAGCAAAAGTTTAAACCTGTTTGTTTTAACTGTCTTAAAGAAGGACATACTACAAATGTGTGTAGGAGTAAGGCTTACAAAAATTTTCCTTATTTCCTAAATGATAAGCCTAGATCCTATAGATTCAATGGTAACTGTTATGCATGCAACAAGTATGGGCATAGAGCATTTGAATGCAGGTCTATCATGAATGACACTGGAAGATATCCTCAGAGGACCCAAGGAGTTGGTCCTGAACCTTTTGTGAACCGGAATCACAACCGGTTTGATGTCTTCAATCACCAGGCAAGAAGCGGTGGTTATCAAGCGGCAACCGAATGGAGAGAAAATTGTATGATCTATCATGGTCATGGTCACACTACTGCAACATGCAAAAGGAAGAATGGAAACATGAACAATGGACCTTAGAGAGCATCTGGATTGGTCTGCTATCACTGCAACAAACCGGGTCACATTGCTAGATTCTGTAGATCAAGAAAGAACATATCTGATGATATATCGGTCACTCTGGAAGGAGACATTGATGTTGACACCGTTCAAACGGATATGAACAAAATCTGGAAGAAGAAACTAGTGGTGTTACAAGAGGAACCAGTTTCTGCACCTAGTGTGGAAATATCAGAACCGCCAAACTAAGCCTCAGAAAAGCTTAGGGGGAGCAAACGGCGAAATGTTTCGAACCCCCAATTTTCACCAGTAAAAGACCTTAACCGGTATGTGATACCTGTTGCTTGGCAGAAGACCGAAAATGATAAAAAGGCAAATTAGAGTTTACGCCCTAATAGAGGAGCATTAAGGACGGTAGGTGGAGATATGTTTAAAGGCATTTTTAAAATCATTTCTCACTATCTGTTTTCGAGCGAAGAAAAGTTTTTCAAAGAGCAAAGCGACGAAGAGGCGATTTGAGCTAAGATCTTGAAAAATTGACAAACTGCGAAGGAGATTCAAATTCAAATTGCAAATGGTCAAGTCGAGAACACAAAGCGGTGATTCAGCAACTGACAGAGTGTGGAGTAAAGGAGAATCAGAAAGCCCTAAATTCACGTGTTTTAAAAAGGTATTTCTCAAAGTTCTTAAAGTTTCTATCATGGCTTCTGCATCTCATACCAGTTCTAGTGCATCTATTTAATTTGAAAGTTTTATTCAACGAAAGTCCAAGTATAATGCTCTATCACAAGTTCCAGCTGGTGTGATAATAGAAGAGGGAATTTCTAACTACATAGACTGCAAGATTGAAGACCTACGGTCTCTAGCTATCCACTCCCAGTTAGGTTTGTTTTGTGGCAAGGATAAGAAAATCAAACCAGAGTATAATATCTTGGAGAAGAAGAAACTCCACAATGTTGTCTACTTCCTGGAAGATTTTACAAAAGATCACATAAGGATCATTTTGAGCAAAGTCCGCGGTGACAAGATGTACCTGGAGAGGACACATGATATTACGCCACAGGAAATTCATGCAGTCACCAGTTTCTACAACACAGGGGAAGTGCCAGCCCTAAGGACAATAAGCAAAACTAAAATGACAAGGCTCGTCAGTTCAGTGAGCGACTCATGAGGCATCACAGTCAACTCCATCAAGGATGATCTGGTTAAGTATGCCTGCATGGTGATAGGCTACCGGACATTCTCTGCTAGTAGAATTAACTTTGTATCTACTGCAGCGGTAAATGCCGCTTACCGAATGATTAAGGAGGATGCATCACTTGACCTGTGCACCGGTATGCAGAGGCAACTCCTGTCAAACCTGAAGTCGATCAAACAGGATAATGCACAAAGGTTTAAGTTCGAACAACTACTGGTCGGGTTGTTCTTTTACTTTCAAGGATACATTCTAGGAGTAGGAGATGTCCAGTGGTCTCCTGACCAATAGGTAACCAAGCAAATCAAGGAGAGCATTCAAGCAATTGGAACTGGTTACCCTGATGTTCTGAACAAGTATTTTGATGAGTTCAAATGAAAAAGGAGCCAAAGGATGAGGATCTCAGGTTATATCGTCAAGAAATATGAAGATGACATCTACTTCACCATCCAAGTAGATCAATGCATAATGGAGGTTGTTGAGCCTAGACAAGAAGAAGTAGAGTCAATCGGCTATGAGGTGATGTACGATATGCCAGAAGGGTATGCCTCTACCCTTATTGCCTCACCACTTGATCCTAAGGCGAAGAAAATCGGCACCTACCTAGAGAGGATAGCACTGGTTGAGGAACCACCAACAAAGAAAGGAAAAGAACCTGCAGTAAAGAAGGCAAAGGCAGTGCCTGTAGCGTCCGCACCGGTTACTACTGCGACTCCAAAAGTGACCAAGCGGTCACCAGCCAAAAAGAAACTGAAAGTAGCACCGGCTAAAGTCTTCAAGAGGAAAATGAAGACAAAAAGCAACTCTCCGGACTTAGAGGAAACTGTGTCTGAGGAGCAGCCCAAGAAGGCAAGACAGACAAGAAAGAAAACAAAGAATGAACCGGCATCATCTGCACTGATAAATATAGATATCTCTTCCTATAAACCTTTGACACATTGTCAAAGAACAATAAAGAATATTAGGAGAAAAGTGCTAAATGACTTACTTGAGTGTTTTGATGACTTCAATGAGGATGAAAAGGAAGCGGTTGAAAAGGAAATAATTCAGTATTTATGTATTAATGACCGGTCGCCCTCAGAGATCAAATCTCAGACACCAGATTCTCTATATATGTCATTAGATAATAGATGGTGAATTGCCATAGAGAAAGAACAGGAAATTAGGGAGAAGGTTTTTGCACAGTACTTTCCTGACCTGTCAAATTCTGAGTTGTATGATGTTATTGACCAAAACAAAGGACTCTTCTTCACTAGAAAAAGAAGACTCTGGTTGTTAGAAGGTAGAGTTGCTGATGTCGAAAAAGACACCCATCTGTATATGAAAACAACTGTCCAGACTCACAAAGCACATCTCGCCAACGAGCAAGCTGAGAAAGAACCAATTATATCCAAACCGGTTGAAGCATTTGATGCTGAAGGAAATCTAGTTGTTGAACCAATCGACACCATTGATGTCGATGCTTTGGATGCTGAGGATGTTACCCAAGAGATACCATTTGAGGCAACAAGATAGGAGCATGAGGCTGAACAAGAGAAGAAAGCCGAGGACAGACAGGAAGTGGCGAAGGAAGAAGAAGAAAAGAAGAAAAAGGATGAAGAGGAGAAAAAGAAGAAGGAAGAAGAAGAAAAGAAGAAAAAGGATGAAGAGGAGAAGAAGAAGAAGGAAGCAAAGAGGAAAAAGAAGGAAGAAGAAGATAAGGAACAGGAGAACCAAAAGGAAGCAGAAAAGAAAAAGGTTGAGGAAGACAAGGAAGTAGAGAAGAGGAGAGAAGCGGAGAAGAAGAAAGCGGAAGAGGACAAGGTAGGAGAAGCGGTGAAGAGCACCCAGATGGAGACTCCGAAGGCAACCGGGAGTCAAGCTAAACAAGCTGATCTCACCAGTCCTATAGATCTCTAGTCTGCAAGTGAAACGGACCTAATGCAGAGCATCAAGGTAGCTCAAGAGCACCTTGAAATCATTTGATGGAAGGAGCAGGATGTAATCCAAGCAGCTGTGGATACGCTTACCAGTTTGATACCCGGTACAAATCTTCCAAACACCGATTCATCACTAGCTAGACTTAAGCTCCTATGCACAGTAGTAGATGATCAGGTGTAGAGCCTCGAAGAGGAAGCAGACGCTAATGTCAAGAAGGAGCTCTGGTGAAGAAGTTGAATGAGCTCTGGACTGAACTGAAGAAAGAACAAAAGGATATAAGGGATGCTTTGGATGAGGGAAATCTGCTACTTAGCAAAATCTGTCAACCCCATCTATTCTATGATGATGTGCTAGCTCAGAAGCAAAAGCTTCAAATAGACTTACAGTCCTACATGAGCACATTCAAGATGCCTTATGATTCCTTTGCAACTTATGGGCAAACCGTTCACCAGTTTCACATCCAGTCAGCCAAAATGGAGCAAGAGATCAGCACACAGTCTAGAGATTTGTAGGAGCTACAACTAGTTCTACTCCCACATCTGCAAATTCTTCAGAAGTGTTATCTGAACCTGGATGCCTTGACAGTTACACAGGAGATGAGCACAGTTGATGCCATGGAAGAACAGGTCTCCCAGATGCAAACAGAGAAAGAAGTAGCCACCTCCCTACTTGAGTCCTAGTCTCTATCGATGAAACAATTCTTGCAGGACTATAAATCTATTTTTGACAAGTATTACTCCTTGTTGTCATAAACTTTTATTATTTAATATCAAATGGAAACAAGGTTGTTCAGTGGTACTTTGTCATTGTTGGCAAAGGGGGAGAAGTACTCTATCTATTTTGGAGAATTATATGGGAGAAGTATCTGGATTTAAAATTTTGCTATATGCTTTGATATATGCTTTGATATATGCTCTGATATCTCAATGCTTATGCTCTATATGCAAAATTGTTATACATCGTATTGTTAAAGGGATAGTGTATATGCTTAGGGGGAGCAATTTTGCTAATGGCATGTTTTTTGTAAAACACTTAGATGTCAAAATTTTATTTTCCTAAGTGTTGCCATCAATGCCAAAGGGGGAGATTGTTGGCATTTTTTATGTTCATGTTGTGATTGTCATTGATGGACACACACTTGTATTAAGATCCTCTTCATATGTGTGAGTTAGAGCACAACTGGTATTTGTTCCAACTGGTATGTTGTATTATAGTCTTTAGACTATTGATGTTTTGCAGAATGTGTTTACCGGTCTGAAGCGGCATGTCGACCTCAAGCGGTTCGTGGATACCAAGCGGTACAAGGGATTAAAGCAGCATAACACATTTTTACCAGTCTTCATTTTGACAAACCAGCAACCGATATTTTGTATGAACCGGCAATACTCTGAGATGAGTTACCAATTGGCATTTTGTGATGAGTTACCATCCACCAATCGTTTGACGGTGCCGACTCTTTGGCGGTGCTTTTTGTGTCGTGTTACCAGATATGTCCAGATGCATTGAACCTAGGAAATTGTATTGTAATCCTCTTGGACCTACATGAAATCAGATTCTTTTATAAGGACATCATGTCTAGGGTTCTAAGGTTGTTGTTGAGGTTGATGTTGTTGCTAGGGTTCAAGGTAACTGAAGAGTTAGAGAGAGTATGAATGTGTAGAAGACTGAAGTAATGTTGTAATGCATTAAGATCGAGCTATCAAGGATCTAACCAAGCAATCTGTGCTATTTTCTAGATCACTCACTTGTTGATTACTCACATCTTCGACAAGCCTTTAGCCCTTAACCGGGTAGGCCCAAAAGCCTCTTGTAAATCCTCTAACAAGGTGGTTCACATCTGTGGATCTAAAATCCTCTAGCAAGGTAGTCTTTAATCGGACTTATCTCCTAACAGAGATTGAGATTCCTAACAGGATCTGTTCTGGTAAAGAACGTTGTAAGACCTTAACCGGTCTAGTTTCTATTCTGCAGATAGTTACTTGTGAGTCCCATCTCACTGTGGTTTTTCTCATTTGGGTTTCCACGTCAAAATCTCTTGTGTTATGGTGTTTATGCTTCTGTGGATGAATGCATTATTAGCTATTTGGTTTGCATGTTTGTTAACCGGTTTGTCTGCTAAATTGTTTTACCGGTTTACTGTCAGTCTTGCAAAGTGTTTAAGTGCAAAGATTTTTGGTATACTAATTCACCCCCCCTCTTAGTATTAATCAGCATACACATGTATGATTGTTGAAACTCTAAAGGAAGTTAGTTATATTAGTTTGTATTTGAATGAAACCTTACAATTGTGTTGATAAGAGATCATTGTCAACCTGGACTATGTGATAGGGCCCACTCCTATTAAGTGTTTGGCATTGATCGATTGTATTTTTTTTAATTTTGTTTCCTCTTTAACGTTCAGATATGTGTTTATATTAAGAATCTTTGAATTTATTTAGTAAGTAAGATTTTTCTCTAGAATAAAGTTTTATGAATGAATATTGTAAAAGTTTTGATTCACATTAAATTTGCAAATTCACCATAGAATTAAAAAGATTGCTAAATGTATGCTTATTTATTCATTGATTTAGCAACACATTAATTTGTGATTGTGTTTTATTCTTTGTGTACACGATGTTACAATTTATTGATTCTTCAAAATTTTAGTTTATTTTAGTTCAAGTAGTTAGAAGTTACAAATCCTATAGCTTTTAGTTATAATTCCCATTACCTTAATAAATGTAGTTCTTATAACCTATAGCTAATTTCAAGCAATTTTATGTTAAATTAGATTTACTTTTATCATTTTTTTTGTCAATATGGTTATATTAATTCACAAAATTCTACTGCATATAACCCTTGTGCACAAAATCATTACACCTTTTATAAGTTGTGTCATGGATTGACATAAGATCTGCAATGTGGTTAAAATTAGGGTTTCACCATTTGGGTTTATAAAGCCACTAATTTTGCTTAGGACCAACCTTACATTAAGGAGGGAATTGAATTACATTGATCTAAAAGGGCTAAATGGAGACCATATGTATTAATTCCTCCTTGTTTGAGTTGAAATTGAATTGGAATTAGGATTGAATTGCAATGCTAGATCTAGGACAAACAATGAGAAAATGACATAAAATGACAGTAACAGAATGTTCTAGATATAATGTAGAGTTGTTAACCTAGGTCTATGGAAAGAAAATATATCAGAACTTGTGATACAAAATTAAGGTAGAATTGTCGAGACTGGAGTATCGGATCGCCCTGGTCCTCCGAATATTGGGGGAAAAGAAACTTAATATTTTTTGAATTAGGATGACATACATAATCCACTATCAGAAGGCCATAAAAAAATCTTGGGACCGAGGGGATTTGGTCATCTTAGTCCCCTACTTTTTGCTCCTTCAAAAGTTGAATCTGATTATTTTCATCCACTTTGTCGAATTCCTCACTCATAGCTCTTAAGAAAATTACCTACACACAGAAAGAAGGAAATAGGTTTGGTTTATGGGGGGGTTCACCACAGGTCAAAGCCTAGTTTAGGAATGAACCTTGAAATTGAAAGGATGATTAAATTGAATTAGAATGCTTTCCTTTTGAGGGAAAGGCTAGATCTGATATGAAAATGCTCAAACTTGATTCCTTGATGAAGTTTGCTTGAATCCTTGTGAAAAATTATAGAATGCCATGTAGAATGTCTTCATAGAAGGTTGATCGTGGATACTTGAACTTGAATTGAACTTCTCCTTCAATGCTTGATGAATACTTAAATTCTTGCTCACATAGATTTGAATTGATTTTGCTAAAGTGTAATTGAGAGATCACTTATGATTTCCGAGTTACCAAATGAGGGGGTAGGTTTCCTTTTATACCTAACCATGCATTAAATGTTTGATTTTTTAGAGCAAGCTGACACAAAGCCAAATTTCTTGCCCTCATCAAGTGATTATTGTGAGGTCCTATTTTGGGTCTTGATTGAACCAAGGTGGTCTTGATTGAACCAAGGTGGTCTAGGTAACCTGTTCTTCTCAATCAAACTCAAAATTAGATAGAGGTTGGATCATGAGTTGAAAATGCAGATTTCAAGAGGGTATGAGTAGCAGCAAAGCAAGAATTAAGCACTGAAGGATAGAATGCCAAGGTGAGGGCTAGGAGAGGATGAAATTGTATAGGTATATAATTTATGACACTACATTTAGCCCCCACTTTAGAAGGATTATGAACCTAGGTCCATACTCACAGTAAAGTATAATGTCGCATTGAAAAAATTTCACCAAGATACCAAAGAGACAAGACACACCAAGCCCCCAAGAACTTAGGATCTTATCAATCTAATATTGAGATAAAAGGAGCAACACATGAAGAGGATAGAAAAAGCATGACTGTTCCTAGCCTAGTAAGGCTTGTTCTTACTATGTGTCATGTTAGGATTGAAAATTTTGAAGAAGATTACAAAGAAAAAGGCTTAGTTTGCAAAGTAATCTAAACATTGAATTGAATTGAATGCAAAATGGGTACTACAACATGTACCAAACATGTCATGGTGTGTAAACAAAGTCTACAAACCAAGTCTCGTTGTGTGTACACAAAGTGTATCATTGAGCAGTGTATATGCCCCTACGTTAAAGAAATTATGTACACCTTATCAGGAGAAATAAATTTAATGTATCATAAATGTATCCAAAAGACTATCACATTTCCATAATGAGATTCCCCCAAGAAAGGACAAACCAAAGGGTAATGGTCACAAAACATATTGGGAAAAAAAGAACATAAGGGATCCACTAGCTAGGGTCAGTATACACTTTTGATAAATAATGTATATCAAGAATAAGTGTATTGAATTGACCTCATCCCCCAAAGGTAGTGGAACTATGAACACAATGGAAGAAGAGCACATAAGATGAATGAACAAATGTCTTTTTGATTCAACATGAAAGAGACTAAAAAGGGATCTTGATGCTTTGCATCATCCCCAAGTAGACAACACAAAAGAATATTTACAAATAATAGCACATGTATGACATAATATTGATACAACATATAGAAGAATTTAGATGCAAATAGAGGAATTCCAGAAAAAATCTGGCCTCTTTATTACCTTGCACCAACAGAGTAACAAGGGTCATCCAAAGAGAACCTAACATAACATAAAGAGAAACTAACAAGAGGGGCAAGGAAATTAATAGACTGCCAGCCACCATGAAGTACCAATATCAAGGATAGGTTCATGTATCAAAGTTGGATGATCAAATTAGATGGGTCACAGACACTGAGGTGGGACACATAGAGATTGGGGATATTGCAACCCAATTGGATAAACCTAGCCTAGATGCTCTCCACCAAAGAATTAAGAGGTTAGGTCTTGTAGAAGCTACTGTATTCCCTCAGTCCCTACAAGCACCAGAGTTTATAATGACCATCGCCCCATTCTACAATCCAGACACTAGGAAGTGCACGGATGCAAATGGAAAAACTGTTATTGACTTATCTCCAGATATGCTGGGATTCATCTTTGGAATCCCAAATAGGGAAGAAGCATTCTTACTAACTGAAGAAGAGGCCTTGAAGGCATGGAACGACAAGGTATCCGCCAGCAAAAGACACATGAATACCAACTGGCTCGAAGAGGAGAGGAAAACAGGGCTCAAGGCTACAGAGATCCTAAGGGCCGACTTCAAAGAGCCTCAGAGAGACTTGATTATCATGCTCAGCAGGGCCTTCGACAAGCCAGACTGCAAACACTTCCATCCCTGGATGTTCCAGTTTATGACCAATGGGATTTAGTTTTAACCGGCAGGCCCCTTTACAGGTATAACTACATCGGCCATTGAGCTATCCATCACCATCGAGACCCAACTACAAAGACCTTGGGGTAGTGAGTTCTTCCAAACCCGTTACTTTTCAGGAGAGGTGGTGAGTGTTTGCATCAACTACCTGACTGTTGGTGAGTGTGTCAAAACACGCGTCAACAGAAATTGGCGCTAGAAGGAGGACCGGACTAAACCCCCGTAGGTAAATCGCATTTGGTATTTCCAGGTAATTGAGGTATTAAGCTGGATCGTATATCATCTTTTTCTCCTGAGAGATTCCACTGAGTCTTGAGGAGTGGTTCTTCACCGTCTGACTTAGTTGAGTTAGGACCTGCCACTAGGAGGAAGAAGGACAAAGCTAAGAAACAACCCTCAACATCCTCACCAATACAGTCATCCATACCCAACGTACGAGACCAACTAAGCCCTAGTCCTCAGCCTATTGTTGTACCTTTCGTAACTCAACATTCACCATTGTTACCTTCGATGGCTTACTTCAACCAAGACACTAGGTGGACGAACTGCTGATGAACATATTGAAGCTTTTAAAGATGCGGTTGTTCATAATCATATCAAACATCAAGATGTAGTATGTAGACTCTTCCCATATTCACTTAGGGAGAATGAATACAATTGGTACTTAACCCTACCTGCAAACTCCATCACAGGTTGGGATCTTTTGGAGAAGGCCTTCATTGATCAATTCTGAGTGTATGTAGACCCTAGGTCTTTATACCATCAGTTTGCTTCTCTTAAGAAATTGCCAAATGAGCCATTAACGACCTTTAATACTAACTTCCAAAGGGCATTCAAGAGGCTTCAAGCCCCTTACCAGGTAGCACCTAACGTAGCCATCGACTCATATCTGAGAGCTATTGACCCTTGGACTGCTATGTTCATTAAAAAGAGTGTTCCTCAAGATCAAAGGGATACCTTAGTGAAGGTCTTCACATTAGCAATTAGCATGAACCAAGAGTTGAATCAAACCCTAGGAGGGATTGGGTATAACCTACCCACAGTGGTGAATCAAGGAAATTACAATCAACTTCCAGGTATACCCTCGTCTCTACCTATCGATGCCCCAACAATGAACCCCGTGCCAATTTATGCACCCCAACCACAAGCAAGTCAGCAGTTCACAGCTCAAGCATCGACTTTGCAAAATGGTACCAATAACATTCCCACTCAGACGCAATACACTAGTCAGCCGCAAGCTGGAAATCAACAATTTGACAATATGCATCCAATAAACCAAGTTCCAACTACAACATCCGAGAATCAAGGATCCCATATATCTGTTGAAGTAGAGGCTTTAAAGAAAATGATCTCACAGGTCACTTCAGACTTGAGCCAGCTAAAGATGAATCCTCCAGGAGGATATAATCAATCCCAACCCTACAACAATCAGTGAAACTACAATAACCAGAACCAGAACCAAAGGTACAATAATAAACCTTATAATAGGCAATGGAATACGGGTCCAAATAATGGTGGGGTGAACCATGACCACCCGGATGCACGAGATAACCCAAATCACACACAAAGTGTTAACCTTGCTGATATGAATCTACTAACAAATTGGTGTAGGTTGCATGACACGGCTTCCCATTCTGAGATTAATTGTGCACAGTTCGAGAAAATCATAAGAATTGCTCAAGCTGACTCTCAGCCCAAAGATTGTTCCAATGATGAACCGGATAAGGTTAATACTGCCATGCTAGTTGATACTTTCCTATGTAAAGAGTTCCAAGCTGAAGCTGATGGTGAACCATGTGTATATGATGCTCAGGCCTTTCAGACCAGGAACAACTATAATCTTAGAAGTCCAGGCAAGGCTTCGTTAACAGAGCCACCTCCCCCGACAGGCGAGTTTGTACCTCCGAATGCTAATGCGAGCAACAATCCTCGTCCACCTCAAGCTTTCCAAGGAACACGCCCTAAACAAGTTCAGGGGCAAGATTATGTTTTGAAAGGATCATTTGATGTTACTAAAGAGATGGAAAGGACTGTTACTACTATGTCCTTAATGGAAGTATTGAGATATTGCCCCGAACAGAAGAAGGCTCTCCTTAGGAAGTTGGAGATGTTAGAGTCACAAAGTAATGAGGTTAAGATGGCCGATTTTAATGAAGTTAATGCTAACATTAGTAATGATGCAATAGAAAATCCACCATTTTTACTAAGTTTGAAGATATGTGGGAAGAATTTACATAACTGTTTGGTGGACTCAAGAGCTTCTGGAAACGTAATGCCTTACTCTATATGCCAACAGCTTGGACTTCAACTAGTATGAGTGAATAGTAAGGTAGTACAATTAGACAAAACAGAGGTTAATGTCATCGGAGAATTGAAAGATGTATACATACAATTGGGCGCAGATCCTCGAATATCTCGCTATATTGACATTCAAGTGGTAGATATTCCAGAAGTATATGGGATGCTCCTCAGTAGAGATTGGTCCAAGACATTGGGAGGATATTTCTCAACTTGTTTTACCTACTTATGGCTTCCTTGGAAGGGGGTGAGCAACCAGATCCGAATTGATAGTGAGCCTAAATTGAAGAAATTGGTCACCAACTATGGTGCTCTCAATGAAGTGGTGTTTGCTGAGGTAAGTCCAGCGGTTTACAGAGTCAATGAGATTCTTACTTTCTCTGCATCGACTCCTCCCCAATTATCTCAAACAGACAAGACCACATATGGAAGACAAGTCAAAGAGTTTACTACAGCAATACAACAAGGAATTTGCCTATTGGGAGACGCTATGAAAATACAAGATTTATTGCTTCTGAAATGGTGTCGGATACATCATGAAGAGCACTTGAAAGTCTCATGTATCCCATGTCAAAATGAGATTACAAAATTAATGAGTCTGGTTCCATGTGAAGAAGATAAGCACACTATTAATATGGGGGAAGTTCAAGGTCTAACTTGCAAAGGAATAGAGCCCCAAACAATGGGCCCTATAAGTAAGGTTCCCTTACCTAAAGAATGCAAACAGGAGATTCTTGCAGTTGAGATTGTCATAGATGAGAAGGGAGGTATCCCTCCTGAGAATGAGCGAGAACAAACACTATCTCAGCTCCAACCTCAATTAGAATCAGTTGTTCCTAAAGTTACCGAAGTGTTTATAGAACCAAAAGTTGAACAAATTCAGCTATCACAAGACCTCAAGATTAAAGAACAACAATTCCTGCCAGAAGATAGCCTAATCATTGACCCAAAGGTGAAAAATACGAAGAAACCAAAAGATGAAATATGGCTTTTAAAGTTTGATGGGTCAAGATCCAAACAAGGCAGTGGAGCAGGCGTAGAGTTAACCAACCCAAAAGGTAAAACTCTTTTAGCTTCTTACTGACTTCAATTCCCTTATACCAATAACGTAATGGAGTACGAAGCTTTAATTAGAGGATTACTTTTCGCTCATAAGAAAGGAGCAAAGTGTTTAAAAGTGCAAGGAGATTCAGAGTTGGTGGTTAAACAAGTGTGAAGCTAGTACGTGTGCCATGACAAGAGGTTAGCGGCATATCGGAATAGAGTGTGGGATCTAATTGAAGATTTTGAAGCTTTTGACATTCAATTGGTACCTAGGAAAGTAAACGAGATACTCGATGCGCTAGCTGTAGCTGCTAGTACATTAGAACCAGTAAGCCAATGCCCTTTAAAGAAGTTTTCGGTTGAATTAATCTCTGCACCTGCGGTGCCTAATAATATCAAACATTTCCAAGTTTTCTTGGACAACGCCCATATCTTAGCCTTTCTCGCCAATTCGGGGGCTTTTGAAGATCAAATAATTGATGAGGAAGATAATTCTGATGATTTCAATAACGAAGGTAACATGGATATTTTGAATTTGCCAACCAATGTTATTCCTAAAGGGATGGTCACCTTGGAGAGACTTTTCGATTCGGATCCGAGAGTAAAAGAGAGATTAACAATCAACTCGGATGCTAGAAAATACGAGCCTCATAATATTGGTCCTAAAGGGCAAGAGAAAATTGTTTATATTGGGAAGATTTGCAATCAAGGTGAAAGAGAAAAGTTGATACAGATATTGAAATAATTCATCGATGTAATAGCATGGGGGTATGAAGATTTAAAGACATTTGATACAATGATTGTCACCCATGTGATTCCCCTAAAGCCAAACATAAAACCCTTCAGGCAAAAACAGCATCCTGTCAATGCACTAATAGAACCTTTGATCTTCAAGGAAGTGCAAAAGTTACTTTCCGCTAAGATAATTTTTCCAGTATGACATTCTAGTTGGGTTGCTAATCTAGTACCGATACCGAAAAAAAATGGAGAAATACGGCTTTGCGTAGATTTTCATAATCTTAACAAAGCTTCTGAAAAAGATAATTACCCACTCCCTTCTTTGGATGAAGTGTTACAAATTGTGAATGGTTCACAAATGATGTCTTTTTTAGACGGTCATTCAGGATATAACCAGCTGTTGGTAAATTATGAAGATCGTATGAAGATGGCATTTACAACAAAGTGGGGAACGTATGCATATAAAAGAATGTCATTTGGATTAATTAATGTTGGGGCAACCTTCCAGCGACCAATGGACACAGCATTCAAAGAACTGATTGGAAAATGCATTATTATTTATATGGATGATTTGACGATATTTTCTTAAATCAGGGAAGATCACCCAGACCATCTCATAAAGGTGTTAGAAAGGTGTAGGAGATATGGGATTTCCCTTAATCCCAAGAAATGTGTGTTTGGAGTGGCTGAAGGAAAGTTACTGGGCCACGTAATTTTTGAGAGGGGGATCTCTATAGATCCAGATCGGGTAGAAGCATTTTAAAAAATACAAATGCCTAGTAGTAAAAAAGAGATGAGATCTTTCTTCGGAAAGATCAATTTTGTGAGAAAATTCATTACTGGATTTGCAGAAATAGTCAAGCCTTTGAATGAAATGATGAGGAAGGATGCTAAGGTCGAGTGGACAATTGAAGCAAAAGAGGCTTTCATCCAGATCAAGAAATCCATCACTAAAGCCCCCGTACTAACTAGCCCAGATTATACATTGCCATTCTACATATATTCTTTTGCTTCACTACACTCAGGAGCAGCTGTTTTGACGCAGAGGCAAGTAGGAGATGAAAAGCCTATTGCATTTATGAGTTCTCCCTTTAAGAGTGTTGAGGTTAGATACTCTGCTCTTGAGAAACAAGCCTTTGCATTGGTAAGAGTAGTCAAGAAGTTTAGACATTACATCCTGAGGAGTAAAATTTATGCGATTGTCCCTGACCAAGCAGTAAAGTCACTACTCATGCAGTCTGAACTTGGAGAACGACGAGGGAAATGGATGGCGATATTGCAAGAGTTTGATTTAGAGATTCATCCAATGAAATTGGTCCGAGGCCAAGGATTATCTCAGGCCATGGCGACTGACATCCCTCAAATCCAGTGCCAATAGTATACATTGGAGTCATTCACTCAGGACCCCTGGTACACCGATTTAGTGTTTATATTGCTGAATAATAGATGTCCTGAGGGGTTGACAGCCACGCAAAGATGAGCATTAAGGCTCAAAAGTGCCAATTATATGATCAAAGATTCAACACTTTATAGGAAGAATTATGAAGGTATCTACCTTCGGTGTTTGGATCATCAAGAAGCTCGTAAAATGATTAAGGAATTTCATGGCAAGTATGGCACAAGTCATGGGTCAGCAGATGCTACTGCACATCAAATCTTGAAGGCTGGGTATTATTGGCCTAGCATATTTAAGGATACGCATGAACATGTTTGTCATTTTCATACGTGCCAAACTACGGCCTCCCGAGAAAGAAATCCTGCCATGCCTCTCCAACTAGTGTTCGAGGTAAGGCCTTTTGCTCAATGGGTGCTAGATTTTGTAGGTGTTATTAACCCTAACTCATCTGTAGGACATAAGTTTATTCTTACAGCAACAGATTATTGTACCCGGTGGACAGAAGCCATTGCATGCCGAAATGCTACTGCCGAGGTAGTCCTGAAATTTATTGAAGAACACATCGTCACCAGGCTTGGTATGTTGTTTGCTCTGGTATGTGACAATGGCCCTGCTTTTACTTTCGCACAGTTGATGCAATGGTCATATGAATATAAAGTGAATTTAAAATTTTCATCCAATTATTACCCACAAGGTAATGGGGTAGCTGAATCCATGACAAGAACATCCTAGATGTCATCAAGAAGCTGCTTGAGAAGAACCCTAGAGATTGGCATAATCAATTGAGATACGCCTTATGGGTTGATCGTACCAAAGTAAAAGCCGCCTTGGGAACTTCCCCATATTATCTTGTTTATGGCCAGACCCCTGTTTTCCCAATTAACTTGCAAATACCAATCCTCCAATTAATGAAAGAGCTTGACATTGAGGATCAGGTAGAGGTTCACCTCTTAAATTTATTAAGAGTTGATGAAAAAAGGATTAATACGCTACAACACTTTGCCAAGCACCAGGCCATTGTTAAGCGATGGTTTGATAAAAGGGCCAAGGTGAAAGCTTTTCGGATCTCTGACCTAGTCCTATTGTGGGACAAGGCCAAAGAAAAGAAAGGTGATCATCACAAATTTGAAAGATTGTGGTTGGGTCCTTACCAAAAAGCTGAAATTCTAGGCGAAAACACTTTTAGGTTGAGCTCATTGATTGGAGAACTGGTACCATTGCCCATCAATGGCCAGTTCCTTAAGCACTACTTTGATTAAATCCTCAATCAAGCTGGACTTGTTGTATATAGTAGTTAGTTGTTTCTCTGTTTGGTTGTGTTTCGTTGGGCCATGTCGTGTGTTCTTCCTTTTGTTTTCATTTTCTTTGCTTTTTGCTCTTTTGTTGGTTGAGTCGGGGGATATGTTTTGTCTTAAAGATTATGAGAGTAACTAGGTATCCTTTGTATAACATCTTGCCAAATTCTAAGAGACTTCGACTCTCTGCTATTTATAGTTTCATTGTCATTTGGTTGAGTTCGAAACCTTTGTCTATACTCGTTCAAAGTGGTATATAATCATTCCAATATGACATGAGTTTTTTACTTTCAATTTGGAAAAGGCTAGCTTGATAAACTCAGCACTAACTTCACATTAAGATACATCAGAAAAGTTTTGTGAGATAGCAGATAAATTGGTATCAAGTGAAAAATCCAAAGTCAAGGCGTTTCACATTATCCACCGTGGCTCCCAACCTAGTTATTGAACTTCAAAGTTTAAAATTTGCTTAAGAGATTATTGAAGAAAGAAGTCATTCTCTATATCCTAATATTCTACATAATCCTAAAAAAAAAAGAGAGAGAAAGAAATGATCCTCTTAAAACAACTCAAATGGGTGTTTCAAGTAACCTCCACCGAGGCTATGGACGCCTGGCTGGCAGTGGAGCACTGCTTGATGGGAGCCAGAGGTATCTCTGTCGGGGCTATAGACGCCTGACTGGCAGTAGAGCTATGCCCAGGATAACCTTGCACGAAACACGGTTAATGACTTTACTTGTGTAGCTTGCGCCTAGTTTCCTCTGATTTTCTACATTATTGAAATGGTGGGGTAACAAATCATACGCACACACTTAAGGGTTGATCATGTCTATTTCTCTTCTTGGTTGTTTGTTCACTACTTACTCATCTTGAATTCTTATACATCTTTTTGAATGATAATAGCCTTACGTGTCGAGTTAACCAGAGAGTCTGAAATTCTAAATTGCCTATAGTCATTTTTCCCGGATAGTCGCCATTTGTTATGCCTAGCATATCTGTTTCCCCATTTGGTCTCCTTGAGTAGAAATATGGCCCCCTCCTTTTTTCTTTCTTTCTTTCTGGTTTTACCTTGGAACTCCGGAGTCCTGGAGTCCCGGGGTCCTTTTCTGGTTTTACCTCGAAACTCCGGAGTCCCGAGGTTCTTTGTCGTTTCCACCTCGGAACTCCAGAGTCCCGGAGTCCCGAGGTCTTGGGTCTTTTGACCTCAGAACTCTGAAGTCCCAGAGTCTCGAGGTCCTCTTTGTCTTTTGACCTTGGAACTCCAAAGTCCTGGAGTCCCAAGGTCATTTTGTTCTCTTTTTCGTTTGGCCTCGGAACCCCAGGTCCCCGAAGTCTCGAGGTCGTGTTTATGGTTCTCGTACAGATGGGTTTTCGGGAGGCTATATATACGATTTAATGAACTTTTAAGTTCATTTGTGCAATCAAACTTCTCTTCCCTAGCTCCAAGTCATGAACCTCCGGTCTTCCGAGTCTCTCTCTCTCGACGTTTGTTGGTTTTTCGATTCACCAGGTTGGTGAATCTTCCCTCCTTGCGTTTTTTTCTTGTTTGCTTGTCCTTCTTTTTTTTTTCGTTGTTCTTTTCCTTTCTTGTTTTGTTTTTGGGTGTGCCCTAGTTTCTAACTAGGAACCCCGGGTCTCTGGAGTTCTGAGTTTCATTCTTCATTTCCACCTCGGAACCTCGAGTCTCCGGAGTTCCAAGTTTCATTCTTCATTTCCACCTCAGAACCCCGGGTCTCCGGAGTTCTGAGTTTCATCTTCATTTCCACCTCAGAACCCCGGGTCTCCGGAGTTCCAAGTTTCATTCTTCATTTCCACCTCAGAACCCCGGGTCTCCTGAGTTTCGAGTTTCATCTTCATTTCCACCTCGGAACCCCGGGTCCCCGAAGTTCCGAGTTTTATCTTCATTTCCACCTTGGAACCCCGCATCCCCGGAGTTCCAGGTTTCATAGCTTTCTACCTCGGAACCCTGAGTCCCCGGAGTTCTGGGTTTTCAATTCCATGCCACCCTGGAACCCCGGATCCTCAGAGTTCTGGGTTACCTTCCTGCATTCCTACCCCGGGACCCTGGGACCCCGAAGTCCCGAAGTAGATTAATATTTATGTTTAGCATTATGGACTAAGACTTGGATTTTGCCTGCAGGTTCTAGGGGTTAGATGGATGCATCCGCTAACAAGAGGGGCAAGAAAATTGATAGACTGCCAGCCACCATGAAGTACCAATATCAAGGATAGGTTCATGTATCAAAGTTGGATGATCAAATTAAATGGGTCATAGACATTGAGGTGGGACACATAGAGATTGGGGATATTGCAACCCAATTGGATAAACCTAGCCTAGATGCTCTCCACCGAAGAATCAAGAGGTCAAGTCTTGTAGAAGCTACAATATTCCCGCAGTCCCTACAAGCACCAGAGTTTATAATGACCATCGCCCCATTCTACAATCTAGACACTAAGAAGTGCACGGATGCAAATGGAAAAACTGTTATCGACTTATCTCCAGATATGTTGGGATTCGTCTTTGGAATCCCAAATAGGGAAGAAGCATTTTTACTAACTGAAGAAGAGGCCTTGAAGGCATGGAACGACAAGGTATCCGCCAGCAAAAGATACATGAATACCAACTGGCTCGAAGAGGAGAGGAAAATAGGGCTCAAGGCTACAAAGATCCTAAGGGCCGACTTCAAAGAGCCTCAAAGAGACTTGATTATCATGCTCAGCAGGGCCTTCGACAAGCCAGACTGCAAACACTTCCATCCCTGGATGTTCCAGTTTATGACCACCATTCTGATAGGGAAACAATACTTTGACTGGCCACAGATCCTCTCTGACAACATTTGTAGGCAAATGAAAGAAGTGTAGCAAACACAGAAATTCTTCTTCACATCATATGTCATCTGGGTAGCTGCCAGAGCTAGAAAATTCCCAGGCCTACAAGTGGATGGGCAATTAGGGGAGAAAGAGGGACAGAAGAAGGTATGGGAATGTTATTCCCATCTTACTCTGACAAATGCAAAGACACACTTTAAGAGGGTTAACGATGCTTTTATCTTCCCTATAATTATTAAGTTGACTGGAAACATAGGACACCGGATTAGCCCTGAGGCTATGGCTATCATACGAGAGTGGTCATGTTGGTTCATCCAGAACCCACGTTCCACCTACATCAGAGTTAGTGGATTCATAGGGAATCCAATGTTGTTGCCTCATTACTGCAATGATAGGGTGATCCTGTTGGAATATGTGAGATAGCTTGTAGGCCTCCAATCACTCTTATCATCGAAGCATAAGACAGGAATTGATATCTCGGTGTCCATTGGGTATTTCGCCTGCTCTAAAATACAAGTGGCGAAATCGGTCGAGCAAGAGCTTCAGTTTTTGAACCTGAAAGAATATAATCATACTAGGGAGTTTTATGATCCCTACGGGAAGCTTAAGCAAGCTATGCCTAAGGCATATGAGGGGCATAGGCCTAGCTTGGAAGACTTTTGGGCCAATTTGCAGGACAACTTTGAAGTCAGAGAGAAGAATTATAATAGGTTGTCTGTACCACAGATTAGAGACTTTCACATCGAGACCAACCTCCCTAAAGACCTAAGGGATGATGGAGAGTTACTCGATCCAATTTATAAAGAATCAGGGATAGACAAGAGGCCCCTCTTCCCAGTAAAATGGTCTGCAAGCGAGGAGACAGATATGGAAAATATTTCCTAGGTGATCGTCAACGGGACTAAGCAATGGTTGAGCCAGAGGGTAAGGCCAAGCATATCAAAGGTCAAACAGAAGGAATCCACATCAGGGGTACCTCAATCAAGAGGCCACAAGGAGTATGCCAGAAAGACAAGGTCAGCCTCAAGGCAGAATACCTCCATCAACCCAGGTGAGGAAAAGGAGCCACAGGAGAGTACTGAAGACTTGCTAAAGAAACTTCCAGAAAAGATGAGGGAGTCCGAATTGCTGAAAAAGGTTGCAGACTTAAGGGTGACTGATGGGTAGGCGCGGTTCCACTTGCTAAAGTTCTCCCACCAAGAACCGCTATAGGCCACACCGAAGAAGAGGGTGCCCAAGGACAAGAAGAGAACTTAGATGCCACCAAGGAGGTGCCTGCTCAGCCACCCTCCACAAGTATAGTAGGTCCTTCAGACATCGCTGCTCCCACACCATCAGTTGTTAATGTATCTACAGGGCACCCCGGAGTGCAAGGTTTTACACCTACTACTGAGAAAGTGAATATTAGAAATGTCGAGTCTAACTCTGACCAAGAGGAAGAGGACCTCGACCAACAACAGCTTCTGGGTAGTGAGCAAGAAGGAGGTGAAGCAGAAGATATCCTAAATGAAAGGTTGATCCTGACTCCTCAAGACCAAGAAGATTTGCTTAAGGATATAGAAGCTGGCCAAACAAAGATGGACCTAGGGAATGAGGAAATAACATACAATGAACAAGTTAGTGGTAAGCTAGGAGAGTTACACAAACAACAAACTCTCCAAGCTAACTTAGCCCGCCAAATTTCATCATTCCAGGTTCCTGGCCAAACGAGAGCTGAAGCAGAAGAGTAGCTAGAGGAGCAGGCAGAGGTGCACGTTACAACTGCTGAGATCGTGTCACTTCAAGGTGACAAAACTGAAGATATATTACAATGGTTAGAGTTTACCTTTGGAAAGAAAAAGAGAAAAGCAGAGCTTCCAAAGGTCACTGTACAACAAGCAATCACCGAGGAACCGCCAAAGATTAAGAAGTTAAAGACGGTTCACCACCTGTCAAAAACTAGTTCTGGTGAAGTGATTGCAGATGTGGCAGTTCCATCATAGGTCAAAGGACAAGCTTCTCCCAAGTACCAAGTATCATAGGTAAACTTAGGTAAGCAAACCAAGTGGGGAGAGTTGGATACCTTGGAGCTAGCCACGAGTGTTGTCAGAGGGCATGTAGAAAAAGAGCATAGTTCAAATGTAGAACTTAAAGCGCAGCTTGGACAATATAAACATCTCCTGGTAGAAATGTGCAAGCCTCTGGACTCCTGTAAGACGGATGACCTACCTTCAACCTCATCCTTGCCAGAAGGAGATGTAAAAGCACTAATGGAAGTGAGACGAGTAGCTACGGCCGCCAAATCTTGGGCTCAAACAAATGCAGCTAAGATTAGATTATTTTTACAGAACACGATGAAAATATACTGTAAGGCGGTATAGGCAGGAGGAGCCTTGGCAACCTGTTCCACATAATGGGAGCGGAAAGAGAACACCTTTAATAAGCAACTCCGAATCTTGAAAAGGCTACTACGCTTAGGAAAAGAGCTGATAATACAAGAGGACCTCTTAGGAGGAGATAGTTGTGAGAATCTACAATCCTATGTGTACATTTTGGAGTTGAAAGTAGAGATGTATCAGCAGTATGCGAAGGAGATTGCTGATATTCGGGACCCTCTCCTCAGAGAGATTTTGTCATATGAAAATTTTGTAACAAATGTATTGGGGCCTTTTGGCATCAGAATAGCTGATACTAGGATAATGGACCAGCAGCAAGTTTTGAATCAATGGGATGCATATGAAGCACAAAACCTAGGACCTGCTGCCCAGTTCAATGCCGCCCTAATGGATAGATACACACATTTGATTACTCAGTGTTAAGAGGTGGCGGACACCGTGAAGGAGTTAGAGGAACAGGGAACACATGCAGATGAGGCTTTGAAGAAATACAAATTTAGAATTAAGCATGTGGCCAATCCACCAGCTCAAGCAGTTGCATGTATAATTGAAAATTATAAGGCTTTTACGAAGAAATAAAGGATATTGTCAGAATTGCTAAAGATAGCAAAGCTTGTTTTTCTTAACTGCTCCTCTCACTCAAGTCCCAATTTTGGAAGAAATTCTGCATGATTACGAAAACGTGGCTCACCCAACATGGTCTTCGTAATGCTCATGCAGTGTTAGTTTTGTAGTTGTTAGGTGGAGTGTCCAAGCAGAAACTTGCAAGTTAACTGCGACTCCTTTTTCTTAGTTCTTAATTTAGGGTAGAGTTATTTCCTAAATAATAGGCTAAAAGAACTTCTATAAATTGAGAAGTTGAATTCATTTGTAGGGATCCACGAATTGATGATTTGAGGTCCAATTAGAGATTTTAGAGTATTTTTTAGATTGTTAAGAAGTTTGACTTATTTTTGTTATACATTCATGGAGATTAATATGAAAAGCAGCTCATAGATTGCCTGATCTACTTTATATTCTACCAAATTGTTCTTTGTAATCTGGTAACGTCTATTATTTAGAGTTAGCAACGTGGTTTAATCTTTTTGTCTATCACTTTATGAATCATATTGCGCACGACAGTGGTGTATGAGAATTATTGCGATAGGCCATATTGTTAATGATTTTTATGTCCATAGGCTTGTAAAATTGATGATTTTGCAGGTTTGTTGGAGGTTCGTTGTTGAATACTAACTTGGATAATATTTGATAATTGCTTGGATTGCAGGGAATTAATTGGATAAGTCATTAAGTTTTCATTATATTGGTCCTTATTGTTACTTTCTTGTTTCCCTTACGCTTCGTATTTTATTTCCCCAGAGAGTCTTAAATTGCAAAAATACAAATACAAAAAAAAAAAGTACAATTGCTCATAAACCAGCGGGATTTAGTTTTAACCAGCAGGCCCCTTTACAGGTATAACTACATCGGCCATTGAGCTATCCATCACCGTCGAGACCCGACTACAGAGACCTTGGGGTAGTGAGTTCTTCCGAACCCATTACTTTTCAGGAGAGGTGGTGAGTGTTTGCATAAACTACCTAACTATTGGTGAGTGTGTCAAAACACGCGTCAACAGTACCTTCTTTATAATTGATAAAATTGTCAAATTGCAATATCTTCTATTACTTCTTTGATTTATTTCAAACTAGCATGAAGGTTCGAGATAACTGGTTCTAATATAAACCTTACTTCTACCCCTACTCCTACAACATGAAACTGAAAAATTGAAAGTAATTTAATTGTTGTGATATGAGATATGATTAGTGCCTCCCGTCCATTGAGCAACAGAGTCAATCTTCTGCTTCTTCAATGGTTTTGCACCACTCTGTTAGACAATTTTTAAATCCACACCTTACGTAAATCTATCAATTGTTTGAATCTTTATACATCTAATGATTTTATCCTTATTACTATGACTTGTCAACATGAATTTAATCCCTCCTTGAGAGAACCTGGCCAAAAAATCATACAAAGATACTAAAAGCTCTTTAATCAATTTGAAATACCCTTGATACTCAAATTAATATATTAGGAAAAAGATGACATATAGGAGTTGTCAAACAACCTTGGCTACTTGAGCCAATATAACAGGTGAAACCAAATTAGGGAACATTGAATTATATTCTTTGCACAATATCAAGAAGTTTTACACTTAAGTCTTTATTTTAAATGGTATTGTTACAATTAATTTCTTATTGTTCTACTAGTTGTAAATCTCTCCCCCTTATCCAATTTGTGGTCTCCCTTTTATAGACACGTGAGATATTTCCAAATTGGTTACAACTTTTGGATGTGAAGCAGTATGACGATTCATCTAGAAACTAATTAGTTATCCCTGATAAACTAATTAACCACCCCCAGAAACCAAAAGACATTTACAATTATAATTGATTTACAATAAAACTCTTGCATATCAGGTTGTATGAAAATACTCCTTCTTAAGGTCCTAGGTCAAATACTTCAATGGATATGTCATTTATTCTTATAAGTTTTAAAATCTGTACTACAATGTCTCATGGTATAGTCTTTCCAATATGATTGGTTCATAATGATCTTTATGTTGTCGAGCACATGTTCTTCATCGTTGATGTCTTCAAATGCTTTGGGAAACTCCTTCACTAATATCTCCTTCAACTGTTCATGAGGAATGAGTGAACCATCATCACCATGGAGGATAGTAGGGGGACTTTCTATGTCTTCTTTATCCACAAGCTCCTCTTATTGACATTTGTGTTTTCTATGTGAGTTGCCTTTTCGGTGAGACACTTCTTTTTGCTCGACACTTACTATTATACCGAACTTCGACATTTCAGTGTGACCTTGCAATATCTCTCTGATACCACCACTTTCAGTGTGACATCATCCTTCAGTAAGACTCCATCTGTTCTTGTTAGACTTTCATCATACCAAAATTATCATTTTGGTAAGACATAAAACATGTCTCCTCAATGGATCACTTTCAGTGAGACTGTACTTTTCGATAAGGTCTCTTGTGGCCATGGTCAATTTTCAATGTCACATCGAAGTTTGTACTTCACTGGTATATATGTTGTGTCTCTTCGATAAGTAGGTTTTCACTGTGACATTGCTTTTTGGTGAAGCATCCTCTACCCTTATTAGATGTTTTCTATTATGCGGATGCCACTATACTCATCTATATTTTGAAGAAACCTCCATATGTCTCTTCAACATTCACTTTCTCAGTGTAACATCTTGTTTCGATGAAACCACTTTTGTCTTTATGGATGCCCACTCCCTGTTCCAAACTTTCAATGGTACGCATAGTAGGAAGAATGCTCACAAAATTTTCAGAGTTCAACTTCATATTCCCCAATTACACCTATTTGAAATTTCACCCTCTGTTTATTGCACAGTCATTAAAATTCATGCGACTACATTTCTTTCATCTATCATGCTCGTCTATGATTTTAGTGAGGTCATATTTCTTTGAGGCATGGTGTCATGTGATTCCTGTGTTTGCAGCTTCAATTTTCAACAAAAAAATTCCTTTTCACATGCCTTGATGCATGTCCAAACTCTATCCCAAGTCTCCATTTCGATTATTTCTAATAAGAAACCCTAATTCTTTGTTTTTCATCATATCGTAATTCATATTTTCACTAGCCTCACTCTCGTTGTGATATGGTGAAAGCCTTTTCGCACTTTCGCAACTACTCTAGAATTTTGCCATTTTTCCTTTGTGAAATGGAAATAAATTCTTGTCTTGAGTTCTTCGTATCATTATTTTGCAAACCACCTAACAAGGGTCCTACGAAATAGCGACACCTTCATGGTCTTTACTATGCTTGTCACTATTTCGCAAACCGCCTAATATAGTGGGACAAAGATCCTATGAAATAGCGATGATTAATCATATATCCGTATTTGGGCTTAGATAAAATGACGAGTAAGGTATAAGGATATTTTTAGGGAAATAGTAAGGGGTATGAATTATTTTAACTAGAAAATAAGGCACAATTTAGTTAAGGTCTTTGGATAGTTGAACACTTGATTTATCATTTAATTTTTGAATTTTTTAGGCTAGAAAACACATTGAATTTTGGCACAAGGGGAATGTCATACTACAAATATTCATTTGATGGACAATAGTGGAAAAATAATTTGATACTTTGATATAATAGTGGGAAGATAATTTATATAGACAATAATGGGAGAATAAAAGGGTGATGAGAAAATGGTGGGAAAGTTGTGAATTTTGTAAGGACACTAGTGGTGAATTACTTAGATTTTAAAATGTGTATAGAAATGTCCTCTGATTTTGTGAGGTGATAATAGTGGCTCTATCTAGGGATGTATGCCCCTTATGGAGATAGCAAGAATCAAAGTCTCTCTGGTGGAAACATATCAGGTGCCCAAGTCATTGTGCCCTTCAAACTACTGCATATTATGGTTTTGTAGATTGAATTATAACTTTATTTTATGGCCTTGGGCCACCAAAAAAGAAGAACTTATATTTTCCTATGTCGTACACTTCATTCTCATTTGATTGCATCCAACTAAATCTGGAAATATCACTATCAATCATTATGTTATACTCAACATGTTTTCTTTTACCCTGTAACATCAAATTAGTTTTGAAATGATTACCATTGGTCATTCTGATTTCACCACTCCACATTTCTAGGTTAGGTATATGCTAAAAATATTTATCTTGAAGTGAGACATGTTTCCCATATTTACCTATTGTGATGTTTTCACTCCCCTTATTATTAGCTTCACATTCAAAATTGAGGTAAATATCTCCTGGATTATAGTTACCACTATAATGAACTTCACAATTATTTTTTATTTTTGCCTTTATCTTATTAGCATGCCTTACGTATTGTTTGTCACTTTCTATTCCACCCTTAGAGTCAACTGCAGCTATATTATTGTCTGATATTTCCATGATATCAAGATCTAAAATATTGCTTATTTCTTGGGCTACTCTTCCTGATAGTGGTATCATATGTTCGTATGATGTATATGATTCCATCTCATCATTATACAAGTCATCTTCATAAACTAGTGCAATGCTCATACCATCTGAGAATGCATCTTCCTCTTCATATATTGGATTTGAAAATTTAAAATGACCACATTCATATATATTTTGGCAAAATGGTGTCTGGTGTTCTTCTACTGCCTCATCATACAATGAGTTTGAAAAAAATTGAACGTCATTTTCAGGCATACATCCTACTATTATTTGATTTTCACAATATGTATCCTCAATTGTAACATCTCCTTGGGACACATTCACCTCTGCTATTGTATCACTATTTAATTCATCTTCTTTGTCAAAATTTATGTGTATAGGGCATTAAAAAATTGACTTTCTCTCATAACCATACTTCTAATATTCAATATCTAACAGGTTTGAAATTTGTTCACCAGTGAGCAAAATTTCCTCCTCATCTTCCATGTCACTAATATATGTCTCTTCTTCACCCATGTAGCCTACTATTTGTTTATTTATTTCCTCACTATTAAGGCATTTCTTATGTGCTATATTATCAATATCATCTTCAAATTTATAGCCTCCCCCAAGGTGTGAAGTGGTTCTCTGACCAATTCTTCTTCATCAAAACTTGGAACACTATGACTGAAGAGCTTGCGTGTACATGTTTCCATTAGTCACACCACCTCATTATTTTCTTCATGTTCAGTAATGACATTACCAATTTTAGAATTATGGGATTCAATACTGCTAACACACTTCCTCCAGATCATCTTTTCATCGGCAATCAACCTCAATAATTGCTCAAAAGTTATTTCTTTTGGAGATTTAGGCTAGTCAACTAAGATATGTTCATATAATTTCATGAATAGTTTGACACGGATAGAGTCATTCAGCAATGCATAAGTAGGTATTTGCTTATAAATATTCCATATTCTTTTACTCAAAGCCAGAGTGGATTCACCTTCCTATCTTCTTATGTCAAACAAGGCAATTATGTATATTGTGGGATCAACACTTCTCAATGTCTAATCGTGAATCAATTGAAACTCATTTTGGCACGCAGGGTATTAGAGTGAGCAAACTGGGGGATTAATTATAGATGCATTGTTTATATATCTCCCTTGTCAATTGCATTGCGTAATTATTTTCTTCATCAATGTTGGTATTGTTCTCTGCATTATATTTTTTCGCACTCTCAACCATGTACAACCATTTAGGAATTTGAGAAAAGTTTTTTGGTTTCAACTTGTCTGAAAGAAACTTCAAAAATGGGTCATATAACTCAATAAAGAAATCAAAACATTTGATTTCTTGGGGTCTGAAATATTCTAGAACTTTCATATATGCATCTATGATCCTTTTGAACAGAGAACTTGGTTCCTCTCCTTCTTGTCTTCTTATGCCAAACAATGTATTAATGCATATTGTGGGATCAATGCTTCTTAATGTCTTTTCATAATTTGATTGAGACTCATTATACCATGCAAATTACTAAGGTGAACAAACTATAAAATTTATGATGGATATATTATCTTCAATAATGCCACGAAATTCATTTAAAAACCACCTCTTAATTTCTTCCCATGATGGAATACTTTGTGGGAGCAACAAACTAAAAAAACTAACTTGCAACATCTTTCAATGATCTTACAAATAATATCATGACCACATCTTCTACACAAATATGAAAATCTTCAATGAACTTATAAAATGCTTGCAAATGCCTGACTGTTGACTCACCTTCCCTTCCATGGAATTTTGGCACATGCTCTCTAAGTTCGAGAGGGAGATGATTTGGGTAGCCTGGGATGTTAATGAAGTTTAGTGGCTTGTATCTCTCTGGGACAAACACTTTTCTCTGTGGGCATGGCTGCCATTGTTGTTGTGGAGATTTCATCACTGAGTTTGGAACTTCATGTGAATATGTATAATGATACATCCTGAATATTTAGGATTTTTGCAACTATTACTTATATTCTTCATTAATTTTATTTTACAGAGTCATCACCTCTTTCAAAGAGGAAATACATTTTTATCTTCTAGGTCTGTCC
Organism: Cryptomeria japonica; assembly: GCF_030272615.1. Classification (NCBI taxonomy): domain Eukaryota; kingdom Viridiplantae; phylum Streptophyta; class Pinopsida; order Cupressales; family Cupressaceae; genus Cryptomeria; species Cryptomeria japonica. Next base: position 402,723,056 of record NC_081408.1, read on the forward strand.
AACAATAGAGTCACTTCTACCAACTCCAACACTTCCCCAATAAAATTATTTGACTCTCCCAATGACAATCTTCAGAGTTTACTCCCTAGCAGAGTCGCCAATCTGTTGGAGCTCAAAATTGTAGGTTGCCAAACCCTAAAGGTATGCCAAGCCTCATGCTCAAATTCAACAATCAATTCTAGCCAATGAACGAAATGAACCAATACGGTTACTATTCCATGCACTTGTTTCTCGGCTAAACCAAGGCAGGTGTACCTTCTCTATGATTAAGAAGATTGTCAAGTTTCAATATCTTCAATTACTTCTTTGATTTATCTCAAACTAGCATGAAGGTTCGAGATAACTGGTTCTAATCTAAACCTTACTTTTACCCCTACTCCTACAACATGAAACTGGAAACTGAAAGTAATTTGAATGTTGTGATATGAGATATGATTAGTGCCTCCCGTCCATTGAGCAATAGAGTCAATCTTCTTCTTCTTCAATGGTTTTGCACCACTCTGTTAGACAAATTTTACATTCACACCTTGCATGAATCTGTCAATTGTTTGAATCCTTATACATCCAATGATTTTATCCTTATTACTATGACTTGTCAACATGAATTTAATCCCTCCTTGAGAGAACCTATCCAACAAATCATACAAAGATACTAAAATATCTTTTATTAATTTGAAATGTACCCTTGATACTCAAATTAATACAATAGGAAAAACATGACATATAGGAGTGTTGTCACAAGGATTTGCACTCGAGGAAAATATGTAAATCTGCAATCTCGTACAACATGAGACTACTCTCTGGCTGTGGGTTTCCTATAGTGAGAGTAGACCTCTAGATTATAGGCCAGCTTCCTTTTTTATTATCCTAAAACTAACACTTGACAAGGAAAAGGGTAAGAGAGGTGCTTTAAAACTAAAATGAATTACTGACAAGGGATGCACCAATGGTTAAAAAAGTCTTGAAAAGCTGACAATTCACAAAACACTTAGCTAATAAGCTAAAACAACTCATAATTTAATTGTGCATGATTTGCATAAATGTTTTATTGAAAGGCTTCAATATTTGATGCTTGTTTGAAAGAAAACAAATATTGTTTTCATAACTTACATTTATCAAAATGACAACACAGTCAAGGACCTGCACTATAGCATGCTACTTTTGAACCAAACATTGAAGGAATATATAAAAATAAAGGATTTTTAATCAAAATCACAATATTCTCAAATCACTATTCACATTCAACAATTTGACAACAAGATAATCTGAAAAGGATCCTTGCTTCTTTATTAAGGAATTGCTTGTATTACAAAATCTAGAAAATACTCAAAAGAAATGAGTTACAAAGAATGAAAAATATGTTGCCACTGCAAGTACAATCTCAGAACTAGCCATAAATGAGAGAAGAAGAAAGACGTATACAAAAAGCTCAAAAAATTCAAATTTTGAATTTTGGCTCCAAGACATGATGTGTTGTCACCTCTCCTCCAAATTGGGCATGTGACTGAAAGAAACTCCTCCAAGAATGTCTCAAGAGTTGTCAAATTGAAAACAACTTCAAGGGGTCGAATGTAACTGAAAATCCCTCTAAAATAGGGTTGTAACTAAAAGAAACAAGGAGTTATGCTCCTCAAAACCTCTTTGACTTAAACTTCATCCATTTGGACTCTCTAACTAAAACTAAACTACCAATTAGGTGACCAAATCACCTATTTTTGCTTTACATGCTGGCACTTCTTCAATAAGGTCCTAGATGCAAGCAAAAGTCTCACAACTTGACTACCCTTTCCCTTGCTTATCTCTCATTAACTTAAAGATATCCTCTATTTTTGCATTTTAAAATATAATTTATTTAAAGTGATTTATATTATCACTGAAATAAAGACTTACAAACTTGGAACAAATGCAAAAAATAAGGAGTTTTAATAAGTGTTTATAAAACACTTAGAAGAAATACAAGGCAAAAATGCCACGACACAAATATGAAAATAAAGCTTTTTAGAAAATAAAAGGCAAAAAGCCTTTCTTCTATCGCACCTCTTAGGGTTTTCAAACCCTAAAAGAAAAAGTGAAAATGAAAAAATTTCATCTTATTTCATTTTGCCTCTATGTTGTTTGAGGGCGCCGCCATGAAAACCCTAAGGGTTTGGAACCCAAATGCACTTGTTGTTCTGGCATATTCATGGAGATTTCACAGAGAAAATGTGTGGTAAGATCAGTACACTCTAGATCTTCTCTTTATTTTGTGCCCTTACTCTCTGTGAATGGTGACTTGGCATTTTATTGTGCCCAAACTTCTTTGTGATTGCCAAAACATGGCACATGCTTACTGTTCTAACTCATTGTGACAATGCTCTTGAAAAAGGCTTTCTTTCTATGGGTGCAATAACTTTATATCTCCTTCATTTTTCTTGGGATCTTGTTATTAAGTGCTAATTATGACATCCTTAGATCTATCAGACATATCATCTATGACTAATTCTCTATGAAAGTATTTATCTTCATGCTTTTTTTCTTGACAGTAGAAGGTGTTGCTCTGGGTGTCTCTGCTATAGATGCTACCTTTTTGTGTATCTCTGATCCTTGAGGCTATTATATTCATCATTGGAATGCATTTTGACTATCTTCTTGGACTTTATAGACTGCTCTAAAACTTACACTATTCTTATCATTGTTTGACTTTCTCTATTTTTAATCCTTGGATGCTCTGCTATGTACCTAGAAAATGATTGTCATCTATTTTTCATATACAATGATTTCCAAAATAACCCTGCCATCTGTATTTTGGGACTGTGGATGAGCTTTTAGCTACTCATTGGCCTTCACTGTCTTCTTGACAAGTCTGAGATGATGCATTGATAGTGGTATGCCTTTTTTTAATACATTGCTCTCATGTCTTTGTATTGCCCTATTAACATCCACTCCTACATACAATGAAATCATAAGGATAATAGCATCAAATTCTTTGACTGTATTTTAGTTTTCTCTAAGTTTCTCTTTGACAACCATGATCTTTGTTTGATGTTATGACTGTTATCACCATGTGAAGACTTTGATCTAAAAGCTTTGTTACAAATCTATGCCTTTACTATGTGGCAATTGTATTCTTTTCCGTATTGCTACTGTTCATTTTAGTCCATATGCTCATTGTTATGTCTTTTACAAGGTCTACTTTGAGATACCTCTTGGCCTTAGACAGTGACCTAATGGATTTCTCCAGAACTAGTTTTTCACAAATCCTTGTTGTCATTTTGGTACTATTCATGCTTTATCCTCACTATGAAAACCCTTGTTGTGACAATGACTGTTATGCTTCTTTACTGCTTTGATTGAGGAATGGATTGTGAATGATTCATTGTATGGTTCTTTGATTCTCTTGTCAATGTTGTGTATGTTGTTATGCTCAAAAGCTCATTGTCCTGAATGCATATTCCTTTAGACTATCTTATATCTTAGAGTTCTCATTGTCATTGCTCTCCAAGAACCTTGGTCTACAAATATTGTTTGCTATTGTCTCTTACTTTTGTTATATTTTGTCTGCATTATCCCTAATCATCGCCATCAAAACTATTATACATGGTTTATATTTCCTTTGTTGAATTCTGTGTAGGTCTCTCAGATATTGTCACTAACCTTAAATATATCATTATTCATTTTTTCTTCATTTGTTATGATAGCTCTTTGATTTGGCATTAACTCTTGTTCACTGTGCTCTTTATGAAACTCTGTGATTGCACTTTTGGTAGTGTCAAAATTGTCTTATGACTGCTTTGTGATAAGGGCCTTTATGAACTTTTTATGTGGCTATGAATGAACACTGTAATTGTCACTATGTATGACTGTCTGTGCTCAAAAGCCCCTAATTGTGTATACCTTTTGAAGCTATTCAATGGTATTGTGATTGTGATAAAACCCTTTTATTCACTGTATAGGACTATCCTTTTGTATTCATGAGGTCTGTGATAAAAAACAATCTGTTGTGAGTGCATTCTAGGTAGTGTCAAAATTGTCTTGTGACTCCTTTTATATCAAGGTTGCAACCTTCTCTATACTGCTCATAAATCCCTTCACAACTGATATATCCTTTTATAGGTCTAGGACTACCCTCAAGACCTTCTTTATATTGTTCAAATACACTTCATAGCCTAACCTGTGACTGCTTGCTATATGTAGGAACTGTGTATAAGGTTTGATGAACCTTAGTGCTTTGTGTAATGCTTTTGTGTTGATTTCTTATGAACTGAGAAAATAAATTATCTATCAAGACTTTTTTTAGGAAAGTATTTACATGTTCCTTTGGTTCCAACCACCGTTAAATACTCAACATTGTTTTGAAGCTTAACTCTTCTCTATATGGTTTTTTTTTTAACATTGTCTTTTGTCCCTTGGATACACTATGTTTGGTGCCTTTCCATGACCGTATTTTGATCACTCTATTCATTGTTAAACTTTTCCTCATTGTTTGAGTTACTAAAACCCTGTTTGGCTTATCATATGTCAGCATGCTGGGCTCAACCCTTATGGGAGCCACATTTCAACCCACATCTTGTAATTTGATGAATCAAAATAGCAAAAATACTTTTCCTGTATTTGCATAGTGAACAAACAAGTTAGATAAAAACAATGCATTTGATGATTTTTTTCCTGATGATTTGATCTGACATTTATTTTCCTCGAGTTATATGACATGCTAGCTATTAAAATGCATATGAGGATCAAATTGTGTGTTTATAGATGCATGTGCATATAATGAGTGATGACCCTCATTGCTCTAACAACATTCTTTTTCTCAGGTGCAGGCAAGGATTAGCAAGGAAGCGACAACTAAATGCAAGATGGGCGAAAGATGATACAAGGCAACTCAACCAGGACTCATCATTTAGGCAATGATGAATCACCCTTCTTTATATGCATCTATTTTTCTTTGTATCTACAAATATATAATGTTTTATTTCATCTACACTATAACGGTTAGTCTCATGGCTTGTGTAAGACATTATCAATAAAGATTACTTTTTCTCAAAATTTGTGCACTCTATCCTATGCATTTGCATCTGCATAATGCAATGTGATAATATAGTCTTTTGTTCTTTCTTTATGCAAATGAATGTGATATAGAAGAATTAAAATGTACCTTTGAATTCATAAAAACATAAAAACTCTACCTGATTGAGCTTATTAGCAAAAAATAGGTAACATTTGTGGTAACATCTGCTATACGTTTGTCTGCTAAACATCTTGACCAGTTACCTAAGCCTATCCATTGGGCATAGAGTCACTCTAGCTTGTTAAAATCCAAGAAATGGACTTCATAGCAATGTTGCAACTCTCCTTTTCCTGCAAAACACTCCTAATCTATTGAGTACAAGTGCATAATTCATGACAGTGAGTTGTTGAGTTCACAGTCACAAACCACGCACCTGTACTCAATAGATTAGGAGAGTTTAGTAGATTTTGTAATGCAGACACCTCTTGATTCTCAATAAAAGAATTTTATCTCCTTCTTATATCTGTTTTGTTCAAGCATTGTGTGTGAGTTCTTAAATTGAATTTTTTGTGATTTCTATGAAATCCTTCTTTTCAATTTTTTTTTGCCTCAGTGTTTTGTTCAGGTGCAACATGTTATAGTGCAGGTCATTAACTGTGTTTCTCCCATTTGTTGAGTGTTTGTTATGATAATATTATCGTTTTATTTCAAACAAACTTCATTCATAGAAGCCTTTCAAATGAAACATTTATGCAAAACATATTAGACCGAGTTGTGAGAGTTTGTAGATTCATTTATAGAGTCATCTTGTGAGGTTTAAAGGAAAGTTCAAACAATTTTTAGTTGGTGAATCACCTAATAGTTTAGTTTCCAGTTTCTGCATATCCTTTTATCCCTTTTCCCAAGTCAAAATAATTAGTTTTAAGTTATCAAAAAGGGGAGCCAGCCCATAGCCTAGAGATCTACTCCCGCCATAGGAAACCCACATCTTGAGAGTAGTCCCATGTTACACAGGATTGCAGATTTTCATATTTGCCTCAGGTGCAAATCCCTATGACAACAAGGAGTTCTCAAACAACCTTGGCTGCTTTAGCCAATATAACAGGTGAAACCAAATTAGGGAACATTGAATTGTATTCTTTGCACAATATCAGGATGTTTTACACTTAAGTCCTTTTTTTTCAAAATGGTATGTTACAATTAATTTATTTTGATTAATCTTCTAGTTCTAAATCTCTCCCCCTTATCCAATATGTGGTCTCCCTTTTATAGACACAAGGGATCTTTCTAGATTGGTTACAACTTTTGGCTATGAAACAGTATAATTGTTCATCTTGAAACTAATTAGTTATCCCCAATAAACCATATAACCACCCCCAAAAACCAAAAGATATTTACAATTATAATTGATTTACAATAAAACTATTGCATATCAGGATGTATGAAAATACTCCTCCTTAAGGTCCTCGGACAAATACTTCAATGGATATGTATTTTCTTCTTATAAGTTTTAAAATTTGTACTGCAGTGTCTCATGGTATAGTTTTTCCAGTACGATCAGTTCATAATAATTTTTATGTTGTCCAACACATGTTCTTCATCGTTGATGTCTTCAAATTCTTTGGGAAACTCCTTCACTAATATCTCCTTCCATTGTTCATGAGGAATGAATGAACCATCATCACCATGGAGGATACTAGGGAGACTTTTTGTGTCTTCTTTATCCAGAAGCTCCTCTTATCAACATTTGTGTTTTCGATGTGAGATGCCTTTTCGGTGAGACCCTTCTTTTTCTTTGACACTTACTGTTATACCAAACTCTGACATTTCGGTGTGACCCTGAAATATCTCTCTGATACCACTGCTTTTGATGTGACATCATCCTTTGGCAAGACTCCATCCATTCTCATTAGACTTTCATCATCATACCGAAATTATCATTTCGGTGAGACATAAAACATGTCTCCTCGATGAATCACTTTCGCTGAGCCTGTACTTTTCGGTAAGATCTCCTATGGCCATGGCCGATTTTCGATGTCACACTAAAGTTTGTACTTTGCTAGCATATATGTTACATCTCTCTGATAAGTAGGTTTTCGTTGTGATATTGATTTTCAGTGAAGCATCCTCTGCCCTTGTTAGATATTTACTATTACGTCAATGCCACTATACTCGTTTGTATTTTGAAGAAACCTCCATATGTCTTTTCAACATTCACTTTCTCAGTGTAACATCTTGTTTCGATGAAACCACTTTTATCTTTATGGATGCCCACTCCTTGTTCCAAACTTTCTATGGTACACATAGTAGGAAGAATGCTCACAAAATTTTCAGAGTTCAACTCCATATTCCCCAATTACACCTGTTTGAAAATTCACCCTCTGTTTATTATGTAGTCATTAAAATCTAAATTGGGTTATGTGGATATTGTCATAAAGTTGGTTGTAAGTTTCCTTACAAGTGGTATCAGAGCTATAAGGTTTTTATGGTGTTATAACCCTAGATGTTGAATCCATGAATGCATGTCAGAATGAAAGACAAGACAAGATATAAGGGCTTGTTGCAGGTTGCGGGTTGCAGATTTGTGGGCATTTGTTGTAGATCTGGTGTTATAATTTTGTTTCAAAATGGGTTTCCATTGATTTGTATTTTGGGGGTTTTGAGGGTGGAGTTTCAGATTTGACCTCGTGAGACAAAACGGACCCCATAGTTGTGATAAGGGAGGTCGAGAGATGAATTTTGATATATAACTCGACCCTATTTGGCGATGGAAGAATGAGTGAATTTTTTTTAGACGGCACGACCATACAGCCGTAGCACTTGCACAGTCGTCAAAAAAAAATAAAAATTATTCCCTACAAAAGAAAAGCCTATCAGCATTTTTTATATGTCGAAATTAAAAAAAAAATTAAAAATAGGCCTTTTGAAAAAGATTTTGAAAAATTAAAAAATAATTTATGGGTTTGGGGGGGGGGGGGGGGGGGGTTCCGCAGACTCCCCGCTTTGTACCCTCGCAACGTGCAGACATTGTCAACTGGTACCACTGCCGGCTCCAGCCGATAGTTGTTGGCAGACCTCATGGGACCTTGTCTCATGGGGAGATCCTCGGGCAAGGTAACCCGTGGGGACCACCCGTCCCCGTAGGGTGCGGGCCCAACCCCCCCACGGTGAGTTGTTATTTCAAACAAACAATTAAAAAGTTTTTCCGCCAAATTCAAATTTAATAAATGTTTGTTTTTTTAAATAAAAACTTTGGAATTTTAAAATGTGCCGGCCAATCTATATTATATGCCAGATAGTGGGTGCGCCCGGCCAGTGGGCCCCACCTGGTACAAATAAAAATATTTTTTTTGGCATATTGTGAAAATGGAAAATTATTATACAGCAAATTAGTGAATATTTCTTTTTGGAGTCCATTTGCTTGCACATAGCCTAATAGGTTGTTTTTCTTTCATGGAGCATATCTTGATCATATGGTGTCGGTTTTTTGACTTCTTATAGTCGTTGGAAAGGTGGTTCAGTGTACTTCATGATTATATAATTAGTTTTTTCAAATTTTTTGGTTTGGGCAGTGAAATGTTAGCTAGAAGTAACAGTTACCTTTATGGCTTTGAGAGGTCATAACTTGAGCATACAAAGCTGGATTTTGGACTTCGAATAGTCGATAGAAAGCTCTTAGATAGCACTATATTTTGGTTCATATTTGGAGTAGGTTTTAAATTATTTGTTTGCTGATATTTTGATCTGAGTTGTTTATGGGTTCTTTTGACTATGGTGACATTATGAGTTTGTGACATGTTTAGTCTTGGAGATTTGGGTTTGATGTCATTGTACACTCAATATTATATCTTGATTCCTCTCATGTTGACATGGTTATTAGTTTTGGTTTGAGTATGTATGTTGCATTGGTGGGTCTACAAGTTGTGTAGTGTTGTAGGCGGTCTATACTTACAAGATTGTATTTATGGCTTGGATATGGGTTGTCTATGCCCATAGACCTTTCATTGTTGATGCATATTAAGATTGGTGGCTTGGTTTAGTCATATGGCTTGCTAATTTTGTTGTCATGTTGAGGAGGAAAGATGTTATTAGGTACAGTCATAGTGGAGGACCTATGGTGTTTGCTATGTGGTGCTGATGGGTTGGACATATTGGGAGTTAGATCTTGTTTCATGGAGGTGATCATGATGCCATGGTTGTTCCTTGTGTTTAGGGACTTTGGCATGACATGATTGGATTTGCAGGTGCTTTGATTGATGATATTCTAATTTAGATTCTTGATTGGTTATGGCGGTGTATCTTCTTGTTTGAGGATCATGGTTACTTTCACTTTTGGGAGCTCATGATACATGCTTTGAGCTCTTTGATTGTTAGATGGATTTGGTAGATTCTCATGTTAGAGGATGGTTTTATCATGATGTCATGGATAGCTTGGATACACTTTTAGTGGGAGCTTTTGACAGTGATGATGTGGTAGTGTAGGATTTGATCTTGATTGTTTATTTGGTGGTTTTGTATCTTCTTGAGATGGAGTTCATGGTTTACTTGATATTGTTGACATTTCAGTTGTATGTGTGTAGACCTAGATGGTCTTCATTTAGGAGATGGTTATCACAATGCTATGGAGAGCTTGGTATCACGGTTCAGTGGGAGCTTGTAGCAGTGATGTGTATTCACTATTGGATGGTGGATGATCTTCTTGGTGTGCAGATGTTTGGAGGATGTCTTAGATCTTGTTGTTGCAGGAGGGTCTTTCACATTTGTGGGTACACTTGTAGAAGATGGTGATCTTCATGATATTTAAGGATGTTAACATCTTCAGGGCTCAAGTAGTCCTTGGTTGAGGTGAGGTTTATGCTTTCATTTGACACGTTATCCTTGCTTTGATAGGATGGTTGATATTATATCATGGTGCACTCTTGATACCATTTTAGAATTTTGGCATGATATGGTTATTTGATATGTTCACATGGAGCATGTTATCTCATTGGTGGAGATGGTTAGATCATGTTGGCATGTCATGTTCCCGATTTTGCAGTTGGAGGTTTGACATTAATCTTGGTAGTTCTCTTTGTATTGGGTACATGATCGTTTACTTGATTCCTTCATGGTGATGCTATGTTGCATTTGGAGTTTGGCATGGATTGATTGGTTACAGGCACTCATGGATACTTGTAGACTTAGGTGATGATAGTATTCTCTTGTGATTAGAGATATTTGTTGGAATGGTTGATGGTTTCAGCAGGAAGTCCAAGGAGCATTCACCTGGTATGGACTTGAGAGGAGATTGTTCATAGATGAGTCATGATGACTTGGACGTCTTGGAGGAGCATTCTCTTTCCCCACTCTTGGTCTACTCGATGGTTTTATTACTTGAGAGGTATTGCCCATTGTTCCTTTCAGGTGCATTATATTTATGCTTATCTTTCATAGATATGGATCTTGAGCTATGGATAGATGGTTAGTTCTGGAGGATTCAGTTTGAGAGATGTTTGGCATTGGTTATCTCCTTGTGCATTTGAGTTATTATTATGATGGTGGCAGTCATTGATATTAGTTTGGGAGATGGTTTTTTGGGTGTATTCCCTAGGCTTGGGAATGGATATTTAGTTTGATCTTCTTGGTTATGAGAGGCTTACATCCATGTTGGTTACATGTTATATATGTTTGTTTGGTCCAAGGAACTGAACAATGTTTGGGTGTTATGCTTTTCATGTGGGGTTTTATGGAGGAGATAAAACTTGACACAGTTAGCATTTAGAGGTGTGTGTAGAAGGACATACTACAGGATTTGATTTGTAGTGTTTCTCTCTTTATTTCAGTTATCTTCCTGGATGTTCGTGTTCACATTACATTGGTTGGAGGTTGTTTGGAGCTATGTGTTCACTTGTTTTGTGTTCATGTGTTGTCTTGTGGGAGATGGCATAGAGGTTCCTTTATCTCTTTCTTTTTTTGGTGTGGAGAATATGGGAGAATGTTGGAGACACGGTGTGCGAGTGGTAGTTGCAGGTTATCGGTTTACATGATGTTCATATTGATGTGGATGTTCATGATACTACATGGTTACACTTATATGATATGTTGCTAGTGGATGCATTTCTGATATTGACATTACCTATGCAATGGGATTTCCTTGGTGTACATACGTGGTAGGTATTGCACTTGGGGTTATGGTTGCATATGTTGATGAGATGTTATTCACTTGGTTTGTATGCCTTGGAGGCATGTATAGTTGATGTGTTAGCACTTGGTGTGGGTTTTATTTCAGCTATGTAAACAACTACCTTTGCATTGGACACCTTTGGATTAGTGTTTGTGTTCAGATATCAGTTGGTGCATGACTTATCATTTGTTGCAACAGATTGTGTGACTTTCTCTTTGGATGGCCTTTTCATATCCAGTGGCAGTGGCATGATGGAGGGTGGGAGCATTCATGTATGAGATGGTGGTCACTTTGTTTCTTGTTGCAGGTATCTTAATGGAGCACTTGGATTCCATGATGGTATATGTGCGTGGAGAGATCAATCTCTTATTTGTGTGATGGATTACTTCTTGGCCCTTATGCAATGTATACAACAAGTGGGAGAATGTTGGGAAAATGGTGTTGTACACCCTGCATAATAATGTTTCATTGTTGTATTATTTTATTGTTGTGTGAGGTGGACACGAAATTATATTGTAATATCATTGTATTGTTGCACCTGGGAGCACCTAGATGGACATGCAACATGTAGAGATTCCCTTGGAATATTCTTGTAACTACTTGATGAGTTGTATTGACACATTGGTATTATTATAGTGTATTTATTTAATATTGGGGAATGCAATTGTGATTAAGTACCCAATATTAAGTGTTTGTCAAGGGTAGGTAGAAAAATATTATATTTTATTGTCACATGGTTTTGATGTAATACCACTTGGTGGTTTTTTGGTTGCTTGTCTCTATAAAAGCACCACAAGGGTAGTTGTTTGGGTTGGTGGTGCGGGAGCACCTAGGACTTAGGCTCGTAGTCCTTCCACAATTTTGGCTTGTACTGAACTTAGCCAAGTTAGGTTTCTAATAAGGCCTCCAGGAGGGTCCAAGGTGTGTGTGTGTATGTTTGATTTGAGTCAAGTGTAGGCCTAGTTAAGTTAGTTTTCTTCCTAGGCTTGCATCTTTGTGAGTAGGTGGTAGCTTGAGTAGGTAAATGACCTTCTTGTTGGTCAAAAGAGGCATAAATTGGTGTGATAATTAGAGAGGTTTAGAATAGACTTAGGAATGTTTAAAAATTCATGAGTAATGACTTGTAATAGGTTGCTTAAGTTGTAAAGACAAAATGTGAAAAGTTGTAAAAGTTGTCATGACAACTTTGGTCCTAAAAGAGCTTAGCGGTGGAGTTAGGGTTAGCACTTTGACCTAGGATGCCTCCACATGTGGGTAAGACTATTTAAACCTCCTCTTGCATGGTTACCAAGGTTGGAAGTTTTATTTTGTATGATTGGCAATCTGAAACTACTCATTTTCAGACTGTTGTCACTGTTTTGGTCTTCTTTTGCATAAAATGTGAACACTAATGGATTGAATCCATTGATCCAGTTTTGGATTGTATTTATTTGGTGTATTCCAGTACTATTTGGCTTATTTCATTCTTTGTAGATAGAGTGTGTTATTACTTTCATTGTTTTGTTTCCAAACAGCCAGTTTTGGCTTGTAAATAACAAATTCTTGTAAAATGGTTGCCCCATAAAATCCCTCCGTGCTACCATCACAGCCTATTGGGACATGGAAGGAAACCCTATGTATAGTGTAAATATGTAGGGAGGAGTTATGGAAGTGGAGTTTATCATGGTTACCACCTTGTTCTAGGCGAGTCCAGGAGCAACCCGGCTAGAGAAAATAGGGTGAAAATTGAAGGCATAGTGCAGGGGTCAATAAAAAACCTTAACAAAATCATTTGGGATGATTCATGAGGTCCATAAAAAGTTTTAGTAGCAAGGAGAAACCTTGACAAGTCATTTAGATTCCCATTTCACAAAGTTGAACAGTCACTATCGATTAAAGGCCTAGAAACCAAACCCTCATTTTTGGGTTAGGGCACAGTACGACATTTTGGAAGACTAAAACCAGAAAAATATCCTAGGGATGGGTGAGTGATTGAAGAAAATTAACACTCTTTGCAAGGTCTTTTGGACCGTAAAACCAAAAACCCTCAAAAACCGGATTTAGGAGGCCTAATTGGGGCTCATCCTTGTAGCCCTATTTCTAGGCAAATTCGTGAAATCGGTAAGGAAGATAAAGATTGCAAAACCTCAAATGGACCAAATTGGATACATTCCATGGTAGATTCCACCTCCACACCTCTACAATGACTCACAATAGTATGGGGGTGAAAAGTAAGAAATTGACAAGTTGTAGTCAAGATAGCAAGATTGAGCATATGGGAAACACATTGAAATGGTAGGGTTCTTAGTCAAATACTTGTTGCAAACACCTTTGAGATTGGTAAGGAGAAAGTCCTAGCAGGGATTGGAAGGACTTGGAGGTCTTGGAGCATAGCTAGACCTGGTGAGGTTGGTGGAATTGAGCAACACCAACTAGGTGAAGTGTGAGCAAGCTAGGTAAACCCTATCAGTTGGTCAGTTAGCTAGGTTAGCATTTGTGAAGGAGGAAGCATGGCATGGGATGTGTGGATTCATGATTAGTCACATGGAGTGCTTGGTTATGACTAATTTTTTGAAGGCTTTCCATAGTTGTATTGTAATGGACACATTGTTGATAATACATGGTGGATGCTTTTGGAGGCAGGGTTTTTCCCTCGTGAGCGTTTTCCCAGGGTATATACTGTGTCACATTTTCATGGGTATGTTGTCTATTCTTTGCATGTGGATTCTATGTGTTGATTTGATTAAAATTTAAATTGGGTAATGTGGAAATTGTCATAAAGTTGGCTGCAAGTTTCCTTACACCTTACTCTTGTTGCAATATGGCAAAAGTCTTTCCACACTTTTGCAACTACTCCAAAATTTTGCCCTTTTCCCTTTGTGAAATGGTAATAACTTCTTGTCTTGAGTTCTTCGTATCACTGTTTCGTAGACCACCTAACAAGGGTCTTGTGAAATAGCGACATCTTCATGGTCTTTACTGTCCTTGTCACTATTTCACAAATTGCCTAATATAGTGAGACAAAGATCCTACGAAATAGCGATGATTAATCATATATCCATATTTGGACTTAGATAAAATGATGGGTAAGGTATAAGGATATTTTTAGGGAAATGGTAAGAGGTATGAATTCTTTTAAGTGGAAAATAAGGCATAATTTGGTTAAGGTCTTTGGATGGTTTGAACACTTGATTTATCATTTGATTTTTTGAATTGCTAGAAAACAAATTGAATTTTGGCACGAGGGGAATGTCATACTACAACTAGTCATTTGATGGACAGTAGTGGGAAACTAATTGGACACTTTGATACAGTGGTGGGAAGATAATTTATATAGACAATAATGGGAGAATAAAAGGGTGATGAGAAAATGGTGGGAAAGTTGTGAATTTTGTAATGACACTAGTGAGGGAATACTTAGTTTTTAAAATCTGTATAGAAATGTTCTCTAGTTTTGTGAGGTGCTAACAACTTATAAATGTTGTGGATGAAAGGGTAGTTATCTCAATGAGGTTTATAGAAGATGATGAATTCATCAATACCCCAGAGTTCAAAGATTTTTGGATGAAGATAAAGATGAAGGAGTTTGGGGAAAGAAAACAAATGAAACTCAAGGGTGTGGATGAATCCAAGCATGAGGAAATAATTGACCAAACCTTCATAGAAATAAAATTTGATGATACACATATTACTCTAGCAGAAGCAAGATAAGTAGTCATGAAGAGTAACATGTTGATTGTTCCAGGAATGACACTAAATTAAATGTTCTTATTAGATCAAGAAAGGTAGCAGGAAGACCTCATGCTAATAGCAGAGTTCTATTCTGAAGAAGGGGTAAGTGGTATGGGGTATAACCCAAAAATTGAGATACTAGCTACCTGGGTGATGTTTAAAATCACTAGCAAGCCAAAGCTAGTAGATATGGTGAAAGAGACATAGGGAACAACTATTTTAAAAACCATGAAAGATACCTCCTCATTGGAGGTGGCCACACCAACCATGCACACTGCTATGTTTACCAGGGATGCAATGAAACACATGCGACAAAAGATAATTGAACTTGAAAAGGGGCACAAGGAGATGAATAATGAAATTAACAGGTTATATATTGAAAATGCCATGTTGAAAAAAAAGAAGAAAAAAGGATAACCTAATGATCAAAATAAAGCCATCATTTTGCACAAACATGCTACTTCTACACGCACAAACAACAATGAAGATGGTAAAGGATGGAGTGAGGAGAAACAAAAGTATGAGAAAGAAATCAAGGAATTAAGAGCGGCCAATGCAGAAGCTTTGCAAAAGGTGCCACAATAGATCCTTAGTACTTTTGATCAAATATTGACACATAGAGTGAAACTCATTACTAACATGTTGGACGAGGTGTATAAGGGATATAATTCCTTATTGAATATGATAGAAGTATTTATAGAAAATAAACCTAAATTGGAAGCTTTATCAAAAAGGTGGCAGTCAACATATCTTACCTTAGTCACTTTGTGTAAAGTAACACAAAGGGATCCTAATGCTCCTCCTGTAATAAAAGAGACTAATGAAATAATAAGTGCAATCATTAAAGAGATCAAGTATGTTTCTAGTGAAGAACAAAAAGTGAGGGCCAAAATTTATTCTTTCCATACATTTCAACACTGGACCATACCTCATATCATTGATAAGGATAAGCACATGAGGGATTTTAATGACTCGAAAATTGTCTTCTGTCAAATGGTGCCAAAAATTATAATGCACATGAAGGAGGAAAGAGACATGTGCATTCAAAGTTTCAATTTGTTTTAGGATAGGGTCATAACATTAGATGATGGTTACTCAAAGTTGTTATAGAGGTAAGGGCAATGACAGACAAAAAACGGAAAGATCACCTTATGAATGTGTCTACCATCTAGAGCTTCGAATTGCCAATAGAATACAAAGTATACTAGTGAGAGGCAACATACTTGAAGGCCTCCGGAGATTAAGTGCTCAAAAAGTTAGGCGATGGATGTGGAGCACACCCAACTTAAAGTAAAACCTTGCCAGACCCAACGGTCACATGTTGCTACTCACAGTGTCATGATAAAGGGCTTACTCACATTCACCAGCTATTCCCATATTTCATTATTGTGTTTTATTTTCATGCTTGCTAAAAAAAACTTTGTCAAAAACTTTTAATGTTTTAATTAAGTTCTCTTTTAATTATGCATAAAATATTTAGTTATGAAGAGTTGCAATGTAACGATCTGAAGCTTGTTGCTTCTTTTGATTTTGATAAATAAGAAAGAAACTAGGACCGAAAGAAAAAAAAGGGGGGACAAGATAGAGAAATAGATAGGAATATAAGCAATATAAGTAGCAAGAAAATTTTGTACCTTCTTACAGTTGTATACACCTAAAAATGGTCTGAAGATAATTAATTAAATAAGCAATTATTTAATTAATCTCTCCTCCCCAATTTAATTGAATTCACTAAGCAATTTGATTAAATCTCTTATTCATCTACTTATTAATAAATCTAAGGATTTATTAAATAGGTTCATTTCATTTCACCCCTTTAATTAATTAATTCAAATTAATTAAATTCCCTCCACCAAAATCATTTCTTCCAACTCCTAATTAATTAAAACAAATCAATGAGTGGTTGAGACTAATTAGCCATTTTCCTAATATTTGAATTTCTAAATTCAAATTCTCCTAACTTCTACCACCCCTGAACCTAACCATTCCTAAACCTAACCCATTCTACCTACCACCTTGTCCCCTTTCATCCAACATCTTCTAGAACCTTTGTGACACTTGTCACTAAGTGTTCCCTTTAATCCAACTCCCTTTGCCAACTTCCTCCAATTTAACCATTGATATCTTCAGATCAATCTCAACCGTTGATTCATGCCAACTCACCCCTAGCCTTGGGAAATCCTATATATAGACCTCATTTTGGAGCAATATTGGTCCCAATTTCATATGATTTTTGCATATCATTTGGTCCCAATTTGATTTCATCATTTGCATTGTTATTATAGGCATCTAGCTTATAGTTTATCATTCTTAGCAATGTTATCATGCTCAATTTAGCTTAAATCTTAGCTTAATCATGCTAGGATAATCAATCATTCATATAGCTTAATCATGCTATTCTTGCTAGATCATGCATTTTCAGCATTCAAATCCTCCATCTAAGTGTAGTCAAGTCACTGGAATTTGCATACTGAGATCTGAGAGCAAAATTCATACTCGCATTTACTAGGAGGCAATAAGTCGATTAGCTATGGTTTTGTCTTCCATTGTTTCAATTTTCTAACCATTGCTTGTAATGATTTATTGAGTGCATTGTGGTTGTAGGTACAGGTACACTTCACAAAACACGACAATAGTGGTGAACTATAATACAAGAATCCAAATTTTCCTGCTCTCAGATATTTGTTGATTGTGGATGATAAGATATTATATGGTTGTCTCCAATTTATTTCTCTCTCATTTGTTTAATTCAGATTATCAAGGGTAATTTCTGATTTATTAAAACAACTTTATCTACTTTGTGTGATTTGATTAATTGGTTTCTATAAGACAGAATTAAATTCTGTTTAATTGAGTTACAATAATTTGGAAGAAAAATACTTGGATTAAAAAGAAGAACCTGATAATATTACATTTATGCATTCTTTATATAAAGTATAAACACACTTGTATGCCAAGTAACTTGAATTCAGATCAGGAATTGGATATATTTGACTTTGTAGCCCTAAAGGAAGGCACTGATCTAAAAAAAATAAAAATTCATTGGACTCGGTTCTTGTTTATTTGTTTCAGAAAAGTAGGTAGGAGTAGGAGTAATCAGGTATGAAACATCCACTTCAAGTACATGTGCCCTACTAAGTGGATTTGAATAAGGGTATTAACATAAAATTATACATCTGCACTAATTGTCAAAATGTGCACCTGCCTTAGTATGGTAGAACCAAAAGTGCAGGAGTAATTAATCCTCTTGTAGATTAATTCTCATTCATTGGCCAAGTCAGTTGCTAATCCTGATCATAGAACTTGGCACATTCTTAGGGTTTTGCAATCTGTTGATTTGGGAACCAACAAACATTATGGGAGAACTTCAAACACTTATAGATTGTAGAAGGAATAACTTTCATGGAAGAGAGCCAAGGATGTCCCAACTTCACATGAAATTGATTAGATGTAGGAATAATAGCAAAGGTATCATCCAAGCATTTAGTACCAATCTTAACAGGAAGAATAATAGAACTAATATTAGAACAAGAGAAACCACCATACACCTTGATCATAACTTTATATTTATCATACGTAACTTGATGCAATTATTAAGTAAAAAGGTGTTCTTCAATAATAATTTTCACTATATGTATTGGATCAATGAGCACCCCTCATAAGAGTTTGTTTTTAATCTTCGTAGTAATGTATAATAGTCCATCAGGTGCAATAATAGTCTCACTAGGATCAAAGGTGATGCATAATTTAGGGTTGCTTTTAGGTTTTTCATTGAGGTTCACAACATTGTTGAACTCTATACCAAAGTCATTGGGAAAGAATGCAAGTGACTTAGACTAAAAAATATTGGTAAAGTGAGAAGGCATAGTATTGGTGAAGATTTGGAGGTTTTAATTAGGAGGTGATGCGGATTTGTTCCCTTTATCATTCATAACATCTACAGATATAACATTGTTATCAATAAGGTCTTGAATCTTATACCTCAAAAAACAACACTTCTTAGTATCATGACCTACTTGGCGATGGTTTAGGAAAAAGGATTTGTGGCCAAATGAAGGCATTAAAGGCTTAGAGGTATCTATAGGCTTGATGTGAGGAAGTTGCAACACATTATCAGTAATCAACCTCAACATTATACTTTACAAAGTGAGTTCATTCTTTTCTAAAGTATTTGGATAAAGGGGCCACACTTGATGTTGTGGCTACCACTTGAGTGTTGATGTTGTTGGAAGAGTTAGCAATAATCTTGATGAAACCTTTGTTGTGTTTGTTGAATTTTGGAAAAAAAAATTTGAGCGTTCTCATTCTTATTAACCATAATGATTCAAATTGTCTCACTTGAAGTTGATATAGTTATGAAGCATTGTACACAATTGCGTGAAAGAGGTAAATTTAGAAAATAGAAGATCATCTTTAATATCTTTTGCAAATTAGTAATGACAATTCTTTGAACATCATGATCAGGCATACGATAAGCAATTTGTGAATGCAAATGTTTATATCTACCAATAAAATCATTTACTTTTTCTCTAACTCCTTGCTTATAATGAATCAAATAAATCAAAGTAATTTTAGGACCAATGTTATTTTTAAATTGTTGAATGAAAGCATTATCCAATTGTTGAAAAGAAGTAATGGAATAAGGGGGCAAAGAACAATATCATTGCAAAGCTTTAACTCTAAAGGTTCGAGTAAATAATTTTTCCATGGATCTTTGATCATGAGAGAAATCACTACACAAGGTTTAAAATGTCTTCACATGAGTCAAGGGGTCACTTTTCCATTGTATAACTCTAACTAAGGGATTTCCATATTCTTAGGAGCAACCACACAAATAATCTCATCACATAGTGGGCTTGCTACATCATAAGTGGGAACATTGAACTTGGATTGGGTAAATCAAGGCAATTGTTATTGTAAGGATGAAACACTTTGACCTAGATTATTGATAGTGGCTTTGGTGGATGGATTGGAATTGAACATATTGGATTGTGATGGAGGAGTAATGTTGGTGTAGGTAGTTGGAGATTGAGAATTAGTGGGGGGGGATTGTGATATGTTGGTACAAGAGATGGCTAGGAAACAAATGGAAGACTCATAGAAAGAGGTATATAAGGGTATGAATTAATAGGATTGCCCCCATGACTAACATGTGTAGGATTAATATTTTGTGTAGAGATAGTCATCATAAAAGATGTGTATGTAGGCACACTAGGAAATGATGTAGTCATATGAATGGAATGATCAACTTGACTAGTAGGATGAGAATAACCAAGATCTTTTGCACAATATGAGAAATACCAAGTAACACTTCCACACCTAACTTATCACTTTTAACCATTTTCTTCAAACTTCAATCAACCTGATATTGCCTCACTATTCATGTGTTCTTGGCCCATCCGTTGTTGGAGATTGTCAAATTCCATGTCAAGCTTCCCCAATTGAGCACTAGTAACCCTAGTTGGTGAGTCATCACCTTCATCATGAGAAGTGTGAGGTTAACGGGGCTCCATGATGTTAGATATATCATGTGTTGGATTAGAGGAAGTATTAATAGTCACATGGAATAGGCTATTAAACTTGAGCTCCATATCCTTGGTATTTAAACTTCGAGAAGCCCTAAGTCTATATCTTCTTTGCATTGGAATATTAAATGTAGGAATAAGTGTAACAAAATTCATGCACAAAGAAGGAAATATCGAATGCAAAGATTTGAAATCACTATTTTTTTTAATAATGCAAGCTATATGTATGATTAAACAATGCAAATTTTTTGTGAAATGACTGTTTAACCAACAAATTAAGCAATGCAAATTATGAATTTAAACACAATATGCTTCTAAATATGAAAATGATATGTAAAAAAAATTATATCTAAGCATATAATTTGAAAATTATATAACCCATAAATCATTTTTAACACAATATCTAGGGTTTTGCCAATTTAACCTTTAAATTGATGTGATTTAAGTGCAATGAATAAAATGAAAATTAAATTAAATGCCTAATTTTAGATTTGAACATAAACAATAAAAAACAAGCATGAACTATGATGGTTCACCAAAATGTAATGTGGTGAAAAAATAGGGTCTCACCATTTGGGTTGATAAAGCCACTAATTTTGCTTAAGACCAACCTTACATTAAGGAGGGAATTAAATTTGATTGATCCAATCCTAAAAGGGTTGAATGCAAATCGTATTAATTCCTCCTTATTTGAGTCAAAATTGAATTGGAATTAGGATTAAATTGCAATGCTAGATCTAGGACAAACAATGAGAAATTGACATAAAATGATAGTAACGTAATGTTCCATATATCATGCAGAATTGTAAACCTTGATCTGAGGAGGGAAAATATATCAGAACTTGTGATGGGAAGTTCAAGAAAAATTGTCAAGATTGAGGGGAGGAGGTCACCTTGGTCCTTGAACTATTGGGAGAAGATGAACTTGATGCTTTCCGGATCAGAATGCCACACAAAATCCATTGTCAGAAGGTCATAAAAAATTCTCGGGATCAAGGGGAGTTGGTCGTCTTGGTCCTTTGCTTTTCACGGCTTCAAAATTTGAGTCTGATTGTCATCATCCACTCTCTTGGATTCCTTGATCGAAGCTCCTAAGACAATTCCCTGCACACAGAAAGAAGGAAATAAGTTTTGTTGAGGGGGGTTTTCCTTAGGTCAAACCCTGGTTTAGGAATTAACCTTGAAATTGAGATATGATAATTGAAATGGAATTGAATTGAAGTAGAATTCTTTCCTTTTGAGGGAAAACACTGGATATGATTTGAAAATGCTTTAACTTGATACCTTGATGAAGTTTGCTTGAATCTGCATGCAAAGGTTTAGGATGCTATGTATAATATCTTCATAGAAGGTTGATCATGGATTCTTGGACATTAATACTTGAACTTGACTTGACCTTCTCCTTCAATGCTTAAAAAATAATTGAGTTCTTCCTCATGTAGACTTGAATTGATTTTTCTAAAGTGCAATTGAGAGGTCACTTACAATTTTCTAGTTACCAAATGAGGGGTCGGCTTCCTTTTATTCCTAACCATGCATTAAATGTTTGATTTTTCAAAGCAGGTCGACACAAAGAAAAAATTCTTGCCCACATCAAGTGACTTTTGTGAGGTCCTATTTTGGGTCTTGATTGGGAGGACCAGGGTGGTCAAGGCACCTTGGTCCCGAGCCAAGACTAGGGCCCCCAGGGCATCCCGGTCCTGTCAATCAAGATTCAAAATTGGACAAAGGCTAGATCATGAGTTGAAAATATAGATTTCAAGAGGTTATGAGCAAAATCAAAGTGGGCATTGAGTATTGAAGGTTGAAACGCAA
The DNA here is from genome assembly GCF_030272615.1 of Cryptomeria japonica. Classification (NCBI taxonomy): domain Eukaryota; kingdom Viridiplantae; phylum Streptophyta; class Pinopsida; order Cupressales; family Cupressaceae; genus Cryptomeria; species Cryptomeria japonica. Next base: position 402,745,257 of record NC_081408.1, read on the forward strand.
AGGTGAGGGCTAGGCAAGGATGAAATTGTAAAGGGATGCAATTTATGATACTACAAGATCAAACTAAACTTGAGTATTTTAAATAGATTTTTATTGAATATAAATCCACCAAGTAGTTTCATCTAGCCACACCCAATTTTATTTTCTTGAAGTCTTGCATTGCCAATGTTCAAAGATACTTTAATTTCATATGTCAATTTTTTGGAGAAATTAGATTGTGCATTACTTATCTCTCATCTAATCTTGAAACTAGTTGTTGTAGAGGATTTGACAAACTAGAATGGTCATGATAATTCTGCAAGAAGATGCCACATAGGGATCCATACAATAGGATCCATCTATATATGTTTAATAACTCCAAAGTAAATTGAATTCTATCTCAGGGATCCATATACCATATAAAGCAACATTACATCTACTAGCACAAAAAGTATATGATGAGTTATAGTTAATGCTATTCAAATTTCACTTTTTGTGCTAATACTTGCAAGGTTTGATGACGGATAATGATCTACATGGAGTAAACAACATCATTGCAAGTGAAAATTATTTTATTGATCCATTAAAGACCACTAAAGTGTAGTGACACAAATTTTTTAAAATAAAGTTCTTTCTATTTTTCCCAAGTTTGGAGCGATTCTCCTTGGACTGATGTAGCTTTTCAAAATTTTATTCCAATTTTGTAAATTTTTAGAGGATTGGATGTATTTTTGAAGCAAGAGGATGTTGGAACTATACAATGTCTTTCCCATAGTGTGCATGTGTATTATGGTTAACTAAGAGTAATATGCATGTATCTCATTGTCAACTAAGAGCGCAATTTAATTAATTAGAGCGTGCTCATATGATTTTTACTTTGTAGGTTATAGTTAGTTGATTTTTTAAAATGCAGATGCAAGTGATTTGTGTTACACATGCATTAATATAAAACACTTATAAAACCCACACATATAACCATTTGAACATAAAATAAATATATGAATGTTTTGGATTTCTACCATTTTCAATGTATATTTGTGAAAGTGTTGTTTTCATCAAGCCTTCACATGCTTTAAGTGAGTGATTATACACTAACATGCATAGGAAGATTAGAATAAAGTATTATACAAAGTCTAAATGCATGCATACACGCATGGTTAATATTGTCCCTACTTTTAGACAACCACAAAGCATATTAGATATTAAAATTCTTATATTATTGTTGTTTAATCAATCTACAACCTTCTAAGGATCTTAAATCTTCATTTCAACAATAGTTGTAACTTTATGAGGTTTTATTTGTGTTGCTTTAAAATAGCCTTGCAACTTGATATGAGTCGCCCATACATTGTGTTGGATTTCAAAATTACAATTCCACAATCTTAGAGTATTAGTGTATCTTCAAATCTAGGGTTTTATTTCTACGAAGGTAGATCAGGGACTTATCAACATAGTGGTGGGTGGGAGAGGATGGGGGGAGTAATTATAGTTGAGGTAGATGTCGTTGATCGGGTGCCCTACTATTATAAGGGGCAAGTGATATAGACAAAGTAGGCCATGGGTAGATCCAAGTAAGGGGAAGTGAATGCATGAAAAGTGCAATCACAGTCCAATTAATGAGAATGAGTATCTTCTCATTCGCTTTAGACTTATCTAAACCTAGGAGAGTGTTCTAGAGGTATCCTCAATAGGACTTCTCATAAAGTATGTGTTATCCCAATTACAGTTGAGCGCAAGTTTGGGATAGCCCCCACCCCCACAATTTTTGTTTGAAATTGTGGCCTATAAGCTCTAAGCTATTTTCGATTTCAAGCATTTAATTTATCTTTGGGACCTTTTTTTTTTTTTCAAATTTTTGTGGGGGGGGGGTCTTTTAAGTGTATTGTCAAACCTTAAACCCAACACAAGACTTGATTTGTCCATTAAGGTGGAAATTGGGTTTATGAACTCGAAAATCACATTTGGGTACAAATTGAGTTCATAGACCCGATTCACACCTCTTTAATGCCCACTCCTTAGTGCATTTATGTTTTCAAAATCCAATTTTAATAGGACTCGTTTTGCCCCTTTGAATCCATTTCTATGACTTTGGGTTTTAGTTTTACCTCGTTCTTTTGGTATCCAAGGTGAAGCTCATCAACTTCTTGTTTTTCCACCTTGGCCTAAGCGGTTATTTTCAAGTATGTGGCACCTTTTTCTTTGCATTTCTTTGCTTTCATTTTTAAGCTTAGGGTTTTGTTCAAATCGGGCCTATGGCCTTTGGAATTTTCTTTCCTTATCCTTTTGTTTTGATCCTCCCTTGGTGATTCTATCTCATGGCTTTGAACCACACCACAATGCATCGCATTGTGCTATGGTTCAGGTCTATGCCCTCATATTCACCTTTTGCTTGGTTGAATTTGTTTCATGTTGTTAGGTGTAGGTAGGGCCTCTAGGCCCGATGCTACACCTTCATATCATTTGGTGTAGTATCAGGTTGATAGGCTTGACCTACACTTTAATCATTTTTCATTACCAATCACCATTGGTGTGGATTGGGCCGACGAACCCAAACCACACTTCCTTTGAGTTTTGGTGGTGTTATTCGGGTCTGTCGACCTGACACCCACCAGTCTTATTTTTCAACACATTCAAACACTACTGTTTGGTGTAGTTCGGGTCGACGAACCCAAACTACACATCCAAATGTTACCGTTGGATATAATTCGGGTCCATCGACCCGACCTACACCATATCACCATGCTTTTGCCTTTGTTGGTGTTTTTTGGGCCTACAAACCTGAACTTCACTAAAAACATCTTTAGTTGGTGATGTTCGAGTTCGTAGACCTAAACCATACCAACTAATTTTGATCTACCCTTTTTAATGTAAATCAGGTCCATAGACTTAACTTACATCACAATTGTTTTGATCTTCCAAGATGCATATCAGGCCTATGGACCCAATTTACATGTTTTCCATATCTTTCACTTTGAAGTGCAATTCGTGTCTATAAATCTGATTCGCATCTAAATTAGTGAATATGCCTTATTACACCAATGTGCAGATTAGGCCTATAGGCCCAATTTACACTTGGAAATTTTTCTAAGTGATAATTATTCCAATGTTGAAGATTTATCAATACTAAAGATGTTTTCCCACTAATTTTGGAGGACCTTTTTGAACCCTGATGCAGTTCAAGATATTTTCAGATGTCAAAACCATCTCCAGGAAAGAAAACAATGAAGTTCAAGAAACAAGATCCTCATCTAGTTTTTCCACCATTTGCAATATCATCAAATATAAAAAAATATCAAGGACACGAAGATAGGCCATGTGGATATTGATGAGTTCCTAAGGTGAATTGAGAATCCTCCACACTACTATCTAATGAAACCTACCATTAATAGTAGTATTTAGTTGTGGCTTTCCTTACGTCAGTTCAAAATCCAAAATTCTTGCTGCCAGTGGCGAATCACTTTGATCCTATGAGCTGAAATGTAAAGGATGCAGATGGAAATAAATAGATAATGTTGAACAAGGATTTCTTTGACTCCTTGTTTAAGTATCCTAGTATAGGGCAATATGCAGATATTGATATTAAGTCTCCAGAGGCCTCTTATGAGAAACACTCTGAGAAATACATGAGGAATATCAATGATAATTGGTTGAAGACTCCCAGACCTACAATTTCCAAATGGCCTAAGACCTTTCCTCAAAGTGACTTCAAGGAGGAGGTGAATGATTTGATTGCTCTTCTTAGTAGAATAAAAGGGCTTCCCACTTCTAATACATACTATGAGTGGATGTATCAATAAATTCATATCATCGAATATAAAAACAAGAATATATTTTAGGTAAGTAGATCAGTGATGCCTTGTGCGAGCAACTCACTAAGGTACCTACCACCTTGAAGTTCTAAATGAATTCCTACTTGGTGTATGTTGTTGCTGCTATGAGGAATTTTGCAGTTTTGTCCTCAAAAGGAGGTAGAAGGAAAGTCCTGGTTTGGAAACACTATTCTCAATTAACTCTTAAAAATTTTAAATCATTTTAGAAGAGTTGTTGATGCCTTTTTTGGTTCATATATGTGTATGTTTGATAAGAAACTTGAAAAGAATAGGGTTTTTGATGAGGCTTGGGAAGTTGTCCACCAATATGGATGTATGTTTTTATAGTTTCCTACCTTCACCTATCTAAGGATAGGATGTTATAATGATCAGCCTTTCATGCTCCCAAGGTACCCATATGATAAAATTATTTTGATGGAGTTGGCAAGGCAAATGGCGATGGTTCATGAGAAACAATCTGGTTCTCATAAAATAGGTTTCAAGTTTACTTTTTCTATTGGGAGATACTCTATCAACTCAAATTTCAAGGTAAGAGGTATTGAGGAAGAGATGAGAAGAGTAACAATGAGGCAATTTAAGTCCAGGAATGATTTTGATTACAAAGATACGACGAACAAACTGTAAAAGAACTACACTCATGTTCATAGAGTTGAAGATATTTAGATGGATTGCAGAACTAAGATATCAAAAGGCTAGACTACTGTCACCTCACAAAGAACCAAATAATCAATCTCAACCTAGTTGATATTCCTAATGACTTGGTTGATGACGGTAATATCTTAGACCCAATCTATGAAAGTAAAAAGATTGCCAATACTCCTCTCCCTTCTATCCAATGGTCTTAGAAGGAGGTTGTCTTTATAAGGACCATATTTCAGAGGATTCTTGCAAACACTAAGCACAAAAGGGAATTTAGTTGAATCCATTCACCACTAGATCAGAAGGTGATACTATTGGACTTGTTGGGAAGAGATCAAAGTTGAGAGCGTGTTACCTCGCAAGGGAGGGTAATAGGAGAATGGATGTGTTGGACCTTTAAATTTTTTCAATTTTTAAGGTTCCAGATTCATACTAGGAAGCAAATCTCTCTCTGCGATTATCAAGATCAAGTATGTATTCCACTCTGAGTTCCCTGCAACTTACTTTGATGCATGAACAAGGTGGTCGATTTCCAGGTATGTATATGGTTGCAAAGGCAAAATCATTCCAGGTACGTCTTTTCGAATCATGATTTCTTCTCACCTAAGCATTATTATGTCAATTTAAGTGTTCATATGCATTTTGTATATCATAAGTATTTTCTTTGCCAAATTATAGATCCTCTTGATTACAGTTTCTATTTCTCTTGAGGCTAATTTATGTACACTTTCTTAGAACGTATAAGTTATGAATTGAAATTTTATCAGAAAGGTCATATTTAGGCATTGATAGTTCTTTTCTGTTAAGTCCTTAGGTCAAACTAATTATTTGTTTATATTATTTACATCTTAATGAAGCCCGATGCTGAATTTAAAAGTGTTGTGAATCTATTTGCTATTTTTCATTGGCTAAAACCAAATGGAGTTTTTTCAGAATTGTTTTTTGCAAGATTACAATGTTGACCAAGTGCTCTCTTTGGATTTTAACATCTATTGGCCGGATAGATATCTTATTATATGAAGTGGTCCGTATGATTCCCTGTATGGAAATAAAACTATTTTCCAGGTTTCAGATCTTCGTTAGCCCATTTCTCATATTTTTGAAGGCAGAAGTAAAGACAGTTTTCAGATGTTTGTCAGTGAAATTTTTAGGATTAAAAAGTTGTCAACTTTGGTGATTAAAATCTCCGCACTCAGAAAATATCTTGGAAAACTCTTTGGTGAAAGTTTCTTTGGTATATGAGACTATGTGCCCGTAAGATTTCATGAGAATCGGAGAAGTTCTGACCTGCCTTTTAATTGTTTTCTGACTGATCTCGACATAAAGATGCGTTAGAAAAAAGTTTTGAATTTGAACAATCAGAGAGCAATCCACTTAATATTTTGATGTCAAATGCTTCTATTTTAATTTTCACAAAGATCGGAGCTCGTTTGATGTGTTATTTTAAAATTTATATTGCCCACGACTAACTTTGGAAGGCCAGTTTACAAAGCAAGTATCAAAATTTGGTTAGCTACTTGAAATTTGAAATAAAACCCATGTTTTATTTTAATTATCATAACTTTTGGCCAATTTTCGTGGCATTTGGATACCTAGTTAGTCGGCAATGAAATTACTCCAAAATAGTCCGCAAGAGAAATTAATCCTGAGAAGGTATGCTACCCCGATGGATCCACCGTGAGGTAATATATTTTTTATTTTTGTTTTGCAAAGGGATACTATAACACAAAATTATATTTCTTAAGTTTGCATGTACAGGAAGTATCTTTTTACTTAAGAAATTTAATAGAGTATTTTATTTTCATAATGATTTTTTACCATTCATGTAAATACCATAGAAAAGGAAAATTATTATTTTAAAGATTATATTTTCGATATTTTATGAACTTTGAATTTTTTTTTTTTGAAAGGGAAATATTTGTGTAAAAGGAAGAGTTATATTTTACATATAAATGTTCTTTAATGCATAATATTTGATTAATAAGTGGATTTTAATGTTATGATCTTTTAAGCTTTCATAAATATTTTTGGGTAAATTTTATTCTATGAATAATCAAAGAATGAGTACATTTTTATTATTTTTCTCTTTTGTTGATTTAGAGAGAAATAATATTTCCAAAGGGATTTGTTACTATTGGAAATTTTCGAAATTTATTAAGTAAAAATTTCTATAAACATTATTAAATGTAAATAGACAAATTTTTTAGAATTTTTAAAATGATTAGTGTAACTTTTGAAAGATATATTTGAAAATCATTTGAATGTTAGGGATTCTTATTTATATAAACATTTGCCCTAAAATTCTATTTTAAGGGGCAAATTATTAAATATCCCTAGTGTAATATGAATTTTTTATTACATTGTTTGGTGTGCAGGACGCTTACATATGAAAGTTTGAATTTATTTTTCCTAAGAACATGTTGAGCAGGGAGTATTTCTCACCACATAATGATCTTTATTTACTTGCAAAAGCACTTTGAAAACAAATTTTATTTGTAGTCTTTGATATAATTATGATAATATTCTAATTGTCTTTGAAGAAGTTAAAAAAGAATATATTTTGACAAAGGTGAAATTATATTTATACATAAGTGCTTTCAATATGGTGACCTAATGATATTGTCTCTCGTCATGTTTTTACCCTTATTTTTTTTGAATTGAATCCATATTAGGGTAAATATTATTCTTTATTGTATGGATAATGTATTTGAGGACCAAAGTGTGAATATTATATTTTGTTCAAAGAAGAAAATGTATCTTGAAAAGTTTTTTTTACCCAAGGTAAAATGATGAATAGCATTTATTAAAATAGATTTTGGTGTTTTGAGGCAATCTTTTCATATGCATATTATTTGCCCTAAGTTAATAAATTGAATATGTTCATTAGGGTAAATTATTTTTATCATATAGTTAATGATTTGGTTGATTTTTGCAAGTATATATTCTATTGGAATTGCCTTAAAAGGGTGAAAATGCATTCTTATCACATGGTTGGAATATTGATTCACGGATGTCGATTCACTGATGTCATTTCCAAAAGGGAAGTGTATTCTTATCATATCACACTACCTTATGTTATTATTTGAACGCACATCAAGATGAAACTTATATATGTTATTTACCCTAAATAAGTGCTTTGAATATATATATTAGGGTAAAGTGTTATTTTATATAAATAGATGTTATGTTTGCAAAATTATTTTCTTAAAATGTAAATACTTTGGTTTTATTGAATTATTTTAAACAAGTATTTATATAAAGATTATTGACTTTTCAAACTAAAATCTAAGGTGGAATATGTTTAATTTTCAAATCAAGGAATTTGATTGGCTTATCTTGTGTGCAGAGGATATTGAGAAGATGATGAATATTTGTCGAGGAATTTTATCAAGGCGGAGAATAAAAGACACATTATTAAAGCATCATTTAGTATTATTAATATGTATTAGGGAAGTCTATAGGAAGAAGAAGTATCTTTTTGTGCAAACAGATTGTAATGGAGTATCTTCAAGTGCAGCTTACGTATGCAATCATTTCCTAAAGATTAATATACAAGGTTCATTGTTTCTTTTCTAAATATTGTACATACTTTTGTGTTGATGAGTTGTCTTTGTCCTCTTGATAAAACTGTCATTTGATTTGCTATGATGTGCCATCACATGCTGATACATTAAATATGAGATTGGGTTTTCATTGTTTGTGTAACACATACTGAAACCTTCATAGTTGATGATTAATGTTGTCTCTTGAGTTGATAAGATCTCTTGTTCATAAAGTATCATAAATATCCCTGGATAGAGGCACTGGTCTGTTGTTTATCTTTTAAGGTCCTAGTTTACTATGCATTTAAGGTCCTTGATAGTGAAACATTCTTTCCAAATCCTATATGAATTGATCTTTGCATATTTCTTTTAAGTCCTAAAAGCATTCTTATTCTTAATATACAATCATAATCATTTTCATTTCTTTTCAAAAGCATTCACTTAAAGCACATAATAAAGCATAATTGCAGAACAATCATTTGCCAGTTTTGCATTTGCTAACCATAAAGCTTAAATCCACTTTAAATAACTCCTTTTGTGCTTGAGAGGGAGAGGTATACCCACCTAGGTTCAGTGGAGCCTTAAGTGCAGAGGGATTTGGTCTTTGACCATCCCTGTTCGTTGGCCAAGGCTAGTTGGATCAATTAAGGGCATGGTAAATCCTTAAGTTTTCCAATCCGTGGTTTTGGGAACCAACATGATGGACATGATGCTCAGTCAAGGAACCCACCTTTTGAGTTTTGTCGTTAATTTGATCAACAATGTGCAGAAAAGCTCAGGCACTTCTCTCTAGATATTTTGGTTGATCATGATGTGATTCCTTCAAGGAAAAGGTATGTCCAGTATAAAGAGTCGTTAAAGCATCACATGAAAGTTTTAGTGTAGCTAATTGAAGACATAGAGGAGGCAAAGGTTTTGGGTTAGAAGATAGTGAGAAAGATCACTGACAAGATTGATGATCTTCCTTGTGACTTACTTGATTAGGACCAAAAGCTACTACCCCTAGCTTTGACCATACAAGAGTTCAATTTGCTTGTCCAAGCCGAAGTTGAGAGAGTTGATTTCACTCTCTCATCAATTGATAGATTAATAGAAATCCAAGTTATATTGGATAGTCTGGGAACTATTTTGAAGAAATCCGAACAGAACTATTCCAACTTGATGGACTCAATTGCACAAGCTCAGGTCATGTTGATGAACCAGAGGATTCAAAAGTACAAGTTGCTCTTTAGAAATTTGAGGATTTCTTGAAGAAAAATAGGGATGGCCATGCTCAAGATGGAGATCTAGACACTTAGTCATTTTTCATGCTTTGTAGTTATTAGTGAATTTTTGTAATTCCAATCGACACTTCAAGTGTCATTTTTTTATATTTTGTTTTTCATGTAGGGTTGCACAAGTCCTAAGTCAAATTAGACTCTTCTTTTGACTTAGTCATAGTTAGTTGAGTTTTTCCTAATTTTTCTCATGGCCCCTCCCCTATATATATGAGGGCGCTCATTGTAATTATCGTATTTTATCTTTTATCTATATGCAACTAGACTCTGTCGAAGTGAAAAGTAAAGTGAAACTTTGAGTTCATTTGTGATTTTTCTAATTCAATCAATAAAGAAGGTATTTTTGGAACTCAAACTTTGTGTTGAGTTCATTGTGTTCTATGGTGAGAGTGTTCATATGTCATTCTTGTTATGGTAGTTGAATTGTTTGAGTAAAAGCAGTTTATAGTGATATTGGGAAAGAGTATAGGAAATTTGGTTGTGTAGACTTTGTGCTACATTTTGAAATTGACAGAGTAGAATTTGTTGGAGGATGACATCATAAAGACTTTGAGCTTTACCTTGTTACCTAGTAGTAAGTCTATCTTGTGATTTTGTATACAATAGCGTTATAAAAGACTTTGGGTTGTATTTTGATATTAACAGAAAGTTATTTGGGTTACAATAGTTATAATAAATAGGTTGATAAGATAGTAGTGAGTTGAAGATGTTGAGCTTCACCATTATTTTCTCATCCCAGGAAGCAACAAAAGACTTTGTGTTGTTATAGAAACTTTGATTCTTACTTGTAAATCTCTTATATATATATGCTCCTAAGTTGTTTCTTAAGAATTTTTAAAGTTGTTTAAATCATTATTGCTCTAAATTATAATATCCTTTCTGAAAATAGAGATTTAAGGATAAGCATCTATTCTAAAGAAAGAGAATGAGATGGTGTAACACCCAGGATTAGAATAGGCTTAGTATTTAGAATTTTATTTTAAGTTAGAGTAATAAGCAAAGGGGGAGCATTCCCTTATAATTAGGAGAGATTTTAATTTCACACATTGTGGCTGAAACCAGAATTTTGTGAGTTTCCCCAGTTTGCAAAATTTTCAACCAACAATTTTTGGCAACTTTGCTAGGGAGAACACACAACCAAGTACCTCAAGTTTTGGTTGTAGCACACTATTATTTTTATTATTGGTATTATAATTCAAGTTTTATTCTTGTACTTGTTTGTGCAACTTCTAATGTGGTCGGTCCTGGTTATACTCGTGGTAGGCAAAATCAAGGTATCATCGCTCCTATTTTCGAGTTGCTGCAGAAGAATAATTTTGACTATTTTCCTTCCTTAACAATATCTCCTCTACAATGTACACATATTTTTCCTCCTACAAGCAAGAGATCACCTATCCCCAATGAAGCTTCAAGTGATCCAAGACCCTTGGTGTTACCACAGGTACAAAGGTTATTGTTGCACCTTTTTAACTAGTGCAGCCAATGATTATGACTACTCTAGGTGGTCAAATTGTTCAAGGTCCAAGGGGACAAAATTTTGGTCCTCTCAATTTGCCTTTTCTACTTCATCCACTTCCACAAGGTTTGAGGTAGAATATTCCTAAGTTTTATGGAGATGGAAAACAACATCCTAATGAACATATTACTGCTTTTTACATTGCATATTGTATTCTCAAAGTTGAACATGAAGATGTTTAAGTGAGATTGTTCATTGAGATGCTACAAGGTGCTACCATAGATTTGTTCTATCACTTGGCTCCACAAAGTATCACCAATTGGGACAACACTAAAAACACATTTTGAGGCGAGGTTCAAGTCGGCTAAAGATGCACATGTTCTCTTGGCTCAAATTATGCAAATGAAGAAGGAACCTCATGAGCCCATGCACAATTTTATCACAAATTTCAACAAATTGCAGAACAACATTCCTACCATTTCTTAACCAATTGAGAATCTTTAGTGTTTCTTCCTTAACTCCCAATTGCCAAAAGTGAGATTCTTATTGAGGAGGGCACTTGTGATGGATTTGGCTCATGCGTAAACTGTAGCAATTGAAGTTGAAGATGATCTTATTCTTGTTGGTAAGATCAGAAAAGATCTGAATAAGTCTAAGCATTCTCCTACATTGCCTAAATCAACTTCTTCAAGTACTATTGATCATATGGTGCAAAGGCTAGCAAATGAGATTCTTTCTCTCAAGAAGCAAATCTCTCAAATTCATTCTCCACTTAGTATAAGGATATCCCAAGGAGAACATATCCAAATAATGTTAGCAATTATGTAGCTAAGAATTAGAATAATCTTCCAAACGTCATTTGGGTTACAAAATTTATTATAAAAAGGTTGATAAGATAGTAGTGAGTTGAAGACTTTGAGCTTCATTGTTATTTTCTCGTCTCGAGAAGCAACGAAAGACTTTGTGCTTTTATAGAAACTTTGCTTCTTACTCGTAAATCTCTTATATATGCTCCTAAGTTGTTTGTTATGAATTTTAAAGTTGTTTAAATCATTATTGCTCTAAATTGTAACATCTTTTCTGAAAATAGAGAAAAGGATAAGCATCTATTCAAAAGAAAGAGAATGAGGTGGTGTAACACCTAGGATTAGAATAGGCTTAATAGTTAGAATTTTGTTTTATGTTAGAGTAATGAGCAAAGGGAGAGTCTTCCCTTATGGAGAGATTTTAATCTCACACACTATGGCCGAAACCATAATTTTGTGAACTTCCCCAGTTTACAAAATTTTCAACCAACAGTATGATAAGAAAAACCAAACAAATATAGCCATACCCATTGTATGCTTGATCACAATATTTGTCATTGAGCCAAAGATTAATTAGTTACGTATAAACTCTCTTATTAAGCCAATAACTACACCCTTGCAAATGCACACAAAACTAGTAGTATTACAATATTTCAATATAAATCCACTTAAAATTTTAGACAAAAATGCAAGATGAAAGCATGGATGCCATTATTCTCTAGTAATCTTGATTATTTGAGGTTACTTATAATGATCCTTGAGTTATGCTACTTAACCATGAAAGAATGTAGAATCCCAGTCTACCTCTAAACTACTAAGGATAGAGGGTGATTAAATGATGTGTCCTGGTCTTCCACCTTCTAGATCGGTGCCTACTCCATCGGGTAACAAAGTCACAATATTATAGGAAGAAAATGACACACATGTAAATCACAAATGGAATTGGATGTGCACACATAGACATATCAAATACCACTTAATAATCCATTTCACCATTACAAGAAACCTTATGAAACAAATACGATACTATCACAAAATCTTTGTAATGAATTAGACATCATCACACATTTATCTAACCCTTTTTACATCCATATCAAAAAATTTGGAAAGAGATGATCCATGATAAGGTTTAAGCATCCCTTTAAATAGTTACAAACTACCATCAAGACATCTCTTTACAAGTATTACATTTATTAAAAACCCTTCCCATGATTTATAAAATGTATATGATACCCTTCTAGACTATTCTTGTGTTAGTTGATTCCCTAAAAAATAATTTTAGATACATATGCGGCTAGGAAACTGATTCAACAACCAACCTTTACAATATCTTTCACTCTTGTAATTATAACATCTTGTGACAATGTAATATGTTGTCAAGTTGGGATTCATAGGAAATGTCTAATAGTTAAACCACTAATTATAGAAATACAAAGCTTGCATAAAAATTATATTGGGATTCATTGGTAGGCATAATGGAGCATTAAAATATTATTTCTCATGCTGAGAGAGTAGGTTAATACTTGCTTATATACCTATAGTAGCCAAGGTTTCATTTATGGTATTGAGGTGCCAAACCTATTTTTATCATGTTTGCATGACCCTACATGTAGATTTGTGCCTTTGATGAGATTAATGTTGTTATGGTGTGAATTGAGGGATTATACATGTCCATTGTTATCAATTATAATTATTGGCCACGTGTCTTTGAGAGTACAGGGAGGTAGGTGGAACGATGTGTTTGGACTAAGAGGATCTACAAAACTCATGTAAATAAATAGTGTTCAATGGTTAAAAACATGCGGCAGGCTCAATGACTAGGAGCTCAAGAAATAATTTGGGAAGCATAAAAATAATACTAGGATTCAAGACGTTTTGAGAGAAATGGCTTTAGGTACACATGCCATTAAAATCATAGAGGCTCAAGACGATTGCATGAATGGAGTGGTGTGGTTGGGTTTTGAAACTACTAAGTAGTCAATTTTCTTTGAGGAAGAGGGGATAAAAATGCCTAAAAACTCATGAATGGTAGTGAAAGTGATCAAGGATTAGGAAAGTGAATACCTAATATCAAATGAAAAGGAATTGATATTTGGGCTTGGACAGATCTGATATTAGCATCATGATGGAGGGAGAGGAGGAAAAGGGAGCCTAATAGGGAATGGGGATTGATGATGCATGATGATGGGGTTCTCGAGCATGATGATAAGAGAAATATTGAAGACTCGTGCCTTAAGAAAAAGGAAGTAAGTGTGAGGAAAAAGAGAGTGCAAGGAAACATGGAAATGGATGCAAAGGATGTTGGTAAGGAAGTCCATAAGAAACCCAAAGGAAGAATTATTAGATGGTATGAGAACATGACTCAAGGAATTAGAATTTGTACACTGTCCAAATGCTTTCATTAAGCATGTTGTTATTAAAAGTTATAGAGTTCCATGAGGAAGAATGAGTAGGGGTTGGAGTGAAGAGAAATATATACTAAGCACCTTGTGAAGAAGGAAAAATGTGTGGAAGTGATCATAATTTTTACAAGTCTACAAAAGGTGTTTTAATGAGATATACCATGCATGCATAATGTGAGAGGAAACCAAGAACTTGTAGGAAGTGCAAAGGTCCATAGAAGTTCCTACATCTACGAAGACAAAGTAAATAAATAGAAACTCCCCTAAACTTGGAAATTTAACCGAGGCAACCCAATACAAGGATGATAAAAGATGTAAAACATATTCTGGGCATGAATTGAATACATTGACAAATTAAAATAATGGCTAAATATGCAAATAGGGGACATTGTTGTTTTGGAAGAGTATGTTGTGAGGCTTCCCTTGTACATCTTGATTGTTAGATCCACACAAGGGTTAACAAGAGAATTGATATGTACCTTAGGGTAATTTTGTAAGGAGGTAGCTATCCAAGTCAACATTAACAAGATAGATATGTGATATTCTCCAATAAAATGAAGAAAAAACCAATATTCTAGAGGAAGTAATAAAGTACACATATCTTGGCTTATGGAAGTCAATATAGTAATGTAAATATCATGATCTTCTCCCTTCTCCAATGAAAAGGAATTAGAAAATAACTCAAATTTTATTTTGAAGGAAATATTATAGAGGAAGTAACAAAGTACAAATATATCAACATTGACTTCAACAAGTTCAATTGAGATATTCGTAGAAGGAAGAAAACTTTGAAAGGGTGGAAAACACTACATGCATTGCAAAATAGAAACAAGAAGACAAAGCTATGAGATTGAAAACCACATAGATTCTTTTTGGGCTTTTAGTTATTCCCATGATTCTTTACAAAGGTGAATTATAGGCTAGCAACACTTCAGTGGTAAAATGGAAGTAAATATAGAAGATTCAAAAACACATGATCACAAATATATTCAAACTCAAAACTTTAGTGTTATGAAATTCTCTTTGCTAAAACATGTACCTTCCATACCGAGGCCATTGCTATAGTTTATCTCATAAGTTATCATGAAAAAGTTGAACAAATGGAGACACATAGATGACCTAAAGATGTCATCAAAGAAGTCTTGGTTAAAACAAAATGCCAAGTGGATGAGCAAATGAAGGGTTCACCTAAGTATGTTCCAAATAATAAAAAAACAAATAAAGATCTTTTCTAAAAATAAATTTCACAAGTTTATGTGAAAAATTTGTTAAGAAGAAAGAAACATTATCTTAATGAATGTAACCTCACTTATGATCATCAACAAAAGACATATTTGAGGACAAATATGTCTTGAAGAGCAAAGATTCTTATAGTTCAATTGAAAACTAGCTCGCAGCACCTTTGATATATTAAATAGGTAGATGAAAAAGGTCTTAAAAAAAGAGAATAAAAAATATGTATGTTTTGCACCATAAAAATAATTGCACTTAATTCATAATAAAAAATGCTTTCATCTTCTATTCTATTCTAAATTAATTTATAGATAATGATACTTTAGTGCATTCCAGGAACGGAATAGCCGTTTCCTGATTTATGTGTATCCGAACTCATCTTATCAGATTAGCCGCATTTAATCATGAAATTAATTCTGTGGAAGCTTGAAAGCTTCAGGATTCCCCTGATTTGGTAGAGATTTGACGCGATTTTAGGAAAAGAAGACCCCAAAAACGCTTCTTGTAGCGACGTTAGGTTGTTGAGGCATTTGAGCAGAAATGAATGCGCTAATGCTGATTTCGGGTCCTGTGTATGGCGCGAAGCCTTTTTTGTTTAGGTCAGGAACATGTAGAACAACATTGCCACTCAGGTGCAGAAAACTGGAGATTGAGAAGAAAAATATAAACCCCCAAATAAGGCAGAAGAGAAGTGCAATAGCGGTGCAATGCGTGGTACCGGCAGCGGAGCGCATGGTAGCAGCTCTGGGCTACGCGCTCCCCTTTTTCAACGGCATGCAATACGGGCGCTCTCTAATGATGCAGTACCCCGCGGTGGAACTTGTATTCCGCCCCCTCTTCCCTCTGGTTGAGACCTATCATTCCATTCCCTACGCGTCCTTCGTTGCCTTCTTCGGCCTCTATTTAGGCGTGGTGAGGAATCCCGCCTTTAGTCGCTACGTTCGTTTCAATGCAATGCAGGCGGTGGTAGTGGATGTACTGCTGGCCTTGCCCATGATATTTCAGCGCATTCTGAGCCCCTCCCGTGGTGGCCCCCTACTTAATCTCTTCCTGCTCGCCTACAGCGTGCTCTTCCTCTGTATCGTTTTCGGTTTTCTCTATGCCCTGGTTTCTTGCATCCTTGGAACCACCCCCACTATACCCTTTGTTGCAGATGCTGCTGATGCACAGTTATAGCCTGCCCTCTTTGGTTCACTCAGTTTTAACTTTCAATATCAGGTCAGTTCTCTTTTATGTTTCTTTTGAATTAGGTTCTTAGAACTACTCGATCTTCTTGTTTGTTATTTATTAATATTGACACAATATACAACTTAGAAGTCGAGAGCTTAAATCGATTGAAATGCTTGATGATTAATTATATCATGTGTGGGTTTTGTTTGCATTAATGTTTCAGATTACCCGTCCCGATCCATCATCCGATGAGGCAAACTGATGCATATATCAGGGTACAAAATGTTTAATCCAAAATTAACTACTGCCGGAACAATCATGTAAACAACTGGTTATCCAAATGGTATATCCTACACATTTTTGTAGTGGGTGCACAATTTTCTCTTTTCAAATCTGGGCAAAGGATACAGAATGTATAGCTCCTTAAGTATCTCTTTTGATAATATGATAAGGATATAATGTGCTTGGCTATTGACAGGAAGTTATGATAACTCTGCAATGTTTTTTAATTCCTGCATACATGTAGGTTCCCGTCATTCTCACAGCGTTGAAGTGTACTATTACTTTTGTGGTTGAAATGTTGATTGTAATGCTATCAACTAACTCACCAAAATGAACATGTCGAAATTAGGCTTTCAGAGTAAGTTTTTTTTTTTAACATACAATGCCCAACATAATAGCTTGCGTGGTAACCACATATTGTCTTGCACAGCAGCAAACTAGCGGCGTAGCAAGATCAGTTTGTGCAGCAGTTGTGCACCTTGTCCAACAAAACACCTCGCTTGCATAGCAATGCACTTCACTTCTGCAACATGATGCCTGGCTTGCACATCACACTCTTGTGCAGTCAAGGGGGTTTGAATTACGTGGCTATGTCTTGACTGCTTGTACAACACATAGCTTCTTGTGCAGTGTTTACATCGTGTGCAATCTCGATTAATTGCACAACCACTTCATGTGGTTGGCATGAAAACATCACTATATGCATAAACCGGGTATGCACGAGCATCCTTGGGTTGGTGCAAACTTGTATCATCCAAAAATAGATGTTAAGTTTCCTGTGTGTGTTGATGGGTGTTTTGTGAGACTCAAACACAGAATAAAATACTAAGTATTATATCCTCTCTTGAATAAGGAAACCTCAAATGCTAAACAAAGTGATCAATTAGAGGTAACCCCAATATTCCTATTGTCAGGTCTTGATGATTCAATGGATTGACTTAGTGAAATGATGTGATTTTGCTGTTTACACAAAGGGACTTATGCTTTTCACTTGTAGAAAGCAACTGGAATTTGAACATCCGATATAGCAATTTAGGTGATGCTTTTTTCCTAAACTAACTAAAACTTCTCAAGCAAAAGGACAAAGGATAAAGGTTAAATAAACTAAACTAAAATCGGTCAATGATGATAATGGATAGTGCTTGAGATAGATGAATCCCATATGGAAGTACTTTCTACTTAACCGAAGATAGTTCACAATGCCATAGAAAGAGTGCAATCTTCCAAGGATAGTGAAAGATTTTCATATCATAAACATCCATTCAAATATCCAATGTTGGCACAATTCAAATGGACATTCACAATCGAACTAAGATCACAATGAGGTTCAGACTAACCATGCACTGCAATTTGCAATCAACAAACTACAAATGGTATGAACCAAGGAATTCATCAAATATCTTCACATTTCTCCATTAGAATCAATGAAATCTAACTAAAAGTAGGAACCATGCAAAATGTTGGAATGACACACAAAGATCCACCATATCTTCAATGGAAATTATATATTTATTCCAACATAGTCTTGGCAACAATTTTTGATCTCCTCCTCCTCCTACTACTTCTATTCCTACCACTATTAACAATTAACCTTTGCAAATGAGAAGGCCAAGCCTTTTATAGACCTCTCAATTACGAAGCAAGGGCCCAGATTGATTCTAAAGCAATGTCCAAGATAATTCAAAGAAACTCTAAGGTGAGGGTTGTTATAACTAACACCTCCTTACATTTAATATGCTCCAATGAGAAAAGTGCAAGTCCTTAAATGCACATCTTTTTGAGGAAAAGGACCAATGAAAATTAACATAGCGTTAATGGCACAAATTACAAGGAGTAGATCACATTTCATTCAATGCATCCACATGTCCACTTGTTCTCCTTTGGATGAGTCAGGTTTGCTGAATCGGGATATGTTGACCTTGACTTATTTGATTGGTTGGAGATGAGTAGGTACCAATTCAACTTTCATTTTTTATAAACTTTCTTTTTTCTTCATCTTTGTTTCAACTCCAATTCTATATCATCTGAAAGAAATCTTGAATTTCTAACTTTGATTAACTCTTTTGAAACTTCAAAATGCTTTCCTTGATCTTCTCTTTTGCACTTCCATCGTCATCTTTGAAATCCTTCGTGATTTTTTTGATCTTCTCATCCTTGTCGTTATAGAGCTTTTCATCGTAGAGCAATCCTTCTTTGTCATACTCTTGGATGTGTTGATCTTGTCTTCCCTTGCATTGTTGAGTCCATCTCCTTTATTTGGTATCATCTTCTTGAAGTGTTGATCTTTTCTCATGTTCTTGTTGAGTTCTTCATCATAGAGCAATCTGCCTCCCTGCATTACTTAGACCTTGACCTCTTCATGTTGTTGTTGTTGTATCTTTCTCCATTGTTCACCATCATCCTTTTTGCAATCATCTCTGCAAAAGAGAGAAAACACCTTGGATTATAATTATGAATGAAACCCCATGCAAATAGAATGTGAGAAGATTGAGAGTTTAAAATCTTGGATTCCCAATTCATGTTGAAGAAGTTTAAAAAGAAAACTCCTGATAATAAATCTTTGCTAGAAACTTGTGAAACAACACAAATAACAATTCATACCATCATTCACCATCATCCTTTTTGCAATCATCTCTGCAAAAGAGAGAAAACACCTTGGATTATAATTATGAATGAAACCCCCATGCAAATAGAATGTGAGAAGATTGAGAGTTTAAAAACTTGGATTCTCAATTCATGTTGAAGAAGTTTAAAAAGAAAACTCATGATAATAAATCTTTACTAGAAACTTGTGAAACAACACAATCAACAATTCATATAAAGTTGTTTCACAAACCCTCTTCATAATCTGAACATGACATTTCATAGTTCTTGTTTCAAATTTGGAAACGATGCTTGAATTAGTGGGGAAATTGCTCAAGTTTTCATATGAATTATTGGTTTTGCCTGTAAGGAATCGCCTCCTTTCAAAATTAAAGCTTCAACCTCTCCTTTTCTTCACTTAATCTTGGAATCTGATTTCCTTTGTTCGAACTTGCCTCTATTTGATGTAACTCGCTTGTCTTCTGCCTTGAATTAGTTTGTGAGTTGTCTCCAATCATACACTCCTCCTTGGTTTCAAATTTGGAATCTGATTTGCAATTACAATTTCCTTTGGACAAAATCACTTTCATCCTATTTATCACAGCAACACTTCTCCCTTGGTTTGCTTTGAAACTAATGGGCTAAGACTGAATTCACACCTGGCTGCTATTAGAATATTTAATTATACTTTAGTCACCTATATTTAGTTTTTTGTTTAATGGTCATTTAGCTTTTTAGTTTTAGCTCGTTAAGTGTTAACTATTGCTTCTTTATTAGTTAGCAAGTATCTCAAGATATGCTTGGCTGCAACTAGATGTATCTGCCTTGGTTCACACATGAACTGACTAAGTGCACTCACTGTATAGCAAATATTTGGTCTAGTGTTAAATAGATACATCAAGGATCCAATCAACTGTCTGTACATAGTAGGATCCACAAGATTTGAAATAGCTGCAGATTCACTTAACTTCTTCAAGTTAGTTTCCATTGGTGTAGACATAATCTTGCAATCTAACATTACAAACCTCTTCAAGATATCGATGGTATATTTCCCTTGACTCAGAATAATCTCATTTGGCCTTTGCCATACTTCCAAGCCTAGAAAGAAATGCATGAGTCCTAGGTCTTTCATCTCAAATTCTGAAGTCAACTCCTTACATCTAAGGATGAGACAATCTTCCCCGGTAACAAATAGGTCATCAACATATAGTACCAAGATTAACATTTCACCATTGAATACCTTGAAGTAAAGATTCAGATCAACATCATTCTTGCAGAAACCCAAACCCACTAAGTATTTGTCAATTCTTTCATACCATGCACGAGGAGCCTGCTTAAGACCATATAAAGCTTTCTTCAATTTGCATACATGAGACTCTTTCCCATGAATCACAAAACCCTCAGGTTGCTCAATGTAGACCTCTTCCTCAATCACACCATTGAGAAACGCTGTCTTTACAGCCATCTGATGTAGCTTCCATCCCTTAGCTGTGATGGTCTTGATGGAAGTATAGCGAGCAACAGGAGCAAATGTTTCTTCATAGTCTATTCCCTCTTTTTGAGAGAAACCACGAGCCACAAATCTAGCCTTGTACTTCTCAATGCTTCCATCAGCTGCATGCTTAATCTTGTACAACCCAAGATCCTTGTACAAATCTAGGCACATGAACGTATACTGGACACCCAAAGATCCTCAAGTGGCTGATATCAGGCTTGATCCCTGAAAAGGCTTCTTCTGGAGTCATATTTTGCAGTATCCGATGAGGACATCTATTTTGAACATACATAGCTGTTCTAGAAGCTTCTGCCCATAGAAAAGTCTGAAGGTCTTGATCCTGAATCATAGCTTTTGTAGCTTCAACAATAGAATTGTTGTTTGCTTCTGCAACTCCATTTTGCTACGGGTTGTAAGGGACACATAACTTCCTCTTGATCCCTGCCTCAATACAGAAATCATGAAAGCTACCTGAGGTGTATTCACCTCCATTATCAGACCTTAACACTTTAATTCTTCTTCCAGATAAGTTTTCTACTAAGACCTCAAACTCTTTGAATCTACCTAGGACTTCATCAGACTCTTTAGACCTTAAGAAATAAATCCAAGTCTTCCTAGAGTAGTCATCTATGAAAGTTACATAATACAAAAATCCGCTTGGGGATGCTATAGACATAGGTCCACATAAATCATAATGTACAAGAGCTAATATTTCTTTTGACCTACTTTCACTACTATGAAATGGACTCTTAATGTTTTTACCCATAGCACAACCTTTACATGTATCATCATGAACATGACTAAGTTTAGGCATACCTTTAACCATCTTCTCTAATGTTGGAACAGTCCGGAAGTATAGATGCCCAAGTCTTCTATGCCATAGCCCGCTTGAACCGGAGGAGTCATGAAGGAGAGCTTGAACTGGATGAATGGAAAGCTTGCACAAGCGTTTATACCGATTCCCAATCACACGAGCAGGTTTGATGTTGGATTTCTTTGGCCATGCAAGAACTCTCCCTTCTGAAAATGCTACTTAATAACCTTTATCCTCCAAGGCTGAAATGGAGATAAGGTTCCTTCTGATTCCCGACACGAACAAGACATCATTGAGTTGAAGTGAGATTCCAGAATTTAAGTTGAGAGAATTAGCACCGAAACCTCTCACAGAATAGCATGCATCATCTCCAATGATCACTTGGAGATTAGACTCCCTCTCCACCAAATCTGAAAATGCTCCCGATAGCCGGTGATGTGTCTAGAGGCTCCACAATCAATCAGCCAGGTATCACTATCCGTGGGAACATTGCTTGATAAGGCTGATATGAAGAGGAATCCATTAGAATTGTCTTCCGCTTCCTTCTGAGTTGAGACTTCATTAATGTTTGCCTCTTGTTGCTTCGGCCTTGACAAACAATTCCTTGCGAAGTGACCAAACTTGTCACATCTAAAGCACTGAATGTGGGAGAGATCTTTCTTCTTCTTTGAATCAGGTGCAAATTCTGACCTTTGATCTCTATTCCTCTTGAAGTTGCCTTTCTTCCAATTTCCCCCTTTCTTCTTGGTGGACTGGGTAGCAAGAACATGAGTGTCTTCACCATGAGAGCTTTTGATGATCCCTCTAGCAACCAACCTTGATTCCTCTTGGATGCAATCAGCACGAAGACGATCAAACTTGGGAAATTTGGATCTCCCACTTATGCCTTGGATAAATGGCTCCCAAGAATGAGGAAGGCCATTCAATGCTAACATGACCAGATCCTTGTCCACAACTTCATCTCCAATGGCGTTTAGCTGATCTCTCAATTCTGAAATCTTCATGAAGAAGGATATGACTGATTCTCCCTTCGCCATCTTGACTTGATGAAGTTGCTGCCTCAATGCAAGTGCCCTGCTTGTATTGTTAATCGCATACATGCCTTCCAAGGTTCTGAACATATGTCTAGTTGAAGACATCTTGGAAATGATAGGCACTAGGTGATCCTTCATGGAGTCAATCAGAATCTTTTTTGCTTTGATAGCATTCTTCTTGAACTGAAGTTTCTCTTCTTGATCTTCATGCTCAGGCTGATCTTTTCCTGCCACAAACCGAAGGAGATCATTTTCTTCAAGGGTAATAAGAATTTTGAACTTCCATGAAGTAAAATTTGAAGCTCCTTCAAGTCTGTCTTCAACCTTTAGACCGTTCACCATTGTTGGATGCTGAAAATTGCTTGAAAAAAAAAGTGAGGACTTTATTGCTATCAAACAATCTGATCACGATTGATTCAAACCTGCTCTAATACCATGTTAGTTTCCATGCTAGTTTTAGATCAGATTGATAGCAAATAACCAAATTAACACAATGAACACACAGAACGCAAGAGTACCCTGGGAAAACCTCCCTCTTGGAGGTGAAAAAACCGAGCAATGAATCTTAGTTTATATTAGACAGTAAGCAGTTTGAGTCTTTACAACTTTGCTTCAACAGATGAAGCAACATATAAATCAGAACAGCAGGATGATAATTATGAACTAGGGCATGAAATAAACTTATTTGCAATATCAAGGAACGCAACTCGCTGTCATACAGATCAATCGCTGAACATAGAAGTCATTTCACTGACTAGGAATGTGACTCACTGCCCCTGAGTTAATTTGCTGTTCATGGAAATGAATCGCTGCCACAAGGATATAGTTTGCTGCCCTTAAAAGGATAATTCGCTAATAATCTGCTGATGGAATTCGCTGATCTTAGGAAGAGGTAATTCGCTGATTGAATGATTGTCTTTTGATGCATGAACGAACTTTGTATATATATGAGCTTTAGCCACCTTATTCTCCTTAGGTCGGCTTTACAAGATGAACCAATAATAATAATAATGTGCTCTAAGATTGGCGCCCAATATAGGGTCAGACCAATAAGCATTTACAAGTTACATTGATATAGGGTCAGACCAATTTACAAGTTACATTAAAGGTCAGCCCTATTTACAATTACAAGTTACATTTTTATTTATTTTGCATATTGATGTGACTAAGGCTGATAGGCCATTTAGTCACCCACATGCTAGGTCGGCCCTAGAAGGAATCGGACCTAGCTACTAACATTAACAAATTGGATCAAGGCTAGGGTTTGTTTTGCAGGGTTTTCATTTTTTTTATGCACGTCTGAGATTCGGTGCTAGGGTTTTACTCCTCACGATTCTGCAATTTTTGCGGGTTTTTCACGGTGCAATTTTTTCTCACATAGTCTGTTCTTCCGTGCACTTTTCAGATTTTTGGTTGTGTTTTTGGCATCCACGATTTTTCGACATCGCCTAGTGCATTTTGCACTCTGTTTGCGTTTTTTTCTGGGTTTCATCTGCGGCGGCTAGGGTTTTCAGAGCCATGTTTTCCATGGCTAAGTTTCTTTTCGACCGGCGCCTAGGTTATTTCGACCTTCTGCAGACAATATTTGCGATTTTTTTTTGGGTTATAAGTTGAAATCCGAAAAAATTCCGGTGGCTAGGGTTTTTAGTGGACGACAATGATTTTCTGCTTTCCTGTTATTTTCGTGATTTTCTTAGTCGTAGTTGTGCGCGAATCTAGGGTTTTTGACCCTATATTTTTTACATTTTTTATTAAAAAAATCGTTCTTTTTTTGTTTTTTAACACAAAAAAATCAGAGGTAAAATCAGTATTTTTTTTTGCACCTTATTTTTTCTTTTGAGGAATTTTTTTTTTCTGTAGACAGCTGCTACCTCGGGATTTGTGCCATTTTTTTTTTGGTTGACTGATTTTTTTTTAAAAAAATCAATCCTACTTTTGCAGATTATTACTTTTCGAGTTTTTTTCAAAAAATTCTCAGGTTTTAAATCTGCAGCAAGTTTTAATTTTCGGGTTTCTCCCAAACCTTGAAATTCGTGCATTGGGATTCATGCCAAGAATTCCACTCCAGGGTTTCAATTTTTTTTTGCAGCTGCTTCTATTTTGATTTTTTAAATCAGATTCTTCTGTCTCTTGCTTTCACTCGATTGACCTTGTTCAACCTTGGTTTCTGTGATGGCATCTTTGACTAACATCATGTTAGAACACAGTCAGAAGTTCAACGGCCGCAACTACAACACTTGGAAGCAGCGCATGTTGACCATTTTTGAGTGTCTTTGTCTTGATCAGATTGTTTTGGGCAAGGAATCTCGTCCTATAACAGCAAGTGATGATCAAGACAAACATGATGTGAAGAATCGAGAGGCTGTCATGCTTATCAAACTCTCAGTCACAGATGATCAACTCCCTCAGGTGCCTTCAGGTAAAACAGCGAAAGAGATCATGGATCTCTTGAAGGATCTTCATGAAACGTCCAACAAGAGCTGAGTTTTCTTTCTGAAGAATATGCTGTTTTCTATCTTGATGGATGAGAAGTCATCTATCCAGGCCCATCTTACAAAGATCAAGGACATCCGTGACCAGTTGGAAGCTATAGGCCGAGCCATGGTAAAAGAGGATATGGTAGTGATCATGTTGAAAAGCCTTCCCAGATCCTACGAGCACTTCATTGATACGCTTAATATTCTCCTCTACTAGTGTTGATCTGAAGTTTCCTGATCTCTGCAACAAACTTCTACAACAGGATCGATGGAAGCAGCGCTAGTTCGTCCACTGAACAAGCTTTCACAGCCTCAGCTTCGCATAAGAACAAGGGTAAAGCTCTGTCCTTCCAGCAGAAAGGACAAGGTCAAGGTCAACCTCAACAGTCTTCGAAGAAAAAGAGCTTACAATGTTCCTACTGTCATATATATGGCCATTTCGTGAAAGATTGCAAGAAATTGATAGCATCCCAGCAATCCAAATAGGGAGGGTCCAAGCAGAAAGCCAATTTTGCCACGCATCTTGATTAGAAGGAATCTGCCTTCTATGCGTTCATGGCCCAAACCTCATTTGATGATGTTCCATCATTAGTCTGGTACATTGACTATGGAGCCTCTCGACATTTCACACATCATCGGGATTGGTTTACAGAGTACATGCTTTTCACTGATTCGGTGATCTTTGGTGGAGGCGAAGAGTATACTGTTGTCGGCAAGGGCAACGTTTAGATTTCATCTGGTGGGAGGGATTTGATATTCCTCAATGTATACTTTGTACCTGGTATGAAGTTCAATCTACTGTCAGTCAGTTAGATTATGCAACATTCACCATAGTTGGATGTCGTCTTCGGGTTGCACAAGTGCAACATTGTTGACAGGGAGACTCGCAATACGATTGCAATTGGCATTGAGGATCAAGGTCTTTATAGACTTGTTGATTCTACTAGTTCTCAGGAGCTCGCCATGGCAGCTAGGAGTACTTCCATCAACACTCTTTGGCATCATCGATATGGACACCTGAATGTCCACTATCTCTCTTAGTTGGTTCGAGAGGATCTAGTTGAAGGATTACCTACAATTCAAACTTAGAATCATGGAGTTTGCGGAGCGTGTCAAGCTGGAAAGTAGCATAGGACTCCGTTTTTAGATGGAGACGCTTGGAGAGCATCCAAGGTCTTGTAGCTCATTCATGCTGATATCTGTGGTCCCATGAACACTCCATCAGTCACTGGATGCAGGTATTTTCTATTATTTGTTGATGATTTAAGCAGACGCATGTGGGGGTATTTTCTTATTCAGAATGCAAAGGTGTTCACCATGTTTCAGAAGTTTAAGGCCTTAGTGGAAAAAGAGTCTGGCTGTTAGATAGTCACTCTTCGGTCTGACAATTGAGGGGAATTTTGTTCTACTGAGTTCGCCAACTTCTGTGCATCACATGGCATTAAGTATCAACTTACCACACCTTACACCCCTCAGCAAAACGGTGTTGTTGAGCGCAGGAACCGTACAGTCATTGAGATGGCTCAGTCTATGTTGGAGCATAGAAATGTTCCAAGACACTTTTGGGCGGAAGTGGTCTTCACTGCAGTCTACCTTCTGAACCGGTCTCCCACAAAGGCCGTTAAGAAGATGACTCCAGAGGAAGCTTGGTCTGGCAGGAAGCCCAAAATCAGTCATTTGAAAGTTTTTGGCTCTACAACTTATGTTTGGATTCCAGATGCCAAGTGCACCAAATTGGATCCAAAGAGTCAGAAATTGATGTTCACCGGCTACAGTGCCAACCACAAGGCATATCGGCTGATTGATATAGACACTAATCGCCTCATATTCAGTCGAGATGTAGTATTTGATGAAGAAAGAGGGCCTTTTCAGCCTTCCTCTCCTGATTTGAGCATTGAGGATTAGCCTCCAAAGGCTCCAAGTATGGGTGTTCGCCTTCCCTTAGCTCCACTTGATGGGATGGATTTAGTTGACTCTTTAGTTGTGGGGTCTCCCAGGCATGACATTGCCCCACTCGACTTTCCTCAGGACCTTTCGGATCCACATCCAGAGGAGCTTGCTCGAGATATTCTAGAGACTCTTCTTCATCCTGCAGCAGATGTTGGTACTTCTACTCTCCGGCCTAAGTGGTGGGCCAAGACCATTAATGATCTTCATGGTGATGAGCTCATTGAGGGTAGATCAGCTAGAGGCAAGAGCAAACAAAACACAGTTAATTTTGCTCTTATGGCCAACATTCACAGTATTTATGAGCCTCAGACATATACAGAGGCTAAAGGTGTGCCTGAGTGGGAATAGGCTATGGTAGCTGAGCAACATAGTCTTCTGAAAAACAACACTTGGGTATTGCCAGATCTTCCTCTAGGGAAGAAACCCATTGGCTGCAAATGGGTGTTTAAAGTCAAGCATAAAGCTGATGGAACCCTTGATAAGTACAAGGTTCGGTTAGTAGCAAAAGGGTTTTCACAGAAGGAGGGCATCTACTATGAGGAGACATTTGCTCCCACAACCAAGATGAGTACCATTCAGCTTGTCCTCGCTCTCTCAGGTCAGTTTGGATGGAAAGTCCATCAAATGGACGTCAAGAGTGCCTTTCTCAATGGTGATTTGCAGGAAGAAGTCTACATGATGTAGCCTCCAGGTTTCAAGGTTGCCGGTAAGGAACACCAGGTATGTAGACTAGTCAAAGCACTCTATGGCCTCAAACAAGCTCCTCGTGCATGGTATATAAAAATTGATAAGTACTTGATTGATCAAGGCTTTCAGAGGAGTCCTTCATAGCCCAATTTGTATGTCAAACATACTAGTGATGATATTCTATTTCTAGTAGTCTATGTTGATGATCTCATCATTACTGCAACACATTTGATCATGCAGGTCAAACAAAATTTGTGTGAGCATTTTGATATGACAGATTTGGGACTTCTCCATTATTGTCTCGGTGTAGAGGTGTGGCAGACTGATAGCCACATATTTATTTCTCAGTCAAAGTATGCCAAGAGCCTACTGGATAAGTTTCGAATGCAAGATTGCAAACTTGCATCTACACCTATGGAGATAGGGCTGAAATTATTAGCCAAATCAGATTCACCTGTAGTGGATGAGTCCTCATTCAAGCTACTAGTGGGCAGCCTCATCTATCTCACCGCCACTAGACCTGACATCAGTTATGTTGTGAGCTATATTTCTTGCTTTATGTCAGCCCCAAAAGTTGAACATTAGGTTGCAGCAAGTGTGTGCTAAGATATGTGAAGGGCACTCCTGATTTTGGCATTCTATACAATAGAAGCAAAGATCTTAGGCTGGTTGGTTTCACAGACTCAGATTGGGCAGGTTGTGTTGATGACAGAAAGTCAACTTCTAGGTATGTTTTCAGCTTGGGTACAGGTGCAGTCACATGGACCAGCAAGAAACAACAGGCAATAGCTCTTTCCTTGATTGAAGCAGAGTATCGGGGAACTTTTAAGGCAGCATGTGAGGCAATTTGGCTACATAGGATGCTTACAGACATGCAAATGTCTCAACCAGGAACTACTCCCTTGTTTTGTGATAATCAAGGGGTTCTGAAATTAGCCAAAAATCCAGTCTTCCATGAGCGGACAAAGCATGTGGAACTTCATTGTCATTCATCCGCCAACATGTTGAAGATGGATCAATGATACTGCAGTACATTCCTACAGAAGATCAGACTGCAGATATCCTCACCAAGTCTTTGAGCCCGACAAAGTTTCTCAAATTTAGAGGGCAGCTTGGTGTGATATATAGAATGACCATTACGTGAGGGTATTAGAATATTTAATTATATTTTAGTCACCTATATTTAGTTCCTTGTTTAATGGTCATTTAGCTTTTTAGTTTTTAGCTCGTTAAGTGTTAACTATTGCTTATTTATTAAAGACGCATAGTTAGCTTTTATTTAATTTACTTTTAAGCTTTATTTAGCGTTTAGCTTTTTAGTCTTTTACTTTAACGATCTGTTCTTTTTATAGAACATCGTCTTGTAAACTCTATATATACGTGTGTATATCGTTCAATTAATTCATCCGATTATTGAATCATTCATTCAATTATTTTTCAGCTGCTAGGTTTTATATCTACTCTACTGCAATCTGATTTGGATTGCATTGCACAAATGTTTCTTATGATCCCTCCTTTATAAGTGTTCATGAAAGGTGATTCTCTTGTTCAAATTGGGATATGTCTACTAGATTTCACACTTCTTTGATTTTGAATTAGTTTTGCATTTGATTGTATTGTAGTAATGATCTTCCTTTATCCTTTATTTGTAAGTGTTCAAAGCAAACGCTTACCTTCACAAGGGGTCAGCTAAGCCTCATGTTTTCTTTTAATTTCCCTCCCATATTTTTTAAAAATTGTTTTCAATTCCAATTAAGTTGGCCAAGATAACATGGTTTTCATTGTTTTTCACCTTGCAAATTGCCATTTTTGAATTTATTTCAATTTTTAAATCATGTCGGCCTTCACTCGATTACTAAATTTGACCTTGTTTGAAGGGCTATTTATATAGGGTGGAGTGCTCAAATTCCCAAGCAGATTTTCATGTGCTTATGCATTTGTTCAAGCGAATTTAGCAGGATTTTCACGTGCCCTTTTATTGTTTCATCCAATTTCCCCAAAAATTTTGGGGATATTTATGTCATGGAAAATTCGAAATCCTTCAAAAATTTTGTGAATTTTGTCTATCTATGGAAAATTCCGAACTTCTCAAAAATTTTGTGGATTTTTCCAAATCCTAAAAAAAAATTGTGGATTTTGTGCTATCATGGATTTTTGCAAGCTCATTCAACTTCCACAAAAAAGTAGGGGATTTTAGCAAGTTGTGGATTTTTCATTATTTTCCTTCATTTTTCCATGATTTTTCTTTGTTTTCTCTTTTCATTTCTTCATCTTTCTATGATTTTTTCCATGACTTTTCACGATTTTTTCATTATTTTTCTTAATTTCATTTTTTATTTTAAGGATAAAATCCTTTCTTTCATCTTTGGAATTTTCCTTCACTTTGATCTTGGATTTTCATCATTTTATCCTTGGTGGGTGAGATTTCACCTTAGATGTGGATTTCCCCTCAAATTCCATAAAAAACTAAGCCCTTCCTTTGTTGAGAAAATTTTTCCTCCTGATTTTACACACTATCCCTTATCTTGAAGATCTCATTCATGGACTTTAGATTCAGTGAATTTTCTGACTTGATCTATCCATTTCCAAGGATGGACTTTGCATTCTTACTCAAGTTTGTCATATTTTCCTTTGCACTTTTTCAACATTGCATCTCTAAAGCGACCCTAGGCAAGACCTATGCATTTTCACTAAGATTTGACATTTTGACAAGGAATCATGCAATTCACACCCTTACCCAAGACAAACCTTTCACTCCACACATTCCATGCATTGATCATTGATTTCATGATTGAAAAGGGTTTACAATCATTCCAAAGGCTAGGAAGCTAAGAGACCAAAACCATTGCCAAGCTAAGCAACACAACACCTAAGCTAGCAAGCAAAAAAGAGGGGTCACCATTTGCAATGGGGTGTGCGTGTTTACAACACAACACCGTGCAAGTTTATCTCGTGTCACCTATGTTGTAGTAGTTTGCCATGTGCACCATGTGTTTTGTGGCATTTGTTGTCCTGCATGTTCTATTGCCTATTGGTGTGTCCTCGCACATCTTTGTCAAGTGCAAGTGCTTGTGCACCAAAGGCTTTCTGTTGATTCTTCATACATTCTGTTTTGTGCCAATACTTTGCAGCTATGTTACAGTGTCATCACGGGTGTAGGGGATGAAGGGACGAAGTGCCTAAATTTGGGGATGGCAAGGAGATGGTAGTGGGGAGTGTGATACAAATACCTTTAGTACTTGAAAAAATTATTCATAAAAATATATACAAGGAATAATTATAAGAATTCCAAATGAAACTTTGGTACTAATTAAACTACAAAACTCTAAAAGCATTGCAATGCTTGCATTGAACATTAACAACGGTTTAGACCCTTGGGGCTAGCTCACTCGATCTTGGCTGCTGCTTTAGGTAGCCTAGGTCGTGGGTTCAACTCTTGCACATTGTGGATGAGGGTTTATTGCACATTGCTTTAGAGGTTATAGCAAGGGCTCACCTTATAAAGAGCTAAGCACCAAGTCGCTAGGCTAACCTCTCGATTCCTCTTGGTAAAAAACAGGAAAAGAAAAACAAGAGTGGGTAGAGGTTTGTTGACTAAACGAGGGTTAGCACCCCTCATGGGGATTTGGGGGCAAAGCCCCCAGCAAGGTCAAGGTAATCTAGGTTATGGACCAAATTGCCTATTTCCTATTTTTTGCATCTCCCCTAGTCCCACTTTGTGTGCATGTTCTTCCAATTCTTTCTCCCTTTGTCTACGTAAGGTCCCCAGAGTCTCTACGTTTGAAGGTATGCTCAGTCTTCTAAGTGCTTATTAGTTGTTGGGAGTTTCGGAGTTCCTTGCCTAGGCATGCTTTCTTGTATAAGTTCAACCTTTCCTTGCTTCTCTTTGAACTTTCAGGCTTCTTCATCGTGTCATACCTTCCATCCTTTCCTTGCTCTTCCTTTGTATTTGTCAGAATTTCAGACCAATTTTTACTAGCAGGTTTGTTACTCAACCCCTAATGCCCCAACCTATGGTCTCTCCTACCCTCAATCCTTGATATTCTCACCTTTGTTTTTGTTCTCTCCACAATGCCCTAACATGTGTTGTATTGTCATCAATGATAAGTTTTGGCATTGTAGCTTTCAAAAGTGGGAATATTTTCTGCCCATAATCATTTTTCAAATTTGGAGTTGTGGATTTACATTCTGGTCAACCGATTATTGTTGTGATGGATTTAATGGGGTGAATGCATCCATTCAAGAGGCATCATTTAATTTAACCAAATTCATTTTACAATTAGTTTTGAGCATTTGTGTTAAAGTGTAGGAATCCTAGGACGAAAACCCTAGTGATTTGAGGGGGCGATCTCACATAGAGTTTGCATTGAGCTTCGTTAGATGCAAACTCAAGCTGCATTGTATTAATTCGATTTGCCATTGCTGTTGGTATAAACTGCACGTTGTTGTAAAATCCTTTGAATGTAGTACAATCATTATTGTAATAGGAAAGAGTGGGAATTACATTTGTATTTGTTGTTTATTATAAAAAGAAGATTGGGTGTTATGTTGCCATTGTTGATTGAAGTGTAATGAAATTGTTGATGTATCAATAATAATTTATATTTTAGTTGTCTAAGATTTGATTAATTAATAGGGCTCATTCAACTAATAAGTTTTTGTGGAAGTTTAAAAATTAGATTTGCATTATTGTTTTGGCTGGGGTGATTATACTGGTAATAGAGTTAGTTTTTCTGCCAGCCTGTGAATCATGGGAGCATTCTTTAGATATCTATTGTATGGTGGAACGAGCTCCTTAGGAGCCAATGACAATGAGATTAAAGGCCCAGTCAAAGAAGGGAGCATGGGTAAGAAAAGTTAGATAGTTGAAGACATCATAGCCTGTTGCAAGTTATAGAAGTATTGATTCTGAGAATTAGAAACATCTCTCTTCTGTAGAATTCCGTGACTTGGAAATGAGGCATACCATCAAGAGGATTTCAACAAAACCAAC
The DNA here is from genome assembly GCF_030272615.1 of Cryptomeria japonica. Taxonomy (NCBI): domain Eukaryota; kingdom Viridiplantae; phylum Streptophyta; class Pinopsida; order Cupressales; family Cupressaceae; genus Cryptomeria; species Cryptomeria japonica. The sequence continues at coordinate 402,777,906 of NC_081408.1, forward strand.
CTCATAAGAATCTCCAAGTATTCAACAAAGATTTGATAGGGAAGAAAAACAATTAAAACTGAAGCCTCACGAAGCCTTCAAGCAAGCTACAACCTTAGAATAGTCAATGCCCCCTTCCAGTCATGAGTAAAAAGAGCTCTCATATTGTCAAAACAGATGTCAGAAATGAGCTCAGAAGAAAGAATTTTTGTTTCTAATGCAAAGAACCTTGGGAATCGAGCCATATATGCTATGATAGAAATGAAATAATGTCCACAGTAGAATCAGAATTAGAGGTACAATGAGTTGCAGAGATTGAAGGTAAAGAAATGTTCCTTTTGATGGAAGTTGATGGAAGTTAATGAGAAATCAACAATGCAGTCTCAAGATAAAATAAGTGAAGAGAATTTCCTAATGGTTCTTAGTGATTACCAAAATAGAGATCATATGAAGTGTATTTCAACATAGTGGTACTAATGAGTATGAGTGTGTGAATATTATTTACTCCTGTCCAACTAATCTTCATTTTGTAACCATGAGTCACAAGAGTGGTTGGATTGTTTCAAATCTCTTGGAAATCTCCAATTTAGCAATAGAAAGTAAACACTTTGATGAGTTTTTCATAAGAAGCATAGTATCAAAGAGAATACATAAATCTTTTATATGGTTATATAATAATTCCTATCCTAGATGCAGAAATGGTAAATGGCGCCACTCTTTGGAAAAGAGTATATAAATCCATCTTATGAGTTTAAAATTATAACAGCTCAGCATGGAGAAGAAGAAGATTTAAAGTTGCAAGAGTGTGAGACGCACATGCAAGGTATGGAAATAATGCTGGAAAAGATATCTTTTTGATTTCTGATACAAAAGATGGCGACAAATACAATGCATTTAGTCTTAGGTTTGCAAGATGGAATTGCTATCCTTATATTTCTCACTAATTAGAAAAGATTAGTCTTCTTAACTTCACAAAGGAGGAAAAAGATAAGCATTTTGATCATTCCTATGAGTTTAATATAAAATCTGAAGGAGACAGTAATAGCACAAATGCACTTGACTTCATTTCTTTCTAGCAATCTACTCACAAGGGAAAGTGCTCTAAGCATTGGAAAAGAATTAAGAATACCACTTGCAATAAAAGACACATAGATTTACTCAAATGCAAAATTGGCTATGCACCAAGGAGTGGGATTCTAGTAGCCAGGGGATTTGCACAACTCATCTTGGCAAAGGATCCAACACAATGCTGTCGCACTGGTTGTTGGTCATGACAATCAAGAATATGTATTCATTGCCTAGGATTTGTGGTGAGTATGTAATGTGAAAACAAAAGATTATGACAGCTGATGATCTCACTGAGTTTGACCAGGCCAATTTTTCCTGCTTTTTGTAGAGTTATGATTCAATTGAAGAGAATGCATATGTGTTTGTCAATACAAGTATGCCCAAATGATAGTCGAAAGGCAGATGTAATGCAAGAAGAGGTTTTGAAGTTTGTGATGAGATTGGTATAATTGTTCCTAACAAATTTGGCATATCCTACACTTGGATAAATCAGCCACTTAATGTTGCCATGGATGAACATAAGTATGTAATGCATTTGATGCTATGAGAACTGAAATAATTACAGGTGTAGCATCGTTGCATCCTAGCAGCAAGTTTCTATAGTTTCATATAAAAGGGAGCTAAATTTTACATTTGAAGAAAAAGTGATGTGAACAAGTACGGCGATAGAGAATATGCACACTTAACTCATTTATTGGTTGATTATTAAATAGAAGACTCCAACAGGCCATGGAATTAGTTGGTAGTTGAACCTTTGATGTCAAAGGACTAGTTGTGCATTTTGCCATGGGAGGGAGTCAAAGGTTGATGATGTGGAGCTATCTTTGGGCGGATAACTCGGGTGGAGCACATGAAGAATCAACAAGGATTGTCATTTTGCCAATATTGCACAAAAATCTATAAAGCTACACAAATGGAAAGAGCAACTATTGGTAACAACTGAGAAAGAGTTTTAAGCTCTAATTGAGTTGGACAAGATGAAGAGGCTAATTGAAGAGCTAATTTGAAATTGTAGGAAGGCCTAGATGACAAATGAAATAAATGATGTCAGGAATAAACATCAATTACTATTACAGATGTAATGTCCCCTACCTGATTAGCATAATTAATCTAGTTCAATACACTTGTGACTTAAAAATCTGTGCTATCCATAGTTCAATTAATTGATTATTAATAAGTGAATTGTTCATCAGCCATATTAGATAATTAAGTCTGTCTTCCATAACTCTTAATGTAAGTACCAATCCTTGTTACTACTTCAGCTTTAAGGAAGGAGGAGGATATGTATGTTACCAAAGCACTTAGAGACCAACTACAATAGGTTCCCTCACAGTTTACAGATCCAAGCCCTTACCTCTCTTGGGTCTATACCCTCAACTCTTACAGGTCGCTGATCCCCACCCTATTTTGGGACTTGACCTATTGCTTGGATTTAGACTGCCCCTCTTTGGAACATCTCATCTCCATCTCCTTAAATACTGATAATAGCAACAGAGGAATGGTTTATAAATATATTTATATATATAGTTTTATTTATTCATTTTCCTTAATTCATCATATTGTATTATTATTCTTTCTGCTAATAAATTTAGATATGAATTCCATATTATTATATTAATTTCTGCTTTTAATCTTAATAGCTAATCATTTATATTATTTATTGCTATTAGCTTTCTACTGTTCAACACATTGTATATATATATATATTCTTTAAATTATATTTCAGATATTATACTATTCAGCAGAATGTTACAGAATGAAATAATGATAATGCAACAGTAATTGCCCAACATGCCGTTGGCAGTGTGATACAATTTGCTGACTCCTCTTGATTCAGCCTTTTTGTCTTTTTCTTTCCTTCGATGCCCTCTCCCCACAAGGAATCCTGTCTTATAAACTTTTCCATTGGTCTTTGTGTGCAAGGACGTGGCTTTTGATCAACATCCCTTCCGTACATCGTAATTTTAAGAAGCTGTTGCTAAGAATAATGGAATCGTTCCCTTTCAACAGCACATCAATACTTGGGATTAATTTATTATACTATTTAATATTGATTTTTTTTTTTTTTGGGTCGGTAATAATAGTTTTGATTTTATTAAATAGGAAGAATATACATAGAGATATAGAAATAGTATCTTCGCAACACCAAACTTCTAATGCTTCCCAATAGTCCAGAAGCACAAAAACACAACCACCTAACAACCATAGTCCCCCTTACAAGTCAAAAAATCTGTCTTCCCGTTCTGATATATCTACTGTATATCAATAAAGAAACTACATTGAGCCCGCTTACTACAACCGAAATAAATCAACACCCCTACTTACAACTGTATAGAGATAAACTCTGTCACTAAAATAAAATTCTAATACTAAGATCCATCTTACATCTTAAGCTATGATTAACACGAGGATAACTACAAAATTCAAAAATGAAGAAAAAGACAAAAAACTGCCGCCATCGTGCCTTTGTTTACCTTTTCAAATGATCCATCGCTCCCTGTGAACTATATGCGTTCAGGCTCCACTATGATTCTTAATATCTCGCCGCACCGCTTGCCCCTGTTTTTTGAGCGACCCCGTCTCATAACCGCATTCGGCCAAGCTCTCATTAACTCATTCTCCTCCTGCTCATGTCGTCGAATGATTGATTTGCGATTTTCCCAGGCCCTTGCAATATCCAGTTCATATGCCTCTTTATCCACCTTGCCCTCCCACCTTACAAAGGGAACAATTCCAAACTCTACAGCTTCTGCACTGTCTTCAATCCCTTCTGAAATATCCGACCCTACTCCTAGAATCACCCACTCTAATATGGAGTTCAAACCTTCAAGCATCTCGTCCTCAAAGAGTGATGTTGCAATCCATTTAACCACTTCGGTGTCTTCTCCCAACTCAAGACCCCAAGCAATTATCATGGAATTAATATCCAAATTTACCCTCCATCTTCGTTTGTTCTCCATGAACAGATGCCCCAAGACCCCTAAAGCAGCATTAACCGCCTCCTCTTCCTTAAATCTAAGAAGCCCTTGCATTCTCTCCTTGCTCATCGACCCTTTAAAACCCTTCTGCTGCTTCTTAGTGCTTACTGTGAAATTTGCTTCCATGGCTTCCCTTTCTCTCCAAACTCTACATCCCTTTGCTCAGAAAAGCGAGACAAAAAACTATGTACAATAAAGAGTCACAAAACCCTGCCTTTAAACACTTCTCTAGCTCAAAGCTCGGCGAAGAAATGATAAAATATCTGCATGTCACACATTTAATGTGTGCATTCTTTCACATTGACGTCCTCCCTGGCGAATAAAAATTCTTCCAAATCTATTCGCACACTTGAAACCCAATCCCTTATTGATTAATGCGTAATGTGATCTACATCTTTCCTTCAATCCATCAAATCATCCATCATTAATGAGCCTTTCAACCTACCCCCACCGGCTTTTAAAAGTGCCATCATCTATTTAAAATTTCATTATGAAGTGAAGTTCCATAATTGAAAAAACAGGATCTAACTAGACTTCCCCATCTTAACACCAATTATCCAACTCAGCATCACAACTTTTCAGCCTTAATAAGAAACTACCAAAAAAATCCTAAGACTAAAGGATCCCGAAATCTGCAAAATCTTCCTCCAATTTAAGACAGCATTCAAAATCTTCTATCCTCAAATCCCCTTCCTGATCAAAACTGAGAGCCCATTTTGAAAGAATATCAGCCTCCTTATTACCCTCTCTTCTAATGTGGCTCACCTGAAACCGCTCAAATTTTTTTAACTCATCTAAAATCAAAGAAACATAACCCTGCAAGTGCCACACATTTTACCCCATTTTTAATGGCTTGAATAATGACCAATGAATCCCCTTCTAAATGTATATTTTTAACACCTGCATTTCGTGCTATCCTGATTGCTGTAAGTGCCGCATTAGCTTCAACCTCGTTATTGGTTCCAGACTTAATTCTCATGGCACCACATTTAACAATCTCACTCTTCTCATTTCTAATGACAAAATCCACTCCAGAGGGTCCGGGGTTAGATTTAGCTGCCCCATCAAAATTAACCTTGTGCCAATCTACTGCAGGAGGTTTCCAATCTGTATGTAACTGCTCCTGTTTACTGTAAGATTTCACATTCCATGCCCCATGTCTTATCTTAATAGATCCAATCCTCGGCTTTGATCTGTAATGTTTCTGTGCCTTGGTAATCAAAACCCAAAGGTCTATGAGCTAACTTATGCTTGGCTAGCCAAGCAGATAATTGACCTTGCATTTGATGCCTGGCCACATCTTTTGAATCCTTTCATCCTCCAATGTATATGGTAGAGCTATTGAATGAGGTTGCGAGGCTGTTGCCCCAACGACTTCCTCAATTGCCAAATTTATTCTATCATTTAGCCTTCTATCCTCCTCCCAATTGTCCATAAAAATTTTGCGGTTTCTCTCTTTCCATATTTCCCATATTAATAATGAAGGACTCGAAATCCACATACTTGAAAGTGAAGATTTCCTTGTAGGAATTGGCCAACTTTCAAACATCCCTTTAAGAGTATTTTGCATTGGTCCATACCAATTCAATTTTCCTTTCAGATTGGTCCATAAAAATTTTGTGGTTTCTCTCTTTCCATATTTCCCATATTAATAATGAAGGACTCGAAATCCATATACTTGAAAGTGAAGATTTCCTTGTAGGTATTGGCCAACTTTCAAACATCCCTTTAAGAGTATTTTGCATTGGTCCATACCAATTCAATTTTCCTTTCAGATTGGTCCATAAAAATTCTGCGGTTTCTCTCTTTCCATATTTCCCATATTAATAATGAAGGACTCGAAATCCATATACTTGAAAGTGAAGATTTCTTTGTAGGAATTGGCCAACTTTCAAACATCCCTTTAAGAGTATTTTGCATTGGTCCTTTCAGATTGGTCCAATGCCTTGAGGCAACTTCACATTGTAAGAGAAGGTGATCAATAGATTCTTCAACATTCCCACACATCACACACTTGGATGGGCCAGCAAAACCAAGATGTTTCCTCCTTTCCCTAGTTAGAATTTTTCCTTCAGCAGCTAACCAAGCAAAAACACCCACTTTGGGCAAACAATTCTTATTCCAAAACAGTTCCTTAATCTTCGAGGCCTTCATATCCCTACCTTCCAAAAACTGAAATCTTAATTTTACAGAATATTTCCCATCTCGCACCCCACACCAAATGACTTTATCCTCATTACTAGTCAAAATTAATTTCCGCTGATCCAGCACCTCCTTTAATAGATTTTGCTGTTCTTCCGAAAGTCCTGTTGTTGCAAAATCCTTCGAGACCCATTCAACCCCTAGACACCCTTCCTTGGTCATCACATAATCTCTAACTCTTTCTCCCCATAAGGGCACTAGATGATCTTTGATCCCCTGCAGTCCATCAATCTCTTTCAAAGCTGTCAATCCCGACCAAGAATCCTCCCAAAATTTAGCTTTTGCTCCATTTCCAATCTGCCAAGAGATATGATCAGTTATAACTTTCTTGCAACTGACTATGAAATTCCATATTGCTGACCCTTTAGGCGGGTTTCAGATTGTGAAAATTCGATGATGTTCCAAGGAGTCAAGATACTTTGCTCTCATAACTCTAACCCAAAGCTGATTTGGATTAGAATAGAGATTCCAAACCAAATTGGCTCCAAGGGCCTCATTCATCAAGTGCCAGTCTCTCAAACCAGCCCCACCCTTGTTCCTAGACTTACAAATTTTATCCCAAGCTACTAATGGGATTTTGTCCTGCTCATTGGCTCCATTCCAAAAAATTTCCTCATTCTATGGTTAATTATCTTAATGACCTTACTTGGGGTCTTTAAACACATCATAGAATAAATCGGGATGGCATCAATAACAGACCTTAACATTAGAATTCTTCTAGGTGAAGAGAGCCACCTACTTTTCCAGCCATCCATTTTATTTAAGTAGCTATATATAAGACCCTTCCATAAGTCTGATTTGTTGGCACCACCAAAAAAAGGAATGCCAAGATATTTACCCAACATATTACCAATTTTCATGCCAAGAATCCTACAAAATCTCCCTCTGTTTTGCTGGATTAGTATTGAAAAAGAATATTTCTGATTTTTGCCAATTGACTTTCTGCCCCGAGGCTTGTTCATAATCATCTAGGGTCTGCTTGATCACTCTGGCTTCCCGACCAGAAGCTTCTCCAACAAGGAATGTGTCATTTGCAAATTGTAAATGGGTAAGGGGCTAAACATTATCAGTGATTTTTATACCCTTCTACACACCTTCTTCACCTTTCTTTGTGATCAAACTTCCAAGCACTTCTACCAATATGATGAACAAGAAAGGGGATAATGGATCCCCTTGTCGAATCCCCTTTTTGGACTCAAAAAAACCCTGCGGACTGCCATTAACAAGAACCATAAAGTGTGGGGAACTAATGCAACTTTTCACCCAAGATATCCAGTCATTAGAGAAACCAAATCTAGACAGCACCTGTAAAGAAAGCCTCTGTTAACCTCATCATATGCTTTCTTAATATCAACTTTAACCATCATTTTCTCTGTTTTTACCAGTCTAATAGAGTGGACGGCATCGTGTGTGAGAATTATGCCTTCATAAATTGATCTCCCTGTGTAATGCCTTTTGATAGGTAGCGTCTTGATTAATGAAGGTTGTGAATATATTAAGACAAAAAAGAGCAACCTTAATTGGAAGTATCGATTGAGTTTGAGAGAGATGGACACTTATGCGGATGACAGGGATTACTCTACAGTCATTAACCTAATATAAGATACGGTTATGATTATATTTAAGTGGACACATAACAAATTTGTTAATATGTGAAAGTTTGCGATTAAAGATAAATTAAGGGAAACAATTTCAAAGAGGCAAGAGTCGTGTCTCTTTAGACACCCTTCCTGATCATATAATAAGACAACCCAACTCATTTCAATAGGGCATGGATCAAGTATATATATCTTTCCATATCCAGTTCAGATTTGCCCTTGAAGGAGCGGTCGTTCATCATCGGGTCTTCAAGAAGTTTTCTGATTAATACATATCAAGGAGTCATTCATTAGTAGATCCAAGAATTCACTGCTTAAAGCCTGATTGCAGAACCAAGGAAATAATACTGTCAACTGTTTGGGTCAGACTGGATCAAACTTCAGGGGATGATTACGATAGATTATACATATATCTGATTACTAAGGCAGCCTAGTACAGGTCAAGATTCCCTCACATACATTTAAGTGTTGGATCAGGGACGTCAATGATATTAATACATATATTATAACACCAACATCATATCAAATCTGTCACTCTCACATTGATTAGCATTATTTATGGTTATTTTATGTATTACTAGAGAATTTGTGGGAAGAAGTCCATTGCAATTGACCTCTATAAGTTATTGTCCGTATTTTCTAAGTTGTAACATAAGGGGACATTACACCCTGGGGCAAAGCCGCTCTGTTCATTAGAAATCATTGCATCTAAAACCACTTTAAGCCTGTTAGAAATGACCTTCGAAATTATCTTATAAATAGTGTTACATAAGGATATAGGTTTGAAATCATCAAAAGAATTGATTGTTGTCTTCTTAGGGATCAAGGCAATGAAAGTATTGTTGAAATCCTTTAAAATGAATCACCCTCTACTTGATTCCTCCACCACTTCCACAATATCCACAGCCAAGAGGTTCCAAAACTTTTGAAAGAAGAGAGCTGAAAAGCCATCTGGTCTTGGAGATTTATCCGCCCCTAGGCTGAAAACCGCACGTCTCACTTCTTCCTGTGAAATAGGCTCCATTAGCATTTTATTGTGCTCTTCTTTAACACGAGGGGATGACATCCAGAATAGGGTGTGGGTCATCAATATGCCCCTCCCCACCATTATATATATTTGAAAAGAACCTCACAGCCTCCGAGTTAATTTGATCAGCCTCTAAGAGTAAGACTCCATTTTCATTCTTAATAGAAAAAATCTTATTGTGCGTCCTTCTAACTTTGACTGAAGTGTGAAAAAATTTCATATTTCTATCACCCTCTTTGAGCCAAGTCTCCCTTGATTTCTGATGCCAATATAATTCCTCCTTGGCTATTGTTTCAGAATATTGCTTATTTAAACCCTTCTCTTTTTCAAAGGCTTCTTCGTCCATTCCTTGAGAAATGATCTGCTCGTGCAACACATTTAGCTCACCTTCTAATCTTAGCTTCTCACTAAAAATATTTCTAAAGGACTCTCTATTCCATCTTTTGATCTGTTCTTTCACAAATTGAAGCTTTTTGAAAAAATTGAATGCTTTATTACCCGTTACCTCAAGAGCTTGATGCCACCAAGAATCCACACAGTCTCTGAAGTTGTTGTCTCTAAACCACATTGCCTCAAACTTGAAAGTGCATTTGTCCGGAGCTGAATCATCTTGTATTCTGAGACAGATCAGGTAATGATTTGAGCCTGTAATAGGAAGAATCTCAGCAATACAAGTCCAATGTGTATCAGACCAATCACCCGCAATGAAAAAACGGTCAAGCCGCTCAGCCATGTTTAAAAAACCACTCCTATTGGTGCAGGTGAAGTCACTAGATCTAAAAGGGATCTCAATCAGACCATTGTCCAGCACAAAGGCATTGAAATCCTTGTGGCTTTGTCCATTCCAACCCGTCCCCCCCATTTTATCTGACATGAGAAGAAGAGCATTAAAATCTCCACCAAAGATAAACAAATTGTCCTCATTCTGTTTCAACAAGATCGAAAGGTCGCTCCATAACTGTTTCTTTTGCTCAAAATTATTAGGGCCATAAATATTTAAGACATAGAAACTAGTGTGAATCGGTTTTGAATTTTTTTTAACCAGCTGCCACCATCTATCATGACTAACCACTTCAACCTCTATAACCGAGGCTCTCCATAACACAGCCAGTCCCCCCGAAGCTCCCTGAGCCTCAACTAAATGACAGTTCCAACTCGGGAATCTTCTAGCAAAGGAGTCAATGTCTTCCACTTTGATTTTGGTTTCTTGAAACAAAACTAAATCCGGCCTCACTTGATCAAGCGAATCTTGTCAGGGGCATTGCAGCCCTTGGCATTCCACTATATGGCTCTCATTGCTTCCGAGAAGAGGCATAACCTCTTCCCGATCTCAATTTGCTTTGATTGGCAGCATTGCCCGCCATTTGTTTTTAGTGGATTTAGCTCCTCTCTTCCCCTTCTCTCCAACTTTGACTTTGGCCTGGATGGAGGGGGTTTGTTCTAAAGTTCTCTTCTCCGATTCCCCTGTGATATTTTTAGTACTTTCAGATTGAATAAAACTCAGAAATTTAGAATTAGGTTAATTAATTTATTGTTTTCTATACTTTTAAGCATAATAAGGGAAATGAAATGCTAAAGACAATGCACAATTACCCTGGGAAAACCTCCTAGGAGGAAAAACCCAGCCAAAGGATCCTTAGATCTGATTTATGATTTAGAATTCAACTGAACATTACACACTTATCTGGAGTTGCAGTCACTATGTGAAGGAGATGAAATACTCTTCAATCAGTTTGCAGTCCTCCTCATCTAATCACAGTTCATTAAAGAAGTCTTCTATGTTTTGGAGATGGTCTGCTGCCTCTTGTGGAGTTCGCTGTCTATTGTTTGGGATCTGCTACTGTTTGGTTTAGTTCGCTCTCCAATTTGGATCTTCTCCCTCTCGGTCTGCTGCCTCTTGTGGAGTTCGCTGTCTACTGTTTGGGATCTGCTACTGTTTGGTTTAGTTCGCTCTTCAATTTGGATCTTCTGCAACTTAATGAAGTTCGCTGTAGAGGAGTTTGCTATTCCAAATGCCTTTGTATCAATTCACTCTTCACAGAATATAATTTCATCAGCTTAAAAACTTGGTTATAATAATGAGAAGTATGCGCTGCATTTATAGGAGACATATAGCTTCTCAAACATGTCGGCCTCCTTTACCATTAAACAATTAATTATTAATTTCCTTTTAATTGATGGAGCCGACCCTATCAAGGAGGTGTGTGAGTTGAGTGAAGCGTGGAAGTCTCTTTAGGTGAGGGCCAAGAGGTATTGGGCTTGGCCCTATAAAGGGGGGGCGGATTCCAATGTTGCCCAAGGCAATTGGAATCCGCCAACCCTAATTACAAACAACACCCTGCACATGCTAGCAAACCTAGATCATCTACCTCATCTCGATCAAACATAGAAACATCCTCCATATTTGAATTTGAAGAATTTCCTACACTATCCTGCAATCCCTCAAAAGAACTATCCAGATTTCTAATTGGGGATATCTGTATATCCTTGAAAATCGGATCTTCCTCTGCCATATCAAAAGCACCTAATTGTGGATTCTGGACTGTATCTTTAAAAATCTGATCCTCTAAACGATTTTGGGTCATATTAATTGAAACCATCCTTAAAGCAGAAACCTGGATTGCTTCGACTACATGTCTTTTAAAAGACTCCTTGGTTTCCGTTTCTGATTCCTTCTGCTCTGACTCCTCTTTGGTCATTATAGAAGTTTCAATCTCTTCTACAGTGATCTCGTTATCCACAAGCTCTCTCACCTCATTTCTACCATCTCACATGATTTCTGAATCAGAAATTTTCTCCCATCCTTGAGAGTGTGTCTCATATTTTGAGAATATCTTATCCATAGTTTTGTGAATGTCTTCCTCAGGTTTTGAGCTTGAAGAGAAAGTATTACATTCAAAGATTTCGTCTATGACACTCTTTTGGACACCGTCCCCCAAACTAAATAAGTCAAAATTGTCACTATCCGCCTTCCTTTTAAAAGAATGAAGCATTTCCCAATCCATCTCGTTCCATTGCTTTTCCCATTGAAGCCCTTATGACAATGTTATAATCTTTTCTACTAAGTGATTTTGAACAGTTTGCTTCCCTTTATCCCCTTCTCTACACATCCCACTAGGGTGAGCTAAAGCCTTACATTTCGAACAAGATTCCATTTCCTCTTCAATCATAATCTTTTGTTTCCAAACTCCCGATCCTGATTTGATCTCTATTACATTAGGGAGAATATGAATCGTTTGCCAATTAATACATATTCTTGTAAACCATAGATCACCCATTGTTTGTTTTGTGCCCTATACTTCTGACCCATTTATGTTGGAAACCATTGCAGACACTCTCTGATCATTGTTCTACGCTAGCACAAGAAAAACACACCACTCTAGATGGATGGCTCTTGCCTTGGATGAAGGCCACTAGACTATTGAATACGGGCAGTCCTTGGGTTTGGTTGTTGTAACCTTGTTTTCTTCTATTGACTTTGTCCTTGTAATTGAAAAATAAATTGAATGAATGATTCAATAATCGGATAATCTATTCAACAATATACAAGCTTATATAAAGAGATTACAAGGACGACGTTCTAAATTAAGAACAAGTCGTTTAAAGTGAACTACTAAAAGCTAAACGCTAAATAAAGCTTAAAAGCTAATTAACTAAAAAGAAAAAGCTAAAAGCTTAAAAGTTAATTAACTAAAAAGCTAAATGACCATTAAACAAGGAACTAAATATAGGTGACTAAAATATAATTAAATATTCTAATACCCTCCCTTAATGGTCATTCTATCTACTAACTACCCTACAGAAGACACTGTAGGTCTTTTGATCACAAATGAAAATAACACTGCTGCGGTGGAGACCCTCCCTGGATTTGAAAAGCGTAAATGACCAAGAATACCAGAATCCATCCAACCTGACGTTGGGTAACCAAACTGAAACCTGAAACCATGATTTTGAGGAAAAATCGGCAAACCCTCCAAAACTGAAGATACAAATCGTCATTTTTGTGGAAAAAAAAATGGTAAAAACATTTCAAACGATTTTTGTGGAAAAAATCGAACAAAACCCAGAAACTTCGCATGGCAAGACCCAAAACACCACGTGGTAAAACATCATACATCATGCAGGAAAACACGAGACAACATCACGTGGTAAAATACCAGACATCACGTGGTAAAACAACACTCCCTGATTTTTGAGGAAAAATCAAGAAAAACCTTCCCATGATTTTTTATGGCGAAAAATCAGAAAACCCACAGACAATTTTTCAGGAAAAAATCATGAAAACCCCGGGACCTGTAAGACGAGGTCTAGCCTAAATCAATCTGATAAAGGTAATGATATTCAAATATTGTGAACATGCACTGTTTCCAGGTGTTGTGGCAGCTTTTGAACTTTTGACTGTGTTCCAACATTATGTTGGTCAAAGATGCCATCACGAAAATGGAGGTTGGACGAGGTCAATTTAGTGAAAGCATGAGACAAAAGAATCTGATTCAAAAATCAAAATAGAAGCAGCTGCACAAAAAATTTGAAACCTTGGAGGAGAATTTTGACACGAATTCTGAGGCACGAATTTCAAGGTTTGGAAGAAATCCAGAAATTAAAATTTTCCGCAAACTTAAAACAGCATAAATGGTGCCCAAAAGACAACAAAATTCCCCACCTCCATAGAATTAGCAGAAATCGTTGACTGTTTTTAAATTCCAAGGCAAATTCATTGGCACAAAATTTGAGGCACGGAAAACGAGGCACCCCCAAAAATTTGAGACCAACCCAAAAAAGCTCTCGAAAAACCCACCAAGAATCTGAAATCAAAATGCAGATCCGATGGCTCAAAAATCGAGGCACAGAAAACAATGCACTGAGAAAAATCTGGGTACGACCTAGTTGAGGTCTCAAAAAACCCACCAAGAATTTGCAACCAGAATTTTTTTTTGACTTGAACTGAAAGGTCAAAACCCTAGTCGAAAATTGCAGAAACCCTAGGAAAATTTTCAATCTGCAAAAAACAACCTCTAGGTTGCAGGCCCGAAAATCTCTAGAACCCAAAAAAAAAAATGAATCACTGCCTAGCACAAAGAAGGTTCGCCCACGAACTCGAAACCCTTGAAAAGCCTTAAAAAAAGCAAAATCGTTTTTTTATAAAAAAACAATAAAAAAATCTGGAAAATATTCCAGAAAGAAGCTCATGAATTTTTATTAAAAAAATCGCCAAACTTTAAAGAATCCCATCAACCCGCTTTGATACCATGAAAAATAAATTGAATGAATGATTCAATAATCGGATAATCTCTTCAACAATATTCAAGCGTATATAAAGAGATTACAAGGACAACGTTTTAAATTAAGAACAAGTCGTTTAAAGTGAACTACTAAAAAGCTACACACTAAATAAAGCTTAAAAGCTAATTAACTAAAAAGAAAAAGCTAATGCTAAATAAAGCTTAAAAGCTAATTAACTAAAAAGCTAAATGACCATTAAACAAGGAACTAAATATAGGTGACTAAAATATAATTAAATATTCTAATAGTAATGCCCCTCCCCTTTTGGGATATACCTGAATTTTGCTAAAAAAATAACAATACCAATAATATAATTTATTTACAAGAGTATTCTTTCACTAAAGTACACAATAGCAATTGAATTTAGGAAAATAACCAATTAACATGAAGCAAAGTAATAATTATAACTCTTATTGTAAACATGCACATTATAGGTCATTCCTAAGAATCAATCATATCAGAGACTAGAGGGGAAAGCACGATAGGATGCCTGGACAATTTTCCTCCTCAAATAAGCCCAAGAGCGTCAAACAACCAAGCAAGTCAATTCGACCTCTTGGCCCACAAGTAATCCAGCTTGATGGGTGGTCTACTTAATTGTGGGGACCCGTACTCCTGCATCTCCCTATTATGTTTCCTTGCAATTTCTTAATATATCAAATGCATAAATACTTAAATAAATAAATCTCTCTTAAATTCATTAACTGACGAATATTGGATTCAACATATAGCATACCAATGACTTAAAAAAATATAATATTTTTTGTTATATCTTAGTGCTTTATAGTTTCAGATTATTGCTGCTTAATAATTCCAATTTCTTTCTGTCGTTTTAATCCAAATCTGATCTCAATTGCTTGATCGATGGTTTCTACCATTGCTGCTTTCTTTGTTTTATATCCTCAACGATGGGAAGGGTTACAACCCGTAGTTCTCAATGTTGGGAAATAAACAGGTTCAATACCAAAGATTGTGAAGATCAATCTCTATCCAATAAATCAATCAAAGGATGAGATACAAAGCTTGGACAGCTGCAACATGAAAATTTGAAACTCATATGCAAATCTGAAAACTAAGTTCCCTTAAGTTTGGAAAACCAACATTAGACCCTTCTTTATGAGCCAAACATCAGCCTGCATATCATGCTTAATAAACCTATCTTATGTGAACTTATAATAGCAATAAATAATGATCAACATTGGCATAAGATAGTAGTAATAAGGCATAAATCAGCAACATAAGATCAATACATAAAACGGGATTTATGTGGAGAAACCCTTGCGGGAAAAACATCCACCAAGAAGATAGGACAAGATTGCATTATTAACAATAAATTTGCTTACAAAACAATCACTTTCATTTTCTTCGTTGCCTCCATCATGGCAGCATCTATGCACATGTGAACAACCTCCTTATGCCTCCCACCTATCCCTTGTTCTATAGAGAAATCTACATTCAACTTTTATACACTAATTCTCAGTGTTCCACGGGGACGCGTCCCCCCCCTTTTTGGGTGCGTACCCCCGTTAGAGATGTCTTGGGGACGGGGAGACGGGGACGCGACGTCCCCCGTCGTCCCGCCACCGCCACCCAAACGCCGCTGGGACGTGGAGACGTCCCCGCGTCTCTGCGTCTCCCAGGGAGACGTGGAGACATCTGGGCGTCTCCCGCGTTCCCACGTGAATGAGGAGCGAAAAAGGCACTTTTTTTAACCCTAATTGGACGTGGGCCCCACCCTACCCCCCAAAACAACACAAAAACATGTTTATTTTGGATTTCACTCTCATTTTGGAAAATTGATTTTTTTTCCAACAACCTGAAGAGGAGGAAATACTTGAAGAAGATTGATTGAAGGGGTGAGAAAAGTGATTGCAAGCGTGATAGGAGCTAGAAGAAGCAAGAAGAAGAGGAAGAAGAAGATTCTTCTACATTTTGGAGAGATTTTCAAGCACAAGGTAGGGTTTTTCAACAACTTGTTTTTTTTTTGTTTTATTTTCTGATTTTCATTGTTCTGTGTTATTTTTGGTTTTTTTTTCCCTATTCATCTCAAGACTCAAAATGAGATTTGATGTTGAATCTTGAGGGCAAAATGATTCATCATCATTGAATCATTTTGCCCTCAAGATTCAACATCAAATCTCATTTTGAGATGAATAGGAAAAAAATTTAAAAATATATTGTTAAACTAGGCTGATTTTATTTTTATTTTTATTTTGTGAAGTGCAGTGTCAATTTCACAATGAGCTCCCAAGGCATGAGTGAAGATGACATGGAAATCCATTCTCATAGTGAGAATGATTTAGAATATGAACTTGAAAATGAGGTGGGTGACCATGGGGCTGATCCTGGAGCCCAATCTAGTTCTATTGCGAGTGCACCAGTTAGTACAGGTTGCCCTTCAGAGTTGTTGGCACCATATGCTAGGGGTCATTTTGATCCTAAGTATCCTCTAAAACAGTTTGCTTCACGAATATCAATACAAGGCACATCACATTCAAGTGGGGGAACAAGGAAGTGGAAGTGCAATATTTGTGACAGAGAATGGTTCGGTAGCATTAGTAGGGTGAATGTACACTTTCTGTTTTGGAGAGGAAAAGGCATGAAACATTGTAAGTTTTTGGAGGAACCCAAAAATATACAGTACAAAATTGAGTTTAACAAGCTTTGGGGGGTTCCAGATGACACAAATATTTCAATGCCTACTACTTTGTTTGCTAGGGCATCACTTCACGACAACCAGAATGTGCCACATACTTCTCATACTTCGCATGCGGGAGGAATGATGTTTGGATCTCCATCCACTTCCACTTCTACTGTCGCCAGGGCTGGGAAACGTAGGTTGTAGATACCACAGAGCCCCCATTGCTGATATGTTTAATGTGCAGCTGAGAGATGAGATAGATGAATCCATTGGCAAGTTCTTCTTTGCCAATGGCATTCCATTTCATGTTACACGGTCTCCTTATTATAGGGAGATGATGGTTATGGTGGCCAAGGGAGGACCATCTTATGTGCCACCAGGGGAGACGAAAATGAGGACCTCGATCTTGGATAAATGCTATTCCAAGATCAATATTTTGATGGAGAAGATGAAGGCATGTTGGGTGGCATCGGGGTGTAGCATAGTTATGGATGGGTGGACGAACATTAGCCATCGTCCACTCATCAACGTCATGGTCACATGTGCAGAGGGCCCATACTTCCTTAGAGCAGTTGATTGTATAGGGCATCGTAAAGATGCTGATTTCCTGTTTCAGGTCCTCAGGGAGGCTATTGAGGAGGTTGGGCCACAAAATGTGGTCCAAGTAGTGACAGATGCAAACTATGTGTGTAGAGCAGCAGGGAGACTCGTTGAGGCAGCCTATAGACACATTTGGTGGACCCCATGTTGTGTGCATGCCATGAACAATGCACTCAAGGACATGGGGAAGATTGACTGGATTAGAGGAGTGGTCACCGATGCGAGAGATGTGCAGATGTTTATCTGCAACCACCACACTTCACATGCACTCTTTAGGACCTTCGCGAAGAAGGAGTTCTTGAAACTAGTTGAGACTAGATATGCATCCTATTTCATTCTCTTGGAGAGAATGATTGAGTTGCAAGAGGCATTGCAACTCATGGTTATGACTAATGAGTGGAATAGGTGGGCTGAGGCCAAGATAGAGCAGGGGAGAAGGGTGAAGGAGATAGTGAAGAGTGATGTGTTTTGGACTGATGCGAAATACATTGTCTCCATCATTTCTCCAGTATTCCAGGTGATGAGATATGGGGATGGGGATGCACCTAACCTTGGAGAGGTGTATGAGTGCATTGACTCTATGCTTGACCAGATGAGGGCTGCTTTGCGAGTGAAAGACCCCTCTCTAGCATTCTACAATGAGCAAATCCGGCCTATCATTCAGAGTAGATGGGACAAGTTGAACACTCCTTTGCATATGGCTGCCTTTGCCTTGAATCCTAAGTGGTACAATGCTAGACCGGGTAGAATGACACCGATTCAGGATGATGGGGTGAAGGCGGGTTTCTTTAGGTGCATAGAGAAGATGTTTGATTCCAGAGATGCCGGCACAATGCGCATTGAGTGGGGAAGATTTGCCACTCTTAGAGGTTTTTCAGATGAGGCAAAGATGGATATAGACACTATGGCACAGGAGGACCCACTTTTGTGGTGGAATTGTGATGGCCCGAAATCTTTGACCACCACTCTAGCCATCCGTCTGCTATCCCAGGTTTCCAGTTCTTCAACTGCTGAGAGGAACTGGTCTACATATAGCTTCATCCACTCTCTTAAGAGGAACAGACTTACCTCTAAGAGAGCAGAGAAGCTTGTGGCTGTACACAGTGCTTTGCGTCTCATAGACCGCAAGACACTAGTGTACAAGGAGAGTCTAGTGGCACGATGGGATGTAGAGCCAGAGGAGCCTTCACAGATTGATGAGGATGATCCTACCACTTCAAATGCAGGGCTAGTTGGTGTGAGCTTGAGGGACCTTGATCTTCAGGAGTCCAGCAGTTCCAGTGAGGAGGAGTTCGCAGATGATTAAAGGCCTCCATTAGCTACATTTTGAGTTTTGTCATTTTGTCTTTGACTCTAGTCTCTTTTGTAATGCTATTGCTACACGTATTTGTATTTGGCTACTCATTGTAATGATGAATCATGTAATCATCTTTATTATTATAGACTTTGCAATGGCATCAGATATTCGTATTTTCGTTTTCCTTTTTCGATATTCATATGATAGAAATGAGAAATCTCCAATTTGACAATTTCATTTGTCAAATTTTATTTAGCATTTAGCAATTAGTATTACTAATCTAAGTAATCTTGGTATTTCCTATAGTTTCATTTGAAATCTAATTCTTATACTGTTATACATCTTTTCAAAACTAGTTTTTCAAGTACTATATGTATATATATGAGCACCACCACCCCACCACCCCCCCGCCGCCGTCCCCTCGCCGTCCCCCCCGCTGTCCCCAAATTTAGGCCCTTGGTCCCCCCGTCCCGGAAACGCGTCCTCCCGTCCCCAACGCCTGTGGAACACTGCTAATTCTACACCCAATAGGCTGAATTTATAGAATTGTAAGAGCTCCAAAACCACCAATAAAGATGTACAAAGAAGCCTTTTCATTCTTCACGACCACAACCCTTGGAATGCCTCCATGGTACTAAAAAATACACCAGTTTTGGCTCCAATACTTTCCCTCCAACTTAGGTGCCCATTCTTGCAAGATAAACATTACATTAAATGCAATAAATGACAAAATATCAAGAGACACTTGTTGCCTCTTCTGTGCTCTCACTTGGAGAAGCTCAAAAGTCACTCTTTTTCCACTTCCTTAAGTCATTAAATATCTTATTCTAGATGTCCAAAAGTGGGGAAAACAATATTAAATAATTTTGTTCACAACCCACTTTTATCTCTGCGAGTGAAACTCATCACTCCCTATGAATGTATTACAAACATTGGTGAGAATTAAATATCACAAATTATTTTTTCAATATGTTCTAAGTGCCTTGGGACATTACCAAGAATGTTGGAACCATGTCATAGGATTTACAAGGTAGATGACACCTTAATCCTAACACTCAAAAGACACCAACCGTTGCCCTTTCATTGGAAACCACTACCCCTTCATTAGATCGGTGTAGTTAAAGTGAACAACCCTTTCTTATCACTGTTGTTAAGAGAAATAAGGATAGCTCCATATAATAATCTTTATTGCTAAGATTACTCTCTCTCTAAGAAATACTGACTTGTAAATGATTAATTCCTTATAAGGGCGATACATTATAAATATTATTGTATATCTATATGATCCTTATTTCCTTACGGTGGGGGGCATTGTTGAGACATGGACCAGCTAGGACTCGAACCTAGGACCTTCCATGCATTGCTGGAGTGCTCTACCACTGAGCTACTGGCCCCTCTTGGACCAGTCCATCGTTGGTCCGGGTGTGGCTTATTTCCAACACCAACACCCCCCCTTAAGCCACACCTCTCGTGTGCTTGGGGCTCCTAGCCTAGACCTGGCTCTAATACCATGTTGAGACATGGAACAGCTAGGACTCGAACCTAGGACCTTCCATATGCTGTTGGAGTGCTCTACCACTGAGCTACTAGCCCCTCTTGGACCAGTCCATTGTCGGTCCAGGTGTGGCTTATTTCCAACTCCAACAGGCATGACAGTCCTAGTGTTCCACAAAGTTTCAGGATGGGGGGACCAAGGGCCTAAGTTTGGGGACAGCTGGGAGGCGATAGGGGGTGGCACATATATGTATAGTACTTGAAAATTATTTACAAAGATATGTGTAAGGAATAATTATAAGAATTGTAAATGAAACTTTGCCACACTGGGTAAAAATTACACTAATAAACATTAAAAACATGAGATTGATTGCATTGAAATCTAACATTAACAATGGTGGGCAGAGTTTTGGAGCTTTGGGAGCGAACCAAGAATAAGTATAAGAATTGCAAATGAAACTTCGGCATACTAAGTGAATTTTAAACTAATAAACGTTAAAAACATGGCAACGATTGCATTAACAATTAGAATGGTTGATGGAGGTTTGGGGGCAAGGGGTAGTGCCCCTTGTGGGGGTTTCGGTAGAGCCCTCAACAGGGTTGAGGGGCAGCACCTCTTGTAGGGGTCTAGGGGTAGAGCCTCCAGCGGGGTCAAGGGGTCTAGGAGCAGTGCCCTTGGCGTGCTCCCTGTCACGATACAAGGTAGGGTTGAGGAGTAGAGCCTCCACTAGCAAGCACAAATAAGGCCTCCAAAACCTCACAAAATTTTCACTGAATTTTGTTTAGGGTTGGAATTTGTAATTGGGGGCTATGAGACGGTTAGGGGACTTCTAGGAGTTCCTAATACATCTTTCTATCCCCGTTGTCCCGGAAGACTTAGCGGTGTCTCGACAGTGGTGGCGGTGCAGCAGGGGGACCTTTCCCCTAGCATCCTAAAAATGCTGGGATTTTTTAGTGGGGGGATTCGTCCCCATGGTTCAATGCTTTGTCCCTATTCCATGATCTACCTTTGTCTTTGTGGAAGTCGCTAGAAGGATTAGACTGTTGTTTTTTGTGAGGAGCTGTAGGTGGAAGGAATCAAGATTAAATCCTCCTTTGAGGGGTGGTTGTGAGTTTTTGAAACTGGTTTGCCTTTGTGCCTCAATTTGATTTTGCTTTTGCTCGTGGGTTTCTTGTGACTTACCCTGGTTTTCTTTTTCAAGGTAAGCTTTTTCAATGACAATATATAAAATCAGCAGAGCAAGTATGTGTACTACTCCAGCGCGATCTGCATCCCTAATGAACTTGTTGACAAGCAAATTATTGTCGTGGAGATAGTACCCTGGGAAAACCCTCCAACATGAGGGAGAAAAACCCAGCTATAAATCTCTTATATGTATTGAAGTAAATGAATACAATATAGCTAATACACAGCCAGTTATGAAGCCACCAACAAGGCCGATCTGCAACTATAATAATAGTGCCAATTTACTATATATATATTGATCTCCTTGATGGAGATAATTGTAATGTCCCTTGCAGTGTTATGACTGAAAATACAAGGGATATTTGGCAGCAATCTGCTGCTTATGAAATTTAGGTGTTTGCTGATATGTGTCTTCAGAACTTTCAGATTTGTATGGAGTTTAACAATATATATTTGTCATGCAAAATTGACTATAGCAGACTTCTAATTGATGAGATAATCAACAAAGATACATTTGCTACCAAATCATATAATTCAATGCCAATCTGAAAACACCTACAGCAAACTGACATTTGGACAAGCAGTTATCATGTAGTCTTCAGACAATCATTCAATGGATAAGCCACCTTGTTCCACCCTTCAGGTTTTAAAGATGATCAAACAAATTCTTACAATGCAATATTAGAGACCAAACTTTATACACTTAGCACTCAGAAATTCTGAGGACTTCGTGACAGCCATGAATGTTACCAACTATCTAAAAACACATAGATTGATGCCAAAAAGAACCTGGAGAGAATCGCCTAGCCTTGCAGATGAAGAAGCAGACAATATCCAATTTTGGAAGCCCTCTCTAATGCCAAATTGTATGAATCTTCAGATTCACCCCAGCTGGAGGATGAGAGTCTGATTATTAATTATGGTCAGCTTCGAGTCCTCTATTGTTCCCTCATAATGATCGATGCCTCCTTCCTTGCATAGCGCTGCACTCCAAGGTGAATTCAGATGCTTGAGTCACCCAAATCAACCAAATCTTTCATCTTCCTAATGTCGCCCCTGCTGCAGATTTCTGGGACTGACAATAATTAATTATCAGCATTTTTAGACTCCTCTCGGCCCTTAGACTGAGCACTATCTCCTTCTGATCACAATGCTGGCATCAATTTCCTAGTTCGATGTTGGAACAAGGCTATTTAAGCAAAGTCAAAGGTAATGATGGTCTGATTCGATCTTGTTCTCAGACCTGGTTTGTCTGCTGCAACCTCTTTATTTATTTTCCCAAATGCTTCTAAAGAATCGCCTTTGGTACCCAATGCTAGCGATTTCCTCAAATGAAGGCCTCGATGCTTCAACAAGGAGGCAATAGCAAAATTGTAGGTATAGAGGGTAGAGCTCGATTTTGTCTCAGACTTGATACATAACCAGCAAACAACCCAAATCTTCCTCCAATATGCTCCAACAAAATCTACCTAGCATTCCCCATTGTGTAGACACAAATATCACTGATTGTTCACCTGAGGACTGAAGTTTCAACAAATCGTACACCATGAAAATCTGATAACAAACTCAATTAGCTCAGTATGAAGGACTGAGTGTCCCTCCCTTCAAAGGATCTCTCACCCCCTCAGTTATGCAGATCAAAGTGAGGTCTCGTTCCCTAAGACCAAATCTGCGGACAACCCTTGGCTCCACAACCACAATACAAGAGAAGATAACAAACAACTGATGATCAATAATGAATTACCCTCCTCTATTTATTCTTTTCATATCCATCATAAGATTCCTTCTAGAAGATCCCCTCCTTATCGGATTGGTACACTTTATTATTTCTTAAGTGACTTTTTAATTATTTTTATTTTATACTTAAAGTCGCTTTATTAATTTAATAAAATATAAAGTCATCTCACGTATGTTTTAAAATGAATATAATGAGACAACTTATATAATATTAAATTAAATAATTTCCCCTTATTTCTCCACAAATCTAACACAAACAATTCCAAGCCAAAATCCAAAATCGGGGACATTACAATAATGAATTCGCCTAAGTCTGAATGCACCGTGGAGGAGAGCTGTGTGTATTCCTGTTTGAACTGCTGTAGATGAGTATTCGATCTTGCTGAAGATGTATATTGTCTGCTGTTGGATGTTTGATCATGGAGAGGGAGAACCGATCTATATGTATACCCATACGTGGGTGACTCTTCACCAAGGGTCGGCTCAATACCAAACAACATGCCTTCACCAAGGGTCGGGTTTATTGTAATCAACACGACTTTCCCAAGGGTGGCGAACTTAACAAAATAGTTATTTCTTCTTAACAAAACGTTTTATTAAATCAGTAAGTATAAATATGCAAAGCCAATAGACTACTAGCATATTTGATTGAAGTCGGCTAAGGAGACTCCCGCTGCTACAATCAACAACACTCTCTCTTAGCTAGGGAGGAATCGTTCCTGATAGCTATGTCATGGAATGACATTCACCATGGCTACTCCCAGAGGGTGAAACAAAGTTCATCATGGAGGCACTCGACGTGATGACATCCATCATGGCTACTCCCATGTATGGCTATGGAAATGTACACAAGTGTTCATCACGGAGTCACTCAACGTGATGTTGTCATCTCATCATGATGTTCACCATGGCTACTTCTGGAGGGTGAATAAACACAAGTGCTAAGTCATGGAGTCTCTCAACATGACATCCACCATGGCTACTCCTAGAGGGTGGAACAAGGGTTTTCACCTCAAACTTCTCTCTCATAGAGAAGAATGCATTATAGTACATCTCATGAAATCACTGATGCTGAGACTCCCTCTCAGCAAGTGTTTCATTCTCCACAACTCCAAGTTTGTCTCGAAAATGCACAAACTTCACTTTGGCATGGGGTTTGGTGAGAATGTCAGTTGTCTGTTCATCAGTACAGATATATCTCAACTGAACAACTTTCCTCTGTAGCATATCTTTGATGTAATGGTATTGGATCTCAACATGTTTTGTTCTGTCATGGAACACTGGACTGATAGATAGCTTCACACAGCTTTGATTGTCACAATGAATAATAGTTGGCTCCAATGTTTGTCCAAACAATCCTGTAAGGAGCTTTCGAAGCCACACTGCTTCTCGAGTTGCTATACATGCTGCAATATATTCTGCCTCTACTGTGCTTAGTGCTACTGAAGACTGCTTCCTGCTACACCAAGAAATCATAGCAGATCCCAAACTGAAGCAACAACCAGAGGTGCTCTTCCGATCAGTAACACTCCCTGCCCAATCAGAATCAGAATAGCCTTGTAGATTCAGGTCCACACTGGAAGAATATTTCAAGCCATATCCAATTGTACCATGCAAGTATCTCAAGATACATCAAGGATCCAATCAACTGTCTGTACATGGTAGTATCCACAAGATCTGAACTAGCTGCAGATTCACTCAATTTCTTCAAGTTAGTTTCCATCGGTGTAGACATAGACTTGCAATCTAACATTCCAAATCTCTTCAAGATGTCAATGGTGTATTTTCCTTCTCAGAATAATCTCATTAGGCCTCTGCCACACTTCCAAACCTAGAAAGAAATGCATGAATCCTAGGTCCTTCATCTCAAATTCTGAGGTCAACTCCTCCTTGCATCTAAAGATGAGATGATCTTCCCCAATAAGAAATAAGTCATCAACATATAGAACCAAGATTAAAGCTTCACCATTGACTATCTTGAAGTAAAAATTTGGATCAGCATCATTCTTGCAGAAACCCAAACTCACCAAGTATTTGTCTATCCTTTCATACCATGCATGAGGAGCCTGCTTAAGACCATATAATGCTTTCTTCAATTTGCATACATGATACTCTTTCCCATGAATTACGAAACCTTCAGGTTGCTCAATGTAGACCTCTTCTTCAATTACACCATTGAGAAAAGTTGTCTTCGCATATATCTAATGTAGCTTCCATCCCTTAGCTACTGCAATGACAATAATGGTCATAATGGAAGTATAGCGAGCAACTAGAGTAAATGTTTCTTCATAGTCTATTCTTTCTTTCTAAGAGAAACCACGTGCCACAAATCTAGCCTTGTATTTCTCAATGCTTCCATCAGCTGCATGCTTAATGTTGTATAGCCAATTGGAAGACACAACTGATTTTCCTTCAAGCCTAGGTACAATATCCCAAACATCATTCTTAATAATGAATTGATATTCTTCATCCATAGCATCTTTCCATTCTTGCTGATTTGAGGTTTCCTCAACGCTGGAAGGTTCAGTCTCAATTAGATTACACATCAATGCAACATAGCTAGAGAATCTCTGAGGTTTTCTACTTTCTTTGAATGTGCCTCTAGGAGCTGCAAACTTTTCTGCCTCCTGCATAGTGTTCCTTGCCCAAAGAGGTCTCTTTCAATTCACAATAATATCTCTAGGCCCATCAATAGGATCCAAGGGTTCAATTGGATCAATCGTCTCAACTGGTTCAGGCAACTCACTCAAAATCTTAGGAGTATGATCAATGTCCATGTTTTGAGGAGTCTCTTGTTCTTCATCATCTATCTCCATGCACGAACCTTTAGATTTTCTGAATGCAACATCTTCCTCAAATGTGACATCTCTGCTAACCCCTATATGCTTTTGACCTGAAATGTAGATTCTGTAGGCTTTAGAAGTTTCATTGTAGCCCACAAATATCCCTTTCTTGCTAGAAGGATCTAGCTTAGTTCTTTTATCTTTGGGTACATAAACATACACTGGACAACCAAAGATTCTCAAGTGACTGACTTCAGGCTTCACATTTGTAAAGGCTTCTTCTGGAGTCATATTTTGCAGAATCTGATGAGGACTTTTGTTCTGAACATATACTGCTTTCTTGGAAGCCTTGGCCCAAGGAAATTTTTCAAGGTCTTGATCATGGATCAGAGTTTTTGTAGCTTCAACAATAGATCTGTTCTTTATTTCTGCAACCCCATTTTGCTATGGATTGTAAGGGACACAAAACCCCCTCTTGATTCTTGCCTCAATACAGAAGTCACAAAAGCTTCCAGAGCTGTATTCACCTCCATTATCAGACCTTAAAACTTTAATTCTCTTTCCAGACAAGTTTTCTACTTGAGTCTTAAATTCTTTAAATCTACGTAGGACTTCATCAGACTCTTTAGACCTTAAGAAATAAATCCAATTCTTCCTAGAGTAATCATCTATGAAAATTTGCATAGTACAAAAATCCACTTAGGGATGCCATTGACATTGGATCCACATAAATCAGAATGTACAAGATCTAATATTTCTTTTGACCTACTTTCACTGCTATGAAATAGACTCTTAGTATTTTTACCCATATCACAACCTCTACAAGTACCATCATGTACATGACTAAGTTTAGAAATACCTTTAACCATCTTCTCCAGTGATGGAAGAGCCCTGTAATTTAGATGACCAAGTCTTCTATGCCATAGTTCGTTGGAACTGGAAGAGTCATGTAGAAGAGCTTGAACTAGACGAATGGAAAGCTTGTACAAACTCTCATGCCGATTCCCGATCACACGTGCAATCTTGATGCTAGAGTTCTTTGGCCATGCAAGAACTCTCCCTTTTGAAAATGCTACTTGATAACCTTTGTCCTCCAAGGCTGAAATGGATACAAGGTTTCTCTTGATTCCTGGCATGAACAAGACATCACTTAGATGAAGGAGAATTTTATATTCTAGGTTGAGAGATGTAGCGCCAAATCCTTTTACTGAATAGTGTGCATCATCTCCAATGATCACTTGAAGGTTAGACTCCCTTTCCACCAAATTTGAAAGATGTTTTTGATAGCCTGTGATGTGTCGAGAGGCTCCACTATCAATCAGCCATGTGTCATTATCTGTGGGAACGTTACTTGATAAGGCAGATATGAAGAGGAATCCATTAGAGTTGTCTTCTGCTTCCTTTTGAGTTGAGGTTTCATTAATGTTTGCCATTTGTTGCTTAGGCCTTGTCAAACAATCTCTTGCATAGTGACCTAACTTGTCACATCTAAAGCACTGAATGTGGGAGAGATCTTTCTTCTTCTTCTTTGAAACAGGTGCAAAATCTGACCTTTGATCTCTATTCCTTTTGAAGTTGCCCTCGTTCTAATTTCTTCCTTTCTTGGTAGATTGAGTGGCTAGAACATGAGTCTCTTCATTTTGAGAGCCTTTGCCATTTCCCCTTGCAGCCAACCTAGATTCTTCTTGAATGCAATCAGCGTGAAGACGATCAAACTTGGGTAACTTGGATCTCTCACTGATACTTTGAATGAATGGCTCTCAAGAATGAGGAAGGCCATTTAATGCCAACATGACAAGATCTTTATCCACTACTTGATCTCCAATGGGGCTTAGTTGATCCCTCAGCTCTGAGATCTTCATGAAGAATGATATGACGGTTTCTCCTTTCACCATCTTGACTTGAAGAAGTTGTTGCCTCAATGCAAGTGCCCTACTTGTGTTGTTGATCTCATATAGACCTTCCAAGGTTTTGAACATGTCTCTTGCAGTTGTCATTTTGGAAATGAGAGGCATTAGGTGATCCTTAACGGAGTCAATCAAGATCTTCTTTGCTTTTATGGCATTCTTCTAGATTTGAAGTTTCTCTGTTTGATCTTCTGGCTCAGATAAATCTTTTTCTTCCACAAATTGAAGAAGATCATTTTCTTCAAGTGCAATAAGAACTCTAAACTTCCACGAAGTGAAGTTTGAAGCACCTTCGAGTTTATCTTCGACCTTGAGACTGTTCACCATTTTTATTTTGTGACTTTGATATTGCACCTTGAAGGTAAGAGATGAAAGAGAACTTCACTGCTATAAAGAAATCTGATCACGATCTACTTCACCGTAGCTCTGATACCATGTTAAATTTATGATCAGATTAGGAGAAAGCAGATAGAAGATAATTCAAACAAAATTGCACACCATGTACCCTAGGAAAACCCTCACATGAGGGAGAAAAACCCAGCTGTAAATCTCTTATATGTATTGAAGTAAATGAATACAATATGGCTAATACACAGCCAGTTATGAAGCCACCAACAAGGCCGATCTGCAACTATAATAATAGTGCCAATTTACTATATATATTGATCTCCTTGATGGAGATAATGAATTTGCCTAAGTCTGAATGCACTGTGGAGGAGAGCTGTGTATATTCCTCTTTGAACTTCTGTAAATGAGTATTCGATCTTGCTGAAGATGTATATTGTCTTCTGTTGGATGTTCGATCATGGAGAGGGAGAACCGATCTATATGTATACCCATGCGTGGGTGACTCTTCACCAAGGGTTGGGTCAATACCAAACAACATGCCTTCACCAAGGGTCGGGTCAATACCAAACAACACGTCTTCTCCAAGGATCGGGTTTATTGTAATCAACATGACTTTCCCAAGGGTGGCGAACTTAACAAAATAGTTATTTCTTCTTAACAAAATGTTTTATTAAATCGGTAAGTATAAATATGCAATGCCGATAGGCTACTAGCATATTTGATTGAAGTTGACTAAGGAGACTCCCGACGCTACAATCAACAACAGCTGCCTCATAGTTGTAAACCATGGATTATGTTGACAAAGCTGCTTGGTAAGGTTGTGAGCTCTGAACCTCTATAGGAAAACTTTCTGGTTTAGTGTCTCTATAGCATATCTATGCTTTTATTCCTCTTGTCATGACCAAACAGTAGTTGAACCTTTGAGAATAGGTAATATAAATCATGCTTTAAGGTTACTCTTACATGTAGGCAACTCAATGTGCCTAGTGAGACTAACCAACCATAGGAGGTCTCATTTATGGTCCCTGGTCTTATGTTGTGTGGCAGGCTTGTTATCGTGTAGTTATACTGATTGAACATCCTCTTAACTGCTGGTCAACATTACCCCTGAGGGGTTATGGAATGCTACCTCCATTCCTTTTATCCCAGTGCCTCTTGGGAATGATGCTGGTTCTAATCAAGTGTCCCCGTTGGTTGTGGTGGTAACCCATCTTGTACCACTACTACCAACTGTTGAATAGTCTGAAGAATTTGAGGTCCCAATCTTGCAGGGACATCCTGCAACTCGTTTCCATGGTGTAGTTCCTCTTTGGATCTCAAGAATATCCTCTCTCAAAAGTGAGCTCCAAACTCAACGCTGAGACATCATACCAACAAATGGCATGAATTAGAACATGCAGGAATATGCTCACATTTCCTCTCCCAGAGCTCCTTGTATAGTGACTGTGCTCTGATACCACATTTAATGCTCAAATTAACTCTACAAAACAAACATGTGGAAAATAGGATTTTGGAGTAAGTCCTTTTTTTTTTTCACATACCGTGCACAACATGCTAGCTTGCTTGCAAATTTACATTGTCTTGGATGTGTAGCAACTATCAATAGTCTTGCATTCCAAGATCAACTTGTGTAGCATTTGTGCACCTTGCGCAGCACCGCACCTCATTTGCACAACAAAATGACTGACTTGCACAGTACTCTCTTGCACAGCCAGCATGGATTGACTTATATGGCCACCTCTCACAACTGTCTGCACAACACGACTTCTTGTGCAACATTTACATCTTGTGCAACTGCAAGGATTAATTGCACCACTCCCAGTGTCTAGCACAACATCACTACATGCACAACCATATGAAATGGGTTGCACAGCCATTGGGACAACTTGTACTACAGCATTAGAACTGCTTCCTCAGCCCCAGCAGCAAAAGGAGTGCAACACTCGTCAAAGGTCTGCACACTTGGCTTCTTATGCAACATTTCATCCTATAACATGTGACATTGGTACAAAAAGATGCCTTGTGCTATGAATTGCCTAGCTCAGGTAAAACACCCAGCCTATTTGTGTATCCAATGGTGGCTTGCAAACACACAAGTATAGGCTTGTGTAGCCTCAATCTTTTAGCTACGGAAAGAACATACAACCTGTGGGAACAAGAGCAAGGGCAAGTGCTTCCAGCACATGGCGCAAGGTTTGCTTAAATGAAACAAATTAAAGCATGATTCGGAATTGGAAAGGAACCAAGGCTAAGAACAAAAGAGCACGGAAACCATAGAATTTAAATTGCCCATTTAATTACAGTGCTAGGAAGACATTAAAATATGCTGTTATAACTTATGGCCCTTTCACACCTGTTGGAAGAGAACTTCCAAGGTACTTGTTCTTAATGTCATCCCAAAACTATTGCAATAATTGAGTTTACTGATTAATTAAATTTGAGTTTTTATTTTATTTTTTCTTGTGTAGCATGCTCATAATTGCAATAGTAATAAAAATCCGGTTTACTCTCACAGCTTTCATGCATTCAATAAGATCATTTTTCTTCATAACATATAAGATTATTTATACAATAAATGATATTCAGATTTGTACATAATAAAACAAGTCTTATTTATTTTCCCAAATATACCACCTTGCAGATTCATCGTATCGGATTTTTATGGTAAGATTTCTTTCATTATACAGTACACACTTTATTTCAACAAGTATTTCACAAGATGATACTAAAGTATAAACTGTTCATTCCTTGCATAGCATACCCTAAATTGATCTCGTCACACCCCTAGAGCTAAAGCTAATTATGAGGAATTAAACCTACTGTAGATAAAATAATGGTGTTAACTAGCATATTGTTTGTTTATATTATCTACCGTGTAGCCAATACACTTATGTAATCTGATTTTCTTTCAATATTATGAAGCAGCAGTAAATTTCAGATTTATTCCAAGTTTAAATGAATATATGAGATGGGAATTGAAATTCTATTGAAAATGAAATAGGAAGAGTGAGGTTGTTTTTGAAAATTTCCTGTTTTTGTTTTTTAATTTGATGTTGTTAGGGCTTGCAGAAGGTTGACGGGTTGGAGGAAAGTTTTTGGGTCTTGTAGGAGACTCTGAAACTGTGTCAGATGCTTGTGTCTCGGCCACAGAATGATCTGTAACTTTTAGGAGCTGTTGCCTTATTTTTCTAATACCTGTGCTGCTTGTAGATTCTAGAAATCACCTGTCTATAGAGATGTAATCTCCAGAAGTCTAGGCGAACCAAAAATGGTGACATCTGATTTGGAGACTGCCCTTGTCAATCCTCTAGGATGACATGTTTTAGCCTTAAAGTAGTAATGTCGGGAGCGCGATTTCTGAGTGTAGTTGTTGTGGTGTGTGTAATAGATGCAACTACAAAACAAGAGGCTTGCTATCCCTTGTGTGGTAGAGGAGATAAGGAGCTGGAGAATCACTAAATGCACCAAGGGGCTAGTTAATGGAGGCTTGATCTGGAACAATGTTAGGGTTTGAATGATGGGGATCTCCACAACTTGGTATGTGAGAGTTGGAAGGAAAACCCTAATATTGTGTAGGAGAGTGGAACAATAGACGGAGAGATTGTAAGATGGCTTTGGATCAGCAAGTAGATAGAGTGGAAGTCTGCAACAATCTTCAACAATGAGGAAGTTGCAGGTACATCCAACAATGGAGTAATGGTAGAGGATAGCGATGAATCCAAAACTTTAGTATCAACACCATAAAAGGAGCTAGAGATATAGGAAGAAGATTGTAAGAGAGAGCTCTAAATGAGGACATAGACATGTTTTCCTAAGGTTTATTGGCAAGATAACTGTTGAGGAGAACTATTAGGGCAAGTGTCTAGGTTTCAAAGGGCTCAAGAATTCAAAATTGAACTGGACACTAGTGTGGGGATGCTAGTGGCTAGTGTCCAGGTGAACACAAAGCCTCAGAGTGCAGGGATAGGTTGGCAACAAGAAGGTAAGACTGATTTGGCTTGCATGGCTCATTGGTGGTGGGTTTTTAGTCTAGGAAATAGTTAAATGAGTCCTAAAATATCCAGGGGTGGAAAACACCAAAATTAGTGCAGAAACATAAGGTAAAAAATGCAAAGCATGCAATTTTTGACCTTACATCCACTTTTTTTGCCATTTAACATGCAGGCATATACATAACAAATCTCCACCCAAGGCTTTCTTGCAGAGAGTGGCAACCCTCTTCACACCATGACACATCTTTTACTTATATTCAGTATAATACAGTTACGCATGATTTCTTTGCAGCTCGCAACAAACTTGTTGGATTCCAGTTTGAATGATCAAATACATAAATACAGTTACATACCGGATGGATGCTCAACACCCAATCCATATGGCATCATCAAGTACCTTAGGACTAGACTGGTGCTCTAACTGTCCCCTGAGCCAGGAGGATAGCTTAGTGAAATCAATCTCACATACACTCAGGGAAAACACAACAACATGTTCATAGATAACATACATGGTGCATACACTTACATTAATGAGATTCCAGTTGCATTATAAATCTTTTTCTGATTTTTCACATTTGGGACAAGATAGGATGGAGTGCCACTTGCTCTTCCTTTTACCCTTTTCATGGACACACAGAGTTATCCAATCATTCCCTAGATTAACCTCTAAACATTGTTTTCCTTATCAGATTTTATTTGTATATTCCTTTCACCCTTATAGGGCAATCACAATTTCTATGACTTGTTTTACACTGATAACGGCACTCAAAGTTTTATATGGCTTCTTTCACCCTCTTGGTCATATGGAGTATCACATAACTTCTTTCACCCTCTCGGGGCACTTGGAGTTATCTGTACCTATTTCCTTTAATCCTTTTCTCCTAGGGCACTTAGAAATCGGGCAGAGCTTCTTATTTTATGACCAATTTCAGATTTATATCAGATTTTTAGGTCTTATCAACTTTAACTCTTCCTACTCAGCCTGCAAATTTACAAAGCTTGGGCTGCTTTCCAGCTTGGAAGGACACAGCTAGGGATCCATAGATTCACTAGTAACCCAACACAGCACCACACTTTTACACAAATTTCGTGGCATTAAACATACAGATTTCAGAACATGTTAATTACACACATTCTGTTGAAAATGGATTTGCTGATTCCTTTCCGATTTCAAAGCCTGAAGGCCTGCTTGCCAACACTTCCAGGCAACTCAGAAGTGCTGAAACATCACCCACACAGTTCAGCCCTCTCCTTGTTGCCCTCCTTTTCCTTCAGAGCTGACCTGGCACAAATTTCATGCTCAGTTCTCAGTGCCACACCCAAGTGCTGCACTCTTCAAGCTTTACCCCTCAACTCTTCAATTCCTCAGCGCCATGCTCCAAAATACTGCATTTTCCAATCTGCCACATCAGTGTTTTTTCTTCCAAACACCTTTCAGATTCCTTTCCTATTTTATCTGTACTGTCAACTCATCAAATTTCAGATTTTTTATCTAAAAACCACGCTCCTATTTTGTTTGTTTAAATTTTTCCAGATTTTTTTCAGTCAAAAATGTTCTTAATCTTTCTCAGAATAAGCATAAATAGGAACACCATCCTGCAGATTCTTTTCCATCTGCTTTTAATTTCTTTCCTCTCCCAGATCCGATCTCTGTTTCCACTATAAATTTGAATCTATGTTAGAAATGTCATTTTCTTCCGTACCATATCCTTTCAAAAAATCTAGCTCTCTTTCATTTATGATGCCGACACACCTCTTCTGCACTCCTACAATTTGCCTTCATTTTCAGCCGCCTGGCATTTCAAATCTGTTTTGATAGGTGGTGGAAGGCTGCAGGGATATGCATCTTAGTCTAGCCATATGGGTATGCTCCATGTGTTTGCTCGTAGGATTTTTTTAAGTCATTACATGTTTTATCATGACATTTGGTCCACCGAATGTGTCTTTGACTAATACTTGTTCAGACAGTTGACATTGACTATACCCTTTACGACATTGTATCCACATGTGACACAATACAACATTTTGGACATTAACACACCACATAAATCCACAACCCATAATACTTATCACATTTGCACCCTGAAAAAGGCAGCCTTCACAAATTATCATGAACACATTCAGTCATTAGATAAAAGAGAAAATAGTACTCTAATCTAAGCACTTTGTGGCTAGATCTTAGTGGTGATTGTTTTATTGGGTTTATGTAAGGTTATGATTTTCCGAATGCTTAAAGAGAACTGGGTGGGTGACACAAAATTTTCCCTCTTGAATCCAGTATGACTCAACCTGTGATCTGCACAGTACAGCACACATATAATGCATCCATGGTAATATATAGCCAAAGTGTAATATAACTTTATATCACACTATACACTGTAAATACTTAAATGGAATGCAGGAATTAAATCAGATAAGCTTTTCTAAGCATTTAGTTTTCATCAAAGCCATACACATGGCTACCCAGCATTACATTGCAAAAGAGTCACAATTTTTTATTATCAAAAATAGGAAATATAAAGTGCAGATATTTCCGAAACAAATATCTGAACAATGTTATCATCAGTACAACAAAAAGGGTAATAATAAGGTTGGGCATTATGTTGAGGATAAAGGTCTTTGAGATTGTTCTTCATTATAAAGCTTTAATTTTTTAACTAAATGGCCGCAAAATTACTGTAATTTATCATCTTGTCCAGAACCACCGGAACTAAAAAGGTTTCAATATTTAGAGGTTTTCGGTAAAATAGTTCAAATCTTTAAACTGTGAAAATCTCAAAGGTTTAATAACCATAATTTCCATCAAAATGCATTGCATTTTATTGACAACTCAGAGAATAAATTAGTACTTACAAAGAAAATTACTAATGTAAATCAGATATAAAAAATCAGTAATGATAAATCATTTTATATGTTAAATATTAAAATGTTACGCTAAATTTTTACAAATGCATCTTAGTAAATGTAGCTAATCTTAGACGAGGTTCTGTGCTCTTTCATGACTTGATATTTGTCAAGTAAACCGAGAAAGGGATTACAATGCTTTAACTATAAATAGAACTATAGAAGAATGTCAAAACATATACTCTTGGGCCAAAATTTCTAGCCAACAAGAAGGAAATCATCCAACATTTTCCCGTTAAAACATGTTTTGAGATGCATATTTTGGGAAATTACTATTCAATTCAGAATCTAAGACAGTAATCCAAAAATAAGTTTGTCAGTCTTCTAGCACATGAAGCCATTTTCTTAATGCTGTTGTTGTTTACCATCTTTGGGCTAGATATAATATCAAAATTGTGAATGCACAACCACTTGAGAATCAGAAGAGATACTAATACCATCCTTCGGGCTCAGTAAACTACCTGCAAGTGAATCTGAATTCCTCATTGATTTCTGTAGCTCGAGTTTTTGCGTTTACAAAAATGAAATTGACCATAACTGCTGCTATTATCCGTTCAGAGTTAATACAACTTTTCAAAATACAGTGGCCTTAAATTAACCTTTTTCATCTGAACTGTATGTGCTGAAAATCATCATATCACCAACTGGAAGATGTCAGCAATGGAAGGTCAATCAGAGCACCAATTTGCTGCCATAACTTCCCTGTAACGTCTTATGACGTGGTCTCCATTATATAACAAACCTTCCATGATACACGTATTAGCTATTCTTAGACTAGAGTCTAGAATTCCTTTGTACAGACTCTTCGTGCAAATTAGATACAAGAAAGGCTCCTGCAGCACACTGGGAACTAGAGGGGCATCTATTTCATCAAAGTGTTTCAGAATCTTTTTCTATATTTGAAACTGGTACTGGGGAGAAAGATTCTTCAGTCTCTTTCCAGTAGTTTATCCACTACTTCAGAAGCCAACAGAAGTTTGTTCATTGGTGTATAGCCACTGAATTATTCTCCATATTTGCATGAAAATGATGGTAACTCTAATGTTTTTTAACACCTCTCAATCAATGAAATGCAATTATTACTTAAGAAGTTCATCTGGGTTAGTTTCTAACAAGTTGGGAGTGTCTATGTAGAGGGGGTATTATCCAAGAAAGAAGTGGTAAGTGGGATTATTCCTCTTGCCTTAGAACTTACTGAAATATCAGCCATGTGACCTGCGACCCCATTAGCTGCCCTCCCAAGATGATGGATGTGTATAATCACTTTTTTTTTGGAGAGAAGAAAAATAAAGCATGGGAAGATTCAAAGTATTTTAGCTTAGGGTTAAGGCTAGGGCGTTGTAAAAGTTAAAACTTTGAATAAATTAATTTTTGAGTTAAAATTTAAACACTAATGGAAGAGTTTTCTTTTAATTGTATGCAAACAAGTGTTTGTTAGAGAACGTTTGGTCACTTCTAAAATAGTAGGTAGTTTGTTAGAGAACATTTGGTCACTTATAAAATAGTAGGTAGTAGGTTGTATTACTTGAGGTAGCACTAGTTTTTTCAATGCTATTTATATGACATGAAATGGTAAATCATTTATTTTTCCTAATTTTACAAATATGATATTTGTTTTTAATTATCCAAATTTGAGTTTTTGAATTTTATTTACACTTGTAATTTCTATTGTAATTCAAAAGTCTTTGGATAATACCTTTAGTGCCCTTCCTCATTTCCTCTCATTCGTTCACCTAGAGCCCTTGAATTATCTCTCCATCAAAATTCAACTTGTACCAAGCTTCCCTTATAGGGTGGTTTCCCTAGGGTTGAGTCCGAGTGAACACATTGGTGTGTGTGGGGTTGGGTGGTGGCTTAAAGGGCTCAATTCTAGAACTATTTTAACAATTACTCTAGCTCCCTACTATTCTAAATAGGCTCGCCCTACAATTCGGTTGGGGGAGGGCCCTTGCGAGGACCATGTCGATAAATCCCCATAGGAGAAATGGATTAGATGTGATTATGTACAGGAGTAGGATTGCTCCTCTTTGTCCGTTCGAGTTTCGATTTGGGTTTGAGAAATGTAGCAGAGGCCTAACTATAAACTGTATGAAGAGTGGAGTTGGTGCGATTGTGTTGGAAGAGTGACCAAGGCCTCTAGAGGTCGAGTCGAAGTAGGAAAATATTTGCTTCATATATGTGCAAAAGCGGGGCTAACTTGAACCAATCATTAAGCCCAATCTTTCCTTGGCATTCTATTGATGATGTTTTAGGGAGAATCAGCTTCACACGGGTAGTTCAACATAGATGGGAATGGCGGAATATGCTCTTCTTGGGCCAAGCGAAGCCCTTTTCCTCCAACAAACGGTTGTACCATCCCTCTCGTGTTTAGAGGGTGGGGCCCATCTTCCACATAAACACTTGGAACTGTAGTTTCTCACCCACCCATTATCCAACTAATCTACCTCTAATTAATTAGTTCATTAATGCGTTTATTAATTAACCCCCATAGAATTGGGCGAGGCCCTTAGCCAAATTTTAGGGCAAGCCCATTTAGAATAGTAGGGGGCTAGAGTAATCTCGTCATCAAAGTTCAACTTTTGCCAAGCTTCATTTTAGATCCAAGTTATCTTAAGCTCTATCAACCTATTTATAATGCTACCCTCTTTTTTTTTGGTAAATCTATGGTTTGATGTCTTCATCATTAGAAGGCTTGACCTTGGTAGTTCTCTTAAGTTTGCCTTCACTATGTATCCATCTCCTACTTAAAGTGCATGATAATTTTACTTTATAAATGGCTAAGTGGGAGGGGACTTGTTTTTATCTTTTGAAGATACCATTCTTTCTTTCAATTCATTATTTAATTCTTCAATAAATTTGAACTATTATGGTTATAGGTATTTTGGATTATTTCTGCCTTTGAATGAAGGTTGAAAAAATTGCATAAAAAAACCTTTTTTTTCTACAATAAATTGTTCCAAGCTAGAATAGCATGGTTGCATCTTTCTACACCATAGAGACATGAACAACAAAGTGGGCAGTGGTTATGAGTTAAGGGTATTCCTGCGCTTTTTCACATGTTTTTTTTTTGTCATTAAGGCATTCTTTGTGAAGACTACAACCGAAAAGTTGGAAGTGTAAAATTATACATTGTAAATACAAAAATATAGATAATAATGTATAATGTTTGGTAAAAGTATCAATGCTATGCTTTGATTTGTGAGAAGGTTTCAATAACAATTCAAATTATTGAGATACTCATATTTAAGATAAATAAAAATATAATCATTTAAAATTAAAATATGAACAACTTTTCTTATAAAATATTATAAAAAAATAAAAAAGTGAAATATATTTCACATTGCCAATAAATATTGATTGATACAGTTGCCTACTTGTGATTTGAGGTTGGTAGCTTTAACAAGACATTGATGTTTTTAAAATTTTAAATTTTTCTTATATATATTTGCAAACAAGGGTTGAGGAGTCCTTGTTCATTGTATTAACTTCAAATATAAATAAGATCTTACATTTCAAATTGTAAGCAATCTAAATTGGGAAAACTCAGTGTTAAGGTTTTCTTGAAAATTAAATCATCCAAGAGAAAAGCAAACTAGTCTTGGTATTAAATTTGTAGATTGGAAAGTAAAGATAAACATTTTAGTGTGGTGTCACCTCAATTCACATCTACTACCTCAATAACATCTTTAATTTTCTATTCTTTAGCATCTTCCGTAAATAGCTTTGTTAAACAAAGGAAGAATTTGATAGCTCTTTTGACTTTCTCAACGTAAAGTCTTGACGATAGCCAGCTTTCCGTTGAGAACCCCAGGAACTGACAATCCGTCTCGTGTCATTCAGTACCCCGGTTTGATTCGAGTATAGAGTTGAGTGCCATTACCAATCCTTGCAACGAAACATAGTGTATTTCTGATGAAGACCCCTAGAATCGAGGGTGAATGAAGGAAGGATCCGAATGGATGCATGGTTTCAGATGGATGGTCTAGTCAGTCTAAACTCTATTCTCCGATCAGCCCT
The DNA here is from genome assembly GCF_030272615.1 of Cryptomeria japonica. Classification (NCBI taxonomy): domain Eukaryota; kingdom Viridiplantae; phylum Streptophyta; class Pinopsida; order Cupressales; family Cupressaceae; genus Cryptomeria; species Cryptomeria japonica. The sequence goes on from NC_081408.1 coordinate 402,816,947, forward strand.
CACCCAATCTCTCCGGTTAGTTATACTCTCCCATCCCGGGGTTTAGATTCTATACGTAACATGCCAACAACAATTAATCATGGGTGGAAGAGCCCTAGCGAATAGTAGGGGCCCTACCTACTCGGTTCAAATTCTATACGTAACATGCCTACAATTATAACTCACAATTTATGTGGGGAGAATAAACTTTGTGGCAATGCATGAAAAAAATAAAATATATTCATAGAGGAAGAATTCTACCATTTGTGGTCTCTTTCTTTGGGATGTCTTTCACATCTTAAGCTAGCATTGAGAAGTAGGCTTCAATATTGTGAAAGGATGACATTAAGATCAAGCTAAAAAAACAACTAGAAGAGGGCAATTAGGGAAAACTCAAGTTGCCTTCAATTTAGTGTTTAGTCCTCTTATTCCTTTTAGACAAAATGTTTAGTGAAGCTTTTAACCTTATCCTTTCTCATTCATGAAATCTAAAATACTTGAGGTGGACATCGAGATGCTAGGATTTACTTTGTTATGGATTTATCCATATGTAAAAAATCTAAGCCAATCAACAACTTTAAAGTGCTCTCCATAGTGCAGTAATATATTACAAACACATTTTTCTAAAAGTTGGTTTCATATAGGGCCATGAAACATGATTTCTTGCTTGCATCCATAAATATTGAATTTTAGGTCCATCATTTTATGTAAAAGTAAAAACCACAATTAATAGAGTAATCTAGAAAGATAGAAATCCTAGTTCCATCTTTTAATGCAAAATTAAAACCACAATTAACAAAGTAATCTGTTCTTGAGCATCTTCCATAAGTAGGATTGTTCAACAAAGGAAGACTTTGATAGCCCCTTTGGCTTTCTCAACTCTATCACAATTTGTGGGGAGAATGAACTTTGTGAGGATGCTTGAAAAAATAAAAATAAAATTGATCCACATATAGGAAGAATTCTCTCCATTTGCGGCCCCCTTCTTTAGGATATCATTCACATCTTAAGTTATCACTATGATAGGCCTTGATCTTGTGAAAGGATGACATTGAGATCAAGCAACAAAAAGCAACTAGAAAAGGGTAATTAGGGAAAGCTGGAGTTTCTTTCAAAATAACGTCTAGTCCTCTTATCGCTTTTAGATGAAATATTTAGCAAAAGTTTTAACCAATCCTTTATCGTTCAAGAAATCAAAAATATTTGAGATCAGCATGAAGATCTTATAATTTACTTTTTTTTTTTATAGATTTATCCTTTTAAAAAATTGTAGTGCAATTAGATATCACAAACATATTTTGCTAAACATTAGTTTGAGATAGGGCCACAAAATATTGTTTCTTGTTTGTGTCCATGAAGATGGAAATTTGGGTCAATACAAAATTGAAATCCACAATCAATAGAGCAATCCATAAAGATGGAAATTTGGGTTCATATTTTAATACATAATTTAAAACCACAAAAGAATATTCCATGAAGATGGAACTTTGGGTCCATCATTTAATGCATTGAAAGCTACAATCAAAAGAGTAATCCTTAAAGATGGAATTTTGGGCTCATTGTATAATGCAAAATTAAAAATTACAATCAATAAAGTAATCCATAAACACAAAATTATGGGTCTATAACAAAGATTGAAACCATAATCAATAGAACAATCCATAAAGTCAAAGTTATGGGTCCATTTTCACGTAGAATTGAAAACCACAATCAACAAAGTAATCCATTCTTTAGCATCTCCCATAACTAAGTTTATTCAACAAAGGAATAATTTGATAGCCCTTTTGGCTTGTTTCAACTCCCACGGTTTATGTGGGGGGAATGAACTTTACAGGGGTGCTTGAAAAAAAAAAAAATGATTAGCAGAGAGGAAGAATTCTCTCCAATTGTGGTCACTTTGTCTAGGATATCTTTCGCATCTTAAGTTAATGCTAGGAAGTAGGCTTCAATCTTGTTAAAGGATAACATCAAGATTGATGTATGTCAATTTCCAAACCAACAAATGCTACAAGCTATTTTTGTCTTCAGAGTGAAAGGAACTCAAAATGACATTGTTATCCTTATATGAGACAAGAACTAACAACTATAAATACACTTCTAGTGAGAGCATTTAGTTAACACATCATAACAGTTCATTAAGACTAGGTCACGCACTAGAAAGGAAACAACGTGATCATTTATTTCTACATCATATCACAAGGGATTTACAAACACAATCGATTGCAATCTTTATTCAACCAAGACAAACCAAAATTTCACCCAATCCTCTATTTGTTTTTTTTTGCCTTACTTTCTATAGGCATCCACGTCACACCCTCTTCAAATGACAAACTCCATTACACTTTATGCTATCTCAGATCCACGTTGCAGAGCTCTCGACCCTTTCTTCATCCAACCGATCACTCTCTTGTAGTCGCCTATGTTTTTCCTATCCTTTCTAGCATTTTTATGTTCTTTTCGATCTGTCTGGGCATTAATCTCTCCAAGCACCTATCTCTTCCGCCCCCTCTCAATTGTAGACACCCTTCTCATAGGACAAAAACTTCCATCGATAACCGTTTTACTAGTGCCAATGACCTCTTCATAATTGATTCTTAATAGAAGAAAAGAACTGATACACAACAAACCAATCTTGTAGAACAATGAATACAAAAAAATGAACCTCCAAAACTAGAAAAATGACATGTGCTCTGATGTTCTTGCATCAGGCTCCAATGGAGACAAAAGAAATCATGTGCTCCGACACATGATGTCATCAATTGAATGACACGATAACTTTCTATCAAAAGAGTCTCTTGCATTGATCCCCTGGGCATGCACAAGCGACGACCTTCCTGCAACACAAAATCAATGCAGAGTCTTTGATCTCTACGGATAGGACTGTTGTAATATTCATTTGCCTCCTTAGTCTCAAGAACATCCACTTTTTGATCCTTGATGCTTTCAAGATCAACATTATGAGCATGGACATATGATGTCAAAGCTGTCAGCTCCCACCAACATGCTCGATTTGCATTGCCATAAGGAGGCTCTCATGCCAGGATTATAGTATCCAAGTTTTCCTATGATATTCCTTTTGCTTGGTCGATCAGACCCTTTCATCTCTAATCTATTTTTAGAAGACTCGAAATGCTTCGCTTGTTGATTACTGGTCATGACATTTCCAAGTAAGTCCTCATTTTCATTACAGTTGCTATCTTCAAAAGTGAAAGCATGAACAAGATTTTCTCCATCATCAGCCTCTGAATCACTTATGGCACTATCTTTCATCAAATCATCAAGGCGACCAAAGTCTGAGCTTTCTAAACTCTGAGAATTAATATTTTTATCATTTTCTATCACTTGGTAATCTTCTTCCTTAACATCTACAAAATGTTTGTAGTCTTTATCATCATCCTCATTCTTTTCTTTCTTGTCCAAATCTTGTAGTACAACACAAGTAGGAAAATACATCTTCTCCAAGGCAACCATTCTATTTGCAATCATTTCCAATTTTTAACGGAGCTTTCTTTTCTCCACTTGTTCCGAATACTTTTCCCAAGATGGGATTATCATAGGTCTCCACATGACCCATCTCATCATTCCTTTCAAATTCATATTCTCTCAAGCAATTGTTTGTGCCCCCTCTACCCTCTGCAGTCACATGTGTCCTCTCTCCTGCAATAAAGTCTTCCAGGGTTCAAGCCCCCCACTATCACAAACTCCTCTTCGGCAACAAATTCCTTCTAGGGTATACTTGAGACATCTTCATGCTTTTCTACTCCCAGATCTTGTAGCTTTGCTACCAAACTGACTTATTTCGATTTTCAAACCAACAAACGCTACAAACTATTTTTGTCTTTAGAGCGACATGAACCTAGAATGACATTGCTAACCTTATAGGCGACATTAACTAACTACTAACAATACGCTTCTTATGAGAGCATTCAATTAACACATCATAACATTTCATTAAGACTAAGTTGCAAACTTGAAAGAAAACAACATGATCATTTATTTCTGTATCATATGACAAGAAAAATTACAAACACAATCGACTACAATCTCTATTCAACCAAGACAAACCGAAATTTCGCCCAATCCTCTATTTGTTTGTTTCTGCCCTACTTTCTATTGGCATCCACGTCACACCCTCTTCAGATGACAAACTCCATTACCCTTGACACTGTCTCTGATCCACGTTGTAGAGCTGTCGACTCTTTCTTCATCTAACCGATCACTCTCTTGTACTCGCCTATGTTTCTCCTCTCCTTTCTAGCATTTTTTTTTATTCTTTTTGATCTGTTTGGGTATTAATCTCTTCAGGCACCCATCTCTTTCCCCCTCCTCTCAATCACATACACCCTTCTCATAGGACTAAAACTTCCACCGATAACCTTTTTATCAACGCCAATGACCTTTCCATAAATGATTTTTAATAGAAGAAAAGAATTGATACGCAACAAACCAATCTTGTGGAACAATGAACACAAAAAACAAATCGTCAAAACAAGAAAAATGACATGTGTTACGATGCTCCTGCATCAGAGATCAAGCTACAAGAAGCAACTAGAAGAGGGTGATTAGGGAAGGATGAAGTTGCCTTCAATGTATCATCTAGTCCTTTATCCCTTTTGGAAATTCAAATTATTTGAGGTGAACATGGAGACTATAGAATTTACTTTGCTATAAATGTATCCATATAAAAAAATGTAAGCCAATTTCTATCTTTAAAGTGCTCCCTGTAGTGTAGGTATATATTACAAACACATTTTGCTAAATATTGGTTTGAGATAGGGCCATGAAACATGATTTCTCATTTGCAACCATAAAGATGGGATTTTGGGTCTCCATCATTTAAAGTAAAATTGAAAACTACAATTAATGAAGTAATCTATAAAGATGGAATTTTGGTCAATCTTTTGATATAAAACTGAAAACCAAATTAATAGAATAATCCATGAAGACCGGATTTTGGGTCCATTGTTTAACAAAAATTTAAAAATGAAAATCAATAGAGTAAAAAGACAATTTTATGTCCATTGTTTAATGTAAAATTGGAAACTATAATCAACAGAGTAATCTAGATGATTTTTTTGGGTCCATAACTAGGTTTTCTCAATAAAGGAAGCATTTGATAACCCTTTGGCTTTTTGAACTCTCTCATAATTTATGTGGGAAGAACACTTTTTTAGGGATGCTTGAATTTTCAAAAGAATTCTCTCCATTTGGAGCTTCTTTCTTTAGGATGTCTTTCATATTTTAAGCTAACAATAGGAATTAGGTGTCAATCTTGTGAAAGGATGACATCAAGATCAAGCTACAAAAAGCAACTAGAAGAGGGTGATTAGGGAAAGATCAACTAACCTTCAATGTAGCATCTCGTCCTCTTATCCCTCTTTTGCCTTCATTGTAGCATCTAATCCTCTTATCCGTCTTTTGCCTTCAATGTACCATCTAGTCCTCTTATCCCTTTTAGATGAACTGTTAAGCCAAAGTTTACCTTCAATTGAGCCACATACACTTCATTAATATGGGCCTTAACCTCTCTCTTATATCTTTCTCTTATTAGATCATCTTGAAATTTTTGTTTTTCTAGATTATAGCATATTTGCATTGCATTGATTTGGGTTTGTATGAATAGATTAATCACAAAGATAACCATTTTTTTTGTCCTTTACTAATGAATTGTTATATTATTTTCAAATTGATCTACAGTAAAAGTTGATAATGCATCTTTTTTTTTCTTAGTATCATGTTCCCTTTTTTTAGTTTCCCAACTAACATTGTTTGGGTCATCTTGAAACATTGACGACTCTCATCCATATTGAAATTTCTAAATAGTTTTTGAATCATTTATCAATAGAGTCACCAGCCAATGAGGGGGAAGGATAGGAATAGTTACACAAAACCAGAAACCAATACTTAGAAGCTCGAGATTACATTTTTTTTTGGGAATGGCCTAAGAATTTAGAGACCAAAGTCCCTAACAAAGTCACCAATTTGTTGGTTATCCAACTTGGTACCAATATCTTCTAAAATTATATAAATTTTTATGGTAAAATTTTGTTGTGTGAATAGCCAACAAATGAGAGAATAAAACATTCTCTCTTTCCCTTTAAGTGTTTGCAAAACTTAGGTGGGTAGCCCTATCAACACACTAGATTCTATATGGATATAATAAACTCATCATACTATCAACAAATATGATATTCATACAAATTAGGCAAGCATTTATTCAATATTTCTCAATTAATATTTCTTACGACTTTAATTCCCATGTATGAATAGAATAAAACTGCAAGAATAAATGAGTCTTGTATGGATTTATCATTCTTTATACGTGATTAGGGTGACATGAATCTCAAACTAATAAGTGCCTAATTAGGGAAAACAGTTTTCAAACACATCTACCAATTTGTATTAATTGCAACTCTTATAGTAGTTCAAAAAATAAAATACACCCTTACAATGATTGTTATTACCTTATAATAACATGAACCTTCACATATACCTTTTAATGGCTCCCATAGCTCGCTGAGTGCCCACTCTCACAATGTCCATTTTGAAAAATATTCTCTCTCCTCCAACAGTCTCTGGATTGCTTGGTTTTGGGCATGCTACGTCTCTGCTCGTGGTGCTCTTTTTCGGTTGGGTTTGGGTCTAGGCTTGAGTCCTCTATGTCTCCTATGATTTTGGTGGATGATGATGCTTCTACACTAGTTGCTACAAATGGTGGTCATGTCGGGGCTTCTGATGATGGTGGTCATGCTAGGGCTAATGTGGGTGCTGGCGTCCCTCTTGGACCTTTTTCTGTTGTTGGTGGGTGGAGCTTTTTCCATGTTGCCAGATTTGCTGCTACACATCCTCCCAAGGAGAAATCTTGCCCTCTTCCTTGTGCCAAGACTCCTTTGTTATGGTTTGTGGTCAAGATGTGGTTGACATTCTTGCTTTCTACCAATGTTGTGGGTTAGTGTGTAGATTTGGGTTTTGGCTTTCTATCCTTGATCTACATTGTTGGGAGAGTGATTCTTGGAAGCCTTTGGTTGCTGGTAACATTGAGATTTTCCTTTGTGCTAAGGGTGTTTTCATTACTTCATTTGCTTCTTCTGATGATTGTGACTTGGTGCTAGGCAAGTTGTGGGCTTGGGGAGTTAAGTCTCTTTTGGTCAAACCCTGGACAACTTCTTTTAATCCTCTTACTGAACCACTCAATGTGTCCCTGGTGTGGGTTTGCCTTTCCAATCTTCCTCTTCATTTTTGGGAGCATTCTTGTTACGAGGCCATTGGCAACTCTCTTGACCGATTCTAGAAGGTTGCTATTTCCACGTCCTTCATGGGTCATTCTACTTTTGCTCGTATTTTAATCGACGTTGACAACTCTATGCCTCTCCCTAGGGGTGTGGTTCTTATGGTTGGGGATGGTCCATGGAGTCAATCGCTAGATTACAAGGGCCTTCCCTTTCGCTGTCATAGATGCTTCTCAACTAGTCACTTAGCTTCAGATTGTTCTCTCTCATGTTGTAAAGGTGTCGCTACTTGGTGGAAAGATGCTAATGCTGGTCATTTGACTGTTGAGGCTCCTGATTTTGATGACTCTTCACATGTTGATGATTCCTCCTCCCAGGATGAGGTTGTGCCTTTTACTGTTGTTGTGGCTTCCAGTGCCTCCCTAGATCCTATTGGTGTGGCCTCCTCAGGTCTTGAGATTTTTACTCTTATTGCTCCTATTTTGTAGCAATAGTATGGTCCTGGTGAGTCTTCTCTAGGTATTGTTTTGTAGCAACATTTTGCTCCAGGTGCTGACAAACACTTTGAGGGGATTTCCTTACTTGATCCCACTTGCCATGATGTTCCTAATAATAGTATTACCTAATTTTTTTTGTTGTTGTAGGTGTAAAGGTAAGTCTCTCCCCCCTCCCCCCAAATTCTTTTGTGACGAGTTGTGGGTGATTCTCCCCACTCTTGAGGTGGGTTCCTAGCGTTGTGCTATTATGTTGTTGTTGGTTTGGTAAGCCTTTTAATAATGGTCTTCTTACCTACTGTTAATGGCATGTTTGACCTAAGCTTGTATAGGGTCAACACCCTTATTTTCCTATCTTTCTTTTATTTTGCCTATGGGCTATCTGTATATAGGGTCAACACCCTTGTTTTGCTACCTTTAATAAGAAAAAACACGAACCTTCAAATGTGAACTGAATATAAAATTTTATTTAATAATCTCTTTCCTAATACTACAAATGCCATTTGCTTTGTGGGAACATTTCTCTCTATCCTTGAAGATCTACTAACTTGAACAAAAATGTGATGGCAAAGACTTTCTACACTTCGTCCAATCTAAAAGTTGAATTGGCTAGAATAAAAGCCAAAAAGACAAGATATGATATTAGGAGAAGAATTGAAAACCAAAGAAACATTGATCCACTAAATTTTAAGAGTTGGAAATATTGAAAATAATAGAAAACAATCATAAAGATATTATAAATAATAGAGCATAAGCTCTTGCAAGACCTCTACTAAACCTAGATAGATATTAACAATTATGGATTTCTAGATATCATAACCTTGTTAGTTGAGGTTAGGTCTAGGTTTGTCAAAGTTACAAAGGAACAATGTTGTTTCTTGTGAGGATCATTCGAGGAATTTTTTACTTGACAATTGATTATGAAATAGATACGAAGATGTTCTCATGAAGCTAATATTTCAATATTTGGATGATACAACTAGAGAATTTTAAAAAATCATGTTAGATGAAAGCTTAGAGTCTTGGGTAGAATTTATAAGAGTTTTAGAGATAATATGGTGATAAGGCAAACCTCAAATTAATTATTAGTGGATTTACAAATATTTTCAAGGGTCAAATTTATTAATGTTTTATTTCAATACAAGATTTTTTAGGCTTGTGATAAAGATCCCTACATACATGTTCCTATTTTGTAATGCCTATGATTGTAAGACTTTTTGATGAATCCTAGGCCATATTTTAGGGTTTGAGCATCCATGTCATTGGTTTCAAATTTTTTTGAAGTCTTCAAGCTATCCGTGGGTCTCATAGGTTGTTTGGCCTCGTGGACGTTATTAAAAACATTCATTCATTCCCTCTTTACTTTTGGCATTTTCTTTGAATTCTACATTGACCTCCTATAGCAGGTTGTCGGTCACTTAAGTGCTGTTATAAAACCTAGAAGATTGTTAAGATGTGGGATAGTAGGAAGGTGCCAAATGTTTGTGGGACCAAACAAAATTTCGAATGTAGATTGTACTCCGTGCCCCTGCAAAGAGGATGACATGGAGATGAAAGTCTGAGCCGTACTGAAAACATCATCCCCATATATGCACGAGGTGAGTAACAGAGGAAATTTTTTAAAATAGGGGAAGAGCACAAGTAGTTGAGCATGTACCAATTGTTGTGAGGGTTGTTGATACCTTTTATTCAAAAAAATGAACAAATAAAACCTATTGTTTGAAACATAAAATATCAATTTTTGTTAGGAAATGTACCAATAGTTGTTAGGAAATGTACTAATATTGTAAAAAGTAACCAATCAGGTGATGCCATATCAGCTGCACAACTATTGGGGCCTCTTTTGCACGCCTATTGGTCTCACTTTGTTTTTGGGCTGTTTTGGACACCTTGGCAAAAAGCATGCTGATGTGGCACCATACTTGATGATGTGGTGCTGAAAGCTTAGTTATAAGAAGGGGACTTGCCAAGTGAGCTACTGTAAAAAATTGGGAGTGATTCAGAATTTCCACGTAGGATTTTGAGAAGTGCGAAGTTAGGGTGCTCAACTTCTGGTGCTCTCCCCCTATGTGGCACTGTGCACTGCCCCCATCCTAGGCTCGTACCATTTGTTGTCTCTGTTGATCTCACGGGGATTTTGACTGGCGCTTCCATCAAACTCCTGCCAGCCGTCCTTGTCCTCAAAGATTAAAAGATTTTATTAATGTTTGATTTTTAATAATTTATTTTAATTTTTTTTTTGACAATTCTTTATTAATTATATTTTTTAAATTTTTTTAAAGTTATATTTGTAATATAATAAATTAATAATTAATTATATATTTAATTTTTTGAATAATAAGTTATATGTTTGTGTTTTTAAAATTATTTATTAATATTTTTATTTTATATTGTTAATAATAATAATAAGTTTTTAATAAGTATATTTATTGTTGAATTTATATATTTAAATTTTTTAATCATAATTTATATGTTTAATTTTTAATCAAGATAATATGATACAATAGAAAAGATATAAATACTAGATTAAATTATGTTCTAGACAATAGGGAAGGATGCCCTAGAAGGGGTTTCAAATAAATAGATTTATCTATTGTTTCCCTTGACAACCACTAAACAAATATTTAGAGACTAGTGATAGCAAACGTATCCCAAAAGAAAATATGGATGATCCATTGGTTGTTGGACAACAAGAAGAGGAGGCTCTCAATGACACTTTTTTGTTAGAAGATCAAGAGATTATGATAGAGCAAAAAATGATCGAAATAGTGGATCAAATTGTGCCCCAAGAATGCTCAATTTTTTTTGATCAAATTGCAAAGGAAAAACTTAATAAAAATCTTGATTTCTATTTATCGCAAATCCTCTCCATTTCAAAACTAGGCAAAGTGGAATATTAGGCAACCCTTCCATCTCCTCCAAGTAGAGGGAGACCACCTAAAAGAAAATAAACCTTGGTAGAAATTAGTGTCGGTATCCAATCTACACTAGAGAAAAGTTTCAAAAATAGGAAAGACAGTTAGGTTACTCCAACAACAAATGCTAGACCAAGAAGGGCATGTTTCTCTTCTCAAGGACACTGAGAGTCCTATCATGGAATATTAGGGGCTTGAATGCACCTAACAAAAGATGATTAATTAGGAGTTAGATAGATTCAAGTGTTGGCAACGCCATTCTTTTGCAAGAAATAAAATTCACATCAAACCATGTACACGAGGTATTCAAGAAATGGGAAAAGTGGTAGTTCATTCTCTATCTCAAGGAGTTGTTGGTAGTCTAACAATGATATGGAATGTTAAGACAACTTAGATTGCACCAATATTTTTAATGAAAAATCAGATGATTGTAAAGGTTTCATCATTTGAACTCATATTTTCATTATTCAATGTACATGCTCCTACATCAACAGTAGAAAAAACACAATGTGTAATACACTTTTGTGTAAAACATATCTCAAATGATTAGTTTTTCACCTATGTCTATCTAGTTGTGCATTTCAAATAGAAACTGTTTGCTTACTTCACAAGCACCTCTCTATCCATCACATCAATCATATTTGTATTTAGTCAAATGTTGTAATCCTTGCATCATAGTACAAAAATGGATCATAATATAAAAATTACTCATTTCTTTTGTTTACACACTCTTCCTTTGACAAAATATATGAAATTATTCATATGTTCATGAAATTTTGATCCTTTTATGGATAATGTTATGTGAATACAATAATAAACTTACATAAACAATAATAATGAACATTATAACAATCCTAAAAGTCCTAATTTGAGGTGCATATACGTCTATTAGCACAATTTTGTTGATGTGCACATACCTCTATTACCTAAAGGGAAAGTTTGTGAAATAGACTTTTCCTTTATATTTTCTAGCAACAAAGCATGACAAAAAATTATTAATTTTTTATATTCATGCCCTGTTGCATGCTTCTTAATTCAATTTTTATATACTCGGAGGCCAACATATAGGAAGAGTCACTTATCGTTGCTATATGTAACCTATATAGGAATAATTGGTTTAGCTAAGACATAGGGTTTTCAATAACATGATTTTATTTTTTTATATCTTGTATACTTCCTCCTCCATCTATCACAACGCTCTCTCTCTCTCTCTCTCTCTCTCTCTCTCTCTCTCTCTCTCTCTCTCTCTCTCTCTCTCTCTCTCCCTCTCCCTATCTAGGTCTCTCACCTCTCTCTACCTTGCCTTTCCTCCTTACCCCCATCTTTATCCTTGCATCCCTCCCTCTCTCTTCTTCACTCTCCCTCTCTTATTATTTATCCTCTCTAGTTCTTTCCTCTGTAGCTCCTTAACCCTCTTTCTCTATTTGTGTACTTATCTCTCTTATTTTCTTCTCTCTCCCTCACCTTTGTACCTCTTCCCTCTTTAGGTCTCTGAATCACTCCCTGCCCACCTCTCCCTCCCTCCTTTGCTCCCTCTTTCTCTTTATTCTTCCCTATCTCCTCTTATCTCTCCCACCCCTCTCTAGCTCATCACTTCTCCCTCCCTTGTATAGGGTTTAGATAATAGGTTGTAGAATATAAGGTTTACAGTATAGGGTACAAGGTTTAGGGTACACAGGGTTGAGGGTATCGGTCGTATTGAGGCAAGGTAGAGAGGAAAGTAGGTAGTTAAGAAGTGAAAGGTAAAACCTCAACTATACATCATCACTCATAAACCCTAAACTCTAAGCCTTAATATAGATATGAGTGTGTGCTGGAAATGTGGGCAACATAAACATAAAAGTCTAATTTCAAAGTGTCCACACACTAATGGGACTCTTGGTGCAAGTTATAGGAGCTATATTGAATAGCTCAACTTCCCAAGGGGTGTTCGATTATTCTCTATCTGACAGGATCCCTGAAGTCAATGTCTTTGCTCTCAAATCATCGAGCAAAGTGGCTTAGGAATGACAAGTCCAAGAACGAGTAATGTTTTCTTATAAGTATGAATGCATTCCTACAAAATGCATAATTTCGAAACTAGATTGATTTAAACTAGTATGAATATGATGCTATGATAAAGATTAGTAATCCTATCCTAACAAGATATACTAGTCTAACTTGGCTATGCTATGATATAAAAAATGCTTCTAAATGTTTAATGTGTTTTAACAAAGAGAGGCTTGATGCTTAGTAAAATGACTATAAATTAGATGCATGAAACTTGGATATATGAAAATGAGATAATGAGAGCTCTATTTATAGGAAAAATAGGGCAATGGATGATCAAGATTGGATAATCTTAACAAGGGCTAGGATTGAAAGTTATCAATCCATGTTTACAATTCTCACCAATGAAATGGTGACAATTGTCAACAAGAGGTTGCTTGAGAGGAGATGAAAGAAGCATTAAATGCTTGAGAAGACATGAAGGTAAATGGTGACAATTGTCAACAAGAGGTTGCTTGAGAGGAGATGAAAGAAGCATTAAATGCTTGAGAAGACATGAAGGTTACCTTAGGAGGTAAGGGTTAAGGTTAGGCTAGGGTTATCCATTGGATAAGATTTTACCCAAGGGATAAACTCTTGTGCAAGGGTTAAAGGGATAACCAAGGTTAAAGCCATGAATGCTTGATGAGATCCTTGGGTTAGATGAGGGTTGAGTTAGAGAGAAAGTCTCTAATCATGCAAGAAGGTTGAGTTAACCATTAATGGTTTTGTAAGAGCCTTTAATGGTTTGGAAGACTTTGAGGGTTAACCTGTTGAGGACATAAAACCTTTAATGATTTTCAAGGACTTTGAAGGCTTTGAGAAGTGACTTCTCTTTGCTTAGGATTGTGACAATATTTAGGAGATGGATTAGGCTAAATTAGAATTGATTAGAAGAATCTAGAAGGGGGTTAAGGAGGCAAGTGGGAGATGTAGGAAAATGCAAGTGGATGGAGGAGAACTTTAATTAAAATAAATTACTTTATTTCAACAAAAATAGAAGCAACTTGCATAAATACAAGTGGGGGATTTAAATAAATAAATTAGATTTATTTACTTGCAAGGATCAATTTAATTAAATGTAAATTTAATTAAAAGGAGAGAAAGGGGAATTAATTAAATAAAGTGATTTATTTAATTAAAGGCTAGAAAAGACTTAGGTGAACTTAATTACATAAATTGAATAACTTATTTAATCAATAGATGAATGCAGAGAAATTGATTAAATAGAGGAATGAGGTTAAAATGAATATTAAATATTCACTTAGGAAAGTGGTCAGATTTATACGTCTACATTTTGCCCCTGTTTAAGTGACGTGTGTGCACATGTTGATTCAAAGAAAATTTGTCGAATATGTTGTCAAAATTTGATCGATATGATGTCGTGTGTCGAGATGTCGATATGATGCCCCATATTTGATAAATGATATTGATGATGCCCCCTCGGGAGATGAATCAAGGATTTGAAAAATTTGTTGATTTGATGAGCGTTTTTAAATTAATTGCATTTTAAATATTTTGACTGTGTTGAATGCATTTTAATTGATTCATCTTCCGAAAAATGATGTTGATAAGATAAAAATGAAAAAGTGAGGAAAATACATGCCCCACTTATTAACCTTGTTGACTTTTACCCTATACAAAGGTAAAAAGTGATTTGATTCTTATCATTTGCACATTTGTCTCCTTGGGATTGTGACATTTTAGCTCTGATGAAGATGCCGGTTCCATATGCTTCGCACCGATTTGAGCGTGTTCGTCGATACCGGAGACCCACCACATATGGCCCACCTGTAAGTGATCCAAAACTTGCCACGTTTTTGATTGATTTTCCTTGTTTTGATCACATTTTTAATTTTTTTGTTTAAAATTTTTCGTTTTAGCGCGTGGGGGTTTTTGCATAGTGCATATGATAGATAAGATAGCGTGTAGGGTAAAGCTAGGTAGGTTAGCATCCAAGTAGCTTTCTACAGCGCGTCAATAGGTTAGGTTAGTGCGTAAATCGTTTTTGCTCACAGGGTTGACAGGTTAGTGCATGGGGTAGATAGAGTAGCACGCCGAGTAGATTAGCACATACAGTTAGCAGGGTAGTGCAGTGGTGGAACCAGTTAGCGCGTCAGAGGATTTAGCACGTAGGGTAAAGTTTCTAGCGCGTTGGAGGAAAATGATAGCGCATAAGTAGCAGCTTAGCGTGTAGGAGCCGTGCTTTAGCGTGTAGGGTCCAAAAATGGGTGAAAAAGGTTTAGAAGAATGCGTCGAGGGTTGAGTAGATTAGGTAGATGGCTTAGGGGTTGATAGGTGCCTGCCGAGTGTTTTGAGATGGGTCTTGAGCAAATCTTTTGCCTGCTATGATGATGTTCGATTTTGATATGATGATTTGGAGTCTGTTGTAATTGCTTTCGATATGGAGTGCCGAGCTGATTGATTGCTTTGATGAGGATCCTGATTTTCTTTTGATGTGGATCTATGATTTTTGCCTTGCGATATCAATTTGATGTCCGATATGAGTTTCGATTCTTGATTTCCGATATGATTCCTGATTTGATGCTTGCGATATGGGTCTGTGTGGGGGAAAAAAGCGAGACTAGGTTATCATGCCCTAATCCTACCTTTTGTCACACATTACGGAATACGAAAGAGCCTAGAGGTATCACACAATTGGCTACTTCTTTTTGTGAAAGAGAGAGCCACGGGCTACCTATTAGGATTTCTATTCCTTTGTTGTAATTGAAAGGTAAGATTATGCAAGTTCAATTCCTAACCCTAAAATGCAAGTATGAGCTAACAACAAGATTGCAGAATTGAACTTAAACAATGGAAAGCTGTAAACACAAGGATAAGACAAGAATGCAAATGCGTACCCGGAGTCAAAATCTGAGTGGAAATGTTCGGGACGGGGGTGCGGGCGCCACTGTCCTGATTCTGCACCCGAAACTGCACCTAAAACTGCTGTTTTGCACTCTGGAAACTGTCTAAAATGCTGTCTGTCAGGAGGACCAGGGCGCCCAGCGCCTCTGTCCCAGGGACCAGGGCGCCCAGCGCCCCTGTCCTGGCAGGACCAGGGCGCCCCACGCCCCTGTCCTGGTATCTTGCTCTGCAATTTGATGTGGGGTGCTGTCTCGACCTGCTTTTTTCGGATCTGCAACCTGCGGCGTCATCCGAGTCTCGAAACCTGCACTTATATCTGAAAAAGGATGTTTGGGTGGCTATATAGGGTTTTGCCATAGTCAAACCCCCACTTCGGTGATTTCCACATCCACGAATAGCCAAGTTGTATTGTAAAAGTAATGTGTGTGCAGACCTTGTGTGTGTGCAAGATCTAAAATGCAAGTAAGCAAACTAGAGCAACCTAGAAAGTAAACCCTAATTGCTTGTTAATGATAATGTAAATGCTCCAAATCAAGATGCAAAGTGATCTAAAGCATGAATAAATGAGATATTGAAGCTTATGCAAAGACATGAAAACAACATGAAATCATACCCAACCCTCAAGGGAGGAGTACAAGCCAATCTTCAGTCGGTGATCTCCTATTGTTCTTCAATGTCTTCCAAGCCCTAAATGAATAGAATTGATAAATGCTTGATAGAGGGATGTTGAATGTTGTTGAAGTCTTCAAAGATCTGCTCTTTCGCTGCATATGAGGTTCCTGAAAACAAAATTCCGATCCCTTCAAATGAAGAAAGAGAGCTCTTATGTATGAAACCCTAGGTCGTAATTTCGTCTTTTGGCCGACCTAGAGATTGAATATCCCGCCAATTTCTTGGGGTTAAGCTTTATTTTATGATTGGATCGCGCTCCTAAAATTTCGAGAAAAATGTCCGGGACCGTGTGCACTCCGGGCGCCACGGTCCCGACAACTTTTCACCAAATTTTCAGGGCCGTCAGATATGATGATTTTAGAGAGAATCCCGAAGTTACAGGTGATTTCGAGATGTTT
Source organism: Cryptomeria japonica (assembly GCF_030272615.1). Lineage (NCBI taxonomy): Eukaryota > Viridiplantae > Streptophyta > Pinopsida > Cupressales > Cupressaceae > Cryptomeria > Cryptomeria japonica. The sequence goes on from NC_081408.1 coordinate 402,833,530, forward strand.
TGACCCCCGAAATCAAGCCCCCAAGCTCAGAATAGGGCCTAATTAGGGTTTTTGATTAAGTGATGTATTGGAAGAACAAAATGAAAGGGGCACGCTTTAATGAAAGGGCCCGACTTTATGATGTGGAAAATGATGAAATAGAACCTTTAGACCTAATTAATTTGATTAATTAAGTGCTAAAGGGGAAATGCAATGCAAAATGCAACTATGCTAAGGCGGGTGCTAAACTAGGTGTTAAATTGTACTGCTTTAGCAAGTGCGTACAATTTATGACGTTACATTTATCCCCCACTTTAGCGGTCATATGAGTACTACGTGCATATGCAAGCTAAAGTACAGAAAGTAAACATCATTTGAAAAAGGATATATCCATAAGTTGTCGGACGAAGCCCCCAGCGGTATCTGCAGTACACAGTTAGGAACCGCACCCTACAAAACACACGTTAGATCACAAAATCACCTAATGCTTACTAAGGAAGGTGATGAAATTTGCGAGTAGCTATATGCCCCCCCTTGTTTCGACTTGCTTATTAGGGAGATGAAACAGGGTAGCATGTTTACTTACGACAAATTGTGTAAGAGAGTGTTGATGAGGGATGTTCACTGAAAAGGTTTCATCAGAGCACTTTTTGGAACATCCCGGGAGTAGGGGAACGAAAATACGATTCCTACGCAACAAACGGTTCGAAAATCGCATCTCCCAAACTCAAGTTATGATGAAATGAGTGAAAGAGGAAAATTAGGGTTTTGAAAGTAAATGTAAAGGAATGAACGTATATACCTTGAAAGAGACATTTGCATTTGTCACTTTGTTGATTCTGAGTATTGTTCATTGCAGCGGAGCCCACATAGCCATCATCATGCCTTCACGATGACCGGAGCGTCCCACGAGGATTGAGATCATGCGACAGGCCGCGATCGACGACGAGCCACTGGACGAGGTGAGTTGACTGAACGTTGACTTTTGATTTTCTGCATTTGACTTTCTGTGATCGTTTGCGGGCCCTGGAACCCGACCGTGGGTCCCACACAGGGCGCCATGGTCCCTGTGGGGCGCCATGGTCCCTTCAGGGCGCCATGGTCCCCTCAGGGCGCCATGGTCCCTTGAGGGCGCCATGGTCCCTTCAGGGCGCCATGGTCCTTGACAAGGCACCATGGCCCCAATCAGGACCTGGCGAGAGATGCCAGGGTTAGCATACGATGTTCGACAGTTTTGCATGAATGATTTTTTGATGATTGAGTACTGATTATAGTTATGTTTTTGTGATGCAGGGTCTCCCGTATATGAGAGAGCACATGGCGGGATAGATTCTACGCAGTTTGCGAGATCAGATTCCCCGACTCACTCAGGCAGAGAGAGACACATTGTCGATAGTAGGTTTGTGGTCTATGATTCTTATGCCGGCCATCCGATTTCATCCCGCGATGCTGATGGCATTCATGGAACGGTGGGATCCTGACACATGCACGTTCCAGCTTCCAGTAGGGGAGATGATGGTGACACTGGAGGATGTGTACCGCATTCTTCGCCTACCGATCAGAGGAGCTACCGTGACATATGCGATCGATCGGTCAGTAGAGGATCATCAGAGGGAGCATGTATATTGCATAGGGAGAGTCATGCCGAGCGAGACGAGAGGTCGTATCATGGTCAGCTGGCTCTTACACCCTACAGGAGAGGTGCCCCTCATGAGACGTCTTATGATAGCCATCATTGCACTAGCTGTCTGCCCTAATGGGCGAGGTACACACATGCATGGGGGTCTCACGTGGTGCATCAGGGCTATGGAGAGACACAGGAGAGTATATGCCTGGGGTCGGAGTATGCTTGCACATCTCTATCACGACCTCGAGGAGTATGTTTTCGGACAGGGTTGCAGCTTGATGACATGCACACTTCTGCAGGTGTGGATATTTGAGCACTTTACATGCACCAGGCCTGTCGGCTATCCGATGAGTATGGCTAGCGAGCGACCTAGGGTATTTGCTTATCCACTTACCAGCGAGTGGAGATTTGGAGATCTATTGTATTGGAGAGTGATAGTTGACAGATTGACAGCCGAGGTGACCGTGTGGAGACCATATCTGCGGATGCACAGATGGGATGAGATGGAGAGACAGTTAGCATGCCTACAGAGGAACCGCCTACTGAGATGGCAATATCCACACATCATAGTCCCATTCTACTTCGACCGAGTACGGAGGCAGTTCGGGCTAGAGCAGTGTGTCCCAGCCGATGTGCCCATCTACACTCGACACTCGCGAGTCCTTCCTAGACCCAGAGCAGTAGCGAGACCGACGATAGATGATATCGAGATCACAGATATAGAGGGGTCCGATCAGGATGTGGTCACTGATTATGCTGCAGACTCCGGGGCACAGCGCAGGTATCATTCCTGGTTTGTGAGATCATACCCAGGGCCTATCTTTCCACCAGATCACCCGACAGGCCATCCAGGTCCATGGAGGCATGGAGACCGAGATGAGGATCAGGGATCCAGGTCAGAGGAGCTAGAGGAGGGAGAGGATCATGAGGAGGCAGGAGGTCCTGATCCGCTTATAGGAGATCAACCTAGTGCCGAGGAGGAGGAGGAGGAGGATGACGATGAGGAGGAAAGGGATGATGATGAGGAGAACGAGGATGCAGATGAGGATAGAGATGACAAGGAGGATGAGGATAGAGATGATGAGGAGGAGTCAGATGCAGCTCCTCACCATTCAGGGGATGATACTGTAGCCTTAGATCCTCCCGTTATTCCCCAAGAGGGGGAACACGAGGCGCTACGAAGACCTGCACCTATCGTGCACAGATCGTTCGAGCATGGTGAGCCTAGTAGTTCCCAGTCACAGATGCTACCATATCACGATCCCTACTGGCGTGAGGGGGATCCAGGTATAGTAAGTTTAAATTGATTGATTGATTGATGTTTTGATGATATAAAATGGTACTAACACAAAATCTGTTCTACTGCTACAGCTAATGTGCAGGAGTGGCGCTCCTTGATCCAGCAAGCAGTGACAGATATCTCTACGACAGCGCAGATCCCTAGTTCCTCACAGGTTTCTTATAGACCTCAAGGGAACGCGGGTCGGCATGATGATTTGTTTTCCCCATTTCGAGTACAGGTAGAGATATGGAGGGAGAGAGAGCGGGCTCTATCAGAGGACCTTCAGCGAGCACATCGTGATCTAGCAGCAACTCAGGCCGAGGCTACCTTGTATCGCGCTATCCTTATGGATAGGGATCGTAGGAGTTCCTCTCAGAGCCATTCACGATCTATATCACGGTATACCCCCATGGGTCCACCTGCATGGCCGGATCAGGAGGGAGCATCTAGTCGTCACTCTCCAGCCACCAGCCCTAGGGATAGGAGATGATTTTATGATGTAGGGTAGGTCACATTTTGGATGTGTAGTGACCTATCTTTGTATATTGATCCACACACACACACACACACACACACACACATATATATATATATATATATATATACATGCTTCTTTGTCTCGAATGTGTTATCTTTAATGCCTAAACAATGTGTATTATGATTAAAGTTAAGACATTTGGTAGATGTAGATGTATGTTCCGAATTTAATTTCCATGTGATTGATTTCTCAATGCGCCATGATTAAATTGATACATGTGTGACTTAATTAAAATATTTAATCAAGTACTACATTGATGATAAGGAAGAAAGTATGTATTTAAGCCTACAAATCATATAACCAATGTGATTTAAAAACACAACATGACATGATTCAACTTAACAAATAAAAACATTGTATAATATGTCAACATAATGAAAATGTAAATCTTTTGTAATTTACATAAATGAATTCAAGACAAACCATAAAGTAAAGAAACATGCTTGTCAGGAACGAAGCAATATAGATTAAACAAGACATCATTTAATTCTATTTGCTCTAACAAAGATATGTTAACATATTATCCAATTTTGAAAAAGTGAGAAAGGAAATAGATAAATGATAAGGAATGAGGAATTAAGCATAGTATCTACGCAAGTGCATAGCGTTTATAGGGTCTTTAAGAGGCGTACCGTCTACATCCGCTATTTTGTAAGCATCCGATCCATAATCTTCAATAACGATATACGGTCCAAGCCAATTAGGACTGAATTTTCCCTTTTCTTCAGGTAAGGCATTCACATTGCGCTGATTCTCATAGAGAACTAAGTCACCCACCAAGAAGGAACGTTGAATAACCTTATCATTATAGTTTCGTTGTAGAGTTTTGTGATACGCTTGAATATGCTCAAGAGCATTTATACGCTGTTCATCAAGCATCTCAAGCTGTTGAAGTCTTTGTTCTCTATAGGAGTCATCATCTATTATACCTTTGAGAGAAACTCTAAGTGATGGAATCTCTAATTCTAAAGGCATGATAGCATCAGCACCATAAACAAGATTATAAGGAGTAGTTCCCATGGCAATTCGTACACTCGTTCGGTAGGCCCAAAGAGCATAGATTAGCTGAGTACTCCAATCCTTACCATGCTTATTCACAGTTTTGCGAAGAATTTGTTCGATTATTTTATTGGATGATTCGGCTTGACCATTTGATTGAGGATAGTATGGTGTAGAAAATCGATGTTTGATATGATATTTCTCGAGGAATTGCTTCACGTCTTTATTCTTAAATGATGTCCGATTATCAGAGATTATAGTGGAAGGTATCCCAAATCGAGAAATAATGTTTTCTAGAAGAAATCGACAAATCACTTCAGCTGTAGTGGAGCGAAGAGGAACAACTTCTACCCACTTTGTAAAGTAATCTGTTGCGGTTATAATGAAAACATGTCCTTGAGATGAAGGAGGAGAGATTTTACCGATGAGATCCAACCCCCATGCAGAGAAAGGCCAAGAAGCTACCTGAGAACGGAGTTCTTGGGCAGGAGCATGAATCAAATTATTGTGTTGTTGACATTGATGACATTTCTTAACAAATGAAAAAGAATCCTGCTGCATAGTTTGCCAATAATATCCCATTCGAAGTAATTTTTGAACCAAGGATTTACCTCCAAAATGCCCCCCACAGGCACCTGAATGCACCTCTTCAAGAGGAATAGGGATTTCTGATTTGTTAAGACAGCGAAGGAGAAGACCGTTATAACCCCTTCGGTAAAGAACATTAGAAAGAATGATATACCTAGCAGACAACTTGCGAATTCTAGCCCTATTGTTCCTATTGGCGGAATCAGGAAAGGTACCATCAGTCAAGTATCTTACGATATGCGAGTACCATTCATCCGGGTCTATGAAGTCGCAACATGTCACTAGGCTGGAATCATCTACAATAGCTGGAGAAGTAAGGTTGTGAATAACAAATTTAAGATCAACGACGGGGTCCTCTAAAGATACAAGAGAAGCCACACATGCCATTGCGTCCGCATGTCGATTATCTTTTCGAGGAACAGGTTCTATGGTGTAAGAATCAAATTTTTGTAACAAAGAGATAGCAAGGTCTTTATACTGTGATAAATTGTCTTGTTTTGCTTGATACAGTCCTGTTACCTGTTGTATAATCAGTTGAGAATCTCCAAAAATATGTATGTGTTTTATATTCAACGCTAAGGCTGCCTTTATTCCTGCTATAAGAGCCTCATACTTAGCAATGTTATTGGTACATAAGAAATTGAGACGGTAAGATAAGGGAATGGACTTCTTTGTAGGAGAAATCAGAACAACACTTGCCCCCGATCCCGTACGACACTTAGAGCCATCAAAGTATAACTCCCAAGTTTCATCTTTTTCTGTACAAAGGATGAAATCGTCAGGAAAAGACTCAGGGTTAGGGAAGGAGAAAGGTGAAGGGGCCTCAACTAAGTGATCAATCAACGCTTGCCCTTTAATTGCTCTTTGTGAAACAAATTTAAGGTCAAATTCAGTTAACATCATAACCCACTTAGCTAGGTGTCCTGATAAATCAGTTTTAGAGAAAAGATGCTTCAACGGATCAAACTTTACCATGACGTGGACTTCTGAATTTAAGAGATAATGTCTCAATTTCTGAGTCGCAAACACCAAGGCCAAGCATTGTCTTTCTATCGCAGAATATCGGGTCTCATAATCGAGTAAGGTACGACTTATATAATAAACCGGACACTCCTTACCATCTTTATCATGTTGTGCCAATAATGCTGCAAGAGCATGAGAGGAAGCCGCTGTATAAAGAAGGAAGGGTTGAGAAGGTTCGGTCGGTCGAAGGATAGGAGGATTAGCCAAATACATTTTTAAATCTTCAAATGCTTGCTGACAATCCTCATTCCATTGAAAAGTGATATTCTTTTTGAGAAGTTGAGTGAAAGGAAAAAGTACGATCCGCAAGTTGAGATACAAACCTACGAATAGCTTGAATTTTTCCTTGTAAACTTTTGAGTTGAGACACATTTCTAGGAGGTGGCATGTTGACAATAGCATCTATTTTCTTAGTATCCACCTCAATCCCACGATGCGAAACTATGAATCCTAATAGTTTTCCACTATCCACACCAAAAACACATTTTCGGGGATTCAAGCGCATGTGATATTTACGAATCCTTTCAAAGATTTGACGAAGGATCTTAATATGATCTATGCGAAGAATGGATTTGGCTAAAACATCATCAACATAGTCTTCTAGAATCTTATGCATGTAATCGTGAAAGATAAGGGTCATCGCTCGTTGATAAGTTGCACCGGCGTTTTTAAGTCCAAAAGGCATCATTATCCAACAAAACATACCCCAAGGAGTGGTGAAAGCAGTTTTGAATTGATCTTGAGGGTTAATGAAAATTTGATTGTATCCTGAAAAACCATCTATGAAGGATAATAAGGCATGTCCTGCCGTAGAATCAACTATCATGTCAATGTTTGGAAGAGGGAAATCATCTTTTAAAGAAGCCTTATTTAGATCCCGGAAATCGGTACACATTCTTATTTTATTATCTGGTTTAGCCACAACGACAATATTTGAAATCCATGGGGAATAATCAATAGGGCGGATAAATCCAGCCTCCAATAACTTTTCAATCTCAGCCTTAACAAGCAAAGCCACCTTAGGATTCATTTTTCGAATCTTTTGTTTCACGGGCTTAGCATCAGGGACTAAGACAATATTATGAGTAACAATCTTAGGATCTATACCGAGCATGTCAGAGTATGTCCAAGCAAAGATCTCGGGGAATTCATGCAATAAATCTTCATATTGTTTTTGTTCCTCTTCATCCAAACATTTTCCAATTTTAATAACTTTTTCTTCATTGCAAGGATCCATCTTAACATTAGTGGTGTCACTTATGAGAAGATTACTTTGTTGAGGAGTATCTTTTAGTTGAGGGAATTCTTTCACAATCTCATCGTTATCAATCTCTTTTCCAAAATAGGCTTCAGTGTTCAAACAATAAGGGAGTCCCCTATTGTGATGATAACGAGGAAGAGTATCATATGCTCCTAAAAACTCAGCTAAAGCATCATCGGTAGGAAACACATCCAAAGCACAGGCACACGAAGGATCCTCATCAATGTACTCAGGGTGTTGCATTGATAGAGATGTAGAAATAGCATTAACACTAATACATGGTCTCTTAGAAGCTTTAGTGCGCTTGTAGGGATTATAGCCAAGTCCAAAGGCATAATTGTGAAGATTATTCTCTAGAGGAACCTTTATTCCTTGTTCGTGAGCGCCACATCCATTTCCATGGTACCCATGCTTAGCAAAAATGCGAAAACCACGACCATAACGATCAGCCATTTCAGAAAGAGAAGGCAGTTTTTCATAAGACAAAGAGTCAAACTCTTCAGAATTAGAGGTGTGAGGAGAAGAAGTTTGAGAAGCGGCCACAAAATTATTACTCATAGGCTCAGGTAATGTTGATTGATTTTTAGCTTCTTCCTTCTTTTCAGCTTTAAGCTCTCTAGAAGGAACCTTATATTCACCTACAAAGGTAGGATTAAAATCAAGGGATCCCCAATCGTCGTCTGCGAGAACTTTCTCAGGATCAAAATCCTTCTTATGTGTAGTTTCAAGTCGAGAAGAGTCTTCTTCAGGAGCTCCAGACTCATCCAAAGAATTTTGATCATCAGAGAGCGAGGACTCATTGATAGGTATCTTATTTAAAGAGTCATCACTAGACGAGGGCGGCTTAGAGGCACCCCCTTTGGAAGTAGATATTTGCAAACAGGCTTGAAAATTAGTATCACCTATCAAGGTATATGTCTTATTGTTATAAATAAATTTAACTTGTCTATGCAATGTAGAGGGGACAACTTGCATACTGTGAATCCAAGGTCTCCCTAATAACAAGTTGTATGTTAGATTTCCCGACATAACATGGATAGGAGTAGGCAAAGTAACAGGCCCCACTGTGATGGGTAAGGTGATAGTACCTAATGAAGTTTTAGCCACATTATCAAAGCCTCTAATAGGACGAGAGTCAGGCTCAATTAGAGATGTATCCACATTCATCTTATGCAAAAGATTAATGCTACACACATTGAGACCAGAGCCATTATCTACTAGTGTTCATCTTATAGCAGTGTCTTTCATGATAACCACAATCATCAAGGGATCATATTGATGTTGGATTTCACTAGTAGGAAACTCATCTTGGGTAAACACAATTTGAGCTTTAGGATTCATCACAGAGTTAACCAAAGATGCTATATTACTAGATGTATTTGGTGGAGGAACATTCAAATCTTTCAAGGCATCTTGTAACATTCCATGATGAGCGGAAGAAGTTTGAATCAAATGCCAAAGGGATATCTTAGCACGGGTAGCTTTAAGTTGTTCTATGAGATCATATTCCTTGCCAAGAACTTGTGAAATACGTGGAGCTTGCGGAAGAATTGGTTGAGAATTCGGAAGAGGAACTGGAATAACAGGAGGAGGACTAGGCTGCCTATTATTTCTGGTATGATAAGTATGGGCAACCGCATGATAACTCTCTCTAGTTATTTGCTTGGCATAACTATAAGGACTTATAGGTTTTCTTCCTTGCACAGTGATGATTGGTTTATTCGGAGTATGAAAAGAATCAGGATCATACCTTCCTTGGACAGTAAGGAGAGGTGATTTAGGACCTTGAAAGGTGGGAGAAGGATAAGCACCTTGGACTTCAAAGAGAGGCTTTTTATGCTCATTCAAGTTTATCATGTTAACCAATTTAGAGGTTTTGTTTTTGTTTAAAGATTTCGATAAAACCACAAAGTCATCAAGAGCATCATCCAACAAAGCATGATCATATCTATTAAAAGGTTTATCTTTTGATTCAAAAGGAGACATCTCCTCATAGAGGGGATTGTTGAAAACAACCATGTTACTAGATTTAGTGGAAGAGTTGATAGGAATGTACCCTTGAGAGGACTCATTCAACTTATCTTTCTCATCGCAACGAAATGGCATAGTAACAAGGTTTATGAGTTTTTGGTAAAATGAAGGTTTAGCATCCCTAGGGTTCGAAAACTCATCTAAAGCTTCATCTAATTCATCTTGGCTATACTCATAATAATCATCATAAGCATGAACATTTTGCAAATAAAAGTCTGACATTTTGAAATGAAAGTTGCATGAAAATTAAACACACAATGCAAAGAAACACACTTTTTTTTTTTTTTAATAATAAAAATGAAATGAAAACACACTAGATCTAGATCTAGATCTAACAAATGCAATGCAAGAAGAAGCAATGATAGATTCACGTCGAGTTCACCAAAATGTGTGGGGGAAAAAAGCGAGACTAGGTTATCATGCCCTAATCCTACCTTTTGTCACACATTACGGAATACGAAAGAGCCTAGAGGTATCACACAATTGGCTACTTCTTTTTGTGAAAGAGAGAGCCACGGGCTACCTATTAGGATTTCTATTCCTTTGTTGTAATTGAAAGGTAAGATTATGCAAGTTCAATTCCTAACCCTAAAATGCAAGTATGAGCTAACAACAAGATTGCAGAATTGAACTTAAACAATGGAAAGCTGTAAACACAAGGATAAGACAAGAATGCAAATGCATACCCGGAGTCAAAATCTGAGTGGAAATGTTCGGGACGGGGGTGCGGGCGCCACTGTCCTGATTCTGCACCCGAAACTGCACCTGAAACTGCTGTTTTGCACTCTGGAAACTGTCTAAAATGCTATCTGTCAGGAGGACCAGGGCGCCCAGCGCCTCTGTCCCAGGGACCAGGGCGCCCAGCGCCCCTGTCCTGGCAGGACCAGGGCGCCCCACACCCCTGTCCTGGTATCTTGCTCTGCAATTTGATGTGGGGTGCTGTCTCGACCTGCTTTTTTCGGATCTGCAACCTGCGGCGTCGTCCGAGTCTCGAAACCTGCACTTATATTTGAAAAAGGATGTTTGGGCGGCTATATAGGGTTTTGCCTTAGTCAAACCCCCGCTTCGGTGATTTCCACCTCCACGAATAGCCAAGTTGTATTGTAAAAGTAATGTGTGTGCAGACCTTGTGTGTGTGCAAGATCTAAAATGCAAGTAAGCAAACTAGAGCAACCTAGAAAGTAAACCCTAATTGCTTGTTAATGATAATGTAAATGCTCCAAATCAAGATGCAAAGTGATCTAAAGCATGAATAAATGAGATATTGAAGCTTATGCAAAGACATGAAAACAACATGAAATCATACCCAACCCTCAAGGGAGGAGTACAAGCCAATCTTCAGTCGGTGATCTCCTATTGTTCTTCAATGTCTTCCAAGCCCTAAATGAATAGAATTGATAAATGCTTGATAGAGGGATGTTGAATGTTGTTGAAGTCTTCAAAGATCTGCTCTTTCGCTGCATATGAGGTTCCTGAAAACAAAATTTCGATCCCTTCAAATGAAGAAAGAGAGCTCTTATGTATGAAACCCTAGGTCGTAATTTCGTCTTTTGGCCGACCTAGAGATTGAATATCCCCCCAATTTCTTGGGGTTAAGCTTTATTTTATGATTGGATCGCGCTCCTAAAATTTCGGGAAAAATGTCCGGGACCGTGTGCACTCCGGGTGCCACGGTCCCGACAACTTTTCACCAAATTTTCAGGGCCATCAGATATGATGATTTTAGAGAGAATCCTGAAGTTACAGGTGATTTCGAGATGTTTTGACCCCCGAAATCAAGCCCCCAAGCTCAGAATAGGGCCTAATTAGGGTTTTTGATTAAGTGATGTATTGGAAGAACAAAACGAAAGGGGCACACTTTAATGAAAGGGCCCGACTTTATGATGTGGAAAATGATGAAATAGAACCTTTAGACCTAATTAATTTGATTAATTAAGTGCTAAAGGGGAAATGCAATGCAAAATGCAACTGCGCCAAGGCAGGTGCTAAACTAGGTGTTAAATTGTACTGCTTTAGCAAGTGCGTACAATTTATGATGTTACAGGGTCTTTTGATTTTCGATATGGGTCTTTGATATTTCTTTCGATATGATGCTTGATTGTTGCTTTCGATATGGGTCTTGATTTGATGCTTGCAATATGGATCTTTGATTGCTTGCGTTATGGATCTTTGATGGCTTGCATTATGGATCTTTGATTTTTTTTATGGGTTCTGTTTTGATGCTTGCATTATGGGTCTTTGATTTTTGATATGGGTCATGATTTGATGCTTGCGTTATGGGTCTTTGATTTTTGATATGGGTCCTGATTTGATGATTGCATTGTTTCAAGTTGATTTTGATGGATATATCGGATAGATGTGGGAACTGATGATGTACATTTGTTGTTTTGTAGGTACAACTTGGCGTACTTCAGTTGTGAGAGCGATTTTCGAGACCATGGTCATTGATTCCTCGCTTATCATAGGCTGATAGAGATGTGATTGAGAGATGCAGTTTATCATCCTTACTAGACATGCCTCGGTATATCATTAACCGGGGTTTGCTGACAGCTTTGGCAGAGAGGTGGCACAGTGACACGAACACCTTCCACTTGGCTACGGACGAGATAACAGTCACACTAGAGGACCGTTATCGCATTCTGCCTATTCCTATTGTTGGGGCCTTGTTGCCATATGAGAAGACTCAGGAGGGTGGGACAGAGGCTCTCCGTTGCATCTTCTAGGATGATCAGATTAGTGGATAGGAGATCCCATGGCAGGAGTTCATGGATTTTGATTATGCTCTATTGCACTTGGTACTAGCAGGTTTCATTGGTGGATTTCTGTGTCTCGTCCGTAGATCGAAGGGACTAGTTGTAGGACGGGGATTGGTGTTGGAGGATATGGTCACACAGGGATGCAGGTTCGCATGGGGGTCCTGTATGTTAGCCCACCTTTACAGAGAGCTTCACCAGGTGGTGTATCTAGGATACAATAGTTTATCAATGGGGGTGAAATTACTACAAGTGTGAGCATAGGTGCACATTCCTGCAACGAGGCCACTTGGAAACAGGGATAGGCCAATTGGGCGAGCGTATGCTTATGGTTATACAGGTATAACTGTATAGCGGAAGTTGGGAAAACTAGAGCATTGGCAGAGGGTATAGGATGACATCGATACAGTCATTTGGAGATTGTATATGGATTGTGAGGTGTGGGCTGAGGACGGGCTAGAGATACCCTATGTTTATATGTCGAGATATCTGATTGGGTGGGCGCCCTTTATCTTCGAGCGATTTTTGTACAGCCGTGTTCAACGACAGTATGGGAGATAACAGGGTATGCCATAGGGAGCATGTTTGTATGGTCATCAGAGACATGATGTGCCTGAGTGGGGACCCACTGTAGATAGTGTAGCGGTGGTAGAGGAGTATATGACACTGGTAGGCCAGATCTGGGATTATGGAGATGGAGTCGTTGATGCTGGGATGACAGAGGAGTTCGCAACGTACTTCGTGGCACATGCAGTGGCGCGGATATATGATCCAATAGAGATGTTACCTTCCTTTGATGATGATGAGGATGGGCAGCCAGAGAGGTGAGGGGGAGTCAGACAAAGAGATGAGGAGGGAGAGGAGGTAGGAGATGGAGGTGGAGATGATGGAGGAGGTGGTGGAGGAGGTGATGGAGGAGGTGGGAGGGGAGGAGGATTAGAAGGAGATAGAGGGAGAGGAGGAGATAGAGGGAGAGGAGGAGATAGAGGAGGTGGTGGATCAGATAGAGGACGAGGGGGAGATGGAGGGAGCGAAGGAGGGCTTGTTCTTGGTGCTGGTGGGGTTGGTGCAATGCGAGCGGCGGTGGGTGGTATAGAGGATGTTAGGTGACCCGCCTAGAGGAGGAGATTTGATGTTTTACCTCCATCGGTGCCTCAGACACGGATAGGTATGGGTGGGACCACGACACAGGTACTCGTTTAGATTAGGGTACCCACCCATCGACAAGATTCATAGATTAGAGCCTTAAAGGTCACAATACAAGAGCTACAGGCATAGGTGCTAGCACAAGAGGGCCAGTTTACACAAATTATGGTAGAGCGTGATACAGAGAGAGAACGTCAGGGCCAGGTAGAGGATCTTGCTGAGAGATTAGAGAGAGCGACAAGTGGTGCCCTGATGCAGGACATGCTGAGGGAGATACGGTACATGACCAAGGAGGCCGAGTACTATAGGTGTTTATATGAGGAGGTGGTCCCTAGAGATCACAGAGCTCCTAGCTATGTAGCTAGTCGATCTACTCCCAGTCATACGGGGACAGAGAGTAGAGGTGTTACGAGGCCTGCTCGACATGATCCACCTGGTGAAGATCCAGGGGTTGGGACATCTTCTATGAGACCGTCAGCCTTAGGAGATAGTCATACCTGAGAGACTTGTCTCTGTTGTATTTTGATCATTTTGTTGTATTTTGACATACATGATATCCCTTGTACATTTCGACCATTTTTGAGATATATAATATATATGGCTTTGATTTGCTCAGATCCACATGTGTTATTGATGATGATTGATGAGATGCATTGATATGATGATTCGATGATGATGATGTATGATTTTATGATGAGAAGCATTGATATGATAATTCGATGATGATGATGTATGATTTTATGATGAGATGATAGTGTGAGGATGTATGTGCATTGGTTACTTTGATTTATGAGATGTATCTTGAAAATGAGATGTAGGATGATGATGATGATGATGATGTGAGATGTATCTTGAAAATGAGATGTATGATAATGATGATTATGTGAGATTAATGATATGCAACTAAATGCAAGATTATAATGATTTTAAAATGATATGCAACTAAATGCAAGATTAAAATGACGTTAAAATGATATGCAACTAAATGCAAGCTTAAGAATGATATGTAGCTAAATGATCACTTTAATTATGTCGTTGTCATTCCTGTTAGTCACTTGTTTGTGTTTTTCATCATTGAGCTTTTGATATGTTGGAAGTTTATACAAGCATAATGGTATAATTGAACCAAAATGACTTGAGTGAAACTTACATGGATTTTGATATTGCAAGAGGGCACAATCATCGAGGTATAATTGAGCCAAGATGACCTGAGTGTTGCTTGCGTAAAACAGACAAGAGGTAACCATTTGTATGCGCAAAGTGGAACAATGTCTTCAATGATATGTTTCCAATCATGTCTCGAGACAATATTTGCATCGTACGAATGATTGCCTCACAGACAAAAAACTAAAAAATATCAGATTCCTTCGTTGCTTTCTCTAGCCCGATGCATCTTCGAGTAGCTAAGGAGATCCAATGATTCAAAAATACAAAATAGTCAAAACTGCATGCTAGATGTAAACAAATTATAATTCAGAAAATCATCCATCATGTGTGTGTTAAAGTTTTAATTGGATAATGGTCTTGTTTTCTAGCCTGATGAGCAATTGTTGACATTGTTTCTTTAGCATGTTGCGATCCTTGCTGTTTGTTGTCGGAATGGTTAAAGTGAGAGGAATGCTGCCCCTAGTCACATATATCTATTTATGTGGATATACATGTTGATCCCCAAGTCATGGTGGAATATGATATGGATAACTATGTTTGGATAATCAAGGATAGTGACTACGCTAAGTATGTCTGGGATAATGCTACGTGAATAAGTGTTGGGTGATGACCATTAGCTAAGACTTGGGTGGATTTAAAAGATATGAGTACTGATAGATAGAGGATCCGGTCTCTCTCAAATAGCGCCCGTTGCCATGTTTTCACTAGGTTTTATTGCACTTTTTAATTTTTTTGTATTTTTGTATTTTTGTATTTTTTTGATTTTTTGATTTTTTTTCGTTTTTTCCGTGTATTAGATGACTCAAGTGTAGAATTTATTTAGATGGATGCTGTTGGTTGGTTCATCAAGCACGTCCCCTTCTGAAGTTGTTAACTGATAGGCACCTGATTCGTAGGCTGATAGGATGACAAAGGGACCCAACCAGTTAGGTTCAAACTTCCCCTTCTTTTCTTGATCCTGTAGATTTTTGTGATTTTCTTTTAGTACAAGATCATCGACTTTGAAATCCCTAGGGATGACTTTGTGATTGTAACTTCTGCACATTCGCTGTTGGTATGCCTTGAGATGATCGTAGGCATGTTGTCGGTTTTCATCCAGAAGCTCTAGTTCATGCAATCTGTTGACTCAATACTCCTCATTTGGTATGAGGCCCTTCAAAGATACTCTGAGAGATGGAATTTCTACCTCAAGAGGTATAATTTATTCTAATCCATACACCAATGAATATGGCGTAGCCCTTGTAGGTGTCCGAATGCTAGTCTTGTATGCCCAAAGTGCCAGATTGAGTTGTACATTCCAATCCTTACCTGCATCATTTACAGTTTTCTTGAGGATTTTCAAGCTTGTTTTATTTGATGCCTCTGCTTGACCATTCCCTTGTGGGTAGTAAGGTGTAGAGAAGTCACATAGCTCTCGTACGTCTTGATTTTTGAAAGGATGCCCATTGTCTGTGATAATGGAACTGAGAATACCATATCTGCAAATGAGATAATTGAGAATAAATGAGGCAATTTGTTTTCTAGTTACTGTGGTCATCGGGACTGCTTCAATCCACTTTGTGAAAGACTCTGTTGCAATGATAATGAACTTGTGTCCATTTGAAAAGGAAGGATGGATTTTCCCTACTAAATCAAGTCCCCACTGCCAGAAAGGCCAAGATGTTGTAAATGACTGCAGCTCCTGTGCTGGTGCATGGATAAGATTGCCATGAATTGGGCACTTAGGACATTTATTTGCAAATTGATAAGACTCTTTCTCTATTGTTGGCCACTAATATCCCATTCTCAGAAGTTTCTTGGCGAGAGAAGGACCACTTGAATGCATGCCACATATACCCTCATGAAGCTCGTGTAAGGCAGAGTCAGATTCATTACGATCCAGGCAATGAAGAAGTGTACTGTCTAAACCTCGACGGTAAAGGGTGTCAACAGTTAATGTATAACAGGTGGCTTGCCGGATGAAGTTGTATTTTTGGTTACGAGAGAGATTGAGTGGTAGGGTATTGTTCTTAAGATATTCATAAATTATCCCATATAGAGGGGAGTTTGAACCGGTTAAGGCATAGATGACTTGGGATGCAGAATTGTCATAGGCCAGGGAAAAAAGTTGCTCTACCAAGAACTCATAACGAATCTTTTTCTCTGAAATTTGCAGCAGTGAAGTGATAGTGGCCATTGCATCGGCCGCTTTGTTGTCCAACCTTGGTATTTGCTCGAAGGTGATGTGTACAAAGTACTGTTTGAAATCATTCACCATTCTCTTATAGGGCATTAGTTTATCATCTTTTGTCTAATATTCATCGTTGATTTGATTGATGACTAATTGAGAATCCTCATAGACTCTCAATTCCGTGATTCTCCATTCCACAACCATTTTGATTCCTATGACCAGGACTTCATATTCAACGATGTTGTTGGTGCATGGAAACATAAGTCTATAAGATTGTGGAATTGTGTGCCCTTCTGGAGTAACGAACAAGATGCCGACACCCGATCCATGTTGTGTATAGGAACTGTCAAACTATAGGGTCCATTGCTTGGGCGTGATAGTAAGCACATCCATATTTGGAAATTCTACCTGCATTGGTTGTTTATCGGGTAGTGATGCTTCAGCCAGTTGATCTACAATTACCTGTCCTTTGATAGCCCGACACTCTATATACTTGATATCAAACTCACTGAGAATCATGACCCATTTAGCCAATCATCCTATAAGAGCTGCTTTACTGAGTAAATACTTGAGAGGATCAATATTTGCTACCAACTTGATTGTATGGGCTAGCATGTAGTGACATAAATTTTGAGAGGCAAATACCACAACTAAGCAAGCCTTCTCAATGAATGTATAATTGAGCTCATATCCATTTAATGTTCTGTTGATGCAATATATAGCTCGTTCTTTGCCTTCTTGATCTTCTTGTGCTAGCAGTGCCCCCAATGATACTTTTGTTGTTGAGATGTAGAGAATGAGTGGCTTCCCTGCTATAGGTGGTACCAGAACTGGCAGATTCATTAGATATTGCTTGAGTTGGTAGAATGATTCCGCACACTTGGCTTCCCATCTGAAAGGTATGTTCTTATGCAGCAGATGATTGAATGGTAGACTTTTATCTGCTAGTTGGGCTATGAATCGCCTGATAGACTGCAATCGTCCTTGTAGAGATCTGAGTTGGCTAATGTTCCTAGGAAGTGACATCTCCAAGATTGCCTATACCTTCGCTGGATCTACTTCAATGCCCTTTGCAGACACAATGTAGCCTAATAGTTTGCCTGATGTGACCCCAAAGACACACTTCTTAGGGTTTAGTCTGACCTTGAACTGTTCCAATCTTTGAAATTTTTTATCTAATATGCCCAGATGTTCTGCTCGGGTGAATGACTTGGCCAGTAAATCATCCACATAGTCTTCCATGAAGGTATGCATCATATCATGGAAGATTATCATCATGGCTCTTTGATTAGTTGCCCCAACATTCTTTAAGCCAAAAGGCATGACGTTCCAACAATACATTCCCCATGGGCAGGTGAACGCAGTTTTATCTTGATCCTCTGGGGAAGTTTTGATTTGATTTGATTATAGCGAGAGAAACCGTCCATTAATGATAACATTGCGTGACCCGCTGTTAGATCCACAATTATGTCGATGCTGGGCAAAGGAAAGTCATCCTTTGGACATGCTTTGTTGACATCTCTAAAATATGTGCATATTCTGATGCTTTTGTTAGGTTTTGAAACTGGGAGAATGTTTGAAATCCATTAAGCATAGTCTATAGGTCGAATGAATCCGACATCTAATAACTTCTTTAGTTTAGCTTTGACCAACAATGCCACATGCAGATTCATCTTTCTTAATTTCTATTTGACCGGCTTTAGCTCCTAGAGCGATGGATAAATGATGCATGATCGGGTTCGGATCTATCCCCGATATATCAGCATAGGACCAAGCAAAATTGATTTGCTTTTCTTTAAGGAATTTGATAAAATTTGGTTGCTCTTCTTCTGTTAGTGATTCTGCTAGGTGTATGTCTTTGACCGTTGTTTCTGTACCGATGTTTACTGATTGAGTGGGCTGGATCAATAGGGTGACCTCTCTTGGTAGTGTTCAGGAAGAGTGTCAAGTCTCCCATCCTTAGGTGCCTCAAAAAGGTTTTCACCTGCAGATGCATCCTTTATTTTTACTTTTTTGTGATCTAACACTGCCATTGACTGCTTTTCAACATTAGACCTTTTGTTTCTTTCATTTTTGCGACTGAGAGACTTGGCACTCCCCTGATTGCAGATATCGTTATTTTGTTCACTGGTAGAGCATGTTTCTAGATTGGCTGTACATAGATACTGGACAATGGATTCATCATCTGGGAAAATAGGTATATCATGGTTTTCAGGTTCTTACAAGTATATGAGATCAGGAAATACGAGCGGTAAGGAGTCATTTGGTGGGTTGAGATCGGCTGCGGTAAGTTTTATGATAGAGGTAGCGTTATAGTTGTTTGGGATGCTGGTTAGGTTAATGATATTGTCAAGGTCTTCGATGGTATCATCTTCGATGTAGACTAGTTCATATTGCTATTGCTCGTTCTCTTTATCCTTGTAGATATGTTGTGGTCCGTATTCAAGTGATCGAGACTCTGCGCCTGGTCCCTCTTAAGAAAGAGGTGTGTGTGAATGGATAGTACCTTCCCCAATATCGTCAGTAATATCTGAACAACTACCCCATTCATAGTCATTAGAATCAGTTTCAAAAGTACTGTTCTAGAGTCTCTCACTGCTTCTAACAGGTACATTGTAGGGTGAGAAAAGATCTTTGACAATTTATACCAGTCTTGTAGTTTTTTTGATTCATAATCAGAGCCTTCTTGTATTCTTTGCATTTGTTCATACACTGTTTCCCCTCGGGGAGTAGGAATTTCTTTGGGTGGTGACTCTACCTTGGTTTGAACAAGTTCTTGCACATGATGCACTTTCTTATAAGATGCTTCTTCCCTTTGAATGACCAATTCCTCTTGTTGTTTCTCTATTTCTTGGTGTTCTTTCTCTTTCCTTGTCGTTTCAGCTCCTTGGTCTAGTGCTTCTTTCCATGAGTTGTCATTGTATTTCTTCTTTGCTCTCCACTGAGGTTTCTAATACTTATTTTGTTTTTGCCTAGGTGGTATATTGTGTCCATATCCCAGTCTTGTTTTGTCTCATGAAAATTGTGAAGGAGGTTCTAGAGGTTCTGCAATGCCTTCCTGACGCTTGCCTATAGGTCCTTTTCCATTGTATCCCATCCGTTGCATGATCTGGAATCCTTTTCCATATTGTTGTGTCGGTATGGCCACCTCTAGGGTAGCAACTCTAACCTCTTCCCCATCCTTGTATAACCAACTAAGGATGTCTTTCTCTTTTGATTCATTTTCTAGTGTGCCCAATTGGATAAATTTACTATCAAACTTGGTGATGGGTTGGGTTGCTTGATGTGTTGATGCCGAAGGTTTTCCATAAGATTTTGGCTATGTTGGCAATTTTGATAGACACATGGATTCAAAAGAGTATTCCCCCATGCCTTGATCTTTGATTTTCATCTTTTGTTTGAAGTCTATGGATAAAGACTTGAGTTTTTCTTGATGATGATCGAATGTTGAGGAAGCTTGAGCCTCCCTGTTGTGTGGAACCAGTCTGCCTTGAGCTGCCCCCATAGCATTGCAATGCTGAAAAGGGTTATTATCGATAGATATCGAAATTTCCTATCCATTATACGAGAACTTGATACACTAATGGTATGTTGAAGGCACTGCTTGCATTTCATGTATCCAAGGACGACCCAATAGAATATTGTATGTTAAGTCTATGTCTAAGACTTGGCACATAGTGTCCTTTTGTATGGGTCCTACCTGAATAGGTAGTATTACTGTTCCTTTGGATGACCTTTCTTCATCATCATAGGCCTTGATGGTGATCTTTTTGTTTGGATCGATAGAGTGCTTGGAGAAGCTCAATTCACAGATAAGCTTTAAAGTACAGATATTAAGACCAACTCCTCCATCTATTAACACTCTCTTAACTCGATGTTTATAGACTAAGACTTCAATGTGGAGAGGAGTATTATGTGGATGATTCAAGGAGACATCATCGTGTTCAAAAAATGTAAGGTTATGAGGCCCTGTCATATGAGCCACCATGACTTGGAATCTATCAATGTCCAGATCTTTAGGAACGTTTGTTTCGACAAGTGCTTTCTCTAAGATGTCCTTATGTTTTGGCAAGAGTTTTAGTAACTCAAGTATGGATATTTGAGCAGGAGTTCTCTGCAGTTGATCAACCAAATTATATTGAGTCTTGGGGATAGTGGTGGATGTTGATGTATGCCCTTTCAAGACGTATTTTTGTGCTCAGGTGGTTACATTGATCGACGCATGGTCTTGTTTGTCCTTGATTTTTATGACATTTATTTGGTTGTCATCTGTCGATATGTGATTGATGGTTTTATTGTACAAATGATTTATACGAGCTCCTCCGGTATCGTTTGATGATGAAGCTCCTCCCTTGTAATTTGGAAGAGGATTTTTAAAGGCGTCATGGTCACCATTTGTTTTGAGACCATCAATTGTCAAATCACCTCTATCGATCATGTCCTGAACGATATTCTTAAGCCTCATGCAATCATTTGTGTGATGTCCTTTGTTTTGATGAAAATAAAAAAAATACGAGTCATTCCACCAAGGTGGTTTGACCTGGGGTTCAAAGTTGTTTATGGCTGGCAATGTGATAATTTTGTTCGCCAGAAGTTCTCAAAATGCTGATTCTAAGGTTTGCCCTAATGGTGTGTAGGTGCATCTATTTGGGAAAGTGTTGGTGTTACCTCTCTGGTTTGTATTATTCCCTCGGTTAGTGTTGTTGCCTTGGGTATTGTTGTTGGTATTTGAAAATGAAGGTCCTTGATTGGTATTTTGTGGATAAGTGTTAGTGCCTTGATTAACACTTTTTTGATTTTTGTTAGATTGTGGGTTACCTGATAAAGCCAATACTGGTTGTTTGGATTTCATATCATTAGCATCAACTACCCCATCATTAACAACGTTTTTGTTTCTTGTCCAAAATCTAGATTTGTCTAAAGTGTTGTTGTTTTGATTGTTAAAGGGGTGAGTGTTTGATGAGTTAGCTCCTTCCTTAAAGAACTTCAATGTTCCTTTCTTGATGCAGGCTTTCTCCAATTGGATTTCGTTTTCTATCAACTTGGAAAAAGATGGTATGCATTGGATTTTGAGTTGATAACTCATATCACTATTTAGATTATCAATAAAGACCTCCATCTTTTCCTTTTCAGGTACATCTCGAGGATATTTCGAAACCATGCGTCTCCAATGCTGAAGATACACCATGAATGTTTTGTTGTTCTTTTGTTTGGTGTTACACACATCCAACATGGTGATGGCGTGTTGAATATTATAGGAGTATTGTGTGATAAATTTGTTTACCAACTCATCAAATGATCTTATGGGAGGTGTGAGTTTAGACAACCACTAGATTGTTTTCCCTCCCAAACTTCTTGGGAATAGTCTCATTAAGTAAGTGTCATCGTGAGCAAACTCTAGGCTTATGGTACAAAATTCTGGAACATGATCACGGTGATCACTTTTACCATCATACTTGTCATACTTTGGTACGTCTGAATTTGGGGGAAAAGGTACCATGTTCAATATCCTGTCAAAAGGATAAAGACAAATCTCATCCAAGGAGTATCACACTGTGGTTCCTTGTTGCATGTCCTGCATTTGCCTTTGCAACCATTTGTATTTGTTGTGTAAGAGTGACCATGGGTGCATTTGTACGTCGAGGGAGAGCTTCCTCCCTTTCATTAAGATTGTCCCTATTGCGAGCATGGTTGTGTTCGGGGGTGTTGTTTTGCTCGTGTATGTTTTTCGAATCATGTGTTTCATCTTCTCTTTGTTGGTCTTGATAGGCGTAATTTCTAGACCTCATTCTAAAAATTCTTTCGTCTACATTCCTTAAGTTTTGGGTATCGAAATCTTCAGGAAGTTTGACTCCTTTGCTAGTTAGCATGAGTATATATTTTTCCTTTTCTGCTTCAATAAGTCTTTCCATGAGTCTTTGGAATGATGGGTTTTCTTGACACTCTTGGAGAACTTCCTCGGTGATCTTTGTATCACCCATATTAGCATACTCATCAAAAGGGTTGGATAATCTACGACCCATACTTGATTCTGGTTATGATTCTCTTTGTTTGTTTCTCTGAGATTGAGTGACAACATGCATTTAGTAAATTTATACCATGATGAATTCTTCATTTTCTATGGGAGTTCTAGGTGGTGTTGGTGGTTCAAGTTGAGCTTCGTTATATGTGATACAAAATTGTGGGAATAAAGCAGGGTTGATTCTTCCTCCATGATTTAGGCGTTGGTTGAATGTCGCTTTCTGAATATAAGCTTTACTTCTTATCAAGCTCGTTTGTTTTGTCTTGGATATACAATCGCATGTGACGCAAGAATGCGCGATGTGATGCAAAGAGTTGGTGATTGATATAGAGAAACTTATTCCTTTTTGCAAGTGCCTTAGAACTGGGTTGTATCTTCTTCAACTTAGTTTTGTGATGAAGACTTGTTATTCTCAAAATATGAGGAGTGGTCATACACGAATGATCAATGGTTGCCGTTGATGTTGGATTTGAATACTTCATTTGAAAACTCAAGCTTACTTTATCAAGTAGAGGTTTAGTTAGATTTGCCTCCATGACAAAGTGTGTCAAATGATATGGATAAAAAGTCTCCCGATATGGAAACTTGATTTGACAACTTAAGGATTAAACTAGGTATGTTGTTTTGATAGAATCCGTTAGATGGTGGAACTTTGATCAATGTTATGATACTGCCTAATTTTGTTGGATGAAGTCTTATCTCGAGCTAGTTTAGGATCTGAAAAACTTGCTCTAAGGATGCCTTGTCGATTTTGGAATTGTTTTCTCTGATAATTTGATTCGGATTTTGATTGCCGAGTTTGACAAAAGACTAAAAAGGGTACTTAAGACTGTGGATAATTTTTTTCTGAAAGGTCTGATTAGCTTTCTATTTTTTTGGGTTTTTAATATGCGCTAAGACAGAGACTGGATGCGCTAATGGATGTTCTAGATGTGCCACATAAATTTCTCTATGAGCCAAGATGCCTTTCCTACGTGCTGACTCAGATTGTTTGAAACTGACTTGGTTGGAAGAGTTACACGCTAATATGCCTTGATTACTTTCTACTGTTTAAGCTGAAAACGCTAAGGTATGTCTTTGATGCGCTAATATGGTGTTTAAATGCGGTAGACTGGTGTTGAAAAGCGCCACTGAAAGTTTTTCCAGTGTGATACTAGTTATGCGCTAATGTGACTGCTGAAAGAACTATGTTTTAGTTGAGACGCGCTACAGAATGGTTGACACGCGCTAGGAAGTTGCTCCTATGTGCTAAGCTGCCTTGATTTCTTTGCTTCTGCTATTTTTGAGGATTTTTAACACTTGTGTTTTGGATGGATGATTTTCTGAAAAATAAATTGCAAACACACCATGAAAGAGATAACAAATTTTGCCTATGCTAGACAACTAGTGTATATTCTGTGAGGATTTGTTCAAATCCCCAATGTTTTCACTGGATTAGATAACAAGTAATACAGATTAGGCAGACTCTTTATTCAAGGGTCATTAACAACATCATAGCCCACTAGTCTCGATACTTTGTCAGCGCAAACAACCGTGTCACCCCCTAGAGGGCGCCCATTTTTTTGCCTTTTGTCAGAAATTAACCCAAAGTGAATTGCTTCATAGTTGAGTAGTTATCTTGGGAGATATATGGTGAGTGATCTTGGGGGCAGATTCTTCCCCACCCTTGCACTATGATGTTGAAAATGTTTGGATACTGACTTGGCTCAAAGTTTCTAGTGCTAAGGTTCTTAATCAGGCTTCCGTTTGGTCTTCAGTGATAAACTCCCTTGGGAGGCTTCCCAACCTTTAAAACAAAGGCTTTACGTATCTTAAAGATACCGGGGGAAAGCTAATCACTAAGCAAAACTATTGAAGGGGACTTTCGTCAGCCTCCACATTTGATTACAGTGGGTTGGAACACTTGGCGATAAAGATGTTTCCCACTTAGGTCATTCCCCTCTCACCAACCATTAATGGCGCTCTAAGAGCAACTCGGGAGGGAAGACCTGCTAAAGGTTTTAAATGCTTGAAGTAAAGAAAGCATAAGAGTGGTTTGACTTTTTGGTCACCCAATTAAGGGGAGAGCATATACCTTCCACTTTCAAGACAAGGCAAACAAGATTATTTTTATCCTTCAAGACAATGATTTTCTAACTTCTATTTGGAGATGTTGCTCCAACAAATATGGTGTTCTTTTTAACTCTTTATAGCAAAATGTGTATTTCCAAAACTCTTAAAAAAAAAAACCTGGTCAACAAAGTAAATCGTGATGTTGGTCAACAAAAGAAAAATCGCGAAATCAATCCTTAATGAAAAACTCTTTTGCTTTATACAAAAACAAGAAAAGTGAGATTATTTTTATCCTTTGCAAAGAAATGAAAGTGAGTTTGTAGTTCTTTTTAATCCTTTACAAAATGAAAATGAGGTTTTGTTTTAAGCACCAAAGGATAAATGAAGTTCTTTTTAAGCAACACCAAAAGAAAATGGGATTCTTTTTAAACTTTGTAAAAATTTCAAAGTTTGTTTGTAGTTCATTTTAATCCTTTGCAAAATGAAAATGAAGTTTTTTTTTAAGCACCAAAGAATAAACGAGGTTCTTTTTAAGCAATACCAAAAGAAAATGGGATTCTTTTTTAACCTTTGCAAAACTTTTAAAGTTTGTTTGTAGTTCTTTTTAATCATTTGAAAAATGAAATGAGTTTGTAGTTCTTTTTAACTAACAGGAAAATGAACTATTTTTAAAACTAACTTGAAAAAGTTAGAAATAAGAATAAAATTAAATGTCTAAAATAAAACTCCTCCAATCTGCAAACAAAGATTAGTAACATGCAGCAAAAATAACAGTTAGTGAAAAATTTAAGTTTGAGGTGAGCTTATACAGGCCTAACTTTTTACTTCTATTACAAATTATGTTTTTGCTTCTACCAGAATCATGCGCTGGACTTTTGCACAGATGCACTACAAAAAGTTACAAATGTGCTACAAAATGACTCCTATGCGCTATACTGATTGCCGAATACACTACGCTATTTTTCCAATGCACATAATAAAAATCAGAATGTTATGCGCTAACATAAAGTATATATGTGCTAAGGGATGGGTCTTATGCAGTAAACAGTGTACCGGAAGCGCTAACAAAAAGTTCCGACGCGCTAATGAAAGGTTCCAATGCGCTAATACAACTTTTCCGCGTGCTTGCAATCTTGCTCCTACGTAAAAAATGATGTGATTAATGGGGTTGAGCCCCACGGTGGGCGCGAGAAATGCGTGTAGGAAATGTGGGCGATAAAAACATAAAAGTCAAATTTCAAAGTGTCCACATACCAATGGGACTCTTGGTGCAAGTTATAGGAGCTATATTGAATAACTCAATTTCCCAAGGGGTGTTCCATTGTTCTCTACCTCATAGGATCCTTGAAGTCAATGTCTTTGCTCTCAGATCATTGAGCAAAGTGACTTAGGAATGACAACTCCAAGAACGAGTGATGTTTGCTTATAAGTATGAATGCATTCCTACAACATGTATAATATCGAAACTAGAATGGTTTAAACTAGTATGAATATGATGCTATGATAAAGATTAGTAATCCTATCCTAACAAGATATGCTAGTCTAACATGGATATGCTATGATATCAAAAATGCTTGTAAATGTTTAATGTGTTTTAACAAAGAGAGGCTTGATGCTTAGTAAAATGACTATAAATTAGATGCATGAAACTTGGATATATGAAAATGAGAGAATGCGAGCTCTATTTATAGGAAAAATAGGGCAATGGATGGTCAAGATTGGATAATTTTAACAAGGGCCAGGATTGAAAGTTATCAATCCATGTTTACAATTCTCACCAATGAAATGGTGACAATTGTCAACAAGAGGTTGATTGAGAGGAGATGAAAGAAGCATTAAATGCTTGAGAAGACATGAAGGTTACCTTAGGAGGTAAGGGTTAAGGTTAGGTTAGGGTTATCCATTGGATAAAGCTTTTACCCAAGGGATAAACTCTTTTGCAAGGGGTAAAGGGATAACCAAGGTTAAAGCCATGAATGCTTGACAAGACCCTTGGGTTAGATGAGGGTTGAGTTAGAGAGAAAGTCTCCAATCATGCAAGAAGGTTGAGTTAACCATTAATGGTTCTGTAAGAGCTTTTAATGGTTTGGAAGACTTTGAGGGTTAACTTGTTGAGGACATAAAGCCTTTAATGGTTTTCAAGGACTTTGAAGGCTTTGAGAAGTGACTTCTCTTTGCTTAGGATTGTGACAATATTTAGGAGATGAATTAGGCTAAATTAGAATTGATTAGAAGAATCTAGAAGGGGGTTAAGGAGGCAAGTGAGAGATGTAGGAAAATGCAAGTGGATGGAGGAGAATTTTAATTAAAATAAATTACTTTATTTCAACAAAAATAGAAGCAACTTGCATAAATACAAGTGGGGGATTTAAATAAATAAATTAGATTTATTTACTTGCAAGGATCAATTTAATTAAATGTAAATGTTTTTAAATGGGAAGAAAGGGGAATTAATTAAATAAAGTGATTTATTTAATTAAAGGTTAGAAAAGGCTTAGGTTAACTTAATTAAATAAATTGAATAACTTATTTAATCAAATAGAGGAATGAGGTTAAAATGAATATTAAATTTTCAATTATGAAAGTCGTCAGATTTATACGTCTACAATCAGATATGAGACAGAGAGGTGGAGAGGGAGGGAGAGAACTAGAGAGGGATTTGATTCATGATTTGATCTAAGTATTTTGCTAATGATATTTACAATCCAATTCTATTTGTTTACAAGATTCATTTATTATTTTATATATCCAACTGTCTAGTGTTTGATCCTTTTATTTCATTAGCTACAAGTTATCAACCTCACTCTTGGATACCAAAATTTTAATATTTGTATAAGTACTAGGTATAAATGTTGTTTGAGCTATTAAAATGTTTACAATTTTTTTCAATCAAGTTGTAGTTGTTCTTTTGAGTTATTTTCAATTTTTTCATCTTTAAAAATTCTCAACTTAAAATATTCAATGGTGGTGTCTAGATAAGCTACCTCTTCTTCCCTTTTTTATTTACCCTAATTAACTTAGGACACTTGGTAATCTTCAGGGGTCATTTATTTACGCTCTTTCTCTCCCTTAAGCTCTGACCTATATATTTTCCTACCTCTCTCCTTCTCCCTCTCTACCTCTCTCTATATCACTCTCTCCTCTCTCCCCAAGCTCTTATTATCATTTTCTCTCTATCTCTATTTCACTCTCTTTATCTCTCTTCCTATCACTCCCCCTCTACCCCTCTCTCCCCCATCTCTCTATCTCACTCTCTCCTCTCTCCCCAAGATTTAAACCTATGTTTCTCACCCTTATTTATATCTTCCGTCTCTTCTTTAAATACATAACACATTCTCTCCTCTTTATCTCACCTCTCTCTCCCCCTCCACAAATCTCTCTCTTTCTCCTTCCCTCTCTCTACTTATCTACATCTCTTCTCTTTGTCTCCCTACATATATCCTCCCTTCCTCCCTATCTCTACTTCTCTATATACCTCTCCCTCTCTCTCCCTTCCTCTTTTTCCCACCCTCCCATGCCCTGTCTCTACTTTCCTATCTCCCCTCTCCCTCTATCCACATACCTCTACCTCCCTCCCTCCCTACCTCTATTCATCTACATAAATATTTTTATGTACCTCTCTCTTTATCAATACCTCCTTTCCTCCTTCCATGTCTATTTTTTTTTATCTCATACTCTTTATCTCCCCTCTCTTGCTCTCTACTTACCTCTCTACTTTTAACTCCCCTAACTCTCTACCTCCTTTCCTTCATACTATTATTTCAGTCTCTCTCTCTCTCTCTTCAATAAGTTGATAGGGGGGAAATAGATAGGTATAAATCTTGGGGAAGACAAAGAGAGGTATAAATATTGGGGAAGACAAAGAGAGAGATAAATAGAAAAAAGAGAGTGAAGGAGAGAGGGAGGGAGTGAGAGAGGGATATTTATGTAGACAAATAGAGGTAGGGAGGATGCCTGATATAGAGGTATGTAGAGAGAGGTAGAGGGGAGATAGAGGTTAGTAAAGAGGGAAAGGTTGAGAGTGAGATAAGTAGAGAGGAAGCATGTGAGGGTGATAGAGAGAGAGGGGGGGTATGTAGAGAAGTAAATGAAGGGAGTGAGGGGAGTTAAGTAGGAAGAGGGAGATAGGAGATATAGAAATAGAGGGAAAGAGTGAGATAAGTGGGGAGGGGGAGAGAGAAGTGAGATAGAGAGCAGAGAATGTGTGTGAGATAGGTAGAGAAGATAGGGTGGATACAAAGTAGAAGGGTGAGAGACATCGGTTTAGAGACTGCGGAGAGAGGAGATAATGATATAAAAATATGGGGGAGGGTGATAGGAAGAGACATATGTCTAGAGATAAATAGAGGGAAAGAAAAAGATAAGTGGGGAGGGGGAGAGAGAAGTGAGATAGAGACTAGAGAATGTGTGTGAGACAGGTAGAGTAGAGGAGAGAGATACAAAGTAGAAGGGTGAGAGACATAGGTTTAGAGATTGGGGAGAGAGGGGAGAATGATATAGAAAGGTAGGGGAGGGTTATAGAAAGAGACATAGGTCTAGAGATCGAGGGAGACAAAGAGAGTGAAATAGAGATATAGATTATATAGAAACTACATAGTCAACCTTGAGCTTGCATTTGTGAAATGATACATCTTCTTACAAAGCATCCTGATTTTTTTTTGAGAGGTGTACTTGTGCCAAGTTTCTTTGTTATGACCATCTTCAAAGCAAATAAAAGTTTATCCACTATTACTTTTAGGTTTCCTAACTTATCTTTTCTAGCTTGACTCCCAAACGCCATAGTTGCACAAACAATAAGCAACTTGTACCAAAAATCCCTATTGCCTCTGATGATTTTGTGGATTTGATTTTTGACATTATTAGGATTGTTATAGCAAAAGAAGCTTCCTCCAAAAATAAAAAATACACAACTTAGGAACCAATTAACCTTTTTATATTGAAGTTGTTGGGGTACTGCCTAGAAGAAACAACATACTTTGATCGATTTCTACATCAAATTGGAGGATGTTGACTGCAACTTCAAAATCCAATCTGTGTTTGATTTCCATGTTGTGTTTGAATTTCCTTCCTCACCCTTGAATATGTTGGCTTTGAATTTCCTTCCTCACCCTTGAAGATGATGTCTGAAAACCACCAACCCCTAGTTTGACAATGAACAAGTGAAGACAAATATGTATCGATGCAATACCAGGAAAGTCCATGTTTGAAATTCGAGTGGTTTGTCTCCCGATGTTTCACACAAGAAACACGACGTTTATCTCAATGGTAACAATACACGGTGTGTTTCTCACACGTCTCACCAATTAATTCCAGTCAATTTTTTTTTATTCATCTATTCATTTCAGTAGTAGTAAAGGTAGAAGAAGCAATTGCTAATTTGTATATTTGTATGTATGTGATAAGAAATGTAGAGATAATAAGAACAAAGTTTGTCATGATGCATTTGTGATTGGTTTTCTATGGGGGATGATTCACAGGTAGGACTTTCACAAAGACATCAACATACAATGACAATAGAGATTGTAATCCATCCCTTTAAGTGCTCTTATATTCACTCTTTAGACCCCATGACATGAACATCGCTCCAATGCTTGAATCAACATTATTAAAACAAGTGAAGAAAAAATTGCAATAACCTAAATAAAGTAGATTCACATTACTTTCATTTCCAATTGGTCTCGAGTCATCAAGTTACAGACACCATGTTTATTGCCATAGTAGTTGCTGTTTTTATCACCATAGTAAAGTCACCATTTTATCGCCATAGGAAGCAAAGGAAAACTCATTGTGTTTATCACCACAGTAAAGATAGAGATAAGAGAGTTATCGTTGTTTCGTGGGTCGATAGACTGCGTTGACCAAGATTCCTAAGAAATGATGATAAGAGATGCAAACAACACAAAGTGTTTATCGCCACAATGAAGATGGAGAAGAACGAGTTATCGCTATTTCATGGGTCAACCGATCACGTTGACCAAGATTCCTGCGAAATGGTGACAAGAGACGCAGACAACACAAAGTGTTTATCGCTATAGTGAAGATGGAGAATAGAGAGTTATCATTGTTTTGTAGGTTAACAAATTGTGTTGACCAAGGTTGTTGCGAAATGGCAACGAGAGATGCAAACAACACAAAGTACTTGACACCATAGTAAAAAACTGCAATATCTTCCTTGATACTTTACTTTCATTTCCAATTGCTATCAAGTCATTAGGATACAAGCACCGTGTTTATGGCCACTGTAAAGACACCATGTTTATCTTCACACTAAAGACATCGTGTTTATCTCCACAATAAAGACTCTCTGTTTATCGTCACTTTAAAGATGTCGTGTTTATCAACAAAGGAAACAAAGGAGATAAGACGATGTGTTTATCGCCACAGTGAGCTCAACTTTTGAAATATAGTAAAATGGGACTTTTGCATAAGATTGGAAAATAATAACTATTTGGGTGAATTAATGAAATGAACAATAGAAGTTTAGCATCAAGGATATTGTTTTGAATTATAGACACAAGTGATGGCGTGGATTCTTGAAAAGTCTTATTTTGGCAAAATATTTTTGCATGCTATTTGAGTGCCAATTTTTTTGTAGAATATTCTTATTGTGTATTTATGCGGGCCATTTATTATTAGGTCAATCCAAAGAAAAAATAACAATAAATTATGTGATACTTGATGGATTTGAGTGAATCAAGAACCAAAATAAAGTTGATACACATTAATTCCATTTCCAATTGGTATCAAAGTCATTAGGATATAGACACCATGTTTATAAATATGAAGTTTCTAGTTGAATTACACAATGTATTTTTAAAAATATATAAAACTTAGATATTATCAATCTTTCTCCATCATTGTATATGAGTCAAGCAAGAAGGAATAATTTATATCATCCCCTTCTTCTAAAAGAACTCCTTCCTATCCTCCTAGTAGATCGCCACCGAAGACACCTACTTTTATAACTACAATCATCTCAAAGGCTCAAAAGGATTAATAGACTAAGGATTAAAAATAACATGACATACACTTTGGTTTAAAACACAATGTGGAATACACTTTTAATTAAACCACAATGCGGAATAAAATTTTGCATACAACACAATGTGGAGTACACTTTTGGGTAAAACACAACGTGGAATACACTTTTGCATAAAACACAATGTGGAATACACTTTTGTGTGAAACACAATATGTAAAATATATCTCAAATGATTAGTTTGATATCACAACCTTCCTCTTCAAGTAATAGAGGTATGTGCACCCCAACAAAAGTGTACTCCTTATTTTATGGCATTTTAGGATTGTGATAGGGTTCCATTATAAATAATAATAGAGGGAGAGTGAAGAAGAGAGAGGGAGGGATGCAAGGATAAATATGTGGGTAAGGAGGAAAGACAAGGTAGAGAGAGAGAGAGAGAGAGAGAGAGAGAGAGAGAGAGAGAGAGAGAGAGAGAGAGAGAGAGAGAGAGAGAGAGAGAGAGAGAGAGAGAGAGAGAGAGAGAGAGAGAGAGAGAGAGGAGAGAGAGAGAGAGAGAGAGAGAGAGAGAGAGAGAGAGAGAGAGAGAGAGAGAGAGAGAGAGAGAGAGAGAGAGAGAGAGAGAGAGAGAGAGAGAGAGAGAGAGAGAGAGAGAGAGAGAGAGAGAGGAGAGAGAGAGAGAGAGGAGAGAGAGAGAGAGAGAGAGGAGAGAGAGAGAGAGAGAGGAGGAGAGAGAGAGAGAGAGATGGAGAAACTTAGATAGGGGGAGAGAGGGTGTGATGGAAAGCTGATGATGTAGACAATAAGGAGAGAAAAAGAATTAGTTGAGAAGGGAGAGAGAGAGATGGGGGTAAGGAGGGAGAGGTAGATAGAAAAATATATACTTTTGTGTAAAACACAATGTGTAAAATATATCTCAAATGATTCGTTTGATATCACAACCTTCCTCTTTGGGTAATAGAGGTATGTTCACCCCAACAAAAGTGTATTCCTTATTTTATTTTGTTGTATGATTGTGCACTCATTGATATCACAACCTTCCTCTTCGAGTAATAGATGTATGTTCACCCCAACAAAAGTGTATTCCTTATTTTATTTTGTTGTATGATTGTGCACTCATTGATATCGCAACCTTCCTCTTCCGATAATAATGGATTGAAGAAGAGAGAAGGGGGAGGCTACCCAAGACAGAAGATGACTCAATATGTGTAAAGAAGTAAGATATTCAAAAGGATCTTCTACTTTTCAAGAAAGGTTAATCACTCACATTTAACCATTTGAGTTATTTTTTGGTTTATTCATCTTTAGAAATTCTCAACTTCAAAATTTCAATAATAGAGTAGATACACCACCTCTTCTTCACTTTTTTTTGTTTACCTAAATTGACTTAGGTCATTTGGTAATCTTGAGGGGTCATTTCTTTGACATCTTAATGTACAATAAGAGTTGTTGTTTCAATTAGAATCTTTTCCCTATTTTTATTTTTCCTCATGGTTAATAGAATTCTAGGCTTCTAAGGTTTTTCTTTATTTATCATTTATGTTTCTATAGGGCTGTCAAAGGATTTCATTGTAAATATGAAGTTGAAAAGTTGAACTACACATTGCATTTGTCAACCTGTACAAGCTTATTTCATGGTTCTTAAGATGTGTTTTTCTCACCTGATATTATATCAAATAAATTGTTGGATATCACAACCTTCCAATTTAGGATATAGAGGCATTTGTACTTGAACTAAGTGTATATTTCTCATTTTATGTTGATTTGTTTTTTTAAATTATCAAGAAGTAAAAAATGGAGTTAAAAATACCATATGAAGTTTTCTAACAAACAATGGGGACACTAACAAAAGAAACTATAGATCAAAACCTTAACATGCTCAAAACATGAAAAAAATACATAGTTTGAAAGATAAAACAGAGCTTAACATTATTGTGGTATTTTTATAACTCCACATTGAAATATGTGCAAACTTGATGCATATGTTCACACTTGATATTGTGTTATTTTTTTAAAAATATATGAAAAAAATGTTCAAATGCTCATTTAAATGTTGGTCCAACCCTTGGGTTTGGATGTCCAAACAAAAACAAACCCTAAGGGTTGGAAATTCTCAAAGAATATAATAATTTGAGCATGTTATATGTGTGCTTTTGTTATGTCTTGTCAACTACCAATCCATAAGATACCTATCTAACAAGGTGACTATCAACAATATTATGAATATCAACGATAGTATATGAATATCTATGTATTATTGAAACATGCACTCCTTAGGGAAAAATACATACAAGTTGCTATTGGGATACTCAATTAATAACAACTATTCAATTTTAACCACATCAATGAGAGAGAATAGTTGTAGGTGGAGATGAAGGAGCCTTTGTTAATATAAGAATAGGTACAAAATACTCTAGATAGGTTGTGGTGAAGGTAGATTAATATTAGGCTTGAAACAACTTGGAGGTTGGAAGAACTATAATTTTAATGTGGACAATAGATAAGGGGTATGTATTAGGTATAAATTTTTGTTGGAGCTATCTAATTGTTTACAAATATTTTCAATTGTTATAGTTGTTCTTTGAGTTATTTTTCAATTTCTTCATCTTTAGAAATTCTCAACTTCAAATTTCCACTAGTGGTGTCTAGATAGGCTACCTATTCTTTCCTTTTTTGTTTAACCAAACTGACTTAGGAAACTTGGTAATCTTAAAGAGAGAGACCAATATAGAGGTATGTAGAGAGAGGGAGACAAAGAGAGTGAAATAGAGATATAGAGAGAATGATAATAGTAGCTTAACTATGATTATTGAAATTTGACAAAGTGTGAGAAACTATGATATCTAGAGCTTCATGAGAAAGGAGACAATGAGATAGAGAGAGGTAGAGAGAAATTATAAGATCTATAACTTAGTGATTACTGAAATTTGACTAAGTGTGAGGAATTATAGTGCTATATTGTTCGTACTCATACACTACATCCTTTTTCTTGAATAAAAAATTGATTCATAATTTGATCTAAGTGAGAAAATTTATGATGATATTTACAAACCAATTCTATTTGTTCACAACCTTTCCCTTTAAGTAATAGAGGTATGTTCACCCAACAAAAAAGTTTGTTCCTAATTTTAGTGCATATTTCCTCATACATTATTTAAGATATCTATAATAATCATGCAATGTAGTGTTGATTCGATTATGTTGCTCCATTGATTTTTAATATTGTTTCTCAAAAATCATCTTTCCATTTTGACTTGAAGGATGCCCATGTCCTATTACAAAACTCCAATCTTTGCACAAGTAGGGAGGATATGTAATACACTTTTGTGTAAAACATAATGTATAATACACTTTTGTGTAAAAATAATGTGTAATACATTTTTGTGTAAAAATAATGTGTAATACACTTTTGTGTAAAACATAAAGTGTAATACACTTTTTTGTGTAAAACGTACTATGTATTACACTTTTGTGTAAAACATAATGTATAATACACTAGATTAAAACAACTATCTTTTTCCTACTCTTTCATATACAGTTCACTTTAATCTTTAGCCTAAACTAACAGGATTGGATTGTCAATAAAAGTGTCTCTTGAGATTTTTATAGAAAATGACCTACTTAATCTCTGGCTTGAACTAATAGGACTAGATTGTTAGATATAGAGAGGCTTGAGAGGTGGATGGAGGGATGGTGAGAGACAAAGAGATACTTGAGAGAGGGAGAGAAAGAGAGAGCCCAAGTGAAAGAGGGAAAGAGAGGGAGGCTCAAAAGGATTAATAGACTAAGGATTAAAAATAACGTGAAATACACTTTTGTGTAAAACACAATGTATTTCAAAACACATGTCCTGTTATGTTTCAGAACCTTCTTATTCAAGTAACAAAGGTATGTCCACCCCCAAAAAAGTCCATTACTCATTTTATGTTAATGTAGGGTTGCGATAGTTAAATGTGTCAAAAAGCTAATTTAAATTTGAAATAGGGAAGGGCCTAAATGGAATTAAAAGAAATAGATTATACTTATAATCATTAAAGTGAAAATAGGGAAAGACCTATAGGAAATTGAAGTGAAATGAGACACACTAAAGAAAGGGCCCTAGAATGAGTGTGAAATTTAAAATGATTACAATTTACAACACTACATAGGTCTATCAACCATGAACTAAACTTTTTAAGGTTACAAAAGACAATGTGTAATACACTTGTATGTAAAACATAATGTGTAATACACTTTTATGTAAAACATATCTCAAGTGACTAGTTTGATATCACAACCTTCCTCCTCAAGTAACGAAGGTATGCACACCCCCAAAAAAGTGTATTCTGAACTGTAAATCATATATCCAAGAAGTTCTAAAAAGTAGTAACACATTTTTTGTAGGTTCAACCATCCAAGAACTCTTCTTTTTCTACTAATATAGTTGCACACTTAAACTTATTATAATAAGAGTGGATCCTTGCCCCATATAATAGGTACATCTTCACAATTATAAAGATTTGTGTAATGTTAAAATATATAGATCTTTGAATCTCTCTCATCATCAATAGTTAGGATTTTAAATATCATGAAGTTATATAATAGAAAACTAAAACATCTACTTATTAATAGTTTCATCAATTGAACTTATGATAGAAAAAGATACATAGTTCACTATGTTGAATAAAACATACAAAATAATGCAATAAAATATTAATAAATTTATCAAAAGATAAAAATAAAAGACAAGCATCATCATTTTAATTATACTTCAATAAAAATAATGAGTAACATATGTGATTCCCAATCCTATAGACACATAAGATAAAAAAGAATGAGGATATTCATATAAAAACAATATAATTGATTGATGAAAATCAAATAAAATCAGCGAAGGAATAAATGTTATTGATAGTAAATTCATCTATATGATTAGCTTACCTGATCAGGATTAAATTGGGAAAATATTGAAATCTAATTTTCAAAATTTTCTATGTTTTAGTAAATTGCAATTTTGAGGGTCTTCGGTGCATTTTTGGACAAATATGCTGCCCGGAAACATGAAGAGTCATCTTTGATGTTTCCGAAATTTGGTTCTAGATTATTTGAGTACCTTTCCAATGCATCAAACGGTTTGTAATTCGGAGCTAGGATGAGAAAGTTGTGCCTTCTCAAAGTGGACTAGAATTTTATATTTAGTTTTTTTGATAATTTTGATAGTTTTAGTAGTTTAATTGTAATAAACATTATGGTGACTCTTCGTTTCAATTCCAAGGGATTTGTGTGACCCTTGGGATACATTCGACTTGTATAAATTCCAATTTTGAATAGAATGGAGATAGTTTTTGGTTTGCAATCTTCTTGTTGTCAATTTTTGTGTTGAATTCTACAATACCGCAGGTATCACACCAGGTATTGTAATCTGGTTTTCATAAATCAGATCAGTGGTATCAGAGCGGGAACGCTCCTTTATGCCAATTTACACAAGGTCTTCCTACCAAAGATTAGGATTGAATACACAAGATTTGTCAAAATACCCACCTTTGAGACGCACACAATCGAAGATGTCAGACAATGATGTTAAGAAGTTGGTCGAGGAAGCTTTAAATAAGCAACGAGAGGAGATGATGAGTCAATTTTCAAACCTCCTACAGAAGCAAAAACCCTCTGAATCTGAAACACCATTTCGTGGAAATACCCCTTTCAAAGTGCAGGTCAATTTCGACATCCCAAATTTTGAAGGAAAGGTCGATGCTGAAGCTGTTGATAACTGGTTATCAAAGTTGGATAGGTACTTTTCTGTAAATAATTTCTCAGATGCTGAAAAGATAACATTTGCTCTCCTCAAAGCTGAAACCCATGTGAAATTAGCATGGGAAACCAAAGTAGCAAACAAAGAACAAGAATCAGTTGCTGAAGATGATTTTATACTATCTCTTGATAAGAAGCCCACATGGGGAGAATTTGTGGAATATATAAAAGAAGCTTACCTCCCGGAGGATATATATGAACAAAAATACATAGAATGGCAGCTTCTTCGGCAAAGGAGGGATCAGTCTGTGCAAGATTACACCAATACATTCCATTCACTTTCAGCAAAACTCGGTATTAATGATTCAGAGAAGCATAGAATTTTAAAATATCGGAGTGGACTTCACAGGTATATTCAAACAGAGATGGATTTTTTAAATATTGAGACATTGGCAACTGCCTATAAATATGCTACAAAAATTGAAGAAAAATCCAAGCAAAGATGGAAGAGGGACTACTTTGCAAACAACAAGCCAAGGGCTGAAGGTGGCAATAAATTTGCAGGGAAACAGGTGACCAAGGAACCCCATTCAAATTCACCCAAGAACACATGGTGGTCTACTAAAAAGACAGACACAGGCATGTGGTGTGAGCTGCATAGGTCCCCAACCCATAATACAAAGGATTGTCGAAGTATTAAAAATTTGATGACAGAAATACGAGGGGAGGAAGCTGAACCTGAATCGCCACCAATAGATAATTCTAAGAAAGAGGAGAATGATTCCATCATAGAAGCAAACCCATATGCCGTAGTTGGAACTGCTAAAGTATTTCCCCGTGAAGATGAAGAGAGACTTTTTCATTCACAGATGTGGGTTGATGGAAAGCCTCTACATTTTATTGTTGACAGTGGGAGTCAAAAGAATTTGATCTCTAGGGAGACAGTCAAAAGATTAAATTTGAAAGTGACAAGACACCCACAACCATACTCTATGGGATGGGTGAATGAGGGTCAAGATATTCAAATCAATCAACAATGTCGTTTGCCATATTCAATCAAGCCTTTCAAGGATGAAGTGATATGTGATGTAGCACCATTGGATGTATGCGATGTCTTGCTGGGGCAGCCATACATGTATCAGAGGCATGGGGTATATGAGTCAAGGCCACGTAGTGTTACAATCAAGCTTGGTGAGAAGAGGTACCGAATACCAGAGGTATGTCCAACAAAAACTGCATCTTTAATTAGTGCTAAACAATGTAAACGCTTGATTGCTCAAACTGGAGCTTTTATTGTACTCATGATTCGCCCTGAACAAACAAAGTCAGTTGTTCTTAATACACATGCTAAGGTAACAGAGAATCAACAAAATCAAATAGATAAAATTTTGAAAGAATATCACAATGTGTTTACACCACCAGTGGGAGTACCAACACACTGTCAAGTCAAGCACTCTATTGATTTAATTCCAGGCACACCGCTACCACATGAGCCAATATATAGGAGGTCAGTTTTGGAAAATAATGAGATTAAGAGACAAATTCAGGAGTTGATTCAGAAAGGACACATTCGTCCAAGTGCTTCACCTTGTGGAAGTCCAATTGTCCTTGCTAAAAAGAAAGATGGGACATGGAGGCTTTGTATTGATTATAGAGCATTAAACAAAATCTCTGTTAAAAATAGATATCCAATCCCTCGAATTGATGATTTGTTGGACCAACTTAGGGGGGCTAAATTCTTTACAAAAGTTGACTTGAAGTCTGGATACCACCAAGTACCAATTGATCCAGCAGATGTGTGGAAGACTGCATTTAAATCTAAGGAAGGTTTGTTTGAATGGTTGGTCATGCCTTTTGGCCTAACAAATGCCCCAGCCACATTTATGAGATTGATGAATGATGTGCTTAGACCATTCATTGATTCCTTTGTAGTTGTTTATTTGGATGACATACTCATCTTCAGCAGAACTTGGTCTGAGCATTTGCAGCATGTTGAACAAGTTCTTTCAACTCTGCAAAAACACAAACTTTATGCCAACATTGAGAAGTGTTCTTTTGGTATGCAGAGTATTCAATACTTAGGGTATATCATTGACGTTGAGGGTGTTCATGTTGATCCAGCAAAGATTCAAATAATTCAAGATTGGCCATCTCCTAAAAATTTCACAGAGCTTCGCAGCTTCTTGGGCTTAGCCAACTTCTATTGTAGATTTGTGTTTGGTTTCTCACACATATCATGGCCTCTTAATCAATCACTCAGGGGTGGAGCACAAGCAAAATTTCAATGGACAGAGGCACAACAACAAGCATTTGAGGAGTTAAAGAAAAGACTATGTTCAGCACCAGTATTGGTCCTTCCAGATCTACACCAAGCATTTGAGATAGAAACAGATGCATCAGATTATGCTCTGAAACTTTTTCTGATACAGTACGTAAGTATCCCACCTATGATAAGGAGTTGTATGCCATTGTTCAGGCTTGCAAACAATGGAAACACTATATACTGGGAAAAGAAACTGTTATACATACAGACCATAAACCACTCCAATTCTTGCAAACACAAGGAAAGCTACAGAATGATAGACATCAACGGTGGTCAGTCTATTTACAACAATTTCACCTCAACATTCGTCATAAAAAAGGAAGCAGTAACAAGGTGGCAGATTGTTTGAGTAGGCCTCCAATTGCAGGTTTGACAATAGTGTTGGATTCATGCGGTCATCAATCATCCACTTGGGAACAACTATATAGTACTGACCCTGATTTTGCTAACATCTATAGTAATTTGGTAGAAGGAAAATCTGTCTCTGATTTTCACTTGCAGGATGGGTTTCTTTGCCATAATGGTCACATATGTGTACCCACCGAAGAACGGAAGAAAATGATATGGGAAGCTCACTACAGTCGTGTTGCAGGACATTTTGGTATTGGTAAGACTACTGCTATCCTTCAAAAGTATTTCTATTGGCCAAAAATGAAGCAAGATGTCATTTCACATATACAAGCTTGTGCAGCCTGTGCGATTGCAAAACCAACAAACCGTAAGTTGGGTCTATACTTACCATTACCTATTCCTGATAAGCCATGGCAATCTATTTCAATGGATTTTATGTCTGGGCTTCCAACTACCAGGCGGGGGCATGATTGTGTATATGTTGTGGTAGATAGGTTTTCTAAAATGGCTATCATG
This sequence comes from Cryptomeria japonica, assembly GCF_030272615.1. Lineage (NCBI taxonomy): Eukaryota > Viridiplantae > Streptophyta > Pinopsida > Cupressales > Cupressaceae > Cryptomeria > Cryptomeria japonica. The sequence continues at coordinate 402,874,067 of NC_081408.1, forward strand.
GTGGCATGTAAAAAGATGATTTCTGCAGAAGATACTGCCAAGCTATTTTTTGAACATGTGTGGGTTCATTTTGGTTTGCCAAAAACCATTATTTCTGATAGGGATAGCAGGTTTATCAGCAAATTTTGGTCTGCACTATGGGCTAAAATGGACACGAAACTGACAAAGTCCACAGCATTCCATCCTCAAACAGATGGGCAGACAGAAGTGGTGAATCGAATGATTATTCATATTTTACGGATGTATCATTCAAAACATCCTCGCACGTGGGATGAAAGCTTACCCTATGTGCAACACAGCTACAACCGTGCACTCCATAGTACTACAGGGCACAGTCCATTTGAGGTTTCTCTTGGGTACCAGCCATTGGCACCTATGGATGTAGCAATACCATCTCTACAGTCTAGCAGTCCATTGAATGGTGACAAGGAGGTAGATAAAGCAGAAAAATTCATTGATAACATTAGACACCTACAACAACAAGTTTATGAGATATTGGAGCAGAGTAATCAGAAATATAAGGAAAGACATGATAAACATAGAACTCCCCATCAGTTTCAGGTTGGTGACAAGGTATGGTTACATTTTCAGAAAGAGCGTCTGCATGGACCAAATAGGAAGCTTCGACCTCTTCGTTATGGACCATACACTATTGTGAAACAAGTTGGTGAGAATGCTTTTGAACTTAATTTGCCATCCTTTTTGGGACTGCATCCAGTTTTCAATGTGGAGTTGTTGAGACCCTCTTTTCCTCCTTTATTGGATATCTCCCAAGCTACTGAATACATTCAAGCTGCAGAGTTAAACCCCTCTACTACTGCTCCAGTCCAGTGTGACCATGTTACTGAAGCCATTTTAAAGACTTTGAGAAATCAGAAAATCCCTTTGTATTGGGTGGTTCGAGCTGGTCAGCGTTCTCATCAAGGCAAGTGGCTTACTAAGGAACAAATTGAAGAACAATTTCCTCATCTGTTGCAGCAGATTAGTGCAATGGGGCCCATTGCCTCTTAAGGGGGGAGGAATGATCAGGATTAAATTGGGAAAATATTGAAATCTAATTTTCAAAATTTTCTATGTTTTAGTAAATTGCAATTTTGAGGGTCTTCGGTGCATTTTTGGACAAATATGCTGCCCGGAAACATGAAGAGTCATCTTTGATGTTTCTGAAATTTGGTTCTAGATTATTTGAGTACCTTTCCAATGCATCAAACGGTTTGTAATTCGGAGCTAGGATGAGAAAGTTGTGCCTTCTCAAAGTGGACTAGAATTTTATATTTAGTTTTTTGATAATTTTGATAGTTTTAGTAGTTTAATTGTAATAAACATTATGGTGACTCTTCGTTTCAATTCCAAGGGATTTGTGTGACCCTTGGGATACATTCGACTTGTATAAATTCCAATTTTGAATAGAATGGAGATAGTTTTTGGTTTGCAATCTTCTTGTTGTCAATTTTTGTGTTGAATTCTACAATACCGCAGGTATCACACCAGGTATTGTAATCTGGTTTTCATAAATCAGATCATTACCTCTAATGAATATATAGGAAAAATAAATTAAAGCAAGTATTTAGAAAAAAGGATGCTTTTTCAAAAGGAAGCAACGACATTAGTCATAGATTTGATTTTTTTATAAATATGAATACAATTAGGCTTGATAGTGTGATGTTCATTAATTTTTTAAAAATTACTAATAAAATGGATATGAAGACTTTTTTTTCTCAACATTGAGAGGCAAAAACATCTATAGAAGCGTAAGGATTTAAAAAACTAGAATACTAAAATCATTTTTGCAAGTTAAAAAGAGTTTAATATAGCTTGAAGGAAACATTAAGGGCATGTTGTGAAGGTTTGAAACCTAAATATCTTATAAAGAGCCCATCTTACTTTGATCTTTGTGTAAAAAATGTGATGATTGATAAAATAAAGAGAGGATTAGCAATAATGATAAAATGGACAATCTAGAGTTGTTTCACTATTATCGTGGGTAAGAAAAAAGGATGTCATGATACTATTTAACTAACCTAATTATTGAAATATTTTATTTTTATATTTTAATAAATAAAAAATTAATACTAACTAAACCAATTTAAGATGAGTTGAAACAATCTTTATCTGACTATACAAAAATATTTATGGCACATTGTAAAGATAAATGTTGGTTATAGTTTAATGTATTTCTGTTTGAGCTACAACACTAGAGCTGCTATTTTTTGTAATTCTATTTTAATTCAATATAAAAAAATAAAAATGATTGATGTTGGAGACCTTGATTTATTTAACTCTAAGTAGCTATAACATTCCTTACATTGTTAGTTTAGTTTCAATGTAATTGTCTTCTTCCAAAATCTATTATTGAAAAATAGTTAAGAAATATATATATATATACATTAGACACATTTCATTTATTAATATTTAAATTTTAAAATAAATTTGTAAATTTTGACTATAAAAAATCCATTATAAGTTATACTTTCAACATCAAATTAAATTTTCTTACACAATGTAGAAATATTGAGTTAAAAAAAATCATTGTTGTTAGGACTAGTGCTCTCAAGCCTATGTACCCTAGAAACTGTGTACCGTCAATCTTGTAACATGTACCTTAAACCTTATATCCTACTTGACCTATTATCGAAATCCTATACAAGGGAGAGGTGATGATCTAGAGAGAGGAGGGAGAAAGAAGAGTAGAGATGGAAGAATAAAGAGAAAGAGAGAGATAAGGAGAGAGGGAGAGGTGGACAAGGAGTGATTGAGAGACCAAAAGAGGGGAGAGGTAGATAGGTGAGGGAGAGAGAGACGAAAATAAGAGAGATAAGCTCATAAAGAGAGAAATATGGGTGTGGAGGCAGAGAGTAAATGATTAGAGAGGAGAGAGATATAGAGGTGATATATCATATATTTCCACCCTCCTCTACTTATCTTGTGTTTCATTACAACATAACATTTGACAAAACACCATGTTTTTTCCCCCATGTGTTTTGCACCGCGTGTTTTCCCCCATTTGTTTTGCACTGCGTGTTTTCCCCCATGTGTTTTGCACCATGTGTTTTTCCCCATATCACAACCTTACAATAATGTAAAATTAAGAATACACTTGGTTGGGGTGCACATGCCTAATAAGAGAGATAAGTTCACAAAGAGAGAAAGAGGGGTAAGGAGGCAGAGAGTAAATAATTAGAGAGGAGAGAGATATAGAGGTGATATATCATAGATTTCCACCCTCCTCTACTCATCTTGTGTTTCATCACAACATAACATTCGACAAAACACCATGTGTTTCCCTTCATGTGTTTTGCACCGCATGTTTTCCTCCATGTGTTTTGCACCATGCGTTTCTCCCCATGTGTTTTGCACTGTGTGTTTTCCCCCATGTGTTTTGCACCACATATTTTCCCCTATGTGTTTTGCACCACTTGTTTTCCCCCATATCACAACCTTACAATAATGTAAAATTAGGAATACACTTGGTTGGGGTGCACATGCCTAATAAGAGAGATAAGTTCACAAAGAGAGAAAGAGGAGTAAGGAGGCAAAGAGTAAATAATTAGAGAGGAGAGAGATATAGAGGTGATATATCATAGGTTCCACCCTCCGCTACTCATTTTGTGTTTCATCACAACATAACATTCAACACAACACCATGTGTTTCCCCCATGTGTTTTACACCGTGTGTTTTCCCCCATGTGTTTTGCACCATGTGTTTTCCCCCATATCACAACCTTACAATAATGTAAAATTAGGAATACATTTTGTTGGGGTGCACATGCCTATATTAATTAAAAATGAATGTTGTGATCCAACCATTCATTTGATATAACATCAAATGAGAAAAAAAATACATCTTACCAAACCTTGAACTGAGCTTGTGTAGGTTGAGAAACACAATATGAAATTCAACTTTCCTACCAAATTGACAGTGGTCCAACTTATAAAACTACATGCATAACCATCAATTGAAGCTACTAGGAAAATTTATAACTATATTAATCTTTTGAGTGCTTCTTGACATTCCCCCATTTATTTATAAGTTACATACAATTTCGATCTCTTGAGAAAGTTACGATACTTATTTTCGCTCCTTGAATAGTGATTTTGTGAACAAAACTTTCCACTTCTTATTGGTTCAACATTTTGATAATGTATGTTGGTGGATATTTACTCATAGCCATTGCAACTTTGATTTAATAGCCTAAGGAAGTGTTCTTTCACAAGTCTTTTATTTATTTATTCATCCTATTTTGACATTCCAACATATCCAAAGTTTACAATATTATCATTTTTTGCTTGAAAAACTCTTACTCACACTTTTCATCTTCTTAAGAGGGTTTTACAAATGCACATTTCATTATTAGTTTAACATATTATTTTGTTGGAACCTTGTGAATTCCATTTCAGTTTTCTTTTTCTTATATACACTAGGGTGCTAAATCCTTATAGACCTAGGGTTGTGAAGTATAAATTATTTTATTGTTGTAAGTTTTGGACATCTATGAGATTTAAGATCATGCACAACTTTAACTTTCTTGTTCCATATGACTATCATGGAGTTTGAAAGACTGAATTAAGGATTTGATCACCTTGGAAAACTCCCAAATAGTTACTAATTGAATAAATCATCTTTTCCTTCATCAACACTAAGATTTGTTGTTCAAAAAGCATAGTTTTTATTTAATGTCTCATTTTTATAGGTTATTATTGATATATAGACTAGCACAGTTTATCCATAAATGTTTACACTAATATTATGTAATTTTTCATTCTTAAATCTTCATCTTTCTTGATTCTCCAAGTCAATTTTTCATAATGTGACCCCATTCCGTCATTTTTTTTAATAATTAATCTTATGATTCATATATAAAAAAGCCAAGTATAAAAATAATATTGATAAATATTTTTGCTTAACCAAATGTGAGCCTTGTTAATTCAACATGGGCATGCTTTTACTATATGCACTTCATTTCTTAAAATAGAGAATTATTCCTCCTAATCCATAAATCAAAGCCAAAAAAATAATTATTTCTAATGTGAGACAATAATTACATTAATGGTTAACTAACCCTTTTGGCAGGATTATTCAGGATGGAAGGCGGGCGGTTCCAGGATTCAAATTCGAGCGAGAATTCTGGATCGACATCGGGATAACATGCGATAGATGATTTAGAGATTCCTACGGAAGGAGAAGGTTCAGATGGTAAGGACCCTGATGATCTCGTGAACTTGAGGGACCCAGGGGGAGGATCAACACCACGTGAAGAGCAGTTAGCACTATAGAGCGGGAAAGGGCAGGTTCAAACTTCAAAAATAGAAGATGACAACTCGGAAGGAGCCCAAGGACAGCAAACGACTTGCATTTCAGAGAACACAGTGGAAGGTAAAGATCATCCGGAAAAGGTTCTTTTGTCAACGGACCCTAAAGGGGGACCCAATGGACAGACACGTAAGTGGTCCTCATTGTTTGGGGTCAAGCCCAAAGGTAAGTCCTCATCGCCTCCTGTAAAAAACTCATCGAATGTGTCTCAGGGCAAGTTTGCTATCGTTGTTCTTGACCAAATCATTGATCAAAACATCGCTAGAATGGAAAACATTTTGATTGGTTATTTCTTTGGATCTAGACCTAACATAGAAATAGTTCATGGATTTGTAAAAAGAAAGTGGAACCTGAAAGGTCAGGTAGATGTGGTAGCAATGAACAAAGGCTGTCTATCCTTCTCCTTTTCTTGTGATGAGGATAGAAGAAACATTCTTTGTAGTGGGTCTTGGGCAATAGGCAAATACATCATGTACATCCAGAAGTGGTACCCTAATGTAGCGAAAGGAAAGAATTTTTTGGCCCAAGTCCCGGTGTGGGTCAAACACCCTGGGCTCCCAATGGAATTCTGGGAGGAAGACATTTTTGTAGGAATTGCCAATACCTTTGGGGAGCTAATTGCCATTGATCAGATCATAGCTTCTAGAAGAAGGCTGATCTATGCAAGGATTTGTGTTGGAGTTGGACCTGACACGAACTTGCCAGAGGAAATAGAGATAGAATCAAAACTGGGGAAGTGGAAGCAGAACATTGTTTATGAAACAATCCCCTTCGCCTGTTATCATTGCAAAAAAGTCGGACACTGGGCAAAAAAATGTCCATCTAAAGAGGATAAATACCATACCCAAACTAAGGTTTGGAAAAAAGTGGACAAGTCACTAAAAGTTCGGGATTCCAATGACCCTAATCAGGAGAAGCAGTCCCAGATAGTAAGGGTGGAGGAAGAAATCACTAGTGAAGTGGGTAATGAACCAAAGATTTAGATGTTGGAACAGGGTGTTGTACACAAATAAAAAGACAACACTTAGCAAAAGGATCATAAAGAGGACAAGACAGAGGTAGAGAAAACATATAAACATCCCACATATAATAAAGAGGAAGGAGATAACTTCAACCTTGTCTCAAAATCTCAAGATCAAGATAAAGAAATAGACTGGTTCCAAGAAGCCCAACCTGATACCATTTTGGGCCAGGGGCTATCAGAAATCTCATTAACCACCCTAGTAAAGGGAAAGCTGGCTAATTCAGAGGAACAAGATCCAAAATGGGGAGATGAAGAGGACATAAAAAAGGCACTGGGGAAGAATGAATCAAAGCAGGGGGACGAAGAAGTTGCAGAGGATAAAAGAAAGAACAAGCAAAAGAAAAAGAGTAACAATAATTCAGTAAATAGCACATTGTCTAGAAACACTAGAAGCAGGCTTGGTGAGGTGGAAGCGCAACACACTTCTCCAAGAAGACACTCAAATGCTAAAAAACGAACATTGGAAACAAGCAAGAATTTAGCAGATGGTACCCAAAGAACCATGTTTGAGGTAGGTATTTCTAAAAATCCGTGAAAATCATCTCCTGGAATATTAGGGGACTTAATAGTCCTCATAAACATAGTTTAGTTAGAAATATGATTAGAGACAAAAATCTTGACATTTTTTTGATTCAAGAAACTAAGATGGTGAAAGATAAAGTTGAAAGTTTGAATATTTTCAAAAATGGAAGAGTCAACGGAGGTAGTTCAGAAGGTGCCTCGGGAGGAATTGTTACATTTTGGAACAAAAACAATATAGGAGAGGTGTTAATTCAGGACAACAACCTGGCCTGTATTAGATTTAAGCACATTAAGAATTGCACTACGTGGGTCCTAACAAATGTTTATGCTCCTAACACTAAGACTGGCCGTAGCGAGATGTGGAGATATCTCACTGGGCTGAGAAGAAGATTTGCTGAGGATAGCTGGATAATTATGGGAGATTTCAACACTCCCCTAAAGGAAAATGAGAAAAAGGGAGGGAGTCATGCTAATCTGGATAGCAGATTGGACCTAATGGAATTTATAAACAATAATGCCATTCATGATTTGGAGTTGCAAGGAGTCAAATACACTTGGACTAATCGGAGAAGTGGTGAGAACTTGATTCAAGTCTGACTGGATAGAGCTCTACTTTCCTTAGACTGGTTTAATCTTCATGAATGTTCTTTATCATCTCACATAAGGGCAGGATCAGATCATTACCCTATAACCCTAACGATTGAAGTAAAAAATAGAATGAGACATTTCCCTTATAGATTTGAAAAAATGTGGACTAGACACTCGGATCTGGAAAGTAAGATTAAGGATTGGTGGCAGGTCAGTATTGAAGGCAATGCCATGTATAAAGTGGTCAAAAAGCTAAAGAATGTTAAAGACAATGTCAAGAAGTGGAATAAGGACTGCTTTTGGAACATCTTTACCTCAAAAGCATCGACCCTCTTATAACTCAAGGAGATCCAGGATGAGATACAACACAATGGTTATACCTATATGTCTAGAAATACTGAAGATGCTATTTTGATGAGATATCATGAAATAATAGCTAAAGAGGAAACCTACTGGAAACAAAGATCGAGAAATGTCTAGTTAAAGGAGGGGGATAGGAACACTAAATACTTCCATATGTCCACACTTAGACATAAGGCTATAAATAGAATTTTACAGATTAAAGTGAATGGCAGATGTGTTGAAGATGATGATTCCATGAGCAAGACTGCAATGGATTTTTTCTCTAATCTACTTGCTAAGGATTAGAATCTAAATAAACAGGCCCAAAGGGAACTTCTTGACAGTATACCTACCACTTTGGGGGAAGAGCACAATGACCGTTTAACTGCCATTCCCTCCCATGATGAAATTTTGACAACTGTTAAGTCCTTTGAGGGCAACAAAGCCCCAGGTCCGGATGGCTTTCCCATGTTCTTCTTCCAAATGTACTGGCATATTATTGGAGATGATGTTACAAGAGCTCTGAAAGAGTTTTTTGGTGATAGAAAACTTTTGGAAGAAGTTAATGGTACTTTTATAGCTCTTATACCCAAAAAGATGGGGGCTGATTCAATGGATCTTTTCAGACCTATAAGCTTATGCAGCTCTCTCTACAAGATTATCTCTAAGGTCCTTACCTCTAGAATTCTCAAATTGCTTCCTTCCATTATCTCGCCTCAGCAAAGTGGTTTTGTCCCGGGGAGGCAAATTTTGGACTTTATCATCTCTGTTCATGAAAATATCCATTCTCTGGCCTTTTCTAAAAATGAAGGTTTTTTTCTGAAGCTTGACCTCTCTAAAGCCTATGATAGAGTGGATTGGGATTTTATGATGGATGTTCTTTCAACTTTTGGTTTTAATCCTAGGAGTGTTGGACTTATCAGGCAACTTGTTTCTTCGGCCACTTTCTTTGTGCTAATGAATGGCTCCCCCTCTCCTTTCTTTAAAGCCTCAAGAGGTCTCAGGCAAGGGGACCCCCTATCTCCAGTGATCTTTATCATCATGGCGGAATGTTTGGGGAGATGTATTGGAAAGTTGGTTGAGAAAAGGGAGTTTTGTGGTTTGAAACCTTCTTCAATAGATCAAATATGCTCTCATCAGCAGTTTGTTGATGATTCTATAATAATGGGAAAAGCCACTATGAAGGATGCTAGAAGACTAAAAAAAGCTTTGGATATCTATGGAGAGGCTACTGGTCAGCTTATAAACTGGTCTAAAAGCTTTTTTTATTTTATCAACACCCCGGAGAGAAGGAGGATTAAAATTAGTAACATTCTGGGTGGCCAAATTGGTAGCTTGCCTACCTCCTATTTGGGGCTCCCTTTAGGTCAGGATCCTCCGGATACCTTTTGGGGAGCCTTGGTGGATAAATTCCATAAAAAGCTGTCTGGATGGAAGGGAGCTCTACTTTGTCAAGCAGGTAAGGTTCAGATGCTAAAAACCACTCTTCAAAGTATCCCTCTCTATGCCATCAGTCTGTTCAGGATTCCTACTAAGTATGCTGAGGCCATTGAAAAAATACAGAGATCCTTTTTATGGACAGGGGTTAAGGAGAAGAAGAGAATGAACTTAATTGCTTGGGAGAAGGTCTGTAAGCCTATGAATAAAGGCGGTATGGGCCTTATAAGAATAAGAGACATAAATGAATACCTTATGGCTAAGCAGATTTGGAGAGGATATAGAAATCAAGGAGAGTGGAAAAAAATATGGGACAACAAATATAAAAGCCAATGTCCAAATCTTCAAAGTTTCCTCAAAGCGGAGATTATCCCAATTGGATCCAATATTTGGAAAAATATCTCTAGGACTAGAGACTTAATTATCAAAGGTACAAAATGGAAGCTGGGAAAAGGGAATCTTATTCAGTTCTGGGAGGATCCTTGGCTTATGGAGACCCCTTTAAATGAAAACCTTGAGTGGAACAGATATCAGAACCATTGAAAGGAAAGATTTGGAACCAAGGTGGAGGATTATTGGAAAGATGGACAGTGGAAAGACTTATCTCAAGTGGATCAGTCTTTGGGTAGTTTGAACAAAGTCATGAACTCAATGGTGAGGATTGAAGAAGAAGACTAGTTAATCTAGAAACTCATTGCTAGTGGTACTTTTACAGTGGCATCTCTTTATCATCAACAATACAATAACATGGAAAGTCCTTGCTGGGCTAAAGCATGGGTGAAAGGCCTTACCCCCAAGATCAACATTTTCTTTTGGATAGCCCTCCAAGACAAAATTCTAACAATAGAGAATATAAGAAAAAGAGGTATCAGCATACCAAGTTTCTGTACACTCTGTAAGCAAAATGAGGAGACAATAAATCATATGCTCTTTCATTGCCCCTTCTCAGCTGATGTTTGGGGAAGTTGCCTGGATCAATTCAATATCAGTTGGAGCTTCCCCAACTCGATTCAGGAGATTTTCAAGTCATGGCATCATCCTTCAAAAAATAGAACTACTACCTTGCTATGGAGAATTGCTTTACCACACAGGTGCTAGGGTATATGGAAAGAGAGAAATGACAGGATTTTCAGAGAAAAGTACACTAAGGCTAACATTGTGTTTGAAAAAATAAGAAGAAGCATAGTGGAAAATATGAATATTATAGGTGGTAATGATAATCCTAACACTAAGGAGGATCAACTTGTCTATAAAAAATGGAGATTAAAAGCTCAAGAGAATATCCAGAGTAACCCTAGAGAGGGAGTGATATGGACCAGCCCACCTAGGGGATGGATGAAAATCAATTTTGATGGGGCCTCTAAGGGAAACCCGGGGGTTGCAGGATGTGGAGTGGTCCTAAGGGATGAATGGGGAATATGTAAAATCATAAAATTTATTCCTATAGGAAAACAGACCAACCATGTTGCCGAAGCCATGGTGGCTTATCATGGGATTATCCCATGATAAGCTATTAAAGCAACAAGGAAAATCAGCGAAGAGTTTGAAATGTGTGTTTTTACACATGTTTATAGGGAGGCCAACTCTTGTGTTGATTGGGCAGCCAACCTGGCTTGCCAATCGGAAAACATCATCACTAGTTATGGTGAAAAGGAGATTGCAAGTGAAATAAAATCCTTACTCAATCAAGACCGAAGCTATACAAGGCAACGTGGTACTTTTAATCATTATTTCTAATGATCTTTTCGCCTTTTTCAATGCAGGGCTTGCTTGAAGATAATGAGCCATTAAATAGGTGTCATATCATCATTATTTGGCACGGATTATGGGCGCTCTTACAGAATAACCACAGAAACCAGAGGAAAAATTATCAAAATGAGAGAAGGCATTACAAGGAAGGTGCTGGAAAAATGGGAGGAAACAAGAAGAGATTTGAACTTGCTTCATGCGCTGAATGAAGAAAGAACGAAGAAGTCTGGAGTATCCTTCAGCTGGGGGGCTCAATGTTTTCATGGAACGACTGAATGGGAAGGACCCCACAATTACCAGCTACTTCATAAAGAACTGGAAAAATGGAAAAGTTCTAATTGGATCACATATGAATGTAGATGAAGAGGTTATCGCTGAGGCCACGGGGATGACTACCGAGGGTATGAAATTTTACAGGGATAGAGGGATATCAGATAAGGCTGCAGACAAGTTTCCTGTTACAGATGGTGAGAGAAGAAAGATGATCAAAATTGACAACTCCTACCACTCCCCGAAGATAATTTGCAGGCCATGGAGGTTTGTCTTATTTGCTTCTATTGAATATATTACCTTAGATGGTAGGTTTACCAGGGCTTATGGGCATCACTTCATCCTTCTTAACCATTTCCGTCATGGTGAAAGGGTTAGCCTTCCCTATTACCTGGCCTGTTCAATGGATCATACTATAAAGGAGATCCAAAAGGACCGTAAAGGCGATCATGCCCTCCACCAGGGGCTCATGGTCCTGGTTTACAAAATGCTAAAGGGGAAGTGCATTGAAAAGCCTATTAAAGGCAAAAATGCCAGAGTTGAGACTACAAAAAGTAAGGATAGTGGTTTCAACTTTGATTCTGAGACCGAGGGAGAGTTGGAAGAAACTAGCAAAAAAGGGAGGATTAAGGCTAAGAAGAGGAGGATTATTGTGGAATCTGAAATGTCGGACTCTGAAACTGATTCCCTTCAGGAAAAACCTGTTAAAAAGAGGAAAGGGAAAGCCTCTGGAAAGAAGGATCAGAAAAAGAACACTAAAAAGGGTAGCAATTTTGATCTCAATTATGTTCTGGTTGAGTTTGAGGAGGAGGATGATGATAATAAGAGGATTGATAGTCAGGACAAAGAAGGGGAGGGTAACCCGGTTAAGGATAATTTGGAAACCGTGGAGACTGTGAATACCACTAGACTGCATAACAAGGAAAAAGGGGGTCAAAGTGATAGTGGTGACAAAGATACCATTAAGGCCTTCTGTGAGACCATCACTACTCTGGTGAAGGATATTAATAGCTTGAAAACAGATACACAGGCCATGGCAAGAATTACAGTTGGTGATAAGTCCTTGGCGGAGCATGTTAAAGAGTTAGTGGTCGTTTTGCACAATGCGCAAGCTATTGAATGTATGGTTGGAAAAATCTTAGCCATGGAGAAAAAGGTCAATGAGATGGAAGATAGAAAGGAAATGGACAACAAACTGAAAGATTTCGGTAGCAGAATTGACAAGATGGAGCACAATGTCAAGCAGATTGCTGATCAAAATTTTCAAATTCTTAAATCTTCAGTGGACAATATGAACATCTTTATCAACAGGTACAAGAACAATGTAGAGAAGGAAGGTGATAAAGAGCAGGTGAACAAGAAGGGTCATGAAAGGATGACCAGAGCCAACACAAAGAATAAAGTCAACATCGAAGGTCGTGAGCTGGAGGATATGAAGACCTCGACAAACAACATGAAACAAATGGTTGTTCACGCTGAGGAGACCCTGAATAGTATTTAGTTCCAGTAGCTATCCTTGGTTCTATCTCTTTGCTGTCTTTTGCTTTCCTGTTGCTGTCTATTCTGAGTTTTATGTAATTATGTAATGATGTTTTAAGCTGTGCCCATCTGGTGGGTTCATTTTGACTTTTTGAAGTGATCAGGCACTTTTTTATGCTTTTCTATTCTCCTGCTTTGTAAAAGGTTCGGGTACCTTTCAAATACATGTTTTTACTTAATCAAAACAATTACATTAATATATCGTACACAAATTTCTATAATCAACTCTTCAACTATTATCAAATTAAAAGAAAAGGGCTTTGATTTAAAATTGTTCAATGCAAATAAATTTTATATAATTATAATATGTAGTTTTCAAATCAAAATTTTTTATTTATTTTTCATACAAACTCATTCCAAATAAAAATCCATGATCTATTTAACATTTATTACATCTAAATAATACTCACATTAAAGAAACATAAAATTTCAAAAAACACACACCCGTATAATCAATTTGGCAAGACAAAATGGCTCATCATAGATTGATATTAGTGAGTTAAAAAATTTAATGATATACAACCAATTTCACAGTCATTCTAGCCTTCCTTGATGCAACCGATTGTGTGTGTGAAAAGTGGATAAGTATCTGCAAGCTATAAGACACAACACTTCAATTAAGTCATTGCATGCATGGTTAGACAAATATAATCAGGAATATAAAAACCACAACAAATCAACCTATTGCCTTCTAAAATATGCGAGTATAGACTTGCTCTCAGATTTGTCTAAGAAATACCAGTGAGTAGACTACACCAAGACGAAGGATTTAATCTATATGAGCACAATAATAAGCTAAATGGATGCAAGATTAAGATAGATATGCAAGATTAAGCTAGATATGCAAGATTAAGCTAGATGAATAAATATTAAGCTAAATGAAATCAAGCAATCATAATTTAACTAAATATGCAAAAAGCTAAACTAAGATGCAATAATCTCAAAGCACAATATCTTCAATGACTAGAGCAAAAACTGCATAATAACAATAAATCTCCAGGGTGTTTTTAATGAGAGATGAAGGTTGAATTTATAAAGACCCAAAAGAGAGAGCAACGGTCAAGATCAATTAGTAATGAGCGGTTGAGATTCTACAAGAAAAAGCACAATTTAGGATAATTGAAATAATTGAGAGATCAAATTCAGTTAATCTTGAGATAGATTCCGGTTATAGTTTGATTGAATGCATTCAGATTATAAGTCTGGGTTTGCATTGGAGATTAAATTTAGTTGATTCCATGCACTTGAGATAAAAAATAGGCGATTTCATGCACTTTTCTTTAATTTATTCAAGATTTTTATTTAGAAGCCTTTTTAATGCAACTAAACTTGTTTTCTCAAAAGATTTGAGTCTTAATTTTAGAGAAAATGATTAATTCAATTTAATTGTTTTTTCTGATTTCTCAAGTTATCTCAATTTTAGAAATAGAAAAATCTTAAGTTTGATTGCTTCTCTCAATTTAATTATTTTCTTTTGTTTTCAATTTAACTCTTTCTTTTGTAGATTAATTCCTCTTTTTGTGATAAATCTCTCTTTGTAAATTAATTCCTTTTTTCAATTTAATTCCTTTTTTGTGATTAAATGGCAAATTTATTTATTAATTAAATATGCTAGGATATTTAATTAAATAAATAGGATAATTGATCAAAATGATTTACTTGGAATTATTTAATTTATTAAATAAATATTTAATTAGTATAGAGTGATTAACTTTCCATGTAACATTAATGATTAAAGAAATAATTATTTAGGTGCTCAAGGTCGATTTAATTGCGTTTGGTTAGGACCTTGGTGATGTTGTCGAGAATAGGGGCCCATGGTTTAGATGACCATTTTTAGGGTATTACATTTGCCCCTCTTTGAATTAATGTGCAAGCATCGCGTTGGTTCAAAGAATAGTTGATGTCAAATAGATATCAGTTCTGAACTTGATGGATCACAAACCGATGAAGAGCGATATGTTCAGCTTGATTTGAATCAATGAAACTGAACATAGTTGATTAAAGTGATACCGATCCTGAACTTGATTGAACAAGAATCGACAAAGAGCAAGATACCATTCTTGAAATTGATTGATCAAGAAACAAGCATCGATCTAGAACTTAATTGAACTAGATTGAGCGATAAAACCGATTCCGAACTTGATTGAACAAGAATCGACCGAGAAAAGCGATAAAACCGATTCCAAACTTGATTGAACAAGAATCGATTAGCAAAAGAAAATGTCTAGCTTGATTTGATGTGATTGAAAACTAAACATTGATTTGAAGATTGATTCAGAGAAGGACAAAGATTGATATGCCCCTAGAGATTGCTCTATTTGACATCGAAGAATCTCAACTTGATACAATGTGATTTAGTTAAGATGCCCCTAGTAACAAGGTTTAATTGATTTTCTTTGTTTGAATATTTTTGCTCGACTTTTAATGAAGATGATTTAAAAAATTTCTCGACTTTTGATGATGATGATCACTGAAAAAAATGTTATGAGTATGCCCCCTCAGGAGCGAAATTGAAAGATAGCGAGGGTACAATGATTTTAGGCAATTTTTAGCGATGATAATTATTTGAGCACGAAGATTGATGTTGAAGAATTAAAATCAGAGTTGATTTGAGAATTTAAATTGAGATTTAGAATTGAGCGCAAAATGATTTGAAAATTGACTCGAGGATGAAAGTGCTAAGTGGTCAACGTCTTGAAATTTTGACTAGAGAATTAGCGTCAAATTTTGATTTCAATCCCGAAAATGGACTCAGGACAGTCGATTTAGCTTAGGGTACAAGTTTTACATCCATTAGAGCAAGTTGAAAAATTAGGGTTTGGGCTATATAAGGGGTTAAATGTGTCACTTTCAATTCATTTTTACCTCTTAAAGTTTGAAATTTGAAAAACCCTCTTGTGAAGAAAAATGGCAATTTTGATTCATAAGCATTGATTCGAGCGCAAAAGACGACATAATCGACCACAGAACTACGACCCAGTAGTAAGTGATCAATTTTTAGCCTTTGCATTTCTTATTTTTTGAATTTTTGTTGAATTTTTGCAATTTATTTTTTGTTTGAAGTCGTTTTCATCATTTTGTCATGCGGTTGAACACTATTTCTCGTACGACAATCTGTCCTTCTTCTGTTTTGTCATTTGGGCAAGTAAGATTTGTCGTCTAGTGTCCTCCCATGAATCATACGAGAGTGTTCTTGATAGTCTATTTTGTCATGCGAGAGGATACCTTTTGTCATATGGGAATGTTTGCTCATGCTCCACCACCTGACCACTTCTGCGCCACCTGCCCGCCACCACAGCGCCGCCCCTGGGCCACCTCCACCCACCTGCCACTAGACAACCACCCTTTTTGCCCTTTTTAGGGGGGATTGGTTTTTTTGTCATAACTTGGGCAAATGAAGTCATTTTTTCGAAAATGAATAGGCATTAGAAAGATGGTTCCAAGGCGGACCTCGTGGTGTTGGAATTTTTTTCCAATTTTTCTGTTTGACTGTCCTTTTTTCCAATCAAAGTGGGGTCTCTTTTTTGCACTTCCGGGGCCGTAGAATGAGCATCCGAACTCCATTTTTTGAAGACTTTATATCGTTGGAAAGCTTGTTCTGTGTACTTTCCAGCCATATGGGTTTCTTTCTAGATTTTGTTCTAGGAATATTTAATTCATTTTTTTGCTTTTCAACACTCTGGTAAATATCTTAGTTGTTTCAGGTCTTGGGATCTCTTCTCTGAGTAGGATGTCTCAGTTTTGGTTCTTCCTTCTATTTCCAGTCTTATTATCATTGTAGCATTTCATTTATGCAAACACACTGAGATAAAGTCCCATCATGCATTGTTTACTTGGGATCTTGCACATCTTTTGCCTTATTGTACTTGCACTACTTATAAAGTGCCATGAGGGGGTTGATGTTTGCCTTTTGTTTGCCATCTACCTTTGTCTAGTGAGTGTTCCTTCCACGACATTCACCTCATGATGTGTGTCAAGTGAGTGTTCCTTCCATGCTACTATGTACTTTCTCTGCGCCTTCGATGTTCCTGATTCTTCGTCGTCCAATTCTTGTTGGGCGTTCTTTTCAGTGTACCTGTCCCTCTCCCTTTTTCAGCATTATGGGGAGGTTTGTGCCGTTGGTTCTAATGCTTCCATGGTTTGATTGATCAACTCTTCAGGCTTTGGTTTCTTATGCCATCTGTATCTTCAAGTTCAGTTGTTTGCCTATGTTTGCCTTCTGATTCAAGTAGTGTCATTTGAGGGCACTCATACAGATTACAGTCTTCTCTACTTGGTCATGTTCTATTTCAGTGGAGGTTCTTTAGATCAACAATTATTCTTCAATAGTGTTTGCAGGTTCTTCATGCTTCAGTGATTCTTCTGATCTTCTCTTGTTCCTATCTTTTTGGAACATTCTTGTTTGGAGGCTTTTTCAGTCGTTCTTCTTGCCTTTTCCATCTCTGTTTGGAGTAGAGTTTTTTTCCCACGTGGTTTTCTCTATTTATCTGGTTCATAGAGATTTGGTTGTATTTGGGTACCTGATCAGGCCTTGTTGCCGGGACCCATCTTTCCTGCTTTCAGTAGTTGTTCTAGGTTTTAGCTTCTCCCTAAGTCTAGCTTAAGGGGGGGTGTTAGAGTAATCAGGTCTTTACTTGATTAATTAAACAACATTTGTTTAATTATTTAAGTTCCCTTTATCTCTTTTTACACTTAAGCTAATTTTAGGTGCATAATAATTAATAATTTTATTAATTATTATGTGTAAGCCTAGGTTTTCCTTTTTAGGGTTTCTTGACCTCTTAGAGGTTGAATTATTTTCTTTTGTATCATTCAATTATCACATTACACATTTTGTGAATATTGAGCTCTCATCTTTTGAGCATATTTTTTGTGTATTTGTTTTTCTATTATTACTTCCTTGCATCTCCTTGTAACAAGTTATTCAACTTGCAGAGATCATTTGGGCTCTTGTGGTGTTGTATTTCTCAACTCTCACAAGGAGGAGAGAGGAGCTCCTAGGCAGGTTAGGAAACAAAGGGATGAGCAGGGAGGTGGAGAGGGAGATGGTAGGAGAGAGCAGGGAGTACCAGACAGTATGATCTTTGAGATCAAGGCTGACAGGTTTGCAGTAACAATTGATAGTGGCGTAGACACAGGTTGCTGAGCGAGACTGACAACTTGTAGAGGTCAGAGAAGAGCGAGATGCTCTTCAGTGAGAGGTTTTGCATCAGACGAGTCATGCAACCTATTATGTTGCATCTTATAGTGTAGCGGTCCCAGTAGCGCAATAGGTTGTTACGTATTCTCAGTATATGGCTCGATCTGAGGGAGCTAGGGCACCCAGATAGGACGTCGGTCAACATACACCACCTCCTCCACCTGGCAATGAGAGAGAGACAGAGAGCTAGATTTATTATATCTCCTATATTTTGTTATATACCCCATTTTTGTAGCCTATATGATTCTTGCTCCAATGAGACATTATATATGACAGTTGATATCATTTGTACTCTGAGACACTGAGATTATGATGATATATACGAGATCTTGATTTGATTTCATCGTACTTGTGTTGATTGATTATGAGATGTATTTCTATATGCCTTATTCTATATGTATGCATATCTTTTCAGTATGGATATATGTAATGGAGATGAATATGGATGTTTGTTTTTTTGTTTCTTTTCCATATGCAAATAAATGATGAAAATGAGTAACTAGTAATGCAAATGTTTATTTTTTTCATGCAATAATATGAATGCAAATAAATATATAATGAAATATATGGATCTATAAGATGCTCATGTATGCAACTAACAACTCAATACACAAGTACTTGATCAGAGAAATGATAATGAAAAATAGACCACTTAGCTAAGAAATAATGATTGCTTCAGACTCTCATTCAAAAGATAAAGAGATCATTGTTATCACACCGAAATCACTTTAAATGCATAAAATTTAGAATGAATACAACCTATACATAGTCACTGGATTTGGTATGCTTAATTTTCATCACTGAGTGTTTTACAAACACAGGAAAAATAGAGTTCCTTTCTTTTCATATGCAATATTAATTATCTTGTTCGCAATGACCCTTTTTTTGTTCATATCCTTGGACAGATTACACATGCATCTGAATTGCACATTAAAGAAATTCCCTCGAAACAGACAAAGAAATGACTCCAACCTCCCTATAGCATACAATTAAGTGGAGTCAAGGTATGTGTGGTGATTTAACCTTGATGTGAAGGCACTTATCACATACACCCAGCTGATTAGATGTTTCCAAATCATCAGAATCATTCCTACAAGCAGAAAACAAAGAAAAGTATTATGCCCCCAATCCTTGCTCCTCTTAGTCAAGATAGACTTCCTTAAGTTACTCAGAGGGAATAATAATAAAAAACCAATGTAAAAGACAACACACAAAGAAATTTTCAATCATATCTCAAACAATTTAGTGATTATTTTCAGTAGTCTTGTTTTGCTTGTTTACTTAGTGGTAAAACTCTTCAGTAGTTAGAAGACAAGTGAATGACTCATAGTGGATGACATGGTACTACTGACATAAAGATGACTTGGTTGATACTTCTTAGGACATGTAAATTGATCAGTCGATTACCCTAAGAATAGGACATTGATCGGTTTCAAGCCATGAGGGTTCTAAGAGAACCAGATGTCACAAAAGTGACTAAAAGATATGTACAAGTGAAAGCAAAAATGCAACACTTCAGTACAAGAGATAAGACTAGTTTGGACAAAATCCAGCAGACATATTGATTGATGTTGTTGTTTTGACTTGTTCAGTGATAAAAATGTCTGGTTTCAAAGAGTAAGTACCTCGTATAAGACCGATCTGTCTGGTTTCGAGTGTACCCTTCCTTGTATAAGACATGTTGATGTTTGATAGAGTTTGATAGACTGATTAACAAGACATGCGATAAGTTTGGTTGCAAACTTTGAGAGTTTGTCTATGGTTGATTTGTTTTGAAGGATGGTCTATGCTTTCTTGCTTTGATTTTTCAGTTTTTTTTTTGTGAGTTTTTAATTTTTAGGATTTTGTTTAGGACATTTTATGATTTTTAGGATTTTTTCAGCTATGCCCCTAGTATGCAGACCTATATGACATGATGATCCGCAAAGTGCATGTGGAGACAATGAATTTTTGATATGACCTATGTTAATGCAATATGGATGATGAAGATGCATTTCCTATTTGAAACTAGGGTAAAGTCTTATGCAAAGAATCAGATAAGGGGTATGGGAAGATGAAAAAGAGGTGTTGGATAATGGACCAAATATTGAAAGTTTTGTGCATGAGCGAATGGAAACATCTGCAAGATCACCATTGGTACACATCTTGAGGGATGGTGGATTGATGGAGGAAAAGTGGATCTCAGATTTTGAGATTTGGATGGAGGAACAACCAGGGTTTTTGGGACATACAGATCCAAAATAGATGAAAGAGGTGATGGAGAAATATATTTGGAAGGTTTGGATGGAGGAACAACAATCTTGGTTGTTGATTTGGATTTTTCTTTAGACTGTTGTGCATGCTTTTGCAGTTTCTTGGAATGCATTCCTTCTACAAGTGCCTTCGGAACCCATATAGATTTTGATTTTTCTTTCTTTTGCTCAGTGAGCCTTTGTGTCCTTCTAGATGGATGGAAGGTAGATGAAGGTATATGCCTTTGTTGATCCTACACAAGGGATGGAGGAATATAGGGTCCTAAAATGGATGTAAGAGATGAAGGGGAAGGCGTGTACTTGGATTTTGGTTTAGTAAGGGTACCAACATTTTGAGGAATGCCACTGATACCATGACTCTTAATAGTTTCTTTATCATGGATGGATTCTTGCTTGTGAAGGTCTACCCCTTTGCGTTTATAAATATTTTGACTTGTAGGATCATGAGAGGGATGTAGGCATAATGGATCCTTGAGGTGAACACAAAGGATTGTGAAAAGGAGATAAAGGTATAATTTTATCTTGATGTGGAAGAGGACCATTGGATAGAGTAGGAAGGGTGTTTGACTCTTCATTTTGAATAGGATCGTTTGAAAAGGTGGAAGAGGCATCACAATCTTGCTAAGTAAGGATGAATTTCTCTTGAGATGGAAGGGGACCATCTTGGAATAAATGGAAAGGTATAATGGGATCCTCATGGGATTCTAGGGAGGTAGGATCTTTTTCAACCATTGGATGGGATGGCCCTTGAGATAGCTCTTGAGGGTCAACATGAGAAGTTTCCTCATTAGGTTCATTATTTGAGGGATATGATATGGATTGATATTGAGAAGACTTAGGATATGGAGGTATCATGGAAGAGATAGAGGCTACATGTGGGCCATTCCTAGACACAGGTTCATAATTTTGATCATGCTTGGTAATGACATCTGGTTTCTCCTTAGGTGAATTTTTATGGTCTTCAATTTCAATAACACCATCATTAAGGAGGTCTTGAATTTTATCTTTTAATTCCATAAACATTAAAGTATTATGTTTCTTATGCCGATGATATGCAGAGTAATTACTCAAAATTTCACATCCCCATGTGGTCTTTTTAGGCAATATGATAAGATTGTGCTTAAGAAGCTCTTCCAAAGCCGACTCAATAGATTTCCCTAAAGGTGTAAACTGTCTATCCAGGGGATAGATGTATTTTTGTCTTGGTGAAGATGTCTCATGATCTTGTATGAGATTTGGCTTTTGATTTTCAATTACTATCTGTTCCACTTTATGTAATTGTTTTAGCATTTCTTGAAGTCTAGTGTTCTTAATATCATGAATTTTTTTTATCTCAAGAGGGGTCATTGAATCTTTTCATTGAGCTTGAATGTCATATATTTCTCTCTTGAGATATTGAATTTGTTGGGCCAAGGTAGCCATGGGATTATTACTCTTGTGATATTTTTTAGAAGAGCTTCTGGTTTGAATAGGCATTTTTACAACCGACGGGACCGAGAGCTAGATGTGATGCAGAAGTCAAGATCAAATTGAAGCTAGTTGTTCATTTGACGTAGTGATTTTGGAGAAGTGACTGAGACTCAGTCTGGTTTTAGGAATGACCTATCCTGTATAAGACATGATCTAAGTAACTTTGCTTGATTTAGTTTGGTAAGTAGTTGATTGAACTAGCTGAAAGATGATTGACAAAATCGTGCAACACAACGACAGGGGTACACTTTCAAGATTGTTTATGTGTAGGATTATGATGACCAGTTTTGTGCTCATTGTAGACTGATTAGGCAAGTTTGACTGTTATGGAAAAATGTGAAGATAGACAAGTTTCTGGACTGACAAAATCAGGAATTCGTACGACAGAGTTTTATGACCCAGACGACAATTTAACAGTTCCTAGACAATAGAGACAGTTTCTCATACGAGTTGCTACCTAAACTCACACGATAGTTTAATGACCTCCAGATGAAAATCTGATGAGTATGATGATTATTCATATGATAATATGCTAAAGGCCAAACGACAATTTTCTAGTAATAGAACGACAATTTTGTATACTCGGACGACAATTATTACAGGGCCAGACGATAAACTGACAGGACCAATGAAGACTCGTACGACAATATGTATGTAGCTAGATGATAATTTAGTAGAATCATACGACAATGGACTAGATAGAGATGATATTGTGACATGGGCAGAGTTTTGACGACTGACAGAGACCAAATTTTGAGTAGGACTGAGTTTTGATGATTGACAGAGACTAGTTTTTGACTAGGATTGAGTTTTGATCATTGAGTTGATTATTGTTTTCTCTAGCTTCAATATTTTAGTTTCAGTTTTAGGGATGAAAACACAGTAAACACACAAGATGTATAGTGACTTCAAGCACAACACACTAACCCTACGAAAGTTGTCTTAGAGAAGAAAACCTTTGCTTGCAGACTCAGGTACACACCCAATAGCTAATCAGAATACGACCACTGAGTCTCACGCAATGGATTTTCATCGCCATATTAACCGACTCCAAATGCTAATGGGGGCATGAAATGGCAAGTATCTTGGGAGAGTTACTATCTCTCTTGCACAAAGATTATCCCCTTTTCAAAGGTGAATCAAATAACCTCTATCTTATAGTTCTTAGTCAAGATTTCCATTCAAAATTATTCCTTGAAGTCACGCACACATGATTGAGGCCTATAGCCCGACAAGGTACCAAAACAAGTTGTAGTCACGTAAATGTGATTGAGAGCCTGAGGACCTACAAAATGCCCAATATGAGAGATCTCAAAGAGAAAACTCAAATAATCCCATCCTCTGAGACTTTAATCATAAGAGGCCTATTTATTATAGTGAGTTACAATGCTCAGGTCTAGCTGTACTCACTTGGGTCATTCTCACTATAGGTCCCAGAGACAACTGAGAGGGGGGGGGGGGGGGGGTGAATCAGTTGTCTAATAAATTCAAACCAAAAACTTATTAACCAATCTAATGCTTAATACCGGTAAATCAGTTAAGTATGCCGGTAGACAATGTTAACAGAAAATTGCTGTACCGGTAAGAATTAATGCATGAAACATAAGCACAAAGTCATCCACACCACATGACACCAATATTTGTACGTGGAAACCCTGTAAGGGGAAAAACCACGATGGGAAACCTTACCCACAATCAGATGATACTACTACAAATAATATGTGTACAAAGAGGGGTCTGCACATGCAGAAAGGCCAATAGCCTAGAGCTCACTGCTCAATCACAAATGGGAGTCACACTGACTACAGTTGGATGGTTAAATCCAATGAGAATGTACTGCACAAAATAGTATCTTCATATGTTGGATTCAGTACTGGTGTAATGCTGATATGCTTCTACAAAAACCTAACTTCACCTTCGAATGATGTCTTCATGTATACCTCTTCTTGATCTCGCATATACCTTCACACAATTCTTTTTCGCATTCCACACTTGATCTTACAAATAAGATCTTACGTTTATACCATACCCTAAGACCAATTTTAGTAGGTCGGCTCTACAAGATATTACAATAAAAACATTTTACAAACAATACAATATCCGACGCAATAACTGATTGAACATGTCGGCTTAATGCATTTACACCAATAATAAATCATCTCCATAGCGTGCCATGCTGATCTGGAAAAGATAAGCCTGCCGGTGTAACCCTAGACAACCTGGACCTATTTGTCGGTAAGAGCAAATATGCAAATGAGAATATACCAATGATTATTAATTCAAAGTAAAGTGTCCACATGATGTCTTCGACATTACCAAGTGTCTTCCATGTCAATGCAGGTACCAGTGAACATTATATCCTGTTGGTTAACCATATACCGGTAACTGTTTGCACAGTTTACTGTTTGCCGATGAATGTTGCTAGATCTCCAAAGTAGGTGTATTTAGCAGGTGTTGACATCAATGACAAAACCATACCAAAATACCAACAATCTCCCCCTTTGGCATTGATGGCAACACAAGATGGAAAAACCATCAAAGTGCAAAAAATAGAAATGCCAAGTACAAAAATCAACAATCTCCATTTCTCCCCCTGGGAGTAATATGTGTTTATACCAATCTCTCATACCAATCTCTCCTCAAAAAGATAATGCATTTTTATACATCTCCTCCTAATGTTTTTCCATATATCTCTCCCCCTTTGACATCAAATGCCAAAGTCACAAGAAGTCAAGTTCATACAAAATACCAACCAGTTCAATATATCAACTACTCCCCCTGAGAAGTAGCTTCCTCATCAAATACCGGAATAAAAGATTTGTCCATTTAATTCTCCCGGTTGATGACAATCACCAACTATCTAAGTCTCTACCGGTGGAGGTAAGACTCTGAGCTGATCTCTGAGATACTCAAAAGTTTCCTTAGGCAAAGGTTTTGTGAAAATATCTGCAAGCTGTTCTTTAGTATTCACATAAACGAGTTTTATCTCCTTTTCTTCAACTTTTTCCCTTAGAAAATTCAGTTTGATAGAAACATGTTTTGTTTTAAAATGTAATACTGGATTCTTAGATATATCAATTGCTGCAGTGTTATCACAATATATAGTAATAGGTTCCTTGCATTTTACCTTTATGTCTTTCAACATTTGCTTAAGCCAAAGTACCTGTGTACAGTTTGTTGCTGCTGCAACATATTCTGATTCTGCTGTTGATAAAGATGTACAACTTTGTTTCTTACTTAACCAAGAAACTAATCTCTTTCCAAGAAAGAATGCTCCTCTAGTGGTGCTTTTTCTATCATCCACATCTCCTGCCCAATTTGCATCTGTGTATGCATATAGATCAAAATTTTCATCTTTAGGATACTATAATCCAAGATTTGCTGTGCCTTGTAAGTATCGGAAAATCCTTTTTACTGCTGATTCATGATTTTTCCTAGGATTACTCTGAAATCTAGAAACTATACATACTGCATTCATAATATTAGGTTTGGTTTGTGTCAAATATAGTAAACCTCCTATCATAGATTTGTATCTAGTTGGATTAATAGGTGTAGATTCATCCCTTTGAGATAATTTATCATTTGTAGTCATAGGTGTGCTTACCAATCCATCCCAAATTTCTTAAGTAGTTCTTTCAAGTACTTAGATTGACTCAAAAATATGCCTTTATCAGTCTGTAAAATCTGCAATCCTAAAAAGAATTTTATTTCTCCGATCATAGACATTTCAAATTCATGCTGCATTTCAAGAGAAAATTCTTTGCATAATCCATCTTCTCCTCCAAAGATTATATCATCAACAAATACTTCCATAATCAAGATGTCATCATTAGTTACTTTGTAATATAAATTGCCATCTGCATTTCCTTTAGTAAAACCAATCTTTAAAAGATACTTATCCAATCTTGCATACCAAGCTCTTGGAGCTTGTTTTAATCCATACAGAGCTTTTCTTAATCTGCAAACCATATCATTGTCATCTGTCAAGGATAATCCATCAGGTTGTTCAATATAGACTTCCTCTTCAAGATCTCCATTCAAGAATGCACATTTAATATCCATTTGATAAACTTTGTAATCCTTGTGAGCTGCAAAGGCCAAGAATAATCTAATTGCCTCAATTCTGGCTACTGGTGCAAAGGTTTCATTGTAATCAACTCCTTCTTTCTGAGAATATCCCTTACACACTAGTCTTTCTTTATTTCTGACAACCTTACCATCTTCATTGAGTTTGTTTCTAAATACCCATTTGGTTCCAATTACATTTTTATTTTTAGGCCAGGGAACTAATGTCCAAGTATTATTTTTCTCAATTTGTCCTAATTCTTCTTCCATAGCTTTAATCCAAAATTTATCTTCACATGCCTCATTGATAGATAATGGTTCAATTTGAGAAATAAGACATACCTCTTCATTAGCCAGTCTTCCTCTTGTCATGACTCCTTTAAATTTGCTTCCAATTATCTGATCTTCAGAATGATTCAGTCTTACATACCGGGGTGTCTTAGTCTGTTGTTGTTCTTCAATTACTATGGAATCCTCTGATGGTACCAGAGTAATTGGATCATTATTCTGTACCGGTGGATTTACTGTTGGTTCATTTGTCATAATTTCTGTTATCGGTTTAGAGTCTATATACCTTGAAGTTCCTCTAAATTGTTCATCAATCTTTACATTTGTACTTTCAACAATTTTCTGTAATCTTTTATTTAAACATCTATAAGCTTTACTCTTAGATGAATAACCAAGAAATATTCCTTCATCACTTCTAGGATCAAACTTGCCAATATACTCATCTCTTCTAATATAACATTTACTTCCAAAAATTCTGAAATACTTAAGAGTAGGAGTATTACCAAACCATAGTTCATGAGGGGTCTTACCGGTTTCACCTTTGATGTGAACTTTGTTGAATGTATAGATAGCAGTGCTTACTACCTCTCTCCAGTACACATGTGGTAGATTTGCTTCTGATAACATACTTCTTGCAGCATCCAAAATAGTTCTATTTTTCCTTTCAACAACTCCATTCTGTTGTGGTGTCCGAGGTGCTGATAACTGTCTTTTGATTCCATTTACTTCATAGAATGTATTAAAATCTCTAGATGTGAATTCTTCTCCTTGATCTGATCTTAAACATTTAATTTTCTTACCGGTTTCATTTTCAACCATTGCTTTGAATAGCTTGAACTTCCCAAGTGCTTCTGATTTTTCTCTGAGAAAAGTAACCCAACACATTCTAGAATAATCATAAATAATTAGCATGAAATATCTATCACCTTGTAAGCTTTTAGTTCTAGCTGGACCACATAAATCAGTGTGAATTAAATCAAGAGCATTATTGGATTTTTCTGGAATGCTTTTAAAACTAGCTCTAACCTGTTTTCCAAATTGACATTCCTTGCAAATTGTATTATGAGGTTTCACAATTTTAGGTAGATCTCTAACTGCCTTAGAAGTACTGATTTTTACCATGCAATCAAAATTTACATGACATAGTCTTTTATGCCATAGCCAACTTTCATCTATATGTGCAATTAAGCATGCCTTTTCACTGTTATTCAAATGAAAGATATTACCTCTAGTCTGATTACCAGTTGCAATTTCCAAACCAGTTCTATTCATGATTTTGCATTTTCCATTTTTAAATTGTAACTGAAAACCTTTCTCAACTAATTGACCAACACTTAAAAGATTATGTTTTAATCCTTCAACATAGTAGACATTGTCAGTGTTATGTTTACCATCAAGAGATATTGAACCCTTGCCTTTGATTGAATAGGCTTTGTCATCTCCAAATCTTACTAAATCTCCATTGTATTCTTGAAAGTTCAAGAATTTACCTTTGTCTCCAGTCATGTGATGTGAGCATCCTGAGTCAATAATCCATTCATCCTTTGATTCAACTTTAGCTGCTAGGGCTTGTTCTACTGGTTGAGCAATAGGTACCAATTGATCTTCTATTATAGCAACAAAGACCCATCCGTTGTCTGCTGGATCCTCATCAGAATCATCAGTTACACCTTCGGCAGCAATGTAACAAGATTTATCTTTGTTTTTCTTAAATCTGTATCTTTGATATTCAGGATTAGGTTTGTATGTCCTTCTAGCTTCTTCTCTTAGTCTAGCATGTCTATCAGGGCATCTTGAAGCCATATGACCAATCTTATTGTAGTTGAAACATTTAAAGAGTGCTTTACCTTCATACTTACTTCCAATTGGACCTTTTGGCATTTTTCTTGCAAATAGTGCTTCAAGTTCTTCAAGCTCTTCATTCTCCTTCCTGGTTTCTTCAAGTTCTCTTGCATAAAAGGCTCTCAGTCTGATTTGTCGAAGGATGGAGTAGATGATGTTGATAGGCCAAATCAGTTTTTATAGTAGCAACAGGACCAAATTCCTCAATTTCAAAAGCTGAAAGTTTTCCAATCAATGTATCCCTAGTTACTGATGTATTAGGCATTGTTCTCAACTCATTTATAGCAGTAACCTTCATTTTATATGCTGGTGGCAAACCTCTTAAGATTTTTGAAACAATTTCATCTTCACTCAAGGTTCCTCCACAACATTTGATACCCAAAACAATTTCATTTACTCTTTCCATAAAAGCAGAAATCCTTTCATCTTCTTCCATTTTTCAGATGTTCATACCTGACTCGGAAGCTTTCAAGTTTTGCAATTTTGACTGTGGAATCCCCTTCATTCAATGTTTCCAAATGATCCCAAATAGATTTTGCAGTGGATCTATCTGATAATACCATGATTTGTTGATCTGATAATGCGCTCAAAAGTGCTTCTCTTGCTTTGCAATCATTTTCTTCATCTTTAGCTAAAGTAATGGGAGCAGTCTGACCAGCTACAACAACAGTATAACCATTCTTAGTAACTTCCCAGATGTCTTTACCAATGCAATTCAGATGTGTCTCCATTCTGATTTTCCATATCCCATAGTTGGTTCCATCAAGTTTAGGACTATCCTTTCTGAAATAATTAGTAGACATTGGATCTCCTCAAGTTGTTAAACTTCTGCAAAAGGAGGACTAAGCTCTGATACCAATTGTAGGTCCCGGAGACAACTGAGGGTGGGGGGGTGAATCAGTTGTCTAATAAATTCAAACCAAAAACTTATTAACCAATTTAATGCTTAATACCGGTAAATCAGTTAAGTATGCCGGTAGACAATGTTAATAGAAAATTGCTGTACCGGTAAGAATTAATGCATGAAACATAAGCACAAAGTCATCCACAACACATGACACCAATATTTGTACGTGGAAACCCTGTAAGGGGAAAAAACACGGTGGGAAACCTTACCCACAATCAGATGATACTAGTGCAGATAGTATGTGTACAAAGAGGGGTCTGCACATGCAGAAAGGCCAACAGCCTAGAGCTCACTGCTCAATCACAAATGGGAGTCACACTGACTACAGTTGGATGGTTAAATCCAATGAGAATGTACTGCACAAAATAGCATCTTCATATGCTGGATTCAGTACCGGTGTAATGCTGATATGCTTCTACAAAAACC
This sequence comes from Cryptomeria japonica, assembly GCF_030272615.1. Classification (NCBI taxonomy): domain Eukaryota; kingdom Viridiplantae; phylum Streptophyta; class Pinopsida; order Cupressales; family Cupressaceae; genus Cryptomeria; species Cryptomeria japonica. The sequence continues at coordinate 402,903,302 of NC_081408.1, forward strand.
TAACTTCACCTTCGAATGATGTCTTCGTGTATACCTCTCCTTGATCTCGCATATACCTTCACACAATTCTTTTTTGCATTCCACACTTGATATTACAAATAAGATCTTACGTTTATACCATACCCTAAGACCAATTTTAGTAGGTCAGCTCTACAAGATATTACAATAAAAACATTTTACAAACAATACAATATCCGATGCAATAACCGATTGAACATGTCGGCTTAATGCATTTACAACAATAATAAATCATCTCCATAGCGTGCCATGCTAATCTGGAAAAGATAAGCCTGCCGGTGTAACCCTAGACAACCTGGACCTATTTGCTGGTAAGAGCAAATATGCAAATGAGAATATACCAATGATTATTACTTCAAAGTAAAGTGTCCACATGATGTCTTCGACATTACCGAGTGTCTTCCATGTCAATGCAGGTACCGGTGAACATTATATCTTGTCGGTTAACCATATACCGGTAACTATTTGCCGATGAATGTTGCTGGATCTCCAAAGTAGGTGTATTTAGCAGGTGTTGACATCAATGACAAAACCATACCAAAATACCAACACTCACAGGGTGATTACTTTTTCCCACTATGACAGGCCCGCTAAAGGTACACAAATCTCAAATTTAGAAAAAGCTTCGAGGGTCGAGATTTCTGATTGTCTATGTAGACAAGAGCATACTCTCCTACCTCTTAGATTTTTCTAAAAACACAAAAGACAGATGTGTTCATTAACCAGATAAAAATTTAAGTGCCTAAAAAATGAATTTAGATAATACACGATGTTCACTTGAATTTTCTCAAGCAACCTGCAAAAATAATGAATCAGTAGTCATATTGTTTTTGTGCGACAAGCATATTCTTTGACAAGCGTTCTGCAAAAAACCTGATTAGGCTGTCAAAATTTCTCAGAGAAATAGGCAACAAGCCAGGGTTAGCATTAGTATCATCAATATTCAATAAAGAACCTTAAGAATGCAGTATTTTTTTAACACAAAAATAGAGAATACCATACGAGTATTCTCACCAGGCCGTACGATAATTCATGACACACAGTACGATACCTGGAATTTGTCGTTCGAGCCTTTGTGAAAACTTGTACGAGTTTTTGCAGAAACTGTATGGAAAAAATCCAAAAAATAAATTTGAAAAATAAAAGAAAGTTAATCTACAAGGCCGAAAGATGTAGTCTTGAGCCCCAAGGTGGGCACCAAAAATGTGTGTGTGAAAAGTGGATAAGTATCTGCAAGCTGTAAGACACAACATTTCAATTAAGTCATTGCATGCATGGTTAGACATATATAATCATGAATATAAAAAACCATAACAAATCGACCTATTACCTTCTAAAAGATGCGAGTATAGACTTGCTCTCAGATTTGTCTAAGAAATACCAGTGACTAGACTACACCAAGACGAAGGATTTAATCTATATGAGCACAAGAATAAGCTAAATGGATGCAAGATTAAGCTAGATATGCAAGATTAAGCTAGATATGCAAAATTAAGCTAGATGAATGAATATTAAGCTAAATGAAATCAAGGAATCATAATTAAACTAAATATGCAAAAATCTAAACTAAGATGCAATAATCTCAAAGCACAATATCTTCAATGACTAGAGCAAAAACTGCATAATAACAATAAATCTCTAGTGTGTTTTGAATGAGAGATGAAGGCAGAATTTATAGAGACTCAAAAGAGAGACCAATGGTCAAGATCGATTAGCAATGAGTGGTTGAGATTCTTCAAGAAAAAGCACAATTTAGGATAATTGAAATAATTGACAGATTAGATTCAGTTAATCTTGATATAGATTCCAATTATAGTTTGATTGAATGCATTCAAATTATAAGTCTGAGTTTGCATTGGAGATTAAATTTAGGTGATTCCATGCACTTGAGATAAAAATAGGCGATTTCATGCACTTTTCTTTAATTTATTCAAGATTTTTATTTAGAAGAATCCTTTTTAATGCAACTGAACTTCTTTTCTCAAAAGCTTTGAGTCTTAATTTTAGAGAGAATGATTAATTCAATTTAATTGCTTTTTCTAATTTCTCAAGTTATCTCAACTTTAGAAATAGAAATATCTTAAGTTTGATTGCTTCTCTCAATTTAGAGAGTCACCATAGGCAATCACCATTTTAGAGAGTCTGCCAGCCTCTCCATTGCCTTCCCTATAAATATGGCTAATCCGAAATTCATCAAAAGTGGCAAGCAGCACCAGAATCGGTTGAAGCCACTGGTTAAGGTGCCAACTAGGGGTGTTGTTACAACAGACCGCATTAACCACATTTAGTGAGTCTCCCTCCAGATGAATTCTCTGCACCCCAAGCTCCATCCCTAGCTGCAGTACTCTTAAAGCCACTATGAATTCAGCTTCGTTGTTAGTGGCAACTCCAATCTTTTCAGAGATTTATTTTATACAAATACCAGCGAAATTCCTCAATATAAACCCAATACCACTTTGAACCGGGTTACCAATAGAAGCACCATCAAAGTTTACCTTAAACCACCCAGGCTCTGGTGCTTCCCATTTAACACCCAATCTTGGATTGACCTAATCCACTAGGGATCCCTTGCCAAAAAGTAGAGGAATGAGCAGATTTGGAAGTGCCAGCTTAATCTTCCAATCCCAGTCTATATATATATATTTTTCTTTAATGATTTGGATTGAGCAGCCTCATTCAAGAGCTCAGTCAGATGGTTCTCAATTTTCCCACATAGAGTCGTTAAGCTCATCTCTTTTCTCTGAAAAATTCTGCGATTCCTTTCTTTCCAAATTTCCCCAAATCAGAAGAGATGGTAAAATATAAAGTAAAGATGATAAATTTATTTATTAATTAAATATGCTAGGATATTTAATTAAATAAATAGGATAATTGATCAAAATGATTTACTTGGAATGATTTAATTAATATAGAGTGATTAACTTGCCATGTAACATTAATGATTGAAGAATTAATTATTTAGGTGCTCAAGGTTGATTTAATTGCCTTTGGTTAGGACCTTGGTGATGTTGTCGAGAATAGGGGCCCATGGTTTAGATGACCATTTTTAGGGTATTACACCGATGAACAACTCACATCACAAATTCCATTGTTTCACCTTTAAAGTTGCATTTTTCCCAATTCAGTCAAAAGTAAAATTTCAATAATCACTCTGTATATATCCAAGTTGACAAGAGAATATGTAGAGCTCTTTCTGTTTATGCTCTCATTCCAGTGACAACTTTCAAACAAAGGGCCCTACATGGAAAACTCATTGTATAGAAAAAAACAAGATATACATATGGGTATCTTGACCTAGAAATTTTTGATCAAACTCATAAATAGAAATAATTAGAAATTTTGATAGCAATGATAGGCCACTGATAAACCTTATTTGCTATTTTGAAGGAACTTAATAATTTATTGTTTGCATTTCTAAGTGTATTATTTTAGCTATATTCTAAAACTGGGAAAAAATAAAATGAATGAAATGGATCCTGCGTACCATACCATATGATCTGCTTGAAATCCAATTGAAGAAGTCATGTATAAAGCTTGAAAATACTGCATTTACTAGCATCTTTCCCATCAGTATCAAAATGGACACCCACCAAAGCATAATGGATGAAGGAAATTTTGTCAAATGTTACAGTTAAGTTGCAAAACAAATCTACAAAATTGCCACATCCATTAAATTAGCAATGAAATCCCTCCTTCCTTTATTGGCAGTTTTATTTGGGTAGTTAGCCCACTTGTAGTGAGAAATTCTAGCAACAAAGAATCTTGTAAAAATTACCTTAATTGGTGTCACCCTAACAACTATTTTCATATTGAGAACTAACATTCTCCATGGTTTTTCCCTTCTTGGGTTTTCCATATCATATCTGGTGTTTCATATGTGTGTGATTTCATCTTAATATCTATTCATGGTTAAAGTAGTCTTAAGTTTATGGATTTGTTTTTGTGGGAAAAGTAATATAATGTTAATTGATAATTGATTCACCCCCACTCTCAGTTGTCTAGAACAATAAAACAAGGTAGTGACATTGCTGTTGAAATGTGGTGACTAATCAGCAAAGTACTGTACACTCAGCACGTATCCTCGCTGGGGTCTGGGGCCGGGTCGGGCCCTGGGTAGGGGTTTGGGGGCGGTAGCCCCCGAGAAAAGTGGGGGTTCAGGGGTGGGAGCCCCCGAGAAAAATTTTTTTGGGTATTTTTTTTGATGAAAACCGACATTGTAATAAAACCCTAAAAAGGCCGACTTTGTTTGTTGCCCTAAAAACACATGTTATAAGCAGCTGGGATGCTTAAGGCATTGTAAGGTTGATGTACTATTTTTACTGGATAATAAGAAAGATTAGACGACTGTGTATGGTGGACGTAACCCATTCTGGGTGAACCACGTTAAATATCTGTGTTATCTGTGTCCTGTTTTATTTCTTTATCTTTTGTATTTAAATCTGCATATAATTGCTAGTTCATATTTGCTTCAGATCTGCTTGAAACCCTAACAATTGGTATCAGAGCGAGGTTTTCTGTAAATTGGCAGGACTTTCAGATTTGAGTGGGAGCAATGGAGGATTCCAAATTCAAGGTCAAAAAGTTTAATGACCAGAATTATCAGTTATGGAAAATGCAGATGGAGGATTACCTATACCAAAAGGATTTGTGGCGGCCATTGGAAGGAAAGGCAAAGAAAGCAACCACAATGTCAGATGAAGAGTGGGACATTTTAGATAGAAAGGCACTGGGATCCATTTGATTGTGCCCTGCACCGTTTGTAGCATTCAATATAATAGAAGCAAAAACGGCTGTAGATTTGATGGCAACATTGGCTAAGTTGTATGAGAAACCCTTAGCTTCGAATAAGGTATTTCTTATGAAGTGTGAGGGAGGATCTGTAGCGGAGCACTTAAATGAGTGAGAGAGGATCTGTAGCGGAGCACTTAAATGAATTTAATACAATTACCAGTCAATTGTCTTTGGTAAAATTTACCTTTGCAGAAGAGGTTAGGGTTCTCTTGATTTTATGTTCTTTGCCAGAAAGCTAGAATAGCTTGGTTATGGCTGTAAGTAACTCTGTCTCTGGTAAAAATACTTTGGTATTTGATGATATTGTTGGTGTTATCCTGAGCGAGGAAATGCGAAGGAAAAGCACAGGTGAGACTCTAACATCATCGGGTAGTGTTTTGAATGTGGAGAATAGAGGAAGATCAAAGGAAAGAGGAAAAGGCCCTTGGAATGAGAAGTCACAAGGGAAGTCAAAGAAAGGACGCTAACAATCTAGAGGAAAGAAAGATTGCTGGTACTGCGGAAAGCCTGGTCATCTAAAGAAAGACTGTTGGTCTAGAAAAAATAAAGAAGGAGACAAAAATGAAAATGACAGTAAGGAAGCTAATATTGCAAGTAATACATTACAAGATGCTTTAATCTTATGTTTGGATAATGTTAATGATTCTTGGGTAATAGATTCTGGGGCTTCATTTCATGCTACACCCCATAGAAAATATTTTCTAGATTATGTTCAAGGTGATTTTGGACAGGTATATTTGGGTGATGATGAGCCCTGTCAAATTGTTGGAAAAGAAAAGAAAAATATCAAGTTGCAGAATGGTAATGACTGGTTTCTGCAGGAGGTAAGACATGTTCCTAATTTAAGAAGAAATTTAATTTTTGTAGGACAACTAGGTAGTGAAGGTTGCATAGTTACCTTCTCAAATAGTATGTGGAAGGTCATTAAAGGATCATTAGTAGTAGCTAAAGGTGCGAAGGTAGGCACATTATATCTATGTACTGGTAATACTTACTCTACCTTAGCTGCTACAGATAAAGTTACTGCAGGGACAACAACAATAGATGTTGCAAGAACAGATTCGATAATGTGGCACCATAGGCTTGGGTGTCATGCCCAACTTTTGGGCACGAACGGAATAATTTTTTTTTTTTTTTTAAAATTACTTAATTTAGAACGACTTACTTAACTAAGTTAATGCAAATCTAGTTTGGTCTTAACTATGTTTTGAATGAATCAAACAATTAAATTAATCGGGCGATAAAATTTTGCAAGTTATAAGCGAGCTAATATTTCTACAAGAAGTTATCACTAATCTCCATTATTAAATAATTAATTTTCCCTTAGCAATTAATCTCAAATGAAATACATGATCTTTAATTTAGTTGATCAATAATCTCTTATAGTTCTTTAACTACCTAGGGTCTAAATTTAATTTCCCCTAACTCTTTGATTAAATTAACCCACTAAATAAAATATTCATTAATGAAGAAGTGTCTAATAAATTTCAAGATAAATGGACTAACAGGGCACTACATGAATCGTTATGTTTACCCAAGGGTTTATCCTACTCAACGTTTAAATTTAAAAGAATAATCCTTATTTTACAAATAACTATTTGATTCCAAATAAATAAAGAAATTAAACCACTTATATATATATATATATATATAATTACCTATAAACTTATACATATGCTTATGAATATATTCAAAAGGAGGGTGGGGTTTTTAATTTATTATATTATTTAACCCCTTTTTAACACACTCCCCACCACACACATACTTATTTTAAATTCTATGTGTGTTTGCCCTAACCCGAAACTAGGGTTAGGGCAAATAAGTTAACATCTATATTCTTTTTTTTGTGCTGTGAGTGTGTGTGAATGGCCTTTCATTTTTTTTTTTTGTGTGTGTGTAGGTGTGGGAGTGGCGGCCCAAGCATCTAACCCATGGCAGAGCCGAAGGGAGGAGGGCAGAGAGAGAGTCGAGCGGCCAAAGGAGATGGTGGCGGCGGAGGAGGGTTTTCTTTGAGTGTGGAGTGAGCGGCAGTGGGCGGGGGTTTCCCCCGGGCGCCACTATGTTTATCCACAGTGCGGCTGAGCGCCGTCCACTGTGGGTAAACACAGTGGTGGCCAGGAGCCACCACCACTGTGGTTGCCCGCAGTGGGGGACCCGGTGTCGCTCACTGTGGTTTCCCACAGTGACGGCACCGAGCCCTCCACTCTGCGCAGCCATAGTGGGAGCACGACCGCGCGTCGTTCCTTGTTTTCACAGGGGTTCGGCCCTTTGGGTTATTAAAATCTTTTTTTTTTTATTATTATTTTTTTTTAAAAGGTGTTTACAAAATGTAAAACAAAATCATACAAACATATATATATATATATATATATAAATCCATTTTTTTTGTTTAAAGGATTAACATGCAATAATTTTCTATAAGGCATGAACCAGCTTTACATATAACAGATTATCAGAATAACATTTAAGGAAATAAAATGTTTATATATATATATATATATATTTTGCTACTTTTTAATCTATGACCCATTTAGGCTTTTATTTGAGTTTATTATTTCTGTGTATCTTTAAAATGCATATAACATTTTCCTAATATTACTTCCAGATTGAATAATGAGGAAAAATATATATTTTTTTGTAGGCAAATTTAAGACTAGAAACTATATGCTATTTTTTTTTCTATGAAATAAACTACTACTATAGGGTTTATTTTCTATTTTAAATGAAAGTAAAAATGACAGATTTAATTAGATTTGCAGCAGCATAAATAACATAAAGGAATATGTAGTAACAACAATTTTTATTTTTCAGAATACACAAATATGTATCTACTTCTTTTTTTTTTTGCAAAACATGAAGATTTAAATACAAGCTAATACATTTCTGCTTTCTCTTTTGCAATACTAACATAAGTAGGAAAAATATATTTCTTTGGCAATTTTAAGTGCAAGGTAAATAAGAATACAAATGGGTTTGAAAACCCAACAACTAATTCCCTTCCATAGGAATATGATTAACATAAATACACTTCTTTTTTTTGAAATAAATCCAACATAGCTCACATCTTTTCTTTTATTTACAAGCTAATATTGAATACATATTCTTCTTTAAAACTTTTCTGCAACACAAAAACAGCAACAAAGCTCTTTATTCCTTCTTTTCCCATCCAAAGCAACCTTCAATAAAATACAACTTTGACCATGGAGAGCTCACCTCCCAGCCTAGGCTTACTAGAAGCCACCCCCGAGCTTGGAGAACCAAGCACTAGACGGGTTAGAAACAAGCAAACAACACATCAAAATAAGGCAAACACTCAACATACATCTTCCCTTCCCAAGCTACACTTTCACCACATTTTGTGATGATCATTCCATGGGTGGAAGTGGACCAAGTACCATTGGGGAGATTGCAAGCCAAAAATTACAACTCAAGCCACCTCATGGCAATACAAAATACAACAAAGATACATCTCCATACCTTATGCCCCCCCGAAGGCTCAAAGGCCATATTTTCTCCCCTTATGACCCCCAAATGCATACACAAGGTTATGCAGCAAGGGTCACAAAGGACACCCTTGAGATCACTCTCCATAAGGAGAGCCTCTCACCCAAGGCTGTCATACTCCTTCCACCCCAAGACCATCTTACTCCCCCAAGAGTAGGAGATCTTGGACACTCCCAAAACAAGAACACATAAACAAAAAAAAAACATAGAAATGAAAACTTGCATTTTTTTTTCTCCAACAACAATTTACATAAACACATCTCTTTCAACAAGCATCTCTTTCCTTCAACAAAACAACATAAACAACATAAATAAGAGGAAATAAAACCAACCTTATTCTGCCAATAGGTATGTTAGATTTAGTTGGGGATGAGCTGCCCAAATCCACACAAACTTTTCTCCAATCCTTCCCAAAAATTCTATTCTACCACTAATTTTCAAAACAATGCAAAATCTCCAACAATGGAGAGTGGGTGATTACTCACTAAGTCGCTAATCCTTGCCTAAGAAGGCCTCTCACACATTTCCCAACCCCTTGGGTGAGATGAGAGTTCCCATTGGTTGCTCTTCCCAAACTCTTACACATTACTAAAACTGGAAAGGGAAAAGGTGAGAGAAGATGGGGAAGAGAGTTTGACATCAAAAGGGAAGGTTGTCTATCCTAGGAGGAACTTTCTAAGTTGAATTTTCGCTCACCTTGGAAAAACCATTTTTTGAGGTGACTAAACAGTCACATGGGAGTAGTCACATGTTTCAAAATACCCCTAACCCATAGGTATACCCTTTAGACCTTCGGAAAAACCCTAAAACTGACCCTAGGAGTCCATTTAACCCCTTAGAAACCCAACTGAAGTTTATCTACGGGTCAAACCTGAGTTGACCACTCCCAAGAATTCCTACCCAAGGCAAATTTGTGACCACACTCATGTGTTTGAATGGCTTTGGTAGAAGCAAAACTCCCTCCAAGAGACAAGTCAAAATCAATGACACTAATCATCACATGTGTCAAGTGACACAATAAAATACAATATAAAAATCACACATGGAATTTGTCTCTTGTAGGTTTACACAATTAAATAAAATCAAATTAACACACATGCATAATTTACTTCACAAATAAAATACATTACAAACGGGGTGTTGTCTCTCCAAATAGACAACCCCTGGCTTAACAAACGTACATTGGTCTAGGTTTGGTTCTCCATATAAATTCCATGGTCACATGGATAATTTTCCTGCGCATCTCAATTAACACATTAGTGATTCCAAATAATCACAATTATACATAATTAAATACATGGATTTCATTGCACATCAAACACTCATACATTGGCAACAATAATTCAATATCTCATTCAATTAAATTCGATTTCACATAAGCGATTAACATAATTCTCAAAATTGATCCATTCATAAAGTAAGCATCATTTTTCTATCATCAAAATGAAGTCCTGCAATTCCAATAATGACATTCACCATTTCAAAATAATTCTATTCTAGCAACATATAAAGTTTCATAATCATCAAGCATAAAATAGAGCATCATCATATGTCAATGTGATCCAAATCATGGAATCATATAGTTTCTAAATCCATAAAGCATAAAATAAGCATCCATAATAGTCTCAATATGCAAATAACTGAAAATGTCAAACTGAGTCAGGGTAGGGCCTCACACCCTCCCCCTCTAGGCATGAACTTCCTCCTGGAGTTCATCAAAAAGGTGGGGGTACTGTGATCTCATACGTGCTGCATCCTCCCATGAGGCTGTGACCTCATCATAGCAATCCCACTGGACCCTAACCTGGTCCAGCTCTCGACTTCGAAGGCCCAGCGTCCGGCGTGCCAAAATGTGAATGGGCTCCAAAGCTAGCTGCCCATCCGACTCCACCTGCAAGGCATCCCAATCTAGAATATGAGACTCATCATAGATATACTTCCTCAAAACTGAAACATGAAACACATCGTGGATGCGTGACAGGCTAGGTGGCAATGCTAAGTGGTAGGCAACTGGTCCTATCCTCTCAAGGATCTCAAATGGCCCTACAAATCGAGGTGCGAGCTTAGAACCCTTTCCATATCGGATTGGACTCTTATGCGGTCGCACTCTCAAGAAGACTCTGTCTCCAACCAAGTAGCTACGATCTATCCTCTTCGCATCTGCATATTTCTTCTGTCTATCCTGTGCCTCTCTAAGATGCTGCCTAATCAAGTCCACCTGCTTCTCCATATCCCGAACTATCTCTGGACCAATAGCAACTCTGTCCTCTATGCGGTCCCAACTCAATGGTGTCCTACAAGGTCGTCCATATAATGCCTGATAGGGTGGCATCCCCAAGGACGTGTGATGCCCATTGTTATAGGCAAACTCCACTAAGGGAAGGTACTCTTCCCATCTGGTCTGGTGATCCATGACATACATGCAAAGCATATCCTCTAACACCTGATTAACCCTCTCTGTCTAGCCATCCGTTTCCGGATGGTAGGCTGTACTGAAATTGAGCTTGGTACCCATAGCTTCCTGTAATGCCTTCCAAAAGGAAGATGTGAAGAGGGAATCCCTGTCGGAAATGATCTTGCGTGGAACACCATGAAGTCTGACAATGTCTCGCAAAAACACCTGTGCTACTGCTGGTGCTGTGAAGGTGGTACGAACTGGTGAAAAGTGGGCCACTTTGGTCAACTTGTCAACCGTCACCAAGATAGCATCATGGCGATGAGATGACATAGGGAGACCAATGATGAAATCCATAGATATAGTATCCCACTTCCACTCTGGTATAGCATGAGATTGGAGCAACCCACCTAGATGGTGGTGCTCCGCCTTTACTCTCTGACACTCAAGGCATCGGGCTACCAACTCGGCAATAAGCTGTCGCATTCCTGGCCAATGGTATAATTCCCTCAAGTCTGCATGCATCTTCTTGACCCCGGGATGTGCTGCATAAGGAGCTCTATGAGTCTCTGTGATAATGAACTCCCGCAATCCCCCAGAAGAAGGTACATAGATGCGCCCTCTATGGCGTAATAAACCATTGGACTCTAAGGAATAATCCACATATTTCCCTTCTAAAGTCTCTTGAGATCGTATAGCCTGGCAAACCTCTAAATACCATCTGTCCTCTGGCAACTACTGCATGATCCGATCTCTCAAATCCGTGCTCATAGATATGGTGTATACCTCATGACGTCTCCTACTCAAAGCATGTGCAACTACATTTTCTTTCCCTTTGATGTAGTGAACGTCAAAATGGTACTCGCACAAGAATTCCATCCATCTCCTCTGACGTGCATTAAGATTCAGCTGAGTGAATATGTACTGAAGGCTCTGATGGTCTGAGTGCAACTCAAAATGATGACCCAAAAGGAAATGTCTCCATCTCACAAGTGCATGCACTACTGCTGCAAGTTCAAGGTCATGAGTAGGGTAATTAAGCTCGTGAGTCTTGAGTTTCCTAGACTCAAAAGCTATAGCTCTGCCACCCTGCATAAGGACTGCTCCTAAACCCTCTAGCGAAGCATTTGTGCAAACCATGAAATTAGCTGAAGGATCTGGTACTACAAGGATAGGTGCGGTAGTAAGTGCCTTTTTAAGTTCCTGAAAGGCCTTCTCGCATTTCTCCGTCCACTCAAATTTCTTCCCTTTGCACTGAAGAGAAGTAATAGGATGAGCAACTTTAGAGAATCCCTCAACAAAACGTCGGTAATAACCTGCTAAGCCCATGAAGCTCCTAACCTCTGTCACACTGGTAGGCGCTGGCCAATCCATAATGGCTCTGATCTTCGATGGGTCTACTGAGATCCCATCACCGGATATAACATGACCAAGGTACCTGACCTTTGTTCTAAAGAAAGTGCACTTCGACAAACTGCCGTACAACTGATTATCCCTCAAACACTGTACAACCTGTCTCAGGTGCTCCTCATGTTCCTCCTCATTCCGTGAATATATCAATATGTCTTTGAGAAACACAATCACAAAATGGTCGAGGAATGTGCGGAATACTCCATTCATGAGACTCATGAAAACTGCTGGGGCATTCGTAAGACCAAATGGGACCACGGTGAACTCATACTGGCCATATCTAGTGCGAAATGTGGTCTTGTGGATATCACTATCCACTATCCTCAACTGATGGTACCTTGACTTTAGATCAATCTTGGAAAATACTTTGGCACCCTGAATTTGGTCAAATAAATCATCGATCTTGGGTAATGGATATCGGTTCTTGATAGTTACTTTGTTCAACTGACGGTAATCCATGCACAATCGGAGAGATCCATCCTTCTTCTTCACGAAGATGACTGGTGCACCCCAAGGAGATACACTAGGGCGAATGTGGCCCTTCTCTAGGAGTTCCTCAAGCTATATCTTGAGCTCATTAAGCTCATTTGTGGTCATCCTATATGGTGCTCTGGAAACTGGTTCGGCTCCTGGAACAAGGTCTATATGAAAATCAATCTCTCTACGGGGCGGCATACCGGGTAACTCTGAAGGAAATACATCTGAAAATTCCTTAAGGATAGGATGGTCGTCAATAGATGGTTCCTTTTCCTCTTCTTCTTCTCTATCACTAATAGTGATGGCAAATAACTGACATCCCTTTCGCATGCTCCGCTTAAGCTGCATGGCGGAGATCATACGAAGAGACACGGGTCTCTAAATTCCAGTGATCACTATGGGAGAACCATGATCATCCTCACACTCGATCATTTTCAGGCGACAATCCATCTTGGCTCTGTGGGCATAAAGCCAATCCATTCCAAGTATGATGCCATATGATCCGAGTGGTGTAACTCTAAGGTCTACTATGGTGGTGGTATTACCAATCTGAAGCTGACAACCCTTAACCTCTGATTCCACTGACACTCTAGCCCCTGAAGCTAATTCCACTTCCCAACTGACCTCTTGTCTAATTGCCACTAGCCCGCAATGCTCCACAACCAATGGAGATATAAAAGAGTCAGTAGCTCCTGAATCAAACAATATAGATACACTGCTACCTCTAATCATACTTGCTACCTCAATAACCGTGGCCTGATGCTCTGCCTGGCGGTTGTCAACCACTGCGAAGACCCTATGGGACTTGCCCATATCCCCAACTGTCGGCTCTGATGCTTCCATCCTCTGATTCCCTACCATCTGACCTTGAGGACACTCTCTCGCCATGTGTCCCATGGCTCCACATGTGAAGCAAGCACCACGTGCCTGAAACTGCACTCCCTGTGGTCTGGAGAAAGACTGTCCCCCTGTCCTACTAGAACCACTGTACCCACCTCTGGAAGACTGCTGAGTCCTCGCCAGAGGTGTGTAAGAAGCCCGAGATCTCTGATCTCGCCTCTGACCCTGTGACTACCACTGCTTGGGCTTTGTGCCCTGCTGACTCTGTGGAGGCCTTTGCCTCTGGTTTTGCTGTGACTGCTGCGGAGGGGGGGGTTTGGAGAACCCCGATGTGTGTCTGTTGTTACCTTTCCAATGGGGTTTTTGAAACCCATAAGTCTGTGGTTTAGGGTTACGGTTCTAGAACCGATCCTTCGAGTCCTAAGGTCTGACCTGAATCTCCTCGGCTATCAAAGCCTTCTCCACGGCAACCCGAAGGCTCCCTGGAGCGGCCATCCTCACTGGTCCTGCTATGCCGGAATTCAATCCTCTGATAAATCGGTTGATGAGAAGCTTCTCATCTTTCAGGTAGTCTACGTACGGTAAGAGTTCAAAGAACTTGTTCTCGTACTGGGTCACTGAAAGACCCTTCTACTGGAGGTCATGAAACTCATCCACCCTACGTTGTCTGAAATGCTCTGATAAATACCTCTTCCTGAATCTCTCTATGAAAATCTCCCAAGTGAGGGTTTCTATCTCTAAGCCACACTTATACTCTTCCTGTCTCCGCCATGTGGAGGCTGTTCCTCACAATAGGTGAACCGCTGCACGTGCTTTTAGATTGCTCTCATAAGAGCGCAATGCAAAGCACCTATCTAGGCTTAAAAGCCATGCCTCTGCTTCTACCCCGTCGGTAGATCCCCCAAAAGATGGTGGCTGAAGACGCATAACCTCTCTGATTAGATCCCCTGGATCCCGGCATGCCCTCTCAATATACACTGGTGCTACGACTGGAGGTGGTGCTGGTAGGTGAACGGACTCGGGCTCATGCCCAGCCTGACTCTCTATGGGATTAGGAGGTGGACTCCTACTCCGTTCCCATTCTACTGTTCTATGGCTTCCTGAGTTCTGGTTCTCAACATTATGATCTACTGCCGGAAGCCTATCCTGAACTATGCCAATCAGGTTCTGAAGAGCTACCAAGATGTCTCGGTTTGGGTCAACTGATCGTTCGGGAGGAGCTGCTGGGTTCACTTCTTGAACCGATTCCTCCCTAATGACCTCTTCGCGTGCCATGCGTTCATGCCTAGAGCCTCTACCACGTTTGCGAGCTTGTCGCGTAGTTGGAGGCATCCTTTTTAAGAAAATAAAATAAAATGAAATAAATAACTATTTTAGGAGAAATATTTTAGCTAATTTAAAATAAATATAATAAAAATAAATATAATTTAATTAATTAAAAAATTATAGCGAAACGTAATGGAGTAAGGTTCCTAGTGTTGGTAACCTTGCTCTGATACCAAAATGTCATGCCCAACTTTTGGGCACGAACGGAATAAATTTTTTTATTTTTTTTATTTTTTAAATTACTTAATTTAGAACGACTTACTTAACTAAGTTAATGCAAATCTAGTTTGGTCTTAACTATGTTTTGAATGAATCAAACAATTAAATTAATCGGGCGATAAAATTTTCCAAGTTATAAGCGAGCTAATATTTCTCCAAGAAGTTATCACTAATCTCCATTATTAAATAATTAATTTTCCCCTAGCAATTAATCTCAAACGAAATACATGATCTTTAATTTAGTTGATCAATAATCTCTTATAGTTCTTTAACTACCTAGGGTCTAAATTTAATTTCCCCTAACTCTTTGATTAAATTAACCCACTAAATAAAATATTCATTAATGAAGAAGTGTCTAATAAATTTCAAGATAAATGGACTAACAGGGCACTACATGAATCGTTATGTTTACCCAAGGGTTTATCCTACCCAACGTTTAAATTTAAAAGAATAATCCTTATTTTACAAATAACTATTTGATTCCAAATAAATAAAGAAATTAAACCACTTATATATATATAATTACCTATAAACTTATACATATGCTTATGAATATATTCAAAAGGAGGGTGGGTTTTTTATTTTATTATATTATTTAACCCCTTTTTAACACACTCCCCACCACACACATACTTATTTTAAATTCTATGTGTGTTTGCCCTAACCCGAAACTAGGGTTAGGGCAAATAAGTTAACATCTATATTCTTTTTTTTGTGCTGTGAGTGTGTGTGAATGGTGTTTCATTTTTTTTTTTTTTGTGTGTGTGTAGGTGTGGGAGTGGCGGCCCGAGCATCTAACCCATGGCAGAGCCGAAGGGAGGAGGGCGGAGAGAGAGCCGAGCGGCCAAAGGAGACGGCGGCGGCAGAGGAGGGTTTTCTTTGAGTGTGGAGTGAGCGGCAGTGGGCGGGGGTTTCCCCCGGGTGCCACTGTGTTTATCCACAGTGCGGCCGAGTGCCGTCCATTGTGGGTAAACACAGTGGCGGCCGGGAGCCACCACCACTGTGGTTGCCCGCAGTGGGGTACCCGGTGCCGCTCACTGTGGTTTCCCACTGTGACGGCGCTGAGCCCTCCACTGTGCACAGCCACAGTGGGAGCACGGCCGCGCGTCGTTCCCTGTTTTCACAGGGGTTCGACCCTTTGGGTTATTAAAATCCTTTTTTTTTTATTATTATTTTTTTTTAAAAGGTGTTTACAAAATGTAAAAAAATATCATACAAACATATATATATATATATATATCCATTTTTTTTGTTTAAAGGATTAACATGCAATAATTTTCTATAAGGCATGAACCAACTTTATATATATATATATATTTATATAAATATATGTGTAAATAGATTTAGTAAAATACATTCTTGTTTTTTTATTTGTTTTATAACAGATTATCAGAATAACATTTAAGGAAATAAAATGTTTAAATGTATATCTATATATATATATATATATATATATATATATATATATATATATATATATATTTTGCTACTTTTTAATCTATGACCCATTTAGGCTTTTATTTGAGTTTATTATTTCTGTGTATCTTTAAAATGCATACAACATTTTCCTAATATTATTTGCAGATTGAATAATGAGGAAAAATATATATTTTTTTGTAGGCAAATTTAAGACTAGAAACTATATGCTATTTTTTTTTCTATGAAATAAACTACTACTATAGGGTTTATTTTCTATTTTAAATGAAAGTAAAAGTGACAGATTTAATTAGATTTGCAGCAGCATAAATAACATAAAGGAATATGTAGTAACAACAATTTTTCTTTTTCAGAATACACAAATATGCATCTACTTCTTTTTTTTTTGCAAAACATGAAGATTTAAATACAAGCTAATACATTTCTGCTTTCTCTTTTGCAATACTAACATAAGTAGGAAAAATATATTTCTTTGGCAATTTTAAGTGCAAGGTAAATAAGAATACAAATGGGTTTGAAAACCCAACAACTAATTCCCTTCCATAGGAATATGATTAACATAAATACACTTCTTTTTTTTGAAATAAATCCAACATAGCTCACATCTTTTCTTTTATTTACAAGCTAATATTGAATACATATTCTTCTTTAACACTTTTCTGCAACACAAAAACAGCAACGAAGCTCTTTATTCATTCTTTTCCCATCCAAAGCAACCTTCAATAAAATACAACTTTGACCATGGAGAGCTCACCTCCCAGCCTAGGCTTACTAGAAGCCACCCCCGAGCTTGGAGAACCAAGCACTAGACGGGTTAGAAACAAGCAAACAACACATCAAAATAAGGCAAACACTCAACATACATCTTCCCTTCCCAAGCTACACTTTCACCACATTTTGTGATGATTATTCCACGGGTGGAAGTGGACCAAGTACCATTGGGGAGATTGCAAGCCAAAAATTACAACTCAAGCCACCTCATGGCAATACAAAATACAACAAAGATACATCTCCATACCTTATGCCCCCCCAAAGGCTCAAAGGCCATATTTTCTCCCCTTATGACCCCCAAATGCATACACAAGGTTATGCAACAAGGGTCACAAAGGACACCCTTGAGATCACTCTCCATAAGGAGAGCCTCTCACCCAAGGCTGTCATACTCCTTCCACCCCAAGACCATCCTACTCCCCCAAGAGTAGGAGATCTTGGACACTCCCAAAACAAGAACACATAAACAAAAAAAAAACATAGAAATGAAAACTTGCATTTTTTTTTTTTTCTCCAACAACAATTTACATAAACACATCTCTTTCAACAAGCATTTCTTTCCTTCAACAAAACAACATAAACAACATAAATAAGAGGAAATAAAACCAACCTTATTCTGCCAATAGGTATGTTAGATTTAGTTGGGGATGAGCTGCCCAAATCCACACAAACTTTTCTCCAATCCTTCCCAAAAATTCTAATCTACCACTAATTTTCAAAACAATGCAAAATCTCCAACAATGGAGAGTGGGTGATTACTCACTAAGTCCCTAATCCTTGCCTAAGAAGGCCTCTCACACATTTCCCAACCCCTTGGGTGAGATGAGAGTTCCCATTGGTTGCTCTTCCCAAACTCTTACACATTACTAAAACTGGAAAGGGAAAAGGTGAGAGAAGATGGGGAAGAGAGTTTGACATCAAAAGGGAAGGTTGTCTATCCTAGGAGGAACTTTCTAAGTTGAATTTTCGCTCACCTTGGAAAAACCACTTTTTGAGGTGACTAAACAGTCACATGGGAGTAGTCACATGTTTCAAAATACCCCTAACCCATAGGTATACCCTTTGGACCTTCGGAAAAACCCTAAAACTGACCCTAGGAGTCCATTTAACCCCTTAGAAACCCAACTGAAGTTTACCTACGGGTCAAACCTGAGTTGACCACTCCCAAGACTCCCTACCCAAGGCAAATTTGTGACCACACTCATGTGTTTGAATGACTTTGGTAGAAGAAAAACTCCCTCCAAGAGACAAGTCAAAATCAATGACACTAATCATCACATGTGTCAAGTGACACAATAAAATACAATATAAAAATCACACATGGAATTTGTCTCTTGTAGGTTTACACAATTAAATAAAATCAAATTAACACACATGCATAATTTACTTCACAAATAAAATACATTACAAACGGGGTGTTGTCTCTCCAAATAGATAACCCCTGACTTAACAAACGTACATTGGTCTAGGTTTGGTTCTCCATATAAATTCCATGGTCACATGGATAATTTTCCTGCACATCTCAATTAACACATTAGTGATTCCAAATAATCACAATTATACATAATTAAATACATGGATTTCATTGCACATCAAACACTCATACATTGGCAACAATAATTCAATATCTCATTCAATTAAATTCGATTTCACATAAGCAATTAACATAATTCTCAAAATTGATCCATTCATAAAATAAGCATCATTTTTCTATCATCAAAATGAAGTCCTGCAATTCCAATAATGACATTCACCATTTCAAAATAATTCTATTCTAGCAACATATAAAGTTTCATAATCATCAAGCATAAAATAGAGCGTCGTCATATGTCAATGTGATCCAAATCATGGAATCATATAGTTTCTAAATCCATAAAGCATAAAATAAGCATCCATAATAGTCTCAATATGCAAATAACTGAAACTGTCAAACTGAGTTGGGGTAGGGCCTCACATTGGGCACATGAGTGAGAAAGGGATGAAAACCCTTCACTCCAAAAATCTATTGCCAGGACTAAAGAAGATTGATTTAGAGTTCTGTGAAAATTGTGTTTATGGTAAACAGAAAAGAGTCAGATTTCTCAAGGTTGGGAAAGAGAAGAAGAGTGAGAAGTTAGAGCTTGTACATTCAGATGTATGGGGACCGACTCAGGTATCATCTCTTGGTGGCTCTTGTTATTATGTTATTTTTATTGATGACTCAACTAGAAAAACATGGGTATATTTCCTAAAACAAAAATCAGATGTTTTTGAAACTTTTAAGAAATGGAAAGCTTTGGTTGAGAATGAGACAAGAAAAAAGTTGAAGTGTCTCAAATTAGAAAATGGAGGTGAGTATTGCAGCAAAGCATTTGAAGATTACTGCTCCTTAAATGGGATTCAAAAGCAGAAGATAGTTCCAGGAACTCCACAAGAAAATGGTGTGTCAGAGAGAATGAATAGGACTATCATGGAACGCGCGAGGAGCATGAGATTGCATGCTGGATTGCCCTTACATTTTTGGGCAGATGCTGTACATACTGCTGTCTATTTGATAAATAGAGGACCTTCAACCCCTTTGGATGGTGGTATTCTAGAGGAGGCATGGACTGGTAAAAAGGTAAATTATTCTTTTCTAAAAACTTTTGGTTGTGAAGCTTTTGTCCATGTTGATAAAGAAAATAGAACCAAGCTTGATGCTAAATCTCAGAAACGTACCTTCATTAGATATGGGATAGATGAATATGGCTATCGGTTATGGGATTTTGAAAATAAGAAAATAATTAGAAGTAGAGATGTTATATTCAATGAGAAGGTTATGTATAAAGAACAGATGCAGGAAAAGAAGCATGAACAGGACAAACAAGAATATGTGGTTTTGGATGAGATTCCTAAAAATGAAATGCCACAGGTACCTGATACTCAACAACAACAGATTGTCCCACAAATTCCTGCAAGTGTTAGACGTTCTACGAGGACAAGTAGACCCCCTGAAAGATTTTCTCCTTCTTTGTATTCTATTTTATTAATGGATTCTGGTGAACTAGAAGAATATGAAGAAGCAATGCAGGTAGATGCCAAACAACAGTGGGAGCTAGGCATGAAAGAGGAGATGGACTCCTTGATGAAAAATAAGACTTGGGACTTAGTCCCTTTACTTGCAAAAAAAAAGCCTTGCCTAACAAATGGGTTTATCGGCTGAAGGAGGAGGAAGGAGGTTAGAAAAGATATAAGGCTAGACTTGTGGTAAAAGGTTTTGCACAGAAAAAGGGTATAGATTATGATGAAATATTTTCTCCAGTTGTAAAAATGACTTCAATTAGAACTGTACTTAGTCTTGTTGCTGCAGATGATTTACATCTTGAACAATTAGATGTCAAAATAGCTTTTCTCCATGGAGATTTGGAGGAGGAAATTTACATGTTGCAACCATAGGGATATGAGGTCAAAGGTAAGGAGAACTTGGTGTGCAGGTTGAAGAAAAGTCTATATGGCCTAAAGCAAGCACCCCGACAATGGTATTTAAAATTTGATAGTTTCATGGCTGAACACGGTTATCATAGTTGTCATTTTGATCATTGTGTATATTTTAAGAGATTTGATAATGACAATTATATTATCCTATTGCTTTATGTTGATGACATGCTTGTTGCTGGGTCTAACATGCAACATATAAATGATCTTAAACAGAAATTAGCCAGGTCATTTGCTATGAAGGATTTGAGTGTAGCTAAGCAAATTCTCGGTATGAGGATTACAAAGGACAGGAAAAATAGAACCTTGAATTTGTCCCAAAGTGAGTATATAAAGAAGGTGTTGAAAAGATTTAACATGCAGGATGCAAAAGCAGTTAGTACACCTTTGGCTAGTCATTTCAAATTAACTAAGGAGATGTGCCCAAAGGCACATGAAGAGGTTAATAAAATGTCTAGCATCATGTATTCATCAGCTGTTGGCAGTCTAATGTATGCAATGGTATGCACAAGGCCAGATATTGCACATGTAGAGGGAGTTGTGAGCAGGTTTATGAGTAATCTGAGTATGGAACATTGGAATGCTGTGAAATGGATTCTTTGATATTTGAAAGGAACCACTACGAAGACATTATGTTTCAAAGGATCTAATGCTGCTCCGAGTGAATTTGTTGACTCTGATTTGGTGGGTGATATTGATTCATGGAGGAGTACTATAGGATATGTTTTTACTATAGGGGGAACTGCAGTTAGTTGGATTTCTAGGTTGCAAAAGGTTGTTGCACTTTCAACCACTGAAGCTGAGTATGTTGCTGCTATAGAAGCCAGCAAGGAGATGATTTGGTTACAATGTTTTCTGGAGGAATTGGGTCAGACACAAGAGGATAGCCCATTGTATACTGATAGCCAGAGTGCCATTCATCTTGTGAAGAACTCTACTTTTCATTTAAGGACAAAGCACATTCAGCTCAGGTACCACTTCATTCAGACTGTTTTGGAGGAGGGTCAGTTATGGCTTGAGAAGATTCACACAAGTGAGAATCCTGCCGATATGTTCACAAAGGCAGTTCCACAGGAGAAGTTGATTTCTTCTTCAGTTTCTGTTGGTCTTCTTGATTGATAATTATGGAATTTATACCAGTCGAGTCCTAGTGTTTTATCCAGTGGATGCTACATGTACAGTGGTGTCGTGTAGTATCAGTCTCCAAGTGGGAGATTGTTGAAATGTGGCAACTGATCAACAAAGTACTGTACACTCAACATGTATCCTCGTCGGGGTCTGGGGTCGGGCCGGGCCCCAGGTAGGGGTTCGGGGGTGGTAGCCCCCGAGAAATTTTTTTTTGGGTATTCTTTTTTTTTTATGAAAACCGACATTGTAATAAAACCCTAAAAAGGCCGACTTTGTTTGTTGCCCTAAAAACGCATATTATAAGCGGTCGGGATGCTTAAGGCATTGTAAGGTTGATGTACTGTTTTTGCTGGATAATAAGAAAGATTGGACGACTGTGTATGGTGGACGTAACCCATTCTGGGTGAACCGCGTTAAATCTCTGTGTTATCTGTGTCCTGTTTTATTTCTTTATCTTTTGTATTTAAATCTGCATATAATTGTTAGTTCATATTTGCTTCAGATATGCTTGAAACCCTAACAACTGCAAGAGGATGGAAGAGAAGGAACAAGTCTCAACTTGAACTCCAGTTTGTGTTAGATGTACATGTTGATGGGATGGATAGAAAGTGAAAAGAAACCTATTACACTATAGTTGTATTTATCTCCCCTTAAGGTAAATCTTTCAATTCATTTAAACTAGGTTTTGAATGTAGCAATAGTACTACAAAGTGTGAAGCTCTATTATTAGGATTGAGTTTGGAAGTAAAATATAAAGTAAAGAAATTAAGGGTTATGGGTGACTTAGGATTATTCATCTCACAAATTACAGGGAAATATGCTTCTACAAATAAAATAATAAAAAGAGAAAATAAATTTATGGTTGACTTCTTAAACACCATACCAATTATATTAGAGGACCAAACATTGGTAGGTATTTCAAAGGTAGTGATGCTAAGTTTTTTTCAGCCCCAAACAATATTCATCACTAGTAGGTATTCTAAGATGAGGACAAATTATTGAGAATTTTAAACAACATTGATGAATATGATAATCTAGAAGTAAATTTTCAACATTGCATTGAAAATGAGGATGTTAAGGATAGTATATTCGGTAATGAAATAATATAGTTACAAAGTAATAAGATCCCAAAGAGTTTAGTTTATCTAGAATGAGTACTAGATGGAGGTGATACAAGTTTGACTTAACCCATAGCTACACATGAACAAGATTTAAAAGATATCAATTTCAATGCGAAATATGATGAGAGCCATTTACATTTCATTTTATTGCATATTTGAGTCATTCATATACCTTAATACTCACTTTCATACACCATTTTCATGTCATTTTACTACCTTTGTGACACATACCTAGGTTACATATAAATAAGGAAAAAATAATATTATCTTGAGGCAAAAATCTGAAATTTAATTATTAAATTATATTTACTAATATTTGTTATTATTTTAGTCTTGAAATTTTTTTTGCAGCATGCTATTGAAGGAGGAGAAAACAAACTTTTATAACATGTGAATATGCTTGTTAATAAAATAATTTTAGCTAATAAATCATTTTTACTAAAATTATATTTTGATATTTTGTAATTGACCACAAGCTAAAAATAAATTTCAATATTGATGTATAAATTATGATATTTATTAGTGATGGACTTGAAAAGCACTGAGAGGGCGAGGGGGGGGGGGGGGGGGTGTTGAATCAGTGCCACCAAAAATAAAACTACTTCAAACACTAACTGGTAGATGAACTTAACAAAACTTTTAAACACAATGCATGTAACCCAAAATGATATAACAACATCCATAATAAGTAGAACATCCACCTTAACACAAAAATTTATACGTGGAAAACCCAAATAGGTAAAAACCACGGTGAGATGGAACTCACAAGTTAACTATCTGTAGTAATAGATAACTGACCGATTAGGGTCTACAAAGTGCTCTGCTAGGAGCGAATCTTGTTAGAGATCCCAAAGCTTGATTAGAAGCTTATACCCTATGAAAGGTAGTATCCTGTTAGGAGTAACCTCGGTGGAGGATTTCTGAATCCAAACTAATGGATCACCCTGCTAGAGGATTTGTACATTGAAGCTTGTTAGAGCTTACCCGGTTAGGGGATTTGAATTCTACTGTGATTGTTAGAAAACAACAGGATTGGTTTGATCTGTTTGAGTAGCACAATACTTTGCTTGATCAGATCCTTCTAAACATATTCAACATTGCTCTTCTGCATACTTTGCAACTTAACTCCTTTTTCTATCGCACATGACATATCACTTTAACTCATATGAAATAATTAATTGTGATGTAAATATATAGACATTAAGATTTCATATCGGCCCAAAGAAATCATAACACAATTTCCTAGGTGCAGTGTATCTGATCAAGTGATCATAACTCATCACAAAAATACCACAAAAAATTGTCGGTGGGATAACTCATCACGATTTGTGATAACTCTTCACACAATCAACAAATACCAGTTGGAACAATCAATACTAGTTGAAGTTAAATATATGAACCGTTATCCTTGAATATCCTGATATAATCTCCGCTTGATCTTTATGTTGATACCGATTAAAGTGTATCCATTGGTTGTCTTCTATGCATATACCGGTTATCACAAAGTACCAGTTAGAGATAAACCTCTTAGTATAAGCTCTAGCATACTGGTTGTAGTATAAACAACTTGAAGTTATACCGCTAGACAATATAAACATATGTGTGTGTATGTGTTTTATCAATGACAACATATGATGAATTCATTACAATCATCATCAAGCCAACAATTAGAACAACAAAACAACTCATCTATTTCAAGTTGTACCAACATTCCCCTATATTTGTGGGTAATTATAAATCATGAGTTTTAAACCACGAAAGAAAAAGAAGGGCATGGGAATAGAAAAATGAATGAAAATAGTAAATAGCATTGAAACTTGTTAGATGCCTAATTTATTATATAAGAAATGCCATGGAAAGTGGGTTTAGTATGCTAGAAATAGTGCAACAGAGATGTAACCTAGAAAAATATATAATAAGTGATGAGCTGAAATAATAGCTCTTTTGTGTTCATGTCTATTATGTTTTTCATGGTTTAAGTTGCGTAATTAGACAATGTTGAGGGTATAGGATGTGTTAGAGATTTTTGATCCTATGCATGATGAACATTAACCAAACCTTTTAAACTTTGTATCATTTTGGCCAAATATATTCTTGCAACTATGCGAATTACTATGATAATTTTATATGTGGATGAATGAATTTTATGTTTGACAAAAAATGGATACATATGTGTTTGTGTGCTTTAACTCATGATGCATGAATACTTAGGTAGCTACAGAAGTGATGAAACCATGCCAGAAAGGAGGATCGTGCTATTCAAGATGTTAAAGCTAGAGTCAAGGTGGTTGTAAGCATTAAAAGAAATGAGAAAGGTGATAACCGAGCAACTGAAGAATAGTGAAGCAGTTCAAGACTTATTTATGACTATCTCCAATATACAACAATCTAGCAGGAATTGTTGTGCTATATTCTTGGTTATGAATGATGAATGTCCCACAATATTTGTGGTTGTCTCTTTCTTTGTTGTAATAAAACTTCTGCCTATTCTCTTGGGTGTGGTTTAGGTAGTTAGTAGTTGTTATAATATTCTTATAAATAAAGATTTGGACCTCCTCGCGGGAGTTAGACAAAGTTTCCAGAGTTAGACAGTATTCTCTTTGCATTCATAGTATGTAACAACTTTTGGAATGATAAATAAAGTGATGGTTCTTTGAACATATACGACTATTTGAGCTCTAGACATGCTCATCCAAGGGGGCCCACTTGGTGAACAATCCTGTGTATTTGTTATGCTAGTTTTATTTTTCTACAGTTGTTGTTCTAACATTTTACTGTTCCTGCAGCCACTGGAACATTAGTGGTAGTTAGTTGTTTGAATTACCTTTTAGCATTGAGACTTCTTGTAGCATTTTAGTCATTACATTTATGATGCAGGAGCACCTAGGCACTAAATGCCTCATGAAGGATTTTGATGTTTTTTTTTGTTTTCAATACTGTGTTGAGATTTTATAAGGTCCAAGGGACCATTTGAAGTCATTATAGATCATATTGTAAGGCATTAAACCATTTTTGTGCAATCTAGACCTATAAGGTCTTGAGAGGGTCAAAGGTGGTGAAAGTATACAAATATGCTCAAAGAAGGTTGAAAATGATGTAAAAGGATTATTTAGCCCATTTTAACATGTGTAGGGTGAAAACAATGAGGTTAGAGTCATTTGGGTACTTTATGAAAAAAGTTGTCACTTTTGACAAAATATTGTCAAATTGCAAGATTAAAAAGAATGGGCAGTTAGGATGGAGGCAAAATAGTTATAGACAATTGGAAGGCATGGAAAGGATGAAAATCCCTTGTTTGATTAATTTGTATGTGTGAATGGGTGAATGAAGGGGTTGGTAGATGTATTGAAGGAAAAAGATCAATAAAAATCAAGAGCTCCCTGTATTTTAACTGTTTTTCTGAATGTGCAACCTGGGTTCCTTCAACTTTTCATAGTGAATTTGATTGTGTTGTGTTTGGAAACTTATTTGATGTAGTAGAGCAGTGAATCCACATTCTTTTACTTTTTGTAGCACTCAATTTCATAAGGTTTTATAAAAAATATCCTAGTTTTTGTAACATCTGTCCAAACCCTTCCTAGGGTAAATAGTGAACTTGGAAAATGTATAAAACCTCCATTCCACAATGAACAAGAGCCAAAATTGGTGGAAGGGAAATATCATTTATTTTATTTTTACTTTGTTTTCAGGGTCCCATGCTTTCTTTTTAACGTGCAATCTGATGTCAAAATGTTGATTTGACAGTGCCACAGTCTAGTAAAACTTTGATTCCCATGTGTTGCAGAGATTAGTAATATTTTGTATGGAAGGATTATGGTAAAAATGTCATATGGTTGGAAATAATATTTAGTCTAATTTCATTTTCTTCAAGTTTTATTGAATTTTATGGAAAAATGAGTAAGTTATGATCATTTTTATAAGGATAGCCTATTTAGAAAATGGTTTTCCAAATATGCAGTTAGAAAATGTAGTGGTAAAGCTATGTATAGTTGAGTAAGGACCTAAAACTTGGTGTGTGGATAGATTATGATGTTGTGAAGAAACTTACTTATTACCAAAAAAAATCATCTTATGATTGGAGGGGTCAAATGAGCCAATTTCTAAAAACTGTCATGTCATTCCCTATGTGAGTTCCTGTCACTGCTGCTACAGGAAGGTTGCAAAAAACTATTATATGATTTTTTTATGTTCTTGGTGACCATGTGTGGTACTTTCATGTCACATTTATCATTCCAAAAGTGTCTCAATGTGTTTACTTATAGAGTTTTGATTTTGTGAAGCTATGGTGAGAGTTGTTGTTGAGCATTGATCTTTGATGAGTCTTTATGCTTTAGAGAAGTTGGAATATCAACAGGGCTATCTTAGAAGCATTGTATTGAGTTTGGTGAAGGTAATTAAGACCATTTTTGTGAAATATGTTTTATTGGAATTGAAATGTTTTCATGTTGTTGAGAGTTAAACCCGAGCCTCTGCAGCAATTTGTGTGTGTTCATTTTAGTAATTCGCTTTGCTATAGTAGAATAGAATGACTTTTGTTGGAACTTAGTGCATAAACTGTGCTGGCCCATTTCAAGTAATACATCCCTAGATGTAAATGAAAGCTCCATAATAGAAATGATAGCTATTTAGGATAGATGTCCAATCCTTGATTTCAGGTTTTAAGCCAAGTTATTGTTCAATTGGGAAGGTCGACATTTTTGGCACCGTTGTCGGGGATGGTGCCAAACTAAGAAACTTTCATAGCCATGAGCTTTTAGTTTTCAGTGATTTAGTGTTTTGGTACAACTTATTCTCTACCTAATTTCTATGGGCTAGTTATAGAAGACCTAGACACTTTTTGTTTGAATTTGATGTCCTTTGGAGGAGCTATGATTACACTATAGATGCCCATAGACTTAAAATATTCCCAGCCACTTTGAAAGAATCTTCCCTAAGATGGTTTATGAGATTAGAAAGAAAAATCTACACAATAGACACATGGGAGGAGATGAAATGATTATTTCGTGAGAAATATAAGGATTATTATAGGGGAACCGACCGCTATGGAGATGATATCTTTGGGATGACACAAAAGGAGGATGAGAGTCTAGAAGACTATCTTGAGAGATTTCTAATTTGTGTCAAGAAGTCTAAAGACAGTAATCTAAATGAAGAATCTCTCAAGTTGATATTTATGAGGGGTATCAATCATGAATGCATAGATACTCTAGAACTTATGGGAGGAGGAGATATAACTCAATCATCATGAAATGAAATCAGCCAAATTTGTCAAAAGTAATCCAGGGCCACTACCAAGAAGAATAGGCGTTATAAGCCTGAAAATTCTTCATCAACAAAAAGTAGTGGAGTTTCTTGAATGGATTTAAGCCATCTTCTGAAGGATTTAAAGGAAGATATTATCAACAATATGGCCACTCAATTGGACACACTTCAATCCAAGAAGAAGCATGAAGAAGCTAAACCAATGCTTGCATAATTCTGTCCTCACTGAATGCAAAAGAAGAAGGACTGTAGATGTAAGTTGGTTGTCAATCTTGATAATCACCATGTTCTTGAGTTTAAGATAGTATATGGAGATGATAAAAAACTCTTCTATCTTTCTCAAAGAAGGGCATGGGCCCCAAGACAAGGTATGCCATCTCTTGATCCATTATCTTTTGTTGGTTCTTACCAGAATTCTTATGCACAAAATAATCAGTGGCAACCTCCATATGCTCAAAACTTTGGAAATTTTCCACCTCAACCTTGGTATAACCCCCAAAGTTCATGGTCAAATTATTTCAATCCTTCATGCCAATGACAACAACCATAGGGAAATTGGTCTCAACCTCAAGGGTCACGACACCCTCCACATGGAAATCGACAACCAACTTCTCAATGGAGAGGGGGCCAACAATGGTCAAATCAACCTTCTTCTTATTTACAGCCACCGCAACAGCCTGCTATAATGCCACCCCCTACTCCTAATGCCACTCCACCTAAAGCTACTCAACTGTCATCTCAACCCATACCAAATCCAAATAGTAAATCCCAGCCACAACAAGTATATTTTGTTGATCCTAACCAATACCCTACATTCTCTTAATATAAGTGATATTCATTTTAGATCAGGAATTAATTTGCCTAATCCATCTTCTCCAGTGATTATTGAAGTACCATTAGAGCAAGCAGTATCAGATAACCCCCCAGATCAGCCCGTTTAGTCTACCCAAGCCCACCAGCCTATAAGTTCGCCTTCAGTGAATAAATTTTTATTGATTTTTCCATCTCCCTCGAAAAGTATGTTTTACAACAATCAACTTTTTTTAAGAGTGCCTGCATCCTGAAATGCATAACTTTTTTTCTATAAATGATAAAAACTTAATACTTTTGAATTTTTGTTTGTAACATCAATACCCAGGGCATGTAGTTGGTTTGATAGTGATATGTTGAATATTTTTCATTTTATTTAGAATTGAAGTCCGACTAATTATAATTTTGATATAGGTGT
This sequence comes from Cryptomeria japonica, assembly GCF_030272615.1. Lineage (NCBI taxonomy): Eukaryota > Viridiplantae > Streptophyta > Pinopsida > Cupressales > Cupressaceae > Cryptomeria > Cryptomeria japonica. Next base: position 402,932,682 of record NC_081408.1, read on the forward strand.
ACATTCGAACACAACTTGTTCTCTATATATCAAAATTCAATTTTATTTTATTTGTTATAAAAAAACATCAATACCTAGGGCATAGATATTTTTCAATTTTTTTTAATTAGTTCGCTATTTTTCCAAATGCATTGAACAAAGAAGTTCATGTTCGGTGAAAAACCTACATTCATAAAAAATAAAACAAAAATATATTAATGAAATTAAATATATTAAAAATTATAGTATTTGGAAAGCTTATAATAAGGGCTAAATACTTAAAAAAATAAAACTTCTAAATGAATTCATTTGACCCCCAAAAGCTAATGTAAAATTGGGTTTTTTTATCAACATTTGATATATGCAAAGGAGACTCCATTGCAAGTATGATTTAGAAGTAGAGAGGTTCTATCCAAGAAATTTTGATCTAAGAGCCTTTGATCTAACTCTTTTCAATTAATTACTTCAAATGTGACCTCTTAAAGGTTAAATCATTATATTTTCTAAAAAATGTATGATTTCAACAAAAAACAAGATGTACCAAAAAGTGGGAACCAATATTGTGAGTTCACCCATTAAAAAAGATCTAATAGATCTAGGAGTCCCCATTAATGTCATGACTAAGGACATCATGCAACAACTTAACATCACTAGTCTTCAACCTACTCCCACCATTTTGTAGCTTGCTGATAGCTCTATTGTCCGACCCAATGGAATGGTAGAAGATGTTGTAGTTACTTTGGGTTCTTGGGAATATCCAACAGATTTCATGATATTATCTCCTAAGGCCATAGTGGGAGGATATCCAATCATCTTAGGAAGGCCTTGGCTTACTACAACTGATGCATACATAGGGTGTCGGTCAGGAGATATGACTATTTCAAATGGGAATTCCACTAAGAAATTAGCTCTTTATTCTCCTGCACAAACTTAGCTTGATCAAGAACAGGTCGTGTGGCATGATGTAGGGGAAGATATAGAAGAAGAAGTTAACTCTGTTCGTCACCTCATGATGATAAATAGAGAACCATTCATACAACTTCAAGATGAAGATCAAGTGCTTTTTAATATTATAGAAAATCATTATGGCTCAGAACCCCTACCACGAGAGTTAACTTCATGTGTCTTGCACTCAATTTTCTTGCCTCCCTCCTCATTCAAACTTCCTGCAGCCACAAATATATTGCACACTTTATTATCGCAGGAGGTCCACACTTCTCTCACCGAAGCGACTCGGATCGACCTAACCACCAAGGTAGAAGCTGCTCTGGACAAGTATTTAAATATTAATAATCAGCTCATGAAGGCATAGAAGGCAGCCTTGGTTGATCTACTTCAACGTCATAAGCAAGATTTTGCATGGGACTACTGAGACATGAGGGGGTTGGATCCTAAAGTGTGTACCCATAGGATATATATCAAGGAAGAATGCAAACTAGTTAGACATTCACACAAGAGGATTAATCTAGCCTTAAGAGAAATAGTTAAGGAGAAATTGAAAAAAATGTTAAATGCTAGATTTATTTATCCTATATCAGATAGCCAGTGGGTGTCACCTCGTTATAGTTCCTAAGAAGGGAGGTAACTGGTGAGTTTTTGTGGATTATAGGGAACTTAACTCAGCAACTAATAAGGATCATTTTCCATTACCCTTTGTAGATCAAGTGTTAGATTCCTTGGAAGGAAAACAATACTATTCATTCTTGGATGGATTCAGTGGTTACAATCAAATTAGAATAGCCCTAGAGGATCAGGAAAAGACCACATTCATGTGCCCTTGGGGAACATATGCTTACTCTGTTCTTCCCTTTGGGTTATGCAATGCTTTAGCTAATTTCCAAAGAGCTATCATTAACATATTTTTAGACATTTCAAATGACTGCATGGAGATATACATGGATGATTCTACTACTTATGGTTCAGAATTTGAAGGAGCATTGGAAAATTTGAAGAAAGTACTACAGAGTTGTGAAGATTACAATCTGTCCCTAAACAATGAGAAATGTTTCATGATGATGCAGGAAGGAATAGTCTTGGGACATCATATTTCTAGGGCCAGTATCCAAGTTGATCTAGCAAAGATAAAGGTCATTCTTAACCTTCTTGTTCCAACCAAGCAAAAGGATGTTAGAAGTTTTCTTGGACATGCTGGCTATTATAGAAGGTTTATCAAATACTTTAGTAAAATAGAAGGGCTTTTATATTATCTCTTATCAAAAGATGCTAAATTTGATTGGACCCCAGCATGTGATGAAGCTTTCATGAAGCTTAAAAAAGCATTGAATCAGGCACCAGTCCTCAAGGGCCCAAATTGGTCATTGCCCTTCCATATTCACACGGATGCATCCGATTATGCTATAGGTGCAGTTCTAGGACAAAAAGAGGGTAATTTAGAAAATACAATTTATTTCATCAACAAGAACTTACAGGGACCAGAATTTAACTACATTGTTATAGAAAAGGAGATGTTGGCAGTAATATATGCACTTAATAAATTTAGGCATTATATAATGGGATATAAAATATTTGTTCACACAAATCATACAACAATATGATATCTTATGAACAAGTCTTCCATCACATGAAGATTGGCCGGATGGTTTCTGTTGATGCAGGAGTTTGATATCACAATTGTTGATAAACTAGTGAAAGCCAATGCGGTAGCGGATTATCTTTTTAGGCTTCAGCTACAAGACATTCCTAAAACAATAGATGATTCCTTTCGAGATGAAAAACTATTTTTGATAAATGTAAAGACACCCTGGTATGCTGATATAACAAATTATTTGGCCGCTAACAAGGTTCCTTCTCACTTTTCAGCAAAAGAGAAAAATACTCTTAGTTGAGAAAAGCTTCAGTTTCTCTTGGGTTGGAGACTGTCTATTTTATATAGGACCAGATCAAATCCTAAGAAGATGTGTTAGAGAGGTTGAAACCTATGATATTATTCACACTTTCCATGATGAGCCATGTGGAGGACATTTTACTGCCAAGAGGACAACAATCAAAATTCTTAATGCATGATACTATTGGCCAACCTTACATAAAGATGCAGCCAAATACACTAGAAAATGTGATAGGTGTCAGAGGATGGGGAAGCTTACTAAATATGATGAGATACCACTATATCCACAAGTAGTGGTTACACCATTTGACAAATGGAGATTAGACTTTGTAGGACCAATTAATCGTCCTTCCAATGGTAAATTCTATATCCTAGTATGCACTAATTATGTCACAAAATGGGTGGAAACAAAAGAAATGAAGCATGCTAGAGATAACAAGGTAGATGAATTCCTATATGAAGAATTATTTACAAGATATGGAGTGCCTAGAGAACAACTTGTTACAGATCAAGGGCCATAATTTACCCCCACCTTAATCACAAATCTGGTCAATGAGTATAATATGAGGCATATGAAGTCTACTCCCTAACATCCTCAAGCGAATGGCTAGGTAGAGGTCACCAATAGGGAGTTGGAGGCAATTCTAACAAAAACAGTAGCTCTACATAAGAAAGATTGGTCAAGCAGACTAGTAGAGGCTATTTGGGCATATCGAACTACATGGAAAACAACTACTGGTTTTACTCCTTTTGAAATGGTATATGGGTTATTAGCAATGATGCCCATCGAGTTTGAGCATAAAACTACTCTAGAACTGAATATGAATCTATCTAAGGCACAAAGAGATTGAATCATGCAACTTAATTCTTTGGATGAAGTGAGGAAAATGGCTCTCCAACACACAAAAGTTGTTCAAAATCAACATACTAGGTGGCATGACAAGTACATTTCAGAAAAATTCAAATCTGGAGACTGGGGACTTTTATATGACTCCAGGTATAAATATTCTCTCAACAAGCTGCAGACATGTTGGCTAGGTCCATATGAAGTTGTTGAAGTTTTTTAGAAGGGAGTCGTACAATTAGCAACTATAGATCCTGTTAAGTTTAAAATTCTAGTCAACGGTCATAGATTGTGCTTGTATCACAAACCTGTCACTAAAGAGAAATTCCTACAATAGTTTGACATGCGGCTACATGTCACAGTTCCTGCAGCTCATGTAGGGGGACTCTTTGTCCCACAATCTTGAACCACTCTTTGCATCCAGCCATAATAAATATTTCCACATCTTGTGGGAATACCTTTCTACACAATAAATCATCCATCTTCATATCATTTCATATACTTTCTACATCATTTCATTCCATACTTCACCCCACTATATTTAATGATTAAGTGACCATTCAGTTATTGCATTAATTCACACGTTTCCAAGCACACATATTATCTATTCTTCTTAAACATGCATTTATTTATTCATTATGAAAATTATCATGTGTGATTCACATAATAAATTTTGCCAAGTAAAGGTCTTTTTCCACATTTGTGGACACATGTGTCACCTTAGGTTGGGGGGTGTGTTATTAGTAAATTTGCAAGTTTTAATGATTGCACGTCTTGCCCATGTCATGCAAGCCTATCACTCAGAGTTTGTGCTATGAATTTTAAACTTTTTGAACTCATTTTAAAGAGAGTTTAGGATTGACTTGACAGCTCGCAGCATTTTACACTTGAAATCTTTCTCAGACATACTTTCCTGCCACCATTCTTATTGCATAGTACCGTGAAATATCCTATAATAAAGATTTGTAATAAATATAGAGAAGGCCGCAGGATATAATATGGTAATGTGAATTGAGAAGGTAGCTCATGGTTTTATGTTCAAGTCTCACAGTGCTCCAACATTCTATATTTTTGGCATTGTGGCAATAATTTCTTTGCTTGAGTAGCCATGGGAGGTGCACCTATACACCATGAACATGTTATTCATGATGCTTACTGAATGATCAATTGTGTGAACCTTATTTCTGGAATTGCGAGTGAATAGATTATTTCTTGAAGTTAATGGATTTTAATGATGAAATTGCGCAAGATTTCACACAAACATTCAACAATGGTGAAGCTACAGTTAAAGGGCTATGATTTGTGGCCACAAAAGAGAGAATATCAGAGGTTATAGGGTTGTCGAGTGGTGCAGGGGAATCTATGGGTCCAAGGGGCCTATTAAATATGTTTTTCATTTTATTTCATGTCTTTTTGTCCATTTGGAATGTAATAAGGTCTTGAGGACCATCTTCAAAACATTTGAAGTCTCTTGAAGTCATTTTGTAAGGCCTTGATGTCAATTGTTTACATATACTTAAATAGGACTCCATTGGTCAATGTGGGCCAATGCATCCCAAAGTGTGGTATTGGAGTGCCTATAATGTATTTGATGTTTTTAGGTCCTATTTGACATGTTTGCAAGGTTCTTAGAGGTCATTTGTGTCATTTGTGCAAAATGAGCAAAATTGTAAAAGTTGCTTGACAACTTTTCAAAGTTGTTAGGTAGCATAACACACAATAGGTAGTTGCAAGGCTAACCAATTCAAAATATGGTTATAGCCATTGGGTTTGAAGTTTAAATAGACCCCTAAATTGTTGAAGAGGGTTTTGATGGTGATTTTGTATGAAGAACTTAGTTTGAAGGCAATTCGATGATCATTTTCTCTGCAATTTTCTGTAAAAAGACTGCACTTTTCTTCATAACTTCCTTATTTGGATGAATTAACATGTAAAATTGGACTTTTTGGAAAGATATCTATGTTAAATTTCTTTTGGGACCAGTTTGGTTTAATTTTATTGAGTTTTTATTATTCTACAAGCGGATTTATCAAAACTGGTCTGTAACCCTAGGTTTTGGGGCTTTGTCAAAGAAAAATGTAGAACTCTCCATTCCATGAACGGATTGCATCAATAATTGGTAGAATGGTGGATATGGTAGTGTTATAGATGGGTTTTAAACATTTTTTTCAAGGGAGAACCTAAGTGGATTTTTGAGCATTTAAGGGCTTAACATCCTCATGTGTTAAGCCGATTGGATAGGGTTTGAGAAGACATTTGGAGTTTTGGTACCAAAACGGTCAAGAAGACCATAAAACCTATGAAATACATGTTTGATATTCCCTTAACTTACAAGTTGAGTGTGCAGGTTGGTGGAGTGTCTAAGGGGTGTCTGTAGTGTATTTGGAGACCTAATAGGGCTCTTGGAGGTTTGTAACTGTCAGTTTTTGAGCATTTCGGTCCAAAGCACCTCATCATAATTTTGACATAGGTTTAACAAATTCCAAAAGGGTATCTATAAGTGTTTTCATTTTTCTCCTTGTGTTAGTGAGTCAAAATTTATGGCTAAAGAGACTTTTGAGTAGGGCTACTAGAGTCTAGTCCTCCTAGAAAGCCAATGGTGTGGAGTGACTTAGAAGGGTTTGTTCCAAGGGTGGTATTGGTTGTTTTGAGTCTTTTTGGGTCTAAGAACATGTTGGAACTCCTGCCCCAAGCTCTGTTGATTCCTTTTATTGAGTTGTCTTAAAGGACCTCATTGTGAAGCATTGTCATAGGGTTAGAAACCTTGGTTGAGTAACCCATTGTGCAAATTGGATTTTGGGGTTGAGAACCTTAATCTTGGTGTTTTATAGAACCTATTAGACCCTTTGCATCACCGAGAGATAGGGAGTTGTTTCTTGAAACTAAAGATGCTTGAAGCGCACATGCAAAATTTACTCGTCTAGAGTATGGACCTCTCATTGTGGATAAGCAAGGAGCGAGGAGAACATCTCTTCCCGAGACATGATAGCTATTGATACTACATTTGATGAAGTATCTGACATGTGAGGGAAGATATTCTAATTTTCAATCCATTCATTTCAAGTTATTAAGTCATTTACGACATGGGTGGCGAATCAATGTGCCAAATATTTTATACAACCTTCTTTTCATTAGTGTTGAAGAAACACAAAAAGGTAGCTCATGGTCTATAAGTCATCATGGTTTGATCAAATTGTTGGTCGAATGTTCTCTAAGGGATGTTTCTCAAATGACTTGGGGAGAATTTGAGAATATTAGAAGATTTGGGGAAAATGATGAACCTACAGAGGAGAAATTCCATCTCAGGGAGGGACCATTGAGGGAGCCTCATCATCTAGGGCTTCCATGACTGCAGACCCTCCTGCCGCTGAAGACATTCCACCAGTCATAGGAAAAACCTTGGCTAAACCAAGTATCGAGCCTTCATCAACCTCAATTCAAACTAGGGTTGTTGCCCGTAAAAAGAAGGGCAAAGAGATGAAAATTGCAGTGGAAGAAATTGTCGAGAAACCAAATGTAGCACAAATTGCTCCTGCAACCAAGAAGAGGAAAGCAAAGAAAGATGAATCTCCTGTAGCTGACTCTCCTGCAGTTGATGCTCCTATAGTCACACAAGAACTATCACTAAGGAAAAGTCGTAGGATTAGACAAAGGTTTCCAACGAAGAAAAGTGCAGAGGAGGTTGTTTCTATTAAGTCACCCGAGTGAGAACATGGCGGTCCATAGGAAAATCAGCCACATAGGAGCCAGGGTTCTGAAGGATTGAAAAACCTAGCTAGTATTGCAGAGAAATTAACAAAGACAAGTGATAGGGGTCTGATAGGGGTCTGAAACCCCAGGTAACTACTCACAGGCCTCCCTCTTCTATTACCAGTCTATCTACTACTCTTTCATTTTATAGGGAATGAGAGATAGAGAAAGCTATAATGTAGGAGATAATTGATAAATAGCAAAAAGAAATTGAGAAGAAAGATAGACAGATTGTTGAGTTGCATACTAAGGTAGATATTGTGGTAGACATGATTCCTGAATTAATGCAATGTAGGACTCCACCAAGGGTTTATGCTATGTATTTGAAATAACAACACTTTTGTTTTAAGTTAACACACATTGTTAGAGACTTAAGTCCCTCTTTGGAGACCCCACAAGAGTTTTATCATGCTTATCAAAGTTCTCCTGCAACCATTCAAAATTTACTCTGTGAATTGTATTTGCACAATTATGTTGTTTCTTCTGATACGGAATGGAACCCCCTGTTATACATTGGAGATATTCATTTGAAGGAGTTAATGTCTTGAATACAAAATGAGATCAACGTGAGAAAACAGTCTAGGACAAACAGGGACATAGAGCTTAACCTTCTACTACTGCTTAGGGCTAAGGCCAAAAATCCACAGCTCTTGTACTATGATTGGCATAAATTATTGTATTAATTTGAATTAAGAGCCAAATTCTTCCACTTACAGAGGAGGTGTTCCAAGAATATGAGAAGATAATTGAGAATGAAGGCCAAATTGCAGCTGGACATTTGGACCAGTGATGAAATAGCCATCCTGAAGAGCTTAAACAATTCAAGCCCCATTCCTTGCCTAATTATCATGCAACAATACAGAGAGCCCCCAAATATATCCACTTGGGTAGAATAAAGGAGAACAATTGGTTACCCTTAATCTTTCAACCGCCCATTCTCATGTGGCCACTCATGGGATGTAAGACCACCGATAAGCCCTATGATGAATCAACAAAAGAAGACAGGTGGACCAGGTTGGAGAAAACAAAGGGATTCTACTGGAACCTAGCTATAAGAGGCACATGACAAGGTACCATTGGTGATTTTAGAGTTAGTACCCATGTGAGGAATTTTCCTATTGTTGGAGGAGCACCAAGAAGTTAGGTTGGGGGGCAAAATGATGAGCTGAAATAATAGCTCTTTTTGTGTTCATGTTTGTTATGTTTTTCATGGTTTAAGTTGCATAATTAGACAATGTTGAGGGTATAGGATGTGTTAAAGGTTTTTGATCCTATGCATGATGAACATTAACCGCACCTTTCAAACTTTGTATTGTTTTGGCTAAATATATTCCTGTAGCTATGCAAATTACTATGATAATTTTATATGTGGATGAATGAATGCTATGGTTGACAAAAAATGGATATGTATGTGTTTGTGTGGTTTAACTCATGATGCAAGAATACTTAGGTAGTTGTAAAAGTGGTCAAACCATGCCAGAAAGGAGGATTGTGCTATTCAAGCCATTAAAGCTAGAGTCAAGGCTCTTGTAAGCATTAAAAGCAATGAGCAAGGTGATAATCAAGTAGCTTAAGAATAGAGAAGCGGTTCAAGACATTTATGACTATCTCCAATATGCGGCAATCTAGCGGGAACTGTTGTGCTATATTCTTGGTTATGAATGAAGAATGTCCCACAATCTTTGTGGTTAACTCTTTCTTTGTTGTAATAAAACTTCAGCCTATTCTCTTGGGCATGGTTTAGGTAGTTAGTAGTTTGTTATAGTTTTCTTATAAATAAAGATCTGGACCTCCTCGTGGGAGTCAGACAGAGTTTCTAGAGTTAGACAATATTCTCTCTACTTTCATAGTATGTAACAACTTTTGGAATGATAAATAAAGTGATGATGTTTTGAACATATAAGACTATTTGAGCTCTGGACATGCTCATCAAAGGGGCCCCATTTGGTGAGCAATCCTGTGTATTTGTTACACTAGTTTTATTTTTTTATAGTTGTTGTTCTAGCATTTGATTGTTCCTGCAGCCACTGGAACCAAAACCTATGACTGTTCCTGCAGCCAAGGCGAACAAAGTAGTTCCTGTTTGTTAGCTTCGAACATTAGCGGTAGTTAGTTGCTTGAATTACCTTTTAGCATTGAGACTTCCTGTAGCATTTTAGTCATTACATTTTTGTGTGTTTATTTCAGTAATTCCCTTTGTTGCAGTAGAATAGAATGGATTTTATTGGAACTTAGTGCACAAACTGTGCTGACCCATTTCAAGTAATACGTCCCTAGGTTGTCATGTAAATGAAACCTCCACCATAGAAATGATAGCTATTCAGGATAGATGTCCAATCTCCGAGTTCAAGTTTTAAGCCGAGTTATTGTTCTAATTGGGAAGGTTGACAATAAGCATAGATTGATATATGTAATTTTTCCATAAATAGAAAGAAATATGTAGTTCATTAGTTAAAGAGTAATCTATAGCAGAGTAGCCACCATGTGGAATAATATGAGGGCTCACTTTGATGAATTGGAGTGACATTATTTTATTTACTTTTTTATGTATGATTTTAAGGTTAAAATATTATGGTTTAGTTTTTATATTAGAATGTGTGAGAAACATGAATAAACTCAGTTTTATTTAGTATAATATTGTTATTGATCAATACGTTCTTTCACTTGGATGTTTTCAAATTTTAACATTGTAGTATTGCAATTTTAGTAGTCTGTGCATAATTTATATAACAATTCTTAATAAAATTAATGAGGGCATCACAGGCTAGGCAATATTATACCACATGCATTCATATTAGGGGGTTTAATATCCCAAAAATGAGGGTGCAATATATTGCCTATTGGTGAAAATAGGGGGGTTTTTAATTCCGGCTATGAAAAAATACAATATTTGGTGAAAATAGGGCTTTTAATTTAGGCTATGTATTGGGAGAGAGTGACAAAAAAAGAGTTTAGGATAATATTTTTTGAAAATAGGGGGATTCTTTAGTATGCCATGAACATCCATGCTATAACCCAAGTTCACTAAATGAAGCACCCGTGGTAAAATTCTTATAGCAGTTTAAATTGATGTTTTTTTAAGATATTGTTTTCATGCTTGAAATCATAAAATTAAGCTAATTAGGAAATAAGGACAATCACAGATCCTTAACTAATCTAGCTAAAATCAAACACAAGGAAATATAATAAATGAAATAAATAGAAGATATATGCTGATTAAAAGTATATATTCCACATTTGTGCTTCCATTCTTCTTCTCTGAATTGTGTATGAAGGTGGCTCTTAGGTGTTGCATTGAAATTCCTACATAAAGTAGACAATTGTTTTGAAGAGTGTGATCTAGCTTTGGCTTGAGAAATTGATGTTGTTGACATATATTTTCAAGAGAGATGGGGAGAGATTTTGAACTCAAGTTCTAATTGGGAGTTCACTGATTTAGATTGATTAGTTAATAGAGTTGATTTATTTGTTACCTCAAATTGATTGACTTGTTAACTAAATAGATTGGATAGATGACTGAATAGATTAGCCAGTTGACTAGATTGATTGATCAGATGACTGAATGGATTGGAGAGATAAGTGGATTGATTTATCAGTCAGAAAAGGTGATTGAGAGTTAAAAAAGGGTGATTGATGAGTTAATTGGTTGTTTAAGATTTTCAACATTTGTTGTAGGATTTTGAATTGAAACTCAATTTCATTCTTATTTCAATTTGAATTTAGATTTTCAAAAAGTGAAATGCACATAGAATTAATTGAAATTTGGTGAAATTAGCATTTGGGAGAATTTGAAATTTGAATTTGAAAAAGGATGAGTTAGCTAATTAAATAATTTAATGAAATAATTTAACCATTTAGAAATTGAATTGAATTAAATAATAAAGATTATTTAATTAAAGGAATCAAAATTAATTAAATAATAAATATTTAATTAATGTAAGAAAGGGGATTAATTAATTAGGTGATTAGAGGAGTAATAGAATAATTAGAAAAGATGAAATGATGATTAAAATTAATTTAGAAGAAATTAATTAGTTTATTTAAATAATTAAAGATTTATTAAATTAATAAGACGAATAATTAGTGCATGATTAACAAGACATTTTTAGGTGTCTACATTTTCCCCTCTTTGAGACAATGTCGAAACGATATTGTTTCAAAGAAAATGAAATTTTTTTGGCCCTAGTATGCCCCGATAATGCTTAGGGTATAATGTCCCCTCAAGAGATTGTTTGTGTATTGAAGGCATGAATGATCTCTCGAAAGAAGAAGAATGTTAGATGAAATATGGAAGAATGGTTAACTTATGATATGAATGGGTTTAATTGCATAGAAGAAATGGTTAAAATGATTTGATTGATTGATAAGATTGATCAGAGTGATTTGAATGATAGGATTGATATGATTGATCTGATAAAGATAAAATCTGGTTTCAGGAAGGACACATCCTATATAAGACAAAAATGATCAAAACGTCTAGTTTTAGGAAGGATACATCCTGTATAAGATGAAGATAGATGATCGTGTCTAGTTTCAGGAAAGATAAATCCTATATAAGATGAATGATAGATGAAATATGATGAAAGATGAAAATATTATGAAAGTGAAGAATGATAGGAAATATAATTAATTGATGGATAGAATAGTTGATGTGAGGAAACAATTTGAGATGGAATTAGAAATATGTGAATAGAAATTGAAATGAAATGATTGAAAGTAGAATATGTTAGATGAGAAAATGATCTTCGAGATAGAATCAACATGATGAGATAAGGAAATGAAATGATATGATTGATGATGATACACGAACTTTTGTGCCTTTATTCATAGTGCAACACATATTCATCACTGAGCCTTATTATGTAACAATGAAGTTGTGTACATCAAGGTATAAGGAACCAATATGTAAAGATATCTCATTGAAAGAAACAAACACATAGTAGACAAGGAGTGAACTCTCCATTCTGGGAATAGCGCTAGAGGTCGAGGTATGTGTGGTAGTCACAAGCATAATTATCCTTCATGGGATACTTGCCGAATGAACATACCAATCAGAGACACCCATTGGAACTATTGCCCTAGAACTTCATTGGCTCACACCACAAACAAAAAACAAAGAAAAAGAACATGCCCATCATGGCTCCTCTAGTCACCTGTGGACATCCTTGAGTAGCATAGTAACATGATCTAACATAAATTGATAAAAGATAAATCAATGAAAGATAAGACAAACTTGACCATACAAGTCAATAACCATACTAATCTTGTGGCCAAGGATAAGTGTTGCTAGGGTGATTGTTTGATAGGATGCCTTTTGTAGGAAAGATGTATCTGTTAGGACATGATATCTGATAGGTGTCTGTTTTAGGAATGATGTATCCGTAAAGGCATGTTGTTTGATAAGTATGTTGACAACTAATAGCCATTAATCGGTTAGGTTGTAGACTAGCTTGGTAGTTTGTCCGTTGATACATGATTTGTTAAGCTCAACGTTTTCATTTGTTTTGCGTTTTGTGTCTGTTGAAATGCTTGTCGTTTGCAAAGGATAATTTATTTTGAATTGTGATTGATGTATTGTTTTTGGATTTTTGATTGTTTTTCTAATGTTTTTGGATTTTGATGTATAGTAATATGGAAGATAAGGAGTAAGTACTAATTGTGCACATGTGGACCTTTTTGATGTTTTTGGGTTGATTTTGAATTTTTCGATGTTTTTGTTTGAGTTTGATGTTTTTCGATGTTTTTGGTTGATTTTTGTGTTTTTCAATTTTTTTTATTTTTTAGGGATTGTTAAAGGATCGTTTTTGAAATTTTTTGGTACTTTTTTCAAGATCTTTTATGATTTTTAGTATTTTTAAAAACTTTTTCTGATTTTTAGGATTTTTTTAGGACTTTTTACGATTTTAAAGATTTTTTTAGGACTTTTTATGATTTTTATGATTTTTTCAGCTATGCCCTTAGTATAATGACCTATTATGACATGATGATCTAGGTGATGCATATGGAGACAATGAATTTTTGATGAGTTATGCTAATGCAAGATGCATGATGAAGATGCAATTCTTATTCAAACAAGGATGATTATGTGCGTCTTTCATTCTGAAATGCACTAATTGGATTAAAGGTGCAAAACATTTAAGAGATAGGAGTTCAATCCATTCTCAAAAGAGTTTAGACCATCCAACCTAACACACTATGTAACCAAGATTTAAGAATGGAGGCGCGGAAATTTTTTCCATCAATTCTTGAAACTTTGATCTTCTTTTGCCCATGTGTGTGCAATATGATTTATTCCTACCCTTATAACCATTAGAGACCCTTGGAATCTTATGTGACTAGCTACATGAGTTATTATGACTTCAAAAGAAACCTAGATAGAGCCTCGCTGTCAGCAAGATTTTAGGGCTCCGACGAGGTTATACACCGTAATCTCTTGAATATTGCTTCATTGCCAGTAAGCGTCCATAACCTTGATGTAGTTATTCGCATGTTCCCTAAGTCAAGCTTTATTGTACATTTTTGCATGATATTTCAATTAGATATCTTTGCTCATTTCCCTTGATACTTTGATATGGATTTTTGGCATAGCATCTTTTTTTTTTCTTGCCTTGACTTGTAAGTAATGAAACCTACTTGGGTATGACGGTTACAATGACGCTGAAATAGAATTTCGGATTTTTCACTAGCCATATGACCAACTAGGTATCTATAATAACTTAGAACAAACGATTAATGTGTGATATATAGAAATTGATAGACTTTGAGTAACAAGATTCATTAGTGAAACTTCTATCCAACCATGGATAAATATCAGTCACAAGATGATGTTGAAAATGAATGACCAAAGACCTAAAAACTTCATGTACCAGTATCTAGGAAATGAGACAACCTTCGCTCCTTTCAGTGCAGATAGGTAAATGACTCAGATAATCGCCTTGTTTTACTGATGCAACTATATGAAAAAGTAGTAATTATATGCAAGTATATGTTGTGTAATGGTGATATGCAAGCAACTATGATGCACTCTGAAATGGAGATATGTGATGTAATGCAGTAAAGAAATATGCAAATGTAGTACTGAAAATTTAAATTAACCCATCCCTTAGATGTAATATCTATTTAGGTGCATGTTGTTTATAGTGTCAAGAAGTTTTGTGTAGGTAGTTCATTGGTTTGTTTTTTAAGAGTTGGATAAACCTTATTTTTTCAATAGGATATTCAGCTAGGTGTATTTCATGTACAGTTGATGCTATAGCCTCCTTACTTTCAAACCAATCCAGTTGTGGTAGATATTCTTGCCACCAGTCTTTCAAGTGTGGGTTTATGAGGCAAATAGATTCTGGTTCTGAAGTTGTGACATGAGCAGGTGTTATGTTAGTTTCTATTGATGCACTTCAAGAGGATGATGAAGCCAACCAGGTGTTGATCTCATTAGCTAGTGTTATGCTTGTGCTTGAAGAAGATGTTGGAACAATTTGGGTGTTGATTTCATTAGCTAGTGTCATGCTTGTTTCTCTCACCACATTGGTATTTGATGATGGTGCACATACAATCATTGATAAATTTTTCTCTGAAGTATGATCTGGATTGGTGATTTTGTTGATAAGGGATTCATAAACAACTTGTGTAGAGGGATTGGGATCATGAGGGGGAGTAGGAGAACCAGTAAGTGTTGGCAATTGACACTCATCCGGGTTATAGGTGTTGTCATTGATGGCAACACACTTCATGGGAGATCCGACAATATAGGTAACCAACATTCACTTCACTAGCAATCAGGGAATCGGTAGGCATGTAACCAGCAAAATTGGAACCGATATTCTAAGGACGAAATAGGAGATTGATCCGACAAGCGTGGAAGCGGAAACAATCATATTGTTTCATGATTATATTTTGTTTGGGTCGACATGTGTCTTACCATTTGAAATATGATTGTAAGCCAACATAAGGCATTTGTGTTTATTCATGTAAATGGGTATATAAGTTAGTCTGGATCGGGTCATTTTGGAGATATGATAGATAAGAGATGCGATAGGTTATGTGGTGTTATGCGAGCAAGATCTTGATCAATAGAATGAGAATGTAAATATTTGTAATCGATCTTGATTATTTGTCTAGAGGTTTGGGAAGAGATATAAGTTACCGGTAAGGGAGGTTACAGTGTAAACTAGTACAGATAGTGCTTTAACCAGAACTCATCTAGCATAGCAGATGCACATTCTGAGTTCAGTTTTTGTTTGTAATTTAATACTTTGGATTTGTAGTCAGTGATGATCCTTTTGTGATGAGTAGTGTGCTCTAGGTAGTGTGCCTTCCTGCATGTGCATGCCCCTCTTGTAATATTTATTCAGTTGGCCAGTGGATAGATATTGTGGGTCTCTAATCCCACTGCGGTTTTTCCTCTTTGAGGTTTTCCACATATAAATATCTGTGTTATGGTGTTGATTCATGTGGTTGCATTAATATTACTTGTTGTTACTTTCTTTTATGCATACTAGTTAATAAGTGGATTTGTTAATAAGGCTAAAAGTATTCTATCTGCAGATAGGAAATGTGGAAATCATCAAAGCAATGTAAACATTAGCCTAGTTCAATCATGAAAACTAAAATGCAGTGATAACAATCCTAAAAACACTCAATAAAGACATGAAAACAAGACATCAATTCAAACGCAAACCATTGCAAACTTGAATGTCTCCTTAATGTGGCTCCATTGTCCTTCTCTCTCCTTCAAATAGCTTTGTTTGTGGATCTCACCTACTAGTGCATAAGCATGATGTGAAAGCAAGTAGACAAGATGGTAGCGCAAGAATACTAGAAGCGTGATTGATTCGACCAGGGGCTTTGATTGAAGAAATTCATCCAATTTATAGACAAATTGGAGAAAAGACAAGATTAGCATGAAGATGATTTGAATGGAAATTCAAATCAGGAATAGCAAAATTATGACAAGTGTATGACAAATTGCTATGCAAGGATTTATGACAATTTATGACAATTTATGACAAATTGCTATGCAAGAATTATGACAAGAATTTGAAATAGAAATAGACATTTAGGAATTTAGGAGAAATTAGAAAATTAAGTTGGAAGTAATGACTTGGAAATTAGGAAATTGATGCAAATTAGGTAAATTAATTAATAATTTTTCATTCATTCATTAATTTACAAAAATAGGAGGAATTAATTAGCCAATTAAATAAACATTTAATTGTGACAAGAAGACTTAGGATAAATAAATAAATCATTTATCCTAAAGAGAAAATGGAGAGAAAATGACAAACAAGGTTAAATGAATAAATCATGAAACCCTAGAAGATAAATTAGAAATGCAAGGACGACAATTAGGTCTTGATGTAAGATTGATTTGATGTCAATTCGATCATGATTTTGAATTGATAAATGATTCATACTGATAAGTGATTTGATAAATGTGCCAATTAATGAGGAACAATGACTAATTGATCCAAATTGACATGATTGAGAAGGACGACAATCGATGACAAATTGATCGCAAGACGACAAGATTGAAAATAATAACGATCGATGACAAATCGATCGCAAGACGACAAGATTGAAAATGACAACGATCAATGACAAATCGATCGCAAAACGACAAGATTGAAAATGACAACGATTGATGACAAATCAATCGCAAAATGACAAGATTGATAAGAGGACAAAACCCTAATTAGGATTGATGATGTCAAAAGTGATGACAAATGAGCACGTACATTGATGCGACAAGATAAGATTGACCAAAATCATGACTGAAGATTGTTGTCGACAAGACCAAATTCGAGAGCGAGATAAATGAAGAATGCAGAAGAAGGACTCAATGCTCACAAATGATAAAGACCAAGTGCGTGACATAGAAGAAATGTTAATGCGACACGCAAACCCTAAAATAAGGCAATGCGCCAATGTTAAAATACGACTCCGCAAGCGTTGACCAGTTTTAGACGTCTACACTATCCAATAGAACATTGATTCACCCCCCCTCTTAGTGTTCTTGGATTCCAACAATTGGTATCAGACCTTGGTGCCTCGGAATAAGTCTAACAGCTTGAGGAAGATCTTGAATCTGAAATCCATGGAGATGAGTCTATAGAAGGAAATTGAAGTAGCACTTGAAGACTATGATGTTGAAAGGTTGAAGAAATTGAAGTTGCAAGATGAGTTGAATTTTGCAAAGGAATTCATCCTTACCCTGTATCAGAGGTTATCATATGCTCAAGATAAAAGGAAGGAACTCTTACAAAATCCAGATGATGAAGAGAAGAATGCCCTTAAGGAATTATGTCAGAAGTTGAGTTAGGAGAATAATGTCATGAAGAATGAAATGCAAGCCATGACCATGAGAATGTCCAAGGAGATTGAAGACCAGAAGAAGAATGAAGAAAATATTGCTACATCTTTGAAAGACAGATCTGAGGAATGCATTAGGTTAGCGCATGAGAATGATGTGTTGAGAACTGAGCTAGTGCAATCACAGAACAATGACAAAGAGTTGGAAAGAATGGTGATAGTCCTAAGAAGTGCTCTGGATGCTGCAAATGAATACAAAGAAAAGTTCAGGGTTAGTTCTGCAAAGCTTGATGAATTATTGAAGGATCAAAGAGACACCAGAGACACTAGAGGTCTTGGATTTGGGCATGGAGAAAGCTCCATTACTACAAATCAAGGGAATCCACCAGACAATCGGAATTAGAAATCATCGATAAGGAAAACCTATGCACATAAATTTAATGGTAGATGCTTTGTTTACAATAAGTTTATCCATAGAGCAAGTCAATGTAGGAATAGAGCAAATCAGAATAATCATGCAGTTCCCGGTCAATATTCAAATTGTAAGAAGTATAATCATAGGACAAAATATTGTAGAATGAATGTGAGATATCATGCATGTGGAAAGTTTGGACATATGGCTAATCAATGTAGGTCAAGGGATGATCAAGGACTCAACAAGGCAATTGAGAGGAACAATGTTACTTGCTATGCATGCAACAAAATATGACACATTGCTAAATATTGTAGAAGTAAGAATACACCTGAAGGGAATGCCACATCCAATGAGAAGGGAAAACAAAAGGTTGATGAAATACAACAAGCTCATGCTAAATAGTGGGTTAGGAAGTCTGATGATCAGTAGACAGAGGAAGATTCCCTAGTTACTCAACCAACAGAGCAGAATGTTCCTGCACCAATAGGAAACACATTAGGTAACCAAGGCATTAGCCTTAGGGGGAGGTAAATGAATGAAAGATTTTGCATTACCCTCGGTAGTGGTTTGAAAGCTTTTTTCAGATCTTGGTGAAGTCAATTTGGAGGATAATTGGTGGTGAGATATTTGATTTTGAATCCGGTATGATATGCCGACATGCATTGATGTTAATAAGAAATTAGGGTTTCATAGGATAAAAAGGATAAGTTGCTTCATTTATGATCACACAACACTCAGAGCGAAGAAGAGTGAGTTTAAGGTGATCAAGATGGTTAAGAGCATTTTCAATGATTTCCAGTATTTTCTGAGCGAATTTTCAAAGGTTTTCATTGGCTTAGGTTGAGAGGTATTTTCTCTATTTTTCACACTATTCTAAAATCATGATGGCTTTTGGATCTACTCCCGCTCTGGTAGATGTGGCTACTCCTGTTGTGGTGGACACTAAGGATTGTCCATGTCCGTAATTCAAGCAATGCCCTCAAATTGCAAAGGTTGATGACTCCATTGATGCATTTTCTAGGGTTCCTAATGAAGTTCTCTATGTGGAAGATGTGAGAGTATATATTCATTGTACTTTGGAGGATCAGGGATCATCGAAGATTAAATACATGTACTCATCCACTTTGTTGAACAAAGATGGATTGATCAAACCAGAATTTCAAATTCTGAAGGATCAGAGTTTCACCGATATTCTGGAGATACCCGAGTTCGAGGATGAGTTGATTCGGTATGCACTGAGCCAAGTCCACTGCGAGTTCATGTGGATTGACTGACCTTACAAAATCACCAAGGAGGCAATTTGTTCTATCACTGGTTTACCCCAGGCTAGATAGACACCGGGCAGGAGGAAGATTCCAAATAATGAAGTGAACAAGCCAACTGGTGCCACCTTTGACAACCAGTTGATGTGGATTAGCACCATCAGAGACAAAGATGTTAAATTTGCAAGCATGATAATTGGATACAAGGTAACTCAATCCAACCGACTGAACTCTGTTTCTAGAACCTGTATCTTCTGTGCACACAAGATGGTAAAGGAAAATTAGAAATATGATCTATGTCAATGGATGTGCGATGAATTGATTTCAAATTTGGGAAAGATTAAGGGAGAAAAGAAAGTTACCTTTCGGTATGGGAATCTCATTGTCTGTTTAATGCTTTTCTTTTTAAATGAGATACCGAGATCTAATAAGAGGCAATAGGCCTTTGATATATCAATAGGAAAAAAAATTAAGGATGTCTTGAGGTATTTGGGATAGGACAGAGACTCCATTATGTGGGGTTATTTCAAAGCATTTTAGAAAGCAATGAAGAAGAGGGAAATACCTATGCATATAGTTGATAAATACTCTATCGACATATGCTTCATGGTCAAGAAGGATGAAACCTTAATGGAGGCAGTACAACCTAGAACTATCTAGGTTACTGAAATAGGCTATGAGGCTGATGCATAGATCTTGGATCTTTATGCCAAGATGGTTATAGATGCCTCGGTTGATGAAAAGGAGAAAATTATTGGAACTGCAAAGCATAAGGAATCTGAAGTGAAAATAGGTTTCAGTAAGAAGAAAAGGGAAGGACAAATAAAGAAGGTTGGACAAGCTGTCTAGAATATGTCCTCTGAGATCAAACAAATCATTGGTTTAGCAGAGACATCTCCTCTGGAAGTTGTACAGGCTTCCCCAGAAGCACGAACTGACAAAGGTGTAACAAAGAGGAAGAAACCAAAGATCTTTGTTGCTTCAATTGAATCTAGTTCTAAGACTGAGGAAGAAACCCTAAAGATTCCTAAGATCTACATGATGATTCAGAGGAAGAAGCCCAAGGAAGGGAAGCTGCAGAAAACCAAAGTCACTCCTTTGGCAACTCAGAAGAAAATTTTGAAGGAGAGGAAGCCTAATGAGAAAAGGAAACTGGCCAAGGAGTTTGCTCCCACCGTCAGTAAGAAGAAGAAATCAGATCTAGATAAAACTCTTGAATCTGGTAAAAGTGTTAAGGTTATTGGTCCGCTTTTTGTTGCTGAATTAATTGATCAAATTATAAAGGATGGTATTTTGAGTAGTATACAACATTATTATGGCCATATGGATGATAAAGAGAAAAAAGAGATAGAGGAATCAATTTTGTTATACTTATACATATATAAGAAAGCCTTACTTGAGATTGAGAAGAAAATATCGGCAGATTTGTATAATAAGTTAGATGCTAGGAGATTGTTTGCTATTGAGGAAGACAAACACATAAAGGCTCAAGAATTATTAATTGTTTGTGGTGCTATTACTGAAGAAGAGATGTGGTAGTGTCTAGATTTTGCTAACAAAACAATTTTCCAGAGTAGACATCGGCATATAAGTCTTATGGTGAGCAGAATAAATGAGATTGTCAAGGAAACTCATGAGGCTTGGGTTAAATTATTTGTTGATAAACCGGGTTTCTTTATGTCACCGGATACACTGCCTAAGTCTGACATTCCAGACATCCTAGTTGATGATAAGGGTAAAGGTATACTAGGTGGAGATCCACCGGTTTTGGAACAAAAAACAACTGAGGATATTCCTCCGACAGTAACACATGTACATGATGTAGAGATCAACATACTAGTAGAAGACAATCATCCTCTAGTAATTGATGTTCAAACAATTGAAATTCATGAGGTAGAGGTTGCAAAAATAACTGCACCAAGTGGTGAAGCCACTAGTGCTGAGGAGAAGGTAAAGGATGTAGTAGAACAAAAGGCAAAGGAGAAAGGTCAGGTTGAACAGACTGAAGTTAGGGTACCAACACCTTCACTAGCTATTGGTCCCTCATTGTTGGCACTTGACTCATCCAGTCAAGAAGATTTTGGTCGTTTTGAGAATAAAAATATTGAGCAACTGAGTAGTTTTGAATTGATGTTTGTTGTAGCTCAAAAATTGAGAAAATAAGGAGAAGAGGATAAACATGTTATTGAGCAGGCTATTCCAATTTTGCAGCAGCTTGCATCAAAATGCAAGATAGATCAGGTTGCAAGTCCATCTGGTAAGTTGAAAGGTTTGATTGAGCACATTGAAAAAGAGTATAAAACTCTTCAACAAGTGTCAAACCGACAGTTGGTGGAAAGGTATAATGCAACTAGGAAGGTCACCTGTGATGATATGATCACATCCAACAAAGCTAAGTTGAAAGAAGAGATAACAAGGAATGATGAAGCTCTTCATCAATGTAGTCATATATACAGGTCTTGTACTAACATAACAAAACTTATATTAGACCTGGATAATAAAGTTAACGTGGATAAGGACAAGTTGAAACAACTTGTAGTCACTTTTGATGGTACTGAGTCTTTGACCAGCTTTGTTGATGGTCAACTTTTGCTTTTAGAGTCAGAAATTTCAGCCCTGGAGAAGGAAAAGGACAAGTTAATCCGGCAGGCTAGAGAATTGAGAGGTTTGGTAAGTCCCCGACTTAATACTTTGTTACTTCATAAGCAAGAATGTATGGACCAGATGAATATGCCGACACTGACAACCCTAACAGAAGAAGAAATGCATGCTTACAATCTAAACGAGTTTGTATCAATTTTCAAGTACATTTAGATCCGGTAATCACAATTTTCATTTGTATAGAATTTTATTTCTTATTTTTTGGCCTCGACCTTTGGCATTGTTGTCAAAGGGGGAGAGGTGGATGTGAAAAATGTTAAGGGACATAAGAGTAATGTATAGCTCAGGGGGAGCAGCCTTGTGAGATCAGTTTTGGGAGATAGGATTTTGGAGAGGAATCGGTACACGACTTCAATGATCCATTTTTCTCTTGAGTGTTGCCATCAATTCCAAAGGGGGAGATTGTTGGCAATTGACACTCATCCGGGTTATAGGTGTTTTCATTGATGGAAACACACTTCATGGGAGATCCAAAAATCTAGGTAATCGACATTCACTTCACTGGCATTTAGGGAACCGACATACATGTAACCGACAAAGTTGGAACCGGTATTCTAAGGCCGACATAGGAGATTGATTCGGCAAGCGTGGAAGCGGAAATGGTATATTGTTTCATGTTTATATTTTATTTGGGCTGACATGTCTCTTATCATTTGAAATATGATTGTAAGCCAACATAAGGCATTTGTGTTTATTCATGTAAATGGGTATATAAGTCAATCTGGGTTAGGTCATTTTGGAGATATGATAGATAAGAGATGTGATAGGTTATGTGGTGTTATGTGAGTGAGATCTTGATCGATAGAATGCAAATGTAAAGATCTATAATCAGTCTTCATTATTTGTCTAGAGGTTTGGGAAGCAATCTAAGTTACCGGTAAGGGAGGTTACAATGTAAACCGATACAGACAGTGCTTTAACCAGAACTCATCCAGCATAGAAGATGCACATTATGAGTTCAATTTTTGTTTGTAATCCAGTACTTCGGATCTGTAGTCAGTGAGGCTCCTTTTGTGATGAGAAGTGTGTTGTAGGTAGGGTGCCTTCCTGCATGTGCAGGCCCCTCTTGTAATATTTATTCTGTTGGCCAGTGGATAGATATTGTGGGTCTCCAATCCCACCGTGGTTTTTCCTCTTTGAGGTTTTCCATGTATACATATCTGTGATATTGTGTTGATTCATGTGGTTGCATTAATATTACTTGTTATTACTTTCTTTTATGCATACTGGTTAATAAGTGGATTTGTTGATAAGGCTGAAAATATTCTAACCGATAGAACATTGATTCACCCCCCCCCTCTCTGTGTTCCTGGATTCCAACAGTAAGTTCATTTAGTGAGTGGAATTATTGTGAGGGATATGGAGGATTATGATATAGAGATGAAGGGATGGAGGGATATTGATAAGAATATAGAGAAATAATGAGATCTTTTTTTAGGCCATGAAGGTGAAGGGTTACCTTGATCTTGAATTGGGAAGGGATTATTAGGAAGGATGGAAGGGATGTCCTGATCTTTATTAGGAGGTGGATATTGGATGGGACTTGAAAGGACACTTTGTTTTTCAGATAAAAGGTTATCATTATGAATGGAATAGAAAAGAATGAGGGGATCATCATAAGATTCTTGATAGGTGGGGTCTTGATAAAAAATTGGATAGGATGGAAGGGCTTGTTCTTGATCTTGATTTATTTCATGACTCATTTCTTCTAATTTTGGATTATCCCCTTGACACTGGGAAGGAGTTTGGATATGGATGGGAGATTTTTGGAAGGTTTCAATGCTTTGGCTTAATGAGAAAGGATTTTGATTGAGACTCTCTGTAGTGGGTTTTCTTGGAAATGGAATAGACGGTGGTATTGGATCTTGAATTTCTAAGGCATGGAAAGGACTAGCACCATGACTTGAATTAGCTTGGATTTGTAGTATGGATAGACCTTGGTAAATTATGTTATTGGATAGAGATGGTATGGACTTCTCTTGTGCGACTTTAGGGGTTGATGAAATGATAGATATATATGGTTGAATGAGATTTGATTTTGGTTGAAAGGGGTTTGAATGTTGGGTTGATGTGATTGATATGTTTGATATGTGGGGTTGAAAGAAAAATAAGGTTGACATGACCCTAATGTTGGTTGAAGTGAAGTAGGAATGATTTTGTTGGAGAACGAAGGTTGGCATGTTTGAATGGTCTCACAAGAGAAGGAATGCTGGCATGATAATGATTCCCTTTTGATTACCACTTTTGTCATCATTTTTTCTAACCAATCCCTATGATTGTTAGGATTAGTCATGTCTCTCATTTGTTGTTGCAAAGTCTTGATTTGTTGAGATAAAATCTCTATGGATGGTGATGGAATAGGAATGGAAGGGATGAATTATTAACCTTCCTTATGAAATGTATAACACCATTCCATGATGTTCGCTTGATTGGTTTGGACCTAAGATTGCAACATGTAAGATGTTTTCTCCATTTCCTTGAAAGTGGAAATGTTTGATTTTGACTTTGATGTTGATGTTGATACTTGAAGTTTTCTTTGAGCTTTGAGATTCTTGTTGATGTTTTTGATAAAACTTGGTTGATATTCTACTTTGTAATGTTTGATCATGTAGAAAAGACACAATAGCAAAGAAATGGAAAACAACTTGACATAACTAAAAGAGAGTATTGTTTAAAGGATTTTTTCAAACCCTTGTGGATGTTGAGATCTTTTTCAAAACCTTATTTTATTTTCGATAAAATTTTGGTCATTCGATATCACATCAAGAAGACTCTCCTAAGGTCAAAGGGTCACGAATATTACCACAACCCACATATTGATACTCAATCAGCTCAAACAACTCTATCACACCCTAAGGTGTGCTCATTTTTTTTCCTTTGTCTGGAAATTAAACCAAAGAGGATCGCTTCTCAATTGGCTCGTTATCTTGGGAGATATATGGTGAGTGTCTTGGGGGTGGGTTCTTCCCCACCCTTGCATTGTGATAGTATAAGTGTCTGGTTACTGAATCAGTTTGGCCTCTATATCATAAGGTTTTTAATCAGGCTTCCATTCAGGTGGTCATAATCAGCAGCATGTTACTCTCTATTAAGGAGGTCTCCCAGTCTGAAGAGGTTATGATCTACAGGTTTTCTCGTACCATATAGGCATTGAGGGAGGCATAATGTTGTTATGAAAACATTTATTACTTGTTGCTTACAATTTTCATTGCAAACACATTTATTTTATAGTGGCTTAAATTACTTGGCTTTAGCCGTTGCCACTTAGGTCGTTCCCTCTCACTTGGCCTTATGGACTACTCCAGAGGCAGACCTTCTAAAGATTTTATCCTAATGTAGAATTGATATAAAGCTTGAAAAATGTGGGTCTGGATTTTTGGTCACTCAGTTAAGGGGAGAGCATATGCCTATCACCTTGAAAACATGGAAAGCAAAGTTCTTTTTAAGCCTTCATCGCAAAATTATCTATGCTACTTGGAGATGTTGCTCCAAAAGACATTGTGTCCATTTTAACTGATATAGCAATGATGGAATTTGTGTTGGTCTTTTTAAGAGAACTAAAAGAAAGATTTAGGTAATCTATGTCTAGCTATCCCTACAGGAAAATAAGAGAATTTTTAGCACATGGTTGTCTTTACAGCCTAATCTTTGCTTTGGCTACAATTTTTGACTTCTTTGTTTGCAGAAAATGAGCTAATTACTGACAAAAAATAGAGAGAAAATTAAACAGAGACATTCTAACCTTTTCCAGCAAGTGTGAACTACCTTCTAAGCAATTGCGAACTAACATATTAGCAAATGTCAATTACTGTTAGATCAATTGCGAAATTCTGATAGATCAATTGCGCATCACTTAAACTAAAAGTTTTGGAAATTAATTTAAATAGAGGAAAAAGATAGAAGAGAAGTTTTCTCTTTCAATGAACTCGTTCTAGGTAAGGCGGCCCATCACTTTGATATCATCGTAAATGTTGAATTTGCCCAGGATTTTGTGCGCAGTGCGTTGGTATTCGGTGATAGCTTCTTCTTCTTCTTCAATTTCTCAGATCTTCTTTTCTGCCTTCAGAAGTCTTTGATATGATTTTTGTTGTCTCTTGTGTTGTTTCCTCTTTCTGGCACCTGAAATCTTGAAAGTTACCTTTCCTACCATGGGGTTAGAGATATTTCATGCACAAAAAATCAAATTTTCTAGAATTGAAAAAGTTTGATGGTTTAATCTCGCAAATACAATTAAAGCCAAAACGATAATAAAAATTGAAATTCTAGGTTAACTGTGCAATTGCCATTAGTTAAAATAATTGCGAACTAATATAATAGCAAATGCGAATCATAATAATATCAATTGCGCATTAATATGTGCAATTGTGATTTTTTGTGAAAAAAAGTGCGCATTCAATTTTTCTGTTCTGTAAGACCGTGCAAATCACAAAAAATAGAAAAGACAAATCAATAGCTGCAAGTTTCACATTGGGTTCACCATTGTTTTCATGCTTGAAATCATAAAATTAAGCTAATTAGGGAATAAGGATGATCACATATCCTTAACTAATTTGTTGGAATCCAAGAACACCGAGAGGGGGGGGGGGGTGAATCAGTGTTCTACCGGAATAATCAATTTTAACCTTATTAAAACATGCATACACCAACCGGTATACCGGTACATATAGAATTGAAAGAATTAAAGAAACCAATAAGCCAATCACATAAATGAATACCATAACACATAGAATTATATGTGGAAAACATCAAAGAGGAAAAACCATGGTGGTATTTGTGACCCACAATATCAACCATTGGCCATATGAAGAGATATTACAAAATATAGGGGCCTGCACTTGCAAGAAGGCTTATAGCCTAGAGCACATTGCTCAATAAAAAAAGAAGCCTCGCTGACTACATACAAATCCAGACTACAATCTAGAGAAATGATTGAATTGCAAAGATAGCATCTTCTATGCTTGAATACAGTTCTGGTTAAGCTCTGTCTATTTCGGTCTGAAACCCTTAGCCCTATACCGAAATAACCCATTACAAAAATATCCTCACATACGTAATCTCTCTCATATATTTTGCTTCTCTTTCATTATTTCCTTCCCAATACATATTCTCATATCATATCACAAAAATAATCTAACCCACTGACCTATATACCCTTTACAATTCATCATGCCTTATATCGGCTTACAAATATAATTATAATATGAATATACATGTTAGCTCAATAATATAAATACATGAATATCAAAAATAATTACCGATTCCGGATCAAAAAGATGTCAACCTCCAATACCGAAAACCTGATTCTAAACCATGTCAGCCTACATTGCCGATAACCAAATAATTCCTTCCAACCTGCCGGTGCTGGTGCCGGTGTAGTGTCTATGAAGTGCTTGTCGGTATGCAACTAACCCAAAATATGAAGCCGGAACAAGTTACCATGTTGCCATCAATGACAATATATATAAACCAACCAATTGAGTGTCAGTTGCCAACAATCTCCCCCTTTGGCATTGATAGCAACACTCATGTGAAAAATGGTCATGGTTTCCATATGTCGGTTTCATCCTGAACCTGCTCCCCCTGAGCTGAATATTCATCTATGATCATAATAAAAAATACTCCATATCTCCCCCTAATGTATACAACTCCCCTTTTTTCTTTTTCACATCTATATCACTCCCCCTTTGACATCAATACCATAAAAAATACCAAAAAGAATACCAAAAACTGGGACAAAGAATGAAAGGTTGTACAATGAATGTCCCAAGATATCTTACTGGAGCTGAATGTATTTGAAAATATCCAGATAGGCCTTCTCCAATAGCTCAAGATAGGTATCCCAACCAGATTTGAAAGTGCTGGAAATAGATACAAGCCCATTTAGCATATGGGCAAATGTGTAGTACCCCTGCCCTAATCAGATTCTAATTTTGGTTTGACCTTGGTTAGTTTATTATATTATAATGTTATAGTCAGATGTTTTGATTATTGTGCGTACTTGTTAATGTGGTTTTCACATCAATTTGTATGTAAGCTTATTAGTTCTCCTAATTCGTGTTATTAATATCTAGCTAACACTTTTATTAAATAAATATGTGTATGCATGTGTGATTCATGGTTGCAAGAGATTGTAGGTACAATACCGCATGGGTGCAAGGTTCATCTCCACCTGGATTCGTAGGTTTGAGTGTTCCTCATTGACCCTTAGAAATTGGATTAGGTGGTCGTGAGACCCTTGTTTGACCATAGTCGTGCTCAAGTGAGCGTCGTCAGTCATCCGTCAGTATCCCCTTTGGTGGGGTATGCAGGTCGTCTGTCTGCTTGGCTTTCTTGGGTTGCATGTTTTTGTGTGTGGTTAAATCGAGTAATTAATCCTTAATGTTTAATTTTATTTAATGTGTGTTTACGCATTAGAAATTAAGGGACTAAATTAAATAGGTTCCCTTTATGCGATTAATCATTAATTAGAATTGCTCAATCCAAATTGGTAGCAAGTTTGATTAAATGGTTAATTTTAAATTGATTAATTTATTTTGTTTATGCTTTGGAAGGGAAAGATTTAAATTTATTAGAAATAAAATTAATTTAATTCCCTTGGTTTTTAAATAAATAAATAAATATAAATAAATAGAAAGGTTGATTTTAATTATTTAAGAAAATCAATTTTAATAGAAAAGAATGTTTTTTATTTATATTTGATATAGTTTGAAAGATTGATTTTGGGATTTTATTTTAATTAAAAATATTTTACCCTCATTAATATTTTGAAATATAAATGTTAGTTTTGTTAATATTGAGAAAATTAGAAATTAAATGAGGAAGAGAAAGCATTTTTTATTTTTCTAATTAGAAAAGCAAGTTTAGAATATTTGAATAGTTTGAAAAGAATGATTTTTCATTTTATTTAAAAGAAAGTGTTTTAAATTCAAAAAAAGAGATTGGTCAAGGATTCTTCCATTTTAACCTAGGTTGGAAAAATATGTTTTGGGGGATTATTTTGGAGTTATATTTTTGGATGGAGAAAATTTTTGGGAAGATTTGGGGGGCATATTGTGGATGGATTTTGGGTATTTTGCAGGGGGAGCTCATCTTCAACACCTCCAGGATAGCATTCAAGGTTGGCATTTTGCAAAAAGTCGAAACAGCTGCCTGACTATGTTATTGGGTATGCTTCCAGGTCAACTCGATCTCGATCAATTGCATATGTATCTGTATCCTAATCTACACCTGATGTGGTACTGACGAGGTGATACAGGTGCATCATAAATAGAGAAAGCACTACGTATCTAGCCTACTTTGGGCTATAGTGTTGAAATGTGCCTAAATTTAAAGGAGCTTCCTGTGTGCGTGTGGCTGCCTTTTTCTTTAAGAAAACTCCTTCATTTTGTAAATGAATTGAGCAATTAATTTAGCATTGAATCCTTTGTTTCATGGATGCAAATCCATTTCTTCATTTTGAGAAAGAAATGATGTGTTAAATTTAAATTTTTGTGTGTATATGGGAGTTGGAAGAAATTCAAAATTCCTTTATGAATCTTGCAATTTGGTTTGTAGATTGTTAAATTAGTTGGATTTCATGCTTTTAGATTGAGTAGATTTACTAATTTTACCCCTGAGAGCTATTATGCTGACAAAATTTCGTCAGAATGGGTTGCTTGGTAATGAAAATGTTTTGTTGAAAATTGACTGAATCCATTCTCTGTGTTGTCTCGGAAAATTTCTGAGTCTATTTTATTTGGGGGGGTTTTGTTTGAGATTATAAAAAAAATGCATTATATATGCCTGAGGATTTGAAAATGAAATTTATTTCTCAAATTTATTTCTTAGAGAATTTTGGGTCTGAGACTGTAGATTTGGGGTTTGTTTGTAATTTTAATCAATTAAACAAAAAATGAGCCCCTAATCTCGACAACGTCACCAAGGTCCTAACCAAAGGCAATTAAATAAATCTTGAGCACACAATTAATTCTTAAATCATCAATGTCACATGGCAAAATTAATCAACCAATATTAATTAAATATTTATTTAATTAATTGATCATTCCAAGTAAATCATTTTAAACAATTATCTTATTTATTTTATTAAATATCCTAGCATATTTAATTAAATAAATCAATTTGCCATTAAATCATCAAAAAGAGGAATTAATTTGAAAAATAAATAAAAATTGCCATAAATCTTCAAAAAAGGAAACAATTAAAACAATTAAATCTCAAAATTGAATGAAATAGAGAATAAATCTCAAAGAAAGCAATTAAAACAATTAAATCTCAAAATTGAATGAAATAGAGAATAAATTAGTTTTTTCCTGATTTTATCTTAATATTAGTTCAATTTCCTTTAAAACTGAGAAAAGCATCCAATCACATCAATTCACTTGGATTGTGCTTCCTCTTGGAAAATCTTGACCGCTCATCATCATTTGATCTCAGCCGTTGGTTTCTTTCTGAATTTTCAATAAATTCAGGCTCTCATCTCTCATTCAAAAATCCTGGAGAATATATTGTTATTATGTTGTTTTTGCTCTAGGTTCATTAATATTTGTGCATTCAGATATTCATATATTAGTTATTACATACATATTTAGATCATTTATCTTAGTTATTGCTTAAATCTTGTTATATTATTCTTGCATCCATCTAGTTTAATACCATGCTCATATAGATTAAATCCTTTGTCTTGATGTTGTCTAGTCACTGGATCGCTTATACAAATCTGAGAGCAATCTTATACTTGCATCTTTTAGAAGGCAATGGGTCGATTTGTTATGGTTTTCATATTCATGCTTATATCTGTCTAACCATACATGTAATGACTTAATTGAAGTGTTGTGTATTCCAGATACAGATACAGGTCCACTTTTCACACACACATTTCTGGCATCCACCGTGGGGCAGAAAACTATTTTTTCGGCCTCAAAATCATTCCTTTTATCCTGCAGGTTTTGTTCGTACAATCTGTGTGAAATATCATACGAGCAGTTTCACTGCATCGTACGACATTATATTGAAGCCTATAGTTTATCGTATGACATAATATTATACCCTATAATTTGTCGTACAAATTAGAATATGGACTCGTACAACACACTGTTTTTGGTTATTCGATTTTATTCTCTGTCGTCCTGTTCTAATTTCTGACTCGTATGATAAAAGTTTTTTGTCATTCCATTTTATGAGAATTGTCGTACGATTCTGTTTTCTCTTAGATTAAAAGCAAGTTTCACTTTTCGGGGTTTTTCTTGAATTAAATTTTGATTACACTAATGTTGACCCTGAATTGTCTTCTGTCTGCCTGGTATTTTCACAGCCTAACCAGTTTCTTGCAGGACGCTTGTCAAAGAATTTATCAATCAAACATACGCCTATCAAAGAATGAAAACAACATGACTAAGTATGCATTGTTTTTCCAGGTTGCCTAAAGAGAATTGACTAAACATTGTGTATTCATTTAGTATTTTCTTAGGCACTTAAATTGCTATCTAGTTAAAGAACAAATCTGTCTTTTGTGTTTTCAGAAAAATCTAAGAGGTAGGAGAGTATGCTCTTGTCTTTTATAGACAATCAAAAATCTAGACCCTCGAAGATTTTTTCTAAATTTTGAGATTTGTGTACCTTTAATGGGCCTGTCACAGTGGGAAAAAGTAATCACCCAATGAGAACGACCCAAGTGAATACAACTAGACCTTAGCATTCCAACTCACTATAATAAATAGGCCTATGGTGATTAAAGTCTCAGAGGATGGGATTATTTGAGTTTTCTCTTTGAGATCTCTCATATCGAGCATTTTGTAGGGCCTCACGGTCTCAATCACATTTACATGACTACAACTTGTTCTGGTACTTTGTCGGGCTATAGGCCTCAATCATGCTTGCGTGACTTCAAGGGGTAATTTCAAATGGAATTCCTGACTAAGAACTATAAGATAGAAGCTACCCGATTCACCTCCGAAAGGTTGATAATCTTTGTGCAAGAGAGATAGTAACTCTCCCGAGACACTTGCCATATCATGCCCCCATTAGCATTTGGAGTTAGCTAATACGGTATTGAGAATCCATTGCATGAGACTCTGCGACCGTATTTTGATTAGCTATTAGGTGTGTACCTAAGTCAACAAGCAAAGGTTTTCTTCTCTAAGCCAACTTCCATAGGGTTAGCATGTTGTGATTGAATTATTATATATCTTGCGTGTTTTCTATGTTTTCATCCCTAAAACTAAAACTGGAATACCAAAATTGGAGAAAACAATGAACAAAATCAGTGATCAAAACTCTATCTGTGTCACAAACTGGTATACTTTAGTTGTCAAAAACTCAGTCCACCTCTAAACTAGTCATCGTCAGTCATTGCAACATCAGTCCTTATAAAAAACTAGTAGTCGTTAGTCATTGAAACTCTGTCTGTCAGAATCTTGTCTCTATCCAATCCTCTGTCGTATGAATTCCTAATCTTGTTAGTCAAAACAGTCAAAGTTTCTCAAATCAGTCTACAACGAGCATAAAATTGGTAATCTTAAATCAAAGCATAAACAACCTTGATAGTGTACCCCTGTCGTTGCGTTGCACGATTTTGTCGATCATCTCTTAGCTAGTTCAAACAACATCTTATCAAACCTAAGTTAACTTAGATAATGTGTTACACATGATAGATCATTCCTGAAACCAAACCAGATCTTAGTTACTTCTCTCAATCACTACGTTAAATGAACTACTAGCTACAAATTGATCTTGACTTCTGCAACACATCTGGCTCTTGGTCCTGTCGGTTGTAAATGCCTGTTCAAACCAGAAGCTCTTCTAAATCTTTTGACAAAAGTAAGAATCTCATGGATACCTTAGCTCCAATTCCTATGGCTACCTTTGCTCAAATGCTTCAAGATATCAAGGAAGAAATATATGACATGAAAATCCAACAAAATAAATCAATGACTCCATTTGAAAAACAAATGCATGATATCAAGTGTGAGAAACTTCAACGAATGCTAAAATGATTATGTGATTTGACAATCAAATACCAGCAAATAATTGACAATCAAAAGCCAAATCTCAAACACGCTCACAAGACACCTTCACCAAGTCATAAAGACATTTCATCCAAATATCCTCTAGATAGACAGTTTACACCTTTGGAGTAATCTATTGAGTCAGCTTTGAAAGAGCTTCTTGAGCATAATGTTATCATATTGCCTAAAAAGACCACACGGGGATGTGAAGTTTTGAGTAGCTACTGTGCATATCATAGGCATAACAAACATAAGATTCAAGATCTCATTGATAGTGGTGTCATTGAAATTGAAGATCCTAATGACTCACCAAAAGAAAAAGAAGGAACTATTTCTAAGCATGATCAAAATCATGAACCTATGTCTAACAAGGCTCCATATGTAGCCTCCATCCCTTCCATGATGCCTTCATCTCCTAAAACTTCTCAGAAACAATCCATACCATCTCCTTCAAACAATGAAACTTCTCATGTTTACCTTCAAGGGCTATCTCCTATGGAAATCCAAGTTAATGCCAATATTGATACAAGTTCCTATAAAGATTTAAAAATCCTAGATCCTATGCTATCATACACTCCAATTCCAAATGTACCCACTCTAGAGAGTCCCACTCAAAATTCTTCCCCATCATGCCAAAATATGAAGACCTTACAAGAATCCCCTACGACTATGCAAAATCCTATCCCTTCCTTAGAAGTGACTTCATGTCAAGGGGATAATCTAGAAAATAAAGAAACAAGTCCTATCATAAATCAAGATCAAGACACCAAAACTCTCCAATCTTATCCAATGATTGAAAAAGATCCTATTTCCCTAGAATCCCATGATGATCCCCTTATACCTTTCCATTTCTTCCAAGATGACCCTGTAAGAACCCAACTTGGCTCTCCTCTACTGACTGTTTCTTTTGAATGCAGTAGATTTGAATTTGTTTAGGTTTTTGAATGTTTATGGATTTTTTTGTGTTTTTTTTGGTAATAATGAGCAATGATACAATACTGAAATAAACTCCTATGCTTAAAATAAAACTGAAACAATAATATTACTGTTGGAATTAATTTACAAGACTATCAAGGGAATGTTGTTCTGTTTTATGGCCAATATGCCTGGAAAACAAATTCATTACAATGTAAGATAAAAACCTGATTTTTGCTGTCCTAGTAGTTGAAAAATCTGCAAACTGCAAATTTTAATTATTTTGAAAAAATTTACTGTTCACGTGGTACTGTAGCAGTCCGTACGGCGGCACTGTAGCAATCTGTATGGTACTTGCTAATCACCAAAATTTCTTCAATAAATCTGCAATAATTTCTCGTGAATTTATTCTTCAATTCTGCGTAATTAGATGCAAATAAGACCTCTGAATGAAGTCTTCCTGAAACCAAATATCACTGAATATTTCTTCAACTCAGATGGTGAACATTGAAGCAACTACGTCCTCCAATGGTGGCTGAAAACCCTAGTCTCTAGAGCAAAACCCTTTCAATTTCACAATGTCAAAATAAAATAGCCATCCTCTTCTTTCCAAACTCAACACTATATATCCTTTTTTGCAAGTCGTACCCTAATCCTCTTAATTACAATTTTGCTTGTAATTTCATTTAATTTCACTTTGGGTGTCAAAATGATTTTAATCATTAAATGGGCATTTAATTTTAATATTTCAATAGTCTGGCTTAGATAATTTAATTAAAAACATGGCCCCGTCTAATGATGAGTTGACCCTCAAGTTAAGTGATTATAATATAAAGTCACTTTATAACTTTATTATTAAATCACTTAATAATAAATGCTAAGTCATTCAAACTTGTCTAACTCCACGAATATTTTGAATTTAGCTATGCCGTCTGAAACTGGAGCTCACTAGTTGACCACCCATATGACCATGATGTCTGCTAAAAATAGCTGGGGTCCATCTCCAACTGCTAAAAATAGCCTGGCCAAGCCAAACTCAAAGCAAAACTCATCATAAACAAACTCTGGCAACCAAGAAGTGTACTCTGCTCTGTCACCGAAAGATCTCCATGCCAAGGTGACCCTCTATCCAATCCTACTAGCCTATGAGGGTCTTTGATAGGCTAATCACAAGCTAGAGTGATGTCTCTAGCTAGAAGGGGACATCACAGTCTGCCCTCCCTGAAATTGCTTGTCCTCAAGCAATCTCAACTCTGGATGCTGTAAAATCTCCTCGCTCTCCCAAGTAGCATCCTCTACTGGCAAATCCTTCCACTTCACCAAATATTCCCGGATGGTACATCTTCTCAAGTTCCTTTCTCTGAAATCAATGATGGCCTCCGGTATCAAAACAAGTTTTCCCTCATCATCCAGGGGTGGTAGTACTGTAGAAGGCACACTATGATGTCCTAGCGCCTTCTTGAGGCGTGACACATGAAAAACGTTGTGCACCTTGCTCTCTGCTGGTAAATCTAACTCATAAGCCACCTCTCCCACTTTCCTGATAATCCTAAATGGACCATAGTATCGTGGCTTAAGTTTCTCAGCACCACTCTTCTTGAGAGTGGATTGACGGTAAGGCTGCAACATAAGATACACCATATCTCCAACCTCAAAAGTCCACTCAGTCCTCTTCTGATCTGCATACTGCTTCCACTGATTATGTGCCTTAGTTATATTATCCTTGAGAGTCTTAACAATGTCTTGACTCCCTTGTAACAAATCACCTGCACTGGGCACTCTACTGTCACTCAAAAGCAGATCCATAAAATTGGGTGCCTCATACCCATACAGGGCCATAAAGGGTGACATCTGAATAGACATGTGATAAGTGGTATTGTAGCAATACTCATAGAGATAAATCCACTTTACCCATGCCTTCTGTTGCCTTGCTATATAATTTCTGAGATATCCCTCCACCCATTTGTTCACTATCTCTGTCTGACCATCTGTCTGAGGGTGGTAGCTAGTACTTGGAGTGAGCTCTGTCGCACACAACCTAAATAGCTCCTACCAAAAGTGACTCATAAACCTACTATCCCTGTCACTCACAATGCTCCGAGGTAAGCCATGTAATCTGAATATCTCCTTGAAGAACAACTCTGCCACCTGTGTAGCAGTGTATGTAGCAGTGATTGGAAAAAAGTGTGCAAACTTCGTAAGGCGATCCACAACCACATATATGCAGTCCCTGCCTTGGGCTCTAGGTAGTCCTGTGATGAAGTCCATAGACAAACACTCCCACTTCCTATCAGGAATCGGAAGTGGCTGAAGTAAACCGGCTGGATAGGAGTGTTCTTGCTTATTCTGCTGGTAGGTGGGACACTCCCTAACATACTGAAGTACCTCTGCTTTGAGCCCTTTCCATGTGAAGCGCTCTCTAATTTGCCGGTATGTCTTGTAGTAACCAGGATGTCTTGCCATAGGTGAATCATGAAAAGATTTCAGAACCATCCTCCTCACTGCTGATCCTGGAACCAAAAATATTCGCCCTTTGTAAATGATGAGCTCATTCACAAGGGTGTATCTGCTGTCCTGAATAGTCCCATCTATGAATCCAGCTGCCCAAGTATCCTTTGCATACTCTGCAAGGATCAAGTGTCTCCAATCCTCCGACATGTCTGTCAATAAGCTCAAATGGGGCCTACGTGATAAGGCATCAGCAACTACATTCTGTGTCCCCTTAAAATATGTAATGTCAAAGTCATAGGACTGTAACTTGCTCACCCACTTCTGCTGCCTATCATTGAGATCTCATTGCCCCAAAAAGTATTTTAGGCAATTATGGTCGGTTTTGATACAAAATTTGCTACCTACCAAATATTGCCTGAATTCAGCCAAAGCATGCATAATAGCTAACATCTCCTTATCATATATGCTGAAGCTCCGCTCTAGCCCTCTCAATTTCCTACTCTCATAAGCAATAGGGTGCTTCTCCTGCATAAGCACCGCTCCAATGCCCTCCCCGAAAGCATCACAGTGTAGCTCAAAAGGTTTGCTGAAATCTGGTAATGCTAACACTGGACAAGAAGTCATCAACTCCTTAAATTTCTCAAAACACTCCTGTGCCTTAGGAGTCCACAAGAAAGCTCCCTTTCTCATCAAATCTGTCAAGGGTGCTGCATGCCTAGAATATCCATCCACAAACCTCCTATAGAAACCACATAATCCCAAAAATCCCCTCAACTATGTAAGGTTCACCGGTGAAGGCCACTCCACAATGGCACGAATCTTTTCAGGATCCATGCGTACGCCCTCTGCACTGATGATGTGACCCAAGTACAACAACTCTGTCATGCCCAAATCACACTTTGACTCCTTTGCATACAAGGACTCTCTGCCTAATATATCCAACACCGTGTCAAGGTGAACCAAGTGCTCCTCCCAAGATCTACTGTACACCAAGATATCATCGAAGAAGACAAGTACAAATTTCCTCAACTGAGGATGGAAAACCCGATTCATTGTTGCCTGAAAAGTAGCAGGTGCGTTAGTTAGCCCAAATGGCATAACTACAAACTCAAAATGGCCACAATGACATCTAAAGGCCGTCTTCTCAATGTCTTGCTCTCTAACTCTGATCTGGTGATAACCTAATCTCAAATCTATCTTTGAGAAGAAGCAAGCTCCATGAAGCTCATCTATCAACTCATCGATCCTAGGAATGGGGTACCTATTTTTAATTGTCTTTCTATTAAGCACCCTGTAATCAATGCACATCCTCAATGTCCATCCTTCTTCTTCACTAAAACCATTGAAGAAGCGAAAGGAGACTTACTTGGTCTAATGTGGCCCATAGCAAGTAACTCCTTTACGGTTTTCTCAATTTCATCCTTCAACCTCTTCGGATGCCTGTAAGGTGTAATCATGATGGGTTTAGCCCCCTCCTCTAACTCAATGATGTGCTCAATACCCCTGTCTAGTGGTCTACCTGGTGGAATGTCACTGAAAACCTTAGAGTGTTTAACTCTAAGCTCCTGAATATCTGGAGGATATTCAATCTTTTGCTGTCCCTCCTATGATGGCATCAACATGCACTCTGCTGCCCACTCTACCTGATCATGTCGAATCAATCTAGCCATCCTCCGAAAAGAAACCATCCTGAGATCACTGTCCCTGATTGCCTTAAGAATATGTGTCTTCCCATTCACTTTAAACCTCATCTCCATCTCCTTGAGGTTAAGAGTGAACTCCCCAATATCATGCAACCAACTCATCCCAAGGACTATATCTATATCTCCCATAGGCACAACATAGAAATCTGCCTTAAAGTCATAATTATTAACTTTCAATGGGAGTCCAGTGATCTTACGATCACATTTGAGGACATAGCCATCAGCTACCCTCACTCTAATTCCCCCAAACTCCTCTGTTTGTATGCCACGCTTCTCCACCATCCTAGCATCAATGAAATTATGAGTGGCACTTGTATCAACCAAAGTTATAACTCGCTGTCCAGCAAGCACTCCTCTCATCCGGAATGACCCTTCCTGCCTAATACTTGTGAGATGAGCTTCCCTAAGTTGCCCATCTCCTTCCCCATCTTTGGATTCCATTTTAGACAAGTTTTCAGCCTTGTCTTCCTCTTTTTCACCATCTATTTCCTCTATATCAGACTGCTGGTCTGAATTATCTGATTCTGATTCCTCATAGTATGCCCACATAACTCTGTTAGCTTTGCCCTTTGGTCTAAGAGGACAATCATGGTTTGCATCATAGGGTCCTTTACAGTAGAAACATAATTTTTTCTTCCTCAAATCATTTAATGTTTCCCTGTCAAAAGGTGTTGGAGTTTTATCTTTAGAATCATTTTTAAAATCAGTCCTCTCTGGTTTTTTATAAAATTGTTTGTTATCCTTACTAGAAGATGCTCCTTTGGACTGAAATTTGTTTGTTGGGACTGCATGTTCCATACTTCTTGCCTTTTTCATAGCTTCCTGTAAAGAAATAGGATCAAATGCCTTTATCCAACCTCTCAGTGGTTCGGATAGGCCCTCAATGAAAAGAACTATCAATCTACGCTCTGAAATGTTTGGCACCATGACTGCCAACCGCTGAAATTCACCAATGAAATACTCCAAGTTGCCTGTTTGTTTTAGCTGTGCTAAGTCCCGGAAGTAAACCTCTGGATCTTTCTTGTCAAATCTTTCAACCAACCTATCCACGAAGTCCTGGTACTCTGTCACCTAATTATGCTGAAGTGTTACCATACCATGGTACCACCAATCATGTGCTACTCCCTCCAAATGCAAAGTGGCGTATTTGATAGCTTCAATCTCTGTCATTGGCCTCAGTGCCAAAAATGTGTCAAGCTTATGAATCCAAGCTTGAGCTGTCATCTTACCACTCCCATCAAATGTAGGCATATTAAGCTTGCCTGTAACCCTATTTAGCTCACTATTTTGACCTCTAGGCCTCCTATCCTGTCTGAGTGACCTGTAATGCTCTCTCCTCTGATTAACAAACCTCTCGAATGTCATCCTCTCTCGCACCTGTGGAGTTAATAAATCCCATTCGTCATTCACAGCCATTAGGATATCTGCGAACATCTCCTCTCCTGGTTCTCCTGTAGGTGCTACCTCAGGCTCATCTCTAATGAAGGTAGGATGTGTAGGCCTGTCTGCTGTCCTAGAATGAGTCCTATGAGCTCTAGGTGACCCCACTGCACTCCTGTTATCCCCTTGCTCCTGATTCTGTCTGTCTTGTGGGTTCATGCGCTAAATCATGGTGGTGAGTGCCTGCAAGGCCTGAGCCATCTGCTGTTGTCCTGTAGCCATTGCTCTAAAAAATTCCCTTGTTTCTTGCTCCTCATTCCTATCGCCTCTAGGTGGGCTACCCCCTTGCCTGTCACCCATGGTGCCCGGTTGCCTGTCAAATTCTTGTTCCCTGTCAAACAAAGCTCGCCTGCGAGTGTAATATCTATGAGAGCCAACCTCAGGCGGCTGCATGTGATTGCTAAACCCTTAGGATGGCAGGATTTAGCTCTGATACCAATGTAAGAACCCAACTTGGCTCTCCTCTGCTGACTGTTTCTTTTGAATGCAGTAGATTTGAATTTGTTTAGGTTTTTGAATGTTTATGGATTTTTTTGTGTTTTTTTTGGTAATAATGAGCAATGATACAATACTGAAATAAACTCCTATGCTTAAAATAAAACTGAAACAATAATATTACTGCTGGAATTAATTTACGAGACTATCAAGGGAATGTTGTTCTATTTTATGGCCAATATGCCTGGAAAACAAATTCATTACAATGTAAGATAAAAACCTGATTTTTGCTGTCCCAGTAGTTGAAAAATCTGCAAACTGCAAATTTTAATTATTTTGAAAAAATTTACTGTTCACGTGGTACTATAGCAGTCCGTACGGCGGCACTATTCACGTGGTATTGTAGCAATCCGTACGGTACTTGTTAATCACCAAAATTTCTTCAATAAATCTACAATAATTTCTCGTGAATTTATTCTTCAATTCTGCACAATTAGATGCAAATAAGATCTCTGAATGAAGTTTTCCTGAAACCAAATATCACTGAATATTTCATCAGCTCAGATGGTGAACATTGAAGCAACTACGTCCTCCAATGGTGGCTGAAAACCCTAGTCTCCAGAGCAAAACCCTTTCAATTTCACAATGTCAAAATAAAATAGCCATCCTCTTCTTTCCAAACTCAACACTATATATCCTTTTTTGCAAGTCGTACCCTAATCCTCTTAATTACAATTTTGCTTGTAATTTCATTTAATTTCACTTTGGGTGTCAAAACGATTTTAATCATTAAATGGGCATTTAATTTTAATATTTCAATAGTCTGGCTCAGATAATTTAATTAAAAACATGGCCCCGTCTAATGATGAGTTGACCCTCAAGTTAAGTGATTATAATATAAAGTCACTTTATAACTTTATTATTAAATCACTTAATAATAAATGCTAAGTCATTCAAACTTGTCTAACTCCACGAATATTTTGAATTTAGCTATGCCATCTGAAACTGGAGCTCACTAGTTGACCACCCATATGACCATGATGTCTGCTAAAAATAGCTGGGGTCCATCTCCAACTGCTAAAAATAGCCTGGCCAAGCCAAACTCATCATAAACAAACTCTGGCAACCCAAAAGTGTACTCTGCTCTGTCACCGGAAGATCTCCACGCCAAGGTGACCCTCTATCCAATCCTACTAGCCTACGAGGGTCTTTGATAGGCTAATCACAAGCTAGAGTGATGTCTCTAGCTAGAAGGGGACATCACAGACCCCCTTCCATCTCAAGAGCAAACCATCCTTCCAAATCCCATTCCTAATCCACTTCCTAAGCAAGATCATGATGCCTCTTCTACCTTTTCAAATGATCCTATTCAAAATGAAGAGTCAAATGCCCTTCCTACTCTATCCAATGGTCCTCTTCCATGTCAAGATCAAAGTATCCCTTCATCTCCTAGTCATAATCCTCCATGTTCACATCAAAAGTCCGTCATGCCCATAAATCCCTCTCACGATCCTATCATTCCTTGCAAGACACCTCCACCTCAAAATGAACTTGCCTCTAGCATCGAAAGTAAGAAGAAACCCTTTGTTAAAAAGATCATTCAAAGCATGCATTATCAAAGAAAAGGGTTAGACATTCATGAAGAACCCCCTGCTATAAAAGAAAATATTGATTATATTGGCTACATTTCTCACTCTCAAGATGTTGGTATCTCTCATAAATCCTACATTTCTCCAGTTAAATCCAAATACATGCCTTCTCCTTCGCTGCTTCCATCCATTATAGGTCCCTATATCCCTCCATCCCTTATGTAGGATCAACAAAGGAACACATCTTCAAGTACCTTCCATCCATCTAAAAGACCTCCATATCATTCCTATCTATCCATGCATCTCCCTCCAAGCAATTTGGATAGCAAGCATAAAATTCATAAGTCAAGTAATCCAAATGTATTTAAGGATCAACATGTCCCATCTAATCGACATGTCAAAACAAATAAAAATATGATCCAAAAAGAAAAAGAAAAATACAAAACACCACAAAGGCCCACAAAGAAAGAAGAAAATTCAAAAGTTATATGGGTTCCTAAGGCACTTTTACAAGCAATGCACTCTAAGGAACTACAAAAGCATCAAAAATTAAAAACCATGTGGATCCCTAAGCGACTGCTTGAAGCACAAAATTCTACAGAAAAATTAAAATTGGCATCCAAAATTGTTGTTCCTCCATCCAGATCTTCTGAATCTATTCCTCCATCACCTCCTTCATCCATTTTAGGTTCTTATGCCCCAAAATCTGTAACCTTTCCTCCATCCAAATCTTAAAATCTGAGATTCACTTCTCCTCCATATGTCCACAATCCTTCAAGGGGTGTGCCAATGTTGATCTTTCCAGCATTTCCATCTATCCATACACAATTCTTCCAACATTCCATCCATTATCCAACACCTCTTTTTCACCCTTCCATCCCTCTTATCCAATCCTTTGCATAAGTCCTTGCCTTAGTTTCAATTCATTATCCTACCAACATCTTTGAGCATACCTTCATAGCCATGGTCTATTGCAACTCATATTCTAAGGGTACCATCCAAAGCAATGAGATGTTGGGGTCCTTCTTCCATCCCCTATCATGCCTCCAATATCTTTCAAAAAGAAAAGAAAAGAAAAAAATGATGAAAAAGTGAAAAAAAAATCAGAAAAAAAAGTAAAGAGAAATAAATTCATCCTTGTGTGAAAACCACTTCTTGTGGCACCTTGGGCAAGTACCATGATCAAAAACCTGGCAAATAGGCATCATGCATAATCCATTAACCTTTTTCACTTTACACAGGGGGTAAGTTTCATCCATGTACATCCATCTATTATCTTTCTTTCTTCATTATCCTTCATCCTCCATTATCCCTCATTCGCTCTATCTACATTCATATCCCTTTTCCACCTTTGATCTTGACAAGGTTAAGGATCTTTACAGGTTTTGTATGTCCTATATATTGCACTTGATCCACACCCTTTAGCTCCTATCCATTACTCACTTACATCCTTCATTACCACCTTTGATCTTGATTATCATATCTGCCTCCCGTCCAAATCTATCCCTTGATCTTGATCAACACTATGGACAAAATGCAAAAACATACTTTCCACAAACCTCTTGACATGGCCACTTATTTGGACCATATGGCTTCTTTATGATATATCCTTGCTTCTCTTCACTATATCCTTTCTTTACATTGCTAAAATCTTTGCTTCACATCGCTAAAATCCTTGGTTTATATTGCTATATCTGGACCTTGTGCTTGGATTAATGTTGTGAGATAGTCCTTGAAAGCGTCCACCATCAATCACTTATCCATTTATGTACTCAAAATCCCTTTTGCATTGCTAGAAACTAGGAGCAAACATCAAAGTCCTAAAAAAATTAGAAAAAGTCCTGAAAAAAAAAAAGAAAAAACAGGAAAAAAGAGAGAGAAAATGCCTTGGTGAAAACCTGGTAAACAGCCACCTTGGTAAAAAAAATAAAAAATGAATCTCTGCCAAGCAGGTGAAAACCTAGTAAACAGGCGCCTCTTATACTCAAGTGCTCCATCTATCAACGCAACGTTGACATTCCCACTTTCCTGCATATTTACTTTCACTTGTACATATTTCAGTCACTTTTGTGACATCCTTGTTCGGTGGAACCCTCATGGCTTGAAACTGATCAATGTCCTAGTCTTAGGTAATCAACAAGAGAACATTACATGTCCTAAGCAGTATCAACCAAGTCAACTTTATGTCAATGAAACCTGGTCGTCCACTCCGAGTCAGTTACCTGTCTCCTGACTACTGAAGAGTTTTATCACTGAGTAAACAAGCAAAACAACAAAATGGAAAACAATCACTAAATAGTTTGAGCTATGCATGAATATTTTCTTTGTGTGTTGTCTTTTATATTGTTTTTCGATTATTATCCCTCTGAGTAACCGAAGGAAGTCTATCATGACTAAGAGGAGCAAGGATTGAGGGCATAATATCTTCTTTGTTTTCTGCTTGAAGGAATGGTCCCAATGATCTGAAAACATCTAAATTAGCTGGGTGTCTGTGATAAGAGCCTTCACATCAAGGTGGAATCGCCTCACATACCTCGATAGTATTCTTTGATCACACTCAATCTAAGTAGGCGTTTAGTATTCGTCGCTTTGGATCATTCAAGTTCAAGATCGATTTTTATCATCACTCACTGTATCTAAGTTCAATCAAGTTCTAGATCAGTAAGATCTGCTTCTTGATCAATCAAGTTCAAGTTCGGTATCTTTGGTTTTCTATCATTCCTAAGTTTAATCAAGTTCGGGATTGGTATCGCTTTAATCAGACTTCATTCAGCTTCATCGCTTCAAAACAAGCTAAACACCTCGCTTTCATCTAGTTCGTGATCAATCAAGTTCAGAACTGGCATCTCCTAGAAATCAACTATTCTTTGAACCAATGAGCTGCTCGCACATTAATTCAAAGAGGGGCAAATGTAATACCCTAAAAATGGTCATCTAAACCATGAGCCCCTAATCTCGACAACGTCACCAAGGTCCTAACCAAAGGCAATTAAATCAATCTTGAGAACACAATTAATTTCTTAAATCATCAATGTCACATGGCAAATTAATCAACCAATATTAATTAAATATTTAATTAATTGATTGATCATTCCAAGTAAATCATTTTAAACAATTATCTTATTTATTTTATTAAATATCCTAGCATATTTAATTAAATTAATTAATTTGTCATTAAATCATCAAAAAGAGGAATTAATTTGAAAAATAAATAAAAATTACCATAAATCTTCAAAAAACGAAACAAATCAAGAAAGAGGA
Source organism: Cryptomeria japonica (assembly GCF_030272615.1). Lineage (NCBI taxonomy): Eukaryota > Viridiplantae > Streptophyta > Pinopsida > Cupressales > Cupressaceae > Cryptomeria > Cryptomeria japonica. The sequence goes on from NC_081408.1 coordinate 402,977,543, forward strand.
ATTGGAAATGAGCACAAATCTTCAAAAATGGAAATAAATCAAAAAATGAATTAATTGACAAAAAAGAATTAAAAATATAGAAAAGAAATCAATTGGAGATAATCTTGAAAAAACAAATTAAAAATTGATAAATAATCTCAAAGAAAGCAATTAAAACAATTAAATCTCAAAATTGAATGAAATAGAGAATAAATCAGTTTTTTCCTGATTTTATTTTTATTTTAGTTCAATTTCCTTTAAAACTGAGAAAAGCATCCAATCACATCAATTCACTTGGATTGTGCTTCCTCTTGGAAAATCTTGACCGCTCATCATCATTTGATCTCAGTCGTTGGTTTCTTTCTGAATTTTCTATAAATTCAGGCTCTCATCTCTCATTCAAAACTCCTGGAGAATATATTGTTATTATGTTGTTTTTGCTCTAGGTTCATTAATATTTGTGCATTCAGATATTCATATATTAGTTATTACATACATATTTAGATCATTTATCTCAGTTATTTCTTAAATCTTGTTAGATTATTCTTGCATCCATCTAGCTTAATATCATGTTCATATAGATTAAATCCTTCATCTTGGTGTTGTCTAGTCACTGGATCGCTTATACAAATCTGAGAGAAATCTTATACTTGCATCTTTTAGAAGGCAATGGGTCGATTTGTTATGGTTTTCATATTCATGCTTATATTTGTCTAACCATACATGTAATGACTTAATTGAAGTGTTGTGTATTCTAGATACAGATACAGGTCCACTTTTCACACACATAGTTCCCACATGGTGGGGCCCGTGGGTTTCCCAAGGGGGGAACTTTTAAAAAAAATATTAAAGTTTATTTTTTTATTTATTTGTTAAAAAGTTTTTTTGTTAGTTAATAAATTTTATTTTATATAAAAAAAAGTTTTTAATATAGTTTTTTGTTATTAATTATTATTTTATTAATCTAGGATTAATATGTATATATAAATTAATACTTAATTTGTAATTTTAGTTATTAATTATTAATTGTATATATTTTATTAATCATGGATTAATATATATATAAATTAATATTTAATTTGTATTTTTCTATATGTATGCAAGGAAATATCAATTTATTTAGAAAATGAATATCAATTTTGATTTCCTTTAAAATGTATGTTTCCATTTTTGGAAAGTATATATCTGTGTTGTAAAAGATGAAATTAGATTATTGTTTTCGATCAAAGATGGAAATGATGTTTTATTTTGAAAATGCATATCGTATTTTTAGTTGATTAATGTTTATTTAATTATATTCTTGTGAATTTGGTTTGGAAACTCATAATGACGTATTTATGTTATTGTATGATGCAAATGAACTCTAGTGAGTTAGTAAACCATAAATGTCATGTTTTTAGACAAGGTAGACAGATAGAAATCAACTTACATCCCCTAGAAAACTGGATTGATTGTAATGTTTAACCAATGTGGAAAAAGATTGTCTTCTCTGGTTTATGCCTGCGCATGTTTAAATTTATATTTTCACATTTACTTAGGGAATGGAAAGTCCTTGTTTGTAATTGTTGGTTATTGTTGTTTGTCGATTTGGGTACCGGTTTATGTTCTTGATCCCTAATCTTGACTATTTTCATGTGATGGTTTGTATTCGATCATGTCCTTTGTGCGAGTGTTTAATATTGGTTTGTGGTAGACCGGATTTGGTCAGGTCTCTAGTTAGAGTACCATCAGTCAGTGCACCCCGTATGAAGTTAAGTTTGACGAAGTGGGTAATCCTGCCATATTGAACTCTGTTTTCTTGACCTTGTGTATTCCTGGATTTTAGGAGTTCGCTTGAATATGTTCACTAGTGTGTTGTTGTGTTGCCTTTGATAGGAGCATGGTTGTGGAGTCGTCTTGATGTTTATTGCCCTCATGAGAACCTGATATTCATGTGAGACCATGGGTTGTGAAGATTTAGTTTCACAGATGCTTCAGTTGACTTTTATAATTGCTTCTTATTATGTTCAGTTGGATCCTTTCCTATTTAGGGATCATTCATGTATTTATTTGACCAATGTGGTCGTATGTCTTATTGGTTATATTCGCCTTGATGGTAGGATTGTAAATGATGTGAACCTTATGTATTCTTCACTATTGGTTAAGTATTAGAGGGGTCTTGCAATTGAGCAGACCCGAAGATGTAGCCCACTAGGGGTGAACTCCGAGATCATTTCAGTGTTATGTGGTGTTTTTTCCATTCTTATGTTACCTTTTAATTTGTCATGTATGGATGCTTTATGTTAAAATGTATAATGGGGATTAGATGAAATTAATCAATAATGCATGTATGTAGTCATTTTATTAAATGCAATAATAGGGATCATAAAAGAATGTAGATTTGATTAATGAAATATATTCAGTTATCGATAGCACAATTAAGTATGCATGGAAAGTATTCATTAGTTTATGATGAAGTTAAAGTACGTTATGGAACTAGATGCATGGCATGCATTTAATGTAAGATTGAACGTAATGAATGGTTAAAATTTATTGGATGAACTTAGTCATGTTATCCATAGCTTTAAATCTAATGGATGAACCTCATTGTGACATCTATATTTTAACCTTAATGGATAAACTCATCATGTTATCTAATTTTAACTTTAATGGGTGAATTTCCTCATGTTAGCTATATCTTCAACCATAATGGATGAATGCATCCTATTATCTATACTTTTAATTTACTGAACAAATTATATCCTTGTTTAAAGCAATAACATGAAATTAAGTTAACCTGCTTAATTGGATCAAATGTCGTGAGTTGAGTTAGATGTTAAATTAAGTAATCACATTGGGAAACTCCTTAGGTATTGTTTAGTCTTCCATTGTGCTATCTGAGCTTTTGATAACTCATTGTGTCATTATGTTGTGTCTTATTTTAAAAAATAAATTATTTGCACTCCATTCGTGTGTTTTAGCTTTATCCCTTCGGGGTTTCCTGGTGGGGCATTACAAAATGACTCTTTCCCATTAAGCTCTGTTGTTGTGGGCTTACCAACCAGATCTATACACTCTTTCTTATGTACACCAAGTGAATCCAATCGATGACTCACCAATCCTCTAAGACTTCTAGCTCTCCTTATGATTTTTTCTTTTTCTTTCTCAAGAGCAAAAACTTGGGCTTCCAAAACCCAAATTTGATCATCTATAGATTTAGTTAATGAATTCAATCCATCAAAAGAATTGGCTATACCTATAATCTCCTCCTGAATATCCTTAATCTTTTTATCTATCTTAGCTATGATTAAACCTGAATTACAACATACTCTATAGATATTAGTACACTGCCTCAATGCATTATCTGTCGATTTCAACTTTTAATTAATCTTCTTCCTCTCAGACTCAATCAATTGATCAAATGTAGCTCTTTTTGCCTATGTGAACCTTTCTAGTGCTTGTCGATTTGATATCTACTACAAGGATTGAAAATCCTTTGAAATGTGTTATATGATAGTCTTAAGCTTACCGGATGGGCTTGCTTCTCTGTCAAACTTGCACTCTAGGACTAGTCTGCGAAACAGTGATAGACTAGTCAATAACACCTTTATCCATAGATCCATCCTTCAACATTTTATGTGTATCCATCATCATGAGTTCAGTAGAACTCATCTCGGTTATGCTTTTATTTTCAACTTGCGAGGTGTCAATTGACAACAATTATGGACTTACTACCAGTTTCCTACTGGATTCCCTTTTCTTCTCCTTTGATGCTTTACCTTTATAGCTTCCTCACTTGCACTGGTGGCTTCGCCACTTGGTGCAGTCTTAGTAACTATTGGTTCCTCCCTAGGAATTGTAACCTCATCCTATACATTTGTATCCGGAGGAATGTTGTCCTCAACATTAGTATCCTGTACTTTATCAACCTTTACACTCTCTGTATCTATCAGTATCTACCGGGGGCTCAATATCCACTATCTTAATGTTTTTCAAAATTGAGGATGAAGTACCCATAATACCCTTACCTTTCCCTTCAACCAAGATGTCTGCAGTATCTGTCTTAGGCTCCGGTGAAAAATAAAAACCACAGTTCTCTTCAAATAACTTAACCCATGCCTTGTGTGTCTCCTTGATTATCTCATTTACTCTACCTAACATAAGACTGATTATTCTATGCTTGTTGTTAAATATTTTCCTATCTACAACCTCAAGTGTCTTGTCCATCTCCTCTAGAGCAATAGAAACACAAACATATAACAACTCTTGTATCTTTATATGCCTGTTCTCTTGCATTGTTGATAGTCTTCTAGTATCTAAAATATCATACAATTGTGCTGGTATTTGGTATGCAAAATTGATTCCTCTACCTCTCTTTGTTCATCATTATCTAAATGTTCATAATAAAACTGTACATTCTCTAACATACGATCTTTAGTAATTTCATCAACTAGCTCTGCACAAGTCTTTGGTGGAATGATAGTTACATTACCAGATTCAGTTGCCAGATCAATGTCATCCTTCTTCTTTCTCCTTCCAGTACTGGATGGGGCTGAAGGTGTTTCTTTAGGTGCTCTTCTCTGTGTCGGTACACTAATAGTAACTTTCCTAATTGGTTTCTTCTTAGTCTCTACCTTGGTCTCTTCAGTTTTCTTCCTCAATACCCTTTTGAATGCCAAGGGTGTGTCATCTTTAGATGCAGATTCTACTGTAATAGGCTCAATCAATATTTCTAGTTCTTTCCTCTTCCTTCCTTTCTCTGGGACAACATCAATCAATGCTTTGATGTCCTGTGAAACCTTTTCCATAAATTTACTTGCCTTTCCCTCTTGCTTCTCTCTCTTCTTCTGGTTGAACTCAAATTCAACCTCTTGCGTCTTCTGCTTACTAGTGCCAAAGGTTATTACAGTTTCATCTACTTGTGCATTAATTAGGATTTGTGCATAAGCATCAAGAATCTGAGCATCAAATTCATAACCCATTTCCTCAATCCAAATCTTTCGGGGCCTTACAACTTCCATCAAAGTTTCATCTTTCTTAACCATGAAGCATATCTTAGTTGAGTACTTCTCAATAATGTTCTTGGGAACCCTCATCCTAGAATTAATATCCTTTTGTAATTGTTTAAAGTAACCCCACACTTTGTCATCTCTTTGACTACCCAATGTAGAAATTGACTATTTTAGTTGCCTCCCTATCAAGATATCGAATGCCCATTTTCTCTTTCAAAAACTAGGAGTCTCATTGATGAAAAATAGCATTAAACAAACAATTAGGTTACCATACCGGAATGTTACTTTCTTTTCTCCTTTAATCTTTCTTAGGTTAATCAATAATTCATCCAACATCTAACCACATATATCCAACTTCTCATTCTCCCTCATTATTTTATGAGCTGCATAAATGCAGGAGCTAGAAATAGAATTCGGTCGGTTTGATTGTGTTACCTTGTAACCGATGACCATGCTTTTGAATTTGATGTCTATGTCAGTGATAGTACTGATCCTCATTGACCGCTTGTTTGATCTTGTGCCTGTAATCTTGTTGAACTAATCATTTGAAACTTTCTTCTTCAGATGTTGTCCAACCTGTGGTAAACCGGTGATTTCCCTGATGGCCTCCTTCGCAATCTTATATGGTTTATCCAACCAGATAAACTCTCCATGCACCCTGCTCAAAACATACCTAACAATTTCATCTTCAAATTCTAAAATATCCAGAATGTCAGTAAACCCTAATTCCACAATATGCTGGTATTCGGGCTTAATCTTTCCAGAATCTACCATTTAGCTCATTCATGTACATGCTCTTAATACCAGTCATTCCCAAATCCTCAATATGACAGTAAATATAATCTCTTACATCTTTGACATACACGACTCCTTCCGGGACATGAGAAAAAGCTCCAATCGAATTGTCTAGGGTAGCAACATACAGATATCGCTTGAAAGTTGGCTTGGGATGGTCCTTGAACTCAACAACAGTCGAATTTGCAACAAATATAGGTACAGATGATCTCGCTTCCATGATTGAAGATAAATATCTATGAATAGTTGTCGGTGTAAAATCCTAAAGACCTCTTCCAATTGCTGGTGAAATCACTCAAGATGATATCAATCGCTCTGAATTGCCTTAGACTTCCTTTGAATTGCTCTGAATTTTTCTGAATGCAAAGTGATCAGAAATAAAGTGAATTCAACCTTTTGTCCTCCAAGAAACCCTAATCTTTTATTGACGTCAATGAATTCCGATGGAAGATACCAGATCTCGATCAAACATCTCCATGCTGGATAAGCATCTCCAATGTCTAGAACATCTTCCAGAACCTCTTCTTGGGGCATATGCAGCATCTTCATAAATTTTGCCTACCCCTAAGGCATCTACCTTAGTTACCAGATGAGCTACCTACCGGTGCAGGAGCAACCTCCTTTGTCGATTGAGTAACCAGTGCATTTACATCTATTGATTGTTCTTCTGACTTCCTGACCCATCTCTGGGTATGATCTTGTTGGATTTCATTAACCTTCTCTTTTCCTTTCTCATTTGATCCTCCATTACCATCTAATGGATTTTTGCTTCTACAGAACTTAGCAATATGTCCAACCTCATTATATGCATAACATGTGACATTGTTCTTTTGAATTGCTTTGCTAAAACCAGTGTAATTGTTTGACCTGCACTGATTAGCCATATGTCCAAATTTTCCACATGCATAACAGGGAACATTCATTCTGCAATCTTCTATCTTATGACCATACTTGTTACATTTAGAACATTGACCAGGAGCAGAATCAGGGTTCTGATTTGCTCTATTTCTACATTGCCTAGCCATGTGACCAAATCTATTACAAACAAAGAATCTACCATTAAATTTATAAGCATTAAACTACCTTACCGATGCCTTATGATTTTGATCTTCATTTGTAGTGCTAAAACTCTATCCTTGTTCAAATCCTAGTCCATTGGAATCTCCATTCTGCCTTTGTATCTTCAATAAATCATCTAGCTGTGTTGAACTAATCTTGAATTTTTCTTTATACTCAATTGCAATAGTTAGATCATCTCTCAGAATTATCATTTGTCTCTCAAGCTCTTGTTCATTACTCTGGGATTGAACTAAACCAATTCTCAGCATATCATTCTCATGAACCAACCTTCCACATTCTTCAAATTTTTTCTTCAGAGATACAACAATATTTTCTTCCTTTTTCTTCCGGTCCTCAATCTCTTTAGACATCCTCATAGTTACAGCTTGCATTTCATTTCTCATAACCATGTTTTCCTAACTCATCTTCAGACATCTCTCATTAAGTACATCTTTTTCATCATTATCCTTATTCTCCAAAATTTCCTTCCTCATAGCCTGAAGAGATGACAACCTCTCCTATAGGACAAGAATGAATTCCTGAGCAGAATTCAATTCATCTTGTAGCTTCAATTTCTTAATCCTTTCAGCATCATAATCTTCAAGTGCCACCTCAAGTTGCTTCTCCAAACTCATATCCATGGATTCCGGATTCAGGATCTTCCCCAAGCTATTAAAATTCCTCTGAGGCACAAAGCTCTGATACCAATTGTTGGAATCCAAGAACACTGAGAGGGGGGGGGGGGTGAATTAGTGTTCTACTAGGATAATCAATTTTAACCTAATTAAAACATGCATACACCAACCGCTATACCGGTACATATAGAATTGAAAGAAGTAAAGCAACCAATAAGCCAATCACATAAATGAATACCATAACACACATAATTATATGTGGAAAACCTCCAAGAGGAAAAACCACAGTGGGATTTGTGACCCCCAATATCAATCCATTGGCCATATGAAGAGATATTACAAAATATAGGGGCCTGCACTTGTAGGAAGGCTTATAGCCTAGAGCACACTGCTCAATCACAAAAGGAGCCTCACTGACTACATACAAATCCATACTACAATCTGGAGAAATGATTGAACTGCAAAGATAACATCTTCTATGCCTAGATACTATTTCAGTTAAGCTCTGTATGTTCTGATCTGAAACCCTTAACCCTATACTGGAATAACCCTTTACAAAAATATCCTCACATACATAATCTCTCTCATATATTTTGCCCCTCCTTCATTATTTCCTTCCCAATACATATTCTCATATCATATCATAAAAATGATCTAACCCACTAACATATATACCCTTTACAATTCATCATGCCTTATGTCGGCTTACAAAGATAACTACAATATGAATATACATGTCAGCTCAATAACATAAATACACAAATATCAAAAATAATTGTCGATGCTGGATCCAAAAGATGTCGGCCTCTAATATCGATAACCTGATTCTAAACCATGTCGTCTTGCATTGTTGGTAAACAAAGAATTCCTTCCAACCTGTCGGTACCAGTGTCGGTGTAGTGTCTTTGAAGTTCCTATCGGTACACAACTAACCCAAAATATGAAGCCGGAACAAGTTACCATGTTGCCATCAATGACAACATATAGAAACCAACCAATTGAGTGTCAATTGGCAACACTAATCTAGCTAAAATAAAACACAAGACAATATAATAAATGAAAGAAACAAAAGAAAGATATATGTTGATTAAAACTCCCTATTCCAAATTTGTGCTTCCATTGTTCTTCTCCAAATTTGTTGCACTGAAACTCCTGCATAAAGTAGACAATTGTTTTGAAGAGTGTAATCTAGCTTTGTCTTGAGAAATTGATGTTGTTTACATAGATTTTCAAGAGATATGGGGAGGGAATTTGAAATCAAGTTCTGATCGGGAGTTCACTCATTTAGATTGATCAGTTAACAAAGTTGATTGATTTGTTAACTCAGATTGATTGACTTGTTAACTAAATAGATTGGATAGATGACTGAATAGATTAGCCAGTTGACTAGATTGATTGATTTGATGATTGAATGGATTGGAGAGATAAGTGAATTGATTGATCAGTCAGAAAAGGTGATTGAGAATTTAAAAAGGGCAATTGATGAGTTAACTGAGTTAATTGGTTGTTTAAGATTTTCAACATGTGTTGTAGGATTTTGAATTGAAATTCAATTTCATTCTTATTTCAATTTGAATTTAGATTTTTGAAAAGTGAAATGCACATGGAATTAATTGAAATTTGGTGAAATTAGCATTTGGGAGAATTTGAAAAAGAATAATTAAATAATTTAATGAAATTATTTAACCATTTAGAAATTGAATTTTAATTAAATAATAAAGATTATTTAATTGAAGGAATTAAAATTAATTAAATATAAATATTTAATTAATGTAAGAAAGGGGATTAATTAATTAGGTGATTATAGGAGGAATACAATCATTAGAAAAGGTGAAATGATGATTAAAATTAATATTAGAAAAATTTAATTAGTTTAATTAAATAATTAAAAATTATTTAATTAATAAGATGAATAATTAGTTCATGATTGACGAGACATTTTTAGGCATCTACAACTACATTTCATCCACAGTCAAGTCACTACTTGTAGACCTTGACATATAGCAACTACACCTACCTTTCAAACTAGATGTTAATCCTTTTAGAAAAAAATAAAGGGTCTGTTAATCCCACTTTGGCTCCCAAGATGTAGTAAGTGCTAGAAAATCTTAGAGAGGGAGGAATCATCAAGGCAATTAGTGATTCTACATGGTTGCTCAATTTGGTTCTTGTTAGAAAGAATAATGAAAATATTAGGCTCTACGTTGATTTCAACAACTTGAATATATCCTCTTTGGAGGATAATTGTCCTTTTCCTTAAATAGGAGAAGGATACCAGTAGTGGACATAGTTCCAATAGTGGAAACCTTTTTGTCAACCCAACCCCCTAGTACTAGATTGCAAAGGAGCCTAACAAATTGATAATGGAAAGTTCATTAATGAATATCACATGTACCAATAGTGGATAATTTTGCACAAATGGGCCAGTAGTGGTGCACAAATGGGCTAATTATAGTAAAAAAATGTCAAAAAAGGTGATCTACTACTAGGGCATTTGTCCGCTACTACAACAAATTTTGAGTTATCTACTTTTGGTGCAAAGGAGTTTATGTATGGGTAAACACTTTGAAATGACCACTTTTTGACCTTTCGGCACATAACGATTTCCACAACGTGCATCGTCACTACCCAAAACTGGATCCTTAGTTATAAGTAGCTAAGTCGTATACGGAGACAACCAAAAAAAAAAAAAAATCTGATGTATGGTTTGAGAGTTCTATGTGGAAGTTAGCTATTGTTACTATTTACTAAGTTGTCATTAGTTTTATGTCCAAAGTCATCTTATATACTCTAGTCGGTTAATACTACCAAAATACTCAGTCGGTAAGCGCTAAAGCAGTTGGTTATAGAAGAAAGAAGTCACAAAGTTTAGTATACACTGAGCTGTCTACCAAGTAACGTTCTATGTCTACCGAGCAGCAAAGATGGTATACCAAGTTAATATGAACTGAGTGAAACATGTTACCAGATTCATTGAACCTGGACACACATGTGGAAATGTGTTACAAGATCGAGGAACGGGGAACCGTTATCACATAGGAAATTGCACCTTAAGATTTTGTATGATTTTGAGGACATCTATCCAATGAAATAATTTGTATGGTTATTCATTTGATAAATCATGTTTGTAAGATTGAAGCATGAACAGATCACCGTCACAAGAGATCTATTTATACAACATGAAATGAGGATCAAAATGTATGAAGCAAGACATGTGTGATAGATAAGCTAAAAGGCAAAATCATGAGAAAGCATAATGTGTTGTGACTGTTACGACTGACAAAGATATTCAGAGGTCACCGAGAAAGATTTTAGAGAACAGTTAAGGAACAGAGTAAACAGAAGGGTTTATTGAGTTGATTTATCAATTATCGAGGTATGCTATGAGCAAGGTAATTTCATATTGAGCACATAGAATTTGCTATAACATTTCAGATGCGAAGTTGCAGATATTTTGTAAAGATTTTGATTGTATTATTTTGAGTTGTAAGAGAAACCTTTAACAGGGTAAAAGACTCTAACAAAGTCTATAAATTGTAAAGCCTTTAACCAGGTACAACATTTAGTATAAGTGTTGTAAAATCCTTTAGCAAGGTAGATCTAAAGATCTTGATACTCCTAATAGGGTAAGCTATCAGAAATAGCTAAACATGTAGCTCTAACCGAGCAACCTTTATTATTGCATTAGTGAAGTTGTGGGTGCCATATCCACCACAGTTTTTCTCTCTAACAAAGAGTTTCTGCATAACCAAAATATATGTGTTATGGAGTGAAACATGTATGAATGTTATTTATATGTTTTAGTTTTATATTATGTTTCAGCAATATTCAGTTTATGCTTAACAGTAAAGTTTCTGTTGAAGAAAAGTTCTAAAGTACTGATTCACCCCTCCCCTCTCAGTACATTAGCTTTCCATATTGGACCTAACAATTGGTATTAGAGCTTCAATCTTGGAAAAGGGTTTAACTACCTAAAGAGAAAGATCTTATCAATGGAAGGCTACAAACAATCTTGGAGAATTTTGAATCTTCAAAATGAATTGGATCATGCTAATCAAGTGATTGCAGACATGCAGAAACAAATGCAAAGATCATTGAAAGTTAGAAGAAGATTGTCTGATGATTTGTAGGACTCACAAGAGATGGTGGAACAAATTGAGACATCATCTAAGAACAATATATCTGAAGAGACTGAAGAAATGATTGGTGTATTGAAAGAGAAGAACAAAGCACTGACTGATCAACTAAAAGTAATGAAAAGAGAACATGAGCATTTCAGCACACAGATGAATGAAAATCTTGATGCATTGAGGATAGCCGGGGATAACATAAGAGATATAGAAAGAGAAAAACAACAGCTTGAAGCATTAGTGTCTGAAAAGAATGATGAAATCACAAGGATGACTAGAATTCAACAAAATCTATCTAATCAATTGGGTTATGTACATCATGAAGCAAATCTGAAAGAAAATGAGAATCAAGCATTGAAACTTGAAATATCAAGATTGACCGAAAAATGAGAATCAAGCATTGAAACTTGAAATATCAAGATTGACCGATGAACTTGAAACAGAGAAGAAATCCAAAGAAACACTGAAGAAAAGTTATGAAGCATCAAAGATGTTGGATGAGCAACTGAATATAAAATGACCCAAAAAAGTTGCAGGACTCGGTTACAAAGGAAAAGACTCTACCAAGAAAGGAATCCACATCAACGAGAGAGGAGAATCATCAAAACAAGCTGGAAACAAGAAGAACATCAAAGGAAAGAAACCTATTTGCAACTACTATGGAAAACAAGGACATACTGCCAACATGTGCCAAATCAGAAAAGGTAAGCAACCAAATGTCACTAGGTCTAATGGTTATTGTTACAATTGCAATAAGTATGGTCACACATCTAATCAATGTAGGACTAAGTCTGTTAGCAATTATCAGAAGACAAAATTCAAGGGGTTTTGTAAAAATTGCAATAGATATGGTCATAGTATTGAGAAGTGTTGGTTTAAGAAGAAAAACTATATGTGGTCTTCACACCGAGCAAATGCTAGAAGTTACCGAACTCACACAGATATCAACCGATAGTATACTGCAGTACCATGGGATTACAATACAAGGATATGGTGTGAATGTTGTGGAAGATATGGACATATAAGTGCCAACTGCTTTATAAGGTTTGGAATGAACAACCGAAGATCATGGAGAAATCTTGGTATGGCATGTTTTCATTGTCACAAAGTTGGACACTTGGCCAGAGATTGCAGAGATCAACCCAGAGGAGATACTGAGGAAATAAGAAGCAAATTACAGATGATTTGGAAAAAGAAGGAAAATGTGTCAACCAATGAAGAAAGCACCTTACCTATCAAGTTAGGTGCATCTATTTCAAATTAATCAGTAAAGGTATGAAGGGACTACATTCTCTCAAGGTTATATCTTAACAGTTCCTATTTTATCATGTACTTAATTCCAAAATCTCCATAGCTAAGATGCAATAGCAAGTTTGAAATTTTATCTAGTCTTTTGGAGTACCAGAGAAGTCGGTAAATGCAAGAAGCCTGTCTAGTCGGTAAAAGCATAAAAAGGAAGGTAATCAGTTTAAAGGAACCAAGTGCATTTAATGCTTTCTTACCTAATTGGATGAAGCTCGATAAGGTAAAATGTGTACTTAAAGCCTTTTGCACGCTCATTTTACACTTACCAAGTTTCTAGAAAGCAGAGCTAAGCAATTCAAAGGTGATCAAAATCCTCCCGAGAAAATTTCAAGGTATTTATTCATCAATCTCAATGCATTTTTCAAGCAAGTCAACCGGTCATATTAGTTGAGAATACCTACTTTATATTTACTAAGTGGAAAGCATTTGTTGGTTAAGTTTCAAACCCTAAACTTTTTTCGTTAGTAATTATCTAAAGTTTGAAATGGCTCCAAAGATTCAGAAACCTGTTGTTGTTGAAACCATTGAGAAACCCTCACTGAAATATTCCTTACCTCCCAAAGTAACATCCGAACCTAACGATAAAATTGCATTATCTCTCATTTCGGATAGGGTTCTATTGGTTGAGGATGTTAGATTCTACACTAAGTGTCGTGTTGAGGAACTAGGTCATATTGAGATCAAGGACACGTATGACGTATGATGAATTATGCACCGATGGAAATCTGGATAGCAAACATGAGCATATCAAAGTCAAGGGATTGACCGAAGCCCTAACCTACCCGTGAGTCTTCAAACCCCAATGGGTTAAATTTGTTTTGAGCAGAGTTCATGATGAATTTATGTAGTTAGAGGAGAAACCATTCAAAATCACTAAGGAAATCATCCACTTAATCACTAGATACCCTATATTCGACCATGCCCGAGCTTAGAAAATGATTTCATTGAAAGAATTGATCACTTTAACTGGAGTTGAATCTAATTGCAAAGGTTTGAAATTGAACAATGTTACAGATGCAAAGCTGAAGTATGCAATTAGAGTCATAGGTTATTGTTTCTTTCAGTCGGCAAGGGAAAATAGTGTAGCATGTGCAACTATTGATTTAGCATACAAAATTGTGAAAAGGGGTATGAAGATTGACCTATGCGAAGTGTTGTTGAAAAATCTTTTTGAAAATCTCAACACCATAAGGAAGCCGAAGAAGAACAACTCATCAAACACACTAAAGTTTGGGTCACTCTTAGTATGCATGTTTTTCTATTTTCAGAAATTCTTTCCATTAGTCAGTAACGTAGTTTGGGAGCTACACCGACCAATCAGCTAGGTGATAATTTCAATGATATAATGAATGATTATTTTAGCAAATTTCAAGAAAAGATGCATAACAGGTACAAAATACCACCCCAGTTAGTGGAGAAATACAAGGAAAATATATGTTTTGAAGTGGACACTGACTACTGTTATGTCAATGTAGTAGAACCAAGAACTCAATCCTTGTCGCCTATGGGTTATGAGATTGATTTTGACATTACGCAACAGCAAATAGATGCCTTTCTTTCTCTTCCAAGGCATGCTACCGAGATCAGGTACGGTACCTATGAAGAGGTCAAAGAAAAAGTTAAGATGAGCATTGTAGTTCCTAAGGCTACAAGGAAAGCAACCAAAATGATCAAAGTATTAACAGAGAAATTTGGAGAAGGTTCTTCCTCCACTCCTATTAAGAGCAATCAAGTCATCACTGAGGAGAAATCTGAAGCCCAAGAAGCAGCAATAACATTGAGCACCGAGTTGCCAAAAGGAAAAATTTTGAAAAGGAAGAAACATGATGCATCACAGGTATAACCTACTCCTCCAGTGAAGCGCCCCAATACTAGATCATCTGCAATATCACCGAGTAAGAAGCAAAAAAATGTTGCAATGCCTAAGGTAACAAAAACTTATAAGAAGTCTACTCGGAGACTCATTTTGAATAAAGAGTCAAGTGACACCGAATCTGAAGACATAAGTAAATTTCAGATTGTTAAGAGCACAAAGAAAGATGTACATAGTGTTGATAATTTTTGTGCAAATCTGAAACAATATGGTCAATTTGGAGCGTTCAGATATGTAAAATATGACTCTCAGACAGAAGAAGAAAAGAGGCAAATAAAAGAGTCAGTTGTATGTACACTTCTTAAATTCCGATTAGTTCCATTGGAAGTAACTAATTCTCTTCCAAAAGCATTGTACTTACACATTGATAACAGGTGGAAATATGCTATGGACTCGAAAAAGAAGATGAGAGAAAGAAGTCTGGTACATCTCTTTCCAGACATGTCGGTAGATGAGATAAGTGAACATCTGAAAAACTACCAGACAAACTTCCTAGTCAAGCAAAGAGCCTTGAAACTGGTGAATGGCCTCTATCTTGAAGTAGAGAAAGAGACAAAAGAAAAATGGCAAGAAATTTTTCGAATCAAGAGTGTTGATGAGCAAGGTGAAGTTGAAATAGTTGATATCACCGAGCAAGAACCTGCTGGCACTATACAACTTGATGAGGATATCATGGACACTGAGGTATAGGAACAGGAGATGACAGAAGGGAATTCCTATGCCAAACTGGTATCAAGTGAATCAGTTTTGGAACAAGTCAAGTCCTATCCTCCGGTAACTCAACATGTTTCAACCGATACACCTCAGGACACTGAACAAGGTAAAGAGGGTCAACAATCTACCAAAGGAGAAGCTACTTCTCAGACCACTCGGGAACAGACTTCTCAAGCCCCAACAAGCACTAAAACTATTGCCACCGAGACCCCAAGCAAGGAATCACCGAAGGCTACATCTGAAGCTAAAGAAACTAACAAAAGTGTTTCCTCTACCGAGCAACCTACCAAGGGTGAACAAGCCTCCCAAGCCATTGTACTGGTTCAACCGATGAAAGTCTCATCATCTAAAGAGAAGAAAATGAAGAAGCATAGTTTCAAGCTAGATCTGTCAAAGCCGATTGTGTTGCCAAATGTAGACATCTCAAAACTGAAAGGGCAAGCACTCATTGAATTCAGGAAACTATGCAAAGACAAAGCAGAACAAGAGAGACAAATGGCTATACAGAAGAAAAATAGAGCACTTCAGAAGGTTAAAACATTATTATTAGAAATGCTACCTGAAGCTACCGTGACAAAAGATGCAGCCATCCATATTCAACTGGATGAACTCCTCACTAAAATAGAAGCATCTGGAGTAGATGCATCTGAATACCTGAGAAAATTGAAGGACAAAGGGCTCACTGCCAAAATGATTGAAGAGGTACAGAAAGCCATTACTATCGGTAAAGTTAAGCTAGTTGGACTCATTGCTGAGTTGTCCCCTCAACTCAAACATATTCTTTATTTATTTCAAAATCTCTATACATTATCTTTATTCATTAAAGATATCAAGAATAAAACCGAAGTTATTGAAAAAGAGATCACCGATCTCTCAAATAAATTGATCACCGAGCCCAATTCTATTCAAAATTTCTATACCAAGCTACAAACTCTTATGACTCAACAATTGGAACTTCAAAATGAAGAGCACAAAATAAGAATGGATGTCATGACTCTTCAAATCTTATTCATTCCACACTTGTCCTCCATCCAAGAGAAGATTAACCGAGCTACCTATCTATCCACTCAACAAGAGGGAAGCACTTTAGATGGTCTGATTTCACTGTTAGTTGATATTATAGCTCATAATTCCCTAATGGATAGTGTCAAGAGTGCCCTTACCAATGCTCTCACCGATGCTCTAACTAAGTACAAATCTATTTTTGATCAGTTGCCTCCACTGAATGGTAATTAGTTTTGATATTTGTCAAAAAGGGGGAGTGTACTGACTATAGTGTATACAAGAGGAAGTATGTCGAGTAGATCAGAGTATCCAGATGTACAAGTAATTTTGATAGGGGGAGCAGTGAACACTAAGAAGTGAATACAGAACAGTAAAGCTACATGCAAAATCAGAGTTATGTACAGTATATTGATAAGGGGAGTATATCTGAGTATACTATTTATTGACAATTGTATATACTGTCATATTAGTCAAATTTTGTAAGTATATATATTTTTGAGTAATGACATTGAAAAGAGTTTTTTCAAACATACCAAACTAAAGTCAAAAGGGGAGATTGTTACTATTTACTAAGTTGTCATTAGTTTTATGTCCAAAGTCATCTTATATACTCTAGTCGGTTAATACTACCGAAATACTCAGTCGGTAAGCACTAAAGTAGTCGGTTATAGAAGAAAGAAGTCACATAGTTTAGTATACACCGAGCTGTCTACCAAGTAACGTTCTATGTCTACCGAGCAGCAAAGATGGTATACCAAGTTAATATGAACCGAGTGAAACATGTTACCAGATTCATTGAACCTAGACACACATGTGGAAATGTGTTACAAGATCGAGGAACAAGGAACCATTATCATATAGGAAATTGCACCTTAAGATTTTGTATGATTTTGAGGATATCTATCCAATGAAATAATTTGTATGGTTATTCATTCGATGAATCATGTTTGTAAGATCGAAGCATGAACAGATCATCGTCACAAGAGATCTATTTATATAGCATGAAATGAGGATCAAAATGTATGAAGCAAGACATGTGTGATAGATAAGCTGAAAGGTAAAATCATGAGATAGCACAATGTGTTGTGATTGTTACAACTGACAAAGATATTCAGAGGTCACCGAGAAAGATTTCAGAGAATAGTTAAGGAATAGAGTAAACAGAAGGGTTTACCGAGTTGATTTATCAATTACCGAGGTATGCTATGAGCAAGGTAATTTCATATTGAGCACATAGAATCTGCTATAACATTTCAGATGTGAAGTTGCAGATATTTTGTAAAGATTTTGATTGTATTATTTTGAGTTGTAAGAGAAACCTTTAACAGGGTAAAAGACTCTAACAAAGTCTATAAATTGTAAAGCCTTTAACCAGGTACAACATTTAGTATAAGTGTTGTAAAATCCTTTAGCAAGGTAGATCTAAAGATCTTGATACTCCTAACAGGGTAAGCTATCAGAAATAGCTAAACATGTAGCTCTAACCGAGCAACCTTTATTATTGCATTAGTGAAGTTGTGGGTGCCATCCCCACCGCATTTTTTGTCTCTAACAAAGAGTTTCTGCGTAGCCAAAATATATGTGTTATGGAGTGAAACATGTATGAATGTTATTTATATGTTTTAGTTTTATATTATGTTTCAACAATATTCAGTTAATGCTTAATAGTAAAGTTTCTGTTGAAGAAAAGTTCTGAAGTATTGATTCACCCCTCCCCTCTCAGTACATTAGCTTTCCATATTGGACCTAACAGCTATGTCCACTTCTGGTACCCTTCCCCTAGAGACAATGTTGCAAAAAGCAATTGGGTGTGAGTTGTCCATTACAAATGATTTTCTTAGTTACAACTAATTTAAAGTAAGGAATTTAAGCAACACATGACCATCTTCATGACTTCATGAGGCACATATATCTATTCACATGTTTATGATACACTTTTTAAAGGGCTATGGATTTGGCATTGACGAAACTTATTGATATCGTCATGGTGGTGTACCACGACACTCTAATGTTCATCTATAAAAAGAAATAGAGGATCATTATGGTCATATGCGATACCTTTTTAAGAAGTATTTGAAATATGACATATCAATAAACCTTAAGAAGTGTATGTTTATATTTACTTAGAGAAAATTCTTGGGGCATATAGTTTCCAAAGACAAAATTTGGATTGATCGCAAGAGAGTAGCGACTATTGAGAAGATATTGTAACCCAAAATGATTAAAGACAGTCATTATTTCTTTGCGTAAATTTATTTCATCAAAATTAATATTCCTAAGTTTTTTGAGAAAATAAAGACCATATCATAAATAATAAAGAAAGAATAAATTGTGGTTTGGGAAGGTGAACTTGTTAAATAATTTTAAGTACAAAGGAGCAAATCAAACAAGGTCCAATACTAGCTTAAATAAGCTTTTCAAAACCTTTTTAATTATTTTCTTTTGCTTCCTTTCACATAGTTGTAGTTGTAATGCTAAAAAAAAATAGGATGGATTAAATCAATTTCCTTTTTTAGCAAGTCTCTTCAGTGTATCAATTATATGATTGAATGAAAATGTTGGGTAGTGCCTTGGTAAAGGCTGATAAGAACTTTCGACCTTATTTATTAGGTGCACAAATTGTTGCATACTTTATGTAGCAATAAATGATATATTTACTCAACAAGAGGTAACTAGAAGAACATGTAGATGGATTAATATGATACAAGAATTTAATATTGATATTTGGATCTCCAAGTTGGTCAGATGGTGAGGATTATCCAAGCTAATGGTTGAGTTCAACTTGGAGGCAACTAAAATTAATCAAGTTGAAGTGGAGGTTGATTAAAATAAATGTAGATTGAAAATTTCTCCTTAGTATAAGGAAATATGATATTACTTATACCATACAAAATGCCCAAGGAAAATGACTAAAAATCATTAAAGAACCCTAAAATTGCACTTATTGAAATATAACATGGACAATGGTAACTTGATGGAACTACATGGCTAAAAGAATAGCTCATAAAATCCTCAAAGCTTGTTATCAATGACCATTCTTGTTTACATATGTGCATAAATTGGTAAAAAATGTGATGCCTATAAATATTTTTCAAAAGACTCAAGGGATTAGGAAATTTACTTTTAAGGCCCATGACAATAGATGATCCTTTCCAACAATGGGGTATTAATTTCATTCTAGTGGAGGATTCATATAGATTATTGAAGCTATGTATTACTTTATAAAATAACCATAACCGTGTTAAAATAATTTAAATGATTAGAAACAAACCCACCTTTTGACATCTTTGTATTAAATAAATGTTTCATGAGAAATACCTTGTTGGAAGCTGAGGGTTTTTTCATACAGTTTATCTTATATTAACATTTAGGTCCATCGTTGTTGTTTCATTTGATATATTGAAAGCCATTGACACTGCTAGACATAACTGTATTATTCCTAGTGTCTTTCTATCAAGAACCTCCCATTCTAGATCTATCATATTTATCAGCTTCTTTTTTTTACACCCAATGACAAGAAAAGATCCTTTTGATATAAATAATCTTCCATTGGCATCTTCCGTAGTTGATAGTTTTGGTCATTGAACTTTTGAACTTTAGACTTTCCTTCTACACCCATTGCTCCCCATTGAATATGAGATTTCTTGCCAAATGAATTTGATATACGGGTTTGATACTATTTGTTAGGGTTTAGTTAGACTATCTGTCAATAAATTATATTAAATATAATGTAGAATAAAAGATAAAAAGATTAAAAATCACAATAATATAGATTTTACGTGCTTCACCCTATGCAAGTTGCATCCACAAAGAAACAACTATCCACTTTCTTTTTATTATCTAGCGAAGAGCATATTAGAACTTGATGATTTTTCACATTACATAACTAATATATTTACCAAGCCCTTTCTGGTGGTTTACAAAGGTCAGTTTACATGCCAAAATAATACTTGATTTCTTTATCAAATAATGGGCACTCCCTTATTGATTGATTTGGGAGTAAAACATGT
The DNA here is from genome assembly GCF_030272615.1 of Cryptomeria japonica. Taxonomy (NCBI): domain Eukaryota; kingdom Viridiplantae; phylum Streptophyta; class Pinopsida; order Cupressales; family Cupressaceae; genus Cryptomeria; species Cryptomeria japonica. The sequence continues at coordinate 402,998,039 of NC_081408.1, forward strand.
GTGATGAAGCCACCAAAATTTAATCCCAACAACATAATCATTCACCACGTACCATCAATCTCCAACTTGGAGACTTATCAAGATCCACACTAAATAATCTCCCACTTGGAGAGTGATCTTGTAGCAACACCACTGCATCTATATCCCAATGGATTTATGCACTTGGACTTATCTTGTTTCTCATTTCCACTATTAACATGCTTAAAGGTCAACATAAATTGAGCAAAAAATCAATTTCTCTTGAGTTGCTACCTTTGTTAACATATCTACAAGATTTTGGCTAGTGTGTATCTTTTCCAGCTTCAACTCTCCATCCTCTAAAATTGATTATATGAAATGGTTGTATATATTTAGTATTAGAGTGATGAATTGATCTCTTTGCAAGATAAATAGTGTTATATCACTATACAACCTGCTATTCTATTTCTAATTGCCCAATTCCTCCATAAACCTTTATAATCAAATCTTCTCTTTACTAGACTCTGTACCAACAACATATTCTCCTTATGTAGTTGAAAGTGCAACAACCTTTGTAATCATGAAATCCAACTAACCACTAGTCCACCTATAGTAAAGACATCATATGGTGCTCCTGCTATCGATACCGCCTACTAAATTTGAATCAACACATCATTGTATAGTAGAGTTGGAACCTCCAAAACATAATTCTTGAGTAGTACTACCCCTCAAATACCCTAGAATCCACTTTACATCATTCCACTACTCATTTTAAGGATTGTTCATAACCGTGCTCATAGTTCCCACTTATATGCAATATCTAGCCTTGTACACAACATGACATACATTAAGCTACCAACTGCTAAAGAGTATGGAACTTTAGACATGTAATCTATCTCCTCTTACATCTTAGGACACATCTCCTTAGTTAATTTAAAATGATTGGGCAAAGGTGTACTAAAAAATTTTGCATCCTGCATTTGCAATATTTTCAACACCTTCTCCATGTAATCACTTTGAGATAATGTTAATGTGTGATTTTTCCTATCTCTTGTTATTCTCATACCAAGGTGTGATGCATAAAAATGAAACCAAGTAACTAAGACCTAATCCCACTCTCATGTACACATAGTGGAATACGAAAGAGCCTAGGGAGATATCACACCTTGACTACTTCTTGTAGGAAAGAGAGAGTCAAGGAATATCTCTTAGGTTTTCTATTCCTTTTTTGTAAATGAGGAACAAATGTGTAAAATGCAATGTAGCAATCAACTAAACTAGGAGATGAGAAACAAATCACACTAAACTGAAAATGCAGATTTGGCACAAACTAAAACTGTGAGACAAAAAGAAGAGCTGAGAAATGGACTTATAGGTGCACCTGCTACTGAAATTGATGCAAAATTAGCATATCATAGGGCGTTTGGTGCCCCTGTCCCTCTGCTGATAGGAAGCTTCTCTTTTGGATTTGAGGTCTTGAGGGTCTAATAGGCAAATCTAGCACCTGAAACTACAAAACCCTAGGGACTAGGGCACCACACCTTGGTCCTATCCTAGGGCACCACGCCCCTGTCTCTAAGATTTGAGATCAGATTCTGGCCTTGATATCTTCTTTGTGTCTTCTATTGGTCCCAAAAAAATTGCGTCCACAACATTCCTGTACCTGCACCTGCAACTTGAAAAATGGTGTCTAGGTGGCTATATAGGGTTTTGCCTTGGTAAAATCCCTTGTTTTCATGATTTCCACCTCCACAAATAGCCGATAACATAACAAAAATGTGTGTGCAAGAATATTGTGTGTATGCAAGATCATGAACAAGAAAGTAAATCTAGAGCTACCCTGCACCTTGGAGAGCAAACCCTAAATGATTGTAAATGTAAATGTAAATGCTTCAAATCACAAATGCAATAGTGAATCTAAAGCATGAATGTAAATTTGAAATGAATATTATGAAGCTCATACAAAGACATGAAAATAACATGAAACCATACCAAACCCTAAGGGAGAGGTACAAGCCAATCATCAATCGGTGATCTCCTATTATTCTTCAATGTCTTCAAAGCTCTTAAGGGATGTTAAAAATTCATGATGTAGACTTGATGGATGATTGATTTGCTATTGTGGACTTCATAAAATGTGTACTTTTGCTTCATAAGAAACTCTTCAATCGCTAGATCTCAGATCTTTAAATGAGGAAAGAAAAGGGTTTATGTAGGAGACCCTAACTTTGTTTTGAGTCATAGGCCAACTTAGAAATTATATTTTTTGACAATCTCTTAGATTGGAATATTAAAATACTACCAAAACATGCTCCCAAAATTTGGGGAGAAAAAGTCAGGACCATGTTGGTACCAACATGGTCCAAACACACAGTCTGACCAACTATTTGCCAAATTTTTGGGGAAGCAAGATATTGTGATTTTAAAGAAAATTATGGGAGTTTATGGAAATTTGTGATGTTATGATATGCGAAATTGGGCCTTGAAGGTCAAAATAGGACATAATTAGGGTATTTGATGAAATGATTAATTGGAGAAATGAAAATAAAAAGGGGCACACTTAGGGTAAAGGGCCCAATTTTATGATGTGCAGAGGGATACATAAAGACATTAGATTTAATTAAATTAATTAATTAAATGCTTAAAGGGAATTGAGATGCAAAATGAAAACACACTAAGGCGGGTGCTAGCCTAAGCGTGGAATTGTACCACCCAATTAAGGGTGTACAATTTACAACACTACATTTACCCCCCACTTTAGCGGCCATATGACACTATATGCATATGCAAGCTCAAGTATAGAAAAGTAAACATTTCATGAAAAAGGATATATCCATAAGGTGTCAGACGAAGCCCCCACCATTATTTGCAGTACACTGTTACGAATCGCACCCTACAAAACCACATTCTAGACAAAATTACAAAATCACCTAATTCTTACTAGGGAAGTGATGAAATTCACAGGTAGCTATATGCCCCCCTATTTCGACTTGCTAAGTAGTGAGGTGAAACGGGGTATCATGTTTACCACAATGAATTGTGAAAAGAGGTGATGGAAAATCGAAGTGCATAATGGAATATTTGGTAAGGAAGATAATTGAATCATGATTCCAACGCCACCAACGGTGCAGAAATCAAAGTTCTCTCGCTCAAGATATGAGAGATTAAGCAGAAAAGCAGAAATTAGGGTTTCGAGAAAAAAGAGAAACACATACCATATGAATAGTGGAAAATGACACTTCATTTGTCATTTTCTCACTTTTTGTCTTATTTTCGGTAGAGGAGCCCACATAGCACTCATGATTCCTCGAAGACGATCCAAGACGTCCTCCCGAATGGAGATCCTATGATAGTTCGTCCTCTCCGATCAGTCGCTTGATGAGGTGAGTGTACTGAACTACCTTTGTACCTTCTATTGACTTTCTATTGAGTTTATTTTGACTTTTTCGTATGAGATAAAGTTTGATTGCACATGTTCCCCCAGGAGGGCGCCCTAGTCCTACCAGGGCGCCATGGTCGAACTGGGGTGCCTTGGTCCTTCTAGAGCGCCCTAGTCTTTCCATGGAATCCTGGTCCCTGATTAAGGTGACCAAGGGTTAGCATAGGATTAGTCTTTCTAATGCTGAGTTGATTGAGAGAATGATATTGATTATTGATTGGTTTATCTTTGCAAAAACTACCCTATATGCGATAGAACACTGCCGATCATATATATTGGAACCTACAGAGTCAAATTTTTGGATTGTCTCAAGATGACATAGAGTTGCTCAAGGCAATAGGGTTATGGTATATTTGTATCATTCTATACATGAAGTTCCACCCAACGATGCTCATGGCACTCATGGAGAGATGGGATATATACACTTCCACATTTGTCTTGCTTGTAGGAGAGATGACCGTGACACTTGAGGATTTTTACCACATTCTGAGGCTTCCCATTAGAGGACATATAGTGGATATCAGGAAGGCACACCCCATCTTTTTTTAGGAGAGAGAGAAGAGGTATGGCATTGGGAGAGTCATGCCCAATGAGACTATAGGATGAATCATGATTTAGTGGTTACTACATCCTACCAGCGTCATTCTGCTCATGAGGAGACTCATGATAGCCACAGTGGGGCTAGCCATATGCCTAGATGGATGAGGCAGTCACATGCATGGGAGTCTCGCTTATATTGTCCGAGTGATGGAGGAGCAATGTATAGTGTTCTCCTGGGGATGGAGCATGTTAGCCCATCTCTACCATGACTTAGGATATTATGTCTATGGCGATGGATGTAGCTTGATGACATGCACCCTTCTTTGGGTTTGGATGTTCAAGTATATTACATGTCCAGTTGATGTTGGCTCAGATGATCCTAGAGCATATGCATACCCACTCACCAGACCATGGCAGAATGGTGACTTGTTGTATTCAAGGATTGTGATTGATATATTGAGATCTAATATCATCAAATGGAGACCATACCGACACATGGCCACATGGCCTGGCCAGTGCGATCAACTTTGTTTTATGCAGAGGAACTTCTTCCTCAAGGGGTGCTACAGCCATATCGTAGTCCCATTTTATTTTCATCGAGTTAGATGACATTTTGGGCTAGAGCAGGGTGTTCTAGATGATGTTCCATTTTTCATACACCACTCTTGAGTGATGGCAAGGCTAGGAGTAGTTCATAGGCCTTGCAGATGATTTTGATTGAGATGTCATGGTCCCTTTTAATGATGATGTGGGAGCTCATCGCAGTTACATCACATGGTGGGACAAGACTTTCCCCAGAGCCATTTTTCCTTTAGACTACCCTAGGGGGAATCCTGGACCATGGAGGCAATCATCTAGGGAGGATCATGACACATCCAAGGACCTGAGTGATGGAGACACATTGGATCACAAGGATGAGAGAGAGGGAGAGGGAGAACATCAAGATAGAGATGATGATGAGGAGGGAGGATGAGATGGAGATATTGGTGGGAATGGAGGAGATGGAGATGATGATGAGGATGATTCAGAGGAGAGGGGAGAGGAGGAGATTCCCCATCACTTTGGAGATGATACCATAGCCCTAGATCCATCGATAGTGCCAACTAGAGGAGAGGAAACCGACCTCAGGAGACCAACTTCGAGCTTACACCAATCATCTCCTACAACACTACCTACTGAAGTACAAAGACACTATCAACATGGAGAGGGAAATGAATCTAGGTCAGAGATGGCCACAACACACGATCCACACTGGTAGGCGGGAGATCTAGGTAAAGGATTTTTATTTGATTCAATTTGTTTAAATTTTTTTTATTATGATGAACATGTGATTGTATTTCACTCCCTCTTCTATAGTCAGAGTACAGGAGTGACGTCCCCTTATTTAGCAGACCCTATCAGACATCATCACTGCTTCACACATACCTTGGTCTTTGTAGATCATGCATAGACTTTAGAGGAGCGTCGAATGACATGAGGATTTATTAGACTAAGTTTGAATACAGCTAGTGATCAGGCGAGAAGAGGGGGAGCGACTACAACACAAGCTACCAGATCCCAGGCAGAGTCAACCATTTATCGAGGTATAGTCATGGACTAAGACTAGAGGAGTTATTCTAGGAGTCACTCATGGTCTTCATCCCATTAGACACCCATGAGACCATCATGATAGGGACCCGAGGGCTCAGGTAGTCACCAACCATAGATAGTGTTGATATAGCAGAGACCAAATTTTGCAGTGATGATCTTAGCCTCAAATGTGTTCTTTTAATTTGCAAAACAATGAATGTTTATATTTCTTTGATTAAAAGTAACAAATTTGGAAATGTACATGTATGTCTAATCTAACTCTCATGCGATTGATTTCTAAATACCTCATGGTTAAATTGATACATGTGTGATCTAATTAAATAACTAGGTATTTAATTAAATACAACATTGATGATGTAAAGAAATGTGTTTAAGTTAAGGACTACATAACTAATGTGATCTAATTAAGAGTTTAATCAAACACCACATGATGCATCTTAACATAAACATATGAAAAATTGTATGATAAGTTAGCACATGAAAGATGTAAATTACTAAAAATTTACATAATGAATTCAAGAAAACCAAGATTTTTAAAATATGTTTGTCAAGAACAAAGCAACTTATAGATCAAACATTAATGATTCAATACTACATGCTTTAATGAAGAGATGCTACCATATCATACAATTTTGAAGAAGAAAAGAAAGGAAAGGAAAGATAAAGAGAGGAGAAGATCAAGCATAATATCTACGAAGATGCATAGCATTTATAGGTTCCTTAAGAGGCATACCTCCACATTTGCTATTTTGTATGAACCTAATCCATAGACCTTAGTGATGATATATGGTCCAAGACAATTTGGGCTAAAATTTCCTCTTTCTTCAGGTGAAGCATTGATGTTACATTGATTCTCATACAGCACAAGGTCACCTACTGAGAAGGAACGTTGAATGACCTTATCGTTATAACTTCGCTGCAGGGATTTATGATATGCTCGAATATGCTCAATAGAGTTTATACATTGCTCATCAATCATTTCAAGTTGTTGAAGGCGTTGTTCTCGATTAAAATCATCAACTATACCCTTAAGAGAAATTCTTAATAAGGGAATCTCTAACTCTAAAGATATAATAACATTAGCACCATAAACAAGATTATAGTGGGTAGTACTCATAGCTATGTGCACACTTGTTCGATAAGCCCAAAGTGCATAATTCAACTAGGTGTACCAGTCCTTACCATGTTTGTTTACAGCCTTATGAAGAATTTGTTCAAAAATTTTATTAGAGGACTCAGCCTCACCATTAGATTGAGGGTAATAAGGTGTAGAAAAGCAATGTTGAATATGGTATTTTTCAAGAAATTTCTTCACATCTTTGTTCTTAAATGAAGTACCATTGTCAGAAATCAAAGTGGAAGGAATTCCAAATTGAGCAATAATATTATCTAAGATAAAAATATAAATTACTTTAATAGTAGTAGATTGAAGAGGAACCACTTCTACCCACTTCGTAAAATAATCTGTAGCAGTTATAATGAAAGTATGTCCTTGGGATGAGGGAGGAGAAATTTTTCCAATAAGATCCAAGCCCCACATTGAAAAGGGCCAAGAGGCCACTTACGACTTAAGTTCTTATGTATGAGCATGAATTAAATTGTTGTGTTGCTGACATTGATGACACTTTTTAACAAACACAAATGAGTCTTTCTCCATGGTCTGCCAATAATAGCCCATTCAGAGCAAAATTTGAACTAATTTTTTACCTCCAAAATGCCCCCTCGCAAGCACCTGAATGTGCTTCCTCCAGAGAAATCAAGATTTCTATTTTGTTGAGACAATAGAGAACTAAACCATTATAACCCCTTCTATAAAGGACATTAGAAAGGATAATGTATCTTGTGGCTACCTTGCGGATTCTAGCTCTATCATTTTTACTAGTAAAATCTGGAAAAGTACCATCGGTCAAATATCTTAATACATTTGAGTATCATTCATCAAAATCTATGGTATAGAAATAAGCCACATCACTAGGGTTATCAACAATAGCTGGAGAAGAAAGGTTATGAATAGCAAATTTAAGATCTATCACTGGATCCTCTAAGGATACAAGGGAAGCAACACACACCATTGCATCATCATGTTGATTATTCTTTCGAGGGACAGACTCCATGACATAGCTGGAATCAAATTATTTTAACAAGGATAAAGACAAATCATGATATTGTGATCATTTATCTTATTTAGCCTGATAAACTCCTATAACTTGTTTGATGATTAATAGAGAGTCACCATAGATATGTATGTGCTTAAAATTCAGAGCTAAAGCCGCTATAAGACCAGCAATAAGGGCTTCATACTCGATAATGTTATTAGTACATAATAAATTAAGATTATAAGAGAGGGGAATGGGTTTCTTATTAGGAGGGAATAGAACACCTGCCCTCAAGCATGTACAACACCTAGAGACATCAAAGTAAAACTCCCAAGTTTTGTCAGTCTCAACAGGAAGAACAAACTCATCAAGAAAGGATTCTTGATTAGGTAGCATGAGAGGTGAAGAAGCATCTGCTAATTGATCGGTCAACCCTTGTCCTTTAATTTATTTTTGAGAAACAAATTTAAGATCAAACTCAGTTAAAATCATAACCCACTTCGCTACGTCCTGAAAGATCTATCTTAGAGAAAAGATACTTCAAAGGGCTGAATTTGATGATAACATGAACCTCAATGTTCAAGAGATAATGCCTCAACTTCTGCATTGTAAAAACAAGAGTAAGACATTGCCTTTCTATTGTAGTATAGAAGACTTCATAATCGAGAAAAGTAGGACATATAATAAACTAGACATTCTTTACCATCATTATTACATTGTGCCAACAAAACTGCAAGAGCACGAGGAGAAGTAGTTGTGTATAGAAGAAATGGTTTAGTTGGGTCAGCTAGTTTCAAGATAGAAGGGTTGGCCAAATAAGATTTTAAATATTCAAAGGCTTGATAAAAAACTTCTCAATTGGGAAATATTTTTAGGAGGTGGCATATTAACAATGGCATCTATCTTTTTCGTATCCACCTCAATACCACATTGTGAAACTATGAACCCTAATAGTTTTCCACTATCCACACCAAAAACACACTTTCGGGGGTTCAAGCGCATGTTGTACTTACAAATTCGATCAAAGACTTGACGAAGTATGGACTTAATGTTAGTAAGATGAGAGGGGGGAGTGAATCATATAAACTCACAATTCAATTTATTCAACAGATTCAACCTTGGTAGCCTTTGCTTTAATATGCAACCTAGACTGTAAATAATTCAAACTCATAAACTGATAACCTTAAAACATCACAACACATTTAACACCAAATTTAACGTGGAAACCCAAATAGGGAAAAACCACTCTGGGATTTTGAACCCACTAAGAAATATACCCTTCTAGAGTATGCTCGGTTAAAAGCCGATCCTGTTACAGATTACATAAACACATTGCTAGATGTGACCCGGTTAAGGGATTTCCCTCAGATCTGTTAGAATCTTGCACTTTGTTAGAAGTGACCTTGTCAGAGGATTTCAAACACTCAACTAGAATGTTACCTTGCTAGAGGATTTACAAATAAGACTGTTAGGTCCACTTGATTAAGAGATTTCCTATCACTTACAGAATAAATAGCAGTAATAAAATATATCTGCAACTTCACATCTGAAATGCTAAAGCCGATTCTATGTGCTCGATGTACTCAAGATAATATGTCATAAGACTTATCTTTCACCTTGCTGGGCTTCTCAATCTATTCTTCAATCATATCTTCAATCTTCTATGCTCGGTGATCACTACAACAACATCACTATTCTTCTATTTTCCCACATCCATTGTTCATCAACAATTCCTTATTTATAAACAATTCCTAACCGCTTAATCTCCTTGATCACATTTCCCATGATCAATCTTAGCCATTAGATCATCATACTTGACTAGGTTCATTGAATCCTTTGAACTGAAAAATGTTTTATCTCGCCTTGGAACTTGTATTCCTTCCTTAGTACTTGTGCTAGGTTATGACCGTTCAATCTGCGATGTAGATCTGACTCTTGTATTTTCATTGTTGTAGATCCTCAACAAACTTCTTGTACGACATACCAATCATCTATACATCTTCAGCTCATTCACATACTTCATTTAATAATGCTTTTATTCATCCAATGCGTTCTGGTATTGCTCGGTTGTTACTCAGTTAATATTGAACTTCACTCGGTAGACATTCTGCCTTCTTTAACTGATATCGATAACCTTAGTGTTTACCGACTAGCTTCATTGCTCGGTAACATAGAACAATATTAAACCTATATTCATCTACTGAATGAAATCTTTTCTTATTCTTATTCAGTCTTTGAATACACATATATAGGATATCAAAACAATCAAAACAACAAAATCTCATCACTGTCTAACTCAGTAATGTTGCCCATTTGAATAACTTATTATTCCCCTTCATTTTCACATTCATTTTGTGTCACTTACTGACATCTTTATACTCATCAAAACATACTCCTTAAGATATGGCAACATCATACTGAATCAGAAAATCAATTTATTGACATCAATGACAAAATAATATTATTAAGACAGTAATTATCCTTTATCAATTATATCAATAATCTCCAACAACCTTCTCAATATCCTTATACCAACAAACTTATTGAAATGCCAACACTTACCTAAGATGTCATCAATATAATCTTCTAATATTTTATGCATGTAGTCATGAAAGATAAGAGTCATAGCATGTTGGTAAGTAGCGTCTACGTTCTTCAATCCAAAAGGCATTACAATCCAACAAAACATACCCTAAGGAATAGTGAAGGAAGTTTTAAATTGATCTTGAGGATTCATGAAGATTTGATTATATCCTGAGAAACCATCCATAAAAGACAACAAGGCATGTCCAATGATAGAATCTACTATCATATCAAAGTTGGGAAGCGGAAAATCATCCTTTAAGGAAGCCTTATTGAGATCTCAAAAATTGGTGGACATCATAATCTTGTGATCAGGTTTAGCTACAATGACAATATTCGAAATCCAAGGAGAGTAGTCAGTAGGGCAAATGAATCCTGCATCCAATAATTTCTCAATCTCAGCTTTGACAAGCAAAGCTATTTTGGGATTCATTTTTCTATCTTTTGATTCATGGGTTTAGCATAAGGAATTAGGACAATATTATGAGTGAAAATCTTAGGAACAATTCTAGGCATGTCAGAGTATATCCAAGCAAAGATTTCAGGGAACTCATGTAATAAGTCAAAATATTCTTCATGTTCCTCCTTAGTAAGGCATTTCCCTACCTTTATAATCTTGTCTTTGTTACAAGGATCCATCTTGATGTCAATAGTATCACTTATAAGGAGATTACTTTGTTGAGGGATATACTTTAGTTGAGGGAACTCCTTAATCATCACATCATTATCTTTAGGTAATTCAGCAACTTCCCCAAAATATGCTTCTGCATTCAAACAATAAGGAAATCCACGACTATGATGGTAATGAGAGAGATTATCATAAGCCCCTAGAACCTCAGCTAAGGAATTGTCAATAGAGAAGACATCTAAAGCAAAGATAGTAGAATCATAGTCAATATACTAAGGATGTTTTAATGAAAGAGGTTTAGGGGGAAAACAAATGACATTAACACTAATATATGGTCTTTTAGAAGCTTTGGTGGGTTTGAGGGGATTGTATCCAAGTCCAAATGTAGCCTCATGATAATTATTTTCTATAGGAACTTTAATCCCTTGTTCTTGAGTACCACAACCATTTCCATTATATCCATGCTTAACTAAGATATGGAAACCAGGACCATAGAGATTAGCCATTTCAGTGAGGGAAGGAGGTTTTTCATAGGTTTTAATGTCAAAATCAATTGAAGTGGGAATGGGTGAAGATTTCAAATTAGAAAAATTTGTTACTTAATGGTTTAGACAAAGTGGGTTGCTTTTCGAGTTCATCCTTGTCTTCCTCCTTTTAAAACTTAAGCTCTCTTGAAGGGATTCTATATTCTCATACAAAATTAGGGTTGAAGTCAAAGGGCCCCCAATCATCATCTGAGAGTACCTTCTCAAGGGAAAAGACATCTTCAAGAGGAGATTCAGATTAAGAAGAATCTTTTTTAAGGAATTTCAGGATCACTTGGAGGAATAGGATTGGTAGAGGAGAAAGTGGTACTAGAAGGAGAAGGGACGTCATAAACAGTTGGAGAAGAGCTAGTGGAGGAAGATTTAGAAGCTGATGTTTGTAAACAAGCTTGGAGATTGGTATCGATGAGCAAGGTATACATCTTGTTGTTTTAAATAAATTTAACTTGCCTGTGGAACGTAGAAGGGAGAACTTGCATGTTATGAATCCAAGGTCTACCTAACAATAAATTGTAGGTCAAGTTATTGGGCATGACATGAATAGGTGTAGACAAGGTAACCGGTCCTACCTTAACAAGCAAGGTTATAATACCCAATGAAGATCTAACCACATTGTCAAAGCCACAGATAGTAAGGGAATTAGGTTTGATGAGAGAAACATCCATGTTGATCTTATGCAACAAGTTAACAATACAAACATTAATGCTAGAGTTGTTATCCACAAGGGTTCATCTTATAGCATTCCTATTGATAATGGCAACAATCATGAGAGGATCATATTGGCATTAAAATTCATGAGGAGGTAACTCATCTTAGGTGAACACAATTTGAGCTTTAGGTGTGGTTATTGATTCAATCAAAGAAGCCACATTATTGGATGTCACTATTGGTGGGACATTCAAAGTTTTCAAGGCATCTCGTAACATTCCATGATATGTTGAAGAGGTTTGAATCAAATCCCAAAGGGAGATCTTGGCAGGAGTGGCCTTAAGCTGTTCAATCAGATCATACTCCTTACCAAGATCTTGTGAAATGTGAGACACTTGAATAGGAATGGGTTGAGGATTAGGAAGTGAAGTTGGAATAACCAGAGGATGATTAGGTTGCCTATTGTTTCTCATGTTATTAGTATGAGAAACCAAATGATAACTCTCTCTAGTTATTTGTTTAGCATACTCATAACAACTCTTAGTGAGATATCCTCCTTGCACAATGATAATAGGTTTGTTAGGAGTGCAAAAAGGATCATTTCCATAGCCACCTTGAACTGTAAGGACATGTTATTTTAAATATTGTGATGTTGGAGAAGGGTAAGCACCTTAAACCACAAAGAGGGGTTTGCTATGTTCATTCACATTTATCATGTTAATCAATATTTTAGATGTGTGGTCTTTATTTGAAGTTGGCAAAGATATAAAATCATTAAGAGCATCATCCATCATAACATGATCATATCTATTGAATGGTTTGTCCTTAGATTCAAAAGGAGATTGTTATAAACCCCCATGTTACTAGATTTAAAGGACAAGTTGATAGCAATGTATTCATGAGAAGAACCATTCAACTTATCTTTCTCATCACTACAAAATGGCATAGTAACAAGGTTGATTAATTTTTGGCAAAATGTAGGTTTAGAAGGTTTAGGGTATAGAAACTCATCAAGAGACTCATCTAATAGTACATTCGGGGCTAATGTCTGATGGCCTATCATCGGAATTCTGACTACTTTTTGTCAGACTGCCGACAAATGAAGCCGTCGAAAAATCATCATCGAACTTTCCGACGATGCCATTGAATGTCATAATTCTGATGACATCATGAACTCTTCCGACGGTGGCCATGATCTCTCTTCTAGCCAAAAATGTCATCAGACTTTTGTTAGAATTTCGATGCTCCCCTACTACTATGCATCGACGATCGTCCGACAAGGAAGTATCATCAGACATAAAGCATCATCGTCGAATGTTTCTTTAGTTATCGTCAGAATTCTGATGGCTACCAGAAACTTTGCACCGACGAGAATGCTATTGGTCTGACGATTTGTCCATCGGTGCAAAGTTTAGTTGTCATGAAAATTTTGATGACTATTTATTTAAAAAAAAACTAATTATTCTGTACTGTGACCGGTTCTCCTTATCTAGACGTAAAGCACACCCCATTGATATGTACATCGAATGGTATTCTATCCCCATCAGCTACCAATAGGGGGAATATGTTTCAAGCTAATATGAGGGGCACTGGTTTCCAGCTAATATGAGGTGCACCATGGTTGAGATGGTCCAACTCCTAAGAGGACTATATGAACCACTGAGTACTGGTAAACCTATTAAAAATAGGATCAAAGGGAGCAGCTCTGGTGCTGATAGGGAATTAGCTAACCCAAATACAAGATCCTTTAAAGCCAATTTTTTGGAAAAGGAAGGGACAACACCAATGGAAGAAGAGCAACGCAATCAGGGAGATGAAATGACTTTATCTACTTTATCTAAGTTAGTTGCTCTTGTTCTTCTTTGTTCTTTTCATAAGTTAGTTGTATGAGTCACATTTGGTTTGCAATGACTTTATCTACTTGAAACCTACTTTGGATGTTTTTCTTAAGCTTGTAGCCTTTGACTCCCTTGCATTTTTTCAACATTGCCCCCCATCAGGGTTCCATTTTAGGTTATCAACCTAATGGGAATGGTACAACTCTATCTAAGTAGAAAAATTCACTTTCCTTCAATATATTCTCCCCAAGTCTGGTATCTAGCTCGAATGACCATTTATCATATTCTATAAAAACTCTAGTACCATAAAAATTTCATAGCACCAGTCACATAGAGGTTCACATTCACTAGAATCAAGAGCTTATTCACAGACCAATTGTTCATATCCAGCAGCTCCTAAATTCCAAATAGATGTCAACACCTTCACAAAACACTTTACTATAAGTTTTTTCATATATGATATTTTCTAGAGATGTAAGAGGTTACTTCTTTAAGGTATACTTAGCCCTTCATTTCTCTCTACTTGGGTGTTTTTTTTCCATTATTTATGGGTTGGGTTTTATCTCTCTTTTTGAAGGGGTTTCTTCTCTTGAAGCATTTCTATGCTAATCTCACTCTCTCTTTCTCACATTGTATTTATGGTTAAGGATTGAGGGTCTGATATCTCCATGTATCAGACATTTAAGGACAACAAGATTGAATATACACCATGTTCAATGAATAGAGATTAATTCACCTTATGTTTGGTGATAGAGAGATGTGTGGGGGCCCTATGCATCTGATCAACAAGGTTGGATATCATGTTGTAAAGGAAGAACACAAGCACTATTGACTATCCTAGAAGGACAGACTGCGACAAATTGAAATTACTAGTGTCATTGATGCAAAACAGAGTCTTGTTGGAGGGTTTAGGAGGTTGTAAGACCAAGAGATTGGTTCTAGTTCTTGTGTAGGTTCTGCAAGTTTGTTTCAAGGGGTTTTTTTAAAAGGCATAGATGTGTTGATTTAGCCTTTGGCCATCAATGCTAACAGTCCTAATTGCAAAGGACTAGTAACCATCAATGATAGTGTGTGTGGCATTGTTGAGATCCACTAATTTGAACTTGTTATGATGTCACAAGCCCAAGACTAGTTTACCATGATGTTTATATTGCCTTGTAATGTTGGATCAAGCCTTGAAAGGGTGATCAAAGTCTAGTGGCCAATAGGTGTGTCCAAGGGTACCCATAAAGGATGGGATATAAAACCATTGTCATTGTGAATTGAAACACTTGTGAATTTTTAATTTGTGAATTCTTATGTTATGGATTTGTTGATTATTGTTATCTAGTGAATGACCTTTTGGCCATTTCCTTATATTAAGTTCTATTCTATATGTTCTTAAGCATATTTGTTTATTTTGCTTCTCCCTGGAAAAGTGAATGCAAAGAACCTATTGAAGATCTTATACTTAGTTCTCATAATCACAAGATGATTGTGCTTGATCAAGTATTAGAGTGTGACATATCTACACACCAAAAATACTACAGGTAGACTAAAATTAAATAACAATTAACAAAATAGTGGAAGAACATTAAATTTATAAAGAACTACTATCATAGTTACAAACTTATAATAATGTCTTGAAAGTTATTTTCTTTTTCTATCATGTCTCTCAACTATCTTCAATTTCTATTTGTTAGCTCTATTAGTTTATCTTCATATATATATATATATATATATATATATATATATATATATATATATATATATATATATATATCGGTGAGCATGCTAACATGAGTACAAGGATCATGTGACAAACATGATCTCTTGCCAATTCTATGGTTTCTACATATAATCAATCTATGCAGAATGAATTGGTCCCTAAGGAACCCTTGAAAGGGCTTTCTACCAATGGGTAGACAAAAGTGACGAAGTTTTCCTGCCTATTGAACCATGGCCTACACTCCATTGTCTAGATATTTGCCCCATGATCACTATAATTAGTGGGAAGATATTGACAAGGGTATATGGATGCTTTCATTAAAGGAGTTGTTGCATATCCTTCCTCAATTGTGTAAACTACTTTATGCAAAACTCCATTGGATTTATATCTTAAGACTGAAATCTAAACTTAATTATTATTATAATAACATCAAGCATCTCCCTTCCCCTCATACATTATATCCTATCATCTCCCTTCCCCTCATACCTTATATCTCACACTCCCCTCCACAATACCTACCCCTTTACCCCTTTATTCCCCTAAAATCACCTATTCTAACCCACATCCCATAAGTCTTACTTCCTTTATTTCCCTAAGCTTACCTCTACCACATACCTATTAACCTATCCTTTCCATCTTATCACCTACCCCCATCCTAGCCTACCCATATCCTATCCCTATCCTAACCTACCACCCTATCCCCTTACCCTTTTTCCTTGCCCCTTATAACTCCTATTATAACCTACATATAAAAGAATGGGATAAAAGGATGTTCCTATTCTGTAACACTAGAGCAGTAGATATAGAGCGACATTTTGTCATAAAATGGTTTGCATATAGTGACATTTGTGCCATTTACAAAGAGATTTTGAAAATAAATAATTTAAACGCACTTGCTGAGGAAACAAAACTCAAAAAAATGATACATTTGCTAATTAAAATTCACTGAAGAAGATAAGATCTTAAGAAGAGGTTACATGTTGTTTAAAGTCATAATGCCCTGATTTTATAGGGTGTGTGTTGTCTGTGGGTCCCATGGGCTTCTTTGGCCTCGTGGATGTTATTAAAATCCATCATCATCATCATTTCACATGGCATTCAGGGTATCTTTGTGTTCATGTCAAATTTTCTTCCTATTTGGGCTCTTTCATTGTGAAAATGAGTTTGACTACTAAAAAAAAGTTGCATGTAAACCCTTATACGCCTACTGCACTACCAAAGAAGCCACAAAAATGGCAATAATCTGAACCACACGAAGAATCATGCATATGAAGGGCAGTCCCAAAGATTCAACAAGCAGTCAAAGGGGGAGTTAAGAAGAGTTTTCAACCAAGATCAGAGATTGAGGTAGGATTTCAACCCAAAGCCAACACCTTACATTGCAAAGGAAAAAGTATTTGAATTCAATTTATATTGTTTATTGATAAATATATAATCATTATCAATTACTTAGGAGAGATCATAATTTGTGAATATTACATAAGGAGGGCCAAAATAAGATGTTTGCAGACATATGATGACAACCCCCAAGGGTTAATAGTCATAGAAACCACATAGATGTCAGTCATTAGGTAGAAGACAATGAGTAGAACAATGGGAAGATGATCAAAAATAGATGGAGCAGCAAATGTTACAATCCAAATAGAAGTTTTATAGCAGCCAAACATAGAGATTAAAATCGCATGCCTATGGACAGGTCTGAAGTGCTACAAACAACAAGGGTGGAAAGAAAAGTTTAAGAGATGAAGAAAACACATGCTTAGAGGGATTTCATTGACACCAAGGAGTATAGATTTGTTCTTGGCCTTCAATTCCTATGAATGCATGCAAACCATTGCCAATGATAAAAGATATAGGTTTGTATAAAGAACCAATAATGGAGAATATGATATTCTTAGGAACATAAGAATATAAGCATGAATCTCAGAGTAGTCACAACATCAAAAGACAATCCAATGATAGATTTTGAGATCTCTTTTTGGCAAATAAATTATCAAAGGGTGACATTTGAGATTTAGGAGAAAGTGGAACCAATCAAAAGAAGTTTAATATAAATAAATAAAAAAGATCAATAATACAATTCATAGCAAGTATGTACAAGGATAACAAAGAAATTCACCACAAGCATATGGGAACAATGCAAAGTTGGTAGTTATGTAGTCCAAGACAGTTCAAGGACAAAGGAATTAGAACTTGTAGAAGTTTTTTAATCATCCAAATGGTATGAGGCAACAAGGTTTTATGACAAAAATATAACTATGTGAACAAAGAATCTGTGAGATTTTGCCAAGATCAAGGGCACAATGAAAAGTATAAAAGAGAGACAAAAGAATGACAAGAACAAACTGTATTCTCATCAATATGCAAATGATCAACTGGATTAACCAATACAATGAATATGGGTCTTCTTATATAGGCAAGGCCATATGGATGTATGAGCACACAATCATGACATGTGGCTCAATGAGAAACAAGGGTAGGTAAGAAATACTAGGGGTAGGTAGGAGAAATAATATGATATTCCACAAGAGGTGGATGACCCACTGAATGTGGAGTGTAACAACAAAATAAGACCACAAAAGGTGGAATTTATCCTACAAGCTATATCCCTGTGTGCATAGTTCCCTAAGTGTCTCAAATCCAAACTACAAAGAGATGCATCATCCTAAGTTAACTTAAGTAAAGTGTAATAATATCCATAATGAATATTTATTTACTCCAACACCCCCCCTTAAGTGGAACTTAGGGGAATGAAGACTCAAGATGGGTCCCGACTATGAGGCCATGATAGGTACCCATGTACAATATGAAAATGCAAGCAAAACTATGCAATGCAATCTCTCACAAATGGAGAAAGGGAGAAAACCCAGTGGAAAAAAACATCCCCCCAAAAGAGAGATGAATGTACAAAAGACTCTCAAAGAAGAAGGACAAAACCTCAAAGAGGAAAAAGTCCCCCCCATAAGAGAGGAAGGAGAAGTCAGCTGACCCCCCCCCCTAATGAGACATCCCGCACCCCTAAAAGAGCTTGCAATTGCTGGAACTTACTCTCGATGAAAGGTTTGGTGAATATGTCTACAACCTGCTCTGATGTAGGACAATACTGCAAATCAATGACCTGCTCCTGAATCAACTCTCAGATGTAGTGCATATGGATCTCAATGTGTTTGGTCTGCTAGTGCTGGACCAGGTTCTTTGAGATTACAATAGCACTCTAATTGTCGCAATGTAGAACTATTGGTTGTGGAGTGGTGAACCCAAACTCTGTGAGAATCCATTGAAGCCAAATGGTCTCAAGTCACTACGTTAATAGCTCCTCGATACTCAGCCTCAGTTGAAGAAAGAGAAATAGTGTGTTGCTTCTTGCTCTGCCAACAAATAGGGCTTGAACCAAGGTGAAAATGGTAACCTAAAGTAGACTTACGATCATCAAGATAGCCAACCCAATCGGAGTCTGTGTAACCAACCAAGCAAAGTCCTGTGCCTGCTGCATAGTGAATCCCATAGTGATGTGTACCCTAGATATAATGAAGGATGCGTTTGGCGGCTTTCCAATGAACCTCATGTGGTTCTTGCATGAAGCGGGAAACCATGCCAACTGCAAATGAAATATCAGAGCGTGTGTGAGTCAAGTAGATGAGACTACCCACAACCTGACGATACAATGTGGCATCAATTGGTGGAGAAAAACATTGAGCCTCAAGCTTGACTCTTGAAAGAAAGGGAGTCGGTGCAGGCTTACAATCAACCATATGAAAGTGTGCAAGAAGATCAAGAGCATACTTGGGATGTGATAGTGTAATCCCAGAAGGTGACTGTGAAATCTCTATCCTGAGAAAGTAGTGCAAATACCCAAGTCAGTCATAGCAAATCTGTCATGTAAAGCAGATTTGACCCTGCTAATGATGGATGCAGTGCTCCCTGTAATGGTCAAATCATCAACATAGAGCACAAGTATCAAGTGAGAGTCATCTTGTCACAAAATGTAGACATTCGGATCAGAATGACACCTGGTGAACCCTACTGAGAGAAGAAAGGAATCCATCTTGGCGTACCAAGCCCTGGGGGCCTTCTTGAGGCCATAGAGAGATTTCCTTAGTCTGCAAACCAAGGAAGTATCTTGGATGAAACCCTGTGGCTACTCCATATAAATCTCCTCATCAAGATCACCATGAAGAAAAGCACTCTTCACATCCATCTAATGTACAACCCAACCATGAGCTGCAACAATAGCAAGTGTCAAGTGAATGGAGTTCATCTTGGCTACGGGTGCAAAGGTCTCAGTATAGTCAACACCTGGAACCTGAGAGAAACCTTTCACAACAAGTCGAGCCTTATACTTATCCACACTACCATCCGCTGCAAACTTGGTTCGATAGATCCACTTACATTGAACCATCTTTCTCCCCTTAGGGAGATGGACTAAATCCCATGTGTTGTTCCTCATCAAAAAACTATACTCTTCCTCCATATCTTGGTCCCACTTAGGAACCCCTGATGCTTCCCAAAATGTCTATGGATTGGAACACTAGTACATTCAGAGCTGATTTCCGATAGCCATTTGTTGTATTTTTGACGAATTTTTGTCAGAGTGTCGACAAAATCCACTGTCAAAAACTCAGCGTTGGATTGGTCGATGATGCCATGCCCATCAAAAATTCGACAATCCAATGGACTCTGCCGACGATCAAAGAAGTCGTCGGTCGAAAGCTTGGTATTCGTCGTAATTCTGATGATGATCATTTTTATAAAAAAATAAAATAATTATCATCGATATAAAAGAGCCATCGAAGGAAGGAAACGTTGAAAGGACTCGCCGAAGATAATAATTTCATTGACAAAATATATCAAAGAAAGTAGAGAGGGTCTTCATCGACGGGAAAAGTTCTCGAGGAAATAATACTATTGGTGCAACATAAAAAGGACCCACCGAAAGGAGCGTTTTCATCGAAAGAATAATATCGATCAAACAAAAAGAAGCTACATCGATAAAAGATATCGATGAGGATATAGGTTTTGAGGAGGTTAATCTTCATCGACAAAAGATATCAAAGAAAGCAGAGAGGGTCTTCATCGACGGGAAAATTTCTCAAGGAAATAATACTATCAGTGCAACATAAAAAGGACCCACCGAAAGGAGCATTTTCATCAAAAGAATAATATCGATCAGACAAAAGGAAGCTACATTGATAAAAGATATCGATGAGGATATAGGTTTCAAGGAGGTTAAAAGACATGTTCTCAATATGCGTGGTTTTGTCGATGTAACTTTATCGGTGAAGAACGATAAGGGAAAATAAAGAAAAGCTTCGGTGAGATAATAGACTCATTCATCGACGGGGCATAGTGATATCGATGAAAGAAGTATTTCGATGGAAAAATAAAGGAGGACACCGAAGCCCAAGGTTTCTTCGACATAAGACCCGATGGATATCAGATATGTTTCGATGAGGAGATAGTCATACTGACCGAATACAATATTTAGATGAAGGGAAAAAATACTTGATCGAAGTAATATTCGAAACAAAAGTATTGTCGATAGAAACAAAGAGATCGATGGACTAAAGAAACAAATGATAGAAAGACATATCCTCATCAAAATGATTATTGATTGCCGCGAAAATCATAAACAAATCCTAGGGAAGGTCACATCACCATTAAATTCAAATGTGTGCCTAAGTGACCATTGTCCAAAGCGCCATTACTAACTGATTAAATATGCCATAAGTAGTGGATCAACCATCAAAGGGCACAACATTAAGGAATTCACAGGCGATGAACTGAAAGAAGGAATTGGGCAAATTCACAAATAAAGCTCAGTAATTCCAAGTAAGTTGTTTGCACACAGACCACTTTTTCAAAATTCAAATGGAATCATCATCTAAAACTAATAAGACCAGAAAGGGAAAAGAACCTATCACTATAGAAGAAAAACCTAAAAGACAGAAAAGGGAAGGGCATTCTTTGGCCTAGGACCTGATTGACCAGTGCCCATCATCCAGTTTGAGGTCCAAGAAGATTAGAGCTGATGAGGAAGGCCTGGGGGACCGGTTTAAGGATCTTGGAGACATATGGACAGAGTTGAGAGGGTATGAATTATTCATATATGGGTACAACAGAAGAGTTTTCCCTCAACCTATCAATAATTTATGGCGATTGAACTTAGGAAGGTTAGTTGTGGCTAATGTATTCTTGAATGTGGAGCTCATGAAGGCATTGGCAAACAATTATGATCCCAAAACCAGGACCATATATAACTACATGGGTGAGCCAATTCTTGCAATCACAAAGAAGGTTATTGACACCGTGTTCAAGTTGGATTGGGGATTTGAAGAATTGATTGACCTCAAGAAGTTAACAAGTGAATATTTTAACCTAGAGCACATTTACAAAATGTGGAGACTCCCTATACATAGACCTAGGAATGCAGTGTCCTTAGTGCCACTAGGTCAGGATGACAAAGCTCCCTATGATGTCAACTCTTTCCATCCATATTTCAAGTATACCTATTACTGTGTTGCCCAAGTGCTAGGGATAAAATCCCATCCTTTGATGGATATTGCAGTCATGGTCATTTGTGCCGATTTGCAGTCTAAGGACCCCCGCTTCTTTGATTTTTCTGCTTATTTGGTTGAGGTTTTGAATCATGGGTTAGAAAAGTTAAAGGGGAATGTCATCAATGTTCATTTCAAGCATTATTCCTTACTTATGCATATGCTATTGTATGTGGGCCAAGATGAAGGGTTATGGCTATAAGAGTTATGTGTCAAGACATATGACAATGCTGGAATGAGAAAACCAGTGCAACTATGGGTTTCTTCATGGGACCAGAGGTATGTGAATAATCAATATTGGCATTTTGAGGAGTTCTTTGTCAAGCCATTATATAGACTGTTGGGATTCTCATGCGATCATGCCCTTGCACCAGAGGTTCAAAGATTCCTAAGACCAAAAGATTTCACTGAAGATCCCTCAATTGAACACAATTGGGGAGATTGGTATTGTTTTTCAGGCTGCACACAAGTCAGGGTATACGGGTTTGAAGGGAGAACATACTTACTACCACTTACAGTCCCTAACAGAGTGTCTTGTCTGGAAATTGTGAGGCAACTGTCAATAGTGAGTACAGAACATTTGACAAGCCATGAAAAACAATCAATTGTACCTGGGTTGTTAGTATTTTCAGATTTTATTGTGAAAAGTTCAAAGAGTTATGGCCTGCTGCAGACAAAATTGGATTATTATGGCATGGCTATGGGGGATCCAAGGCCCAATTTTGATCCTGAAGGATACATAAGGATAGCCCGGTCATCACAAAAGCTGAAGGTTGGAGAGCATAAATCTTACCTACCGGATGACCTCATTAAGAACATTGGCAGAGAAGAGGCCAGAGTGAAGCAAATAAAGTTTGAGAAAGCAACGCAGGCTTATAAATGGAAGCTTTATAGAAGGAAAATGAATGAGAACGTGCTACAAAAGATTGAAGACCCCTTGGAGTTGGCCAACAAACTTATGGAGCATGAATTGGAAATACTTGAGGGAGTCCTGCCTCATGTTTTTAGGGATTACATTGATACTATTAGGAATATAGAGCCTTTGGCTCATATATCTCCTTCTTCCACATCTAGCATCGTTTTATTCACTCCTCGAGAGGATTACCCCTGGTTATGCAGAGGATTACCCCACTAGTTATGCAGAGGATACACCGATAGACTTGGCAACAGGACAACTGAATGTTCGAGAAGTGGCTGACATCAAATTCCTAGAGCATGAGGATTTCATTGCTAATAGTGACCTCATTGCTTCCAAGGAGTTCACCGCATTCCTCTATCAACATAAAGGATCTCAAATTAGGAATAACATGAGAAATAGTGAAGAAGAGCAGCAAATTCAAAAGTTACAAGAGGAGATGGATCTTGTGATGAGAGAAATGACACCTAAGAAGGGAAGACAGTTGCTTAAGGAAGCTGGTGTGCTATTATACTCTAGACGGGACATGAACTCTGCCTTGTTGTTTGATGGATTCCTCAGGAAACAGGACCCAAGTAGGCAAATGATGCCAAAAGAGATTGATAAACTCTTTAGAGGATCAGGATGTGATCAAGATCAGAAGGCTCTTCTACAGTGGGCTATCTATCCCAAAGATAAAAGACCTATATTGGTTGATACAGAAGAAGCTTTTGGACATTTGATGGTGCATTAGGTTGGAAAGACTGACCCTAGAACAACTGCCAAACTAAATTTGGATGCCGCTAAACTGAACCAAGATCAGATAGAGTTTTTGGTCCAAGAAAATTGTACATACAAAAGCCTATATGAGAAAACCGGTGAAGAAAAATAGAGGCTGCAAGCAAGATTGCTTCAGATTGATACAAGTACCAGTCAAATAGGGATGACATATGGTGTTGACAGAGATGCCATGGATGCCTTGACAAACGCTATGTATTGGAGGAACAGGGCTGAAAAGACATCTTGACAACTAAAAAAGGAACAACAAAAGATGGATAAGTTAGTTCTTGAGGTCGTTGACCATAGATTCAAAAGTATGATGCAGGTTGTAGAAATCTATTGGAAGACATACAATGGAACAATCAAATCTGTGAAAGAGCATGAAAGGCTTAGGTCTCGGTTGGAAGGCTTGATGAATGACAATAGTTTGATGAATCCAGGTGAGAAAATTGAAACCGAGGCTCACTTGAAGTCCCATGATGAATTGGCAAATCAATTAAGGAAAGAGCATCAGAAGCTGGACGATGGGAATACCCCTAGGGTGCCCTCTTTTTACAGTAATGGTGAGTTAGTATCGTTGGAACAATGGAAACAAGAGTTCAGTGATGAGAAGAATTGAGCAGTAGCAGAGTTGGATCAGGACAAAGATTTGTCACTTTGTGTTAACAATATTCTATCCAATCATTTCTAGATAGAAAGTGACATGAGAACACTAAACAATGACATTCTAATGTATAAAGATGATAAGTGCATTGAACACATAGGAATGCTAAACTTGTTTATCTTCTAGTTTGTTAACAAAAGTGCTAATTAATAGTTATGTGTTGAAAAGCCACGATGCTTGGTGACAATGTATATCCTCATATAAATGAGGGAATTTTTGTAACAATAAGGATCATTAGAGAAGAAGTAGAATATAGCCTCAGGCTTACTATTGTACCATTTTGCGAACATACATAATATAATCAGTCATCTTTCCTTTGTGTATATGTGTTGGATTACTGCATCTTTTTATAGGCAGTTGCTTGTGATATTATCTAAAGGAGATAAGGTTACTTGTGTTCTTCTAGTAAAAATCTGTGTTTCATATTGTGGATTTGAATAAAAGATTTACTTGTGAATATAGTTTTGTATATAGTGTGCATGCATATTATCTCAACCATGGTGCGCCTGCATATGTATATAGTTTTGTTTATAGGTGGAAAGCCTAAGGTTCAATGTCAAACTTGGTTGCTCTAATACCATATGTAATATTCCATTAATTCTATACTTAAAGAAAATAAATTGTGAATTATATTAAGATAAAAAATTGAGCATTTCAAAATAAAACATAACTACTTCAGTTGAAGGAGAAAACTAACTAAATGTTCTTCAACATAATAAGAGTCTAACTAATTTATCTAAAAGGAAGGTAATCTTTTAATGATAAAAAACATTGAACAAATATTATTAAGCTAATCAATATGAGAAAGGAATTCAAATGGCAAGTTTCATTTTTGAGGGAAGAGATAAAGGTTCAGAGGTTACTGTTATCACTGTTTAAAAAATGGGTATTCTTTTCCATAATTGGCTAAGCCTATGAAATTCTTGGGTCTGGTATGGCCTTGTGACTTCTATTGCTTTGGGCCCTAAAGAGGGTTTAGGGTTTAGGTTTAATTACTTTCAAAATGTCTGAGAAAAAACCCTTATAATTCTATTTCCGTGTTACTTTATTCACTTGAGTAATGGGTCCTTTTGTCATGCAAAGTGTTCCCCCTATTGTTTTTTACCTAGGTGGTCCTTTT
Organism: Cryptomeria japonica; assembly: GCF_030272615.1. Classification (NCBI taxonomy): domain Eukaryota; kingdom Viridiplantae; phylum Streptophyta; class Pinopsida; order Cupressales; family Cupressaceae; genus Cryptomeria; species Cryptomeria japonica. The sequence continues at coordinate 403,023,625 of NC_081408.1, forward strand.
AAATGTTTTAATTTTTATTCGCCTTTAAATTGCCTTTTCTACTAACCATCGGGCCTTGTAATTGTCGTGCAACTCTCAGTCAATCGGATGGCCTGCGTGGATTCGCGAACTCAACATGCCCGAAAGTTACCTATCGCGTAGTAGCGAAAAGGTTTGGTGGGACCCAACGATAAGGATTTCTTTCTTGGCTAAAAGCATTCTATCGAAGTATCTAAGATTCAAATAGTATCGATGAGACCTAGTGATGTCTCATCGATATAAAAGGGGCATCGAAGAAAGCAAACGCCAATGAACTTTAGAAAGGACTCATCGAAGACAGTAACTCCATCGATAAAAGATATCGAGGAAAGTGGAGATGGTTCTCATCGACAAGAAAAGGTCTTCGAGGATATAACACTATCGGTGCAAAAAGACTCACCGAAAGGGATGGTCCCACCAACAAAAGGTATCGAAGAAAGTAGAGGTGGCCCCCACCGATGAGAAAAGGCTTTCGAAGAAACAATATCATTGATGCAAGATAAAGAAGATTCACCAAAAGAAGCATTCTCATCGAAAAAGTGATATCGATAAAAAAAAAGGAAACTACATCGATGAATGATATCGATAAGGATATGAGTTTCAATGGGATGACAAAAGAAGTCATCGAAGTCCAAAGTCTCTTCGACATGAAACCCGATGAACAACAAAAAGATTTCGATGAGAATGAGTTTCGAGGAGACTAAAAGGCATGTCTCTGATACACATGGTTTCATCGATAGAAGTCATCTCTCTTTGGAAGAAATCATCATTTTCATTGATACCATAATAACCCATAAGTTATCGAACAAGTATAAAAGCATTCTATTGAAGTATCTAAGATTCGAATAGTATCGATGAGACCCAGCGATGTCTCATCGATATAAAAAGGGCATCGAAGAAATCAAACGCCGATGAACTTTAGAAAGGACTCATCGAAGATAGTAACTCCATCGATAAAAGATATCGAGGAAAGTGGAGATGGTTCTCATCGACAAGAAAAGGTCTTCGAGGATATAACACTATCGGTGCAAAAAGACTCACCAAAAGGGATGGTCCTGTTATCACTATTTTAAAAATGGATGTTCTCAGTTCATAAATGGCTAGGTTTTTTTAAAATTTTGTGTCTAGTACGCCTGTGTTCTTTCAATTTGTTTTAAATCCTAAGGGGTTCAGGGTTTAGGCTTTAAGTCGCTTCAATACCTGAGAAAAGCCCTTTTTGTTTCTAATTTGGCATTACTTTATTCACTTAAGCGATGGGTCCATTTATCATAAAAGTGTTCTCCCCTTGTCATTTACTTAGGCGGTCCCTTTAAATATTTTATTCTTGTTCACTTTTAATCTGCCTTTTCTAATGTCCGTTAGGCATTATAAGTATCATGCGATTTTCTGTTGATCTGACGGCCCGCATTGATTCGTGACCAAAAAGTGCTCTAAACTTAGTTTCCGTGAAGTAGCGAAAGGCGAAGGTGGACCCAACATATAGGTTTGGACCAAAGCTAAACACCGATCAAGTTTCATCTTATCGGATGGACAACATGGTTTCGTGAGATCAAGCTAAACATGTTTTAACCTTCGCGAAGTGGCAAAAGGGTTTGGTGGGTCCCAAAGATAAGCAGTCTTCTTTGGTTAAAGAATGATCGGGTTGGAAAAAGATCAATGGCTTGCATTGATTCACGGCCACAAGCCAAATGAAGTATAATGTTCACGAAGTCGTGAAAGATAGGTGGAATTCGCATGGAGGTGTGACGTGGCATAATAGTTGTCGCTTTTTGTAGAGCTCGATAGCGATGTGTCGAATGCCACATGGCTCTAAAAGTGGTTGAGGCCCCACCTAAGGTGTAACCAGCAGTTATGTGGGAATAGTAAAAGGGAACACGTGGTGGATTAAGGGTGGAAACAAAAGGAGTTTCCAGGGCTAATGGCCGACTGCCATGTGGCATTTATTAACCGAAGAACAAGTGGGGTAAGTAATTCCCAGGTAAAGGGCCCACTGAAAAGGCATTCATCTCAAGATTGATCCAACGCTTCTCGTTGTTTCATGGCCCTAAGATGCCCGCATCTTAACCTCAACAAAATGGTGAAAACCGTTAGCTGTCAAGATGAGGCACGATTAATTAAAGGATTGATGGTCCCGGTTGGAGTTTAAGGCCGGGTGATTTGAATTTGATGTAACGCTTGGCATGGCCTCACGAAGGAAAAGTGAATGACTATTAAAGTCCGTGAAGTGGCGAAAAGGAGGTAGGGCCTGACACTAAAGCAAAGAGATCAAATGGAGATAAAGGTGATGCAAGTTCTCATGATCCAATGGTCGGTGTTGTTTCACGAAAGAAAAGAGCACGGGTTTTATGTTCTGCGAAATAGCGAAAGAGAGAAACAGAGGAAAGACTTAGAGGAATTATGACCCGTTGGAGCCAGTTTTGAATTTGATTTGGCGAATTCAATTCTGAAAAGAAAGTCGAAGCATGCGGAGTTAATTTCTAAAACTTAAATGCCAACCTGTCCTTTTTGAGTCCGCATCAACTTGATTGCTAAGTATTGTTTCATCAAAGTTTGTTGCAGGGCGAATTGTTGCAAAGTGATTTTCTTCAAGTGAATAATCAGGTTTCTTGTGCTTTTCTTGATAATTGTTGGTTTGTTCTCAAATACTGCTATGTGAATTACTTCATTAGAGGTCTGTGCTAGTTGCTAGTGGTATAATTGTTTGACCAAAATGGCACCCAAAAGAGAATTGACAGGGAAGGTGAATTACCAGGACCAAAATATCTATGATGATTTTGTTGGGTCTCAAATCAACAGATTGGATAGGTTCTAAGGAAATGCCAACTCCTATGATCAAACCCTCCAATTGACTTGGCCAACATGTAGAGTGAACCTGTTTGGTTGCTAACTCTCTCACTTTAGGCTCTGCAGGACCTAGGCGGGTATACCTATTCACTGAATGTCTCCAATAACCAGTGTTTTTTATAGCAGATGTATTATCCTAATCTGATATTTCCTGATTTTTGAAATGGCATGAGTTCCTTGAATGGAGATATAGCAGATGAGTTCAAGATTGTTGTTGTAGAAGCTATTCGATTTATGTTTCCTAACTACTTCTGTTTGCTTTTAAAATAACAAATGGTGAAATATAATGATGAGTGTAATCTGTTTTGACCAGTGCCTTCTTTGCTGTTTGGGCTACAGAGTCATTGTACTTTCTTCAGGACTTATTATGCGAGCTTGTGAGACAGTTTTTTAATCCACCCTTTTGTAGACCTGTCGGTTATTATTTCTTTTGAGATCAATTCGAATGCTTATATCATGTGTTGATTGAATGAATTTTAACCCTACCTTTAAGGGACCAATCAATGAAGTACTGCAAGGAACAATTACAATTCGCAAGCAAAACTTTTGTTTCAACGTTATAACATGAAGCACAGATTTGATTTCAAGAATATGAATAACCTTATCACTTTAGATAATATCACAGACGATTGCCAAGACAAAGTGAAATAATCCACAACACATACGCAAAGAAAAGCAATAGTTCATAGCATGTATTCCATCGAAATTTTTAAAACTTACAGGCTGTCATACATCGCCATCTTCTTCTTATCTAATCTATCTATCACCTTACATTACAAAAATCATTCTCATATATATATGAGGATGAAGGCTTTTCACGAAGAGACACGACTTTTCACAATACTAATCGTTAATTTGAATATTTCCAAACTTAAGCAAAAAGAGATTCAGGAGCCCCAAATGATGAATGTAATCATCGTCTTTGAAGGTTTTGATTCGAGGAGTTTGTTTCTTCAATTCATCTCCCAGCGACAGATACTTGAATATTATCTGGTTAACAGTAGGGGCCATATCCTTACTTCGATCTATCTTTGACAAGGCCCAATCCCTGACGCTGATGAGCTCCTTTTGCAAATCCTCCAGGGATATCACTTCTCCTTCTTTGTAGACGGAAGGCATTCCAATGGGTTTCTCATCATCCAATTCCTTTAGGTCTCTTCTCAGCGTATCTTCAAGTTTGATATGATTTTCCATATACGCAGTCCCCTCGGCTTTTTCCTCTGGTGTCATGGCATCAACATTGTTTAGTACTTCCTGCAGTCGTGCTTTTAACCTTTCATGCTCTGTTAACGCCTTTATTGTTCCATTGTATACTTTCCAATATGGTTCGACCTGTAAGAGCATGGTGTTAAACCGATGTCCGATGATATCATTGACCAATTTGTCCATCTTTTGTTGGATGTTGTCTGCGCATTTATTGGCCTTTTCTGCTTGATACTTCTAGTACAGAGCATCATAGACATCGTCCAAGCTGCGTCCCACGGGGTATGAGGTGTATTCGCTGATAGGAGTCCCCGTCTCAAGTTGCAATACTTTTGCCTGCAGCTTCTGATTTTCTTCCTTAGATTTTTCATATAGTCCCTTATATGTGACGTTCTCTCTGACCAAAAACTCTGTCTGGTCTAGGTTCAATCTTGCAACATCCAGGTTGAGCTTTGCAGTGACCCTAGGATCAGTTTTCCCAACTTGATGAACCATGAGGTGTCCAAAGGTTTCTTCAATGTCTACAATGATAGGCCTCTTCCCCTTTGGATATAGTGCCCACTGTAGGAGAGCTTTCTTGTCTGGATCATATCCAGAGCCTAGGAACAATTTATCTATCTCCTGAGGCAACACCTGTTGATTCAAATCTTGTTTCTTCAGGAAGCCATCAAATAAAAGTGTTGAATTTATATCCCAACCGGAGAAGATGATTACACCGGCCTCTTTTAATAATTTCCTCCCTTTCTTAGGAGTCATGTCTTTCATGAGGACATCAATTTCATCCTGTAATCTCTTCATCTGTTCCTCCTCTGGTCTTCCAGCCATGCTTCGTTTTACATGAGCTCCTTTGTATTGGTACAAAAATGAGAGGAACTCCCTAGAAGAGGCAAATCCATCATCAGCAATGAAGTCTTCATGCTCAGTCATTCTGATATCAACAACATCCTTGATGCTAATCTCACCAGTGTCCATATTCATTTCTGCTTCAAAACTAGGAGGATAATCTTCCCTAGGAGAATCAGGTGGGATACTACTGGCAGTTGACTTTGGTGACATGTGAGCTAGGGGTTGACTGTCCTTCTCAGTATTAATGAAATGAAGGAATTGCGAAGGCACTCTATGCATAATTTCTGCTTCATGTTGAAGCAGCCTTTTAGCTACTTCCAGAGGATCTTGGAGATTTCCAATTAGGTCTCCATCAATCATTCCCCTTGCCCTTTTCCATTTGTAGGCCTCCCAAACTAACTCACTCTTTCCTTTTAAAGCTTTGGCCTCCTCTCGTTCAAGGTTCTTAATCAAGTCATATGGCATTTTGGCCACATGTATTCCAGCTTTGAGTTTCTGTGAGGCTCTGGCAGCTCTTATATATCCTTCAGGATCGAAGTTTTCCCTAGGTTCACCCAGAGTCATGCCATAATAGTCTAATTTATTCTGTAGTAAATGATAACTCTTTGAGCTTTTGACAATGAAATCAGAGAAAACTAATAAACCTGGAACAATAGATTGTTTACCGAAGTCTGTAAGATGCTTAGCACTAACAATAGACAATTGTCTGATAATCTCCAAGCTGGCCACCCTGTTTGGTACCATAATTGGAAGCATATGGGGTTTTCCTTCATATCCAAATACCCTTATTTCGGTGTGATTATCATGGCAATACCAATCACCCCAATTATGATCAATCTGTGACTCTGGAGAGGAGTCCTTTGGTCTGAGGAATCTTTTGATTTCGGGAGACAAAGTGTAATCCCTGTGTTGCCCAAAAGCTGCACTAAGAGGTTTCACAAAGTATTCTTGAAAGTGCAAATATTGGTTGTTCATGAACCTCTGGTCCCATGCTAATACCCATAACTGAACTGGTTTCTTCAGACCATTCTTATCATAAGACCTAATGCTGAACTCATCTGACCAGAAGTTAATTTCTTGTCCACAATAAAGAAGGCTATGCATTAACATGGAGTATAATGAAAAATGAACATTCACAAGGTCTCCTTTCAATTTCTCCAGCCCATGATTCAAGGCATCTGCAACATAAGTGGCAAAATCAAATGACCTAGGGTCTTTTGACTGTAAGTCGGCACACAGAACCATAACCCCAATATCCATGAGTGGATGAGCCTCTAGGCCTAGTACTTGGGCTGCAGCATAATATGTATACTTGAAATATGGATGGAAATGGTTGACATCAAATGGCACCTTGTCATCTTTGCCGAACTGAACAAATGACCCACCCACTTTTGGCCTGTGAATAGGTAGTCTCCAAGTCCTGTAGATATTTTCCAAACTAAAGAATTCTTGTGAAAGTTTCTTCATATCGATACTCTCCTCTACTTCCCAGTCCAAATCAAAAACCATATCAATAGTCTGTTTGTTAATTACCACTAATGTATTCCCTCTGTAATCACATATGGTTTTATTTCTTGGGTTGTAGCAATCTACCAGAGCTTTCATCAATTCTACGTCTACAAACACATTTGGGACTACCAATTTGCCTAAGTTCTTCTTCCATAGATTACTTATGGGTTCTGGTGCATCCCTTCTTTTGTAGCCAAATAAGAATAACTCATGCCCTCTGATTTCAGTCCAAATGTCTCCTAGATTTTCAAATCTATCTTCTAATCCTTCTTCTTCACTTTTAATCTTTTTGGACCTTACACTAGACGATGGACACTGGTCTAATAAATCCCGAGTCAGAGCTCTCCCTTCTTTCTTTTGTCTCTTGGGCTTCTCTTTAGGGTTCAGCTCTTTTCCTTTCCTACTCTTTTTAGAAGAAGAAGACGAAGGTTCCATAATTACAGTAAATACGAGAGACAACACTTACTTGGAAGAATGCTCAACTCTTCTGGCTATCGTTCGCAAGTTTCCGCAACTTTCAGTCTTTTTGCATCGATCCGGTTCTTATGAAAATTCACTCAGTCCGACTGTAATCGTATGGGCAACTTGTGCACAGTTAATGTTCTGCATCTATAATAGCTACTCAAGTGTTTAAACTTGATTGCAGATGTGACACTCTTCAATTGGGCCTTTAACTCTTTCGCGGGAAGTATAGTTCGCTCAAAGTGCTCATATTTCAAGTTATCGATGAAACCCTTGTCTTCGGCCGAGTGTTTAAATCTTCCATCGAAAGCCCATTTTCTTCGATACTACTGTTTCGGTGAATAGCTCATGTCGAGAAGCCGTTTTTAAGACTCATCGAAATCATTTTTCATCGATAAACCCCTTTTTCGATAAGTCACTTGCAATTTCCATCGAAATCATTCTTTTCGGTGAGTTTCTTTCTTCGGTGAAAGCCTATGTATGTTCATCAATATCCTTTTTTCATCGATATCCCTTTTTATCGATGAAACAACTTTGCCTTTGTTCGACGTCATGTTCATCGATGAAAACTTGCATTTCGATGAATGCCTTTTGAGTTTCTTCGGTAATGATATTTCTTCGAAATCACCTTTTGCCTTTTCGCCTTTTGCTTTTACCTTTTCGATGAAACTTGGGGTATCGATGAATGGTTCTTTGTATTCATCGAAGGTAACCTTTTATCGAAATACTTTTGCATGGTGCTTTACATACCTCTTTTCGATGAAAATACTCTTTCGATGAAACATCTTTTGCAGTGCTCGACACAATTTGCTGGCCGAAACATCCTTTAGTCTTCATGCTTATGGAAACATACATTTTTTTTATATATTTTTATTTTCAAATATAGTGTTCAACAGATTTTTTAGAGCAATTAACCATGTCCACCAATGTTGGGGCTAAGGCCAAAGAGCTTGTACCTAAGAACCCTCATCTAAAAATTGGAGATGGCCTTTATGATAAGGGTAATTGGTTGAGGGACCCTGAAATAGGATTGTCAGGCTTAGGACTCTTCAAAGTCAGTTTTGGGTAGAGGAATTCCCTAGCTCCTTTGAATGGCATATGGGAGCAGGATGTAGGAAAGCTTGTGGTCCCAGGTGTTTTTATGGATGTAGATCTGTTAGCCCTAATTGCACAGAGTTATGACTCTGTGGCAAGATGCATCAGGAACATAAAGGGATCAGTTTTGATTGAGATAAATGAAGATGAATTCAAGAAAGTGTTTAAACTCAGTGAGTCCTCCAATTTGTTAGAACCTATTGACCTTGAGTCGTTAGCCTAGGTTTACAACACACAAAGGGATCATCTAAGAAGTGGCCCATTGAAAGAATTATTTGTAAAGATAGGGGGGTTAACAGTTGTAGGCCCCAACACAATGGAACCATTCTCTCTCAACCTATTCACTCTGGAAACTAAGGGTATGTATTGGGCATTATGCTAGATTTTTGGAGAGGATGCTGAAAAGAATATGCCAACGCATTATATGTTAATGATTGCACAAATTCTAAACCCCTCCCTAGTAATAACATTTTATTATGCCTCATACCTTGTTGATGCAATTCATAAAGGGATAGTAGGAATAAAAAATGGTAAGGTGGATAGGCCATTTGGATGGTACTCCATGTTAATGCATATGTTTTTGTTCAAAGGGGTTGATTATTTTGGAAAGGAGATGGACCTGATTAAGGTCAAGGATAAAGAGGAGATGCTAGTGCAATTGTGGAGTACTGTTCTATCTTGGGATAGAGAAGATGCAAGTTATTTAAAGTTTGATATATGCTTTGCATCTAAAATTAGGATTCTTCTATGTAGATAAAACCCTAGAATTCCTAAGGCTCTTTTGGAGTTTCTCAGACTAAAGGAGTTTGTAGAGGATATCAAGATTGTTCACAATTGGGGAGACATATATTTGTACCCTGTGTCTACTATTTTTAGAGTGTTTGGATTTAGAGGCACCCCCTTTTTACTACCCTATCAGGTCCCATTGAAGATAGGGATTGCAGAAGTCCTGAGACAAATTGGGGGAGTAGAGCTAACCAATAGAGGTAAAGGGACTATTTTCCCAACTATTACCATGGTTCACCATTTTGTGATCACTAAGGGTGGATGGAGATTTTTTGAAGAATCATTTAAGCCATATAGGTTGTCTATTGCAATGTCAAGATGTGTAGACCCTGAGGATTTTTTCAATGGCATGTTCAGAAAAAGAGCAGTGTGCAAAAGTAGGCCACATCAATTTCAGTTCCCAACAGATCTAATTAGAAATGAATTCAGCTTAGACGAGTAAGAACTGAGGAAGGAGAAGTGGGTGGAATATAAGAAAGCCCTTGATTTTATCCATCAATTTGACACTGGCTATGACCCCCTTTCTAGCTTCAATCCATTTGAGGAGAAAATAAAATTCCTGATTCTTTATTTTGAATATCTCATGCAGACCTTAAAAGAAAAGAGGGAGGCCATAATGCAAAATGAGCCTGATAAGGCTAAAATGGTATTGGCTAAGCCTGCCTTTGCTAGAGATATCCCACCTGGTGACTATGTAATGCACAAAAGGTCAAAGTACACTGTGATAATGCTAGTGACAGGTGAGCCTTCCACTTCAAAAGGGAAGAGAAAAATTGAAGATGTCATTGACATCCGGGATTCCCCTAAGAAGCAGAGAGTGGGAAAGGAAATTGAAACTGATGAGCCTCAATATTCTCCATCTCAGTCTCCTATCCACATTGGAGATGAACAAGCTATGGCTGAACAATTATTGTAGTTAGGGAGTCTCAGTGAGATTGCCTATACCTATGAGGAGACCCAAGAGGGGATGCCTGAAGAGCCACCTAATGCTGAAATGGATTTGACTGATGGTGAGTTAAAGGGCCAAGAAATGGACCTTACTATTAAGCAAGCTAGTGAAGAATTACTAGCTAACAGTAATTTTGTCACATCAGGAGCTTTTATACAGTTTCTATGGAAGCAAAATATTGATCAATTCAAGACTAGATGTGAACAGAGGAAAAGTGAACAGCCTCTTAAAAATACAACTCAGGTAGAAGAAGAGGTTAAGCAAGAAATGATGGAGGAGTTCAAAGCAATCACCCCTGATAAAGGAAGAGAAATGGTAGCAAAGGCTGGTGTGTTGATTCTCCCTGAATGGGATATAGCTAATGCCTTAGTGCTTGATGCAGTGAGGAAAGAAACAAAGCCTATGGAAGGAGTGACATTCAGCAAGGATAATGTTGCTCTTGTCATGTGGTCTTTAAAGAAGGATGAAAACAAAAGAAGGAAGGATGCATCAAATTCTAGCCTCTTAGGAGGCATGATAGTTAAAAGAGTCCAAGACACAGGGGTAGTGGAAGCTGCAAGCATAGTCCTAGAGATTGCAAAATTCAGTGTTGCGGTGGTAGAGAAAGAGGCACAAGAAAAGGCTAATCTCCAATTGAAGTTGGAGACTATTTTAAAAGCTTACAATGATGCTAAAGAAGGAATAGCCAATAGAGACAGCATAATTGCTAGACTCCAGAGTCAATTGGCAGGTCAATATCATCCCCATGAATCTTCTACACTCATGATAGCCTCCTCTTCAGCAAGACCCCCTCCTACTATTCCCATCATTGAATATCCCCCTTCTCCTATGCCGTCTAGTTCCCAATTACCTGAAAATGTCCAACATGAGTTGGAAAAATTGAAACAAGCTCAGACATTGTATGCAAACAAATATGAGGAGAAGGTGAAAGCCACCATCTTGAAGTTTGCTGACTCAGTCAAAACCTCTAATGTATACATAAATATGAAGAGGATTCTTGAGATTTTGATCAAATTCAGAGAAGAAGAAGAAGCCACTTTGGAACCAATCCTGAATAAGTGGGTACCTAGAGGTAAAGAGTTAGAGCTCATGTGTTCTTCCCATGCAGATGCAGAAGAGAATGACAATCTAAGGTCCACATGTGAGTTTATAAAAGAGATGAATATTCTTTCAGTGGAAGGAGCAGGTATTAAAAAAAAAGCCCAAATTTATAGGAAAGAATATTCAAATCATAAATTTGAAATGTTTCTAGGAGGTTTCATTGGTCCTGTCCAGCTAAAGGAAGAGAAGACTTGGTTAAAGGGGGTGAACCATAATTTGTCCCTAAGGATCAATTAGATTATTAGTACTGATGACACATCCTTATTTGTCCAAACAATTGAGGAAATTGAAAAAGTGAAATCTCATTATGGTTTCATAGAAATAGAGATTGGGCATGTACGAGTCACTTGGAAGCAGCTAGAAGATATGAAACAAAAGATTGCTAGTTTTACTTGGCCTAGTGATGATGTGTATCGGGAATGGAAAGATAAGTATATGGGACAGAAAGAAGATGCTCAGGAGTAGTTACAGGAGGTTGCAATAGAACAACAAGCAGAGGAAGCCGCAGATGCTGAAAAGGACTTATAACTGCTTCTTGAAAATGATCAGTTGTTTGTAACAAACTTTCTTTTGAAGGATCCAAAGCTTGTATGCATCCATACTATTATCAATGGATACCAGGACTCCTAAAAAAATGATCGCAAGTAATTGTAAGAAAATGCTGCAAAAATTTATCTGAGCTTTTTTCTAGTCTTATGGAGAATACTCTAAGTTTTGAATATTTTCTCAAAATTAATATCAATATACAGACTATCAACTTTCGAGCCTAAATTTTGTGTTGTTTTCTGGTTTACTTGCAAATATTTACTGTTTTCAATATGAGTAATCTAGGGTTATTCATTTGAGTATGGATTGTAAGGCAATCTTAAATAGAGGCGTTTCTTAGCTTTTCTTTCCAGGAGGGAAATTAAATATGCATGAAGCATTTCTATCAGTAAATTCCTTGTGGGAGATTTTGAATTTGATGAATACAGTCTAGTTTGATAAGGGTAAATTCTTATGTATGTTAGGCATATGTGGGGTTTTATAGAAGCCGAGGTGATGGGATGTGTGGAGATATTTGATTGTGGGAGTATTGTTTAAACTTAGATGACTCTGTGGCCTGGATAAGGCACTGGTATCAATTGTAGTTGTCATTTTACATGTCTTGTAGGTCAACATTGAAACATGAGTATTAATCCAGTCCTTGACCAAGTATGCATACAAGAAACATCTGGTTCTATTAAGGCACAAGCATCAAAGTCAGAGGTTATGACAACTAGTGAAAAACATCAAGAACAAAAAGTTTAGTCTCAAGCATTAGGAGTTGTAATAAAAAAACTTACAAGGATGAGGCATATTCATAACTTTTGCAGTCCCACCTTGGATATCAACACTAGAAGCAACTCATATTGTTCGTGTACAGACAAGACAATATGGGAGTTCATTATACCCAACAACTCGTGGTGTTGTTGTTCGTGTTGGCTCTGTTGGACCCTGCAATTAAGATTCAATATACATTATTCAATAAGATTAACTGTGCAACATAATGAAATATTGAAAAGTGTGTTACCTTGTTGAGCTCCACTTGGTTTCAAGAATAGTTTAATATTCTCTACTTAACAGGGCCAACCACGTGAAGGTGGAAGCTCATTTGCCCCCCCCCCCTAACATCACTCTAAATTCCCCGTTAACATCTTATAACATTCATTCATCAATTCTTTCTACCATTAATAAAATATAGCATTCATTCATTAATATCACATAATGTTCATCAACACATAATATTGATTAACATTAATTAACATGCAACATTCATCAATATTAATTAACACATATCATCCATAACCATTAATTAGCACATAATTACATTCACTCACACAAAAAAATCAGTCATTATCAAATAAGTTAGATTATAATCATTTCTTTCTTTGTTATTTCTTTGAAGCTATGAAAAGACTAAGTGGAACATCGGTGTCTTCATCATTTTCCCCCTCTACAAATGTTCCACCAACTACTCGTGATCTCAATGTATGCCTAGTCCTATACTGAGGATGAGGACACTGAAGCGAAGGGGGGTCCTCTGCAATAATAAAGAAATGGGTTAAATTCAAAAAAAATAAAATATTATTGTTACAAGTATTTCATTAATTTAGAGAACATAAATGTTGTGCTCTTTACCTGATGGGGCCACATCATTTTGTGTAGCCTCAACCTCAACATGCTGAACACCAATTGCAATTATATTTGTTTAAAGCAATAACAATGGTCCTCTTTACCTGAGTGGGGAACATCACGTTCTTGAGGTTGTGTACCCAGATCATGCTCCACTTTCTCACCACCGACTACATGCTCTAAAATATTAACAAGAAAGGTTACATTAATTACTACTCTAATTATAAATTAAGATGTTTAATTGTATTAATAGCTAAATAAATAAATTTGAATAGCAAATGAATACCTCCACTACTGGGATGCACATCCAGACCTTCATGTGTAGGTGGTGTTTCACAATTAGCAGGTTGCATTCCAATGACATGCACATTGTTATCATTGTTATCAATATTAACAAGTATTCAATTTGAAACAACTTCCATTTAGCATATTTACCTGTGTGATGGATGCACTCGAATGTTGTGTATGCCCACTCAATACTTGTAGTTGATCAGCCACGACTGAATAGCCTTGCTGGTAGGCAATTCTCTTGTCATCTTCTGTGGGTGCTCTATTGAATTCAGAGCCCTACACTTTTCCTTGGTACCATGAATTTTGCTTGCATTGTTTGATAAAAAAAAAACGTTTGCAATTTATTAATATTTTCAGACAATATGGGAGTTTACATGAGATACTTACAATTCGTGCAACAAGTTTCATGTAACCACCAGAGCTGAGTTTGTGTTGCTCATGCTTTTCTTGCCTTGCCTTGGTTGCCTTTGACATGTCACTCAGTCTATAAAAAGTTTGAAATATGTTAGATTGTATAAATATAAAGAGTAATTAATTAGTACATAATTACATTCTTAATAGTATCTCGTACCTTCTTTTGGCGTCTACTAGTGTATTTCCTTTTTTCCTTTCAATTCTCTCCTTGGCATCCAAAATCAGGTCCTTCCACTCCCTCTCTAGAATCATGGGGGAATGCTCATACTTTAGGTTCCTCTCCAAATGGGTCTTGTATTGGTCCCTCACATACTTTAGATATGTGCCATCTTTTTCAAGGAGCTTGGTTTTGTCAAAGGTGTCATTTCCAAACCACTCAACCATTTGGTTTGTCAATTCATCTTTTAACCTTTTTTCTTGGTCATTCCACCTTTTAAAGCAAAAACAAACCTATTAGATTCAGAAATGAACTGAAGCTACATTTATTACACTTCAAGAAATGGATCAAAGGAAAAGTATTCTAGCAATGATATGAAATCAAAAGTGGATAAGGGTTAGTTCACATATGATGTACCACCTTTTACATATGGTGGGCCCAAATATCTGCAATGCAATGTCACTAAGATGTTTATAAAAAATATCATTGCCTGCAAAAAATCATGGGATCATTAGTCCAAAATGAGTGATCATAAAGTAAATTACAATTAGAGTATATATAATAATAATTTTAAAGTACTTGGAACCTTTTTTTATCTGTAAGGGAAGCATTTATTTGTCGCTCACCATGAATGTGGCATGCAATGTTCCCATACTAGCAATACGAGAAGATCCAGGAAACGATGCTATGTTATTAGTAGTAGTCACCTATGGAACATCCCCATGTGCATCTCCTCCTGCAAAAAATGAATCCACTATGAAATGGCATTAGAATTCAAGAAATAACACTTGAAGGGAAATAAACACATGACAGAAGATAGAGCAAAAGAGGGATCTACCAACAATGGGCGAGCCAATATGACGTGCACTAGAGGATGTCTGCATGCTATGTGTTTCCGACATTGCAGTCGGCAATACAGGTGAGGGTGACCTCTAATGAGGCGGCGTCGACATTTGCACAATAACATTGATAGCACCTAAAGAATAATACATTAAATATATCAAACATTAAATATATGAAAATTGCAAGAATTGTAAACAAGGATGAACCTTTATTTTGAAAATTGACAGTATCAAGTATGATGTGTTTTGGGTACTCAGAGTGATAAGCCAAGCAAGTGATAATACAAGAAAATCGTCATCACCTGATCCTGCAACACCCTGATCGTAGGAACGACTTTCATGAGGGCGGATAAATTGTTGTAAAAACAATACGTACATATTTTAGTTAATGACATAAAAAGAGAATAAAATATAAACCATTATTGAACTTTTGTTATAATTAAAGCTTTCATTATTGCTTACTTGCGAATTTTTTGTTGTCTTATACAATAATTCCACCCTCTGTCGTATCTCATCAGTGGTAGGATGCACGACTGCCAAAGCAACAATCTCTTTTCTAATTTTTATAAGAGGCATTTTAAAGAATTTCACAAGGTCTGTGGGATCTTCAGGGTCACCATTGCTTAACCCTAATGATTCCACATCCATAGAAAGGTGCTCAGGTACTACAACTCCCTTTCCCTTTCCCCGAACATCCGTCTATGTCAAGAATATCATTAACAATTACAAAATTAGTAAAAATCACTAAAAAAAAGAACACAATAATGTAACAGTTTGCTTCTACCTAATTTGTACAATTACAATGAGGTTTACCTGCTCGGTAGAAGTGTCGCAAGGTACATCTCTGTCTGCGATATGTGATGGATCCATGTTGGCCTGTGACAAAGAAAAAATATATAAAACGTTAGCGAAATTACATCATACACAACATGAACAACATGAAATTTGTAGACAAAAAGAGTATTAAATATTAAAAAGATGTTGTCATCAAAATCATTGTAAATTTTTTAATTCCTTACCTTTACTTTATGTAGACTATGCAGGATCCTCAACTAAATGGTCACATAAATAGTCACATAGCTAATAAACAATCCAATTTCCATAAATAAACACAATTTAAAAATTGTCACATAAATAGTCACACTCCCTATCTCCATCTCCATATTAAAAGGTGCATCATGAATTAATTATGTAATGGCATTAGAATTCAAAATAGAATGAATTAATTATGTAAAAAATATTCTATCAAGAAGTCAATATTAAATAGATAATATACTAATCACATTCCTCATACATTTCATTCTTCATCATAATGAACATCAAGGTCATCATCGCCATCATCATCATCATCATCATCATCATCATCATCATCATCATCGTCGTCGTCGTCGTCGTCGTCGTCGTCGTCATCGTCGTCGTCGTCGTTGTCATCGTCGTCATCGTCGTCGTCGTCATCATCATCATCATCATCAATGTCTTCGCCATCATCATCACCATCATCACCATCATCATCATCATCATCATCATCATCATCATCATCATCATCATCTTCTTCTTCTTCTTCTTCTTCTTCTTCTTCTTCTTCTTCTTTTTCTTCATCGTCATTGTGAAACTGTTGATCGTGATCATCATCCACTTCATCTTCTAATTCTTCGGTATCTTCTTCTTCCATCACATTATACTTTATTGGCCTTCCTCTTGGATCATGTCTAACAACAAATGACCAACCCAGTTTATGTGGAACCTCTGAGTAAAATACTTGCTCACATTGGCTTGGAAGAACATAGGGCTCATCCCCAACTGGTTCAAATGACCTTATATTTAGCATTATAAAACCATTATCATGTTTAATAACAATTCTATCAGGATCATTTTTATTCAATCATAGCCTGTACGATTTGACGACGAACAAAACTAATTTGAAGGAATTAAAGTCACACTCAAGTATATCATCCAAAATTCCATAGTATCGATTTTGAGACTATTGAGGATGAATGTCATTTCTCGATGAAATATTTGTCACCTCAAAGACTGCAGTGATGCTAGAATCACAAGTTTTCTTCGTGTCATCCAACTTTTTTATGCGAAATTTATGACCATTACAACACATAGCGCTGTGGTGTTTGACCTGCGATATGTCAAACATGTAAAATTTATTGTATTGTGAGTTGATAAACATATGGGTGATTAATAAATTTATACGTACCTGTTTATCTCTTAAACCATATGCTAAATCAATTTCCCTTTGCGTAACATTGGAATCTCCATTACGATGTGCTTCTTTAACCAATGAAGCCACACCTTCCCATGTTAACGTGTATCCAAAATGTTGACAACGTTCAATCCATACCGTCATCCAATCAAGATTGTTTGCAATATACAAATGTAGTGCATCCCACTCTCGACCAACTGTACAAAAAATAAATAGATGTCTTATAATCGATTTATTTTGAAGATTAAGAATTAATTATCTACAATAACATCTTATAATTACCTCTCACTTTCCTCAATCTACCTTTCCCCGTCAAGTACTCCCCTTCGAATTTGTTAATGGTGTTGGGATCCCAAATGCAATCCATGTGGATCTTTGTTGCAAACTTAGGAAGATATTCAGAAATGTACACCATAGTCTGGTATACCATATATCCCTCCACCATAGAACCCTCAGGATGTGCTCTTTGTCGAACCAAAGCCTTCAAAAATTTCAAGTGCCTCTCAACCATCCACATTGACCTAGTGTGTACAGGTCCACACAATTCAATCTCCTCAACTTGGTGTATGAGGTAGTGTTCTTGTGCATTGAAAAAAGCTGGAGGTAGACACTTTTGTATTTCACACATTAAATGAGGAATTTTTCTCTTCCAATATTTTATATCATTTTTATGGATTTCTTTACATGACAACCACCTACAAGGTATTCAAGACGCAAAAAAATATATTACATAAGAAGTAAAATAAATCGCAAATATAATATCTATACAATGAACTTAACAAATATTACTACTTACCTCATGTATTTTCCAAGATCATATATGACTTGCTTGACATTATTGTCGAAGTCGTTTGGGAGAGATAGAGGTAGAACGTACTGCAACAACTATAAAATTATCTTTTCATTTTTTTGTAACATAATGAAAAGTACACATACGCGCAGTACTTAAATACATACTAAAAACACAAGAGCATGAATTACCTTAATTAAGGTATGCCAATCATGCATTTTCATCCCTTGCCCAAATTCACTTTTCTTTGATATGAGATTGTTTATGTTCATAGCAAATCCTATGGGAAATCAAATTTTTCGTATGACTTCTTTTATAGCATTGCTTTGCTAGTCCGTTAATAACCAAGGAAGCTCACTTATATTAATCTGGTCTCCATGGCTATTTGATTGAATGAAATTTATCATTGCATGATTGGAATCCTGAATGTCACTACATATTTTGACAATTTTTTCTTTGTCACATCTTCCATCCAATATTTTCCATAATGTCTCTGTTATATTCTTTCCAATATGCATACTATCAAACAAATGAACAATTTGTAACTTCTCGTAGTAGGGCAACCTACTAAATTGCCGGGGATAACTTTTTATTCCCTTAGGAAGGTGGTCATTTATGCCTTCACGACCTTCATGATCATCAATCACATCATCAGTAAACAAAACAAAATAGAAAAGATGTTTTATGACAAACCAATAGATGGAATGGCATTACCTTGACGATTAATTCTATTATATTCCAACTTCCATAGGTGAGGTGTCATTCTTCGTAGCTTTGATGTATTCTCTTCTTTCCCATTGAAAAGATGTTTTTCAGTATTTCGATACTTATGATTTTGTGGAGAAAGTGCCTATACTCATCAAACACCTGCTTTCCTAAACTTTTTGAATGATGAGATTTCATCTTTGGACCACAAACAAGACATGCAAATTTTCCCTTTATTTGAAGACCTACAAGATAATGTATAATTGGATTAAATATGATAATTTTTTGAATTATAATGTTCATGCACAACTTAAATGATATAACATACCACAAAAATGTGTTAGCCCCGGGGCATCATGTATTGTCCATAGAAGCATCGCATGGAATTGAAATTGTCTTTTTCCTATTGGTTTAGAGACATCATACATAGTGACACCATTCCATAACTCCAACAACTCATCGATAAGAGGCTCGATATATACATTCATATCTTTAACTTGGTACTTACCTAATCGAATGAACAAAAACATTACATAATTATTATGACCATTTTACTGCAATATTTATAATTAAATTTAGATGACTATATTTAAATGATAAAATACCTGGAACAATCATTGCCAACATTATGTGCTACCTCTTTATTGACATCCATGGAGGAATGTTATTGTTGATAACAAAAACATGCCACACTGAGTAAACAGATCTCATCTCTCCAAATGGATTGACACCGTCCGCTGCCAATGAAAGCCTGAGATTACGAGGTTCTTCTTTAAAGTGTGGCCACTTTTCCTCTATGTCCATAAATGTTGAACCATCTGTAGGCATTCAAATAATGTCATCTCGAATTCTATTGCGTGCATGGTAATCCATAAATTGTGCCAAGCTAGTGCACTTGAATAATCGTTGCATACGTGGAATAATGGGAATATAGCGAAGAACCTTGTGAGGAACCCTTTTTGTTATTTGATCTGTTTGATATCTACTGATATGACATTCAGGGCATTCAGTTCGAAATTCATGTTGTTTGTGATATATAATATGATCATTGGGACAAGCATCTATTTCTTGATAATCCATTCCAATGTCTTTCATAACGGCAGATAATTCTCGGTATGAGCGAGGTAGAATATTTGATGGTGGTAACAAAAACTTGCCTATCAATCTATAGCAACAAAATATAATTTGTTATAATAAATAATATTAATGGTACAGTATGATTCACAGTTTATTATGACATATATGACATGCCTTAACATACGTGACATTGTTATGTTGGATAAACCATTCATAACCTTCAAGTTCACCAACAACAATACAACGGAGAGAAGAGTTGCTTGCGAGCCTTCATAAAGGGCCTTAGATGCCTTCTCAAGTAGAGGGACATCATGAACAACATCAAGGTCATCTTCATCATCATGATCAACTGCGCGAGTACTAAATGAGTCATGGATCAATGTATTTTTACCATCATCTTCAATTGTGTTTTCTGGCTCATGATCGTCATCTTCCATGGGATCATTATCTTCAGCTTCGATATTCACACCTCCATGTTCGTCCACTTCGAAAACCATATTCTTAGGGTTGTGTTGATCCATACCATGTGCTCTGGGGTGCTCGACCTATATAAAATTGATATACATAAATAAACCGTGATCATGATCTCATCATCACGTGATTTATTATGTATATAAATTGTCAAAACAATATAATGAAAAACTTACCAATGGATGATAATCATGTCCACCTTCAATGTGACCATGCAGCCTACAATGTTTCTCCATTGTTTTTATTAGAAGTCTTCTAGTCTTTAACCCCTTATAAATTTTGCACGGACAATAACATTTTCCATCACCTTTTCTTTTCAAGTTAGACCACAATCTAGCAATTGTCTCCTTATTTTGTTGTTCGTTGATATTGTTTGACATGGTCTTTCTTCACAGGCAAGAAAATAGAAATTATTGTCTGACATGGTCTTTCCCTCAGGAGCTGGCAGATCCTGCTTCCATACTTTAATTATGTTTTCTCAAAGGACAATCCTAAAAATCCATGCATTGCAAACAACTTTTTACACCTTTGTTGGTTGTGGTGGCGTCACAGAGAGTTTACATCAATAAATGAAGAACATGCCAATGCTTTTAATGCAGCAGTAGAAGTCTATCTCTTATTCAATATCTCTAGTTAAACCCCCATGATCTTTTGTTGGAGTAGAATTTGTTAAATTCTAGAAAGGTTCTTGTCCTTTGTTGATGGGATATTCATCTACCTCAAGAAATAACTATTCTTTTCTCCAACAAGAAGTGGAACTAAATGAAGATCTAGCACCATTTAATTAATCCTCAAAAGGATTACTATAGTTAGTTTTGGTAGATAATGATCTGGGTAAAATACTAATGTGGCTTTATGAAACATTATGTACTAGCTTAGCATACTCTAACAACTTTGGTGCGAAATGCAACATCCAATTAAGTCTCCATCGGTATCTCTATTGTGTTTATGGATTAGGATTCAATGTACTCTTTTTATATACATACTTTACTTTCAACTGAGGAGGTTTGTATGTACTTACTTGTCTTTTGATTGTATACCTATTTCAAGAATTTCTTCTATCAACAAATCATTTGTTGTAAGCTGTACAAGTGGAAGCTTGAACATGCCTTCCATGCTAGCCTTGTTGATATGTTCAACACCATCTTGTGCAACAAATCTTTAGAACTCCATTTTTCCGAATTGAAGAGTGAGTAGTAGGGACAATCTAGGACACTTACAGAGGTTTTGCAAGAGAGATAAATAGACCTAAATATTATGGCTTAATAATGATCAATAGGTAAACAAATAAGAAACTCTCAATATCAAAATGACATTCTCAACTATCTTTACTAGAAATGGATAGATCTGCTAATAATGGCTTTATGACTGTATGTCAACTTTAGACTCAATCCAAGAAGAGCTAGAACTAATATGTGATATCTAGATTTATGATCTCTATAATATAACACTCCCATAATTATGTTTCCACGCATCTATACCACAACACAAACATCATTCTAGTGTTCAACCATAGCAATTGATATCCTAATTATAGAATGTGAAATATGCACATAACTATGAATAAAGATTAAGAAAAACAAAGAAAGATGCTTATTGCAAACATAAATGACTAATGGACAAGAATTGAATTCATTGTAGATAGTTTTGAATATCAAATTCACTTATTTATGTGCATTTAGTAACTCATGTACTTGTGGCCAACCATTTATCTCTTTCATAAATTAAACACTTATTAATAACATTAAATGGCTGAGTAATTATGTTTTAGTTGAAATTGAAAATAAAATATTTTATTTCAGGACAGCTCACACTATTCCCTATCATATTTTAGACTCTCGGTTTTGTTAGTAGTGGTTTGATGTCTTTGGAGCTGATCATTGCATTTCTTTAGTTGCGTTTGCCAGCCTACTCCCAGCCTGTGCCAAAATGGGAGCTTTGGAACAGGGTATGGACATCCATCAAAGCATAAAAGATAGAGGAATTTTGTCAGATGTAGTTGCAACTGCACAAAATGGATTTGTTGAGAAGGCTTTGGAAACTTTCAAGCAAATGCAATCGGCAGGTGTAAAGCCAAATTCCACAACCATTGCTACTATCCTCCCTGCCTGTACCAAAATGGGAGATTTGGAATAGGGTATGGACATTCATCAAAGCATAAAGGATAGAGAAATTTTGTCAGATGTTGTAGTTGTAATTGCCTTGGTAGACATGTATGCAAAATGTGGAAGCATAGACAAGGCACATGAACTATTTGATAGAATGCCTGAAAGAAATGTTATCTCATGGATTGCAACGATTGTTGGATATGCACAAAATGGATTTGTCGAAAAGGCTTTAGACACTTTCAAGCAAATGAAATTGGAAGGCATAAAGCCAAATTCCACAACCTTTGCCAGCATCCTCCCTACCTGTGCAAAAATGGGAGCTTTGGAACAAGGTATGGACATCCATCAAAGCATAACGGATAGAGGAATTTTGTTAGGTGTTGTACTTGCAAATGCCCTACTTGACATGAATGCAAAATGTGGAAACATGGACAAGGCTCGTGAATTGTTTGATATGATGTCGCAAAGAGATGTGATCTCATGTGAACAATCAACACATGCATATACAGGAGGAAGGGATTGCTGATACAAAATTGAATGCTCACTCCTCAATCATAGTTCTATGGTTTTACGAGATTAAACTAGGACAATTAACCACCACATGTATATTTTTTGCAACATGAAATTAAAAACTAGGGCAATTTGAATCTACCTCCTGCGTGGGATTGCCTTCGATGCGGGTTTGATGTTCTTGGGGGTTGAAGTTGCCACAGACACCTACGCGGGATTGCAATTAACAAATCAATTCCCCGCCTCTTTTTTTATTTTTTAATGGCCGCTGTCGTCGGAATTATGACAAACTCGAGCACTTTTTTGAAAAAAAAGAAAATTCTCATTGCTAATGCCTTCTTTGTCGAAACCAAATGGGTAATTTACATCGGAATTACAACAAATGTGGGCGTTTTTTCAAATTTGGCCACAATATAACTCTCTCTAACAGAAAACCTCAGTCAAAAATCTAGTCCAAATGTATTAGTGGAAGCAGTAGCAATGAATGCATGTGGAAGATCCTGATGCTGTGATCGAGTCCTCCATGTATCTGAAGGATCCCCAACAAGAGAACCCGCAGACTAAAGTGTTTGTCAAACCCAATGAGGTCTAGATGGAGGTGGAGAATGAGGCTCCTCAACTACAAGTGGACCTTGCGGAGGTGTAACCCTGTGAGTCAGAGTTGAAGGAGTCTCATCATCTGAATCACTAGCATTACTATCCATAATGGAGGAAGGTGCAGGAGGTAGAGAGGCTAAGCTAGGAGAGCTTTCCTCAAAGTGAACACTCCTCTCAATAAACACCTCATGTGTCTTAGGATCCATCAATCTATATGCCTTAACACCCTCAGGATATCCAACAAATATGCAAGGCCTACTCTGAGGTTCCAATGCCTTACATTCTGTGGAGGTATGCGAGCCCATGTTAGACACCCAAAGACTCTGAAATGTCTCACAATCAGTTTCCTACCAACCCAAGCCTCAAAAGGAGTAATACCTTGCAAAGCTTTGTGAGGAACTCGATTATAGATGTGTGTGGCACAACTGATAGCCTTTGCCCAAAAGGTGCCATCAAGAGAATGTGCATGCATCATACAACTAGCCATTTCTTTGAGAGTCCTATTCTTGCGCTTTGCAACTCCGTTCTGTTGTGGAGTGTATGCAACAGAATGCTGAAGATCAATCCCCTCAAATGTACAAAAATCCTCAAGTCTCTTGTTCACATATTCCCTTCCATTATCTGTATGAAGAATCTTGACCACTTTCCCGGATTTCTTCTCCACGCAAGTCTTGAAGTCCTGAAATCTATCAAATACTTCACTCTTATGAATGAGAAAGTAGACCCAAGTGAAGCGGGAGTAGTCATCAATGAAGGTGAGTACATAGCGGGCCTTGGTGTTGGAAATGGACCTACTACATCGCTGTGAACAAGTTGAAGAACTTCCAAAGCTCTCCAAGCTTTCCCCTTATCAAAATTCTCCTTGGGATGCTTGCCTATGGAACAACCTGAACATACACCCTCTGAAAAACTGATTCGAGGTAGACCTGTGACCATGTCTTTAGTGCTGAGCTATTGAAGATAGTGATAGTTGAGGTGACTAAACCGCTCATGCCATAGCTTACTTTCTAAATTTGAATGAGTAAGAAAGGTCCTAGAAGGATAACTTGACACAAAGTGGGAGAATGAATAAAGCCTTGAGTTGTCATTGACTTGTCCCACTGCTACCAAGGCATCATCATCAAGTTCCTTTACCACAACTGAATCAGGTCTAAACTCAACCTTTTTCCCATTCCCATAGTGAGTGATTTGGTAGATAGAAAGAAGGTTGGTAGACAAGTTAGGAACATAAAGAACATTCTCAAATGTTCCATCATCCATGTCAATTGAACCTTTCCCTTCAACCTCTACTTGTGTATCATCACCTATGTAAATGTGAGGTACCTTAGATGGCTCCAATGAAGAAAACTGCTCCTTTTTAGAACCCATGTGATATGAGGCACCCGAGTCAAGTATCCACTGCTGTGAAGAACCTGTTGTAGCCACAAATGCTTGCCCTTTTCCCTTAGACTGTGTGGAAGAGGAAGGAGATGAATCCTTCTTTGTGGAGGTGGATGGCAAGTTGATGTTGTTTTTCTTAAGAAGATTTGTCAACTCATCAACTTGCTTGGTGTGGCATCGATGCTCATCATGACCATACTTCTTGTAATATGCACAAGTTGGTTTATCCTTCTTAGGTGGAGTCTCCTTCTTGGAAGAGGATGAAAAATCGCCTTGTGATGGAGAGGATGATTGCCCTTTTCCTGCTATGGCTTTGACTTAGATTGCTTCTTCTTCTTGTTGGAATCTTTGCCTTGACCTCCTTGATTCCCTTGATTAGCCACCAAAGCCTTGGAATTTGAAGACTTGAGAAGGCCCATGTTCAACAACTTAGATTTTTCCAATATCAACATTTATGTGAAATCATCAAATGAAGGCATAATGTAGGAACTCCCCACTGTCAAACGATGAGTTTGGAAGCTAGACACAAATGCTGCATATTCTGGTGCAAGCTTGTCCAACAAGTTGAATATCAATTGAGCATCATTTTTGTCAATTCCACAATCCTTAAGCTTTTCTCTTAGCTCATTTGCTTTGGTGACATAATCTTGGATTGTATCAAAACTCTTGGGATCCAAGTTGGTGAGCTCATTGTCAATCTTGTAACCTCTGATTTCATCAACTTGACCATACAATTTCTAAAACATATCCCAAGCCTCTTTGATTGTAGTACACTTCTCAATGTGAAAAATGAGGTCATCTGATACATACTTACGCAAAGTTCCAAGAGCCATGCAATTCTTAGTGAGCCATTCTAACTGAGCATTAGGATCAGCCTTAGGATCAAGTGGTGCTGCTATTGTTCCATCTATGTAATGTGTGAGACCTTTTTTCCATTAATTTGCTCCACTTTAATTTTCCATGATGCATAATTATGTGGAGTTAAAGGTGGAAATTTATGAGGACTCATTGCAACAAAAAATGAAAGAGAACAAGGAAAGAGAGGCACAATCACACAAGACACCCCCCCAAATTCAATCAATCAAAGAACCCCCCTAAAATGATGATTTGGCACTTTGTACTTAGTGCGTGTACAATGGGCCAATTGCAAAAAATGGCAAAGTGGACTTCTGATTTCAAGTTTACAATTGCCTTAATAAGGCCAAAGAAGACTCAAACTAATAATGCAAGAGATCTAAACTAAGATCCAATCAAATTATAAGTACCAAGTAGGCCAAATAAGACCAATATCTAAAAGTACAATTTCCACTCAAAATCTCTAAAATCTGATCATAGATTATGAAAGTAGACGAAAAAATATGCACTTTCAAAAAAAATGGCACCTGAAAATGAGGTCGTATGAGATCAAATGAAGCCTTTAAAGTTGAAAAATTGAGGATTGGACAAGTACAGCTGAGAGAATCCAAAAATTCTGAAAAACCTGTGCACCAAAATCAAAAAATAACCACACCACTGCGAAGAGCACAAAAGATTAGCCCAAATAAAAAAATATTACACCCAAAAAGGAGCAAAATTGAGCAAGTTATGAGCCTCCAAAGTTGACCCAAAAATCGAACTGCTCAACGGAGAGGGGTCTAAATTTTTTCATAAATGTTGATTGGGTGCTGACTGAGCGCTAATTGAATGGCTGACTGTGCGCTGCTGATTGGGCAGAAGGTATGGACCTACAAAAAAAAAAAAAAAATCTTTTTCAAAATTGGAAAAAAAATTTCAGAATTTTTTTTTTTGAGATCCGAAAATTCCATACCGTACCGCCCGAATTGGGCAAAAAATTCCTCCAACACGCAAAATTTGATTTTCGTCAAAATAGGTCAAGTTTATACTCGATTTCTATGGAAACGGCCTCTCGGACGTAATGGTGAGGTTGAAAACGCTCTAAAATGCCTCCAAAAAGCATTGTTCCTCAGATCCGAAAATAGAAGCCTTCCAAAATGTCTCCCAAAAACCAATCAATGAAGCCCCTATGGTTCTGATACCATGTGATATTTTGCCAAGATCAAGGGCACAATGAAAAGTATAAAAGAGAGACAAAAGAATGACAAGAACAAACTGTATTCTCATCAATATGCAAATGATCAACTAGATTAACCAATACAATGAATATGGGCCTGCTTATATAGGCAGGACCATATGGATGTATGAGCACACAATCATGACATGTGGCTCAATGAGAAAAAAGGGTAGGTAAGAAATACTAGGGGTTGGTAGGAGAAATAATATAATATTCCACAAGAGGTGGATGACCCACCGAATGTGGAGTGTAATAGCAAAATAAGACCACAAAAGGTGGAATTTCTCCTACAAGCTACATCTCTATGTGCACACTTCCCTAAGTGTCTCAAATCTAAACTACGAAGAGATGCATTATCCTAAGTTAACTTAAGTAATTTGTAATAATATCCATAATGAATATTTATTTACACCAACAAAATCATGTCAAGACATAAAGAGGTAAGGTGGTATCCTTATGATCAAAGTATGACAATTACCAATATTATGAAGAGAACTCACATGAATAGATCTAGTCACCTATGCAAACATTTTAGTCATCTTGTGACAGTCAAAGAGGGAAATAGTAATAAGTCTTCATGATGGAAGTCCATTAAAGGTGGTAGTCAACATAGTGAAAAAGCGTAATCATGTTTAGAGCAATAGGCAACCCTAAGAACAAGAAAAAATAGTCATGTGATAATGCATAGGACAACCTTAATGCCTGTTTAAAGTACGAGATGAATAATGATAGTCTATTTGATAAAATGTCATTGTTGTGTGAAGATTACGATCTATGGCTATTGTGAGCAATGTAGGATGCAATCAAATTTAGAACATAGTCAATGATATAAAATAGTGAGCATCATCTTCAAGATATTTATGAAAAAGCAGAAAATTGATAAGGTCTGCTACAAGTCTAGATTAGTCGAGATTGAGAAAGAGTTTGGTTGATCCTTTGTTCATGCCTTCTAGTCCATTAGCGAGATTGGGAAAGAGTTTGGTATTGAGTTTGGTGTTGGTGGAAGGTTTAAGGAGGTACACTATCATTATAATTAATGTTAGAGAGTGTTGTGAAGAAGAATGGCCATGAAAGGAGTGACTGTTGTAAGTGCTTGAGACTGTCACAAAAAGTGAGTGTTGCAATAGTGAATCTTCCTTTGACCTTTGGGTGGTTGGGAGGGTAAAGACCCATGGTGGTATATGTTGAGTGGTTGGGAGGGTAAAGACCCACATATCAACTATCTACTTTGACATCCTAGGATGGTGTCCACCTACTCTAAAACCTTGTGGGCACTCTTTGTTTGATACTAACATATACATAACATGTGCCTTTCATATAACCCTATGTTGGCTAGGCCCCACCATAATTAGAAAATCCTAACTATTGTCCTAAACCTTGCATTGACTGTCACAATTTGACAGTGAGTTGAGTTAGTCCATTAGCGAGATTGGGAAAGAGTTTGGTATTGAGTTTGGTGTTGGTGGAAGGTTTAAGGAGTTACACTATCATCATAATTAATGTTAGAAAGTGTTGTGAAGAAGAATGGCCATGAAAGTAGTAACTATCCTAAGTGATTGAGACTGTCACAAAAAGTGAGTGTTGCAGCAGTGAATTTTCCTTTGACCTTTGGGTGGTTGGGAGGGTAAAGACCCATGGTGGTATATGTTGAGTGGCTGGGAGGTTAAAGACCCACATATCAACTATCTACTTTGACATCCTAGGATGGATTCCCCCTACTCTAAAACCTTGTGGGAACTCTCTGTCTGATACTAACATATGCAGAACATGTGCCTCTCATATAACCCTATGTTGGCTAGGCCCCATCATAATTAGAAGATCCTAACTACTAAAAAAACTATATTCTCCCCTAAAAGGTTGTTGAGTCATAGAAGGCCTAGCTTGATAGCCCTATAGTCTCTCATACCTAAAATATCCTTGTGTCGATGATGGTCACATGTGACTACCCTATGGCCCCTACTATGCTCTAGACCTTTGTCCCTAATATTGATACTATTGGGTTTTTCTTTGAAATCCTATAGTAAGTTTAAATTCTCCTTTGAAGGATGGGGAGGCCTATGGACACTTTATTTCCTTGATCAAGGTTACAAACTTCTCTCATTCCTCTTGTATCCTCCCATGTACCTCCTTTTCCATAAGAGACTTTTCCATAGAAACCCTAAAGTCATTTGGATTGGTCATGTGTAGGAAAACTGAAATTTTGGACTTTCCACCCCTAATGAAATAATTGACAAGTAACTTATCTTGAATGTAATCTACAAACTACAAGAACTCCAAAAACTAACTCTCATGTTGAGCCACTACGAAACCTCATTATTTAAATTGTGAAACTCATCTATGCATCTCTGTCAAAAATATTTTGAAATAGAACACACTTTGAATCACTCCAAAATGGTATCCCATGAGAGGGTTTCCAATGTGAGTTGGTGCATTTTATCCTCCTAGTACCACAAGGTGGAAGAAAGTCCTCTCAAAAATTGCATTGCAAAATATGCCTTTAGGTTGCTCACATATAGATGCAACCCAAAGCATAAGTCCAAGCTAAGTAACCAAGACTTAGCCTCAACCCCATTTGTGGATCTTAAAAATGTAGAGGATTGGAGATGAAGCAACTCTCGAATATGATCCTTTGGCTCATGATATGTGCTTGCTATAGTATATACCTCTTGTATTTATGCATGATGAGGCTAGCTAATGTGTATTTATAAATCTTCTATCTCCTCTATGTGTATTTCCCAAATTCAAGGCGAACTCCTAATAAGCTCCCAAGATGCAAGTATATGCTCCTCTACTACAAGTGGATCCTCATGAGGTGTCTCTGTTGTGGGTGAAAACCTATCCTATATCACACCTATCAAATTCTATAAGGCTTGTAATATTTGAGGTCCATACTCGAGCTACTCATCTTGGTGAAAACTCTCAAAGTGATATTACTCTTCTTGTCCCTCATGTGAATGTGATCCTCTTGAAGCACTACGGCATGGATGACCCTTCCTTCCATTTCCTACACCCTATTTTCTAACCCACACCTCATAATATTTACCTCACTTCCTATCATTATTACCTTACATCTACCTCTCATATCCCCTCTCTTAACCTCCTTCACTTTCCTACATCCTATCCTAAACCTTAACCTCATACACATTTACTTTTACTTCACCTACCTAACCCCATTCCATCCTTAACATCCTTTTATCTCCCCACCTTCACTTTCCTACCTTCCAAACCCCTAACATGTCCTAACTTACTCTTTCACCATTACATCCTTCATCACTTACCTCCCTATCTTATCCCAACCCACACCTCATAACCTTATACCTCTCAGCTTCCATTTTATACCACCTTCCTATCATGGTACACTTATCCTCCCTTCCAAAACACCAACAAGCATATGGCTAATGTCAATGCCACCTAGGATCAAGGAGGGCCAACACCCACAAAAGAAGTGTTGAATAAAAAATATCAAAATTGACCCCACTTTGACCTTCAAAGACCATGATGACCATTGAAAGAACTCGGCACCAGCTAAAAGGAAATGAAGGCTGAGATGGATCTAAAAGGAGAATCGTATTCAGGCACAGCTGTTGAAAATTCCTTTTTTTTTTCAAATAATAAACATATCAAAAGCTAAGTCGGCTATCATAAGGGTACACCACTCAAGGAGAAGGGATAAATTATTTTGTTTGTTAAAGCAAGTTGGCTATCATAAGGGTACACCGCTCAAGGAGAAAGGAAGACAAGAAAGAGCTTATTCCTATAAAGAGGATAATTGATCATTTCATTTGATCAACCATCCAATTCAATCTTATTTATCTCTTTTTCTACCAAACAATGAATATGAGCTAGGGAAAAAAATTATGAGTAGTAAAATTCATTATAAGAAGGATACAACTTGATCATCAACCAAGACAACTGTAACCTCCTATGTAAAATTCAAACAATTTCATCACTACATCAAGCAAATTTGACACATTGTCACAAACATAACAATTTTTTCTTCAAGAAAACATCCTGTGAATGGATTGGTTGATTACCCTACCTTTTTTCTTCAACCAGATCTTGGTGGCACCCCAATCCAGAACTGTTTCCCTCCTTGTAATGCCCAATTTTTTTGTGTGATTTCAGAGGTTGACGGGACGAAGAGGCGGGATTAATGTTTAGCAAATGACTTGCTCTTTTTCTTTTTTTTTTAAGTATTGCCCATGGTCGTCGGAATTTTGACAAACGTGGGCACTTTTTCTCAAAAAACACAAATTTCATTGCCAATTCCTTCTCTGTCGAAACCAAATGTTGAATTATCGTCAGAATTCCGACGAATGCGGGCATTTAAAAAAAAAAAATCAAATTTGGTCATAATATACCTTCTCCGTCGGAAACCTCCATCAGAATTTTAGGCCAAATGTATTAGTGGTTCCTTACTAAACTCATATTCATCATAAGAAAATGCATTGTCAAAGGAATGAAAATATTTCAAATAAAGATCCGACATTTTTGAAATGAAGAATGCAAACAAAACTTAGAACACACAATGCAATGAATGAAAACCTATTTTTTATGCTTTTCAATGAAAAGAAAGATGCAATAACTAGATCTAACTAGGTAATGCAAATTTAAAGAAGATTGGATTCACATCGGGTTCACCAAGATGTGATGCATAAAAATGGAACCAAGTAACTAAGACCTAATCTCACTCAAATGTACACACAGTGGAATACGAAAGAGCCTAGGGAGATATCACACTTTGACTACTTGTAGGAAAGAGAGAGTCAAGGAATATCTCTTAGGGTTTCTATTCCTTTGTTGTAAATGAGGAGTAGATGTGTAAAATAAAATGCAACAGTTAACTAAACTAGGAGATGAGAATCAAAGCCCGCTAAACTAAAAATGCAGATTT
This sequence comes from Cryptomeria japonica, assembly GCF_030272615.1. Taxonomy (NCBI): domain Eukaryota; kingdom Viridiplantae; phylum Streptophyta; class Pinopsida; order Cupressales; family Cupressaceae; genus Cryptomeria; species Cryptomeria japonica. Next base: position 403,055,111 of record NC_081408.1, read on the forward strand.
GGCATAAACTGAAACTGAGAGACAGAAAGCAAAGCTGAAAAATGGACTCATAGGTGCACCTTCTGCTAAAATTGATGCAGAATTAGCAGATCCTAGGGCATTGGGCACCCCTGTCCCTCTATTGACACGAAGTTGATCTTTTGGATCTGAGATCATGAGGGTCTGATAGGAAGATCTGGCACCTAAGACTACAAAACCTTGGGAATCAGGGCACCATGCCCTGGTCCTGTCCCAGGGCGCCATGCCCTGGTCCTATCCCAGGGTGCAACGCCCCTATCTCTGAGATCTGAGATCAAATTCTGGCCCCGAGACTGTCTCTATATCTTCTATGGGTCCCAAAATTTGTGCAACTTGAAAAAGGGTGTCTAGGTGGCTATATAGGGTTTTGCCTTAGTCAAACCCCTTGTTTTGGTGATTTCCACCTCCACAAATAGCTGATAACATAATGAAAATGTGTGTACAATAATCTTGAGTGTATGCAAGATCCTAAATGAACAAGAAAGTAAATCTAAAGTTCTACCCTACGCTTTGGAGAGCAAACCCTAAATTATTGTAAATGTAAATGTAAACACTTCAAATCATAAATGCAATAGTGAATCTAAAGCATGAATGTAAATTTAAAAATGAATGCTATGAAGCTCATACAAAGACATGAAAATAACATGAAACCATACCAAACCCTAAGGGAGAGGTACAAGCCAATCATCAGACGATGATCTCCTATTATTCTTCAATATCTTCAAAGCTCTTAAGGGATGTTGAAAATGCTTGATGTAGACTTGATGGATGCTTGATTTTTTGTTGTAGACATCATAAAACTTGTACTTTCTCTGCATAAGAAGCTCCTTCAATCGCTAGATCTTAGATCTTCAAATGAGGAAAGCAAAGGGTTTATGTAGGAAACCCTAACTTTGTTTTGAGTCATAGGCTGACTTAGAAATGGTATTTTTCGACAATCTCTTGGATTTGAATATTAAAATACTGTCAAAACATGCTCCCAAAATTTGGGGAGAAAAAATCAAGACCATGTTGGTACCAACATGGTCTGAACACACGATCCGACCAACTTTTCACTAAATTTTCGGGGAAGCAAGATATTGTGATTTTAAAGAAAATTCTAGGAGTTTATGGAAATTTGCGACATTTTGATATGCAAAATCAGGCCTTGAAGGTCGAAATAGGACATAATTAGGGTATTTGATGAAATTATTAATTGGAGAAATGAAAATAAAAAGGGGCACACTTAGGGTAAAGGGCCCAATTTTATGATGTGTAGAGGGATAAAGGAAGACATTATATTTAATTAATTATTAATTAAATGCTTAAAGGGAATTGAGATGCAAAATGCAAACACACTAAGGTGAGTACTAACCTAAGCGTGGAATTGTACCACCCAATTAAGGGTGTACAATTTATGATGCTACATAAGGATTTGTTTTACTACACCCAAATCCTTCATAGAAAATCTATTTGCTAATCTCTACTTAAGTTCATTTATATAGTGCATATTGGATCTGACAATAAGCATGTTATCAACATATAATAATGGGATAATATAACTATATTTGTCTAATCTCTTAAAATAAACACAATGATCAAAATGACATGTGTTGTCACCTTGTTCAACCATAAAACTATTAAATTTTAAATACCATTGTTGGGGTTCTTTCTTCAAGCCATACAAGATCTTCTTTAATATGCACACTAAGTCCTCCTTATCTTTGACCTCATATTGCTATGGTTGTTACATATAAATCTCTTCCTCTAAATATCCATAGAGAAAACCATTTTTACATCTATCAGTTCAAGATGCAAGTCTTCTTTAGCCACAAGACTTAGAATAGTTCTAATTAAAGTTATTTTAACAACATGAAAAAATATTTCATCAAAATCTATACCTTTCTTATGTTCAAAACCTTTTGTATGGCTTTATATCTTTTCTTTTCTCCATGTCCTTTCTTTAGCTTGTAAACCAATTTGTTTGGCAATTCTATTTTACCTTCATGTAATTGAATTGAGTCCCAAGTCTGGTTTTGTATCAAAGATTTCATCTCCTCTTTCATTCTTTGTTCCCACTTCTTTTTGGTTTCTACTTCCATTGCTTCTTCATAATTTTTTGTTTCACCAAAATTAGTCAACAAGACATAATACAATGAAGGAGAGTATCGTCTGGGGGGTCTACTTATTTTGGTATATCTTGCAAGAGTTAGAGGTACTTTTTTTTGTTCTATTTGGTAAACATTTTAATTTTCTGACACCTTTGGAACTACATTTTCTAAGATTTCATCAAGAACTGTATATTTAGTATTTTCCTTTTCTTATTTCTTTCCTTTAAACCAATCTATGTACATGACCTCCTCATTGAATATGATGTCTCTCCTCCTAAAGGTTTTTTTATTCTCATATTCTCTTAAACGATAATCAAAATCATTAACTCCATATCCAATAAAAGTAAAATTATTGGATTTTTCCTTAAGCTTTGTTCTATTTTCTATATCTATGTGAAAAAATTCTCCACAACCAAAAGTTTTCACAAATGAGCAGTTTACCTTTTTACTTGTCCATGCCTTTGTTTATTAAGTAAACACTAGTTTCCATAACATTTGCCCGAAATTGTAATGGAAATCATGCATGCAATCTCATTCTTTATGCACACTCCATGTTGTTTTATTCATCCTTTCAAATAGTCCATTTTCTTGTAGCGTTCCTAGAACTATCTTTTGTCTATGAATCTCGTGGTATGAATATTAACTATCAAACTATTTGCTGCAATATTCACCCCCATTATTGGATTTGAGACACTTCAACTTATTTCCTATCTCATTCTCAACCAAATCTTTCCATTTCTTAAAAGTATTAATTACATTAAATATTATGGGAATCAAATAAACTCATTTTTTTAGTTCCATTATTAATAAAAGTAACATAATAATAAGAGCCACCAAGAAATGATACCTAAGTTGGTCCCCATACATATGAATGCACAAGCTCTAAATTTTTCTTGTTTTTTCCCTTCCCAACTCTGAGATATTTGACTCTCTTTGGTTTTCCATAAACATAGTTTATGTAGAAATATAAACCAACTTCCTTCAAGCCTGGTAGTAAATTCCTTAAATAGATTATCTTCATCCCCTTCTCACTCACCTTCCCAAGCCTATTGTGCCATAATGTTGTATCTATTCTTGTGGAAACTAAGCAAATAAAAAAATCAGAATTACTCGTACATAAATACAATGTACCCACCCTTTATCAATGAGCCTTTAGTGACTATCCACAAATTATCTATAAATGTAACTGCGCAACCTTAACTTCCCAATTTTCCTTCTGACATTAGATTTCTTCTTAATTCAAGAACATACCTCACCTCTTTTAACAACCATGTCTTTCCATTTGGTAATTTTATTTTTATCTTGCCCTTTTCAATGATTTTGCATGGTTCATCATCATCTAAACAAACTTGTCCAAAATCACCTTAACATAGTCTAGAAAATATTTCTTATGAGAAGTGTCATGAAATGAACTCCTTGAATCTATCACCCAATAATCAATAATATTATCTAAAGAAAGAATTAAAGAATCTTGCAACATATCACCTGCTATATTTGCTTCCTTGTTATATCATTATTGTCCATATCCTTGTTTTCCCTTTTGGGACCAACAATCTTTCTTTAGGTGTCATTTTTTCTCATAATGCCAACACTCTAGCCTTACCCTAGATTTGGATATGCCCTTCTTATATTTCTCACATTTTTCTAGGTTATTTCCTCTCATATTTCCTCGCTAAGCAGAACAATAACAACATCATCAAACTTTAAAGTGTTTGAACCAGAGATAGAATTACTTACAACCATGACCAAGTTATTCTAGCTTTCTAGCAATGAGCACAAAATCAAGAGAGCCCTAACCTCATCATCAAAGGTTACTTTTACAAAACTCAATTGACTAGTAACCATGTTAAGCTTATTTAAATGATAAAAAATAAAACCACCTTTTGACATTTTCATATTAAATAAACGTTTCATAAGAAATACCTTGTTGGAAGCTGAGCATTTTTTATACAATTTGTCTAGTACCAACATTAGGTCCACCATTATTGTTTCTTTTGATATATTGGAATCTATTGATGCTGCTAGACACAATTGTATTGCTCCTAGTGCCTTTTTTATCAAGAACCTCCCATTCTACACCTGTCGTATTCATTGGCTTCTTTTCTTTTCCACCCAATGGTAAGAAAAATTCCTTTTGATATAGACAATCTTCTATTTTCATCTTCCATAGTTGATAGTTTTGGCCATTGAACTTTTCAATTTTAAACTTGTCTTCTTCTACCATTTCTTCCACTCAAATTTGAGATTTCTTTCCAAATGACTTCAATACACGACTCTGATATTAGTTGTTAGTGTTTAGGTAGACTTGAGAAATATACAATATTAAATGTAATCTATATTTAAGGAGGCAAAAATAACAAATCAAAATAACACATAAATTTAATGTGGTTCACCTAATGCAAGCTAAATCCATAGAGACACAACCATCCACTTTTTTTTTATTATCTAGTGAAGAGCACATTACAATCTGATAAATTTTCACATTACATAACGACTTATATAACAAGCCATTTTTGGTGGTTTAAAAAGGTTAGTTTGTGTACCAAAACAATAGATGACTCCTTTATTAAATAATAAACAATCCCCCATTAATTGATTTGGGGGATAAAATGGCTGACAAAGTCACCAAAATTTAAGCCCAACAACATAATCAATTGCCACATACCAACATGAATAACTATCTATTATTCATCCTCATACCATCCATAAGGGAATGCATAGGTTGAATCAAGTAGTAAGAAATTGATGAAGAATATTAAAATCTTACTTAATAAAAAAAGAAAACATGAAACTTTATGACGAGATTGTCAATATGGGGTGACAAAGTAACACCACATTAATATATTGGTAAATCAACTTTTGAATTGGTGCATGGAGTTGATGTAGTGCTTCCGATTAATATTGTTGGCATATGGACACTCCAATGAGACATTGTGTGTGATTGAAGGTTTTTTCATTGATGGAAACCTTGCAATCCTATGGCACTGGCAAGACATCATACCGGCAAAGCATTATTCAAGCAAGACAGTGCACTGGCATCAACAAGATCACTCTACATCGGCACCAGCACCGGCACAAAAGAAAAGATGTATACCGACACAAAGGCCGACAGGATTTTTGATATGTAATATTTTGATTATTATTGCAAGCCGACTTGGCAAATTGTAAAATGACTCTTGTATATAAAAGAGATCATTGTAGACATTTTAAAAAGGTAAGTAAGCGAACAAAAAGGAAAATTATTAGGTAGACCTAATGTGCGAAATATAGGTTAAGGGTATATGTAAAGAACAGAGCAAGAACCGGTACTGAATCTGGCATTGGAGATGCTATTGTAAAGCAGTACAAGTCATTGGATTAGTATAATCCTTATTGTAAGTCAGTGTGACTTCTCATTGAGCAGTGAGCTCTAGGCAATTGGCCTCCTTGCATGTGCAAGCCCCTATTGTAAGTAATATTCTCTTATTGGCCAGTAAGTGAATATTGTGGGTCACAAATCCCACCAAGGTTTTTTCCACACTGGGTTTCCTCATTAAACATCTTGTGTTATGGTGTTCTTTTCATGTGGATGTTTTTTATTCTGTTTATTACATTAATTCTTGCATACCGGTACATTGCTACTTTATGTTATGTATGTTTTACATTAAGGAAATTTGACTACCGGTCAGATACTGATTCACCCCCCCCCCTCTCAGTATCTGTGTGAACCCTAACAATTGGTATCAGAGCCTGGTCCTCTATTTTTAGAAGCCTAACAGCTTGAGGAAGATCTTGACACCGGTAAAGATGGAAAATCTGATGAAGCAACTTGAAGGAGCTCTTACTGACTATGATGCAGAGAAGTTGAAAAATATCAAATTAGAAGATGATTTAAGAGCAGCTCAGGATATCATTCAAGCACTTCAAGAAAATCTTACTATTACAAGAAATAAGAGAAGAGAACTTTGTGAAAAATTGCAAAATGAGAATGATGAAAAGGAATCACTTAATGATATGATAAGCAAGTTGAAACAAGAGATCATGACAACAAAAAATGAAATGCAGGATATGACTATGAGATTTTGCAAAGAGATCGAGGAGAGAAAGAAGAATGAAGAAGAATTGACCAGAAGACTAAGTGATGCAGCAAATGAGAACACAAGACTTGGCTATGAAAATGACATGTTGAAGACAGATCTGATGCATACTCAGAATGACTCAAATGAACTAATGAGACAAAAAGAAATCTTGGAAAGGGAATTGGAAACTGCAAATCAACATAAAGAAAAATTCAAGAAAAGCTCAGAAGAACTTGGTACCTTATTGAAGAATCAAAAACCCAAAGGTGATACTTCTGGAATTGGATTTGAAGTTGGAGAAAGTTCCGGTACTGCAAATACTCAGGATCACAGGAAACTGGTAAGACCACCTAATACTTATAAATTCAATGGAAAATGCTTTAACTGTAATAAATATGGTCATAGGGCAAACGAATGTAGATCTAGGAATTATTAGAATATCAATCCTCCCACCGGTCAATGCTCCAAATGCAACAAAGTTGGTCATAACTCTGAAAACTACAGAATGAATGTAAGATGTTATGTTTGTGGAAGATTTGGACATCTATCAAATCAATGCAGAACACAAACCGGCATAGGTTATGGGAAAGTTATTCAGAAAAATAATGTAACTTGTTATGCATGTAACAAGATTGGGCATATTGCTAAATTTTGTAGAAGTAAAGGTACACCGGTAGACAACAAAAATGCTAGCTTGAAAGGTAAAGAAAAAGTTAAAGAGGTTAAGCAAGAATTCTCAAAGCAATGGATTAGAAAAGCTGATCTAAATATTGGGAATACTCCTCCACCGGTAGAACCAACAAATGTTCCACCAGCAGGACAAAGTGATGCTCCACCAGCAGGATAGAGCAGTGCTCCACCGGCAGGAAGTTCTTCATCTAATTGAAGAAAATTGCCTTGAGGGTTTGGCAATCTAATGACACATGTGCTATTATTCCCTCAGTAAGAGAAAAGAAGTTGAAAGTCACTTATTACCGGCAAATAAAGTTAAGTGAATACATAACCGGCATGCAATTAATGTGGTAGGTAGCGAAAAAGACTTTATAAAATAAGGTTTTGGCTCCATTTCATTTCACCGTGATTTCAAACTTTTAGAGAGCGCGAAGATTTCCGAGCTAAGGCATTTCGAGCAAGAAGAAAGCACACTCCAGGCAATCATTCATCCAAGACAGAAAAAGGTATTTTATCATGGCATCCACCTCTACAATTGAAAGCATAGTGAACCCTACTGTTGTGGAAGTAATTAAAAGACCTAGGCTTGTATTTCAGTTGGTCCTCGAAATAGCAAAGAAAGATGATACCTTAGGTGCATTCTCTCAAATCCCTAAAGGTGTTGTATATGCTGAAGACCCTAGAATGTATATTCACTGTAATATTGAAGAGCTAGGAGATAAGGAAGTCAAAACCATGTACAAAACCGAGATATGTGATGATACTGGCAATATCAAAGCTGAACACAAAATCATTGAAACCCTAGGATTCACAGAAATCCTTAGTATTCCTGAATTTCCTAAGGATGTGATTAGGATAGTGTTAAGCAGAGTTCATGGAGAATTTTTCTGGTTAGATGTAATTCATAAGATCACCAAGCAAGCGGTAAAGGCTGTCACAAGGTTACCGGCCACCGGTAAAAGACCAGACAAAAACAAGAAAGTTTCAAATGATTTAGTCATAGACCTAACAGGTGCAACATTTGATAAAAGATCTTTAAGGGTTAATGATGTAAAGGATACAAATGTAAGATTCATAAGCATGATATTAGGTTACAAAGCCACTCATGCCAATAGACTTAACTCAGTCTCAAGTCTATGCATTAAGGGTGCTTATGACATGATAACAGACAATGCAAAAATTGACATTTGTGAATGGTTAAAGGATGAACTGATAGACAACCTTGGAAAGATAAAGAAGGATAAGAAAGGAACCTTTAGATTTGGAAATCTGTTAGTGTGTCTAATGCTTCATATAACAAAACAAGTTCCTAGTATAGGATATAAAGAATTTGGATATGACATACCGGTAGGAAAGCAACTGACATAATTGTTCAATACCATGGGTGAGAATAAGGAAAACAACATTCATGACTTTTTCCAAGCACTAAAGACGAAAATGAAGAAAAGGACAAGGTTATCTCAGGAAATTGTAGATAAATACAAAGATGATATATGCTTTGTTATCAAAAAGGATGAAATATGGATGGAAGCAGTCATCCCTAGGACAATCTAGGTAACAGAAATGGGCTATGAAACAGATGACCACATAGTTGAAACTTATGCCAAAGCACTTCTAGAAGCCCCCAATGAACCTAAGGAGGAAGCATTTGGTAGTGCTGAAACAATAGAAAAACAAATACAGTCCAAGAAAAGAGTGAAGAAGGTAGAAGCATTTGTGAGAAAAGGATCTAGACAAGCAAAAGCCATTAAGGAAGATGTATTAAAGAAAAATGGCATAACTAAAGATGAGTTGGTAGCCCCACAACCTGAAGCTCATCTATCACCGGTAGGTACTTCTTCAGAAGGAGACATGCCAGCAACCTTTAAAAGAGTTGTTAGAAAAAGAGATCCCTCACCGGCAACCACTCCTTCACCTAGAAGGACAAGGCAAAAGCAACAAGCTGTGAGATCTCTGGTCAGAAAGGTCACACCTAAAAAGAAGCTGACTCGTAAGAAAAAGAAAAAGGCAAAAACTGACTTCGCACCTCTAGACATTTTGTTAAATGAGATCACAGAGGAAGGAAAATTGAAGAACATAGGGAAAATTTATGACACCCTATCGGCTGATGAGAAAGGGCAAGTTGAGGAGAGTGTAATACTACACATGGACATGTTTAAAAATTTTTTGATGGAAGTCAAAAATGAAATTCCTGATCACTTATACAAAAAACTTGAGGCCAGAAGGCAAGGAGTAATTGAACTGGACAAGAAAATAAAAATAGAAAAACTACTTGTTATATATCTGGTAAACTCCCTAAAAGAAATTGATGATCTGATAGCTCAGGCCAACCAGATAGTTTTTTCCACTGCACACCAGCATATTTCACTAATGGTGGGTAGAGTTACAGAGGTTTCAAAGGAAACAGAAGATGGTTGGGACATATTTTTGGTTGAAAAAGATAAACAAGAAGAATATAGGAATCCCAAGCCTATTAAGGTATATCAGAAGGATAAGGACAAAGGGAAAGGGAAAATTGGTGGACCTCCAAGCATAAAGGTTAAAGATAACCTACCTCCACCTGTAAAAATTACAATCCCTGAAAACCAACCGGCAGCTGAAAGCATGGATGCAGAGGATAGCAATACAAATCCTGAAGTCCTATTCACTATAAATGTTGATACCCAAAAGATCAACATAACAGTTGATAAAAACTCAAGTGAAAAATCAGATATGGCTAAAGAGCCTCTAGTAATAGGAAATACAGAGCAACCGGCAAAGGATACAAAGAAAAAGATGGAATCTGAGGCACAATTAGAGAAACCGACAGAGCTAAAGGCTCCAAAATAGATGCCACTGGTAAGCAATGAAGCAGGAAAACCAGTGCTAAAGGAAATGTAGACACAAACTGACCTGCCAGAGGTCAATACAAGCATGGTCACTTCCACCGGTACTCAGTTTGTTGGGTCACCATCAAAGTCAACAAATGTGACTGAGGTATTACTTGAATCCATCAAGAAAATAACTGACTATAGTTCACAAGCTTACAAAGCAATAGATGATTCAATACCAATTTTGAAGATAATTGCTCCTGATTGTAATATAGATAATAAAGATTCTTTAGGACAGTTGGATACATTATGTAAATACATCTCTGGAAATATTGAGAAAATAAAGGTAGAATCTGTAAAGGACATTGTAGAAAAGGAGAAACAGAAATTCTTTGAGGAAGAAATTAAGAAGTGTAACAAAGACTTTGACACACTTCTACCGGAACTGTGTAGTTTGTTAAAAGAGTACAAAAACCTGTACAAAGACACATGCAAAACAAACTTCCTGACTGTATATATAGACAAGAAAATAAGCAAGACACAGGAAGAGATAAACAAGCTTGCAGACAATTTTGTCAACTCACCGGATTCACTATCTGTTTTTGAAGATAAGTTAGCAAATTTTGAGGCAGAATTACTTAAACAGGAGAAAGAGAAAGAGACAATAATAAATAAGGCAAAACACTTGAGATCTAAACTGAGTCCAAGATTGGACTATCTAGCATCTCTACGGAAGGAAATCTCAGAGGCATTAACACCGGGAAGTAAAACACCGGCAGAACAATTGCAACATCTCACCGGCACTGTGAAGAGGACTGAAACAGCAATAAAAGATAGCAAAAAGTTTATGGATAGTATAAACTTAATTTTGGGCGATCTTTTTCAGATAATAACTACCCAACTACAAGGTTGAGGATATGGACCGGTATAACTACAAACTCTACTAAACCTTTGTCATTGATGCCAAAGGGGGAGTAGTAGGATGAGAAAATTCAAAGACAGGAATCATATGCTTAGGGGGAGCCCCTCATATTTTTGGTAAATTTTTTGGTCTACACATTTTTGGACACCTTTTTGAAATTTCTCATGAGTGTTTCCATCAATGCCAAAGGGGGAGATTGTTGGCATATGGACACTCCAATGAGACATTGTGTGTGATTGAAGGTTTTGTCATTGATGGCAACCTTGCAATCCTATGGCATCGGCAAGACATCATACCAGCAAAGTATTATTCAAGCAAGACAGTGCACCGGCATCAACAAGATCACTCTACACTGGCACCGGCACCGGCACCGGCACAGAAGAAAAGATGTATACCGGCACAAAGGCCGATAGGATTTTTGATATGTAATATTTTGATTATTATTGCAAGCCGACTTGGCAAATTGTAAAATGACTCTTGTATATAAAAGAGATCATTGTAGACATTTTAAAAAGGTAAGTAAGCGAACAAAAAGGAAAATTATTAGGCAAACCTAATGTGCGAAATATAGGTTAAGGGTATATGTAAAGAACAGAGCAAGAACTGGTACTGAATCTAGCATTGGAGATGCTATTGTAAAGCAGTACAAGTCATTGGATTAGTATAATCCTTATTGTAAGTCAATGTGACTTCTCATTGAGCAGTGAGCTCTAGGCAATTGTCCTCCCTGCATGTGCAGGCCCCTATTGTAAGTAATATTCTCTTATTGGCCAGTAAGTGAATATTGTGGGTCACAAATCCCACCGAGGTTTTTCCCACACTGGGTTTCCTCGTTAAACATCTTGTGTTATAGTGTTCTTTTCATGTGGATGTTTTTTATTTTGTTTATTACATTAATTCTTGTATACTGGTGCACTGCTACTTTATGTTCTGTATGTTTTACATTAAGGAAATTTGACTACCGGTCAGATACTGATTCACCCCCCACTCTTAGTATCTGTGGGAACCCTAACAAATATTTTGCTCCAAATTTACACATTTATACAAGATTCCAATGAAGAAATGTATGATTCTATTAGCTAAAAATTAAATATTTTGGTTGAACTTGACGAGAATAGGAGAAGGGCTCAAATAGTTGACATGAGGAAGTAATAGCATATGAAATGTTTGTTTGATAAAAGGGAAAATATTAGAAAGTTTTAGGTTGGAGATTCAGTCCTAGCATAAAATTGTAGAGCACAACATAGAGAAAATATAAAAAGTTTGATTCAATATGGTTGGGTCCGTAAGTTATTAAGAATTCATATTCTAAATATTCATGCTTTATCAAGAACTTGGATGGATATTCTTACGAAATCTAAGTAGGTGGACAATTCCTACAAAAATATTTCTCTTTGGATTCAACCTATTTTTTCATGCATAGTTCTCTTACCCTTGTTTTGTGTGTCTTGTACAACCATGATTGTTGCTAACCCATGGTGAAATGGTTTTTGTGTCATTTTTTGGTCTTTGTGCAATCATGATACTTATATGAAAATGATGAAGTGTGTTTGTGTGTGGCTTATATCTTGGAGTTTTTGGATCCTCACTATATCCCAATGAAGCATATGTCCCTAAATAAGAGCCTGAGTTAGAGTCCTATTTCATATACCTCAAAATGCTAAATCTTAAGCCCTCTCCCATTTTATTGTAGTTTCCTTGTTCTAATCACCTTTTATAACTGATTTGAGAAACTCTAAGTGTGATTTTACTTTTATCAAATTTTCCTAAGAGTTATCCTTTTCATCCTTTGTGTGCTCATTACGTGCTAATAATTGTAAAAATCTAAGAAAATTTAAGTATGGGATGCTTTATGGTCTTTGTTTAAGTGTCTATAGTTTTTTGAAGATTTCAAAGGTTCAATAAGTTTTTGAAACTCTAACAAAGTTCAAAACTTTCTTGAGGCTCTAATAAGGAAATACGAAGAAAAGTTGTGTCAAAATTTTCAAATTTTCAAGAACCTCTTGAAACTCTATCATGGTTCCAAATTCATCAAAGGACTTGACCATTGAAGATAATGAAGTGTAAAAGATCTAAACAAATAATGTTTGTGAATTAAACAAATTTATAAATTCCTTGAACCTTCAAGATAGTTCAAAGTTGAAATTGCAAAGGATGAAATTGGCTAAGGCAAGCAATGATATCCTCCAAGTTTAATGAAATCCCCAAACCTTTTACAACCAAGAAAATAAAATAAGATGACATGTTGGAGGTTTCACAAGTCCTTGAACCCCCCAAATATTGATAGATTCTTAATGTTTTAAACTCTTCACCTTGCCATTTGTCTTTTTCCTAATTTTCTTCCCCCGTACTAGGCCTCAAGCTTGTGGAGGAACCTTAGACCTTGGTTTATCCTTGATGCAAAATCCTTTCTCCCAACATAACCCCTCTTCCCATCACCTTTCATTTTCCCATGTTTGTAGCCCCTCTTGTGGCCCAAATCCCATCATATCCCTCCCCTCTTTGACCACCCTTTTCCTTGGGTTGTGGAACCCCATTAGTACCTAAGACCAAAGAAAATCTTCATGGTCCTTAGTTCTAGTTTTGTATTAACACTCAATTTGCAACCAATTCTTGAACTTGACTTGGTTCCTACACCATCCTTTCAACTTAATTTTGATTTCCACCATGGAATTTTGAGTCCACTTAATCCCTTGCACCCTACCTATGTTTAGGTTGTCTTTCCCTTTTTAAACCTGATTCATATAGGTCCTCCTGCTTGAATTCCTAGGTCTATGTTCCCTCTTGAGACCTAACACTCGACTATTGACCTAATTTGTTACCTTTGCCAAAGGGACCTTGCACCTTTAGATCCTTCCCTAAGTTCCTAGTCCATCTGGACTTTGAATCCCCACTACATTTCTCTTCCTAGTTTTCAACTATTTTTCTCTCTTATTCACTCAAATGCAAGTTCTTTCATTCTTCCCAAGCTTAGACACCCATGAGTTACTATAATTCTATATTCCAAACCAAGGCTTGCCACATTGTAGACACCCTTGAGATATTTTTTCACCAGTTCTATGGTTCACTCTTTACTCTATTGATGCTAAATTTGATCTTGTAAGTACCTAAATTGATTTTTACCACCTAGAAATAGTTTTTTATTCCAAAGGAGTAAATTTGATTACTCTATTAGAAGTGAAGAAGAAGAATATGATTAACAACCATTGATGTAATGATTAGGTTTCCAAGTATTGATGGCTCTTAGACAATTTCCTAACCACTATTCTAGTAGATTTTCTTAGTAAGTTTCTTGGCTTACATGGTAAGATCTAGTGGCTATTGTTTTGAGAGGATTAAACATGGTTGTTCTCTAATAGAAAATTGCAATGGCCAAAACATAATTGTGATTTTCTTATGTGGGGTTCACATGTCCAAATCTATACAGTTTTTTTGGTGATTGATCTTGTTACCTTTGATTGACACATGTCACACATATGTGGAGGCCATTTTTGCAATTTTTTCTATATGTGGAATGAATTGTTCATTTGTAATAGGTGAAAAAAAGAGGGAAAATACTTCATATTGTATGCTAGTTTTATCTTTGCAAAATAATAATAGATTCAATATTGTTGATGCAATTTGTAATGATTCAAAATTTTGATTGATTTTTATGAACGTTGGTCTGATTTATGTCGTTGTTTGTTTTATTATATTGATCATTCTTGAAGAGAAGTACACCTTCAATGAGGGTAAAAGCAGTTTATGTACATTTTCTACAAGTTTTATTGTTCTAGTTAGTACATCCTCAGGGTGGGTGAGAAATATTTTTCGGAGTCAAGTGAAAAATGCATCATTAGGAAAATGATTATTAAATAGAAATTTGTATTCAAATGACATTGGCAGATTAAAGTTATTGTAAGCAAATGATAATCATTGTAAGGAATTTATTTACTTTTCAAACTGCTATAAGAGTCATGAAAAAATGATATAAGTATTTGATGATTATGTTTCTCCTAACTAGGCATTGATTAATTTGAGAAATTCCTCCTAGTCCACTCGTATAAAGAATGAGAAATCAATAAAAGAGTAATTTAATTTTTAATTTTGTTCTATTCATATGTGGGCATTAAAGGTATGAGGAATATTATTCTTACCTAATTTCTATGAATATCATATCTACTATGTATTGTGATAAGCCTATTGTATCCATAGAGAATATGCATAATAATATAGCAACCCATCTAAGTTTTGCAAAGCCTAAAGTGCATTTGACCTTCTTAAAAAAATTTGAACATATAAATTCAAAACTTCTTAAATGTTACAAATAGTAGGCTAGAGAACCAACATGATCCATCGATAGGCTCTAAACCATTAGGACCTCGTTAATTGATAAAAGAAAAAAGGTCTAGTTGATGGATGGCTTTCACTCTTTACTAGCAAACTTCTCCTTGATTTGTTTTTAAAATCACATCCAAAAAAATTAAAACTCATCTACATGGAATTATTGATGATAAAGATCCCAAACTCTTATTTTTTAGTGGATGCTCCATATGACCTTAGATGTTTGAATGAGTAGAACGCCAAATTGAAAGAATAACTTCAGAAACCTATCAAGTTTTCCCTTAAATTAAAAAAAATACCTCAACAATATGGGGGCGGTTTCATAAAATCCAAACCTCCTTAGTACTACATATTGGAAAAAACTCTTGTCACCTTTGCCACTATTTAATTAATGCAAAAGTTTGCTCTTTCTATTACTTTGTCTCTTGAGAGAGCATTATCTATTTTCATAAACATAGGTGGAACTTAGCTAGTCACCACTTGCTATTCCACACAAAAGATTTAAATGTCACTAGGAGGTTGTTTCACCCCACTCTATCATAGACACAAGAAAGAGCTTAAATATCTTAGTGTTCCATTTGAAATCTCTCATGTTTTGTGCATGCCTTATTTTCTACCTCTTTTTCCTTTGGTTCCATAATTTGTTGTATTTTTGAGTTGTGAATTGGGAGAAATTGATAATATTTTATGAGAGTGGTTTTGATTCATTAAGCTTTCATTTTAAGAGAACCTTGTTTGGGATAAAAATTTACTTCTTAGAAGGACTAATGATAGGAAGTGCATCCAAATTTGCTTCCAAATCTAACTCATTTAGATAATTTTAAATTTTGAAAGAATCATTGTTTTGGGAAAGTTCCTTGCATTGTGATTCACCTTCCTTTTCATTAAGGATCTCTAA
Source organism: Cryptomeria japonica (assembly GCF_030272615.1). Taxonomy (NCBI): domain Eukaryota; kingdom Viridiplantae; phylum Streptophyta; class Pinopsida; order Cupressales; family Cupressaceae; genus Cryptomeria; species Cryptomeria japonica. The sequence continues at coordinate 403,070,902 of NC_081408.1, forward strand.
TATATTTGGAGAAGTTAGGTTATCACTTTTTTATTCCTTTGATTAGGAATCTTCTAACAATTTTTCAATATTTCTTCAAGCCTTTTATTAGCCACTTCATTGGGAATCTCTAATTTATTTGGAGAAGTCAAATTACCCCTTTCAATTTCTTTCATTAGGAATATTATAACAATATTTCTTATATAGGTGTCTTCTCATAATTATTTGGCATGGATTTTGGGAAATTTTTTAGGGCATCCACAGAAACCAGAGAAGAGGTTTTGAAGCCCAGAGAAGGAATTTTAAGGAAAGTGCAGAAAAAATGGGAGGTAATAAGAAAAGATTCGAACCCACCTCTTGCTCAGATTGGAGAAATAACAGTGAAGTGTGGGATATCCTTCAGCAAGGGAATTTGAATGTGTTCATGGAGAGGTCAAGTGGGAAAGATCCCACAATTACCAACTATTTCATCAAGAACTGGAAAAATGGCAAAATCCTAGTTGGGTCCCAGATGATGAATGTTGATGAGGAGGTCATTGTTGAGGCTATGAGGATGATTACTAAGGGCATGAAATTTTATAGGGACCGCAACATATGAGATAAAGCAGCGGACAAGTTCCCAGTCACGGATGATGAGAGGAGAAAGATGGTGAAAATTGACAATTCCTACAATGCCCCAAAGAGGATATTCAGGCCATAAAGGTTTGTTTTATTTGCGTCTATCACCTACATTAATTTGGATGGTAGGTTTACTAGAGCCTATGGTCATCACTTTGTCCTGCTCAACCATTTTCGCCATGGGGAAAAGGTGAGCTTGCCTTATTACCTAGCTTGTTCTATGGACCATACTATCAAGGAGGTTCAGAAAGATCCCAAAGGTGACCATGCCCTCCACCAGGGGCTTATGGTTTTGGTTTATAAAATGCGTAAGGGGAAATGCATTGAAAAGCCTATTAAAGGAAAAAATACAAGAGATGAGACTACAGAGAGTGAAGCCAGTGGATTCAACTTTGATTTGAAGACTGAGGGAGATTCGGAAGAGACTAGTAAAAAAGGGAGGAATAAGGCTAAGAGGAAAAGGATTGTGGTGGATTCAGACATTTCGGAGTTTGAAACTGAATCCTTTGAGAAAACATTTATTAAAAAACAGAAAGGGAAAGCAATTGGAAAGCAGATTCAGAGGAAGAACACTAAAAAGGGAAATAATAAAGACATCAACCATGTTCTGGTTGATTCTGAGGAGGAAGTTGAGGAGAACAAGAAGGATGAGGGTCTGGATAAAGAGGGGGAGGAAAACCCGATGATGGGCAACATTGAGGGTTTGAACACCATAAATTTGCAAAAGGAGGATAAAGGGGATAAAAGTGGTATCGGTGATTATGATACTATAAAAGCTTTATGTGATACCATTGGAACCATGGTGAAGGATATTAACAGTTTGAAAACTAATACAATGGCTATTACAAGAGTGACGATTGGTGATAAACCCCTAGTGGAACATGTTAAGGAACTGGTTGTTGTACTTCACAATGTGGAAGCAATTGAATGTATGGTGGGTAAAATCATAGCAACGGAAAAAAAGTTCAATGAGATGGAAGATAACAAGGAGATTAAAGGAATGGAAAATAAAATGAACAATCTGAGTAGCAGAATCGATAGAATGGAACTCAATGTTAAGAAGATTGCAGAACAAAATTTTTAGATCCTCAAAGCTTTGGTGGATAACATGAACATCCTGATCAATAGATTTGAGAACAATGCAGAGAAGGATGGTGACAAAGATCAGCCAGACAAGAAGGGTCATGAAAAGAGGACCAAAGCTAATACAAGGACCAAGGGTGACATCAAAGGTTGTGAGCTGGAGGAATTAAAGACCTTGGCAAACAACATGAAAAAAATGGTTGTCCATGCTGAGGATATCATGAAATGTATTTAGGTCTTTGTCTTTGTTTCTGCAAGGGTTCTAGGTTTTGTCTTCTTGTTGTTGTTGTGTTGTCCTTACGTTGTCTATTTCTGGTTTTTTATGTTATGTAAGCTGACCCCCTTTTTGTTCGGGTGGGATCTTTCTATTTTTTGAAGTGATCAAGCACGTTTCTTTCATGTTCTTCAGATCTCCTGGCTTGTACAAGGTTTGGGTACCTTTCAAATACTTGCTTTTACTTAATCAAAACAATATTTCTTCAAGCCTTTTATTAGTTCCTTCACTGGGCATCTTTGATTTATTTGGAGAAGTCAAATTATCCCTTTTCAATTTCTTTAATTAGGAATCTTATAGCAAAAAATTGTGTAGACCTTTTATGAGCTGGTTCATTTGACATCTCTTTTTCCATGCTATATGATTTAAAATTCCTTTCCTAATTTCTTTTTAAGTTCAGGTAGAATTTTTTGAAATGCTCTTGTTGATAATAGGTAAAATAACCTCCATAGACATTTCACTTTTGTTTCCATTTCTCTTGTCCCACTTCCAATGTTATCCAATTTAAAATATCTTTGGATGCATAAAAAATCTCTAAAATTTTGGCATGAACATCTAAGATGCCTTAAATGACATTATCATTTTAATTCACCTTCAAAATTTCCTTTAATGAATTATCAATTTTCATTAAAACTAAAAAAACCCTCAAATTTTGGAGGAGAGATTATAGTGTCTTAACCACATTAAGAGTTGCCTAAATTTTCCTTGAGGTGGGGTTAAATTTGATTGCTATTCCTAAAAACTAGGGTCTACCTTCCAAAAATGATATTTTGGAATCCTCATTCAAGCTAATTATAAAAATCCCCAATCTAAAAGAACCAAATCTTGAAATATTCACTCTCCAAATTTTGTTCATCGATCTCTACACACCTTCTCTAGTTAGCCAGAAAAATTTAGAATTTTTTATTGAATTTTTGTGCCTAATAGATTAACAGTGATCTCCCTTCTTTCTTTGTCAAGTCAAATAGTGCACTCCATTCTACCTGGTATGAAATTATCCACCATCCTCATCTCTAGCCCATTACTATTATTGGAAAAAGAAGTCACCCACTCCTCATCACAATATATTAGCTCAATAATTAGTTTTTGTAGAGATTTATTTTTGAGAAAATAAACAAAGAATGAACACATCTTTTCTATAGTTTTTTTCTATTTTTATGTCGATGCATTTCCTTTGGTGAGAGGGATTGAGCTAAATTTTTAGTTCATCTGTTACAACAAACTAGAATGGTATAAGATGATTGAAAGGAATTTGGTCATTTGTGACTGAAAATGTTTGATTGCTAAACCATTGTATGATCGAATGAAAAAAATATGTTTCTCACATTTATCATGATTTCCATAGCTGAAAGGTTGAAATTTGTAGTGTAAGTGTTTTCACATTTGTCATCTTTGATTTCTTCGATCCAATACTTTTTTATTCAAGATGATGATGAGCTTCACCAACTTCTCCATAATTCTCAAAGGGATGCATCCCTTGCTTTGATAATACTTTTTTATTATCTTTTATAATTTTGATAATATTAACAAGGTTTGAACTTTGGTGACAAGAACAACAACAACATATTGAAACTATTACACCATGCCAATATCAACACCAAAAATTAGGCATTAATTTATTTAATGTATTCAGATTATTTACATGTTTAATTTATTTAATTGTTTACCTAAATACATATACCTATGTATTTTATTTATATATAATTAATTATAATAATATTAATTATTAAATATTATACTTTATATATTATAAATTATTATAGATATCTTAAATACACATATTTAAAAGATGTTAAGAGATATATGTTTATTTTAAGTATCTTTTAGATATACATTTTTAATATAATTATGCTAATATCATTCAGAATGCAACAAGTAAAATGTTAATTTAGCATATAATTTTTTATATTTGAATATGTATGAATAAATATTTGAGTTTTTTTCCCTTTATTTTCCTTTTCAAAAGTTGTTCATCTATTTTTCACTTTTTTATAATGATCTTATAAAAATGGAGGAAACATTATTGTCTAAGGGCTTGACAACTAATATAACAACAAATATTAAACACACACACACACTCTCTCTCTCTATCCTCCAATTTTTTTTTTTGACAATATAATACACACACATTCAAATTTCAAATAGAATTGACATCACAAAGCTTCATAAAAATAGGGCAAACATTAATGAATTCTCCACACAATAAATATTTGAAAGCATTCATTTTCTTCTTTTTTTAAATGGATGGGTTAAAGCACAAACCCGTGTCACACCTTTGGCAAACAAAATAGTTTCTAGTCAATGTATTTTGATAAGAATCGTTAGACCAGAATGTTAGGCCCAATATGGATAGCTAATGTACTGAGAGGGGAGGGGTGAATCAGTACTCCAAAACCTTTCTTCAATAATAACTTTACTGTTATGCATAAACCGAATAGTGAAGTAACATAATATAAAGCTAAAACAAATAGATAACAATCATACATGATTCATTCCATAACACATATATTTTGGTTACGCAGAAACTCTTGGTTAGAGAGAAAAACTGCGGTGGGGATGGCACCCACAACTTCACTACTGCAATAATAAAGAGTGCTCGGTTAGAGCTACATGTTTAGTTATTTCTGATAGCTTACCCTATTAGGAGTAACAAGATCTGTTGGATCTACCTTGCTAAAGGATTTTACAACACTTAAACTAAATGTTGCACCTGGTTAGAGGCTTTACAATTTATAAACTTGATTAGAGTCTTTTACCCTGTTAAAGGTTTCTCTTGCAACTTCAAAATATTACAATAAAATCATTACAAATATCTACAACTTTACATCTGAAATGTTATAGCAGATTTTATGTGCTTAGAATAGATTACCTTGCTTATAGCATACCTTGGTAACCCATATTACTCGATAAACCCTTCTGTTTACTTTGTTCTTCAACTGTTCTCTGAAAACCTTCTCAGTGACCTCTGTGTCTCTGTAATAGTCATAACACTTAGTGCTTTCACATGTCTTGCTTCATATATCTCTCTATCATCCTTTCTGTCATGCTACATGTATATTTCTAATCTCAATTCATGTTGTATAAATAGATCTCTTATGACGGTGATCTATTCATTGCTTCAATCTTACAAACATGATTTATCGAATGAATAACCATGCAAATTATTTCATTGGTTAGATGACATCAAAATCATACACATTCTTTAAGTGCAATTTCTAATGTGATAACGGTTAGATGTGCCTCGATCTTGTAACACTTTTTCATATGTATGTCCAGGTTCAATGAATCTGGTAACACATTTAACTCGGTGGATATCAACTGGGTGTGTCATCTTTGTTGCTCGGTAGACATGTAATGATACTCGGTAGACAGCTTGGTGTACACTACACTCTGAGACTAGTTTCTTCAACCGACTGGACTATGCATACCGACTGAATATTTCGGTAGAGATAACCGACTAGAGTGTATAGAAATAACTTTGACATAAAACTAATGGCAACTTGATAAGTAGTAACAATCTCCCCTTTTGACATTAGTTGAGATGTTTGACAAAAAACTACTTTCAAAGTTATAACTCAATAATCTATATACTTGCAAAATTTGACTATACTGACAGTATATACAATAGTCAATGAAATAATATATCTAGATATACTCCCCTTATCGATATACTATACAAAACTCTGATTTTGCATGCTCGGTGATCAGTTATGTGTGCTTTGCTTACTGTTCTATACACTGCTCGGTTCACTGCTCTTGGATACTCTGCTTGCTCTGCTCGGTATACTCCCCCTGTATACTATACTCCTTTTGTTTGATTTTATACTTTGATTATTTGAATGCTACACTCCCCCAATACTGTATCACTCCTCTAATACTATATCATATCACTCCCCCTTTTTGACAAACATCAAAACTTAATTACCATTCGGGGGTGGTAACTGGTCAAAAATGGATTTGTACTTGATCCAGGCTTCGGTGAGAGCGACAAAGAGGGCATTCTTTACACTGTCCATTAAAGAATTTTGTGCTTGAATATCAGCCAATAACGATATTAAGTCATCTAGAGTGCTTCCCTCTTGTGTAGTAGATAAGGAGGTGGCTCGCTTGATCTGTTCTTGGACGGATGAAAGATGAGGAAGGAATAATCTCTGTAGTGTCATTATATCCATCCTGATCTTGTGTTCTTCATTTCTTAAGTCCAATTGTTGAGCCATGAGCTGTTGTAGCTTTGTATAAAAATTTTGAACTGAATTTGGCTCTGTGGTCAACTTATTTGAGAGATCGGTGATCTCTTTCTCAATTGCCTCTATTTTATTTTTAATGTCTTTAATGAATAAAGAAAATGTGCAGAGTTTCTGAAATAAATAAAGAATGTGCTTGAGTTGAGGAGTCAACTCAGCAATAAATTTGACAAGTTTAACTTTGCCAATAGCTATAGCTTTATGTACCTCTTCTATCATTTTTGCAATGAGCTCTTTGTCTTTTAACTTGCTCAAATATTCTGATGCATCTACTCCAGATGTCTCTATCTTTGTTAGGAGTTCATCCAGTTGAATGTGGATGGTTGCATCAGTGGATACTGTAGCTTCAGGTAGCATATCTATTAAGAGTGCTTTCACCTTCTGAAGTACTTTATTTTTCTTTTGAATGGCCATTTGCTTCTCTTGTTCGGCCTTTGCTTTGCATAGTTCACCAAAATCAATGAGTGCTTGCCCCTTCAATTTTGATATGTCTACATTGGGCAACACTATTGTTTTTGACAAATCAACTTTAAAACTATGCTTTTTCATCTTCTTTTCTTTACCTTTCATTGATGGAACTAACACAATGGCTTGTGAGGCTTGATGACCCTCAGTAGGTTGCTCGGTAGAGGAACACTTTGATCGGTTTCTTTAGCCTCTGTAGAGTCCTTTGGTGCCTCAGTATTCGATGTCTCAGTTGCAACATTTTTAGTGTTAGAAGGTGCTTGAGATGTCTATTCTTGAGTAGTACCTTCTCCTGTTGTAGACTTATGACCTTCAGTGCCTTGCTTTGTGTCATAAGGGGTTTCGGTTGGAGACGGGTTGCTTGACTGGTGAATAAGGCTGAACTTGTTCCAAGACTGATTCACTAGATACAAGTTTTGCATATGCATTGTCTTCTATCATTTCCTGTTCCGGTGCCTCTATATCCATGACATCTTCATCTATTTGAATGGTGTCAATAGGGTCTCATTCGGTAGCATCAGGACCTTGCTCAGTGACATCAGGATCTTGCTCGGTGACATCAACGATTTCAACTGTAGCTTGCTCACCGGCATCCTTGATTTTAAATATTTCCTACCACTTTGCTTTTGTCTCATTTTCAACTTCAATGTACAGCCCATTCATCAGTTTTAAGGCTCTCTATTTGACAAGAAACTTTGAGTTGTAGGTTGTCAGATGTTCTTTTATTTCAGCTACTGACATGTCAGGAAATAGATGAACCAGACTTCTCTCTCTGATCTATTTCTCTGAGTCCATTGCATACTTCCACATATTATCAATATGCAAGTAAAGTTCATTTGGAAGTGACTTTGCTAGTTCTAATGGAGCTAACCGAAATTTTAGAAGTGTGCAGATGACAGCTTCTTCAATTTGTCTCTTCTCATCATTATTTCTGGTTTCATACTTTACATATCTGAATGAACCAAATCCTCCATATTCTTTCAGATTAGCACATAAGTTTTCAACTCTATGTACATTTACCTTCTTTCTCTTGACAATCTGAAATTTGCTTGCATCCTCTGATTCGGTATCACTAGACTCTTTTGCCAAAATGAGTCTCCAAGTAGATTTCTTATATGTCTTTGTTACCTTGGGAGCAGTAACACTTTTTGTTTTCTTACTCGGTGAGGCTGCAGATGCTCTTGTGTTAGGTCGCTTTGGAGGTGGAGTCGGTGAGGCCTTTGATGTGTCTTGTTTCTTTCTCTTCAACACTTTTCCCTTAGGCAATTCAGTGCTTAGTGTTATTGTTGCCTCTTGGGCTTCAGATTCCTCTTCGGTAATGGCAATGGTGCCTTTGACAGGTGTAGAGCAAGAGTCTTCTCCGAATTTCTCTGACAATGCCTTTATCATTTTTGTTGCCTTTCTTCTAGCTTTGGGTACTACAATGCTCATCTTTACTTTTTCCTTTACTTCCTCATATGTTCCATACCTTAGCTCAATAGCATGCCTCAGTAATGTGAGAAATGCATCAATTTGTTGTTGTGTGATGTCAAAATCAATCTCGTAACCCATAGGTGAAAAAGATTGTGTTCTTGGTTCCACAACATTCACATAACAGTAATCGGTGTCAACTTCAAAACATATATCATTTTTGTATTTCTCTACTAGCTGGGGTGGAATCCTATATCTGTTATGCATTTTCTCTTGAAATTTACTGAAGTAGTCATCCATAGTATCGATGAAATTATCACCTAACTTCTTGATGAAGTCATTTATCTGATGGGTGATTTGTTGGTGTAGTTCCCAAACAAATTTACTGACTGATAGAAAGAATTTTTCAAAATAGAAAAACATGCATACAAGTAATGATCCAAACTTTAATGTATTAGCCGAGTTGTTTTTCTTCAGCTTCCTGATGGTGTTCAGATTCTCAAACATGTTCTTCAGCAACACCTCACATAGATCAATTTTCATTCCCTTTTTCACAATTTTGTAGGCCAGGTCTACTGCTGCACAGGGTACACTGTTTTCCCTTGCTGATTGGAAGAAAAAGTAACCCATTACTCTAATGGCAAATTTTAGTTCTTCATCTGTGACATTGTTCAATTTCAATCCTCTGCAATCTGATTCCACTCCAGTTAAACTGATCAATTCCTTCTGTCATATCATCTTTTGGGCTTGGGCATGATCATAAATGGGGTAACCAGTAATCAAATGAATGATCTCCTTGGTAATCTTAAATGGTTGTTCTCTAGCCACATAAAATCATCGTGAACTCTACTTAGAACAAACTTCACCCACTGGGGTTTGAACACATGGGGATAGGTTAGGGCTTCAGTCAATCCCTTGATCTTGATGTGTTCATACTTGTTGTTCAATTTACCATCGATGCATAGCTCATCATAGGTGTCTTTAATTTCAACATGACCGAGTTCTTCAACACGACATTTGGTGAAGAATCTCACATCCTCGACTAACAGCACTCTGTCTGGGATGAGTGAAAAAGCGGTTTTGTCATCCAGTTCAAATGCAACTTTGGGAGTCAAAGAGTATTTTAGTGAGGGCTTCTCTACATTGTTGGCAACTATGGGATCTTGGATCTTGGGCCCCATTGTAGATTTCAGATAAAAGCTAACAAAGGATCCTTAGGGTTTTAGGATTTTCAAACAATTAACGCTTTATACTTAGCAGATAATGGCAACTAGATAAGATCGATAAACTAGCTTAACAATGCGTTGAGATTGATGTAAATACCTTGAATTTGCTTTGTAGGAGGTTTTGATTGCCTTGGATTCTCTTTGATTGGGCTCCATGCAGGTTAGATCAAAAACATTAAATGCACTTGGTTCCACTTAATTTTCTTTCCTTTTTCCACTTTAACCGAGTAACCAAACTTCCTTCATTCACCGACTTGACAGTTTTCCTATATAGTGCTTCAAAAGACTTTGATATAATTTCAAACTTTACTATTACATCTTAATTATGTAGATTTGAATTAAGTACATGATAAAATAGGAACTGTTAAGATTTAACCTTGAGATAATGCAGTCCCTTCATACCTTTACCGATTAATTTGGAATAGGTGCACCTAACTCGGTAGGTAAGGTGCTTACTTCATTTGACACAATTTCCTTCTTTTTCCAAATCATCTTTAATTTTTCTTTTATTTCCTCAGTGTCTTTTCTAGGTTGATCTCTGCAATCTCCAGCTAAGTGTCCCACTTTGTGAAAATGAAAACATGCCATACCAAGATTTCTCCATGATCTTCAGTTGTTCATTCCAAACCTTATAAAGTAGTTGGCACTTATATGTCCATATCTTCCACAACATTCACACCATATCCTTGTATTGTAATCCCATGGTACTGTAGAATACTATCGGTAAGGATCTGTGTGAGTTTGGTAACCTCTAGCATTTGCTCGGTGTGCATACCACATATAGTTCTTTTGCTTAAACCAACACTTCTCGGTACTATGTCCATATCTATTGCAGTTTTTACAAAACCCTTTGAATTTTGCCTTCTGATAATTGTTCACAGACTTTGTCCTACATTGATTAGATGTGTGACCATATTTATTGCAATTGTAACAATAACCATTGGACTTAGTGACATTTGGTTGCTTACCTTTTCTGATTTGACACATGTTGGCAGTGTGACCTTGATTTCCATGGTAGTTGCAAATAGGCTTCTTTCTTTTGATGTTATTCTTGTTTCCAGCTTGCTTTGATGATTCTCCTCTCTCAGTAGTATGAATTCCCTTCTCGGTAGAGTCTTTTCCTTTGTAACTGAGTCTTGCATCCTTGTTGGGTCTTCTTGTATTCAGTTGCTCATCCAACATCTTTGATGCTTTATAGCTCTTCTTGAGTGTTTCTTTGGATTTCTTCTCCGATTCAAGTTCATTGGTCAACCTTGATACTTCAAGTTTCAATGCTTGATTCTCATCATTTTTCAGAATTGCTTCATGATGTGCATAACCTAGTTGATCTGATAGGTTTTGTTGAATTCTAGTCAACCTTGTGATTTCATCATTCTTATCAGATACTAAGACTTCAAGTTGTTGTTTCTCTCTTTCTAGATCTCTTACTTTATCCTCGATTGTCCTCAATGCATCAAGATTTTCAGTCATCTGTGTGCTGAAATGTTCATGTTCTCTTTTCATTGCTTTCAGTTGATCAGCTAGTGCTTTGTTCTTTTCTTTCAATACTCCAATCATTTCTTCAGTTTCTTCAGATATACTGTTCTCAGATGATGTCTCAATCTGTTTCACTAACTCTTGAGAGTCCTGCAAATCATCAAATAATCTTCTTCTCACTTTCAGAGATTTTTGCATTTGCCTTTGCATGTCTGCAATCACTTGATTAGCATGATCCAGTTCTTCTTGCAGATATACAATCCTCTGAGATTGTTTATAACCTTCCATTGATAAGATCTCTCTCTTTAGGCAGTTAAACCCTTTTCCAAGATTGTAGCTCTGATACCAATTGTTAGGCCCAATATGGAAAGCTAATGTACTGAGAGGGGAGGGGTGAATCAGTACTCCAAAACCTTTCTTCAATAATAACTTTATTGCTATGCATAAACTGAATAGTGCAATAACATAATATAAAGCTAAAACAAATAGATAACAATCATACATGATTCATTCCATAACACATATATTTTGGTTATGCAGAAACTCTTGGTTAGAGAGAAAAACTGCGGTGGGGATGGCACCCACAACTTCACTACTGCAATAATAAAGAGTGCTCGGTTAGAGATACATGTTTATCTATTTCTGATAGCTTACCCTATTAGGAGTAACAAGATCTGTTGGATCTACCTTGCTAAAGGATTTTACAACACTTAAACTAAATGTTGCACCTGGTTAGAGGCTTTACAATTTATAGACTTGATTAGAGTCTTTTACCCTGTTAAAGGTTTCTCTTACAACTTCAAAATATTACAATAAAATCATTACAAATATCTGCAACTTTACATTTGAAATGTTATAGCAGATTCTATGTGCTCAGAATAGATTACCTTGCTTATAGCATACCTTGATAACCCATATAGTAACTCGGTAAACCCTTCTGTTTACTCTGTTCTTCGACTGTTCTCTAAAAACCTTCTCAGTGACCTCTATGTCTCTGTAACAGTCATAACACTTAGTGCTTTCACATGTCTTACTTCATATATCTCTCTATCATCCTTTCTGTCATGCTACATGTATATTTCTGATCTCAATTCATGTTGTATAAATAGATCTCTTATGACGGTGATCTATTCATTGCTTCGATCTTACAAACATGATTTATCGAATGAATAACCATGCAAATTATTTCATTAGTTAGATGACATCAAAATCATACACAATCTTTAAGTGCAATTTCCAATGTGATAACGGTTAGATGTGCCTTGATCTAGTAACATGTTTTCATATGTATGTCCAGGTTCAATGAATCTGGTAACACGTTTAACTCGGTGTGTCATCTTTGCTGCTTGGTAGACATGTAATGATACTCAATAGACAGCTCAGTGTATACTACGCTCTGAGACTACTTTCTTCAATAACCGACTGGACTGTGCATACCGATTGAATATTTCGGTAGAGATAACCGACTAGAGTGTATAGAAATAACTTTGACATAAAACTAATGGCAACTTGATAAGTAGTAACACAGAAATCAAACCAATGTGAACTATCCAAGGATTAACCACAAAGTCCTCAAATTAGCACAATTCTAATCTGCCAATAGAGTGTGTAAAGCAAATGCATGAAATCAATAAATCAAATAGCAAAGTTACCTTCATACAATTACCTTGATTATCTCTCTTATCCTTTGACGCTCTTTATGAAAGAATGTAGTGTTGCTCTCATATTTTGCACAAATCATGAAGAGTAGTATGATCACACGAAAGCTCAAAGATTGTGGCTAGAGAATGATGATAGATAAAGATTGGATTTATATATTTTTCTAATATCGATCAATGGTGGAGATTAGTTAAGAGATATTTGAAGATCAATGCTCAAGAATTAATGAGATGAATTAAAGGCTAAAAATAGGAGTTAATTGATTGGCTATTTTAGTGAACTAATTGCACAAGAGAATAATGGATGAGAGAAGTGAGACAAAGTGGTAGACAAATTGAAGAAATGAAGGTGCATGAGAGATAAAATAGAAATAAATAAATAATTTAATTCCATGTGCATGATGAAAAAATAAATAAAATAATGATTGTATTCATTTTTAGAAGAACTTTGTTTAGGAAATGTGTATTTAAATAAATTAAAATAATTTATCTAATTATAAAAGGAAAGTTAGCTAATTAAATAATTTAAAAATAATTATTTAATTATAGTAAACTAGAAGAATAAGTGGAAAATAAATTATTCGAATAATTAAAATTATTTAATTAATGTGCAAAGATAGAAATTAATAAATTAATTAAATAATTAAAATTATTTAATTAATATTAGAAATAAATATTTAATGAAGTAATTAAAATTTATTTAATTAAAGTCAAAATGGAGGGAAATTTTGATTTTGAATTATGAATTAGGAAATGAGATTCGCTTAATTAAATAATAAATTTATTTAATTAATATTAAAAGAATAAATGATGTGAAATAAAAAATAAATAGACAATGTTCAAAGGAGCATTGTTTCAAAGAAAAAAGAAAAAGTAGTCAAGACAAAGATGATGATGATAGCATGCCCCAATCTGCCTCATTGGAGCAAGGGGTGGAGGTAGGATGCCACCTCGAGAAATTGGCCAAAGAATAAAGGATGGATAGCCTAGATAGGTGGTTAAGGTTGGGTTGTGTGGTTGGATGGGTAGTTAGTATGATAGAAGAAAAATGGAGTGATGATGTTTATCTGATCAATGGTAGGTAAATGGTTTAAGGATGAAATAAAGTAGATAGATATGAGATAGATAAATATATGATTGGTTGACTAAAATTGACTAATAGGAAATGGATTGATATGAAATTGATGTCAATAGTTCTTTTTATCATCATAGAGTGTTTTAATATAGAAAATAGATATATGTACACCAAGGTATGACAAAAACCATGATGACTTTGGTATCCTTTGCATGGACAATGACTTTGCAAACAAGGAGTGTTCTGATTCATTTGTGACACAATAGAACTATATTGAAATATGTGAGGGACTAGTTGTAAAGCATGATAGTCCTAGTACAAAAAAGTGTTAGACGACCTTTCATTTGCATATCATAACTATTAATGCTTGATGTTATCAACACACACAAGGAACACATTTGCCCTAAATGCCACAAGAACGTTACATAAACACAACATACGAAAACAATGAACATACCCCATAATTGATTTTCTAATCATTTGTAGATATCCTCAACTAGCCTATAAACATGACCTAAGATACATCAAGAAAGAAAAAAAGACTTAAATGACCAAACAAATCAACAAACCATTCAGATCTTCTTGCCAAAAGATAAGTGCTTCAAATAACATAACATTGGATAAGATGCCTATTAGAAAATATGTATTTATTAAGGCATGATATTGTGATAAGGATGGATAATTTTGATTAGGCAATTGATCAATTAGGTGGTAGTCTAGCTTGGTAGTTGTCTTTTGTTTGTGATTTTGTTTGAACCTCGGTGTTTTCTATATTGATTTGTTTGTTTTTATTGAAGTGATAATGTCCTAGAAAAAGATAATTTAGATGATGGTAGGTAATGTATGTGATGTAAGTTTATTATGGTAGGTACATAGTTTTATTTTGGATGGCAAGGTGATGGTGTGATCATGATAGTGATTTTTTTTCCCTCTGAAGTGATTTCAAGGATCTAATTCTCTATACAAGATCAAAGAAAATGCCCCTAGTTAGGTATAGGACTTGTTCATTATGGGATGAATGGGATGGATTGACTTATTATGGTATAGGATGAACTGGGATGGATTCAATTTTATTATGGTATGATATGGACTGGGATGGACTAACTTAAAGCACTATGGTGTGGTATGGGATAAATGACACTAAATATTCATAGATTCTAGAGCATGAGGGGTGTGGATAAGTGTTATTGTGGATGGATGGGGTTGTTATTATTATGAATGAAGATGGAATATATTATGAACAAAGATGGACTTTATTATGAATATAAATGGATAACTAGATAGAGTTGTGATAGATGAAAGAAAATGAGTGACTACACATGGTTCCTGTAAGTAGGTTTTCACCATGGTACTTATCCAAGGTGCTAGATAAGTAGTTTTCACCATACCACAAATTATTTATCTTTACTTTTCACAATTTTTTAATTTCTTTTATTATCACACAACACAATTGTTTGCCAATCTTTCATCAAAGGGAATTTTTAATATTTTTAATATTACTATGTTTGTGACTTTAAAAAAAAAAATTGTATTTTTTGATAAGATAATTTGAGTATTAGGTATACAATTTTTGAAGGTGCATGATGTTGATTGGCTCATCTAGTAGTTCACCCTCAGGTGTGGAGAGTTGGTAAGTACTAGGTTCGTAACGTACTATAATAATGAAGGGAAGCAACCAACTAGGCTCAAACTTGCTTGGATTTTCTCTCTCTTTCTGATTCTTAGGATTTTCTTTGAGGACTAGATCTCAAAATTGTGAACTCTAAATCTCTTGTTGTAGCTACAAAGAAGGTGATTCTAATAGGCTTGTAGGTGATTTAGTGTGTTTGATCTCCTTTCATCTAGCAACTCTAGATCATAGAGTCTAGAAACTTTGTACTTCTCATCACTAATGAATGTCATAGAGAGACCCTTTGGAATGGCAACTCAACCTCTATAGGTTGGATGGCTTTGGCTCTAAAGACTAGGGAATATGGAGTAGCACCTGTAAGTGCATAATATCGATGAAGTGGGCCCATTGGGTAAGATTTACTCAAATGTGCTAGTAATAAACAAACTTATTGATAATTTTTTGATGATTTTCAATAATATGGTTATATTTGACACTCAACTTACCTTTACTCTGAGTTAGTATGGAGTGTAGAATCTATGTTGGATATGGAATTTGTCACAAAGTCACAAACATCCTAATTTTTGAGGGGGTGACTATTATATATGATGATGGATAGGGGTACACCATATAAACAAATGATGTAATTCAAGATGAGATTAGCAATTTGTTTTCTAGTAATACAGGTGAGGGGGATGGATTCAATCCATTTTATGAAATACTAAGTGGCTATGATAATGAAATTATATCCATTAGATGAAGGGGGATGCATCTTTCCTACAAGGTCAAGTCACCATTGAGAGAAGGGTCATGGATTAGTAACCAATTGAAGCTCCTATGATGGTGCATGTATGAGGTTTCCATGTAACTAACATTTCCAATACTTCTTAACAAAGTGATATGCATCATGCTCCACAGTAGGCCAATAGTAACTAGTTCTCATTATATTCTTAGCTAAGTTACCTAACCACTATAATTAACCCCACATATACCATCATGAACCTCTTGCAAGGAAGTTTGTGCTTCAATATATTCAATACATCTAAGAAGGGTACCATCGAGGCTCCTTCAATATAGGGTATCATTATTTAGTACGTAGCGAGGTGATTGGCATATAATCATTTTATGTTGGGCGTTAGAGAGAACAAATGAAAGGACATGATTGTGAAGGTAAGTGTATATGTCTTTGTACTAAGGCAAATCAAGACCAACATGTTCACAAATAAGTTCCGTATCAAGAACATCGAAGACTGGATCAAGAGCTATCCTACTAAGAACTAACAACATTGTACATTATGTGGAATTTCAAGTAGATGTCCAATAGTAGCCATAGAATCTATTTCTTGGTTATTCACCCTTGGAATCTATTCAAATAATATGGATGTGAAGTATTGCTTAAATTTGCCAATTATTTTATTATACGATAGAAGTTTTTCATCTTTCATGAGATACACATCATTGACTTATCGTACAACTAGTTGTGAGTCACCATAAACTTGAATATATTTGATTTTGTGTTTCACAACCATTTTGAGTGTTGTTATAAGAGTCTCATACTTAGAAATGTTATTGGTTCAAGAAAATGATAGGCGGTAAGGTTTAGGAATGCAGTCTCCCTGTGGGGTGATAAAGAGAACTCATGCTCTAGAGTAATGTTGAGTATATAACCCATCAAAGTATAATTTGCATTAGTTTGGAGTGACTAGTATGAAAACTAAGTCTCATCAGGAAAGTTTGATATAAATGGATGGTCATCTATAGTACAGGAATTTGCTAACTGAAAAACAATAACCTATTATTTGGTTTCTTTTTTGTCCACATACTCTATGTAAAATTCACTTAGAATCATGACCCATTTAGCTAGTTTGCTAATAAATGTTTCTCTATTTAGTAGGTACTTTAGGGGATCAATTTTGTCAATAAGCTTTGTTTGGTGACATGTAATGCCAAATCTTTTGAGAAGCAAAAACAATAGCAAGACACACACAAACACACTCAATAGGTGAATACTTGAGCTTAGACCTTACAAAAACATGAATGATATAATAGATATCTCTTTCCTTTCCCAGTAGTCATGTTGTGCTAGATGAGCTCCTAGTGCAAATGTTATGGCTGAAATGTATAATAGTAAAGGTTTTCCTTGAATTGGTGGCATGAGTACAAGAGGTGAGAGAAAGTAATCTTTTAGCTACTAAAACACTTCTTAAAATGTATTATCCCATTTAAATGTCACACCTTTATAAAGCAGATGTTCAAAGGGACAACTCTTATTAGCCAACTAAGCAATGAATCTCCATATAGACTTTAGTTTTCCTTCTAGATTATGGAGCTTATTTATATTAATAGGATTCATGTCAATTATTGCTTTGAATTTCGCTAAATCTACCTCTAGCCTATGTGGGAAACTTTATAAAAAAGTAGTTTTCCCAATGTTACTTCAAAGTCACACTTCTTAAGGTTCAATCTTACATTGTATTTTTCCGGTCTTGGAAGGAATTTTTACTAAGACATCAAAATGACTTATCTTGAAAGTGATTTTTCTATTAATTCATCAAAATAATCTTACATGAGTGTATGCATCATGTCATGAAAGATAGAAGTCATAGCTCTTTAATAAGTAGCTCTTGCATTCTTAAGACCAAAGGGACAAGTGAAAGTTTTCTTGTGTTGATTTTATGGTTCTAGTGTGATTTGATTATATATCCAAAGAAACCATCCATTAATGATAACATCTAATGTCTAGCTATGAGGTCTACAACCATATCAATGTTTTGTAGTGTAAAGTCATCCTTAGGATAATCCTTGTTGAGATCTCTAAATTTTGTATAGACATGGATGCCCCCAAATGGTTTGGTAATTGGAACTAGATTAGAAATCCACTCTAGATAATTGATGGGTCTTATAAAACTAACATCTAACAATTTTTGTAAAAAAAGTTTTGACCAAGAGTGCAATTTGTTGATGCATTTCCTATCATTTTTGTTGGTAGGTTTAGCACCGAAGAGACTGTGTGATGATGTAGTACTATTTTAGTATCAATTATAGGCATATTAGCATAGAACCATGCAAATTTGATTTGTATCTCTTGGAAGGATTTGATGAACTCCTATTTCTTTTTATCTAACAAGAATGCTATAAAGTAGATGATTCTAGGACTCTCTATTATGTTAATTTATTTTGATTTCTCTATAAGAAGTGGATGTCTCTCTTGATTGGTTGGGAGAGTGTAAAGCTTTCCATCCTCTAGTGCCTTAGAAATATTTTCACCCTTGTATACATCCTTCATTTTTACTTTTTCATGGTCTAGAAGTGCCTTTCAATTTTCATTAAGAGACCATTTATAAAATTTCATATTTTTGTGACTTGAAGGATTGACACAATCACTAAAGTATGTTGCACTATCAAGCTCTATAGTAAATCCAACCTTACAATCACCTAAGGGTATACCCTTTCAAAGTTCCTTAATATTAGTAATAGCTTCATTATTTTCAAATAGATCTAAACTAGGTGGTCCTTGTTGATCTGCAATTGATGAGTTGGGGATGGATTAATGGAAGGTCGTCATCATATTGTTTGAAAGCATTGAGTTTGACGTTTGAGGTAAATATAGCAAAGTCTTCCCAAAATATATTGATATGCACATAGGAGTCTTTGTAAGTACCCTCATTAGTGGTCTCACCTATAGGAGACATATTAACTTCCTCATTAGAGGTCAACTTAGTGCTAGATGATGTATGTTTCAATGAGTCACACCTAAGACCTTTATACTTATGATTTTCAATAGGCTGTGTAGGTTCCTGTATTCCTTTTTTTTTGAAGATCAAGGCCACTGTGACCATCATATCCCATCTATTCCATTAAAGGAAATAATTTACCATATTTTCAATAGGTATTTTGATTGTTTCCATGTCTTTTTTTTCTTTGACTAACCATTGGGATATATCATCTTCTATGGTTTCCTTATGGTGGTCACCCCACTTTGTGAAAGTAGTGGTCTTGAATTGAGTGATAACTTTTGAACATTACTAGAATGGATGAGATTTTCTATATGATCTCTGTGAAGGTGGTAGCTTATTGATGCAAAAGGACTCTTTGATGTCATATCACTACAACCTTTATTTTGGTTGTGGACAAGGATCTTAGGGAGAGAAGTGTGTGAGGTGGATGATTTGGATAATGAACTTGGGTCAATGTAAGAAGATGGAGCTTTGCCATTAATGGAAACTTGAAATTAAAGAGTTCCTTTTAAATTGGCGCACTCTTAAAAGGGGCTAAGATCACTTGAATTTTTTTTATCTTAGTTCCATTGGATTGGTGAAAAATGGATGGAACGACCTACATGGCATGTATCCATGTTAGACAAATAGAAAGTTATATGTAATGAAGCTTTTATCATTGGACTAGCTCTAATGGAAAGCGTTATTATACCTTTAGAAGGACATTTTGCATCATCATAGGCTTTGATAATAATATTCTTTGTTGAATATATGAATGCTTCAAAGTATCCTAATTTTTTTACAAATTTTAAACTACAAATATTCAATCCTACTCCTCCATCTATGAAGAATCATCTGAATTTATATTTATGTATGAAGACTTCAAGATGGAGAGCGTCATTGTAGATGGGTTTATGAGACATGGCATTGGTGTAGTACCCCTCCTCGATCAACCTCTTTTGTATGTTTTGTGTTACTTTAGTGACTGTTATGTGGAACATTATTGTATTTTGATTCGGATATTATGCGATGTTATTTCATACTTTATCTGGATTCATGGTGTATGATTTTATGCAGTATTTCAGTGCTTATGAGTAATGTTATTTTTTATGGATCATTATCACGGACTGACACTTTTCCCTTATATTGCGATGCGTTATTTATATGTTGCATGTTTGCAAGTGTATTGGGATGCGAGGGGATGATTTTCCTTCACTCACTCCGGTGAGACAAGGAACGTCACGATTCTCCTTTATCGGTGTGTTTACCGTGTCTATATGTATATTGTCTATATGCACGTGTGGTTCCTTGGTGCAGGACATTGCAGGTACAAGTATCACGTAGGTACGGGGTATCGACTCCACCTGGTTTCACAAGTCTGAGCGTGCCTTATATATATATATATATCCGATGGGAGTGGAGGAGATAGTTGTTGTACCCTAGCTTGACCGCAGTTACATTTGTGTGAGTGTTGTCAGTCGGTTGTGTTTCCCCATCTAGCTGTTATGCATGTCATGGTGCCTTGGTTTGGTCATTTGAGAGTCATCATTTGATCTATCTTGGTTTTGCGTGTTTCTATTTATTTAAATGGTTATTTAATTTAAATGGATGATACTATCTTGTGTTGGCGTAATCATTTAATTATTATGCTCTGTAATTATTGATTTATTAAATTGATGAATTGCTAGATTAAATGGTTAAATGGCTTAATTTATTGTGTAAAGTTGCATTGATGTTTTTGTGAAATAAATAAATTGCCTAGCCATTTAAAAAGGTTAAATACTGATGTTGAAGGAAGTATTTATGGAAAAAGAAATAAATAAAAGCTTCCCTTTTTATTTTTCCATTTTGGCCTTTTTAATTTAATCATTGGAAAGAATTATTATTTTTGGGGAAAGAAATAAATCTAATTGCCTTTTTAGTTTTAAAATATTTAAATTTGATTGAATGAAAACTTTAACCTAGAAGCTTGGGTTAAAAGATATTTTGGGCATCCATTCTGGGATTCACGGCAGGAGAAGAAGAGGATTTTTGGAAATAAAATTCTGGAAAAACTTCCTGAAGGAGCTGGAAATTCGACCTGGCTGCAAGACTGGAGTTTCTTCATCCCTTTTGCTTGCTAATTGCTTCAAGGTTGGAGGTTCCCTTCTTGTTTTGAATTTGTTTTTGAAATTTTCAGTTTGCTTCCTGTGTATGGAAATTTATGTATTCTGCCTGTAGATTCTTTTTGGAATGTTGAAATGGAAGAAAGATTGCCTGATATAGTTGATTGTGTGATGCTATAAGCATATGGTTGCATTCAGGAAAGGAATTTGTTCATTTCTTCTTTGTTGTGTGTTATTTGTTCATAGCAAACAATTTCTTGATTTACCTCTTATTGGAAAGAAAGAATTTTAGATTGGGCTTGTTGGGTGCATCCTTGTTTCTATTATGTCATGATTTGGCTAGCTATTCTTTCCAGTGTGTTTATTTCACCATTTACCTTGCTAGTAAACTTTTCCTTGAAATTTTGGAAATTGGCACTGTATGTGTGTGCCTGTGAAATAATTCTGGAAATGGAATGTTCCTTGTGGTAAGTGTTACCAGTTCAAAGTGGTAAGTGTTACCGGTTTGAAGTGGTAAGTGTTACCAGTTTGAAGTGGTAGGTGTTACCAGTTTGAAGTGGTAAGAGTTACCAGTTCGAAGTGGTAAGTGTTACTGGTTCGAAGTGGTAAGTGTTACAAGTTTGAAGTGATAAGTGTTACCAGTTCGAAGTGGTAACTGTTACCAGTTCGAAGTGGTAAGTGTTACCAGTTGGAAGTGGTTAGTGTTACCAGTGGTAGAAGCACTACCAGTAAGTGGCGTATGCTACCCCAGCAGTAGCACAACCGCGGGTTGGTTTGACCCCCGCTTCGCTTTGAGCCCTCACCGGTCTCCAAACCGGTTTGTGTTAAGAACTTAAATTTAATAAATGGAATGTTTAAAGTGGTATCGTGTGATGTAATGTGAGTTTCATGTGATTTTTATTATGTGGTTAATAAATTTATCAATGAAAATTAAGGCATGAATTAGAGATTCAAATGGGTAGATTTGGAATATTGATTTGGAAATTGATTAGATGTGACTGCTGGAAAGGAGTGTTTTATTTAATTTTCAATCAATGATGTTGCAAGTGTTTATGATGCTAATATTTTCAAAGATTGTCTGAGTGCAAATTTGATGTATTTAGTTGTCCTTGCAAGTGTTTATTGTGATATTTTGGTATGTGGTTCAGTCATCTTGTGGTGGTGTAATTGGTACCTTGACCAAGTGATATATGTTGGCTTTGTTGTCTTAACCATGTAGTGTCTTTGTCTTATGGTTAGTCAAGAGTCAGTATGTCCTTGTTTGACCACTTGTTTCTGATAGTGGTGTTATGGATGTCTACTTCGCCATAGGGTCCTCGGGGAGTGACCATTCTTGTGTAGTGCCCTTTGAGAGAGTGGTTTCCGCTTGGGGGTTGCACCCAAAGTTGTAGGCATTACGGCCCAGCGAAAGTCAGATAATAACTGGTAATCTAATGAATTGATTAGGTGGGTCGTATCATATCATTAATAAAGATAATTGTACCTCGTGCGTAGGTGAGTGCTAGTACAGGGCTCATAATATTCTGAGAAGGCCTGGAATGACAAACCAACCACCTTGTCTTCACGAAAGGCTGGTAGGGTCCGCATGAGACTTATTTGGAACCGGACGGTCGGGAGAGGTTACCAGGAGAGTGAGCCGGGACCTATGGAGGTTGTACCAGGGTAACCATCTTAAGCTATGCGATGACACTCTCTCATTTGGTTCACTTGTGTTTTGTGATGTCAGTTCGCTTGTGTTTGTGAAGTTGAGTCACCTAGATTCTTGTGGAGTCTTATTGTGTTGTCATGGAGTCGTATTGTTTTGTTGACCATGTCATGCTTATGCTTGTTTGAGGGTCCTCAGCTATCTCCTAGCACGGTGGGGTGATTCCTTTTGGGAATTACATGGTCAGGTGGTAGTGCCACTTCCCATCGGATGTTTGGATTTGTTCCTTCATGCAAGGATTGGTTCGCAGGTGTTCCTGTGGTTCGTGACTCATGCTTCATATCATGTTTTGAAGATTATTGGTATTTGTAGACCTATGTGTTCATTGTATCATTGTAATATTGATCTTATGTAACCTTGCAATTGGATGAGATCTATCCTTTATGTTTATTGAGAAGCTATGTATTGGAAGAGTAATGTAATCCTATGTTTGGATGTTTTTATCAAGTTTCCTTGATGATGTTAGTAAATGCTTATTGAAGTGGAAATTATGTTGTATCCTTTCAATCTTTCTATGATGAATCTTTATTTGCTTATGGCTTCTTGTGATCATTGAGTTAATGATGCATATGTGGATTTATGATGATGTGAAATTTATTCTTGAAGTTAATTCTTCGTTGGTAACCCTTAAGGAATATAGGTGTAAGTCTTTCGCTTGTGTTATCATGCATGTTGTGAAAATGCACTTATGAAGTTTATACTTTTTTTAAAAAAAAATTGTTTCACCCTTGTGGTGGGTTTTCCTTTGGGGTTCCTGGTGGGGCATTACATTTGGTATCAAAGCCCATGATTCAACACTGGGTACTCTGGGTTTGCAGTGAACCCATTTGCCTTGACCTTTTTGTGTAGGTCTTGTGGTGTGACTTCCTTGTATCTTTCTTTGCCTTTCATCTGAACTTTTTTCTCTTGTGTAGTGTTAGGTCATGGCTAGGAAAGCCAAGGGAGGTGGTTGTGTTGGTGGCTGCACTAGAGGTAGAGGAGGAGGAAGGGGTCAAGGTTCCGATCGCCATAGTCCTTCGCCACCACCCACTCATGCAAGTGTGGATAGAGATCAGTCAGTTCATCAGGAGGAACCTCATTCAATAGAGCAGGTTCCCGAAAGGGAGGAGCTGCGTCAGATGTTTCATGAGGTGCTAGCTAGACTAGGCCCCAGACCTAGGGTGGATCAACCCATCCATGGTCAGGTAGAGGAGTCACTTCAATGGATTCCAGAGAGAGAGAGAGAGATCTCCTAGAAGGAGAGAGGTCCCAGTGGACCCGGATCCAGCTATCTTAGGGCATATGAGGGACTTGATGAGGTCCAATCCTCCGTTCTTTGATGGAAAAGGTACCGGTCTCAAGGCAGAGACCTGGCTTATCAGTTTAGACCGGTGTTTTGCTATGTATCCTTACAGTAGCAACACCAAGGCGAGATGCACGATCATGTGTCTTGAGAGCTTCGCATCTATCTGGTGGAGATTATAGGAGGAGAGGATCGGTGTGAGCATTAACATCGCATCTTGGGAGATCTTTTTAGAGAGGTTCAGGGCACGATTCCTCTCACCCCAGTGGAGGCAGTCGTGAGCAGATGAGTTACATGCTCTATGCCAGTTTGGGTTGTCAATGGATCAGTTTGAGAACAAGTTCTATGAGCTCAAACAGTATGTCAGGATCGGCAATGATGAGGCTATGCTTGTGCAGCACTTCTTGAGGGGTCTTAATGACCGCATTAGTGGAGGAGTGAGAGTTTTTGAGCCTACTTCAGTAGAGGTAGCCATGGTGAAAGCCAGGTTGGTAGAAAAAAACCTTAGTTGTGCCCATGGAGGCTAGTCTAGAGTTCAAATGGGGAGTGATCCTTTCAATGGATCTAGAGGTAGAGGGAATCACTCCTAGACTACTGCACCTTTTAGGGGTCCTCAGGCACCTACAAAGGGTGGACAGCAATAGTAGTAGCAGTCGAGACCGAAGCAGACCCAGGGCCAGCACGGTGGCATCTCTCAGTCCCGAAAGAGAAAGAGATGGTCGAGGAGTAGGCAGACCTTTCCAGGGCAGTCTTCTCAGGGAGCATCTCAGGCCCCTAGTGGGGAGAGCTTTCAGCAGTCTAGTGGACCGTCTGGATGTAGAGGACCTGGCAGTGGAGCTTGCTTTACTTGTGGTCAGTTTGGCCACAAGGCCGCTTAGTTTCCTTGGCGTTCGCATCAATCAGTTAGTCAGAGGCCACCCGCATTAGAGCCGACAGTGGGAGATGCAGGTAGATCCCATAGAGTATTTGCAGCGGTGGATGACTGCCAGGCTGAGCATCAAAGTACTATGATTGAGACCACATGTGTGTTGCGTGGTACCCCTATCTCTGTACTTTTTGATTCTGGTGCTTCAGATTCTTTTGTTTCTTCATCCATTGTGGAGCAGTGTGGGGAGCGGTGTGGGCTCATGTCTACTAAGAAGGTAGATAGGTGGCAAGTAGAGTTGGCTACCAGTATGTGAGTGTTTATCGATGCCTTCGTTCCCAGTTGGGAGTTGGACCTAGGACCCTTTGTCACTTCAGTGGACATTCGAGTCATTCCTTTGGGGTCCTATGGAGTTGTGTTGGGGATGGATTGGTTATCATCTCATAGCGCTCATGTAGACTATCGTCATAAGACCATAGAGTGTGTAGATGACCATGGCAGGAGAGTGGGGATCGTTGGAGTTCAATGATCAATATACTTATGTATGATTTCCACTATGCAACTTAGGTAGTGCATGTGTCAAGGGTGTCAGCTTTTTGTAATTGCTCTTGAGGATGTGGATGAGGGAGAGAGTCGAGAAATCTCTCTTGATGGTCACCCTATTCTTTGAGAGTATGCAGATGTGTTTCCTTGGGATATTCCCGGTATGCCTGTGAAATGAGACATAGTTTTTTGCATTGACTTGGTTCTTGGTGCGGAACCTATTTTGAGAGCACCATATCAGATGACTACTCAGGAGTTGAGTGAGTTGAAGTTGCAAGTTGAGGAGTTGTTGGCCAAGGGATTCATTCATCCTAGTGTTTCTCCTTGGGGTGCGCCGGTTATCTTTGTCAAGAAGAAGGATGGTTCTCTTCGATTATGCATTGATTATCAACAGTTGAATAAGGTAACCATCCGGAACTGATATCCATTGCCTCGGATTGATGATCTCTTTGATCAAGTGAAGGGAGCCAAGGTGTTCTCCAAGATAGACCTGAAGTCTAGCTATCATCAGTTGCACATTCATGATGTAGACATTCATAAGACAGTGTTTCGTACTCGTTATGGTCACTATGAGTTCACAGTGGTGCCATTTGGGTTGACGAACGCACCTTTTGTGTTCATGAGTCTTATGAATGGGGTTTTTTGCACCTACCTTGACCACTTTGTTCTTGTGTTCTTGGATGACATATTAATCTATTCTAGATCCATGGAAGAGCATGAGGGTCACTTGTGTCAGGTATTGCAGTGCTTGAGGGAGAATCAACTTTTTGCGAATTTGGCAAAATGTGATTTCTTCCAGTCAAAGGTGAGCTATCTTGGTCATATAGTTTCAGGAGAAGGTGTATCCGTGGATCCTTCTAAGATCCAAGCCATTGTTGATTGGCCAACACTGACCAATGTTTCTGAAGTTCGTAGTTTCATGGGTTTGGCCAGATATTATCGTCGCTTTGTCCAAAGCTTTTCTCGGATAGGCCATCCGATTACTTCTCTTTAGAGGAAAGGGAAGAAGTTTGTTTGGTCAGAGCAGTGTGAATTGGCTTTTCGTACCTTGAAGGAACCCCTTGTTAGTGCTTCGATTTTGGCAGTTCCTGACCCATCCAGAGATTTCATGGTATGCACAGATGCCTCTTTAGAAGGTATAGGTGTGGTGCTTGTCCAGGATGGACGTGTGGTTGCCTATGAGTCTCGCAAACTCAAGGATCATGAGTTGAACTATCCAGTTCATGACTTGGAGTTGGCAGCTGTAGTGCATACGTTGGTCCGTTGGAGACATTTCTTGTTGGGGCGTCGATTTGAGCTGCATAGTGATCACCGCAGTTTGTAGTATATTTTCACGCAGCCAAACTTGAATGCTCGACAGCGAAGATGGATGGAATTCCTCTGCGAGTATGATTTTGAGGTTCGTTATATTCATGGGAAAGAGAATGTAGTGGCCGATGCTTTGAGTCGTAGGCGGCATGAGGTTGCAACATTGTCCCTTGGTGTGGACTTGAGTGAGAGAATTCTTGGAGCTCTTCCTCAAGACACCTGGTATCAAGTTGTTAGAGTCGTGGCGGAGTCTGGAAGGCCATTGGAGGGTAGATATTCTGGATATACTCTTGAGTCAGATGGTCTTCTTAGACATCTTGGACGGATCTATGTACGTCCTTTGGAGGGTCTTCACATTTTGATCATGACTAAGGCACATCGTGCACCTTATTCGGCACACCCTGGTGTCAAGAAGATGCACGCAGATCTTAGACAGATATATCATTGGGCTGGTATGAAACATGACATTGCTGATTTTGTGACCAAGTGCTTGGAATGTCAGCAGGTGAAGGCGGAGCATCAGCACCCTGCAAGGCTTTTACAACCAAATTTGATACCAGATTGGAAATGGGATATCATTTCCATGGATTTCATAGTAGGGTTGCCTGTTTCTTCGCGGTGTCATGATGCCATCATGGTCATTGTTGATAGATTGACCAAAGTTGCGCATTTTGTTCCTATTTGATCTTCTTACACTGCAGCAGTGGTGGCACGGGTCTTCTTGGAAGATGTGGTGAGGTTTCATGGGATCCCAAGGTGGATCATTTCTAATAGAGACCATGTCTTTACATCGGCCTTGTGGACCTCACTTCAGCATGCTTTAGGGACCCAGTTGAACTTCAGTTTAGCTTATCACCCAAAGACTGATGGTTAGACTGAGCATGTGAATCAGGTCTTGGAGGACATGCTTTGCATGTATGTTATGGATCAGTAGTTGTACTGGGAAGAATATCTTTGCCTTGTGGAGTTTGCTTATAATAACAGATATCACAGCTCTATAGGCATGTCACCCTTCCAGGCATTGTATGGTCATCCTTACGTACTCCTTTGAGTTGGGATCAATTGGAGGATAGGGTGTGTTTAGGCCCGGAATTGCTTCATGAGATGGAGTAACAGGTTGAGCAGATTCGTGGGCATTTGGTTGTAGCCCAGGATAGGCAGAAGAAGTATGTCGATGCTCATAGAGTCGATTGCCAGTGTTCGGTTGGCGACCGTGTGTTCTTGAGAGTGCATCCACGGAAGAGTTTGATTCGTTATGGAAAGGGTTCTAAGTTGGCGCCTCATTTTGTAGACCCTTTTGAGATCCTTGAGAGGATAGGACCTGTTGCCTACCGTCTTACCTTGCCGCCGAGTCTATCCCTCATCCATGATGTCTTTCATGTTTTTGTTCTTCATCCTTATCATTGTGATGTGACCCATGTTCTTGATTGGAACGCTTTGCAGGTCGAGGACGGGCACCTTTCCATGGAGCCCGTGCGCATCCTTCAGCATCGGGATTTGACCCTCAGGGGTCATACCATCAAGCAAGTAAGAGTCCTATGGGACCCCAGTGATGAGTCCTCTGCGACTTGGGAAAATACAGTGAAGATGAGAGAGATTTATTCTTATCTGTTTTAGGCTTCTAGGAGTAAGCCTAGGCTTGGGGGGAGGATGTAGTACCCCTCCTTGATCAACCTCTTTTGCATGTTTTGAGTTACTTCAGTGACTGTTTTGTGGAACATTATTATAGTTTGATTCGGATATTATGCGATGTTGTTTCATACTTTATCTGGATTTATGGTGTATGATTTTATGCAGTATTTCAGTGCTTATGAGTAATGTTATTTTTTATGGATCATTATCATGGACTGACACTTTTCCCTTCTATTGTGATGCGTTATTTATATGTTGTGTGTTTGCAAGTGTATTGGGATGCGAGGGGTTGATTTTCCTTCACTCACTCTGATGAGACAGGGAACGTCACAATTCTCCTTCATCGGTGTATTTACCGTGTCTATATGTATATTTTCTATATGCACATGTGGTTCCTTGGTGCAGGACATTGCAGGTACAAGTATCGGGTAGGTACGAGGTATCGACTCCACTTGGTTTCACAGGTCTGAGCGTGCCTTATATATATATATATATATATATATATCTGATGGGAGTGGAGGAGATAGTTGTTGTACCCTAGCTTGACCATAGTTACATTCGTGTGAGTGTTGTCAGTCGGTTGTGTTTCCCCGTCTGGTTGTTATGTGTGTCATAGTGCCTTGGTTTGGTCATTTGAGAGTCGTCATTTGAACTGTCTTGGTTTTGCGTTTTTCTGTTTATTTAAATGGTTATTTAATTTAAATGGATGATGCTATCTTGTGTTGGCATAATCATTTAATTATTATGCTCTGTGATTATTGATTTATTAAATTGATGAATTGCTAGATTAAATGGTTAAATGGCTTAATTTATTGTGTAAAGTTGCATTGATATTTTTGTGAAATAAATAAATTTCCTAGCCATTTAAAAAGGTTAAATACTTATGTTGAAGGAAGTATTTATGGAAAAAGAAATAAATAAAAGCTTCCCTTTTTATTTTTCCATTTTGGCCTTTTTAATTTAATCATTGGAAAGAGTTATTATTTTTGGGGAAAGAAATAAATCTGATTGCCTTTTTAGTTTTAGAATATTTAAATTTGATTGAATGAAAACTTTAACCTAGAAGCTTGGGTTAAAAGATATTTTGGGCATCCATTCTGGGATTCACGGCAGGAGAAGAAGAGGTTTTTGGAAAGAAAATTTTGTAAAAACTTCCTGAAGGAGCTAGAAATTCGACCTGACTACAAGATTGGAGTTTCTTCATCCCTTTTGCTTGCTAATTGCTTCAAGGTTGGAGGTTCCCTTCTTGTTTTGAATTTGTTTTTTAAATTTTCAGTTTGCTTCATGTGTATAGAAATTTATGTATTCTACCTATAGATTCTTTTTGGAATGTTGAAATGGAAGAAAGATTGCTTGATATAGTTGATTGTGTGATGCTATAAGCATATAGTTGCATTTAGGAAAGGAATTTGTTCATTTCTTCTTTGTTGTGTGTTATTTGTTCATAGCAAACAATTTCTTGATTTACCTCTTATTGAAAAGAAAGAATTTTAGATTGGGCTTGCTGGGTGCATCCTTGTTTCTATTCTGTCATGATTTGGCTAGCTATTCTTTCCAGTGTGTTTATTTCACCATTTACCTTGCCGATAAACTCTTCCTTGAAATTTTGGAAATTGGCACTGTATGTGTGTGCCTGTGAAATAATTTTGGAAATGGAATGTTCCCTATGGTAAGTGTTACCGGTTCGAAGTGGTAAGTGTTACCGGTTCGAAGTGGTAAGTGTTACCGGTTGGAAGTGGTTAGTGTTACCAGTGGTAGCAGCACTACCGGTAAGTGGTGTTTTTTGCCATGGCAGCAGCACAACCGCAGGTTGGTTTGACCCCAGCTTAGCTTTGAGCCCTCGCCGGTCTCCAAACCGGTTTGTGTTAAGAACTTAAATTTTATAAATGAAATGTTTAAAGTGGTATTGCGTGATGCAATGTGAGTTTCATGTGATTTTTATTATGTGGTTAATAAATTTATCAATGAAAATTAAGGGATGAATTAGAGATTCAAGTGGGTAGATTTGGAATATTGATTAGATGTGACTACTGGAAAGGAGTGTTTTATTTAATTTTCAATCAATGATGTTGCAAGTGTTTATGATGCTGATATTTTCAAAGATTGTTTAGTACGGATTTGATGTATTTAGTTGTCCTTGCAAGTGTTTATTGTGATATTTTGGTCTGTGGTTCAGTCATCATGTGGCAGTGTAATTGGTACCTTGACCAAGTGATATATGTTGGCTCTGTTGTCTTAACCATGTAGTGTCTTTGCCTTATGGTTAGTCAAGAGTCAGTATGTCCTTGTTTGACCACTTGTTTCTGATAGTGGTGTTATGGTTGTCTGCTTCACCATAGGGTCCTCAGGGAGTGACCATGCTTGTGTAGTGTCCTTTGAGAGAGTGGCTTTCACTAGGGGGTTGCACCCAAAGTAGTAGGCATTACGACCCAACGAAAGTCAGATAATAACGGGTATTCTAATGAATTGATTAGGTGGGTAGTATCATATCATTAATAAAGATAATTGTACCTCGTGCGTAGGTGAGTGCTAGTACAGGGCTCATAATGTTCCGAGAAGGCCTGGAATGGCAAACCAACCACCTTGTCTTCACGAAAGGTTGGTAGGGTCCGCATGAGACTTATTTGGAACCGGACGGTCGGGAGAGGTTACCAGGAGAGTGAGCCGGGACCTATGGAGGTTGTACCAGGGTAACCATCTTAAACTATGTGATGACACTCTCTCATTTGGTTCACTTGTGTTTTGTGATGTCAGTTCCCTTGTGTTTGTGAAGTTGAGTCACCTGGATTCTTGTGGAGTCTTATTGTGTTGTCATGGAGTCGTATTGTTTTGTTGACCATTTCATGCTTATGCTTGTTTGAGGGTCCTCAGCTATCTCCTAGCACGGTGGGGTGATTCCTTTTGGGAATTACATGTTCGGGTGGTAGTGCCACTTCCCATCGGATGTTCGGATTTGTGCCTTCATGTGAGGATTGGTTCGCAGGTGTTCCTATGGTTCGTGACTCATGCTTCATATCATGTTTTGAAGATTATTGGTATTTGTAGACCTATGTGGTCATTGTATCATTCTAATATTGATCTTATGTAACCTTGTAATTGGATGAGATCTATCCTTTATTTTTATTGAGAAGCTATGTATTGGAAGAGTAATGTAATCCTATGTTTGGATGTTTTTATCAAGTTTCCTTGATGGTGTTAGTAAATGCTTATTGAAGTGGAAATTATGTTGTATCCTTTCAATCTTTCTATGATGAATCTTTATTTGCTTATGGCTTCTTGTGATCATTGAGTTAATGATGCATATGTGGATTTATGATGTTGTGAAATTTATTCTTGAAGTTAATTCTTCGTTGGTAACCCTTAAGGAATTCTAGTGTATGTCTTCCACTTGTGTTATCGTGCATGTTGTGAAAATGCACTTATGATGTTTATACTTTTTTTTTTTTTTTTTAAATGTTTCACCCTTGTTGTGGGTTTTCCTTCGGGGTTCCTGGTGGGGCATTACAATTGGTATCTTTAAATGTAAGGTGGTTGGTAGATATAAGATGTTCTATCATGGCCTGAAGTTGGTCAATGTTTATGTTATTGGGTATAGATGAATCATGAAGAGCTTTATCTAGAGAAGCCTTATGCATGGGGGATATCTATAAAAGCTATAGAATTGATATTTGGGTGGGCATTTTCCTCAAATGGTCTATGAGATTTTATTGATTTGGCATTTGGGATTTTGAAGTGGCTACTTGAAGAGTCCCTTTGGATCTGTGATTAGCTACTACACATTTGGGTAGCTACTAAACATTCAAGATTATTGTTCTTGATGATAATGGTCGACACTTGGTTGTTTATAGGCTAGATTCGATTGATAGTGTAGTCATAGGCCACATTATTATAACTGGCATTATTGTTTGACTTATTCCCTGATTGGAAGAAATTCCTTTACCATGATTATGTAAGGGGTTCTTGAAGATCATGTGGTCATTATTTGATGTTCCTGGTCAATTTTCAACTATTATGTCACCTCGGTCAATGAAGTCCTACATAAGGTTTTTTAGTTTGAAGAATCTAGAAGCTTTGTGTCATTCAACTTTATGATATTCGTAGAAATTAGTGTCCTTCCACCATGCAATATTACTTATGGTTCGTATTGTCTAATTTCTGGAAGTGTTATGAAATTTGATTGGACTATTTTTTGCAATTCTAATTCGATCAGTTCTCCTAAGGGTGTACATCTTTGTCGTGTATTGGTGTTTGGCCTAGGATGACCTCTTTGTGCATTTGTTTGGACAATGCTTGATGTGTGGACATTAGGCGGTATAGGTGCTTGAAGGATAATCTTAGGATCTATCTTTTAGAACACTTTTGCATCTACCACACCATCATTAACTACATTCTTGTTTTTAGACCAAAATTGGGATTTGTCATTAGATGTGCTTAGGTTATCCTTGGTCTCTTTAAATATTTTGACAAGTCCTTTAGATATAGGGGCTTTCTCAATGGTAAGATGGTTTTTAATAATCTCATCAAAGGTGTTTGAACATTGGATTTGTAGGTAGAACCCCCTTTCTTGATTGAAGTTTTGGATGAATATCTATACAAATTATTTCTTTGGTACATGGCATGGGCATTTTATAGCAAGGTTTCTCCTTCTCTATAGATATGAGGTGATGGATTTTCCATTCATTTTCTTTATATTATAATGATCATTCATTAATACTCTATGTTCTATGCTATATGAGAAGTGTGATGAACTTTTTTCTAGCTCATGAAAGGTTCTAATGCCACATGGAAGGTGTTAAAACCACTCAATGGCTTGTCCACCTAGAGTACGTGGAAAGAGGTGTGTGAGATATGTATTATTATGAGAAACCTAGAGATGCTACATAAAATTCATTGATATGTTCTTGAAATAACCCTTTCCTTTGAATTTATCAAATTTTGGCATTTTAAAATAGCATGGATATAGTGGCATAGGGATAGCTCTATCAAATGAATACGGACAAATGTCATCCAATGTGCAAGTTTTCTTGGTCACTCCTAGCTACATATTAGTGATTTATTGTTGAAGATTCAATATTTGTTGTGCTAAGTTATGAGCAGGTGATGGATTGATGTTGTTATTAGGGCCTTGTTACATGTAAGTGTTATGTTGTCATGTTCCATGAAGTGGGTTTGAAAATGGGTTTATGTTGTGACAAATGAGTTGTTAATTATATAGTCAAAGTTTATAGGTGGAATGGTTTTGGTTTATTTGTATGGCATGGCTTGTGATTTTTTATTTTGAAGTAGCATATGTGATACATTTTATTAAGTCCTGAGTTTTGTTGATGTGTCATTAGGTTGATGTTTTGGTATGAGAAATTTTTATTGGGTAAGATGATGTTTTGTGGAATGTTGTTTTGGAAAGGTTGTGCAATTTGGATTACATGTGGTGTTGTTTGAAAGTGTATTTTGGTATTTAGGTGAAGGTGTAAGGTTTTAGTTATGTGGGATGCGAGCTTGGGGTTGACTAAAGGTTATTTAGTTATGAGACATGATTTTGACATTTGGATTGTTTGTCATGTATTTGTATGGGGGTGGTAGGTTATGTTGTTGGTTAGGAGATGCTATGTTTTTTTCGTTGGTTTTGGTTTGGTGATGTTGTGTTTTGACTAGATGAGGTAGAGTTAGGATTGATGTTTTTTGGTGGGTTACTCAAAAGTGCAGATGTTTGAGGTGAGAGTGGTATGTTGTAAAGTGGATTGTTGAACCATAGGTCATATGAAGGTAATGGTGGTACAAAGACATGTATTGAATTGTTGGATGTTTTAGTTTGAGGTATGTTAGCGTTGAGTTGTTGTGATGTCGAATTGTTACATGGATGTGTTGTGTGTGAAGGTCTTGTGTTTTGTGATGTCATGTTTTGCGAGGAATCTATAACATTAGAGATGTCAAAGTTGGATGGTAACTTAGAGCCTTGTTGTGCTAACAACAAGAAAAAGTGATTTGGGTATATGTAGTTAGGAGTGAGCCTAAGATCTTTGAATGGTTAGGTCTTATTGTGCTTCCTCAAGCTCGTCTTGGATCAAATCTCTGATAGGTTGCATCTTAATAGGTGGTTGTTGTAGTATTTCTTGCGGTTGTTGTTGAGGTATCTCGTATACATGTGGAGGAATCCCCTTTTTTTTAATTGGTAAGGGGCCAAAGCCGTTAATGCTTTTGATTGGAGCTATGAACTAATGAGGCCACATTTTTTAGACACCTCATCCTCAGAGATTTTTTTTCCATTGCATGCTTTGGCATCTCCACCAGGTTATCACTCTGTTGCGTGCACGTGGTAGCTCACCCTTATATCTCCTTTGTCTCCCGCAAGCATCACCTTATCTCTTCGTCACAACGCATGCATGGCAGCTCACCCTTATATCTCCTCTACCTCACGTAAGTGTCACCTTATCTCTTTGTCACCATGCGCGCATGGAAGCTCACCCTTATATCTCCTCTACCTCGCACAAGCATCACCTTATCTCTTCATAACTGCATGTAGGAGTCACCTTATCTCTTTGTCACGTATGCGCAAGTATCTCCTTATCGCTTTGTCACCTACATGCAAGTATCTCCTTATCTCTCCATATTCCGCACACACCCATTGTTCCAACATCCACAAATCTCTTATTTGTCTTGGCAACCAACATGGACACCTTTTGCCTAGTGGTCCTTGCTGCCTGCATGTGCCTTTCCTATGGGAGTGTTTCCTCCTGTGGGATGAAAGGAATGAGTTTTGAACTCATGATCGCCATATCAACAGGGCTCATGACATACCGTCATATTGTGGGGTCATCCCCAATATGGAGGCATCCCTTATTAATATAGGATTGTAGGATTGAACATGGGGTCTTGTTGGGGATCTATTTGGTTTTTTCTTGCTTTGAGACCTAGTGACAACTAACATGCAAGAGACCTAGATACTTTTGAATTGAATTAATGTGAATTGGATGTAATAATTGCCATGGATTTAAAAATTGAACCTAAGATAATTGGTTTTTTTTTTAATTTTTTAGATAAGTTGGATTGAAAGCTTGGATGAAAGATTAATGGTAGAATAAAAGATTTGAAGAGTGTATCTAGATATTAGGATGATAACAATAGAGATTTTGATGATGTGTCACTTGTACTAGACTTATGAGCATAGTCCAAACAGATAGGGTATAAAATAGATCAAACTTAGAAGTAGCCAACACTCCTCACATAACCTACTACATTGATAGGCTAACTTGACCCTAGACTTGGAGAAGGAAAAATATCAACAAAAAGGGACAAGTTAGAGATATGGGAGATGTAAGATCTAGATAATCAATGAACAATTTTGGATTGATTTTGATAGTTTTTTGTTGATATTGATATTTGATGGATGTTTGATCTAAAGTGAATCTCTAAGTATTATGTATGAAATGGTGGAAATGATATGCAAAATGGATGCAAATTTTGGGTGGGGGTGATTTGACTAGTCTCAGGTTTGGTCTAAATTTAGCCTATGTGGTTTGACAAAAAATAGTCTAAATCTGAAAGTTTCTTGTTTAAGCACAGGCAGAATATGATGTGACAATTACACAAGAAATCTAAATGATTAAGTATAAATCAAAGCCATATGCACAAAAAACTTAATAGTTGTGTAAAGAGGTGGATCAATTGTGCAAAAGTCCTAAGTAGTTGTGTAGGAATTCTAAACAATTACAAAATTTAGACTGCCATATGTGCAGAAGCCTAAAACAGCTGTGCAAAAGGACTAAAAACATAATAGTTGTGTATCTAGGGTTGTTTGGTCATATTTTCTTCTCAATTTTAGGTCAACTCAGTTTAAGATAGGTTTTAGGTCTCAAATTTATGAAAAGAAAGTTAATGTGTTCATCTCAACAAGATATAGCAAAATACTTCTTACAATTTGATCTATTATTTAGAAGGTTGACACAATTAATTGATTCAAGTTTGAATGGATGATAGTATGAGAAGAACAATGTTCAGGCTTTGCTATAAGATGTGTAGGAAAATAGGTCAAATGAATAGTAATAGGAATCAATTGTGTAGGTGTATAAGATAGTCACACAAAAATAGGGCTCAATTGTGTAGAATGTAGAAACAAATGTGTCAATATAGAACACAGATACATAACATGTTATGAAACATGCACAATTGCAATAGGAAAACTTGTTTTGGGAAATTTTTTAAGGTGATTGCATTTTTTTCTGAAACGATTAGTTATTTTAATTGTCTATGGAAAGAAGACACTAACAAGCAATGAAGACATAATGGATGATAATAATTTTTCAGGTTATGAAGGCCAAATGGTTTCACTAGTATTCCACACTTGAAAGACATGTCAAACACACCAACAACGTAAGTTATTCAAGTATAAGTGTTTTCAATAGTGTAGGACCATATTAAAATACCCTAGGAGTGTACGCACCTTCCACTCTTAAGAGACAATAGGAGGGATCTAGTGGCACAAGGGTTCACCTTTTCCCTTACTTCAGAAGTTAAAAACCTTTAGAACAAAGAATTCCCACCTACTCATGATGGTACATGTTGGGTAGCTTTAGGTATGATACTATAACTTACACCACACTATGGAAATGACCGAAGGTCTTAAGGCTACTAAATACAAGGTTCAAAGTGGAATCTGTGAACAAAGAGTTGATTTGTAGGAGCATGAGATTGGTGGGATCTCCTTTGCTCTCCTCACTAGCTAGTCTCAATAGATCAAGAGTCTTGCAACTTGGATTTGAATGATGCTAGCCACTCTTTAAGCTACAACTTTTGATCTCTCCCCTTTGTATAGCTACCAAAAAACATGATTGAGGTCAAACCCTAGGGTAATGAAATGCCTAGGAAAGCCTCCTACTGAAAATAAAAAGAAGAGTTGGTATTTCGGCGAACCCAAGTTCACATAAAATGCAAAGTGAGAGCATACACACATAACAAATCTTGGGATAACACAAAGCATGCAAGTGCACACGACATAATAAACAAGGTTCTTTCCTTTATGAAATTGAAGTGTTAGCTACTCTAGAAATCAAAGACACATAAAACCTTGCAACAGATTCGTCAGTAGTTTGAATCTTATGGTCTTCTCCCATCAAATGCCAAGCTGTAGAGATCTGATTAGTACCCCAAAAACTATAATTCTTGTTAGCGAAAAATATAATCAATGAAATTGCAAAAACTAGAATAGATGCACCAAATAAATGAAGCAATTGTGCAAAAATAAATGATAGTTGTGTAATTATACCTATCAGTTCCACAGAAAGATCCAATAGTTGTGCCAAGGATAAGATCAATTGTGTAGAATCTATTTCTGCACAAACAAAAAAATCTAGCAAAACAAAGGCACATAAATAAAGGTCAATAGCACAATATAAGTAATCAAAAGTGTAGAATTGGGAAACAATTGTGAAGTTAAAAGATACAATTGGACAAAAATGAAGATCGATTGCACAAAAGTTGTGGGCAAATGCGTCGATCGATACTTGTAGCTATAAAAATGCTAAATTCTCACAGAAACGTTAGTAGTTAGGGACGTGGGTCCCATGGGGTGTGCCAAAATATTAGACTAGAAATTAAACCAATGTGAACTATCTAAGGATTAACCACAAAACCCTCAAATTTACACAATTATAATCTACCAATAGGATTTGTAAAGTTAACTTCATACAATTACCTTATCTCCATTGTCCTTTGAAGCTCTCTTTGAAAGAATGTAGTGTTGCTCTCATATTTTGCACAAAGAACAAATAGTAGTATGATTGCATGAAAGCTCAAAGATTGTGGTTAGAGAAAGATGACAGATGAAGGTTGAATTTATAGATGTTTCCAATATAAATCAACGATGGAGATTGGTTGAGACAAATTTGAAGTACAATGGTCAAGAATTGACAGGAGAAATTAAAGGCTAAAAGTAGGAGTTAACTGAATGCCAATTTTAGTGAATTGATTTCATGAGAGAATAATGGATGAGAGAATTGATAGAAAGTGGTATATGAATTGAAGAAATGGAGGAGCATCGGAGATAAAATAGAATTAAAGAAATAAATTGTTTAATTCCATGTGCATGGTGGAAAATCAAATAAAAATAAAATAAATAATCAAATAAATAAAGATAATTTATTTAATTATATAAGAAGAGTTAGCTAATTAAATAACAAAAATAATTATTTAATTATTATTAACTAGAAGAATAAGTGGAAAATAAATTAATTAAATAATAAAAAATATTTAATTAATGTGAAAAGGCGGAAAATTAATAAATTGATTAAATAATAAAAATAATTTAATTAATATTAGAAGAATTGAATAATTAATGATATAATTATAAAATAATCTTAATTAAAATAGAAATGGCGAGAAAATTTGAATTGAATTTAAATTATGAATTAGGAAATGAGGTTAGCTTAATTTGATTTTTATTAGAAGAATAAATGACATGAAATGAGTTAGTCACTTTTTAGTGTCCACATTTTGCTCTTCTCTTTGAGACAATGTTTGAAGTAGCATTGTTTCAAAGAAAAAATGCAGTAAAAAAGAAGATGATCATGGACATGCCATAGTGTGCCCCATTGGAGCAAGGGATTGAGGTAGGATGCCTTCTCAAGAGATTCCAGAGAATAAAATTTGTGGTCAAACTCTCAAGAAAGGATGGATAGGCTAGATGGGTGGTTAAGGTTGGATTGCATGGTTGGATATATGGTTAGTATGATAGAAGAAATGTGGAGTGATGATGGTTATTTGATTGATAGTAGGTAGAGAAATAGTTAATGGATGAAATGAACTAGATAGATATGAGATAGATCAACATATGATTGGTTGATAGACAGTGACTAATATGAAATGGATTGATATGAAATTGATGTGAACTGTTCTTTTTATCATCACGGAGCATTTTATTATGGAAAATGGATATCTGTACACCAAGATATGACAAAACCATGGTGATTTTGGTATCCTTTGCATGGACAACGACTCTAGAAATAAGAAGTGTTCTAATTCATTTGTGATACAATAGCACCTTGTTGGAATATGTGAGGAAGTAACCATAAAGAATGATAGTCTCAATGCAACAATGTGTTAGATGACCTTTCATTTGCATAGGATAATTGTTTATGCTAGATGTTATTTCAACACACACAAGGAACACATTTTCCCCAATAATGTCACAAGAACATGATGTAAACATAACATATCAAAACAATGAACATCCTCCATGATCGCTCATCTAATCATTTGTAGATATCCTTGAGTAGCATAGGAACATGACATTAGATAAATCAAGAAAAAAAAAGACTTAATGACCAAACAAATCAACAACCATTTAGATCTTCTTGTCAAAAGATAAGTGCTTTAAATAGCATAATGTTAGATAAGATACGTATTATAGGAAAGATGTATCCATTAAGGCACACTATTGTGATAAGGATGGATAATTTTGTTTAGGAAATTGATCGGTTAAGTTGTAGGCTAGCTCGGTAGTTATATTTTGTTTGTGATTTGTTTGAAGCTCAATGTTTTTTGTAATGTTTTGTTTGTTTCCCTTGAAATGACAATGTCCTAGCAAAAGATAGTTTATTATGGATGATGGTGGGTGAATTATGGTATGTGATGTAAGTTTATTAGGGTTGGTGAATAGTTTTATTTGTAGGTGGCGGTAGGTGATGGTGTGATTGTGATTTCGAGGATCCAATCCAAAATACTAGGTTGGGGAAATGCCCCTAGTTAGGTATAGGACACGTTTATTATGGGAAGAATGGGATGGATTGACTTTATTATGGTGTATTATGGGATAAATGACGCTAAATATTGACAAGTTTCAAACCATGATAGGTGTGGATATGTGTTACTATGGATGGATGGGATTTTTTGTGGATGGATGGGGGTTTTATTATGAATGGAGACGAACTTTATTATGAATGGAAATGGATAACTAGATAGATTTGTGATAGATGGAAGAGCATGAGTGACTACACATGGTACATGTATGAGGTCTCCATGTAACTAACATTGTTGATACTTCTTGATAAAGAAGTATGTATCACGCTCCATAGTCGAACAATAGTAGCCACATCACATCAACTTCTTAGCTAATTTAAGACCACTAGAATGAGTCACACATCCTCTTGTAAGCTAGTGTATGCTTTAGTTGAGTCAAGACATCCTAGAAGGGTAGTATCAAGACTCCTTCAATGTAGAGCATCATCAGTTATTGTGTAGTGAGATGATTGATGGATAAATGTTTTACAAGAGATCGGATGGAAGGATATGACCATGAAGGTAAGTGTATATGTCTTTGTACTAGGACAAATTAGGACCAACAAGTACACAAACAAATCAGTATTGGGAACATAGAATATTGGGATCAAGATCTATTCTACTAAGAACTCACAATTTTGTTTATTATGTGACATTTCAAATAGAGATCCAATAGTATCCATAACATGTTACTTTGTTATTCACTCTTGGAATTTGTTCAAATGATATGGATGTGAAGTATTGCATAAAAATGTCAACCATTTTCTTGTATGGTAGAAGTTTTTCATCTTTTTTGAGATACTCATCGTTGACATTTCATTAAACTAGCTGGGAGTCACCATAAACTTGGATTTCTTTGATTTTCCACTTCATAGCCATTCTGAGTCCAGATACAAGAGCCTCATCCTTTGCAATGTTGTTTGTAAGGGAATGATAGGCGATATGATATAAGAATGTAGTATCCTTGTGGAGTGATAAAGAGAACGTCAACTCCAGAATTGGGCTGAGTATAATGATCCATCAAAGTATAATTTCCATTGGTTTGGAGTAACTACTATGAATACTACTTTATCAAGAAAGTACGATATCATG
The DNA here is from genome assembly GCF_030272615.1 of Cryptomeria japonica. Taxonomy (NCBI): domain Eukaryota; kingdom Viridiplantae; phylum Streptophyta; class Pinopsida; order Cupressales; family Cupressaceae; genus Cryptomeria; species Cryptomeria japonica. The sequence continues at coordinate 403,112,036 of NC_081408.1, forward strand.
GGATGGTTGTTTGTAGTAGGGGCATCCACTAATTGATCAACTATATCCTATCCTTTGATTGTTTTTATGTCCACATACTTGATGTCAAACTCACTTAGAATCATGAACCATTTAGCTAGTTTGCTAATATGTGTTGTTTTGTTTATTAGGTACTTTAGGGTATGAATTTTGGCAATAAACTTTATTTGGTGGCTTAGCATGTAATGTCAAAGCTTTTGAGAATAAAAAACAACAAGACACTCATGTATGATGTTAATATAATAGATAGTCATTTCCTTTACTAAGTAGTCATGTTGTGCTAGAAATGCTCCTAATGCATATGTTATAATTGAACTGTATAATAGTAAAGTTTTTTCTTCAATGGGTAGCATGCATACTTGAGGTGAGTGTAAGTAATCTTTTAGCTATTAAAAAGCTTCTTGACACTTACATCCAATTTAAATTTGAAACCTTTTTGAATTAGATGTTGATAGGGGTGACAAGTATCGGCCAACTAAGCAATGGATTTTTAGTTAAATTGTAGTTTCCCTTGTATGGAGTTGATTCAAATTTGTAGGAGGCGATATGCCAATTATACTAAAGTTGATATCATATGAAAACTATGACATTCTAGTGAAGTTTGACTTTAAAATGTTAATATGAGGAAATTATTCATTAATTTTTTTTATGTACTAGATATTAAAGTAATATATTTGAAAAAAATAGAAAAATAAAATTATTCTCTTTTTTTTCCTTTGACGTCAACTTGACCTCACTTTTTTTCTAAAAATTTTAACAATTCAAATTTCACTCTTGAACTTAAAAAAATTATCGATAATTTTTTTATTTTATTTTTTAAATATTACAAGCATAACTTCACTAAAAATTCTACATTTTATTAGTTTATATCATTTTAAAATTTGTTTGAAGATGAATTTTTTAATTTGTGTTGACTATTCTCTAATAAAAGTGTGACAAAGATTTATACTCTTACCCAAATACTAATGTACTAGACGGGAATGTTAAGTCCTTATAGGCTTCGCTTCTTCCTTTATGTATCAACAAATAATATTCAAAGTAGCTCTAGACCTGTGATTCTTCTTTATCTTTTTCCTCCTTATTCGTTGGGTGGCTAGAGATAGTGGGGGGTTAAACAAAGCATAACAAAGATGCCATATCCTTCCCCACACATGTGATTCACCTTTTTAGCGATTGGATAGGGCTTCCAAAGAAATGTGATGACCACACAATGCAAAAATTAATTGATTTAATATTTCATAGACTCATATGTAATGTGATTTGGGGTTTGAAATGAAATGAAAGGAAGGGATTTTAATAACATCCATGAGACCAAGTGGTCTAAGGAACCAAGAGATCCAAAAATAACTCTAAATTAGTTTTCTCTCAAAGTCAACCCTCCTTTTATGCATCTTGACTAAGAAATTCGTAGATTTGTGAAACCTAGTTTCCTCTAACAACTTACTCAGATTGTCCACCTTCGGATTGTTTTCAAATTGCTTACAGATATCCTCGTATGCCACACACACCATGATGAAATGCCACTCAATTTCAACAGCCCCATTATCACAAAAGATACAAGTCCTTTCTTCCCACTCTTCTTTGGGAGTTGTCCATCTACCTGTTTCACATTGAAGATGATGTGACTCAGTCCTCAACTGAACCATTAAGATTCTAGCCTTACCATTGATTTTAGCCCTTAAATACGCCTTTTCATCATGCGTCCACATGGGATTGAATTCTTTAATATAGTGTGTCTTCTTCCAACCATTATGCTTTGTCCACATGGCAGTCCTAAATTTTTCCAGCACCCAAACATTTATCTCCTCATTAGAACTAGGACAATCTTCTCAATAAATGTCCCATTTGTTCATTTGTTTGTCATTTTGCTTTCTCCAAGTCTTCTTCCTATGTTTTAGCTCCTCCATAGTAATCATTTTGGGTCATCGATGCTCATCCATGTTTTCAACCTTTTTTAAGTAAGTTAACAAACAAATTATAGTTGAAGCCTCCATAGGGAACATACTAGCCTTAGCTAAAAGGATCTCATAGGGAACCATTGATTTGACTTTAAAGCTACTAGTGATTAAGTGTTTTTGAATTCTTTATAATTGTCTCCACTTGTAGTTTGACATGCTACTCCCCCAAACCTCGCAACCATAAAGGACAACCGAGATGACCAATAAACCGAAAAGTGTTTTCTTGGTCTTCCAATCCCATAGTTCTGGTTTTTTTACATGTTCTGAAGAAGGTGAGAAGCTCTCCATCCCCCTTGGCTCCTCTTTGTCCTACAAGTCTCCCAAATGAGCCTATTGTGAAAATCAATTTCTAAGTACTTGTACTCTTTAATCTTCTCCAAGGAGTTTCCTTCAAAGATAAAGTTAACTTGTTGCTTTTTCCACTTCAAGGAAAAGATCATGACTTTGGTTTTGCTAGTGCTAACTTGCATCCCAACCTCTTGGAAAAAGAGCTTCACAGCCTTCAAGTGTTCTCTCAAACCATGAGCGGATTTTGCAATCAGTATAAGATCATCTACATACAAGAGAAGCTTCACAACATATCCTACTAACTGAATACCCTCTCCTGTAGTGTTGCTTAACCACTCTTCTAGCTTATCAATATATAAACCAAACAACGTGGGGGAGAGAGGACACCCTAGTTTGACCCCAATATCGCTACCAAAGGATTCTAAAAATCCTTCCTTAGTTTTGTTTTTTGCTTTGACTTGTTCATAAAGCTTATGGATATTGAAAATGTGTTGTTGATGAGTATGATTGGTTGTCATTGATGTCAACATAATGGTTGTCATTAGTGTCAACATAATGGTTGTCATTAGTGTCAACATGTGTTCTTGGTGTTGGTGATTCAAAAGATGTCCTCAAAATATTTGGAGTTCCGAAAGTTGTGCTTCTGCATGGATTAGTTGAGTTGTTGGTGATCCAAATATCTCTATTTATCGGACGTAGTGTTGATCGACTATATCCCGGTTCCATTCCTGTTTTTGTTGTATTGGGCAATGCTTTTTGGATCCGAATTTAGTCTGAAATCTGAGGATGTGTAGCGGCATTGGTGTAGCTTGTGAGTCATGATTTGCATCCAGCATTTGTAATGGATGTAACGTATTGATCTGATCAATGATATGTGTTGTGATATGGTCTACTTCTCATTCCTTCCCACCACTGGAATGTTTAGTGTTGACCTAGTTTAGATCTTTGTCTTGGCCGACTTGAAAGATTATGCTTCCCAAAAGACAGTATATATATGAGGATGATTTGATTGTGTTAAGGATGAGAAAGTGTGGCATTGTTATTGAAGATATGCGAGATTGAGAAAAAAGGACCTGGTTATTGATGGTGTGTGATGTGTTTGATTGGTATTGAGGCACCGAAAGCAGTCCAGTTTGCAGTGTATTATAGTGGTGGGTTACCTTTTTTTCTTTCTCTTTCTTCGACAGTGAACCCTCCTGCAATGAGCCACCCTTTGTAAAAATCACCTTAACCAATGTTTTATATCGAGAACTAACATTCTCCATGGTTTTTCCCTTCTTAGGTTATCCACGTCATATTCGGTGTTCATTGTGTGATCTGTGTCGTGTATGTGCTTTCATGTTATATTTGCATTTTGATTCACACCCCCTCCCCTCTCAGTTGCTCGGATATTCAACAATGGATAGCCGCTCTATACTCGTTTGGGATCCCAAGCTCTTTCATTCTATTCCAAAGCTTGTCCCTGGGGATAGTGTCAAAAACCTTTTTTTTAAATCAACGAAGCAACAAAAAGCCTCCCCACCTTAAGTGTCCCAAACCTTTTCGATGAAGTGTCTAAGAGTGATGCAATGGTTAATGGTAGAGTGCCTTGGCCTAAAACTAACCTACCCTTTTGCTCTTTTGCCTTCTTTTTCAGCCCAAACTACTAATTCTATGTTCCACCAAGCAACCAAATAGCTTTCCAAGAAGAGGGTTGACCATGATAGTGCAGTAATTGGAAGGGTTATTAATGCCTCTCCCTTTAAAAAGATGAATAACAACATTGGTTGTCCATTCCAATGGAAATTTGCATTGAGTAATGCTGTTAAAAATTATTTTGGTGTGGAGCCAAAGTCTCAACATCACATTTTAAAAATTCGGCCTGCAACATCAATGTCTTGAGCTTTACCACTTGCTAAATTTTTTATACCATGTTTGATATCTTCCACTGAAAATAACTCAATTGTAGTGTCAACTATGGGAGGTTGGCTTTTCTCGTGTCCACTCATATAGACTCTCCACATACTATAACCAATGAGTATTTGTGGTGTTATTTTCTATTTGTTTTCTCTTTTGCTAGTTCACGCCAAAAACCTTTGGGGTTGTGCTTCCCCAAGAATATTAATTCTTTTCTTCTTGCTGCCACAACTTTCTTTATAGTTTTTATTAAAAATTTTATACTTTATCCTTCTTTTTGTGTCTGTATCATTTTCTTTGCATGATCTTTTAGTGAGTTTGCACTCTTCGTCATACCAGGGATTAGTTGTGAAAGTGTTTGAAACTCTCTTCATGGACCAAGATCTCTTATACACTTTTAAAGCCTTGAGGATTAAGGGTAATAACCTACTGCTGCAAATGTGGACATTTTTTTCCTTGTCTTCATTACTTTCCCCATTTTTTTTTGTCAACTGAAACTGCTGCTAAAGGGCAACAACAAAGAGCTCTTGATTTTTCTGAATCATAAGAATTCTACCATTTTTCTGGACTTTCTTGTGTACATGTGATTGGTGGGATATAATTGTTAGTTAACTACTAGCTAACAAGTGGCGGTTTGGAGGTGTCAATGTCGTGTTTCACATTAAGTATTATTTCTTCCTTGTATCTCCAAAAGAATCTACGACTGTTAGCAAGAGAATTCAAATATGTAATCACCTTGATTTATTTTATTATTTTACTAGTTCTCCTTGCCACATCCAAATCATATGAGCATAGGACTGACCTGCTAACTCCACCAAATATATATATATATATATATACATATATATATATATATATATATATATATATATATATATATATATATATATATATATATATATATATATATATATAACTAACAACAATTTGCCATTCACAGATATAAACAATATAACTAAACGCATCATCAAAGAAACTAGAAACAACAAAAACAAGAACATGGAAGCAAATAAGATTGACGATATTATCCCAATAATATGTGGAGAATACCTGGAACAATATGCAAATTGCTTTTGCTAGTCGTCTACTCTTTTAGATCTCTTACAATGTTGCCACCACTAAAATGTTGAAAACTGGATGAAATTAGGTTTGAGCACAACAAAATGACTATTTTGAACATATGTCATGGTTATTTGAAATGGTTGCATTAATGATTTAAGGCATGCTTGTTTCAATTGGAGAAATAAATATTTATCCTATTCTTTCAATTGTGTTTTAAATTTTATTTAACAGATTTCAAAATTTCCATAAAATGCAGACTTGATCGGTTTGGTCGATTGCTTGTATGTTGTTGATTAATATGGGTTCTGACAAATGCATTAGAAATATGCTCCAGCTTGTCAAAATGTACTCATATATTTATATTTTGGACAAATATATGCATATCTGACATGCTCCACTATGGGGCCTAGTATCCTCCACTTGTATCCCCACTTTACGACCCCACTCCACTACTGACTCCTCTCCCCTTTTGAGCACACTTTTTTTTTAAAGTTTGGAGGAAAAGAAAAAAGAAGCAGCAAACTCAAATTCATCCCTCTATTACTTTGTGTTGCGAATTTGATGGGTGATTTTGCAAGCCTATCACCACATTTCCCTCTAGACTATTACATATTCTATTACACTTTTTTTTCCAATAAAAGCTTAAATTTTCTTTCTTCAGTCAATCCATAGTTGCATGTTGCATGTTAAAGTTAAAAGCTTTCACCATATGTGTATTGTTTTATTTGGTTATTTCATCTAAATATATGTAGATAGATATATGTACATGCATACTTTTTTTTTGTCTTTAATTTTTAAAAATATATACAAACACTATTATGTTACCATGTTTTATAGTTTTTTATTAACAAAATGCAGAAAAAAGTTCAAAATTTATATATTTTTTTCATTTAAAAAATCTAAAGAGATGGGAATGATGACTCCTCCCATGGCAATCATTCCCCTTTTAAGAGTCAGTACACTCCCATGAGGGGGCCAAACCTGCATTACGAAGTGATGTTGGGTGAGGGCTTTCCCCCTCCCCATCATGGGTAAAGGAGGAGGTCGTGCCCCCCTTCACATCTAAATATACCCTCACTGTGAGAATAGTTTTCAGAAGCGAAAACAAAAATTCAGACTTACTGAAAATATGAGGATTTTTCTCAGAACATGCCATTTTTGTTGCATATTTTTCACAGACCAAACCAAACCACTTTTTTATTAAATGAGATAAGCACAAATTTGAGAAAAGATACCCATGTTGTTATACCCATATTTTTCACAGACCAAACCAAACCATTTGCTCAACTAGATGTTAAGTGTATGCAAAACTTTCTTTCAATGTCATTGTTTTGGCACATTTCAGACCATAGTTCATGTATTCCTTCAATGCTTCGCATGTATAGCAATTTCCTCCTGTTTGAATTTACGACTTCCTTCAATGCTTTTGAATTTTTTTTCACCCTTCCTGCCTTTCTTCAAATGCTCAAAACTCATAATCAATGGTTTACCTTTTTCAAATGCTCAAGACTCATAACCAATGGTTTGCCTTTTTCAGGTTTCCTCAAGATAGTTAATAACATGTTGACGAGCGCCATACTCTGGTGATACATTTAGCTAACAATTCCATGCATATATATATATCCCTATTCATTTTCATTTCACCCATATTTGAACTAATTCATAGATATTCATTCCCCACCTTGAAATCAGCATATTTTATACCTTCCAAGTTCATTTCTAAGGAGGCAAGATTGACCTAAGTCGATCCTAAGCAGCTTGTAAATGATCCAATTTCAAATTTAAAATTTCTTGGCCTATTACGCTAGTCATTATGAGCTGACTTAGTGCATGTTACATGTGACATGTGTTCGAGTATTTAAAAACATTCATTGTATATCTAAAATATGGAGGAGAATAATTACAACACATTTCAATTCTAAGGGACAACAAAGCAACTGAATCGGCATCATCATGTAACCATTTGCATTTTTGTGAATGTTGCTTTGGATCTTTACCATCGCCATTACTTTATTCCAATGGATTTGTCATGGGAGAAATTGTTCACCTATAGAGTCAATAAACTCCTCAACAATGTCTCTAGACACCACCATGGCAGATTCAGTTATCTAGAAGGCAAAGGCAAATAGGTCCTCATGCACAATTTCTACCAAATCAATCTTGTGTCTCAAATCATTCTCATGCACAAAGGTCAATCCCATGGGATTGATCCAGCCAAATTTTGGGAGCAATTCAATTCATATTTTGACATTTTACTTCCAACACATAAGAAGTTGGGATTTTGAGCTGTAGGTTAGAAAGTTATGATCAAAACAATAAACAACTATCTATCAGCCACCAAACTTAGCTATGTGTTTTCGTTTCTATTATTTCCAGATTTCAAATTTTTGTTACATGATTTGTTACAACTCTAAATTAGATTTACTGTTTATTATTTTCACTAAACCTACTTTTCATGAAGGAATCCACTTATTTCTTTATAATATAAAAGAAGAAAACTTTAGGACAGGAATTGTGCAGAAATAAGTGACCTTTCTCTCTTGAATAAACAAAACATTATAGACCTAAGTGCTAAAGAAATGAAAAGCATCTTGAAGGAATCAAGAAAGTACCATGGTAAGCAAAATTTATTTATTAGAAAAAACATTCTTTGGAAACATTATAAACTGCTCTGCTAACTTGATCTAAACCATTTGATTCATGGGGATGTTTAGGATAGAAACTGTGCAGAAATAAGTGACCTTTTTCTCTTGGATAAACAAAACATTATAGCCCCAAGTACTAAAGCAATGAAAGACATCTTGAAGGAATCAAGAAAGTACCATGGTAAGAAAAATTTATTTATTAGAAAAAACATTCTGTGGAAACATAATAACCTGCTCGGCTAACTTGATCTAAACCATTTGATTCATGGGGATGTGTAGCCATTGTTGTAGCCCCCATCCCCATATCATATCTAAGATTTTGGGGATGCTTCTGGACATCCTATATTCGGATTCCCATGTTCCCCGCTCCTTTTCCTTGTACCTAAAATTGGGACCCTGTGGAAGATGAAATTATGTTTCAATGGGTCGAAAGTTCAGAGATCAGACAAATATGAAATGACAGAATATGTGTTCATATGGATAAACCCCATTTATATACACATTTAAAAGTGGTTCTTAAAACTAGGTAGCATGAAGTCCCAAACTACTACACTTATGGTAATACTAGGTAACTTAAAGTCAGTAGATATGAAATTTCCCTATTTCTATTTTGTCAAGTTGGTAAATCATATAAATTTTTAAGTTTGTTGGCCAACATTTAAGAAAAAGAATTTGCAGATGATTCCAGAATGGAATTTTCTCATGCATACTTCCTGTGCCAAACAAATTGCTTTCAGACAATGAATCTCGTGTAGTTAAATTTGAAAGTCTGTTGGCCAGCATTTAAGAAATATAATTTGTAGACGATTCCACACTAAATAAATTTTCCTTATGCATATTTCCTGTGCCAAAAAAATCGCTGTCAGATGATGAATATCATGTAGTAAAAAACTGAGGAACATTTCAAAAAAAATCATGGTATTTTCAAATAAGTTAAACCTTCCATCTGCCCTTCTTGTTCCTTGCAAAGTAATACAGATCCTCCTTGGACCACCATAGTTTCGGTGCTCGTTCAACCATATCCCCTGAACACATATCAATTATAATTAATGATATAGCATGTATGATTGCCCAACAGTTAAAACCTCAATTCTGCAAGTTGCATTCATCAATTCATTCATCTTATGATCTACAATATACCGATAAGCAAAAAAGGTGATCATATCCATCAAAACCCAAAATAATAATAAACAAAAAAACATAAGAAAATATAAGACCAAAGAGAAAATACAATGTCACATATCCAGAAAAGGCATAAAAGCTCTAGAGAATAAGTCTCAGATTTTAAATCTATTCAATCCTAAATTTGAAATTTCCCTTCTATAATATATCTAGAACTTGTTGCTTTCATATCTGTAGCACATACTGTTTGTTTAATCCTTTCTCATATGACATTATCTTCTGTATGTAAAGAGGCCAGAATGGCATGACCTAATCAAATGTAGCATGTAATTCATGAGAATCATGGTATCACTCCATTTACATGGCATCACAAAAGCGTAAACGGAATTCAATTGCTTGGTTTTAAAACAGAAAAACCTTAAGAAATTAAACTGTGATGATCAAATATAAAACATAGAGATAAAAATTAAACATATTACATAAAATAATATCAAATGTTAAGAAAACCAATAGGATTTTAAAAAATATTTAACTTTACCTGAGAGAGTCGGCATAAAAAAAACAAAGAACTGTTCTTAAAATAGCAGACCATGTTGTCATGGAGCAGGGCCTATTACTATAGGGATAGTCTAATGTTTTTAACCTAGACCCTCATTGAGTTGTAAAAGTAACAGAAAAAAATACTCATTGCTGTATAAAATTTTAATTCTAAAATAGATCTATAAAAAGTGAAGCATTTTTTAAAATGCCTTAAAACCATAGTTCCATAGGGATGTGTTCATCCTGAGAGAACCATGTCTTGGAAACTGGGCTATATGGAGGATGCAGATGAAAAATTCGTTTCACGGCCCTTGTGACCAATGAGGTGGGACATTTCTGAGATGACCTACAGAAGTAGGGTATGTCTGCAGGATGCCCCCTTGATGGGGATCTTGGGGAGATGCCTTGACATCTCCAAGATGACCTAGTCACATCAAGAAGTCCCTCAATTGTCTCAGGGAGGCTGGAAAGTCCCCACAGCGTGGGCAGCAATAATGTACATTTTTTAAATTTAAAAGACAAAACGAAGTTTCTCTTTGGCATGATAACGATTTTGATTTGTGTAAAAGCTTTGAATAGACAAAAAATGTGATGGCGTGTATAAATGATTGACCTTGGATGAAAGAAGAAATGTTTACACAGTATTGGAGGCAAAATAGACTAGTCAAATTTAAAACAGCTGTTATAGTTTCTGTTTATCAATAGGCAGATTCATACTCTCTTAGCTATTACTGTTTCAGTTACTGCTAGTACTGACTACTGTAAGGAGTTTCTAAAAACAAAAAAGAATACAGATTAAAATGATTCAAGAATGAAGATATTACTATCTTCAACTATGCGGCCTTTACCATTTAGACAAGGTAGATTCCCTAACTTCACCATTAGTTCTCTGAAGAATTGAGATTCGGTCAGAAATAGTGAGGATCAGGTGTCCAAGAAAACATGGTGATAAAAGTATGAAAGATGGCACGCACTATGAAGGTCCATGTGGTCTTGAATGGCTTAATTTCATCTCGGTGGAGGCTCTGCCCCTCAAACCCACCCTATACTGCAATATTGAAATTCCAGGGGTATTGCCCCCAAAACCCATCCTTGCTTATATTTGTGCCAGTGCCTGTCATCCCCAAGTTTGGGTCCATCATCCCCCCATCCCACATCCTTGAAACTTCATGAAAAAATGATTATATACAAAAATCATTCTGCTCGTGCTTAGTTTTTCTCTCTGTGTAAAAATGAGCAACTAAAGGATAGATATATATAAAAAAAACATATCACTTTATGAAAAACTTGGGAAATGGCAAGTCAAATGTAATGCTCCACTAAGACAAGAAATTTATCATTTCTTGTAATGCAAATTCACAAAGGCAGGCTTCTTGTAATACTATTTTATCTACTTCATTATCTTCCCTTGGCATTTTCTAGACCAAAAGCTTCTAACTTTAAAGTATGATGCATCTCACTACATATGGAATTACCTAAAAAGTATGGCATGCTCTCAACAGTGTTACTAGATCCACTCACAGGTCCTTTACTGGAGCATGGCCACATTCAATTCTACGTTGATCTAGAGTAATTTTTTTTGCTCCAAAAAAGTTTCCCACATGCAAAAACATCTCTAGAGGAAATACAAAAATTGCGGGAATCGTTTCTCACAGCATTGAAAGAATTATTTGTAAATGATTTTATAAATCAAAATTTTAGCAAATTTCTTGTAAGAAACTATAATGTCCCTTCTTTTCCGTGTTCTCTTGTAGTGTAGCTGGTGTTGACTATTAGGGTTTGTGTCATCCAGTTTAGAGCAGTATTTCATTGTCACCAATGAGCCCAAAGGATTTATTGGAGTTGTTTGACATTTTGTAGAGGGATTTCGGACAATATGTTTGTACTTAATATTTATAGTAAGTGTTAGTCAGGATACCAACTTGGTCAGATGGCAGATTTACTATTTCTGGATAGTCCGTGATTGCTTAAATTGATGATATCTTGTCAACATAAGGTGTTTTAAGATGTTATTTTCAACAACGTTAAAATATTTGAGTTAAATTAACTATTTAAGTTTACGTTATCTAATTTAATAAAGTGATTTCATTTTGGTGCATAGGGAGTTATAAGGTTTTAAATTATTAAATAGTGTTTTTTGGAAGTGGCACCAACTTAGAGAGACATAAGATGAATTTACAATCAAATTAAAACGTTGTACAACCCTAATTAGAGCGTTGATGTCATCTTCCGACCTTAAATACCTCTTGTTTTATATTCGAAGCAGCTATGTATTAAATCTGCCATTTATCCTTATTATAAAAAGTAAAAAAAAAATATTTACCTATGTATATTGTTGGTGAAATGTTAATCCTAATCTCTTTGACGAATAGCTTAACAAAATAATCAACGGGTGTTTTGACCCAAGGGACATAACCCTTTTGGGAAATGCGGTTAAGAAGATAGACGCCTCTCTTTACAGACACGTCTCCTCACAACAAAGAGACACAGCGTATGAGGAGATTAAGAAGGGCCATCGGGTGCCAAGAAGGGGATACGGAGAAAAAAAGGAGAATTCGCACAGGGTCAGAAAACACGTTGGCAGCAAAACAATACTCCAGCACATCGGTCACGATAACATCTTTCTGAATGTTTATTAGATTCATATCTGCATACTGTTATGATTCACAAACACAGCATTACAATCATAAGGAATAAATTTTAATAACTTCAGTAATCTACAGATAATTGGCCCTAACAACATAAGCAGATTAATATAGTGGATTTACAATTTAACAATAATTTACACAGGCAAATCAAATAAATACAAGATGTATGTGGTAATACGAAAGACTATGAATGAATCATGAATGCTCAATCATTAGGAACATACTGATAAAATATTTAAGTATTTAAATCAGAATTGCAGTGCTTACTTGTGAGGGAGGGAATGGTGGTGTAATGGAGAGGTTAGGAGAGACTCGTAAGTTGGCTGTCCTAGAACAACCCCAGAGGCGTCTAGGCCCTTGAGAGCACTTACCTTGAGGAGTCTAGCAACCTGGTTACAGCCTCATCCCAAACTCACAAGGCAAGTAAGCCATGAAGAAGGTTGATATATGAGGAGATCAGTTAGAGTCACCAAGTGGAGCAAGAAGGTTGGAGGAAACAACCTCTCTTGGGGATGGGTAGAGAGACTTTAAAGCAGTCCTCATAGTAACCTCCTTCCAAACATCATGTTTATATAAATTGGAACTTACATCATAATGTTAAACTTGCATGTTTATTAATCAGAGGAATGTATCTATTTGCATATGGTTTTATTGTTATATGCAGGAAACTATATTTAATCATATGTTTCTAAGTTGACAAGGTATAATCTCAGAATCATCTCTAACCCTAACTTTGTAATTTTCTGGTTCATAGGACAGAATTTAGTAGGGGACATTACAGTTGAGCTTGGAGATTTTTAAAAAGGTTTTTGGAGCTCATTTGCAGTATGTTGGAAATTATTATTTTTTGATATTTCTCTCTGAAGAGAAGAAAACCCTATGTAGTTTCTGGAGATTGGACTCAGTCCATCTCAGCCTTCCTGAGGACAAAATCCCTCTTGGAGAAGACCTCGTGGTGAAAGATCTACCCTGGCTGGTATATGTTGGAGATATCTTACAGGTATTTCACAGTGCCTTCATAGTTGGAGCTTGACAAATTGTGAGGTCTCTTTCAAGGACAATTTGCAGGGCTTTGGGATTATTGAAATTTTTTTAGTGTTGTGTGTACTTATTTCTCCTTTGGTGGACACTGCTTTAAAGAGGAAAATAAAATATTATTTCAAGTTTGAATCGACAAAGGAAATTTGTGAATAAGATATGACGCCTTACTAAATCTAGCAGGCATATAAAGATAGAACGTGGGTTGAGGCATAAATTTGTTGATGTCTTAGGATGTGTATCTTTCTGCAATTCACTCACATATAAGAAATGTCCAGACCATAGTTGAACTACTCGCCAAAAGCAAAAACTCGCCAAGGTCAAAAAAAAAAACTTGGCAAAAAACTCGGCAACATAAAAAATTGCTTAAATTTAATAGAAATGTTTTTTTTTTGCAAAATTCAATGAGGAGATGCATCCAATGAGTCAATAAATGAGTACGCAAAAGAAACAAGCTGATTCTAGATATATTTGATTGATTTAAATGCAAATTGGGTACAAAATGGCATCCTCTTGTGGAATGCTGATGGCTGATAGACTGAAACAAAATGAAATAGCAAATTGTTCTTGTAAAACTAAAAGTAAATACTACATCAAAACATTTTACATCTTCCTCTTTCCATCTCTGGTGCAAACCAGGGGAGAGATAGAACTAGAGGGTCTGGCCCTAGGAGTCTGATGTGGCTTCTCCACCTCGCCAAAATTAGGTTGAGGGTAGCAACCCTCGCGGGGGTCTGAGGATGAGAGAGGGGTAGAGAGATAGGTCTAGATCTTGGGAAGCCAGGAGAGAGTGAGATAGAGTGGTAGAGAGAGGGGATAGAGGAAGAGTGATAGGGAGATAGATAGGTCTAAAATTCGGGGCAGATAAAGTGAGTGTGATAGAGAGAGCGAGAGCATGCTGATAGGAGCCTATTGATTACTGAAATTTGACTGTCTGAAAATTTAAAAGATCTTCTAAAACCTAGAATTACTTAAATGTTACATTTCATGTATATATTCTGATGAAGAGATTGAGACTGACTTGAAAAAAAAAAATTAGATAATTTTTTTGTGTTTGGGCCTCTTTTTTTTTATGCAGCCGAGTTTTTGCTGGAAATTCGCCGAGTTTTTCCAGCAAAAACTCTGCGAGTTAATGGCATAAATACTCGCGAGTTTTTCAAAACTCATAGAGTACTCGGCGAGTATTCCATCTGTGGTCCAGACATTCCTTCACAACACAACATGAGTACATCTACACCCTCCCCTTTTCAATGTTAGAAGTATGGGGATATCACATACATCTCTTCACAGCTACAAACATCTGTTAATGCATGGTAGCTTATGCAAGATAAGATATTCCTAACCTTGCTTGTTTTGTTATTTATCTACATGCTTCATGTCTGATTTATATTGCATATGATTATCGGATTGTACAAACATTGCTTATCATTATGCTATCGGGCTAACAACCCGATAGCATATTAATGTCAATTGTTAATTGGCATTAATATGCTATTGGGGTATTAACCCGATAGCATATTAAATGCTATAAGTTATCGGGTTAAATTCGCCGATACATACTTGCTATCAGGTGCATAAACATTGGCACCAATTCACATCTGTTATCAGGCTTAATTATATCGGGCATATTTGTTATCGGGTTTAATGAATACACCGCTTCATTTGGCATTAACATTGGTTAACAAATGCACCGGTTGGATTATATACATCGTGCACTTTGAATCATCGGTGTTTATATGAACTGATTCATTATATTGATCAGTCATTATATTATGATATTACAATATGCTATCGGGGGTTTTTGAACCGATAATCAGCATTGTGTTAATGGTATAATTGTAAAGGGCACCGATCAATGGGTGCATTGATCGGTCATGCCTAAAAGGCATGACTGGTCAATACACCAATTGACCGGTTGCCTAAATGATATATATGCCAATTGAATTCATTTGGAGAAGACATAGAAAATATTAAATGATCTCTCTCCTTCAGACCTACAGATAAAAATCAGAATTATTAGACATTGACATAATTCCTCATATCCATATATAGCATTCATAGTTCATAACTTGTTCTTTAATTGAAATTGAAATAACTTTACAACATCCACAAAAAGAGCATCACTTTCAGCAGCAATAACAATTGCATTCTTGGGAACCTGAAGATTCACCACAAACAGGGACATTTTCTCTTCAAGATATGATCAGATTCTTGGTCATATGTGGGCTTTGTTCAAGAGTTCTTGGCTAGAGATACTCTCTTGTGCTACATCTACATAATCTGTTTGACTCACCCTACCTAGATCAGCAAATAACCACATTTGCATCCCCACATCACCATGTATCTGAGGTTAGCTAGCACCATCTGATTGGATCATCCCAAATTGATGCATACATAATTGGTCACACCCCATTTATATGTCAATGTCTCAGGGCACAACAAAATGTGATGGAGGACCATTGCTCCACGAGAAAAGGGTGAATGATACAAGCACAACCATGCATGCTAGTTCATCAGCTTCAGACAAGCTTCTTTAGTGCATACCACAACACAATGGGACCTGTTGTGACTGAAAAACACACAGGCAACACTGAGAGGGGGAGGGGGTGAATCAGTATTGCAAAACTTTAAAAACTTAAAGATAAAGCATACAATAGAAAACCATAACTCTAGTACGCAAGTTATCCCAAGGAAAACCCTTTCAGGTAAAAAATCACGTCATTTAAGAAACTTTCTTTACCAAGAACAGGCACCAACCCGATGAGCACCAACTCAGTATACAAAAGGTGGGCTCCAACCCACAATGAGCACCAACACCTAAAACAGAGGTTCCAACCTCAAATATACATTAGTGAGCTTTGATTTAGAATTTTACAAAATAACCAGAATCCTCTTTGAAACAAACTCTCATTAAAATAAACTTCACCCTGCTGTAACAGTCAATCTCCAAAAGATGCACACTTTACTCAGTATTACAAATCTCTCAGCCAGCTTCAAAAGAAAACCAAAACACTCGTATGTTCTGAATAACAACATAACACAGACTGCTCTCAGAGATATATATGATATCAATCTTCAACCCCTACGCTTTTTGCTTCAGATACGTCAACCTCCCAAAACTGTCTACAACTCTAATCCATTTTTTATTTGCACCTTCAGACTTAAAGCAAATGACCACACACGATCAAAATTGATTCTCCCTCTCTTTTTCAAGACACCCACTTACAAGATGAATTGTTTTTTTTAATTTTAAGAATGATACATACCACTTTTCAAAAGATCACATACAAAGAACAAATTTTTCAACCAAAACCGTAACACATCACCCACAGAGACAGCAAAAAGCAACCAACAATATGAAAGCGCTGCTGAAAAAATGAACTTCCTGAAGGCAACAAAACCAACTCAGCTATCAAACCAGTGTACAGTTATCATGCTCGATTCTATTTTTTTTTTAAATGGCTTCCATCAGATCACACACGTCCAGTAGAAAGAATCGAAAACAAAAACAATTCTTCAGAAGTCTACCATGTAATCCAATCAGAAAGAGGAAATAAACCGACGCCATCAGCAGGAACAAAAGAGTTGGCAAACATCAACAACGTGAATCATAAGTAACTCTCCACACACCAAGCACCACATACTTCACCCAAAAAAACTTCGAAATGGCTGCTACAGATATACTTCAGTCTTTCAAATTACCCTTTTTCAATCATCCAAAAGCACAAGCTGCTCACACATACAGCAATCAACCTGCCAAAGAGAGATTTCGTTTTTATGCAGGTCGACACATCAGAAATCTGCCATCTGTGCTTTTCATCACATCTTCGCTTTCAAAAACGCACTCAATAATTACCAGAAGTGTTATGTAGAAGGCTGAGAGAATAGTCACAAAAAACGTTTCAGATTCCCTTCTGAGGTGGCCATACAGATTTATAAGAACTGAAAACAAACTCTGCAGGACATTGTCCAGACATAACTGTGAACCCAGAGATGCCAGAGCAGTTATAGAAGAAGACGAGTCTGGAAAAGAATGCCACAAAAACCAAAGAAACGGGACTCGGACTCTGCTTGGACTCGGCAAGGCCGACTCGGACTCGGACTCGGCTTCAGACTTGGCTGGACTCGGGAAACTGAAAAACTCAAGAAATTTAGAGATTTTTAAATATTTTGAACCCCAGTCTATGTCTGGCCGAGTCTGGCGAGTCTGGCGAGTCTGGACCCCAGACTCGTCCGAGTCCGAGTCCGAGTTTGCTGGACTCGTGGGGGGTGACTCGGACTCGGACCCGCCGAGTTTGGGTGATTTCTGGTGATTTTAGTTTCTATGACGAAAACACAGAACCCATCACGATGAAGAAAAATTACTCAACCCCACAGCCATATGCACATAACAGTCATCACACATTCAACTTGAAATATAACAGTTGACATTTAACATGGCACATGAATCTGACTTGTCCAGATACAAATACTCAGCCAAGAAACTCAAATGCCACCAAAAAATATTGACATCAATGACAAAATTCTCTACAATGACTATTTCACACATCACCCCATCACAAATGGGGACCCCCTCTTTTGATTTCAGTTTTAGATTAGATTGCTACAAGCGATCCTTTTAGATGAATAAGTTTGAGTTTATCTCACATCCAACATTTTGAGAGTCAATGATTCACATCTTTTGCTTGCTTGAATGAGAATGAAATGCAAGTTTGGCTAAGGCAAGTTGATTTTAGAGCTCAAACATTCTAAGAAGAGGGAGTTGAGGATGAAATTATCATGAAGAGCTGGAAATGAATCAGGTCAAGACAGCGAAAGTTGCATTTTTAGAAGACTTCCTTTGACCCCTAAAATGTGCAACTTAAGCATTTCAAGCATTTCCTTTGACCCCTTAGATCAGCAAACCGAGGTCTTGCATTGCATTGCTTTGATTGAGATCATCGTTTTTGCCAAGTATGTTGCTAGGAGGTTCAAGCAATTTCAAGTGTAGAAGGATCAATCACTTCCTTTGATTGCCTAGATCGGCGACTTCAGATTTTAGTGACTTCCTTCGATTGCCTAGATATCGACTTAAGGCTTTTTGATCATTTCCTTGCCTCCTCCAATCAGTGATCTAAGATGTCTCATTTCCTTCGATTGCCTGGATCAGTGAAATAAGGGGATTCTACTTCCAATCAAGCTCCCAATGGGTGACTTGGGCATTTCGAATTTCATTTCCTTGAGGGTCAAAATGTACAACTTAAGGGATCAAGTGATTTCCATTGCCCCCTCAAAAGAGGGGCTTAAGGATGAACGATTTCCATTGACCCCCAAAATGTGTGACTTAAGGAAATATCATTTTGTAAAGAAGATGCATTTGACGTGTGTGCCACCTTGAATGGGCCCCATGATATTGAAGGAAGAACGTTTTATTTAAATTTGAATCTGTGATCACAAGTCGGCCTTTTGTTTTTAATTGCAACTCATTAAATGGGAATCACAAGTTGGCCTTGTGATGAGGTATCGCACCCTTTCAAACAACTATAAAGTTCTGTTGATCATTGCATTTGATCAACACAAAATCGATATTGCAAATGCTCTTATGAAGGCAGCAATTCTGATCAGGCTTAATAGAGATTCTATATTGTCAAGTTTGCTATTGCTGGAGTGCGAATTCATTCATTGTTGATAACGATTTTCATCAAGGAAAAGGCGAAGTCATTGAGGCATCAAATTTAATCATCATCCACAGCGAATTTGTCATTAAGATCAGCAAATTTATCATCAAGGACAGCGACATTGTGACAATTGGAGATCAGTGACATTGTGTCCATCAAACTCAGCGATCCTATCATTGATCAGCGAGCAAATTTGGAAGGAGATTATCAATTCTACATCAGCAATTCAATGATTTCCAGCCATTTGACTCCAACCAAAGCCTTTAAAGAGGGCAATTTTGCCAAATTATCGATCAATTTGAAGTTGTTTGCAGGTCTGAATTGACTGTTATTTGACCATCTTTATTGAAATCAGACCCTGATTTGGCGCTGGTACAGCTTCTTGCTTTTTGTTTTTTCATGATTTTGATCATATGATGCTTTGATCCATTGCATTCCAATCATCTAAGTATACCTCAAGGCGTAATTCATTAGCTTCGATAGTCATGTTTGAGAAGGATCAAAGTTTGCAAGCTAGGGTTTTAACATAAGAACCTAGGGTTTTAGCAATATTGAAGATTTTGATGAATTATCAGCTCTAGAGCAGAAATTGTAAACTTAGGGGATTATATTTCACTTGTAAGCATTAATACCATATCATAAAACTAACTTGGACAACTCTCATAGGTAGAACATGGCAGGAGTACGACAGACTCTCATCAAGGAGGACTCAAAGAGAGAGGCGATGGAATCCAAGATTGCATCATTTTGGGGCAATGTAGGAGACATCAACCTTGGCCAAATCAACATGAAGAAGTTTCAAGGACCTTTGTACACCACCAAGCCTTCCGAACATTTGAAGATGATGATCGAGAGCGAAATAGTGAAGGCGGCAGGTTTCCCTCTAGCTGTACAGTGCAATGAATTGATCGTTGAGTGTGCCAAGCACTATGATGCGAGCAAAAGGATGATAGTAGCACCTGATGGCAGAGAACTTTCATATCTATCTGAGAGAACTATAAGTGAAGCCTTCCATATACCTGAATTCACTGCCATGATCTATAAGAGCAAGGAAAAAGAACGGGCATTTTATGATGATGATCCCGATAAATGCCTAGGCATAATTAACAAGTATTGGTTATTGAAGAGTAGGCCTGGCCTATCCAAGATACCTGCCAATCTCCACAAGATTTACTCCAAGCAAGAATTCAATGACTTGATCACTATGCTCAACTGAATTGTAGGAGCCCCTCAAGCATCTCAGTTCGAGAATTGGATGTTCTACTTCATGGAGATCATATCGACTTGAAAGGAGAGGATCAACTGGGCAAGGATTATAAGCAATAACATTGATATACAGGCTTACAGCTCAAGGAACTTGTGCGAACCAAGACATTCTACATGAGTTCATACATCATATATTCACTTGCTAGAGCTCATGAATATGTAGGATTAATTTATAGAGGTCCAGTTGGTACTAGAGCTGGAGAATTGAGAGCATGTGAATCATACACACAACTACATTACCCTAGCAAGACAAATTACAAAAGAGTAAATGATGCCTTCACAATGCACATAACAAGAACTTTGCAATGTGGCATTCATCAAAGACTATCCCCACAAGCAAAAGAGCTAGTAGAGAAGTTCGGTGCTTGGTTTATCCAGTTTTTAAAGTTCACCTACATAAGGATACAAGGATGCTCTTATCCGCCCTACATGATACCAAGATATCCTACTGACAAGTTGGTATTGCTTGAGTTGGTGAGGTAGTTGATGGCATACAACAAAGTACGAAAGAATAAACACAAGTCAAGAATTCCATTTCCCGTTTCAGTTGGACATTCATTGGAAGTGTGCCCATCTTTGCAAGTAGCAGAGAAGGTGGATGAGGAATTGAAGTCTCACCTTCTTATCCCATACTTTTCTAGAGACAGATGTGATCACTACAGCATCAAGAGATCAAATGGAAGAAGTCACAAGCATAAGTTACAATTGGAAGATCATTTTATGAATGCTCAAGATGATCTAGATATAAGAAGAAGAATGTGTTCAAGGCTACCTATTCACATCGTCAGAGCATGCAAGGTCTTCGACATTCCCGATCAAGCACGAGATAGTGGAAGACACCTCCTACCGATATATGAGCAAGAGAAAGATAAAGAAATAAAAGTCAATTGGATTGAGGTGGAGATCACCAATTTGAAAGATCTAACGAAGCCAGTCTATCCACAAATTGAAGAGTCAAGGCACTGTTGACGTGTATTTTGTACACCATCATACACAGAATAAAATACCAATAGGCATCTTATCCTCTCTTGAGAAAAAGCCTCTAACTGCTGAAGATTCGCATAAAGGATCAGTTAGGAAGACTCCAAGGTTCTGGTTAGTAGGGTCTCTACGTGTGGACAAGCTTCCAGCGGTATGATGTGATTTGCTGTATCCTTCAAGGGGTCTTACGCTTCCAAAAGTTCAAGATTTTACTAAACTAAAGAAACTTTTAAAAAAATAACGAAAGAGTAGGGTTTTCAAGGGGTATAATCTAGTCTAACCCTAAGAATGACTTCGTGTAGACAAGACTTGGCAAGATTCAACCAACTGCAATTTTGCCATAAGATAACAACTCAATTGAAATTGGTGCGATCTTCTAAGGTAATAAAATGATTTTCAATGCATCAAAGATCAAAGACACTACCACGAAGGTACATATCCAAGATACAATAATGATTGAAGGTTAAGAGATTCAAGGTATTCTCCAGTCGACCACGCAAGGCGTTCCTACAATCAGCAAGAAGCTAGTGGTTTGGATTACGAATCCTACCAAAGATCAAGTTTCACACTATGTCCTTCAAACTAACACACTACTTTGATTGAGCATGATTCAAGTAAATTGAACAACCATGAAGATAACCAAGAAAGTTGCAACAAAACACCATAACTTCAATATTTCATTGATTTCCAAGTCATCATATACAACAATTGCTTGAATTCCTTCCCTCAAAACTCAATCTTGCTACAAAATAAAATTGCTTCTAAATTCTAATCTCTTAGCTATCTCTCTTCTCTATTACAAAAAAACATTACAAATGAAATGAAAATGAGGGTATAAATAGCATCCTCAATTACAATGAAAGGTCCAGATTGAAAGTAGATCAACGGTCAAGATCATGACACCTAAACCCTAATTAGGGTTTGTTACAAATGGCCTCCTTTTTACTGAACAATATTAAATGCATAGCCAAATATTAAATTTGGCACAAAAACCTAGGAGACATAAACCAATGACAAATAAGATGCCATGTCATCTATAACAACCTCTCATCTAGAATCTTATTCCCTTTCCAATTCTCTTTTTTAGCATATGCAATGAATCTTGACACGATTCCTTCGATCTCTGCAATTGGAATCTCGGGAAGATTCTTCATACTCTCTTCCAAGTGGATGACCTGATCGAATGCATCTAGAAGAGCTGCGTCCCAAGTAGATTCAAGTTCCTTTGATCTTTCAATCAGGAGCATGGTGGCAAACATCTGATCATATTGCTCGTCTGTAACATTTGCGTCCTTGCAAAAGATGACCTTGATTCTATCCTCTAATTCCTGCATATCCACATCTGTCTCGACCTCGATCCTTCTGCCAAGAATGGTACGAAGTACCTCAAATACCCTGTCCTGGATCGGATTGATCACCTCCTCCACTTGGCTGCATCTGGTACTGATGTCCTCAAAGAAAACACTCTTCATATGGAGTAAGGTTGACCACTGAAGCAAACTGTGAGGTCCTCCATCCATGATCTTTTCTTGCGCTAAGACCTTCCTTGATGTGTGTCTAATTACTTTCAAGACAGCAATGATAACATCTTTGGTATGGGCAAATGCGGCTACTGTTATCATCAAATTGTGGATTATCTCAAGAACCTGGATAGCTTGGTGAATAATCTTCATCATCCTTGTTACAAATTCTATGGCCACTGTGTGAGATTTATCCATCCAAGTACTTGTACGCTGGACCATATTCCTGAATCTTTCTGCCTCATTGATTGATTGAAGTGGAAGTGCCTGCACTGGTGATCTAGCTGGATCCTAACGTCCCAAAGGTTCATTGATGTGACTGAAATATGTCCTCCATGCACCGACCTCTCTCTCAAGCTTTCTATTCTTCTCCATTTCTTCTCTAAGCTTGTCCTTCAATGCTTCAAATGAATCGGTGGCATCATCCAACGTCTGCTCTGCTGTGGATGGTCCTAGCTCCAAAGTCTGTATATCATATTCCTCTGCTAGGATCTCACCTTCATATTTGTCTACTGCCGGTGTAGCTATCTGCAGTTTTCTGGATCCACTCTCATCTCGAATCATCTTGGACATCTTGGTAGCCTTTCTCTTCTCTGTTACTTCGTGTGAGCGTCCAACAAGGCTTTCCAAATCAATTGCATTGTCCTCGTCCTCTACTACGATCACCTTGGTTAATCTTTCCTTCAACCAATCTGGGATAGCCGATCTTGTCTCTTGAACTTGAATTTCTTTATGCACTATTTCTTCTTGTCTGGGAGGAGATGTCATTTCATTGTCTTCTTTATCTTCATCTAACTCATAATCTTGGAGAGATCCATCTGGTGACCCTTGCTGTGCCTGTCCTTCCTCCTGCCTGTCGTTCTGTACCATCGACTCCATGGATTCTTCCACTTGAAGTGTCCTTTTCTCCTGTTGAGAAGATGTGCCGGATGAACGATCTCGGTTGGCCCCTTGTTTCTTCTTGGAAGATTCTCTCTTTCCAGGTCTCTCTTTCCTCTTCGAACCTCTTGGATGGAGATTGCCCTCACTGGCACATCGAAGGTTACCTTCACCTGAATTTCTAGGATTAGGATTGCCTTCACTCACACTAGCTCCACCTTCGGCTGGTTTCTCTTCCAAAGTGAAAGTCATAGCTATACCTTGTTCTCTCAACTTCTGATGCTGTACGTCAACCCATCTGCAAGTACAAGACAAGACTGGTGCCATCAAAGCACCTAAATCCACGACCTCGGGCTCATTCCAATCCAACCTTATTGTTTTACTTTCTCGATCATAGGATGACTGGATATGTCTGCCACTGTCCTGTGCTTGGTCGGCCACTCTGTAAATCTTGCATTTCCTGATGAAATCCAAAGGCAATCTAGAATGCATTTTTCGTTTCACTTCAAGATCATCTAAGAGATTCATCATAAAATCTTCAATTTGGTACTCATGCTTAAATTTCCTACCGACTGTCTCCTCTAAATGTCCATGTGGATCAAAACTTTCTCTCAAAGCAAAGGTTGAAAAAGAATACAAGGCTAACTCCTTCTCTGCGTCATCCATGGCTAAAGCATTAGGACATACCTCAACTGAATTGCCCAAAATGATAGGTAATGGAACTCCATTCTGATGTCTGTGTCTGAATGCCTTCGCATATGCTGCCAACTGTCTTGTTACTTCAAGTAACACAATTCTGTCTGTCGGATATCTCGGCAACATGTATGGCGGTAAAGGACATCCATGCACTCTAATATAAGTGAATTTCGGAAACTGAATAAACCAAGCACCGTACCTCTTTACCAATTCCTGTGCATCCTGAGATAATCTGTTGTGAATCCCACCTTGCAACGTCCTTGTGATGTTCATCGTGAAGGTATCATTAACTAACTTGTAGTTGCTTCCTGGCGGATGATGCAAGTAGGCATAGGAATCACAAGCTCTGACCTCGCCGGGTCCTCTTCCAATCACTCCCCTGTGAGGTAGTCCTGCGTACTCAAAACTCCTGATCAATGCATAGATGACATATGAACTCATGTGGAAGGACTTGGTAGCCTTGAGTCTCCTCAACTGTACGTCCAAGCAATGGCTAATCATCCTAGCCCAATGTATCATACCCTTTCCCTGAACTATCACCTGGATGAAGTAGAACATCCACTTCTCAAAGTAGAAGGCGTGAGGGGCTCCTGTAACTCGGTTGAGCATTGTAATCAAATCTCTGTACTCCTCCTGGAAATCAATTCTGTGTGGTGTGTTCGGTACCTTGCTTAGACGGGGACGGCTCTTGAGTAACCAGTTCTTATTGATAATGCTTAGACAAGCATCTGGATCATCTTCGTACATTGACCTGGCTCCTTCTATGCTCTTGTATATCATGTCCCTGTGCTCTGGAAGATGGAAAGCTTCACTTATAGCTTCCTCTGAAAGGTACGCCAAAGTGTTTCCCTCATTGGACACGATCGTTCTGGACTGTGGATCATAATGACGAGCACACTCGATCATCAACTCGTGGCACTGAACAGCTGGAGGAAAGCCGGCCGCCTTAATGATGCCACTCTCGATTATTCTCCGGGCGACAGGTGATGGCTTGCCAATGTAAGGGACCTCTCGAAACTTCTTCGTGCTGAAGTTGCCTAAGTTAGTATCTCCAATGTTGCTCCACTTCGACACAATCTTAGTCTCCACTTCTTCGGTCTTCTGATCTTCTTTCATGAGAGCTGAACGACTGGTGGATGCTCCCACCTTCGGGGTCGCCATACCTACACAACATTTCATAATGAGAAACTAGATCTTGCAATAAATAACATAGATTACAGAATATTTTTAGGAAACTTCATGATAAATCCTTGAGTTATCATTTCCTAAAAATGATTGAGCTAGGAATTCAAAATTTAAGCTATGATGATCTAAAACTTAAAACAATAAAACCAAATCACCATACCTCACGAGAGAGCTAACTCTAGAATGCAAATGAATAAAATCACCTAGGCCAAAATTGACGTTAGATCTCTCTTCAACGTGATTTCTTCTTTAAAATATCAACTTCGCCACCTTTGATATGTTCTTGATGTGATCTTCAAAGCAACGTGCCTCTTGTCAATTTCACCACCCTTCAAGTCTTTGACGTGATCTCCAAGTTCGCTCAAATGTAAACTTCAAGTTCGCACTCCTTTGAATAATAGTTCGCACCACTTTGCTTGAAATGAAAGCTCGCACTTGAATGGTAAAACGATGATGTAAAAATGAAGGTTTTCACCTCCCTTTATAAGCGCTTACCTCTAATTTGCTTGGGCCGACTTTTGTAAAAATATAGCAATTAAAAAAAACGATTTTAAATCAATAATAACGGCCGACCTCCATATCTTAGCGCTCCATTTGATTTTTATTAAATTAATAATTAATTATTAAATGCCTTCATTTTTAAATTAATAGATTTCGATTTTTTTACAAGGCAAAATAATTAATTAATACCAAGCGCAATATTTAAATGCCATTTAATTGATTTTTCAAAACCCTTCGAACTTAGCATTTAAAATAAATTAAAAAAATGTTTATTTAGCGCCAAAAATTTTGAAGATGGGAAATACATACCTCATCGCCCTGGTCCCTGACTGAGGGACAGGAGCGATCCATCACTTTGTCTTGATTCTTGCAATTTTTACGTCCAAGGTCTCCATCTCCACGTTTGAATTTGCTATTTTTGTTGGGTCCTTCGAGCTAGATTGACTTGCATGTGTGAATGAGCGCCTTTGGATGTAATATCGCCCTGGTCCCTTGGAGAGGGACAGGAGCGATCTTAATGTTTTCCCTTGAAATTCTCCATTCTTGACATCAACTTCTCCTTTATCATCTTTCAAACAACGCTTTGAACCCTTTGCAAGTTTGTTTTGTCATGATCTTCGAAGGAAAATAAGTGCTTTGGCAAATATCGCCCTGGTCCCTTGGAGAGGGACAGGAGCGATCCTAGTGTTTTCTCCTTGATCTTGCATCTTTGATCTCAAATTTCCATCACGAGGCAAATAATAAACTTGTTTCTTCATTCCGTACTTGTTCCACTTGAATTTTCCAAGGCATTTAGACGTTTGGAAGGATCATCGCCCTTGTCCCTTGGAGAGGGACAGGAGCGATCTTAAAGCTCTAGCCAAAATGCGTTATCTTTTAACCTTGGTTCCTCGTTCATTGCCTCTTAAAGGACGTCCTTGATCTTGTGTGAACTTGCCTTGTCTTGGTTTTGACGGAACATGAGTGATCCTATGCAAATCGCTCTGGTCCCTTGGAGACGGATAGGAGCGAACTGGGATATTTTAGTGCAAATCTTTCAATGTTGGCGACCTTTGATGCTTTGTGCTTGATTGGAACACTTCGAAACGTCCTTGCCACCTTGTTCTCCGTCTTAGAGTATCTTGAATTTGAAGAAGAGGCAATATTATCATTATATCGCCCTGGTCCCTTGGAGAGGGACAGGAGCGATATTGGTCCTGTAGGCTTCATTTCATCTTATCATCTTCGAAAATTATCTTCAACAGATCCGTTGTACCTCCTTTCATTCATCCATGCCTTGGGATTGATTGTAACTTAGCAAGAAATTTGTCTAAAACAAAAATCGCTCTGGTCCCTGCCTGAGGGACAGGAGCGAACTTGGGCATTTAGGTCCCTTGTTGACATTTCATAATCTTCAATTTATCTTCAACGGGTTCAACTCATCGTCCTTCCTTGCCTCAAACATAAAACTGACTTGATCTTTGCCCAGAACGTACCTTATGAAGAATTTCGCTCTGGTCCCTGGGAGAGGGACGGGAGCTACAAAGAACTTCGCCCTGGTCCCTGACTGAGGGACAGGAGCGATTTTTGCATTTTGGGTCATTCTTCTTCACGACGGCACTTAAAGTTATATTCATTTGGTAGAACACATCTCCTTGGACCTCTTCAAATCATCAAGTCGTAAAAATCCTGCAAGGACAAAGCAATATTTGATTTGTAGCTCCGGTCCTTCACTGAGGGACAGGAGCGATATTCTTCCCTGAGGCATTTCCGTGTTCGTGAAATTCTTCAATTTATATTCAACGGAAAGATCACGCCTTCCTTCATCACTTTTAATTCGAAATTCATCTCGACTCTGCAGGGACAGTAAGATATTTGAAAACGAGCTCCGGTCCTTCACTGAGGGACAGGAGCGATTTTGCTCCTACAGGCCAAAATAACATGATTTCACAAGTTTAATCAATTCACGAGGCAAAAACAAATCATTCCCAATGCCCGGGATCAAAAATCAAAAAAGTCAAAATTTGGTCAAAATTCCTCAATTGGACAAAAATTCACATTTCATCCTCAACACTTAGACAAATTTAAGCTCTGCACTCAAAAATTCCAATTGAAAATAGACCATTTTGGCGAATTAATTGCATTCAAAATTGCATCCTATGGAAGGAAGCTCAAAAAGCTCTCAAAACTGACTGGATTCTGGCCTGAAAAGACGGCAATTAAAACCCTAAGGCTTGACCCTAAATCCAGACAATTGACAAACTAACAAAACCCTAAAAACGAAGCGAAAGGCGAGCCAAAAAAACGAGCAAAAAGAGGGGGTCCCCATTTTAAATGGGGCGATGTGTGAAATGGTCACAACATCTGGCGACACCACTGAGAAATGTTGAGAAACATTTGGGAATCAATCTTTCTAGAAGAAAACTCAGAAAACCTCCCTCAACAAAACCAGGAGTTAAGAAACACTTACAAGAAGAGACCATCATATTGAGACAAAGTATCAAGTCCACAGTTACCCATGTGTGTGCAAATGCGTTAATTCCCCTCAACAAGACAATCATGATCTTCAGGTTCCCCTGTGATAAGCTACGTAGTTCATCTAGACTCCAAAAGCATCCTGGATAGAGCCTCGCTGCTAGTCAGACGTCTATAGTCCGGACGAAGTTATCGCCGCAAGCTCACGAACATTGCTCCATTGCCAGCCAGGCGTCTATAGCCCCGATGGAGTTACTCGTAAATTCCCTTTAGCCAAATTGATATTTCTTTTAGCTGATCCTTTTCTTTTGATGATCTTTTTATCTTTTTTTTTGATACTGCTTTTCAGTTCCGTCAATTCTTTTGGCTTGTGAGTAGTGAAACTCACTAGGGTCTGAGGATTGCGGTGGCGCTGAAGTCAGACTTTCGATTTTTCACTAATCACAGCTTCGCCTGGAAACCATAATGACTCGGAGATTATAAGTGTGTAAAGATATAATAACTGGAGGACAAAAATACGTGAGTTCAATAAGCTAATCTACTTCAATGCAAATATGTCCTGACTCAAAGCTTTATTAAAAGAAACTCCCTTCGTAATTCCAAAAGACCTCATGATTTTCCAAATGCAACCAACAACCTAGCAGGAAGTCAGAGCGTTACATGACAAAATCACCCAATCTCAAATGGATACCCCTCAGGACAAAACAACTAACCTAAAACAAAAACACCTAAACTAAGAAAACGAAAACAAAACAAAAGGCAAACCAAAACGAAAAGAAAAACAAACAAACGGAAAACAACGAAAGCAAACTAAACTAGCTATGTACAAGGGAAGGCCTTGGGCATCTTAGGACTGGAAATAATGCTTGAGATACCTCCCATTGACAGGCAACGGGATGTCTTCTCAAGTTAAAGTCTGCAACCTAAATGCATTTTCTCCCAATGTCTCTGAAATTTGATAAGGGCCTTTCCAAAGCTTATCAAACTTATCATGTTCTCCTCGTTTCTCATGTGCTTTGTCCCAATACAGGACGAGATCTGAAATTCGAAATGCCTTGACTCTTGCTTGTCGATCGAACCATCTCTTCACCACTCCTTGGTGTTTAGCAAAGTTCTCTAATGCTTGATCTCTCTTTTCTTCCAGGTTCATTAATTGCGTCAGTCGAGCTTGTACTGCATCAGTGTCTTCCATGTACTCCTAAATAAATTTCAAAGTCGGGATCCTGAGTTGCATGGGGAAGACTGGATCTTGTCCATAAACCAGAAAATAAGGTGAAATGCCTAATGCGTTCTTGGTCCTGATTCTGTCTGCCCATAAGGCGAACCTTAACTGGGTATGCCATTCTCTGGGACTTCTCTCTAGTAATTTCTTGATAACACTGAGCAAATTCTTGTTGGTAGATTCTGCTAACCCATTACCCTGAGGATAATAATTTGATGAAAACTTAAGGGTTATTCCATATTCAAAAGCCCAATTTGAGAATCTCAATGATGTGAATGCCGATCCATTGTCGCAAACCAGCGCATAGGGACATCCAAACCTTGTGATTATATTTTCCTCCAGAAATTTGATTACAACTTCAGTAGAGCAAACTTTAAGTGCTTGTGCCTCTGACCATCTGGTACAATAGTCTGTAGCTGTGATGATGCACTTGTGTTGTGCCGAAGATGCGGGGTTAATAACACCAATAAAATCCATTCCCCATTTGGCAAATGGTCTAGCTTCAATTACTGGATTCAGTGGCATGGCAGGATTCCTTTCTCTAAAAGCTGCGACTTGGCATGTGTGGCAAGTCCTGATGTGATTAAATGTATCTTTGAAAAGTGTAGGCCAATAATATCCTGCTCTTAGGATCTGGTGAGCTGTAGCGAGGTTGGCTCCATGTCCGGTTCCAAACTTGGAATGAAAATGTTCAATTATCTGTTTTGCTTCATCTTTGCCAACACACCTCAAATATACTCCTTCGTGATTTCTGCGATATAGAACTGTTCCTTGAAGCATGTAGTGTTGACACTTTAATCTTAATGCTCTCTTCTGTGTGGGTGTCATGCGAGCAGGACATCTGTGATTAAGTAAGTATGTCACAATATCTTTATACCATTCATCAAGGGTGACATCCTCTAGTTCATAAACTTGCTGGACTAATCCTAGTCCATCAATTGCTAATGTCTGCGCCAAAGCTTGTCCTCGGACAAGTTTCATGGGCTGGATTTCAATATCAAATTCTTGGATAATGGCGACCCACTTACCTCTTCTTTCTCCTAATTCGCTTTGCATGAGAAGAGTCTTGACTGCCGCATCAGGTACTATTGCATAAATCTTGGCCCTCAGGAGGTAATGTCTGAATTTCTTAACTGCCTTTACTAATGCGTATGCTTGCTTTTCAATGTTAGGATATCTGAGTTCTGCATCTTTCAGCGGGGTGCTCATGAATGCAATCAGATTTTCATCTCTTTCTTCACTTCTTTGGGTCAGAATAGCGGCACAAGTGTAGTCAGAAGCGAAGGAATATAAATAGAAGGGCTTGAAATAATCAGGACTGATTAATACTGGTGCTTCTGAAATCGCAGTTTTTATTTCTTCAAACGCCCTTTTGGCTTGTGGAGTCCATTCAATTTTAGCATCTTTCTTTAACATTTCATTCAAAGGTCTGACAATCTCGGCAAATCCGGTGATGAACTTTCTAATGAAGTTAATCTTGCCGAAAAATGACTTGAGTTCCTTCTTGCTTGCTGGCAAATTGATAGTAGATATGGCCTTCACTCTTTCAGGATCGATGGATATTCCTTTTTCTGAAATGACATGTCCTAAAAGCTTTCCTTCTGTTACTCCAAATATGCATTTCTTTGGATTAAGGGAGACACCGTATCTTCTGCACCTTTGGAAGACTCTTCTTAAGTCGTCCACATGATCTTCTCTTTGCCTAGAGAAAACTGTGATGTCATCCATATATATAATAATGCATTTACCAATTAAATCTCTGAAAGCGATATCCATAGCTCTCTGGAATGTGGCCCCGGCATTTATAAGTCCAAAAGGCATCCTCTTATATGCAAATGTTCCCCATTTGGTGGTGAAAGCGGTCTTTAGTCGATCTTCAGGTTCGACTAGAACTTGATTGTATCCTGAATATCCATCTAGAAAGGACATCATCTGCGACCCATTAACGATCTGCAACACTTCATCTAATGATGGTAGCGGATAATTATCTTTCTCTGATGCTCGGTTGAGATTTCTGAAATCAACACACAATCTGATCTCTCCATTTTTCTTTCTAACAGGTACTAGGTTGGCGACCCACGTCGAGTGTCTTACTGGGAAGATTATCTTGGCTGAGAGCAGCTTCTTCACTTCTTGATATATCAGTGGTTCCAATAAAGGATTAACCGGTCTTTGTCTCTGCCTGAATGGCTTGCTTCCTGGTTTCAACGGGATCGTGTGAGTGATAATTGCAGTGTCATAGGTCTTGAGATCTTCATAGCTCCATGCAATGACATCTGGGAAGTCCCTCATATTTTTCAAGATTCCATTTCTTTCAGTCGCTGAGCAGGACTTACCAATGAATACATTTTTAACTTGTATATCATCACCTAGATGGATCGTGTCGCACATGTTTCCGTCCAAACTGTGGTTTTTCTTTTCTTTTAACTTGTCAGGATCAAAAATTCTCTCCAATTCTACCATTCCTTTTGGAATAGTGTTTGTCTTTAAATTCAGGACACCTTCAGCATCGAATTCTGCTTCTCCCACCTCATCTTCATCAATGATCTGTGTTAAGAAGACGTCCGTGTTGGTTAAGAAGTCTAAGATGTGCCTATAATCTTCGAAAACTTGGAAATTGGTAATGTTGTCTGGGACTGAGGGAACTGATACTAACTCGACTGTGAACTTCTTTAATCCTTCCATTGCTAATGGTATCAAAGAACTGGCGGCCTGTGCAAGTGAATTGGCCACTTGATTCTGATGTCTATAAATAGAATTGATATTGAAAGCTTCAAAACTTTCAATGAGATCCCAGACTCGATTTCTGTATCTGGTCAATCTTTTGTCATGGCAAACATACTGCTTCCTGATTTGCCTTACAGCAATTTCTGAGTCTCCATATACTTGCAGTATTTTCGCTCCCTTTTGGATGGCTAATAATAATCCATGAATCAAGGATTCATATTCAGCTACGTTGTTGGTGCAAGGGAACTGCAATCTGTGGGCGGCAAGGTAGGTTTCTCCTGTTGGACTAATCAATTCATAACCAGCTCCAGATCCTTGTTTAGATTTAGATCCGTCGAACCTTAATGTCCATATTTGATTTTCTTGTTTTTCTATCTCTTGGCCTTCCTGACTTTCAGATGATGTATCGGATAAGACTTCGTCTTCCATAGAACTCTCGGTCTCTGTAGAGCCTTCATTCTCTGAATCTTGAATTTCTTCCAGAATTAGTGTCTGCGGGGCTCTTTTATATACTTGCTCCAATGCAGTCTGGCATAAAGCACAAGATAATTCTGAATGGATTGCATTGTGAATTCTACACCAATTTGGAAGAAGCAAATCTCGGACGGACTCTAAGTTGCCAAGTTGCACACTTTGTTGGATATTTCTTTGTACGAACCTCCTGAAATTTTCAAACATCCCTTCATCCTCTTGGTCGGATCCTTGATCGCTTTCGATGACCATCTCTGTAGATTCTATCACCTCTTGCTGGGTATCTTCTTCTCGTATGTCTTGTATCATCAAGACTTCCTCCACTTTGGGCTTGTATGTCCCTAGGTCGGACTCTAAAAACAGGACTTCATTGTCTTCCCCATATTCAGTTATCATCAACCTCAACCTTGGAGTGCTATCGATCTTGATCTGGTTCGGGACTCCTCTCCATGGTAGCCACATGTGTGCGAAATCAGTCGACACATATCCATTCAATTTTCGGGACCAATCTCGACTTAGGAGCATCCCATATGAATCTAGAATATCTACCACTGATATATCTATGAAATTTTGGACTCTTGGGTCCGCGGCCAATTGCATATGAATGTTGTTCAATTCGCCCATGACTGGAACTTCTGTCTTATCAAGTTGAGTGACCTTTCTCTTGGTAGGAGCGGGGGTTATTCCTAGTCTTTGACAGACAACCAGGGGCATCACGTTACTTGAAGCTCCGGAATCATAAAGGCAATTGTGTAGTAATTTTCCAAATATTCTAACTGATAACAGGAACGGGGCCGGTTCGTCTTTTCCTTGAGAAGGGGCTGAAGAATCCATATTGTGTTCTTGATGTTTCACTTCATTGACTTTTGAATGATCGTCCTTTGCTAGACTCTCCTCTTTTGAGTGATCGGCTTTGTTTGTGGATTTTCCTTTCTTAACCACATCTTTCTTGATCGCTACTTCCTTTTCTGGAAGAATCTGGCTAGTGGCGAGGCCCTCTTTGATAGTAGGTTGAGTTTTCTTAGTCTCGCCTCTTTTGAGTAATACCTTTCCTTCCAACATATCTTCCTTTTTGGCTGGGAAGGTTATGGTCTGGACCATGCATTCATTCTGTTCGGAATGTCCTTGGTCATAGGCTTCCTCTTGGGTCACATTGATGGT
This sequence comes from Cryptomeria japonica, assembly GCF_030272615.1. NCBI lineage: Eukaryota > Viridiplantae > Streptophyta > Pinopsida > Cupressales > Cupressaceae > Cryptomeria > Cryptomeria japonica. The sequence goes on from NC_081408.1 coordinate 403,145,971, forward strand.
GGCTTGAGTATTTGACCTAGATTCACTCAAACTGTTGATTACTGCATCTTTGATTTCTGACACTTTTAGCAACTCGTAGAGTGGTAGACTCACTTTGACTTTCTTAAGTTCATCCAACACCAGTGCGGCCAATCTTTTCATTTCATTTCCTGCGGGAGGTGCAATATTCCTTTGTCTGTATTCTTGAGTATTCTGCGGGTATTCTGGAATGTTGCTGGCTTGGGGATCCGGCGGAGTAGAGAAATTGTTTGGAGGGATTGATGTAGTTAAAGGTTCTTGGTTCCTTTGATTTCTGTGATAAACTCTTTGATTCACACCTCCTGATGATTGATGAAATACCTCCTTTATGCCTTCTACTAGGACACTGTCGTTCAATGGTGGAAAATAATACTCTGAATCTTCTACAGGTCCATTTGCAGATGCTGGCGGAAACTGGGATCCTGGTGGTATCATTGGTCCATTAGCTGACTCTGGTGGAAATCTTCCATTTTGTGCTTGACTAATTTCTTCTTGTGAATATCTGCAGGTTTCAACAATCATGGCTTGACCGTACTGCGTAGTTGGAACAATTTCGTATCCTGTCGTGGGAGGATTTTCAGGTGGATTAGTGGTGCGCATCTCTTGTCGGAAAATATCAGCCGCAATCTTGAACTCAGGACACTGCAACTCAGAATGTTGGTTCGTGTTGTGGAGTCTGCACCAACTGGACAAGGCTGCTTCAGCTAAAAACACTTTACTTGTAGAAGGATTTTCTTGATTTTGCGAATTTGGTGGATTGTCTAGAGGCGTCACCACATTTCCATTGTTGGGAGCCGTATTCCAAGGTCTCCTTTGGAAGCCTTGGTTGTTATTTCCTTGGAAATTGTTTCTAAATCCTTGATTATTATTTCCTTGGAAATTTTGGTTGTGATTGATCCTTTGCATGCTTTGGAGTTGATTATTCTGGTTCCTCAAATGAGTCACCTCAGTTGATAGCTTCTTAACTTGTTCAATCAACTCTTTCATTTCGTCCTTTTCTTCTTGTGTCCTTGACGAACTTGTGGCATTTTGCAGGTACACAGGTTGTGCGGGTGGAGCTTGAGAAATTGGAGCTCCGGGGTGAAGGACCAACTGATTTGTCGGCTGTACGCTTGGATACGTTGCTTGCGGAATTGGATTCATGACTGGAGTTTGGTTGGCCAAGGCCGTACCAACTGCCTGCATCTGGTTAGGTGCTGCGACAGGTCCCATATGTAGTAGTGGCCCAGTGATATTCTGTCCCATGTGCTTACTTACTTCAATAGCTTTTGCATAGGCCGCATTTAGATCATTCGGAGTAGGATGAGTCCTTACCAACATAGCAGTAAGATGATCTAAGGCTCCATAGTAAATTTCTCTTGGATCTGCAATGAGATAAGGGGGACGTAGCATTGTGTATGCGCGGTGAAATCTGTTGTTGAAAGAAGTAATAGGTTCATGTTCTCTCCTTCGAACCTCCACAAATTGTCTATATAACTCAGCTGGTGTAGTTGGGATACCAAATTTGGCAATGAATGCGTCTTTCATCGCGTCCCAAGTTCGGATGGACCCTGTAGGCAAATGAATGAACCAAAAGTACGCCTCTTCTCCCAATGAGTAGGGAAAAAGCCTACATGCCACATCTCCATATTCAATTTGTCTGTTACGAAGAAGGTCCTCGAACATCTTGATATGATCTTCTGCTGTGCGATGGAAATCACTGACATTGAACTTGGAACAAAAGTGCTCTGGATTCTTTGGCATATCATGATAAACTGCAAATTCCAACAGTGATGGATTGTTGACTAACCAAGTCGCACCATTAAGTATATGAGGAGGAGGAGGAGGAGGTGGAGCACGTTGAGCCATTGTGCTCTTTGAAACTGAACTTGATGAACTGGCTTGGCCCTTCGTTTGAGAGATTGCCTGGATACTGGATTGGATTGCCGCTTGTACTTGCTCTTGAAGAACTTGTGATGACTCAGGAGATCCTTCCAATCTTAGTTCGAACTCTTTGGGAGTGTCCTCTCTTTTAGCTCGATTTGCCTTAGAAGTAAACTGAAGTTCACTTAGATTCTTGACGCCTGGTGTAGACCTCAATAACCTTTGATGTTTCTCAGGCGAGAAAGAACCAATGCGATCCAGCGTGAAGTCTTGCGAGGATTATTGTGGATTCCTTTGATTGCGAAGTTCTCTAGCTATGACCCTTTGATGTTCTTCGGCTCTATCTTCCTCTTGTTCCAAGATAATTCTGACTCTATTATACTCAACTTCACTTCTCCTTGCGTTCCACGCTACTTGATTCAATTCTGAAATGATATCTTCTTGAGTGTTACCTATCTGCAAATTCGGTTACACTACTTGATTCAATCCTTCATGTGGCAACACCATCATACTTCATGATCACGTTTGCAATGTATTCCTTTTCGAAATCTGAGCTTTCGGAAATTCGGGAAACTGCCCTCCTTCTAGCGCCAATTCTGTTGACGTGTATTTTGTACACCATCATACACAGAATAAAATACCAATAGGCATCTTATCCTCTCCTGAGAAAAAGCCTCTAACTGCTGAAGATTCGCATAAAGGATCAGTTAGGAAGACTCCAAGGTTCTGGTTAGTAGGGTCTCTACGTGTGGACAAGCTTCCAGCGGTATGATGTGATTTGCTGTATCCTTCAAGGGGTCTTACGCTTCCGAAAGTTCAAGATTTTACTAAACTAAAGAAACTTTCAAAAAAATAACAAAAGAGTAGGGTTTTCAAGGGGTATAATCTAGTCTAACCCTAAGAATGACTTCGTGTAGACAAGACTTGGCAAGATTCAACCAACTCCAATTTTGCCATAAGATAACAACTCAATTGAAATTGGTGCGATCTTCTAAGGTAATAAAATGATTTTCAATGCATCAAAGATCAAAGACACTACCACGAAGGTACATATCCAAGATACAATAATGATTGAAGGTTAAGGGATTCAAGGTATTCTCCAGTCGACCACGCAAGGCGTTCCTACAATCAGCAAGAAGCTAGTGGTTTGGATTACGAATCCTACCAAAGATCAAGTTTCACACTATGTCCTTCAAACTACACACTACTTTGATTGAGCATGATTCAAGTAAATTGAACAACCATGAAGATAACCAAAAAAGTTGCAACAAAACACCATAACTTCAATATTTCATTGATTTCCAAGTCATCATATACAACAATTGCTTGAATTCCTTCCCTCAAAACTCAATCTTGCTACAAAATAAAATTGCTTCTAACTTCTAATCTCTTAGCTATCTCTCTTCTCTATTACAAAAAAACATTACAAATGAAATGAAAATGAGGGTATAAATAGCATCCTCAATTACAATGAAAGGTCCAGATTGAAAGTAGATCAACGGTCAAGATCATGACACCTAAACCCTAATTAGGGTTTGTTACAAATGGCCTCCTTTTTACTGAACAATATTAAATGCATAGCCAAATATTAAATTTGGCACAAAAACCTAGGAGACATAAACCAATGACAAATAAGATGCCATGTCATCTATAACAACCTCTCATCTAGAATCTTATTCCCTTTCCAATTCTCTTTTTTAGCATATGCAATAAATCTTGACACGATTCCTTCGATCTCTGCAATTGGAATCTCGGGAAGATTCTTCATACTCTCTTCCAAGTGGATGACCTGATCGAATGCATCTAGAAGAGCTGCGTCCCAAGTAGATTCAAGTTCCTTTGTTCTTTCAATCAGGAGCATGGTGGCAAACATCTGATCATATTGCTCGTCTGTAACATTTGCGTCCTTGCAAAAGATGACCTTGATTCTATCCTCTAATTCCTGCATATCCACATCTGTCTCGACCTCGATCCTTCTGCCAAGAATGGTACGAAGTACCTCAAATACCCTGTCCTGGATCGGATTGATCACCTCCTCCACTTGGCTGCATCTGGTACTGATGTCCTCAAAGAAAACACTCTTCATATGGAGTAAGGTTGACCACTGAAGCAAACTGTGAGGTCCTCCATCCATGAACTTTTCTTGCGCTAAGACCTTCCTTGATGTGTGTCTAATTACTTTCAAGACAGGAATGATAACATCTTTGGTATGGGCAAATGCGGCTACTGTTATCATCAAATTGTGGATTATCTCAAGAACCTGGATAGCTTGGTGAATAATCTTCATCATCCTTGTTACAAATTCTATGGCCACTGTGTGAGATTTATCCATCCAAGCACTTGTACGCTGGACCATATTCCTGAATCTTTCTGCCTCATTGATTGATTGAAGTGGAAGTGCCTGCACTGGTGATCTAGCTGGATCCTAACGTCCCAAAGGTTCATTGATGTGACTGAAATATGTCCTCCATGCACCGACCTCTCTCTCAAGCTTTCTATTCTTCTCCATTTCTTCTCTAAGCTTGTCCTTCAATGCTTCAAATGAATCGGTGGCATCATCCAACGTTTGCTTTGCTATGGATGGTCCTAGCTCAAAAGTCTGTATATCATATTCCTCTGCTAGGATCTCACCTTCATATTTGTCTACTGCCGGTGTAGCTATCTGCAGTTTTCTGGATCCAGTCTCATCTCGAATCATCTTGGACATCTTGGTAGCCTTTCTCTTCTCTGTTACTTCGTGTGAGCGTCCAACAAGGCTTTCCAAATCAATTGCATTGTCCTCGTCCTCTACTACGATCACCTTAGTTAATCTTTCCTTCAACCAATCTGGGATAGCCGATCTTGTCTCTTGAACTTGAATTTCTTTATGCACTATTTCTTCTTGTCTGGGAGGAGATGTCATTTCATTGTCTTCTTTATCTTCATCTAACTCATAATCTTGGAGAGATCCATCTGACGACCCTTGCTGTGCCTGTCCTTCCTCCTGCCTGTCGTTCTGTACCATCGACTCCATGGATTCTTCCACTTGAAGTTTCCTTTTCTCCTGTTGAGAAGATGTGCCGGATGAACGATCTCGGTTGGCCCCTTGTTTCTTCTTGGAAGATTCTCTCTTCCCAGGTCTCTCTTTCCTCTTCGAACCTCTTGGATGGAGATTGCCCTCACTGGCACATCGAAGGTTACCTTCACCTGAATTTCTAGGATTAGGATTGCCTTCACTCACACTAGCTCCACCTTCGGCTGGTTTCTCTTCCAAAGTGAAAGTCATAGCTATACCTTGTTCTCTCAACTTCTGATGCTCTAGGTCAACCCATCTGCGAGTACAAGACAAGACTAGTGCCATCAAAGCACCTAAATCCACGACCTCGGGCTCATTCCAATCCAACCTTATTGTTTTACTTTCTCGATCATAGGATGACTGGATATGTCTGCCACTGTCCTGTGCTTGGTCGGCCACTCTGTAAATCCTGCATTTCCTGATGAAATTCAAAGGCAATCTAGAATGCATTTTTCGTTTCACTTCAAGATCATCTAAGAGATTCATCATAAAATCTTCAATTTGGTACTCATGCATAAATTTCCTACCGACTGTCTCCTCTAAATGTCCATGTGGATCAAAACTTTCTCTCAAAGCAAAGGTTGAAAAAGAATACAAGGCTAACTCCTTCTCTGCGTCATCCATGGCTAAAGCATTAGGACATACCTCAACTGAAAATCCCAAAATGATAGGTACTGGAACTCCATTCTGATGTCTGTGTCTGAATGCCTTCGCATATGCTGCCAACTGTCTTGTTACTTCAAGTAACACAATTCTGTCTGTCGGATATCTCGGCAACATGTATGGCGGTAAAGGACATCCATGCACTCTAATATAAGTGAATTTCAGAAACTGAATAAACCAAGCACCGTACCTCTTTACCAATTCCTGTGCATCCTGAGATAATCTGTTGTGAATCCCACCTTGCAACGTCCTTGTGATGTTCATCGTGAAGGTATCATTAACTAACTTGTAGTTGCTTCCTGGCGGATGATGCAAGTAGGCATAGGAATCACAAGCTCTGACCTCGCCGGGTCCTCTTCCAATCACTCCCCTGTGAGGTAGTCCTGCGTACTCAAAACTCCTGATCAATGCATAGATGACATATGAACTCATGTGGAAGGACTTGGTAGCCTTGAGTCTCCTCAACTGTACGTCCAAGCAATGGCTAATCATCCTAGCCCAATGTATCATACCCTTTCCCTGAACTATCACCTGGATGAAGTAGAACATCCACTTCTCAAAGTAGAAGGCGTGAGGGGCTCCTGTAACTCGGTTGAGCATTGTAATCAAATCTCTGTACTCCTCCTGGAAATCAATTCTGTGTGGTGTGTTCGGTACCTTGCTTAGACGGGGACGGCTCTTGAGTAACCAGTTCTTATTGATAATGCTTAGACAAGCATCTGGATCATCTTCGTACATTGACCTGGCTCCTTCTATGCTCTTGTATATCATGTCCCTGTGCTCTGGAAGATGGAAAGCTTCACTTATAGCTTCCTCTGAAAGGTACGCCAAAGTGTTTCCCTCATTGGACACGATCGTTCTGGACTGTGGATCATAATGACGAGCACACTCGATCATCAACTCATGGCACTGAACTGCTGGAGGAAAGTCGGCCGCCTTAATGATGCCACTCTCGATTATTCTCCGGGCGACAGGTGATGGCTTGCCAATGTAAGGGACCTCTCGAAACTTCTTCGTGCTGAAGTTGCCTAAGTTAGTATCTCCAATGTTGCTCCACTTCGACACGATCTTAGTCTCCACTTCTTCGGTCTTCTGATCTTCTTTCATGAGAGCTGAACGACTGGTGGATGCTCCCACCTTCGGGGTCGCCATACCTACACAACATTTCATAATGAGAAACTAGATCTTGCAATAAATAACATAGATTAGAGAATATTTTTAGGAAACTTCATGATAAATCCTTGAGTTATCATTTCCTAAAAACGATTGAGCTAAGAATTCAAAATTCAAAATTCAAAATTTAAGCTATGACGATCTAAAACATAAAACAATAAAACCAAATCGCCATACCTCACGAGAGAGCTAACTCTAGAATGCAAATGAATAAAATCGCCTAGGCCAAAATTGACGTTAGATCTCTCTTCAACGTGATTTCTTCTTTAAAATATCAACTTCGCCACCTTTGATATGTTCTTGATGTGATCTTCAAAGCAACGTGCCTCTTGTCAATTTCACCACCCTTCAAGTCTTTGACGTGATCTCCAAGTTCGCTCAAATGTAAACTTCAAGTTCGCACTCCTTTGAATAATAGTTCGCACCACTTTGCTTGAAATGAAAGCTCGCACTTGAATGGTAAAACGATGATGTAAAAATGAAGGTTTTCACCTCCCTTTATAAGCGCTTACCTCTAATTTGCTTGGGCCGACTTTTGTAAAAATATAGCAATTAAAAAAAACGATTTTAAATCAATAATAATGGCCGACCTCCATATCTTAGCGCTCCATTTGATTTTTATTAAATTAATAATTAATTATTAAATGCCTTCATTTTTAAATTAATAGATTTCGATTTTTTTACAAGGCAAAATAATTAATTAATACCAAGCGCAATATTTAAATGCCATTTAATTGATTTTTCAAAACCCTTCGAACTTAGCATTTAAAATAAATTAAAAAAATGTTTATTTAGCGCCAAAAATTTTGAAGATGGGAAATACATACCTCATCGCCCTGGTCCCTGACTGAGGGACGGGAGCGATCCATCACCTTGTCTTGATTCTTGCAATTTTTACGTCCAAGGTCTCCATCGCCACGTTTGAATTTGCTATTTTTGTTGGGTCCTTCGAGCTAGATTGACTTGCATGTGTGAATGAGCGCCTTTGGATGTAATATCGCCCTGGTCCCTTGGAGAGGGACAGGAGCGATCTTAATGTTTTCCCTTGAAATTCTCCATTCTTGACATCAACTTCTCCTTTATCATCTTTCAAACAACGCTTTGAACCCTTTGCAAGTTTGTTTTGTCATGATCTTCGAAGGAAAATAAGTGCTTTGGCAAATATCGCCCTGGTCCCTTGGAGAGGGACAGGAGCGATCCTAGTGTTTTCTCCTTGATCTTGCATCTTTGATCTCAAATTTCCATCACGAGGCGAATAATAACCTTGTTTCTTCATTCCGTACTTGTTCCACTTGAATTTTCCAAGGCATTTAGACGTTTGGAAGGATCATCGCCCTTGTCCCTTGGAGAGGGATAGGCGCGATCTTAAAGCTCTAGCCAAAATGCGTTATCTTTTAACCTTGGTTCCTCGTTCATTGCCTCTTAAAGGACGTCCTTGATCTTGTGTGAACTTGCCTTGTCTTGGTTTTGACGGAACATGAGTGATCCTATGCAAATCGCTCTGGTCCCTTGGAGAGGGACAGGAGCGAACTGGGATATTTTAGTGCAAATCTTTCAATGTTGGCGACCTTTGATGCTTTGTGCTTGATTGGAACACTTCGAAACGTCCTTGCCACCTTGTTCTCCGTCTTAGAGTATCTTGAATTTGAAGAAGAGGCAATATTATCATTATATCGCCCTGGTCCCTTGGAGAGGGACAGGAGCGATATTGGTCCTGTAGGCTTCATTTCATCTTATCATCTTCGAAAATTATCTTCAACAGATCCGTTGTACCTCCTTTCATTCATCCATGCCTTGGGATTGATTGTAACTTAGCAAGAAATTTGTCTAAAACAAAAATCACTCTGGTCCCTGCCTGAGGGACAGGAGCGAACTTGGGCATTTAGGTCCCTTGTTGACGTTTCATAATCTTCAATTTATCTTCAACGGGTTCAACTCATCGTCCTTCCTTGCCTCAAACATAAAACTGACTTGATCTTTGCCCAGAACGTACCTTATGAAGAATTTCGCTCTGGTCCCTGGGAGAGGGACGGGAGCTACAAAGAACTTCGCCCTGGTCCCTGACTGAGGGACAGGAGCGATTTTTGCATTTTGGGTCATTCTTCTTCACGACGGCACTTAAAGTTATATTCATTTGGTAGAACACATCTCCTTGGACCTCTTCAAATCATCAAGTCGTAAAAATCCTGCAAGGACAAAGCAATATTTGATTTGTAGCTCCGGTCCTTCACTGAGGGACAGGAGCGATATTCTTCCCTGAGGCATTTCCGTGTTCGTGAAATTCTTCAATTTATATTCAACGGAAAGATCACGCCTTCCTTCATCACTTTTAATTCGAAATTCATCTTGACTCTGCAGGGACAGTAAGATATTTGAAAACGAGCTCCGGTCCTTCACTGAAGGACAGGAGCGATTTTGCTCCTACAAGCCAAAATAACATGATTTCACAAGTTTAATCAATTCACGAGGCAAAAACAAATCATTCCCAATGCCCGGGATCAAAAATCAAAAAAGTCAAAATTTGGTCAAAATTCCTCAATTGGACAAAAATTCACATTTCTTCCTCAACACTTAGACAAATTTAAGCTCTGCACTCAAAAATTCCAATTGAAAATAGACCATTTTGGCGAATTCATTGCATTCAAAATTGCATCCTACGGAAGGAAGCTCAAAAAGCTCTCAAAACTGACTGGATTCTGGCCTGAAAAGACGGCAATTAAAACCCTAAGGCTTGACCCTAAATCCAGACAATTGACAAACTAACAAAACCCTAAAAACGAAGCGAAAGGCGAGCAAAAAGAGGGGGTCCCCATTTTAAATGGGGCGATATGTGAAATGGTCACAACAGGCACCCAGCTAACATTCGAATTGATGGGAGAGGTAGAGTCCTCCAATGATGATAAAGAAGTGAAAGCCAAAGTGGAAGTGCTACCTAATTGGCTCATTCCGAGGGATCCAATAGGAAAGAAACCAACAAAGAAGAGACTCCAAAGAAGAAACATAAGTCAAGTGCAAGACACCGCCCTTCTACCAATAACTCTTTCGTGCATGAAATAGAAATGAATCAGGCAGCTGCCCAAGAAGATCGCTTACCTAGAGAGAGCATTAATCGTGGAGTGAATGAGTCCATGGAGTCTACAATTCAGAACAGCAAGTGTGAAAGGGCAGACAAGGGTAAGCAACCATTGGGTCAAGACAAGTCAGTTTCACCTAAGCTAGTCAATGATAAAGTCGGCAGTGATGTACAAGTGAATATTGAAGATGAAGATCAAGAAGTAACATCTCCACCACAAGAAGATCGGCAATTGAATGCAGTGCAGGTAGGAGAAGAGAAATCAGCAATCCCTGCATGGCTTAGGGAGAGATTAGCAAAGGATGTGATAGTGGAAGAAGAAGATCCTATTGATTTAGACAACTTTTTGGATAGAACCCAAGAGACTGAGAAGAAGAAAGCAGTGAAGATGTCAAAGATGACAAGAGATGGTGAAGGATATCGAATAATACAGATCCCCACTCCAAGAGTAGACAAGCCAGAAGGCTAGATCACAAAAAAAGAATATGACTTGGAGACTATTGATTTAGGTCCTCCCACAACTGATCAAGCATTAGAAGATATGGATGATACAGTGAAGACAGTCCATGACATGCTGAATTTGGAAGTAGAAAAGAATAAGAAGTTGGAATGAGAAATCGGTGTATTGAGAGATCACCTCCAACAGTTCAAGAGACTGCTAAGGCAGCATGATCCTTTAGCCACACCACCACCATTGCCTCCTCCAGACTCAATTGACAATTTTGAAAAGATGAAAGCCTCAACACAACTAATGGATACTTGGATAAGTAAGACATTCAAAAGGGTGAACGCATTCATAAAGGAATTAGTAAAGATATTTGATAGAGCTGTAAGCATTCTTGAAAGAACTCAGACTCTCATGGCAGCATATGATACTTTTGTTTACACCAGAGACTTTACCATACCCATATTGCAAGTAATGAAGAAGATGTTGAAGCAAACTTTGGTGAATGAAGGAGTATTGAGAGATGAGCAATCGCCTGATTTCCAATAGTGGTGTAATTTGCTTCGCATGAGAAAGGTCATATTTGAGGATATTAGCACAGGATGCACCCAAGTCAATGAAGCAATTAACTTGATACATGACAAGATCGTGGAGGTAGCTGAGATCATTCTCAAGAAGGAGATGAATGGAGGAATCTATATTGATGCTGATCAATTAGCTGAACGAGTGAAGATCATATTCTTTGGAACAGATGGATCACCTTCTGAGAAGCAGTTGGACAATATACACTCATTTTCCGTGTTTGCTAGTAAGAAGAGATTTTGGGCCAGGATAGGAGATAACTTTTGCCTCAACCTTGGAAGAAATCAGTTACTTGGAAGAACAATTAAAGAACCTACCAACAATTCCAATAACTGAGATTGAATGCATGACATCCAAATTCATTGAATTTACAAAAAGAGAAAAGGATAAGGGCAACAAGATTCTAGAAGATAGTTTGTTATGATCCTATGTGGTGTCATTTTTTTCAATTGGAGGATTTTTCCTTGTATTTTGTGATAAATGGATGTCATATTCCCATTGGTTGTCACCAACCTGTTGTGACCATTTCACACATCGCCCCATCGCAAATGGGGACCCCCTCTTTTTGCTTGTTTTCGCTCGTTTTCGCTTTCGTTTTTAGGGTTTTGTTAGTTAGTTAGTTGTCTGGATTTAGGGCCAAGCCTTAGGGTTTTAAATTTCGCCTTTTCAAGCCAGAATCCAGTCGTTTTTTGAGAGCTTTTGAGCTTCTTTTCTAGAATGCAAATTTTGAATGCAATAAATTCGCCAAAATGGTCTAATTTTCAATTGGAATGTTCATGCAGAGCTTAAATTTGTCTAAGTGTTGACCGTCAATGTGAATTTTTGTCTGATTGAATATTTTGACCAAATTTTGACTTTTTTGAATTTTGATCCTGGGCATTGGAATTGATTTGTTTTCGCCTCGTGAAGTGTTAAAATGTGAAAAATCTTGTTATTTTGGCCTGTAGGAGCAAAATCGCTCCTGTCCCTCAGTGAAGGACGGGAGCTCATTCTCAAATATCTCATCATCCCTGCAGAGCCCGGACAAAGTTTACGTTTGAAGTGATGGAGAACGACAAGATCTTTCCATTGAATATAAATTGAAGATTTTCATGAGCACGGAAATGCCTCCAGGGGGAAAATCGCTCCTGTCCCTCAGTGAAGGACCGGAGCTACAATTCAAATTTCACCTTGTCCTTGCAAGATTTCGAAAACTTAATGATTTGAGGACGGCCGAAGGAAGATACTTTGCCAAATGAATATAATTTGAGATGCAAAAAACGAAGGAAAATGACCTATATTGACTAAATCGCTCCTGTCCCTCTCCAAGGGACCAGGGCGAAGTACCTTGTAGCTCTCGTCCCTCTCCCAGGGACCAGAGCGATTTCCTTCATTTTGCAAAATCCAGACAAGGGTCAAGGCAAGTTTACGTTCAAAAGCAAGGGAGAACATGAGATGAGCACATTGAATATAAATTGAAGATTTTTGGGACGTCCATAACAGTATTAAATGCCTAGTTCGCTCCTGTCCCTCAGGAAGGGACCAGAGCGATTTTTGATATAATTGCTTTTCTTGCAAAAGTTACAAATGATGTCGAGGCATGGACGAATAGAGTGAAGAAGGACGGGTCCGTTGAATATAAACTTGGAGCATGGCAAAGTGAGATGAAAGCCACAAGGGAAGGATCGCTCCTGTCCCTCTCCAAGGGACCAGGGCGATACAATAATGATAATACTCCCTACGCAAGTTCAAGGTCGTTCCTCCAAAGTTCAAGGTCGACATAAGTCAAGACAAGGTGGCGAGGGACGTTTCAAGGCATCTTCATCATGCGCAAACACTCAAGGGACGTTAAAATGAAGAAATTGACACCATATAACATACTTCGCTCTTGTCCCTCAGGAAGGGACCAGAGCGATGTTAGATGTATTGATCATTTTGAGCAAGATTTACGTAAGGACAAGATTTCGCAAGGTCTTAGAGGGTCCACGGAAAGGTAAAAAGATGATATACAAGGATTTCAAACGTTAAATAATCACCAAAATGGACCTAGGGACCATATCGCTCCTGTCCCTCTCCAAGGGACCAGGGCGATTTGCTTTGGATTCCTTGTTTTGTTTCAAGTTCAAGCTAAGTTATGGCGTCCTAAGATTGCATATGGTCCAAGGCATCGTTTGAAGATAATTCGCAAAGGTTTGAACGTCCAAACATCGCCAAATAATGTAAAAGCCCCATATCGCTCCTGTCCTTTGGACAAGGACCAAGGCGATGCTATTAATAACACTCACACTCCTTCAAAGGCAAGCCAAGGCGAGGACGGACGAGGTAAAGGACGTTATTTCGAAGGCAATAAACAATGAACCAAGGTTAAACGTTACCAACTTGAGCTCAAAATGGAGAAAAAAACATGGATCGCTCCTATCCCTCTCCAAGGGACAAGAGCGATGATCTTTATAACATCAAAGATCAAGGCGAAGCGAGGTTAGGAAGTACGAAGGACGACGTTTGAAGACATTGCAAAGGGGATCGAAGTTTAAAAGTCGCCAAGATCAAGGAGAAATAATGGATCGCTCCTGTCCCTCTCCAAGGGACAAGGGCGATGGTCCCTTTAATACATCCAAACACATAATGAAGACAAATGGAAATAAGCGCAAAGGACACAAGCGATGATATTATTCGCCTTACAATGAAGGTTCGAAGGTCAAAGATACAAGATAAACGTGAAGACATGGAGATCGCTCCTGTCCCTCTCCAAGGGACAAGGGCGATGTTAGACAAAACACATGATATTCTTTGAAAATCACGTTAAGACAAGGACGCACAGGGTTTTAAATGGCAACTGGAAGATGATACAAGGAAAGGATCGTACCAAAATGGAGAATTTCAAGCAAAAACCTTAGGATCGCTCCTGTCCCTCTCCAAGGGACCAGGGCGATAATGATCATGAGATGCACTTGCTCGCACAAGAAAGAAATTCAAGTTCGAAGGACCACCAGATGATCGATTTGGGACGTGGAAATGAAGGAGTTGAACATTGAAAACGCAAGAATCATGCCAAAGATGGTGAATCGCTCCTGTCCCTCTCCAAGGGACCAGAGCGATGAGGTACGTCCCTTTATTTTCATATATTTTTGGCGCCAAATTAAACAATTCAAATTTTCTTTAAATGCTAAATCAATTTAAAAAATTGAAAATCCATTTTTATTTGGCATTTAATATGGCGTTATCTCTTATTAATTATTTTTTGCCTTTATTTAAAATCGAAATTTGCAAATTAAAAAACGCAAGGCATTAATAGTTAATTATTTAATTAATAAAAAATCGATTTGAGCGCTCATATATGGAGGTCGGCCTTGTCATTTCATTGCAAATCATTTAAAAATGGTTTTATTTTTATCAAGTCGGCCTAAGGGGTGAAGGATGAACGCGCTATATAAGGGGAGTGGAATTATCATTTTCTACATCATTATTTTACCTTCCTTCATACGAATTGAGAAGAGGCGAATATAGTGCAAGTTTCATTCATCCAAGGGTGGCGCGCTTAGTTATCAAAAGGTGGTGCGATTTCAAACCAAAGGTGGCGCTAGTATCATCCTGTGTGGAGTGCGAAGTGTGTTTGAAGAGGTGCGAATTCCATCCAAGGTGACGTAAACAATCAAAAGGTGGTGCGAATTTGAAGACCACACCAAGTGCGAGCTTGAAGATACATTGAGGCGAATTTGCTAAGGACTTGGAAATTTGTTGGTGCGAACTTGAAGATCATTTGAGACCACATCCAAGGCGATAATTGAAGATCACGTTCTCTCCAGAGGTGGCGAAGTTAATTTTGAGGAGATCATATTGAAGACTATTTTACTCCTCCAATTTTGCCTAGGCAAATTTCCTTTTTGCGTTTTAGAGTTAGCTCTCTATCGAGGTATGGCGATTTATTGTTATTGCTTTATTCCTTCATCGTCATATTTCAAATTTTGAAATTTTGAATTTTAAATCTCTTGGCTCAATCGTTGTTTTTTTTTAGGAAATGATAACTCTAGAGACTTATCATGAGGTTTCCTAAAACTTATATCTCTTATTTACGCTATTTATTGCAAAATCTATTTCTTATAATGGAATGTTGTGCAGGTATGGCGACCCCAAAGGCGGGAGCATCCACCAGTCGCTCGGCTCTCATGAAAGAAGATCAGAAGACCGAAGAAGTGGAGACCAAGATCGTGTCCAAGTGGAGCAACATTGGAGATACCAACTTGGGGAACTTTAGCACGAAGAAGTTCCGAGAGGTCCCTTACATCGGCAAGCCATCACCTGTCGCCCGAAGAATAATAGAAAGTGGCATCATCAAGGCGGCCGGTTTTCCTCCAGCCATTCAGTGCCACGAGTTGATGATCGAGTGTGCCCGTCATTACAATCCACAGTCCAGGACAATTGTGTCCAACGAGGGAAACACTTTGGCGTACCTTTCTGAGGAGGCCATAAGTGAAGCCTTCCATCTTCCAGAGCACAGGGACATGATATACAAGAGCATTGAAGGAGCCAGATCAGTGTACGATGATGATCCAGATGCTTGCCTAAGCATAATCAACAAGAACTGGCTACTTAAGAGTCGTCCCCGTCTGAGCAAAGTACCGAACACACCACACAGGATTGATTTCCGAGAGGAGTACAGAGATTTGATTACCATGCTCAACAGAGTTACAGGAGCACCTCATGCCTTCTATTTTGAGAAATGGATGTTTTACTTCATCCAGGTGATTGTTCAAGGAAAGGGTACAATACATTGGGCTAGGATAATTAGCCATTGCTTAGACGTACAGTTGAGAAGACTCAGGGCTACTAAGTCCTTCCACATGAGTTCATACGTCATCTATGCCTTAATCAGGAGCGTTGAGTACGCAGGACTACCTCACAGAGGAGTGATTGGAAGAGGACCCGGCGAGGTCAGAGTTTGTGAATCCTATACCTACTTGCATCATCCACCAGGGAAGAACTACAAGTTAATCAATGATACTTTCACGATGAACATCACCAGGACGTTGCAAGGAGGGATTCACAACAGATTATCTCAGGATGCCCAGGAATTCATCAAGAGGTACGGTGCTTGGTTCATTCAGTTTCCCAAGTTCACTTACATTAGAGTGCATGGATGTCCTTTACCTCCATACATGTTGCCGAGGTACCCGACAGACAGAATTGTGTTACTTGAAGTAACAAGGCAGTTGGCAGCATATGTGAAGGCATTCAGACACAGACATCAGAATGGAGTTCAGGTACCTATTATTTTGGGTAATTCAGTTGAGGTATGTCCCAATGTCTCAGCCATGGATGACGCAGAGAAGGAGTTAGCCTTGTATCCTTTTTCATCTTTTGCTTGGAGGAATAGTTTTGATCCTCATGGACATTTAGAGGAAACGGTCGGTAGAAGATTTAGACATGAGTACCAGATTGAAGATTTTATGATGAATCTCCTAGATGATCTCGAAGTGAAACGAAAGATACATTCTAGATTGCCTTTGGATTTCATCAGGAAATGTAAGATTTACAGAGTAGCCGACCAAGCTCAGGACAACGGCAGGCACATCCAATCTTCATATGATAGAGAAAGCAAAACAATAAGTTTGAATTGGAATGAGCCCGAGGCCGTGGATTTAGATGATTTGATGGCACCAGTCTTGTCTTGTACTCGCAGATGGGTAGACGTTCAGCATCAGAAGTTGAGAGAACAAGGCATAGCTATGTCTTTTACGTTGGAAGAAAAGCCAGCCGAGGGTGGAGCCAGTGTTAGTGAAGGCAATCCTAATCCTAGGAATTCAGGTGAAGGTAACCTTCGATGTGCCAGTGAGGGCAATCTCCATTCGAGAGGTTCGAAGAGAAAGGAAAGATCAGAAAAGAAAGAGCCTTCCAAGAAAAAGCAAGGTGCCAACAAAGATCAAACACCAGGTACTTCTTCTAGACCAGAGGATAGAACAGTTCGAGTAGAAGAGTCCATGGAATCGATGGTACAGAATGACAGACAGGAGGAAGGACAGGCACAGCATGTTTCATCCGATGGATCTCTCCAAGACTATGATTTAGATAATGATAATGAAGTAACATCTCCTCCCAGACAAGAAGAAATAGTACATAAAGAGATTCAAGTTCAAGAGACAAGATCAAATATCCCAGATTGGTTGAAGGAAAGATTGACTAAGGTGATCGTAATTGAGGACGAGGACAGTGCAATTGATTTAGAGAGCCTCGTGGGACGTTCACATATGACAACAGAGAAGAAGAAGGCTACAAAGATGTCCAAGATGATTCGAGATGAGACTGGATCTAGAAAACTGCAGATAGCTACACCGGCAGCAGACAAATATGAGGGTGAGATCCTAGCAGAAGACTATCATATACAGACTATTGAGTTAGGACCATCCACAGCAGAGCAGACTTTAGATGATGCCACCGACACATTTGAGGCATTGAAGGACAAGCTTAGGGAAGAAGTAGAGAAGAATAGAAAGCTTGAGAGAGAGAGAGGTGCATGGAGGACGTATTTCAGTCACATCAATGAACCTTTGGGACGTCAGGATCCAGTTAGATCACCATTGCAGGCATTGCCCCTTCAATCAATCAATGAAGCAGAAAGATTCAGGAACCTGGTCCAGCGTACATGTGGTTGGATGGATAGATCTCACACGGTGGCCATTGAGTTTGTTACAAGGATGTCGAAGATCACCCATCAGGCTATCCAAGTTCTTGAGATTATTCACAGATTGATGGCAACAGTAGCTGCATTCACCCATACCAAAGACGTTGTCATCCCTGTCTTGAAAGTTATAAGACACACATCCAGAAGAATTTTAGCACAGGAGAGGATCTTAGAAGGTGATTCTCACAGTTTGTTTCAGTGGTCAACCTTACTCCATATAAAGAGTGTTCTCTTTGAGGACATCAGTGTTAGATGTGGTCAAGTTGAGGAGGTGATCAATCCGATCCAGGACAGAGTATTTGAGGTACTTCGCACCATTCTTGGCAGAAGGATCGAGGTCGAGACAGATGTGGATTTACAAGAATTTGAGGATAGAATCACGATCATCTTTCGCAAGGACGCAGATGTTACAGATGAGCAGTATGATCAGATGTATGCCACCATGCTCCTGATTGATAGAACAAAGGAACTTGAACCTACTTGGGACACAGCTCTTCTAGATGCATTTGATCAGGTTATCCACTTAGAAGAGAGTATCAAGAATCTTCCCGAGATTCCAAGCACAGAAATCGAAGGAATCGTAACAAAATTCATTGCATATGCTAAGAAAGAGAGTTGGAAAGGGAATAAGATTCTAGATGAAAGGTTGTTACAGATGACATGACATCTTATTTCTCATTGGTTGATACCTCCTAGATTTTTGTGCCAAATTTAATATTTGGCTATGTATTTAATATTGTTCAGTAAAAAGGAGGTCATTTGTAACAAACCCTAATTAGGGTTTAGGTGTCATGATCTTGTCCATTGATTTACTTTCAATCTGGACCTTTCATTGTAACTGGGGATGCTATTTATACCCCCATTTTTCATTTCATTTGTTAATAGTTAATAGTCGAATAGTCAGATAGGAGTGAAATAGAGAGATTAGAGTTAGAAGCAATTTTTATTTTGTAGCAAGATTGAGTCTTGAAGAGAGAAATTCAAGCAATTGTTGTATATGATGACTTGGAAATCAATAAAATATTGAAGTTATGGTGTTTTGTTGCAAATTTCTTGAGTTATCTTCATGGTTGTTGGATGTACTTGAATCACGCTCAATCGAAGTAGTTTGTTAATTTGAAAGGCTAAGTGTGAGATTTGATATTTGGTAGGATTCGCTATCCAAACCACTAGCTTCTTGCTGATTGTAGGAACGCCTTGCGTGGTCGACTGGAAAACATTTTGAGTCCTTAATCTTCAAGCATTTTCGCATCTAGGATATGTACCTTCTTAGTAGTGTCCTTGGTCTTTGATGCATTGAACACCATTATTACCTTAGAAGATCGCACTAATTTCAGTTGAGTTGTTATCTTATGGCAAAATTGAAGTTGGTTGAGTCTTGCTGAATCTCATTCATGCTAAGTCATTCATAGGGTTAGGCTAGATTAGACTTCCTTAAACCCTGTCCTTTTTCCATTTTTTGAAAGTTCCTTTTAGATTAGTAAAATCTTCGAGCCATTGAATCCGTAAGACGCCTTGAAGGAAACAGCAAATCACATCATACCACTAAAAAAAGCTTGTCCACACGTGGAGACCCCACTAAAAGAACCTTGGAGTCCATCTAACTGATCCTTTTGGCAGATCTTCAGCAGTTAGAGACTATTTTCTCAAGAGAGGATAAGATGCCTGTCGGTATTTTATTCTGTGTATGATTGTGTATGAAATACACGTCAACACAACCCTAATTAGGGTTTAGGTGGCATAATCTGGGCCATCGATTCTGATTTAATCTTGGCCATTATTTGTAATCGAGAGCTCTATGTAAGCTCAACTCATTTCATTTGTAAAGAATTGATTAGAAGAGTTTTGAAGAATTGTTGCTCGATGCTACAAAAATTAATAAAATCATTGAAGTGTTGGTGACTTATTAAGTTTTGAAGCTTTTGCTTGTTTCTTCATTCCTTTTATGAGAGAAGTTAAAATTGAAAAGAAAAAAAAAATTAGAGTAGAATTTGCTTTTAAGTGTTTTAGATGAATGAAAGATGCATGTGCATGATTGATAGTGAAGCTCGTTGTTCATACTACTAGTACTCCATCGTTGGTGAAGTATCCCACGTAATCAACTGAACTCATTTTAGCCAAAGCTTAACTTCAATTACTATTCCATCATTGATATGCTTCATCTGAAGGTATCCATGCTTGTGGTAGTGATTTGAAAATCATCAAGCTATCCCTAGAAGATTGCACTAGCATTGTAGAGATGTTCATGGCATGTCGAAACAAAGCTTAGTTGAGTTCACTTGAAATTGTCCATTGCCTTGCATTCCTAGTATTAGCATAGTATTCCTAAACCTTGCTCCTTTTTCATTTTTTTTATCAAAGATCAATAGTAGCAGGAAAGAGCAATATTGCAACATCATTCGTAGAACATCATTCCATTGAGCTTTAATCGAGCAAAGAACAACTACATAAGTCCCCTCGCAGGTATAGCAAACACATCATACCATTGAAGCTATCCAACATGTCAAAACCTGACATCGAGAACCTTGGAGTCGTCTCAAGTGATCCTTTTTGCTAATCTTCAGCATTTGAGAAGTCTTTGTTCAAGAGAGGATAGAATATTCAATACTTTATTATGTGTTCGATTGTGCATAAAAACACCATCAACAGGACCATGAACAAAATTGCTTGCTATACATCCCTTGTGCAACCACTTGGGTGCTAGCATAGAACCCAAATGCCTCGTGCATAGATGCATATCCAACAATAGTGCTTCATACACAACCACACAAGCAACAATCTTAGGAATTCTATGCACAGCTGCACAACATCAAGAATCCCTTGTGTGCAAGCTTTACTAGCTCCACAATGCTCCTTTCAGTATAATTCTTTACATATGCTTTAAGCCTCTCCACATATGTTCTACCTTATTCAACTTTGTATTTAACCATATGTGTGCAACACACGGAACAACAACATCCACATGTTACAGTACAAAACACCTACAAGGCCCAACTACCACAAGAAATGGCTCCATACAAGTTCGACATTTGACACCATATGCATCTGGCACATGGCAATGCCTTGTGCCACATGTAATATAATCTGCAACATATGTGTTTGACACTTGGTAACGTCCTCTCCACACATACCACACAACAATGCATGTTGAACACATATTAGAATAGATGTGACTATTAGCTATCAATCTTTACCTATAAATATTGGCACTGTACACCTAATATAGGGGACTCAAAAAGAAGAGCCATCAAAGCATATGAATTCAAAGCCTAGTAAGTCCAGCACTCTACTTTGGAAAGTCAAGTGCTCCATACAAACATCAACATATCAGCATGCTCTACACATCTAAGAAAGCCTCCTATGCAATCTAGGCAAGACAGGAAAGATGTTTCATCACCTTTTTATCACATTAATTCTCTTCTCTCCTGTTTTTTGTAATGAATACACTTATATGCACGTATCCTATTTTGGTAATACATGAAGTAGCATTTATGTCAATGTCTCTTTGAATTTGCTTCGGTTTTCCGCATCTCTCTAAGTCCCATTACACATTCTACAATTCCTAATACCATATGTTATTGATTGTTCTCTAATTGTCTCCAAGACCTGAATTAAATCATGCACATGTGCACACACACACAGTACTCAAGCCTAACAAAGAACTTAAATGCTCAAGCCCAGCAAACAACTAATCTTTCTATGTATCATCATAATTTAGAATGGTTCAATGCTCTAATCATGATAAGAGCTGGCATGCTTAATAAACCCAAGAATAATTAAAAATACCTTTGGTTGATTGTTTGCAAAAATAAGTCTATCTTAACACACTATTCAAAACAAGTTGGCAACTTGATCTACTTGCATGCTTTCATATGGCTGATTGTAAGCCTGCACCGACTCCCTTTCTTTCAGGAGTTAAGCTTGAGGCTCAGTGCTCTGATACCATGTGAGATTTTGCCAAGATCAAGGGCACAATGAAAAGCACAAAAGAGAGACAATAGCATGACAAGAACAAAACTATCTTCTCATCAATATGCAAATGATCATCTGGATTAGCCAATACAATGAATATGGGCCTGCTTAGTTAGCCATATGGATATGTGAGCACACAATCATGACATGTGGCTCAATTAGAAACAAGGGTAGGTAAGAAAAAGTAGGGGTAGGTAGGAGAAATAATATAATATTCCAGAAGAGGTGGATGACCCACCGAATGTGGAGTGTAACAGCAAGATAAGACCACAAAAGGTGGAATTTCTCCTACAAGCTATATCCCTATGTGCACACTTCCCTAAGTGTCTCATATCCAAACTACGATGAGATGCATTATCCTACGTTAACTTAAGTAAAGTGTAATAATATCCATGATGAATAATTATTTACACCAACACCCCCCCTTAAGTGCAACTTAGGGGAATGAAGACTCAAGTCAATAATGCAAGACGGGTCCCGGCTACTAGGCCATGATAGGTACCCATGTACAATATGCAAATGCAAGCAAACCTATGCAATGCAATCTCTCACAAACGGAGAAAGGGAGAAAACCCAGTGGGAAAAAACTCCCCCCCAAAAGAGAGATGAATGTAAAAAAGACTCTCAAAGAACAAAATTCAAAACCTCAAAGAGGAAAAAGTCCCCCCCCATAAGAGAGGAAGGAGAAGTCAGCTGATCCCCCCTAATGAGACATCTCGCACCCCCAAGAGAGCTCGCAATTGTTGGAACTTACTCTCGGTGAAAGGTTTGGTAAAGATGTCAGCAACCTGCTCCACTATAGGACAATACTGCAAATCAATGATTGCAAAACTTAAACCTAGAGATGTTAAGAAGGCAAAGATAGTCTCGCGGGTGGTAGAAGACAAGAATATAATGAAATATGCAAAAGTAACAAAACCATTGGTTGAGAAACTGCCAAAAGAGATGCAGCTGTCAAATTATAGGCTCACTGGGATAGAACTTGGGCAGCAGACACATACAAGTATCATGATGATGCCACGGATTCAGTAGCCTCTTTGGTCCAAAATTATGATGAATTACTGGCGAAGAAGAATGAGCTCAAGGAGAAGAATCCACAACTCATTAAGGTAATTCAGAAAAGAACAAATGCTTCAGAGCAGCTTGATCCATTGACTTCTTCCACATTTGAAGAATCTGTTAGGCGATTGAAGAAGGTTGCTCAGAAGGCCAGGGCAGTCGATTATTGGGTAGATTGGTTGATTGATCAAGGTACCCAAGTGGTGAAGAAGGCATTGCATGTATTGAACAATGTTAGAGCAGCAAAAGTTAAGTTGAACAAGACTTTGGAGGCTTTCAATCAAAGTCTAGGTTCAATTGAAGAAGATTTGAAGATCTGGCACGAGAGGGATCAGATCAAACTGGAAATTCTGTGCAACAATATGGTGATACCTGGCAGAGAAAAATATATAGAATTTGATGAACTTTTGACAAACAAATCATTGGTTATCAGCGAGCTCATCAAAGATATTCAAGTAACACTTGAAATGAGTGACGAAGTCGAACAGAACATACTCTCTAATTTTGACAAGATGTCTTGCAAAATTCTAAGTCATGATGGAGAGTTGCTTGCAGCAGATTTAGTAGGCACTGAAATGGTATCAAGTCTTTGCCAGGCGCAAGACTCAGAACATTTTACTGTGGATTCGATCCGTAGGTTTGTAAGTTACCAAGTGTTTTTCGATAAGATGCAAACTGTTCTTGAAGAGCACAGGGAGGCAACATTAAGATATTATGATGTTATCATTAAAACTCTTGCAGTTGTCAAAAACACAGGAGTTCTTGATCCTGATGAGTTGAAGAGATCCATCAGCAAGTTTCAGTCTTTCAGGGCCAGAAATGGAAAAGAATAAAAAGTGTCAAATGACACTTACTCTTTAGTTTATGTATTTTGTTTTTGACAAGTTACATGTAAAACCATTTTTTTGTAATTGCAAGTGTCACTTTCACTTGCATTTTTCATAAAATGTAATTACATGTAAAGCAACTACAAGTTGAGTTAGATTAGTACTATAGTTGGAATAAGTCATGGTGGTTGAGAGAATTTCTCAAGTTAGTTAGGATCCTCCCACCTTTTTCTCAAGGCTCCTCTCCTATGTATACTGGAGAGGGTCTATTGTAATTTTTATCTTTTTTGCAAGCAAGTAAACTCTACAAAATTTTATACTCATAAAGACTTTGAGCTTTATCGCTGTAAATTGTTCTTTTTCAAGTAATATCAAGGAGTTAGAATTT
Source organism: Cryptomeria japonica (assembly GCF_030272615.1). Lineage (NCBI taxonomy): Eukaryota > Viridiplantae > Streptophyta > Pinopsida > Cupressales > Cupressaceae > Cryptomeria > Cryptomeria japonica. The sequence continues at coordinate 403,169,747 of NC_081408.1, forward strand.
CAGACTGTGTCGAAGTCTTACTTTGTACCCATTATGTTCTTGTGTCATATTGGTTTGTGATTAGAATTTAAGAAGAGTTGCAGGACTTTGTGCTTGTAGTAATTCCCATCTAGAGTGATTTAAAGGTGCATCATATTTGCAGACTTTGCACTGCTATACGTTGTACTTTGTTTTTAAGTTATCATTCTAAAAGGGTAGATAGGATTTCAGACATTCAAGACTTTGTGCTTGATTACTATTTTCCCATCCCGAAGGAGGTGACGGAAGTCTTCGTGCTTTCAGGAAACTTCATTTCCTCTCTTGGTTTTATTTTGAAAGTTGTTATCATTACTTTACATCTCTTATTACTTTTCTGTGAAAAGAAAAGAGTATAGTCTTTCCTGAAAAAAGAGGAAAGGTTGTTGTCCTACCCATATTAGATTAAGTTAGTTTTAATTAGTTAGTAGAAAAGGGGGAGCCTTCCCTAAATTAGGAGAGTTATACTCACACATTGTGGCTGAAACCACAATTTTGCACATCCTCCCAGGTGTACAAAATTTTCAACCAACATCGCCCAAGAGTGAAGTGGCTAAAAGTGAAGAAATAATTCTGAAAAATGAGTTTTCAGCCAACAATGGAGGTCAAATCACCTTCAGCAATGACGAAATATGCAGGTTTGAGAACAACACAGCCTCCCAACAGCAATGGCATCTCACAAATGCAAGCAAATCACTCCAAAAATGGAGGAAATCACCTCCAAAACAAAATCGCCCAACTCCCAAGAATGGCCACCTTAGCAAAATTGATTCATGTGGCAAAAATGGCCACCAACTTGTTGTAATCGGCTCCCTAATGGCAACACCCAGATGTTTTGGACAAATAAATCACTAACTTGCAACTTCAAACCTTCAATGGTGTCCAATGGACACTCCTCAAAAATCACCCAGCTGGAAGAAATCTTCAAAATCAACCACTTAGCAATCACTATCAGCAAAATATAATATTATTACAATGCTGATTGGGTCTCTTTATTCATGTTTTCACTTTGAAACTTCACCACACAAACAATGTGGAATAAAAACTTGCCTTTTATACTAGCCAGGGAAAATCAATTTGCAATGGGAAAAATATTTAATCATTAATTAATGTTGCAAATCATTTAATAACTGTTTTTGAAAATTAAATAATTGTCATCAAATGCAAAAACAATTAAATTTGGGCTTTTTTACATTAAAATCTTAAAAAATTTACCAACTTTGGGCACCTGGGGGAAAATCGCCCCATATCTGGATTAAAAAACCAAATAAAACTTATTCCAATAATCGCCCCATGTCACCAGTTGCCCTTGGGGGAAAATCGCCCTCTTTTGGGATAAAAATCCCAATCAAAATCCATTAAATTTGCCCAAAAACACCTCTGGGGAAAATCAACTTGCATCTGGAGTCAAAAAATTCACTTCATTTTGATCACTAAGTCCAAAAATCAACCCCCTATCTGGATAATTATCCAGATCAAAATTCATCAAAATCTGCACTTTGGGAAATTCACCCTTCATCAAGATCATCCTCTGCATAAAAATCCATTAAATTTGATCATGAATTGCCCTGGTGGAAAATAAAACTACACCAAGATACTTGAATTTCATCCGCATCAAAGTCATCTGCACTCCTAGGGGAAAAACGTAGGTCATCAGGACAATTTCCCAACTCTTAGTCAAAATTTACCCTCCTGGTGGAAAATCGCCCTCCATCAGGAACTTGAATGGAGGAAAAATAAGGTCCATCGGAAATCTGGTGGAAATTCACCTCCCGTCAAGATTTTTAGAGGGGGAAAATCATGGGTCACCGGAAATGTGGGGGGAAAAGCACCTCCCATCAGGAATTTTGACCTTTTGACCACTAGAACATGGATTTTCATCAAGAATTTAATGATTTTTCCACTCAATCATCTGGACACTTCAAATTTTCAACAAAACACATTGGGACTTAGCCAAATTCATCAAAATTTGAGCGAGACAATAGGAATTTCATCGGGATAAAGTGCAAATTTAACTCGAATAAACCTCCAAGAAGCGAGAAAACAACCCCTAAAGGACCTTTTAACACTTGGGCACAAAAATATCACTGACTTGGACATTTTAAACTCATTCACAATCAAAAGGGTCTACACTTAGACAAAATTAGGATTACCTAGACATCTAACACTTACACACTTGATCCTATTCAAAACTCAAAACCCTAATAGCAATTAGGCATGATCACATTTCAAAACTCGAGACTCAAACACTGGAACTTGGAAGCTCAAAATTGTCGGTTATTGCCAAAACCCTAAACTAACAAGACTCGGAAAGCAAAAAAGAGAGGGTCCCTGTTTGCAATGGGGCGAAGTGTGAAAAGGTCACAACAGGACGTCATGGATTTCTCCAGAGAGTGGATAGACAAGCAGATGAACAGATTGATAGATATGGGTGTTGTCTTCACATATGAGAAGATGAAACAAGAGAAGTGTTGGTGTAATAATTATTCATCATGGATATTATTACACTTTACTTAAGTTAACTTCGGATAATGCATCTCATCATAGTTTGGATATGAGACACTTAGGGAAGTGTGCACATAGGGATATAGCTTGTAGGAGAAATTCCGCCTTTTGTGGTCTTATCTTGCTGTTACACTCCACATTAGGTGGGTCATCCACCTCTTGTGGAATATTATATTATTTCTCCTACCTACCCCTACTTTTTCTTACCCACCCTTGTTTCTCATTGAGCCACATGTCATGATTGTGTGCTCACATATCCATATGGCCTTGCCTATATAAGCAGGCCCATATTCATTGTATTGGCTAATCCAGTTGATCATTTGCATATTGATGAGAATATAGTTTTGTTCTTTTCATACTTTTGTCTCTCTTTTGTGCTTTTCATTGTACCCTTGATCTTGGCAAAATCTCACATGGTATCAGAGCACTGAGCCTCAAGCTTAACTACTGAAAGAAAGGGAGTCGGTGCAGGCTTACAATCAGCCATATGAAAGCGTGCAAGTAGATCAAGAGCATACTTGGGCTGCGATAGTGTAATCCCGGAAGGTGACTATGAAATCTCTATCCCGAGAAAGTAGTGCAAAAGACCCAAGTCAGTCATAGCAAATTTGTCATGCAAAACAGATTTGACCTTGCTAATGATGGATGCGGTGCTCCCTGTAATGATCAAATCATCAACATAGAGCACAAGTATCAAGTGAGAGTCATCCTATCGCAAAATGTAGACATTCGGATCGGAATGACACCTGGTGAACCCTGCTGAGAGAAGAAAGGAACCCATCAGCGGACCAAACACATCGAGATTCATATGCACTATATCCGAGAGCTGATTCAGGAGCAGGTCATTGATTTGCAGTATTGTCCTACAGCAGAGCAGGTTGCTAACATCTTTACCAAACCTTTCACCGAGAGTAAGTTCCAGCAGTTGCGAGCTCTCTTGGGGGTGCAGGATGTCTCATTAGGGGGGGTCGGCCGACTTCTCCTTCCTCTCTTATGGGGGGGACTTTTTCCTCTTTGAGGTTTTGTCCTTCTTTGAGAGTCTTTTGTACATTCATCTCTCTTTTAGGGGGGAGTTTTTTCCACTGGGTTTTCTCCCTTTCTCCGTTTGTGAGAGATTGCATTGCATAGGTTTGCTTGCATTTGCATATTGTACATGGGTACCTATCATGGCCTAGTAGCCGGGACCCATCTTGCATTGTTGACTTGAGTCTTCATTCCCCTAAGTTGCACTTAAGGGGGGGTGTTGGTGTAAATAGTTATTCATCATGGATATTATTACATAAAATCCCTATTACAAGAATTTCCACATAAAATCATGTGTTCATCTTGTGTTCTCTATTGTTAGATCATACTTTTGATTATTGCTCTGTGATTGCTAAAGTTTTAATAAGTGAAAAGTTGTGATTTCCACATAAAATCATGTGTTCATCTTGTGTTCTCTATTGTTAGATCATACTTTTGATTATTGCTCTGTGATTGCTAAAGTTTTAATAAGTGAAAAGTTGTATTATATCGATTCACCCTCCCCCCTACCCTCTCAATATAAGTGTGTGTTTCTTCAAGGCCTACATTTGGAATGCAAATGACTTGCTTCCCACTAGCTGATCATAATTTCCCTCTTTCTTCTTATGACTAAACAAGCCATGTCTAAAATATCTCCTTTTGGTCAGTTTTAAGGCCATTATAACAAAACCTAAGAAACGCATACTTGTCATGGTAACTCGCATATTCACTGCATATGCACATGTTGACAAGGCAAAACAGTTGCATTCCTAGGCTTTAATATGCAAACAGCACATTCTTTCTAGGATCACTTGTGTCAAAGTAAATCCCTACAAAGTTCCCATTACCTTAAATTTCCTATAACTCATATCATATACCATTAACCCACAATATATGTTTTCAATCATTCTTCAAAAATGTCAAGTCCAAATACAAATATCAATTCAGAACCACAATCAAGAAATGCCCGCTAGTAACTACTTGAAACATCTACAAAAGGCATTTTTTTATATGCAAACAATAAAGTATTGGCAAGGACATTGTCTCTATGGCAATGTCAATTTATGTCCACTAAACAACATCCTACCAAAGACATAGTGAGTTCAAATTAATTTTGAAGCATATGCACAAATTTTATTTAACTCCAGCTTCACCTTCTGCAACCAAGGCAAACACAATAGGCCTTCCTATAAGAATACCATAGGTTCGAAGGGTCAACTCCTCCGAAACATCTATTCCATGCCAAACTCCACCATCAAGAAATATAGGAACTTGGCCTTGTGCAAAATTTACTACCTTTTCAAGGTAGCTTATTATTGCCAAAACACCATCAAGCTATCGAGCTCCGTGGTTGAAAACATTTATGCTTGCCATACCTACTTGAACAACTAGCCTTGTGTCCTCAACATTATGTACTACTTCACAAAGTATTGCAAAGTGCATTATTATCTACAACCACTTAACATCCTTCCAACTTGGTCATTTGTTGATTTGATTGGTAAGAGCTAGTCTAGAGTCTTCAACCTTCTCTATCTTATCAAGGTCTAAGCCTTTAAAGTTCTTGAGGGTTAGATGTGGAGGGAGTATAAATTTGTTTCTAATGTTTGCCTCCCTACGCCCAAGTTGAGGAGGTAATGTAGCATGAGTAACAATTGCATAAGAATTGTCTTGCATCATAGATGATAAGCTCTGGTACACCAAAGCTTTCCAGCTCTTTTGGTGTTAGCCAAATACATGCGTTATGCATGAAGAGGGAATGATACGCTCTAACAAAGATAATCCTTACTTTTAGAATGTGCTTTAGATCCCCATTGAGGAATTGATAGCTCAAAAACACCTTATCCAATGAATTTAGATTGACCACAAATGTTTGTTCGTCCATCTCAATGTTTGGAGATTCACTTCCCCAACATAGCCCCTACTCAAACTTCATTTCCCTCAAAACCCTTAGACATCTGCCTATTTTCACACCAGACATGGTAGCTGGAGTACCAATACAAGCGATGAAGGTCCCTTTCTCATACTTTATAGCTTGCTCATTAAGTTATAGAGGAGAAATATTACAAAGAACATGGGTAGGCTTCATAGAGTTGTCACTAATGGTGGGTTTGGGTGAAATCAAGGAATTGAGAGGCTACCCTCTTGTCTTGCCTTTGTACCATCCAAATATTGTTCAAATCTAGATGCAACAATGTGACATTGTGATTGTTTGAGTCTCGCAACCCATTTCAGAATAAACTTTGACAAAGCCACACTTGTGTCTACTTTCATATTTGCAAGCATGATTACCAAGGCACTTACAGCTATCTCTATATGAGTCAGGGAGATGCTAGCAAATGTTGAAGATTCTAGTTTAGGCCCATGGCTTGATTTGCTTGGAAGCTTCCAAAGCCTTTTTAACAAATCCATTTTGTGTGTATCTTGCAACAATGGCATCCCATTGAGAAAAACCTCACATTGTAGGTATGTTTGTCGTTGCGCCAAGAGCTCGAGCTATCAACGCCCACTACAAACGCCAGACGTACCCAGATCCACGGGAGGCGGTTAAGCCATGTCGCGAACCCTGAAGGAGGTGCTGACCACCAAGTCAACAATATCCCCCTCAACACCGACTAAGGGTTCCACACCAACGGAATGAAGGAGACGTCCCGAGATTCGAACCCGTTTCCCAAGGCTCTGATACCAATTGTAGGTATGTCTGTCGTTGCGCCAAAAGCTCGAGCTATCAATGCCCACTACAAACGCCAAACTTACCCAAATCCACAAGAGGCGGTTGAGCCATGTCGCGAACCCCGAAGGAGGAGCTGACCACCAAGTCAACACACATGGCCTAAGCTTCCATGATTCTTTTGTGTGAAGAAGAAGAATGAACAAGGTTTTGGAGTATAAGTCGAAATTGGAAGTGGTTCTCACAACCACTTCAAACGCTGCCAACAATTACAAAACCTTTTAATATCACAAAAAAGACTTTCACATGTGTTTTTTGGTGTTATAATTTGTTATGAAGAAAGTGTCGGGTTTTTAGGCAGTTCTCACAACCACTTCAAGTGCCCACAAAGGTTTTAAAATCTCTCAAAACCTCTGAATTCATTTTTCCCTTTTCTTTAAAAATGTATGTGAGTTTTTTAAGGTTTTGGCAACCATGTCGGATTATGACAGTGGTTATAGAACCACAAAAAAGCACCAACGAACCTTTTACTTTTAGAACAAAATTCCTTATCAAAGCAATTTTGTTCCCGCTTAAAAATGTTGAAATAATACATTTCGAAAATTTGAAGAGTTTTATAACCTTTCAAAGCTCCAATTTTTAAAATAAAACCTTGAAACTCTTTCATTTCAACTTTGCAATAATGACTCCACTTGACCAATGCTGGAAATTGGAAATTTTATAACTTTTGACTACAAGAACAATTTTGCAGAAAAACTAACCAGATAATTCATAATAACTTCAAAAAGCACATTCATAATAACTTCAAAAAGCACCATGTTGATTTGTTTTTGCTCTAGAATTAACAAAGCTTGTGTTTTAATTGTTTCCACAAACTACTTGATGAAAACATGAAAAACTAAAATGTCCCAAACAGAGAGGTATTTTGACCTAAAAAATTTGCTCAATGATGTGACCAATATCTTTGTAAAACAATCTTCTTCCAGACTCAACAGAGCTTGAGATTTAATTGTTTCAGCCAATTTAGGTGAAGTTGTGTGTAGAAACACGCAGCATTGACTTCATGCTCTGACACAGGTGGGTGAGCATCTTCAACCTAATAAACAACTTGACACTTGGGGGTGATTAAACATACCTGGATCAACTAAGTTATCATAATGGGTTCAGCATGATGACCTTTACCAATTTCGACGCAAAGTTTAAAATTTGGTATAATAAAGTATTGCGCTAACAGAGTCCTAAGGCTCTTATACAGAGGAAAAGAGCTATAGTCCTATGGCTCTAATGCAATGTTGAAATCTTAAACCATTTGAAACAAGCCATGAGATCCAAAATCCTAGAACCAACTCACAAACTAAACGTTTCACATTGAAAAGATTATCAGAGACAATTTTATCAAGAAAAATGGCAGAGTAATATTACAAAACACTACCTCAAACCTATTTTCGACCTCTTATGTTTATTACGAAATTTGTGCACTTCAAATGGCAAGTTCAATAAAGAGTGTAACTAAGAAACACTAGCATGCATGCCAAATGAGGCTCCATGTAGAGTTTACAACTCACTGGAGTGAGAGACAATCAACTAATCAATCAATCCTAGTATAACAATTCATAACTCCTGATCAATCTAGACAAGACTGAGGTGTAACAAGTCTGCTCAAGACTCAAGTAAATAACTGCAACTAACTAGATGACTAGGGTAAATAGGATGTTCTGGGAATTATTCACAGTTATTTGCAAAAATAAAAGAAAACTAACTTTGGACTATATGGTATACTAAACAATGGCAATTGCTGGAAATTGTATGCAATACCATATGAAATGGAAATGTAAAACTTAAGCAGCTTATGGGAAATTGATGAGTAAGCAACCTGAGATGTGGATTGTTTGTTCAAAAAGTGAAAGCAGAAACTATAAGCATAAACCAAAGTGAAGCTTCTAGTAGTGAGTATGATAATACCAGTTCTTAGGGAAACTTTTCTAGTTGATTATTTAGAAAGGCATCTCCTTGTGTTAAAGTTAAGGTTGAAGGAAGAAGCTCTATGCATTAGGAAACCAGTCTGAAGAGACTGAACAGATCTTTTAAGGGCAGAAAGTATTAACAATGCTAATCTTAATATACTGGACTTACCTACTGGCAATAACAGTTGTTATATCCTTTTATTTCTTAGTGAATGATAAAATTTTAAAAATTTGGCTGTCACAGATTTTGTAAATGTAGCCAGGTTAGTAACAGTAAAACAGGCGGTCAGGAATTGGAAAAGATGCAAAAACTGATGTGATTCATGAATTTCAACTACTTTATTAACAGAACAAGGAGTAATGAACTAGCAATCACATGATATGCTCAGAGTATCGTTACATACAAGAAACAGAAAGGTAACAAAATCTTTGGTCTATGCATGCTACCACTTTAACTATTTTTTTAATGCACCTGCCAAATACCCAGATGGAACCTTCCTGCTCTCACAGGAATAACCAGTGAACATCCCATCATTGATGCCTTTACATGAGCTGCCACAATTGTCACGAAACCCATGGAACCAATGTCAAAACAAATGTTGAAACAGAAAAGATATTGGAAATAAAGAGTTACCAATCAGGCTCAATAAACTTACCAGGCATGTCGTCATACCCTTCATCCAAATGGCGATAATGGTTTCCCTAAAAAAACAGTTATATTTTAGAAGAGACAATTATCTTTGAGGGAGAACACAAACTGAAAGTGTGCTCTCAATATAAACTAAACTTTGAACAAAATTTTCATATCTATATATTGGCATGTCAAAAAGGAATAAAATTGTAACTGTAGTTTATCAAGATAATAATAGATAACAAGTTCAAAATTAATATAACCAATGATTGCACAAAAAAGATATAGGTGAGAAAAAAAAACTCTGTTTGAACACTAGCCAAAAACTTGGCAGACTCGGTGCAAGTCACAGTTCCCCCTGTAAACATGTGGATTTCTAAAGAAAACCTTGCAGATTTTGGGAGTGGACTCATCTGGTGGAAAGATAGAAAAAACCCACACAATTTGTCATTTGTCTAATTTACTTTGACAATTTATGCTCTAACTTCACCCAGCAAAAGATGTGTTTAGTATCCACACGACAAAATGCCCTGAGAGAAGGGACTGAAAAGAGATTTTAAGGTGCCTTCACAAAGATTCAAATGAATCTATCTTCTTTTCTGAATTGGGAATTACGAAAGTTGAAAGCCCAAGGGAAATGCTACCTATTTTTCCCTTCCTCATTTCCTAACGTATTTCTATTATGGTTTCGTTCTATTTTCTCTTATAAATGTTTATCATTTCACCATGATATTTTTCTTTCAAAAAACTGCTGTTATTTTTTAATTTTTATTTTTCTATTTTAAAATCAGCAATGTCAAGTTTAGTACAAAGTAGCATTAGGAAAAACTCAAGATGGAAGTACAAGACACTAGGTGATATCAAGGGCTATGTCTACTATAATGCTTGAAAGCTTCTTATGAATCAATAGATTGTAATGCCACCCTGCTCGAATACCTAGACATGACGAGAAGGCATGCAGTGAAGCACCTGAGAGGTTATGAGAGAAATGAATGACCTACTTAACAATTTTGATATGAGAAAAAATGGAAAAGAAAAGGACACGGGATGCGATGGCAGCAATCATGAATGCCAATTCTAATTCATCTATAGATTTCTTAGTTGCCCAACACACTTGTCATTGATTCGTGTGAAAAATCACAAGGCACATCACTTGCAAGTTCAATTGCCAATGAGTTTTGCACAAAGACTCAAAGGTAGATTTTGAGTTAACTTGCCAAAAATTGCAAGTTCAAGAGAAAAACTCACCCAGTGATTCATAAATATAGTCCGCAACTAGAAAAGCATCAAAACACTTTATTTTTTACACAATTTCTTCTGCAAGACCACTATTTCAACACATTGATAACATTCAATGCATTTAAGTGATTTCAATAGATTTTGCATGTATGTAACATAGCAATGTCCCACTTGTGTTTTTTGTTTTCAAATTTTTTGTTATGTTTTCCATCTCATTGTGAAGTTTTACTATTCTATTTTTTATTTTTGGCTAGCTACTAGGTTTTCATGACACATTTTATGATATTTGATTTTTTGTTTATGCTAAGGTTTGAAATTTGGTATTTGTTTGAGATATGGAATCAAGTGGCAACCCTAGGGACCCTACCTGGAAGCAAGGAACCCAAAAAAGAGAAATGAGTAAAGTAGTGAGCAATTATTGTCAAAGGAAGATGAGAGGCATCGACTGCCTCAAATATCATCTTGCACAAATTTGTTGATGAGATTTTTTACTTTGTGACAAAGTTGAGCCCAATATTATACAAGAGGTTATGGCTCTCATTTCTTCATATGAGAAGATGAACTAGAATGGGCATTAACAAACATAGGAGCTTATGAGACTTGCTAATGTCTTGAGTTCACTTATTTTCCTGCTATTTTAATGGACTTTTACTAGATTATCATCAGACTTATTATATGCTTTAATCATCCTTAGAACCATAATACTGCTAATTATATCTGATATATATACATATGGTATACTGATATAGATATGCAATGCGTTTTACTGGATGGCATGTTGTTAATGTTATGAATGTTAATTTATGTGGATTATTGCCATCGCTGGAACTAACATGCAGCAGGAAGTAGGAGCTGCCGTAGCTGACATATCTCTGTTCCATCCATAGCCGAAGAAGGTGGAACTCTGCTAGCAAGTGTGGGAGCAGCAAACATGGAGAAGAAGAGTCCGGTTGAAAAATAATCCTTGTTGACTCTGTATTTCTAAAGGATGTTGAGAAGATAATGCATCTTGGAAAACCGATAAAGTTGTGCATCATTAATCTTGAATTAATGAAGCAACCATGTCACTAGTTCTGTGTTACTGCTCAATAAAAGAGTATATTATGAAACGAACTCTTGTAGTGTTAATCTGTTTTTCTTCTTAGAATAAGTCGCCTCAGTGTTAGGGAGAAGCGACATTTGGCTAGATTCAGTTGGAAGAAGTTAATGGCATACTTTCTCTAAATGCTTTAAATAGGGAAAGTATCATTCCAGCTAAAAATCTTCTCCTGCTATTAGAATCAATCTACTTTTGTACTTATCAATTGAACATACAATGCAGACAATATAGATTGTGTTTATTGCTAGATCTTCTACGTAATCATTACCTGGTTGTTTCGAGCATGAGTTAAGGATGATGGAATGATTATTATTTTGTAAGTTCAAGTTACTATTATCTTTCACAAAAATTGCATTCTTCAAGCAAGGGCCACTTGAGGTAACGTGAGCCTTTCTTTTTTCTGTTATTTAGTTTCATGAATGCAGTTAATAATTGTTCTTAATCTTCAATTGTTATTTCATGTTTAGCAATGTTGTAGTTAAGAGTCCTAGTTGCATCCAATTTCTAGTTCGTTCGGTTATATGGATAAGTTGTACCTGTAGCCACTGCTGAGTTACTCCTAGAGTCACCCGTAGCAATTGTTGTGTTTGTTAGTTCCTCATTTCAGCATTGTTTATGTTTTTAGTAGATTAGTACATTCCTTTTATGCGACAATAGAAAACTTAGGAATCCTTGCTGCACATACAATGCCAGTGCCATCTTTGAAGATACGTCCCTAGTCAATAATTAAATGAGCCTTCACTTAGAACATAGGATTACCCCATTGAATACCTCAACTGGGCCATGTGCATGACAAACTACACCAACTCAATGGATATAGTGGAGACCAATCATTTTTGGCGCCATTGTCAGGGATGGTGCTAAGGTTCAGGACTCTCAAGTTTAGGATTTCTTTCAGTTTTTTATTTTCTGTGATATACTTTCTGTTATAAACTTTCAGTAGCATAGATGTTTGTTTACAACATTAGGAAAGTTAGATTTTGAAACTGGCATCAAGTTATTTCCATTGCATGCACCAACAAAGAGATGCTAGAGGAAGATTTCTTCCCTATACATCAAGTGTAGGAGATGCCCTAGCTTCAAGAGAGGGGCTAGAGGACTCATCAGCTTCAACACAGACATCAAAAGATCCATTTAGTGCACTTATAGATCCAATATCTTTTGATATCATTCAAGAAGAACCTACTCAAGCACGTGTACAAGAGATAATAGCAACAATGGGTGATGCTGAAGTAGACAATCTTGATACACCAGTCACCTTTGCATTTCCAATCACTGACTTGAAGAGGGTAGCAACATTGAAGAATATACCCCCAAACGCCCTCCCTAACTTTTATGGCCTAGTCACTGAAGATCCTGATACCTTTTTGTTTGAATTTGATGTACTCTGTTGAAGTTATGACTGTGTAACTGATGCTCATCGCTTAAAGCTATTTCTAGACACTTTGAAGGAATATGGATTATGGTGGTTCATGGGGCTGGGAAGCAATGCAATTACTAGTTGCAATGTAATGAAAGAGAAGTTTCTGCAGAAATATCAAGACTATTGCAAAGGTGGAGAGTGGAGACACAAAGAAGGAAGACATTTTCAAGATGTCTCAAAGAGAAGATGAACCCCTTGAAGACTACATCGATAGGTTTCAATTTTGTTTGAAAAATCCAAACAAAATAGGCTCACTCTTGGTTTTTCTCGGGGGAGTTAACAAGGAATACTCAATTCAATGGGTGGAGATGATATTACACAAACAACATTTGATGATATTTGCAAACTAGCAAGGAATTATTCTAGTGCTACCCTGAGGAAGGATAAAAGCTCTAGGTTTCTTCCTAACACTAAGACATTGTTAGGAGTAAAAACGTATGTTAGTATGAATAATAATTATAAGTGTGTTATGTGTGGTTATGTTTTGTTGTTGCCGAAAGGTTCCCGTCGGGTAGTTGGGAGTTGGTGACGGTTGGCAACTTGGCCAACCGTCAGGTCTATATATTGTTTGGTTGGAACCTCGGCAGGGGGGGATCATGTATGAACCATTGGAGACATTGGAATAAAGATATAACTTTCTGGTCTGATTATTATCATCTGTCATTCGTGTTATGATGTACAATTATTCTATTCTATGAATGCTTAGTATACGCAAGTACTACTGGGTTATTGATTATCCACCACTATACATTTAGGACTAAACATTTTGGCGTTGTTGCCTGAACGAACCTGGAGATAACCATGGCGGCAAGCGGAAACAATTAATGGGCCGACCATTTAACCAGCAATTAATTGTCGTGGACAGCAACACGCACGAAGAGAGTACCGCAGAAGAGGAACGAGAGGATCAGTTGACGGCAGACTTGGTGGAGTTGTGGGACGTGTCGGTCACGCAGTACGTACGGCAAGAGGCTCAAGAGAGAGCCGTCTCGGAAGGTACAGTACGTGGTGAACTCACCGTCAGCACCCTCGTCTTTGACCTACTCGGAAGTATTCCAAGGTTACTCACCAGAAATTTGATTGCACTCCAAGACCAAAGGGAGAAAACGGCAAAGGAACTTTGGCGGCAACATGTTCTCCGACGGTACGAGGAATGGAGTCGTAGAGAGGAAGAGGAGAGGGAGGTCAGTCAGCGTCGTACCTCTAGCACTTGATGCCCCTACGGCCGAACAAAGACAAACGTACCACTGCTACCGAAGGAGTAAACGAGGGAACTGTATGGCCATCCCTCCGCATAAAAGAACAGGCCAACAGGAGACAGCGACTAAGAGAGGTTGCCGACTCAAAGAGTCCGGAGAAACACAACAGAAGTCGGAGTCGTAGTCGGGAGAGGCAAAAACCGTGTACGTGGAAGAAGTTGGCCGAGGTCGCCAGGAACCTGCCACTTCCAGACGTAGCAGAGGAAGATCTCGCCGACCAGGCCCCACACTCGACGTCAAGTGAAGAAGACTCCGGAATCGAATCACAAAGCACCCAATCGGAATTTTCCGAACAAGGAGAGGAGGCGGTACGAGACCTGCACGAGGAAATCGCCACTATTTTCGAAGCAACATTGTCCGGCATTAAAAACTTGTCGTTGTCATAGGGCATCAAAATAGGAAGATTGGACCCGGAAACCCCGGGAAGGAGGGACTATAGAAGTGAAGGTGACCAAAGCCCGGTTAGCAGGGACCCAACCAGACCAGGAGCGTACGGCACCACCCGGACACAGTACCTTCCCGGCATATAGCCATTTCCAAGCACTACATAAAACCGCACAGAAAGAACGATGGCACACCCTGGAGAAACAAAAACTTCCAAAATTCATGGGCGACGGATCAGAGGATCCCATACGGCATTGCAAGACATGAGTTACCATCTTGGAAGCAAATGGCCAGGACGACCAAGACTATTGGGTGAAGGCATTTCCAGCCACCTTGCGAGGAATAGCAATTGACTGGTACACAGATCTCGATGCGCAGCATAAAACATCCTGGAACAATCTGAAGAAGGCCTTTGAGGGAGAATTCAAACTCCTACGGGACGACAACAAGATTGTGGCGGAAATTTACAACACCAAACAAGGAAAAAACGAAAGTGTACGCGCATATAACAGACGGCTGAGGGAACTACTGAACAAAATGGAGAACCAGCCGGCGGATGGCCTCAAGAAGCGGTGGTTTGTGGAAGGATTGGTACCATCCCTAAGAAGGACGATGAAAGTAGTACCTCCGCCAACGTACGATGAAGCATGCAATCGTGTCATGGATATTGAAAGTGAAAACAAGACATCCTAGGGGAAGCGACTGAGCAGCGATGGTGATAGTATGGACGACGACAGCAATGGAGGATCAAAAACAGTGCAAGCACTCCGCAAAGATATGATGAGGTTGATGAAGGAGTTAAAAGGTGACAAAGAAAGTGGTAGGGAAGGAAAAGAACTATGGTGTACTGACTGCAAGACTGAAGGGCACACTAAAGGAGGTTGTCCCCTAAAAGTCTTCTGTGACATCTGCTAAATAACGGGACATTCCACCAAGGAATGCCCGTACAACTTGAAGGCACGGAGCACACAAGTGCTCTATGCCCAACCCAACCAAACCACACCACCAGCAACGCCTCCAAGGCCAACAACAAACCCTGATGCCTCACCCGGAGGATACAGAAACAATCGACGGGGGAACAACAGATCCAATAATAACACACCAAGGAGCAGAATTCAATACGACGGGAAGGGGCGACCCATGATTCAGTGCAGGAAGTGCAATGAATGGGGTCACTTTGCCCGAGAATGCCCGAGAATGCCAAAACGGAGGTGATGTAGGAAGTTTGTTGTGCAGATGGTGCGGCCCAGGGAATCACGAGGACATAGATTGCCCAAAGCAAAAAGGGGTGAACATGCTCAATGTAGAGGGATCAAAGGAAGACGTACTGGCAATCACAAGGTTGCAAAATAAGAAAGTCACGTACCCGGACCCTCGCACAGAAAAGAAAGACTTCAAGAGGCAAGGGCAGATATCCAGCGGGCGATGGCTGGAGAACGAAGGGCCTCGCACCTGGCCACCGATACATCGGTCCAGCCGGAACCAGAAAAAATTATCATCAAGCAGATGTTACAAACCACAATACTCGTACAGGTGTCTAACCTTCTGCAGACCATGCCACAACTAAGGATGGCTCTAACAAATGTAACCAAGGACACTACCATTAGTCAAGAACACCAAACGCTGACAAAGTCTGGTACGGACCCGGTTCAGGGATCCGGTACGGATGCTATGAACCCTGTGCTACTAACGGCAGGAGTCGGACGGAAACCCGCAGTGGTAGAGATGGATATATTGGGACAAAAGCTTACAAACACCATCGTTGATGGTGGGTCTGGAGTCAATGTACTACCGGAAGAAACTTGGCAAAACCTCGGCAAGCCAACACTATGGCCACCAACCTTCCACCTGGTCGGGGCGGATCAGCACGGCATCAAACCCCTTGGCACCCTCATGGCACAAAAGGTGATAATTGGGACCCAGCAATTCCTTCTCGACTTTGTAGTCATTCCTCTGGAAAGGAAAGCGTACGACGCTCTTCTAGGAAGGGGGTGGTTGATCATGGCCAAAGCTAACCACAACTAGAAAAGGAATACGCTCTCAATCGAGAAGGACGGGCATAAGTATGTAATTGATCTCAGGAACCAATCCGTCAGCGAAGAGCTCGCGTCATCGAACTCCGACTCAGAAGATTCCAATCGATGGTAGTGGAGTTCTGAAGGAGACGGAGGAGGGAAAGAACCTGACGAGGAAGGAGTGCTGGAACTAGACGGATGCTCCGAGGATGGAACCAGTTCACTGGTAGGACTTTTTCATTGGCAAATGGAGGACTATGAGCTCTTCCACCCGGAGTGTCACATACTTCAAATATGTGAGATAGGAGAATCAAGCGGCGGGATGGAAGAACAATCTTTTCCCCCGGAGTACGGTAGATACCAAGAGGGAATGGCACGGATGGACGACATGCCAGCACACCAATTTGAACGGGATGAAACCATCAAGTACGAGGAACAGGGTGTGGAGAAGGTTAATCTAGGCAATGAGGCAAAACCACAGGGGATACTTGTAAGGGAAAAAGCAACTAAGTCCAAGTCGGCAAGTACTAAAAAATTGAAATATCAAGAAGATGAACCTGACAGGCAGACAAGACTGGGCGTACAAAAGGAAGTAGTACACCGTACGGATCAATGGCATGCTGCAAGGACAGAAGAAACAGTACGGAGCACGTGTACGGACGCCCAAGAGAGGACAATTCCATATAGGGTATGAAGTGAACGATCAAGAAGGCACGAAAATCTGAGGGCTATACCGTATGGCGTATGGTTTTCAGAAGATTGCCAGAGTCTATCGAACAACGCAGAAGTCATATCGTACGACGTACGGATTCAGGGCACGAGAGACTGGAGCCACTGTACGGTGTATGGTGTACTGAATATAGGAAGGGAAAGGCTTAAGCTGTCGTATGTGTACGGTATACAAAACACATCTAAAGGGGAGCAAGTGTACGACATACAAGCTCCGTACGGTGTACGGCACATAGTGACTAGAATTGTGGCACGAGGAAGAGCAAACCATTCGCCGTACGAGTACGGCTTAGGAGAAACAGGGGGTTGTCAACTTGTAGTATCGTACGGCGTACGGAGCTACCGTACGACCATAACCCTCGAGGGTATACCCCCACCGTACGGTGTACGGCCCACTTCCACCAGTACGTGCAGAGCAGAGATATCCGTACGACAACCAGCATTAACATTTGCCAGACAAACAGAGACATTCGTACGGCCAAGAGCATCCGTACGGCCAACATCATCAAAATCCGTACAGCAATCAACATCAACCACACCCACAAGGCAAAGTCCGTACGGCGTACGGCATCAGTCAGGCAAACAGGGAGATCTGTATGGCATAAGGTACCAGGTGGACAAGCAAAGACATCTGTCATAACCCCTCTTTGGACATTGGATTATTGTGATTAAATAAATACGATAATTAAAACATTTATTAATTAACATTTAATAATATTAGAAAATCGTCTCATTTATGAGATTTCACCATTTTCCTCTAAAGTGAGAGGGTTGTCATAACCCCACATCCTAGTGATGTAATTAATAATAGATTTTGTGATTCTTCATCATAATAATAAATTATCATTTATTATGTAATTGATGTTATATAAAAATAATATTAATATTATAATAATACATTATTGCAAAAATAATAAATACTGCAAATCTGATCTGAAATAAAGTATCAATATTCAGTCCACTGTACATCCTGGACCTACCAGCTTGAATTAAATACTTTAGATCGTTAATTGTTCACCACCGAATTATATTCTTTAACATTAAAGTTAATTTTTCCCTAAGTGCCTGCCTTCAGCAGACAACAAATCAGAGGATGTCAGAATGTCAGAATAGTGTCAGTTTTGGTCCCTTAAAACTTCATCAAACAATAACATGTTACGTCAGATGTAGGAAGACTTAGGGGCTGCATTGACTAATGATGAGGGGGCAATGAGCATCTTAAACTCACCGGTTTATTTACTTTAATCGCTTCCTTCCTTAGAGGAAATAATATGGTACCAAAGTCTTAAAATTCCACGTCAGGCTACAATCCTATGCTTTGTTAAGGCAGTGATGAAGCAGTGTCTATTAATAATAAACACAAATAGGATAATGAGCAGCGATGTAGATGATTAAATAAAAGAATAACGAAACAATGATTATTTTGGGAAATTAATAATAATAAAAGAGTGCTATCCTTTGTAATGTTAAGGATGCGATTATAAGGAGAGTCCGATTAGCAATACAAGTCAATCAATAACTAAATGGTGCAAATATAATCAAGAGCTATGAGACATCTCATCATCCCAAATGCAAGGTATAAGAAGGCACCATTATAAAGAGACAAGGGACGTGTCTCTTAAGTCACCATTCCCATCGTATATGAAGACAATCCCGATCATTTCCAAAAGGGGGGGGAAAAAAAAGGAAAGGTCTTCTACGAAGAGGCAAGGTAAGTAATAGTTGGTTGCTGATATTAAATAATCATATCAGTTAATGGGGGAACAGCAGTTAATAGGTAACATCATTACTACTAGTTAATGGGTAACACTCAAAGGGTAATATGTAACGTTAATTAATAAGGGGTGTTAATTGAGGTCTAGTGCACATAAATATATGTATTAATTAATTCATGGGTCATTAAATATAGGTAAGGGATTTTATATAGTTAATGGCCTTTGCATTAATATATTAAATAGGAATAGTATGTATTAATGATTTTTGGTCATTAATAGGAATAGTATGTATTAATGAATATAAAGATATAAAGATAGGCAATGAATTAGTATATATATTAATAGGAATAATTAATATATATACATTAATAAATACAAATGCATAAAGATAGATAGTGACATTATACATACATATATATATATATATGTGTGTGTGTGTGTGTGTGTTAATACATAGAGGAATAGTTAATGTATATATATATATATATATATATATATATATATATATTAATAAATAGGAATGAAGAACTTGTTGTAAACATATATAATGAATGATTCGTAATTAGTAAAGAATGATAGGAAAAATACATATCAGGATAATAGGAATGTATGTTAGGATTACATATGAGTAATGGTTAATGAACATTTTATGAATATAGGTAATGAATACAAGACTATGTACATGTGGATTATGAAATAGGAAATAATAAATGAAAATGCAAAGGAATGTATTATGAATGAAATCACATGAGGGAGGCTATAGGGAGGAAACTCTCTTAGTCTAAGGGGGGATTATGATAATCCCTAGGACAGTATATACTGAAAGTCGATATGCATATCTAGGGTTTGCTTGATTAAACTCAACCAAGAAGAGACGGATCTGGCCAATCCCCTCTGAGGACTTGGATGATGAAGGCATCGCCCAAGGCAAGGAATAGACAAGGGTCTTCCTTGAAGGGCTTGGGTGTAAGAGGTTACACCCAAGACAGGATTCGAACTCAACTTCGATTTCCTGAAGGGCTTGGAACCAAGGGGTTCCAAGAAGGCGAGCTTCATGACCGCCTAAGGACATACTTTCGTATGGCATTCGTATCCTTTTTTTAGATAAAAATTATGATTATGTTAATTAAGTATTAAAAATAGATTGCAAATTAAAAATGGTTTATATATATATATATATATATATATATATATATATATATATATATATATATATATATATATATATATATCTGTTGTATTCTAACAATCTGTTTTGCAGGCCTGAGATCTCTAATTCGCAGGGACATTACAACATCCGTATGATAGGCACTTGTCAAGACAATCAAGGAGATCGTACAACAAGGAAACGAAGAGTGACACAATGGGTCGTACCAACTGGCGAGATAATTAGTCAGGCGGTTATAATAACGACTCAGAAAGGGGTATGGGCAGAAGAGCAAAGAAAGGCAGTTGCAGTACAACCATGACTGCCACAGAACTTGCCAGCAGCAGGAAAACCAGGAGCAAACTGAAGGCAACAAAGGACGCAAAGGAACTCATGGCAGCAAACGTAGCATTCGAGAGTGTGGCTGGCAGTGAATGCCGTACTTGGTGGGAGGAAAACCCTCCAGACCATGTGACGAAGGAATCGCTTAAAAAAGCACAGGTCGACCACGCTGTGCAGATGCCCATATTTAACATTAAAGAGTTTGAGCTAGTCCTACGGACCATGGTATCCGGTTATAACCCTCACGAACGAGCTTCGGTCATCCAGTTCCAAGGGTACACAGTGTGGGTTTCATTCAAACCAGAAGATTGGCATGGAGGGCTACGAGTGCAATGGAAGAGTACGAGCGCAATGTTCCAGAAGATTGGAGAGGGGGAACCGTCGGCACAGCGACGGATATCGTTGCCACAGATCAGTTTGGCTGTACTTGCAGCAAGAACAGAAACTGGTACAGTGGCAACAAAAACTAGTACGCTGGCAGCAGAAACTAGTACGGTGGCAGCAGAAACTGGTACGGCAGCAACAAAAACTAGTACGACGACAGCAGAAACTGGTATGGCGGCAGCAAAAACTAGTACGGTGTCGGCAGAAACTGGTACAACGGCGGTAGAAGCTAGTACAGCGGTAGCAGAAACTAGTACGGCGACTACAGAAACTGGTACGGTGTCAGCAGAAACTAGTACGGGTGACTTGGAGGTAGAAACCGGTACGGTACCAGCAAAAACTGGTACGGGTGACTGGGAGGCATTCGTAGCCCAAGTGGCAGAGCTCACCTTACAGCTGGAACAGAAAGATAAAAAGCTACTGGAAGCTGCTCACATGGTAAAGAAAGCACGGGAACAGCAGCTGCTGGCGGAAAAGAACCTGAAACTTCAGGCCAAACAACAACCTCCTCCTGCGGCCACTACAGGGATGCCTCCTCCCTCTTCTCGGTCTTAGCTATGTTTTATATAATTCAGTTTCTCTTGTCTGAGTCGTCTGGAAGACGACTACGTTTTTGGGGGGGCTAATGTTAGGGGTAAAAACGTATGTTAGTATGAATAATAATTATAAGTGTGTTATGTGTGGTTATGTTTTGTTGTTGCCGAAAGGTTCCCGTCGGGTAGTTGGGAGTTGGTGACAGTTGGCAACTTGGCCAACCGTCGGGTCTATATATTGTTTGGTTGGAACCTTGGCCGGGGGGGATCATGTATGAACCATTGGAGACATTGGAATAAAGATATAACTTTCTGGTCTGATTATTATCATCTGTCATTCGTGTTATGATGTACAATTATTCTGTTCTATGAATGCTTAGTATACGCAGGTACTACTGGGTTATTGATTATCCACCACTATATATTTAAGACTAAACAGACATCTACCGGTGTCTCAAGGGTGGAATTAAGTAACCTACTCTTCAATATGAAAGGAGATATACTAAGTCATCTGGCAACATAGTTGGATACTCTACATCTTAAGAAAAAACAAGAAGCAAAGGCTTCTCTTGCAAAGTGTTGTCCTCATTGTAGACAAAAGAGGTCCAATTGCAGATGAAGCTTGCTACCATCACTAAAGAGAAGTCAGTTCATCCAATGCTGTGATGTATCAATTGCATGATCAGTACATTAAGACAAAGGAGTTTCAAGAAGGAGATTGGACTTTACTACCTCCACATAATTCACTACCTAAGAATACATGCACACACTACACATATTTACTTCTATGTTATTTTTCTCTTTTTAAGTAACACAAGAACGAATGGTTGGGACCTGATGTGCTTCTTTCCAATGGGACTTATTGATCCAGTTTGCAACTACACTTCCTTTTATACAAAGCATGCTTTTCTTCAATTACATGTAGCTACTTAATTACATACAACTACACTTGGCAGTTTTCTTTCTCATGCATTCACATTTGCCACCAACTCCACATTCCAATTTGATTTTCCCACATCAACAACTTACTGTCGTCCTTGTTGTCACATTCGTCACATCACAATCACTTCAAAACTTTTCACTTGCCATGCATATCGCTTCCACACTCTTTCTTCAACAAGTACAAGTACTTCAAAATATTTACGTTGTCACATCAGGTATGAGCCGACATAAAAAAGCATTTATGACATATTTAGCAATTATTCCATTCTTTGATTCACATGTTATATTCGTATCAATATGGCATTGTTATATATTATTTATAATTCTCCCTGTCAATCGTATTTACCTCCCTTGTTCAAATTTGGGAACAAATTAATATTTAAGTTGGGGGGAGGGATATTGTGATGTTGTCATCATTACATTTCCATCCAAAAAGCATTTTGTTGTCATTATTGCTCATTAAAGGGTAGGTGATGTGACTAATGATACGTGCACCATTTGATGAACTCACATTTGTTTTGAAAGTCTAGTAATATCCACCTCTTGGCTGAATTTTAGAACCAAAACCAGTCTTTTGTTTAAAACTTACAATCATGCGCAATCACCCTAGTTACCCATATAGGTTGGCAAAATGAATTGTTAATAAGTGGTTACAAGGTTACCAATTTTCTGGTAATTATCTAGAAGAGGAAAGAAACTGAGGAAGTTGAGCAGGAATTGGTGACTTTTGAAGACAAATTGGGATTTTGAGTTGAACAAGGTATAACACAGCTTGTTGAAATTGCATGAGAAAGAAGCAGGAACACAAGAAGAATGGGTGGTGACCCAATTAGACAAGAACCTTCAAACCACACTCTATTGCTCAATGATACGCATGCTCTTCCATTCTTTGAGAAGTCAAGGTGGATAGATTACTATTTGCGACTAACCGAGTACAATGATGAATTGACAGAAGAATTTGCAGCCACCTTATGAAACAATGAAGCAACTGTTAGAGGGTTGAGAGTGGAAGCATTTGAAGCCACCATTGCAGAAGTTAGTGATCTTCCAAGAATGGGAGAGGAGTTCTAGACATCTCCAGAGCCTAGGTTATCAAGGTTAGAATTTGCCTACCCAAATGAGACTTTTAGCTCAACCAATCAAGGCACCACTCCACACTCTTCCTCCACTCTAGCATGTTGTAGCAATACAAGTTATCAGGTACTTTATCTATGATGGAAGACATTCTATGTTGTACATTGTTTAGTTTAAATTGTTAATTCATTTGTGGCACAATAAACTGGTTAATATACCCAACTATTTGCATCACATGTTGACCACCATGGCAATAGAATATAGAAAGAAAAGAAGACCTACTTCTCTGTCCCACCATTGTCTGGTTGTTTTGTTAGTCAAGAGAAGTCTATCCTTACAATATTCACAGTAGGTTGTTGAGGAATGTTCCAAAGCCAAGAAGGGATAATGAAGAAGAGCTTGTGAGAATTCATGAAAAACAAGCACCTACGGGTAAAGGAACTAAAACCCTAGTAGGGGAAGCCTCAGCGGTTGACTAGGATAATTTAGATGTTTCTTCCTCACCCCTTCAAAACCCTAGTGTGCATGAAGAGGAGAACCTGGAATGGGAGATTACTAGTGATAGTGAGTTGGTGGTTTCACCTGCTACATCACTAGATGCATCTGCAGCTTCCGAAAAAATTAACTCCTCATCTTCAAAGCAAAAATCTTCTGCAAGAGGAAAGAATCTATCTCTTCCTCTAACTCAAAACAAAAGGGGTTGAGTGTTGAGTTGTAAAGAGAGGAGCATATAACCAAGAGGCAAAAAGCTATAGAGGAGTCTTAGAAAACGTCCACAGGGAAGGCAGAGAAGAAGTTAGAAGAAGAAAGTGAAACTTCAAAATCTATAAAACAGTCTAAGCAACAAAAATTGAGGAAAAAGGGGACACCAGAGAAACAAGATTCAAGGAGATGTTCTACCCGTCTCGGTAAGCGAAAATCCTCATTAGAGCAAGAAACCCCAATGCAAGAGACTGTACATGTGGATGATACTGATTCTCAGAGGGAATATACATTCAAAAATAAAAGAAATTGGGGCAAAGCTCCAAGGAAGCCAAAAACAGAGGCAATGAAGGAAAAGGAACAAGGGGGACTTGGTCTATATGACTTTGACCTAGGAATGGAAAATGAAGATCCTTTTGACCCCAAAAGAATACCTACAAGCATAGTTCCAAGACTCACCAAGTCCTGGCGAGTCCCGAGCCGAGTGACCCTAGCCGAGTCTCAAGGACTTGTGACTCTCCAACACTCGCTCTAGGCAAAAATCATTAGAAATTGGTTTTTTTGCCGAGTTCTGCTGAGTTTTTGCCGAGTCCTGTCGATTTTTTGCTAAGTCTCGAGTCAAGTCAGCCTTGCCGAGTCCGAGTCTCGTTTCTTTGCCTACAAGAGTGTCCAGTCTTGTGGAACAAAGGATCATTCCCCCTATGGAGGAACTTGATGATGATAGTGGAAAGGAATTAGGATTAGATATTTCTATTGGTCCTGAGTACAACCTAGAAGGAAAATAAAAAGCAGAGCTACAAGCAACTCTTAAAAAAATAAAAGTTTTGGAACAACAATTGTTTGAATACAGAGAAAGAGAAATTGGATTGAAGGGCAAGGAGTAAAGATCAAAAACACAATTGGCCCTGCAGCAGCAAGAAGGGATTGGATTGCAAAACTTAGCCAACATGACCATCATAGAGTTACAAAGGAAAGGATACCCTCCTGTGAAGAGCAAGGATGCATTTGCACCATTCACTACTATTACACTTGGGTAAGCCCTATGGAAGTAGCAAATGAAATTTGAATGGCAAAAGACACAATGGGAAAAGGAAAAATAGTTGCTCTAGTAAAGGCATAAGGCGGAGTTAAAGGAGAAAAATGTACAGGTCAAGAAATTGATTGTTAATCTGACACAGATGGCTTATTAAGCCAACCAATTGAGAAGTTGTCGCCCTCCTGCCTAGGTATATGCCTTATATTTGCAAGAGAAATTTCTATGTTTCCAAATTAGTCAATTGTTAAATAATTTGCTAATCTCTATTGTATCACCATGGTCATTTTTATTAATTGTTCCAAAGTTGATTCAGACACACAAGATTAGATGTGTGTGTTTTATCTGCACAATTTGGTTGTTCCCTACAACACTACATGGAATCCTTTATACTATGTGGGAGACCTATAACTCAAAACACTCACATCCTATCTTAGGAAGGAGCAAGAGCGAGGGAAATTATATCAGCAGTATTAGGAGCAGGAAAAGACATGTCCATTGAAAATAAGGGTTGTGTGAAGAACCAAATAATATTGTAGTAGAATGGTCTAGAATGGTTAATACGTCGGAGGTGGTAGCAAAACTTTATGGGCTCAGAAGACAAGATTATCAGAGATTCAGGGTATTTGTGCATGGAACAGTAAAAGACAAAACTTTGAAACATATTTAGCACAGATGGATGGAATTAACTCATGAGCTTAGGAGAGAGCCCCATTCACTGTATAATTTTATCGCCCTAGAACTCAAAGCTAAAAGGTACATGAGAATTGTGGAGGACAGAGGAATAGCATGGCTGCCACTCAAGTTCAATCCTCCACTCCTTCATTACCCGATGCCACACTGGATAGGGAATCAAGCGATCAATCCAAAAAGAGAAAGGGAGCACTAAAGTAAGATTACTAACGACAGAGGCTTCTAATCAAATTAGAGTTTTAAAGTGACCCAAACCATAGTTTAAAAACTCGTGGACTCGCCACGGACTCACGAGTCCGTGGGAGCCACGAGTCGACTCGCCAAGGACTCGCGAGGCGAGTCCTGGCAAGTCCATTTGAAAGACTCGCGAGTCTTTTGCAAGGACTCGCGTGATTCTTTTGCACAGATTCGCGAGTCTTTCAGATGGACTCCCGCAACCCAGAAAAACCATCAGGCAAGCTTTAAAAATGAGTTTTTTTTCGGATTTTTTGCCCTCATTTGGCGTAACTCCCCCCCTTTTTGACTTTTTGGGGGGCTAAGGGGTAAGCCTAATTGGACGTGGGCCAATTAGGGAGCACGCAAGGGGGCTAGCAATGCCCCTTGACCCCAACTTGGGGGCACTGCCCCCAAACCCCTGTCAAAAAATATAGGGGGAAACTGCACTGATGGAAGTAGGGAAAATTTAACCTCCGAGTCTGATTAGGCTCCATATAACAACATAATTAGCATTGAAGAAATCTTGGTATTATACATTTTAGAGTTGAAAGTTTAAAACTATGAGTATGAATGATGAAATTTCAAATATTGCACGTTTGTTGATCATATGACATGTGTAATGTTTCAATTATGGCTCTTATGTTCTCTAAATGCATTAATTTCTTTATGTTTTTTTGTAAAACTACGGTTTTTTTTTTTGCCGAGTCCTTGCCGAGTCTTTCATGAGTCTTTCACCAATCCAAATTTTTGGTTTGCCGAGTCCATGGCGAGTCCGAGTTTTTGAACTTTGACCCAAATAATAAATTATAGACTAGATGTTCTAGGACTTAATCTTAGGGAATGGTTTGCTTGAGGACAAGCAAGGGGTAAAATTGGGGGGTGTGAAGAGACTTGTTAATGTCTTGAGTTTACTTATTTTCAGCTACTTTAAAAGACTTTTACTAGATCATCAGCAAACTCATTATATGCTTTGATCATCCTTAGAATCAAATTATTGCTAATTATAATATATATACATATGGTATATTGATATGGATATGCAATGCGTTTTAATGGATGACATGTTAAATGTTGTGAATGTTAACTTATGTGGATTATTGCCATTGCTGGAACTAACATGCAATAGGAAGCAAGAGTTGGCTGTAGCCGGCATATCTCTATTTCATACACAGCTGAAGAAGGTGAAACTTTATCAGCACGCATGGGAGCAGCAAATGTGGACAAGAAGAGTCCTTGTTGACTCTGTCTTTCCAGAGGACGTTGAGAAGATAATGCATCATGGAAACCGATGAAGTTGTGCATCATTAATCTTGAACTAATGAAGCAACCATGTTCCTAGTTTTTGTGTTACTACTCAATAAAAGAGTTTGTTATAAAAACGAACTCCTATAGTGTTAATATCTAAGTTCCCGATTCGGTATGGATACGAATACAGAATCAGGAAAAAAAAATTCCTTGGGTACGAGTACGTCCGTACATATATATATATATGTGTGTGTGTGTGTGTGTGTGTTCAAACATCAAAATTATAAACTAAGTTGCCGGTTTGGGTTTGGGTTCGGGTTCGAAGAACCGGTACACTAGTATGGTAAAATTTTGAAAAGGGGTTTGGGTTCGTTAGTACAAAAACATATATATATATATATAAACATGAATTAAGATTAGCATGTCACATAGCATCATATAAACAACAAAACCAACATAAACTTGTAATCATAGCATCATGATCATACCATAACAGCATCATATACATCAAGTTTAATATCAAAATGATAAAATATTCAAGTATCATTGTTTCAACTTTCAACAATTTAAAGTTTGATCATCAAATGGATTCTCTAATTGATCATCCTCATTCTCCTCCTCCTCATCATTGGCATTGACATTAGATGAATCAATGCCAATGCCAATGCCACTTTAAGTTTGCTCGCTATCTGAGTCATCAAATGCAACAAGCTAAGAAGTGAAAGCATCCAAATCAGTATGCTTTGGCTCTATATCCCACATCTTCGTTTCCCCTTGCTTGTAGTCATGTTGCTTGTGTGAAATGAGCCAAGTTAATGTTTTAAAACTCACTTTTAGGGTTATATTTTAATTTTTTATGTGGTAGAATTCAAAAAAAATTAAATTTTGCAAAAAAAAAAACCATTTTTGGGCCATCAGACCCTTGGGTTCAACTTGGGTCCTCTTGGGTTCTACCTGGTCCAAACCAGGCCTGTGAATCACGGACCCTGTCCGGACCACAGGTGGACCGGACTGAAACCCCGGACCAAGACCAGACTGGACCAGTACCAAGGGTCTAGGGGGGTCGAACCCGATAACCTAGATTATAAAATATAATTGTATAAACTATCACTATCATTATTGATTATTACAGAGATGCAACCCATACAAATATGAAATATGCAACATAACTTTCCGTACATAAATGATAATTGATAAATCATAAATCCATAATTGCCAATGCCAATAAATATTCATATATCATAAATGTAATATCATATTCATAATTTGCAAAAAGGATAATATTCAACTTTCAACTTTCGTCTAATTCAAGTTTCAAAATGTGAAAATGTCATGACACAATAAAAATTCAAATTACAAGCCATCTATGGGATTTAAACTCCATATTCATCTTCATCTGAAGCATCCAACCCAAGCCCAAGGTCAGCAATTGGTTCAAATTCAGCATCAATTGAACCACTATCGATTGGAATGCCACTCCCACTAGCTATGTCTCTCTCAAATTCCATAGTTGTCTCGTCTATAGAGACTTGAGCAAGCTATGCAACTGTAGCATCTAAATCAGCACACTCAGGGGCTAGATCCCAATTCCTTGTTGCACCTGCATTATATTCAAGGTCCTTACGTGACAACAAACGAAGGTTGGAGTGTATGTAGACCAAATCCTCAGCTTTCTTTTCACCCAAACGATTATGTTTGACTGAGTGGATGGAGTATGTACTCCAATTCCGCTCAACTGAAGAAGAACTTGTAACTTGTTAAAAGTTAAAACATAATTAGAAATTTATAAATTATAAAATAAAAATATGATAGCATCAAATGGAATCAGAAAACTATAAAAATAAAAAATAAAAAGATACATACTTGGGAGAGAAGTTTAATTGCAAGAGGCTGCAAGTAAATGGAACCTTGACCATGTACATACCACCACTCATCAGCTTCCATCCCATATCTAGCATTAAGAGCTACAACATCATGATTTTTTGTGGATACAAATTGGCCAAACTCCCTCAAGACAACATTTCTTGTCCCCTCATCTTGATATATCTTTTTAAAGCCAGCCCTATAGCCAGAAGCAACCTCTGCATCTCTATACGATGGCACCCTCCTTGGTGTTGCAAGCATCTCTGAACTATAAGATTTTGGCATCAAAGAAAATGCTAAGAGATGTAAGGGGGTGGTCATCTTGTTCCAACGGTCAACAACAATTTTCTGCACAACTTTGAAAAATGTTTCTGTTGGGTCATTTACTTTTCTTTTTATTACTTCTTTTATTTTCTCCACCATGCAATCCATGGCATCATAAATCTCACCCAAACATGGGCGATCAGTATCAGCATACCTAATCAATCTCATAATGGGCTCAATGAAATTTAAAACATATTCCACATTATCACACCATTTCTCATCAAGGATCAATGCTCTTACTTTTAGAGCTCAATCTATGTGGGACTACTTCCATACACTCTACAATCCATTGATGACCATTGAACTCAAGGCCTCTTGTACCTTCACAAGTTGTCTTAAGACAAGCGTGTGAGATGCAAATCGTGTTTCAGCAACCTACCATGACATAAAAAAATACACAGCACATATCAATTATTAAAAAATTAAAAATTAGAACTAAAAAATTAAAAAATAAAATTTAAATTAGTAATTATCTTCAACAACTCCAACTTGGAGAAGGTCCTAAAAATGGCTTGTGACATACGATGATTAGTCACAAACATTTGAATCTCCTTGCTCTCCGCATACAATTTTTTCACCCAATCAATTTGTGTGCCAATCTTTTGCATGATTAAATTGAGTGAGTGGATTGCACACGGTGTCCAAAAGATGTGACCATGTGTAGCCTCCATTATAATCCCAGCTGCCCTACAATTTTTAGCATTATCCGTTATGACTTGGACAACATTTTCAGCCCCCACCATGTCAATGCATTCTATCAGGATATTGGCAATGAAACTTGCATCTTTCACTTCCCCCTCACAATCCACCGCTTTCAAAAACATTGCCCCTTTAGGGCACACTACTAAAACATTGATCAATGGCCTATTTTTACAATCTTTCCATCCATCAGAAACAATGGACAAACCTGTTTCCAGCCATGTATCTTTGATGACTTTCAACTATGACTCTATGGATGCTTTCTCCTTTGCCAATAAGGTGGTTTGCACCTTTTCATACCCTGGACAAACATAATCAGAAGGTGTATTGCAAAGGGTATGCACCATGTCCTGAAAGTAAGGTGATCTAACAAGATTGAAAGGAAGCCCATTGCCATAAATGCAACACCCAATGCTCTAATCTACAATCTCTCTCATTTCATTTTTGAAGGCAATATCCAATGGGCCTCTTTTCTGTGAAGCCACAAAATTCTCTACTACAGCAATTGGTGGTTTTGGCATGAAAGGATGTGAACCAGCAGGTCTTGTGGAGCTAGAACTACTAGAAGGCCTCTTCGAGCTTGACTGCACAAGAGGATGATCGGTCTTTGCTTTGCCACTTCTCCTATCAGCTTCCTCTTGTTCTCTAATATAGTCCAAAATTAGAGCTTTTGGCAGCCCCTTGCCATCTGATCCCTTACAAAATTTTATTCCACGTCTGGGGATGAAGCAAACGTGACCTTTCACTCGATAGTATGAGCTGGTATACTCAATGCCACAATGGTTACACCGCCAAAGAAAACTCCCACCACCAAACATTTGCTTAATCATTGTCGTATAATGCCAAAGTGGTGAATCTGGATCAATTTTAAAGGGGTTATTTTGAGTTCGGACCTGGGCAACTAAACTAGGGCTTGCACTTGCACTTCCAATTCCAACCATTATGTATGATTATATGAATAATGCACCTAAAATAAAAAGAGAAAATACAACATTATTGAAAAAACTTGAGAAAATTCGGCATTATAACCCCATACTATGCATACAAAGTGTAAAAAAATATACAAGAGTTCTTTAAAAAACATTGAAAAAAAAATTGAAAAAATTCTTGAAAACTTGAAAAAAATTCAGATTCACTCACCTTTGGTGGCCAAATCTTCCTTCTCCAATGATTCCTATGCCTTTGATGCGTGTCTCACACCTTCGTAGTCTTCACCTTCGAAGAAAAATGCAAAAACTTCAAAACCTGGCTGTAGAGAAAAAAACTTCAAAAATGCAAATGAAATGAGCTGAATGAATGTTTTGATGCATTACATGCATCATAAGGGACGAAATTTGGGTTTAGAGTTTAAAAAAATATTAAAAAAAGAGTGTTTTTTAATTATTTTAGCAGCTTTATGACCTGTGAGCCCCGTTTTTGGCAACCCACGGGCCTTGGTCCGCCTGGGTGCACCTATAGATCCAATATCTTCTGATAATATTCAAGAAGAACCTACTCAAAAGCATGTACAAGAGATAGTAGCAACAATGGGTGATGCTGAAGTAGGAAATCTTGATACACTAGTCACCTTTGCATTGAAGAATATACCTCCAAACGCCCTCCCTATTATAAATGGCATGCAAAAGCATCAATCCAAGACTGTAAGGTCAGCCCCAAATAGGATGAAAGATATCAAAAAAGCCTAAACTGTATTGATCTTGTCCTTAGCATTTTTTGATAAAATATAAGTTGTCTTTTGATGCACATGAAGTTACCTTTTATGTACAGATCTTGTCCTTAGCATTTTTTCTTCTTGCATGATTCGATCTCCTTGTTATGATGCTTGAGTCTTGGAGTGTTGCAATGTCTCGGATGGTGTGATCTTGATGTTGTAGGTGAGCTGATGAGCCTTCACCTCTCTTTTCATATGCTTTGCCAGCTTAAATATGCTGCTCTGATCTCCTTCCAGTTAGACCTGCTTGCATAACCAACAAAGGAAGCATGCCTGATATAGACATGTTTCTCAAATCTTTTAATCTGAAATGCATTCTAAGTGTTTTAATCTCTTATTTTGTGCCTAATCCTGATTTTAGTTTCTGATTTGAACTTGCTTTCAGGTCTAGTTTGTCTGATTTTACTCGCTTTCAGGTCTGATTTTACTATGACCTTACTTATTCAATTTCACAGATAGAGACACTTACTTCATCAATCTTAGGGCCCTTTGTCATCAACACACCCTCATCCTGATTGCCTATGCTGTGACTGTCCTCATCTCAAGCATCCTTGAACTTTCTTTGGCAGTCCTCTATGCTTAGACTCATTATCTTTGATTTTGGAGGCATATGACATTGATGGTCTAATGAAATGATCATCCAAATTGCTCATCTCCTAAGCCCTGAGAGCTTACTGACCTCACTTCAACCCAACAAGAGAGACAAGACTTGATCAGCTCTTGACAACCTGAGAGCTACACTACCTCAAGTAAAAGGTTAATAGCAAAAGACACTACAACTAACCTAGAAAGCAAAAAAAAGTGGGGGTCCCCATTTGCAATGGGGTGGTGTGAAAATGTCACAACAGGACTCATCTTGGGATTTGGGCAATTGATTTTTACTATAGATTTCACAATTTGTATGGTTTTAGCTCATGTTTTCCTAATTACTATTTCATGGTTTCATAAATTGCTTCTCCTATTTATTGGGTGCTTGAGATGGAGGTTTCATAGTTAGGTTTGTAGGTACTATTAAGCTACTAGAAGTGCTCCAAATCTCTTGTTGGTGATAGACTTGTGAAGGCTTAGTCTCTCCAAGTATATCATAACCATTGATTGCTAATAATACATTGAGTTGCTTCAGAGTTGACTTTTTCTACCAAAAGAGCCTTCCCCACATAAATCAATATGTTATAGTATATTGCTTTTGTGTGTATTTTTTTTAACTGTTTGAACAATTTGATTTTTTGCACACATCCATTCTCATAGATTTGTGTAGAAAGCATATTTTGCATCTTTGTAAAGGCTTTAAAACCTACAAAAAATTTAATTAGCAATTAAATATTAAACTTTAAAAACAATTAACAATATCTAGTAATTAGAATTTAGAAAAAGTAAATTTAAATATAAGATTGAAATTACATTAACAATCTCATTAATGATCTTTGCAAAGACATCATCAAAAAAAATTCTTTGTGGCCCTCCCCCTTTTGTCTTCTTCAATTTAAAATAAGAAAATCCATCCATTATTGACTCATAAATATTTGCCTCAAAGGTGTTAGCAAACCATGAACGCTTTGTAAGGTGATTGTAGATGTACTTGGTGATGTTCCTCGCATCTTCCACCATGAATTTCACCCAATCAAGTTTGTTTATATCCTGCAACAAAAGATTAGGGGAATAGGCAAGCAAGGGCTCCAAAGAAGTGTTGGTTGTCTCTCCTCAAGTAGTCTACCTACTATCACATACACTATTGAAGAGCACACAAATATACTAAGAGGGGGGGAGGTGAATCAGTATATTAACAAACTCTTACTTTTTCAACTTAAATCATAAGCATATAACTTATCTCATAAACATATTCATTGTATATTATCATTCACATGAGATCTAACTACCAAGTATCACAAATAGAACACATGATATACATGGAAACCCTAATGGGAAAAACCACGACAAATTAATGCTTTTATATTTCTTCTTTTACAATGTTTGTAGGCACCAACCTACTAGAGGCACCAACCCCTAACTTTGTTTGTGAGCACCAACCCACTGGAAGCACCAACTCCCACTTCTGGAATTGTAGGCACCAACCTACTGGAAGCACCAACTTCCACAACTTAGTTTGTGAGCACGAACTCCCAATTCTGAATTTGTAGGCACCAACCCACTGGAAGCACCAATTCCCAAAAATTCTTCAATGATTGATATGATTTACTCCTTCACCCAAATCTGATCACACACCATATAATGTCTTTGATCAAAGTTCACATGATAAGCTTCTCTCATAAATCTGATCACAACTCTGCTCCAAACACAAATCTGATCCACAATCAAATATCAATCTTCCTTCCAATTCTGATCATGATTAGGCACACTTCTCTTTCATAACTCTGATCCAATTCCTGTCAGCATCTTCCTTCAATTTTATCACTAAGTATATCAATATTTTTCCTCACAAATCTGTTCATAACCTTTTCATACATAACACATACTTCGCTCTAAATCAGAATTACACTTCATGTTTCTCTTTCTTTATATCTGCTTGAAAATGCTTCATAGCTCGTCTATTACAAAGCTTTTATAGATCTGTACATTCCTCCTTTCAAATCTGATATGATATTCTCATTGACAGCCTTCGTAAAATCAGGTGTGTATATATTGATTGTCTTCAAAGCACACACCACACACATTCCTTACACTTCTTTCCTCTAAATCATTTCCTCAGCATTTTTACACACACACTCTTCTTAGAATGATTTGATTTCCTATATATATTACTCACATAGCCTTTCATAGAAAAGTTGCATTCTTTCAAAATATACCCACCTTTATCAGTTATGACTTTTCAACCTTAATTAATAAAAAGATTTCATAAACAACTTGTTCCTTAAATCGTATCTTTTGGAAACATATTAAGAATGCATCTTAATTATCACAACCTTTCATATATTAACAAGTCGTACCATTTTGATTCTTATGATTCGTATCTCTTCACTTATTAAACAACCTTTTTTAGAAGTCATTCTTTTACTTGATCGTTGTCTTTAACAAATCATTATTATTGCAATTTAGTATTATTAAATTACTACCTTATCACTCTTTTACATAGGATTATTTTGTCTTTTAGGGGCTCTAACATAAAGGTGTGGGCCCCATAATCTATTTGTAATTCTTTTAAGGCACAAAGTAATATGTAATTATTTCATAGAGGTCTACACACATAAATTATTCAATACTTTGTTTATCTTGATTGCCACCATTTTAGTAATTGCTGCCACTATTGCTTTTATATTCTTTTGATAAGTGCTACCTCATTGCTTTATCCATGATACACGGCATTTGCTGACTGCTTCCTTTGTATCATTCTGTATGTTTTCATAAGATGGTTGCTGCTTATTTTGGTTACTGCACTTTATACACAAGTCATTGCTCAATGTCTTTAACTGCTGCATCTTGTATTCAAGTCGCTCTTCTTTAACTATATTCACTGCCCATATTCATTGTTTGAATCTGAATCCACATCACCTCTACCATGATTTTGATATTCATCTTCTAACTCATCAAAATCAGTCATTTTATGATCATCTACCTTGTATATTCATCTTCTTGCCCTTTGCCTATGTACAATCTTCTTCATTGCTCCATGATTGGATGAACTCTTTATATCTTCTGTATGATTCATCTATCACTCTCAGTCCAATTTCTTTGACATCAATAATAATCATTGTTGACATAAATGACAATATGTCCTGGACTTGAGCGCTTGAACTTTCATTTGTATGTCTTTAAATGTTTGATTGTTATCTTAACACCAACATTTCAAAGCCTTCTATCTCACATACTCTGTCTGTGGTTTCCAATAGTTATTCATTTCTTTTATTAAATCCTGATGATGGTGGTAACATTATTCATAACTGTTACTCTCATTTGTCATCAATGATAATGATGAGAACTCAATGACAATCTTTCCATTCGGATTGTGTATTAAGCTCTTTCAGCTATCCAATTCCTTAATTATTGACAATCTCACCTTTGACATCAATGACAATATTCTAACAACTATTACATTATCTATCACAACTTGGAACACATTTTTTATACCAACCTTTAATAGAACCCCCTCCAACATTTGACTCAAATTCTAAATATTCTTTACTTTGTTAGAGGCATCAATGGGCCTCCAAAACACCATTGACCATTTGAAGCCGCTAATAAGTTAATGTGTACTGTAATTTCTTCCATCTACTAATATTGTGCATCCTTCTTGGGCCAATGTCTTTTTAACTCCTCCAAATCAATATTTGTATTTTTCACTACTTTCTAGAACAATAACCCATTCAAGTCCTATGAACTAAGCATCTTAAATCCTTTCCTACAATGATCAATGTTACAACCAAATTCTTCCAATATAGGCTTCTCAACACGATGAACATAAGGTTGTTCTGGTACCAAAAATTCCCACAAGCCGTGATTGCTTAATTCTCATTGCTCCAACCTATACCTTCAGTGAAGGCTGTTCCAAATCAACTTCTTAGTCAGGGCTTCTGGTTAATCCAGAACTGAAATAGATATAGCATTTCCAATAGAAATCAAAGCTTACTCTATCCAAAGTGAGAAGGTCAATTACAAGGATTTAGATTAAAGGAGGCAATACAGCTTAGATGCAAAGCCACAATGTTAATTAACATCTTCAAGTGGCCTTCACTTATGCATGTAGATTTTATGCAAAACTCCTCAGCAGAGGTCCATGTTGCAATCTGATTGGACAAACAGATAGGGGATTAACAGTAGACAATGAGATACCGTTGAGCAAGAATATAAAAGCAACTACTAACATACCTCTGGAACAATCCGGTTCAAGGTATCTTCCATGTCAAGCGGAACATCGCTACTTGCATTCTCATTTATAGTCAAGCTTGCAGAAGTGTGCATTACTGAGAAACATGTAACAAGAAAACCTATGAAACAATGTAGAGAAATAACCAAATCAAAGCTTACAATTCTTTTCAACAACAAATATGCCTGATGACAAAATTAATAATAAAATAAAAGCTAATCACATATGCCTTTTACAATTTTTTTATGTACAGCATGAGTATTATTAAGAGCAAACAATAATTTCCTTAACATGCCTTCTTAGAATCAAATGCAAATGCAGAGAACAACTGTTTGTCCAGGACACAAGAAGAATTGGACCACCCAAGAATGATGCAATTCCATCCAGACAATTTGCCAAAAAGGATTTTTATGTTTGTTGAAGTAAACAGTTTCTAATCCATTCTTACTGAACAAGTTTGCGAGACCAACTTCAAACTGACTAATTTCTGGAACTGCCTGATATATATACTGGGTTATCATATGGCAACCCCTGGACAAAAAAGGCAATGATCCACTCAATACTGAAAGGATGAATAAATGCATTGAAATTAGATGCATAGTAATGATACAATAAAATAAGAAACAACCATTCTGTACTCAGACTGAAACTCTATATCTTAAGATGATTATGGTGAGCGACTCAAAATTTAGGATTTGACACCACAGAAAAACACACACACTAACTGCTATAAGAACAAAACTGACCTTCCAAATGGAGGAAGTGAAAAGGTCTTCTGTGTCCATTCTGTTGGAGCTGCTACCGAAGGGGAAATACAATCATCAATATTAAGACTAGACAGAAAAGATAAATGTAACTGCTTTTTTGGCTTGTTAGAATAGAAAAAGCAAGCTTGAAAATATCATTGGATACCAAGAGATGTTATAAATAGAGGAAGCATAAAGAAATAAACACTACATGTACATCTAAAGAAGCTTTCCATTAGGACCACTCATGTTACTCTTAAAGCATAAGAATCCATAGCATAAAAACAAAAGGGCATCATTTCATCATCCATGAAGAATTCCATATATATTTGAACTGTACAATTCTACGTACTACAAGCATGATACTAGAACACATACCTGTACTAACAGTTGATTCACAGGTGACCATAAGGTAGCCCTTATTTTTCCCCTGAGCCATGTCCTGGAAGTATATGAACAAAAGGTTATATTAAAAATGCATTTTGAAAGTGGTCATGAACTATCAGGCATATCAGTCACCATAAAGACTAATGTACAAATATACTAAATGTGCCTTTGGCCTCAAATCATATATTCTCTGAGAGCAACTCCAATTACCCAATTGTACCTAAAAGCACAAACCCATGTACCAAAATATGAAGTAGCTTTATAATATAGAAATATTCTGATTGAAAAAACAAATTGATCAGAGGAAAATAAAACTCACCAATGAACTAGATTCAAAACTAAATTAAAATTCAAAGAAATAATTCTTTACAACTGAATATTAAAACGTTCTGTAAAAGAACAGCGTCATTTTGTAATATGAGATTTGTGTGGGAGGATCTATTTTCTAGTAAACAAAAAAACAGATACAGAAGCAACATCCTTGACCCATCATCAGACCTCAGTTGACAGATGTAATGATGATCAGAATCATCCAAATCTCTCATAAGTTGAACTTGGAAGAGGTTGACAATGACTTGAGGCTTATGTAAACCACATACACAGGAGAATCTGAAATGAAATAAGATGTAATGCCAAAGATGCTTAACTGTAGATGATAAATGGCTAATAAAACAGAATCCCTAGATTGTCATCCAGTTGTCTGAAGATGATCACTAGAACAATGGAAAACCTACTATATTAAAATCTCAAAACAAGACCAAAGATGAAAAAGTATGAAAATAATCATGTTGCATAATATTGGAGAGAAGAGATTCTCTTTAAATTAAAATATATAAAAATTTAAAATATATAATTTCAAGAAGGTGAAAAGAAGTAGTTAATCAAAAGTATATAAAGGATATAGTCAAAAACATTTGGAGCGCTTACCAATAAATAATAGAAAAAGCATACTAAGAAATCAAAGCCATTTGATGCCAAAATGTAAGAATTAATGATCTAGATGCCCCGGTGGTGGCTATTCTTTGATTGTGTTGCGAGATATGATCGCTGTTGACTTCTTGACGTCCCACTCATTTGTTGCAGGGTCAAATCTGCATGTACTTGTCATACTAGCATCCAACATGCAACACAATAGTGTAACCTTCTAGAATTAATGGGTCAAGTGTTTTATACAAGGAGCACTAATGAGCATCAAAAGGCTGTGAAATTCATTTGTATTACCTAGTACCGCAATTATCATGACCGCGGAGTGCATTTCTGGTCCAATGGACCCATTTTGGGCCCCAGCATCTAGCAAGGTTTGGAAAACTTTACCAGGTTCTATGATCAGATAGTATAAAAGGAATAATCAAAGAAAAAGATTCAAAGAAAGAAATTGAGAACATGTTAATGCCAATTTCAATATCAAGGTTCTTATAGGGGCAAACTAAGTAATGTTCCTAAAAGTTCCCTTGGTTACCAAAAAAATTGTAATCTGGGTTTCAAGCGACTTTACATTTGGAATTAAAAGCCAAGTTTTAAGAAACTGCTGACCTTAAAGGGAAATAACAAAAACCAAAGCGTGACTTCTCTCTGCCCTAATACAGGTCTCAGAGAGGAGCTTAACTCAATGGTCCAAACCCTATCAGGAGTTCATCAAGGTGCCCAAGCGGGAGAGAGAGAGACAAAGAGGAAGAGGAGGAAATCCTCAAACAGATTCTCGACCTCTTTCTCAGGGTAGTGAGGAAGTTTTGCAAGGGATGTTGGGTGCCTTGGAAACAATCCAAGATAGTGAAAGACAAACAGAAAATACTGAGAGGGGGAGGGGGTGAATCAGTATTTTAACATTTAAAAAATTCATGAAGACATAAAACTGAAAACAAGATTCCCAGAAAGACAAAGACACAAAATGTTTATCACGTGGAAAACCCTTTCGAGTAAAAAACCATGGTTTACTGATTTGCAAATGAATGGGCACCAACCCAGTTACAGTAAAGAGCTTCAACTCTTACTTATCGAGGCTTCAACCTCTATAACAAACGAAGCACCAACTTCTGATTACAAAACTTCAACAATTCACTGAAAGGCTTCAACCTTCGCAGAAAAGATTAACAGGTTTGAGAAGTGATATAGCTCTTTGATAGCTGTTGATTTTCTCTGTTGAGTACCTGCAAGCTCTCCTTAACACAAATTTAGTAATTACATCAAAAGTCACTCTTGTTACTATCCATATATCATACTCCTCACGCTTCAGCTATGAACATTTCATCACTATAACAGAGCGTTGTACAGAACTGTTCATTAACAACTTTCTATAATATGCACTTCGCTGTATAAGAAGTGTATCAACGTGACATTGTCAAAAACAATCCTCTCAGCTCGATGTAAAAGCAAAATCACTAACGAAATCTCTCAACTGCTGTAATGAATTTACATATACTCATGAAACCTCTCATATGCTTATACTGGATGACAGAACAGAAGCATTGCCAAAGAAAACTGCGACTAAGTCGAGACGGACCACAATCCAATCAAAGGAACTCACAATCTTTCAAAACCACCCAGACATGGAATGGTTAACATATATCTCGACTCTTCCCATACCAAAACCGAATAAGCACCCTCACACCTTAACTTCAGCCGTACCCAACTTGACTCACTTAAAATTAGAGTAAACAGCCCATCTCAAAATTCTCGGACTCATCCCAGTCGTATCCTCCACATAGAACTAATAAGACGAGCCGATTTTTTTTAACTGAGATTTTTTTACACTAAGATAATAATGGCGCAAATTAAAAATCGCACATCTCTAAGTCGGCAAAAGTAAGTCATAAGAAGAAAGCGTTGCCAACCGTTAAAATTCCCGACACGCCAATCAAACCAGCCCAGACATCCGAAATCTGTGTTGAGGAATAAAAACAAAACTTTTTCGGCAAAAAGAGAAGTCTGAAGGAAGTAAGAACCAGAATCCACGATTGGAGAATGTGAATTGACGCCAAGAAGAGATAAAACCAGCAATTTTTTTTTAAAACACCAAGTAATTTTTTCGAACCACATACTATACTTCAGTCTCATAACGCATTCTCAGAAAAAGACATCTTAGATTTCAGTTGCACGAACTGAAATAGTGAATCATTAACATTGCGAAAGATTAATGTTTTTGCACAGGTCTTACCGTTACGTGAAAAGAATGACAACGTGGTTCTTTACACTGCAAACACGCAGGAATAAAAAATGCACAGAAACAGTGAATCATTAATACTACCAAAGATTACACAGCACTTACGTTACACTGCATACTCCTCTTGCCATGATGACTCAGAAAGATGCTCAAGTCAGGTAGAGAAAAAAAAACGCCACAAGAGCCTATCCACACTCAAAAAGATTCAGAAGAGTTTGTTCGAACAACTCAAAGCCAGAGTCGAACACCAACAGCTATGCCAGGAATAGAACATTCTGTGCAAACTGAAATGCAGACAAAACCAATTCTGCAAAAAACCAAGTGGCAAGCAATAAACTGGGAAATAAGTGTCAACTCAACTCCAACAATGTGACAGTTGATCAAATAGACATCAATGACAATAAAATTAACATTCTCCCCCTTTGTCATTGATGGCAACCCATGAAGAAATAAACCACACTAAAACACTCCCCCTGTCTTTGTGCTCCCCCTTTGACATCAATGACCTGAAATAAAACTGCGAACTTGAGAATAATAAGGACATCTAATCCGGGGCATGAAATATAACAATGAATACTCCCCCTGAAACCAAACCACAAATTAGTGATGGAGTGAAATCACTCCAAGTTTCTGCCTTAAATATTCAAATGTTTCCCGTGAGAGGCTTGGTGAATATATCAACAACCTATTCTTTAGAGCGCACATATTTTAGCTTAACAATCTAATTAGCAACTTGTTCCCATAAAAAATGATATTTAATAGGAATATGTTTAGTACGAGAGTGCAAAACTGGATTTTTCGAAATATCAAAAGCACTCGTATTATCACATAAAATAGAAATTGGTTCAGCATACTCAACCCTAAAGTCCTACAAGGTATGTTTTATCCAAATAACATGTGTACAACAAGATACAACTGCTATGTACTCAGCTTCAATTGTGGATAATGAAATAGAAGCCTGTTTTTTACTAAGCCAAGAAACAAGACAGCCACCAACAAAGAAAGCACCACCACTCATGCTCTTTCTATCATCTACTGAACCTCCCCAATCTGCATCAATGTAGGCTGTTAGTGTAAAATCTTGACATTTAGATACCATAAACCAAAATTCATTGTACCCTTAAGATACTTAAAGATTCTCTTCACCGCTTGCACATGAGTATCTTTTGGTGTAGCTTGAAACCTTGCAAAATAACTAACTGCCTACATAATATCAGGTCTAGTAGCTGTAACATAAAGCAAACTGCCTACCATAGACCTGTAATAAGTTTGATTAACGTTAGGAGATTCATCATCTTTACTGAGTTTACATCCAATTATCATAGGAGTACTGACAGGATTACAATCTTCCAGTCTAAACCTTTTCAACATCTCTCTTATATACTTGGTTTGAGAGATAAAGATACATTTTTTTGTTTGATGTATTTGCAAACCCGAGAAGAAAGATAGCTCTCCTAGCATAGACATTTCAAATTCTTTCTTCATATTGGTTGCAAATTCTTTGTACATACCTACAAAGTCACTGCCAAAGATTAGATCATCCACGTAAACCACAACAATCAACATGTGCTACCTTCCTCTTTCACGTAAAGGTTGTTGTTCGCAATTCCTTTTCTAAATCCCTACTGTTGTAAGTACTTATCCAACTTGTCATACCATGCACGGGGAGCATGTTTAAGGCCATACAATGCCTTTTTCAACTTACAGACATAATCAAGTTTGTCAGTCAAAATAAATCCATCAGGTTGTTCAACATAAACTTCTTCACTCAAGTATCCATTAAGAAAGGCAGATTTAACATCCATTTGAAACACTTTAAACCCTTTATAGGAAACAAAAGAAAGAAAAAGTCTAATAGCTTCAAGAAGTACTATAGGAGCAAAGGATTCGTCATAATCTACACCTTCTACTTGTGCATACCCTTTACACATCAAACGTGCTTTATTTCTTACCACTTGACCTTCCTCATTCAGTTTGTTTCTGTAAACCCATTTCGTGCCTATGACATTCTTGTCTTTGGGTCTTGGTACAAGCTCCCATGTGTCACTCTTTTGAATCTGCTCAAGCTCTTCTTTCATAGCAGCTATCTAGTGCTTATCAGTTGCTTCTTCAAAACACTTAGGTTCAAACATGGAAAGTAATAAAACATCTTCATCTTCAAAATAGTTAGCAT
This sequence comes from Cryptomeria japonica, assembly GCF_030272615.1. Lineage (NCBI taxonomy): Eukaryota > Viridiplantae > Streptophyta > Pinopsida > Cupressales > Cupressaceae > Cryptomeria > Cryptomeria japonica. Next base: position 403,212,588 of record NC_081408.1, read on the forward strand.
TCCTTCTAGTAGCTCTAGTTCTATTTTCAAGTAAAATCTGATCAACGGGATGATTTCTTTGCACAAATTTAGGAGCCTTGAAAGAAGTCTTACCATGATCACTCTTTGACTCGTTTTCAGAATGTGTACCTACTGTCCCATTTTGCACACTAGAGGAAGGAAGGGTATTTGCTGCTCCTGATTGAACATTCTTAGGACTATTTTGTGTATTGCTACTTGTTGTCCCTGCTTGTGTTTGTGAAGAAGGCTGAACAACACCTCTTGTTTCCTCATTTTGAACACTGCTATCACCATTTCCATTCTTACCACTAGTGTTAATAAGCTCATGAACTTTAACATTAACACTTTCTACAATTTTATGCAACCTTTTATTAAAGCATCTATAAGCTTTAATTTTAGATGAATAACCCAAAAAGATGCCTTCATCTGATCTAGGATCAAATTTACCTCGATTATCATCATCTCTTTTTATAAAACAGGTGCTACCAACAATTTTAAAGTACCTTACAGTTGTTGGTTTACCTTTCCATAACTCATAAGGAGTTTTATTATGCTTTGCTCTCAACAAACCTCTGTTTTGAATATAGACTGTTTATGAACAGACTCTCTCCAAAAAGCATCACTCACTTTGGCCTCGTTCATCATGCTACGAGCCATTTCTTGAACTGTTCTATTTTCCCTCTCAACAACATCATTTTGTTGAGGTGTTATGGGTGATGAAACCTATCTTTTAATCCCATTCTTTTCACAGAAACTGACAAACTCATTAGAAGTGAATTCACCCCCATTATCAAACAAAAACACTTTATTTTTAAATCCTTTTCATTCTCAACTTGAAAGCTTTAAATATTTCTAAAGCTTCAGATTTCTCTTTCAAATAAGTAACCCAGGTCATGTGAGAAAAATCATCTATTAACAACATAAAATATTTTTCACCTTGTAAACTTGCTGTCCTAGTTGGTCCACACATGTCAATATGGACTAACTCAAGTGGTTTAGTGTTGGATAAGTCTTTGGATTTAAAACTAGTTCTAGTTTGCTTACCCATCTTACCGTCTTTGCAAATAGTATTTGTTGGTTTTCCAAGCTTCGGCATGTCTCTAACAGCTTCTCTCTTACTAATTTGAATCAGATTATCAAAGTTCATATGCCCAAGTCTTTTGTGCCACAACAATGTTTCATCTAGCTGACTCAAAAAACATTTTTCATCATTAGAATCATCAAGAATATATAAATTATTTGCTGCTCTAGTTGCATTTGCAATATGTTTCCCACTTTTACAAGATCATATCCGTGATCACATAACTGACTAACACTCAACAAAATATGCTTCAAACCTTTAACATACGAGACATTCTCAACCTTTGTTTCTCCATCATTTAAAACAAGAGTACCAATACCTGCAACTCTTGCTGAAGAGTTACCTCCAAATCTAACTTTACCTCCGTTCATTCTTCTAAGAGATTGAAATTTGTTCTTGCCACCAGTCATATGCCTGGAACAACCACTATCAACATACCAAATGTCTCTCTCATTTTGTGCTAAAAAGGTAGTTTGCACAACTAAAGACATTTCTGAACTTGGCTTCTCCTTTTTCCTCCAGACTTTGACATTCTCCTTTGCTTTCCCTTTGGCATCCACCTTCTTGGATGAATCTATCAAAACATTCTTACAAAATTTTGCAGAATGACCAAGATTATTGCACTTATAACAAACAAAATTATAATTCCTCAAAGGAGCAAAAGGATTTTGATTCACAAAACTAAATTTTTTTTTAGGAAATATTCTGCAATTTACAGACTTGTGACCAAAATAGTTGCAAAAGAAACAGTAACCATGAAAGTAAGCATTGTTATATCTAGACATATGAGCTTGTCTAGCATTAGAAAACTTGTTTAAGTTACCATTTTTGTTATTAGGAATAAAACCAGCATTAGGATTTCGTTGTTCACCTCTAGAGGATTTAGAACATTGACCTTCATCATGGCCAACTCACTCTTATCAAGAGACTGCTTCTGAGAGCTCAGCAGACCATCCAAAGTCATAGTACTATTCTGAAAAGAGTTCTCATTACTAAACTATTGTGAGGATTTTTCAAAATTTCTCAAAGAGACAACTTCACTTTCAAGTTTTTCACAAACAAGTTCCTTGTCTTTGAGTTGTTTCCTAAGATCTTCAAGCTTTTTGGCTTCTTCAATTTGCACTTTTAGCTTTTCAATAAATTTTTCAGCAACCTCTAATGCAGTGATTTTTTCAAAAACCTTGTTACTTTCCTCTTGTAGCAGCACTTTCAAACTTTGTTTCTTCTTTCTAAGCTTCTTTATTTCATTTAGAACAAAAATAAGTTCTTGTTCCAAATCAACCTCAACTTCTTCATCATTTTCAGACAATTTTTCTTCTACAGCCATGAAAAGGACTTCATCATTTAAAGATTCTCCTTCACTTGCATCTAACGAGCTGCTCTCTTCTTTCGAGTAAAGACTTCTTTTTGAAAAGCAAAACTTTTTGCCTTTCTTCAAGAATTTCTTCTTGTTGTTTTTGTGTTCATTTCCACAACAACTGTCCTCCTCCTTCTCATAAGGACATTTTGAAGCAAAATGCCCTTTCTTGCTGCAGTTAAAACATGTTAAAGACAGTTTGCCTTTAAACTTATTGGAACTCTTCCTAGATTTTCTTGCAAGGTGAGCTTCTTCACCATCACTTTCTTCCTCTGAACTATCACTAGATGCAGGACTTTTCTCCTTGCCCTTCTTCGATACTTTGAAAGCAGTTTCTCTTTTTGACGATTGAAAGCAGTTTCTCTTTTTGACGATGCTTCAGCACTTGTTCTCATTTCATAAGTCGTCAAGATCCCATGCAACTTATCAACTGTAAGCTTATCAAGTTCTGTCATCTCTTCAATCGCTGACACTTTAGCATCAAATATTAAGGGCAACGATCTTAAGATTTTTGGAACAACTTTATCATCCAACTTTTCTCCTAAACCTTTCAAGGAGTTGACCACTTCATCAACTCTTAAGAAATATTCAACTATGCTCTCCTCTTCTCACATTTTAAGAACTTCAAACAGCATTCTGTGTGTCTAAAGTTTTGCATTTTTAACCTTTTCATCCCCTTCGTAAGCATTCTGAAGTTTTTCCCACATAGCTTGAGCAGAGTCACGATGCATGACTTTGACAAACTCCGATTCAGACAAACCACACAAAATTGCATTCATGGCCTTGGCATTGTTTTCAAAGGCCTTCTTTCCATCATGATTTGTAGGTGGTTGAGAGGGCAGAGTGTACCCATTAACCAAACTCGTATAGACATCAAAACCTAGAGACATGATATATGTTTTCATCCTAACACTCCAAAAAGCATAGTTAGACCCATTGAACAAGGGAGCTTTGTGGGTAGCTAGACCTTCTAGAGGATTCATAATAAACTATTAGAAACAAATCTTCAAGCTTTTAAGCATTGATAGAAGATGACCTGCTCTGATACCAATTGAAAGATGAACAGAAAATACTGAGAGGGGGAGGAGGTGAATCAGTATTTTAACATTTAAAAAAAACATGAAGACATAAAACTGAAAACATGATTCCCAGAAAGACAAAGACACAAAATGTTTATCACGTGGAAAAGCCTTTCAAGTAAAAAACCACAGTTTACTGATTGCAAATGAATGGGCACCAACCCAGTTATAATAAAGAGCTTCAACTATAACTTATCGAGGATTCAACCTCTATAACAAACAAAGCACCAACTTCTGATTACATAACTTCAACAATTCACTGAAAGGCTTCAACCTTCACAGAAAAGATTAACGGGTTTGAGAAGTGATAAAGCTCTTTGATAGCTGTTGATTTTCTCCGTTGAGTACCTGCAAGCTCTCCTTAACACAAATTTTGTAATTACATCAAAAGTCACTCTTGTTACTATCCATGTATCATACTCCTCACGCTTCAGCTAAGAACATTTCATCACTATAACAAAGCGGTGTACAGAACTGTTCATAAACAACTTTCTGTAATATGCACTTTGCTGTATAAGAAGTGTATCGACATGACATTGTCAAAAACTATCCTCTCAGCTCGATGTAAAAGCAAAATCACTGACGAAATCTCTCAACTACTGTAATGAATTTACATATACTCATGAAACCTCTCGTATATTTATACTGGACGACAGAACAAAAGCATTGCCAAAGAAAACTGTGACTAAGTCAAGACAAACCACAATCCAATCAGAGGAACTCACAATCTTTCAAAACCACCCAGACATGGAACGGCTAACATATATCTCGACTCTTCACATACCAAAACAGAAATAAGCACCCTCACACCTTAACTTCAGCCGCACCCAACTTGACTCATTGATAATTAGAGTAAACAGCCCATCTCAAAATTCTCGGGCTCATCCCAGTCATATCCTCCACACAGCAGTAATAAGACATGCCAATTTTTTTTTAACTGAAAATTTTTTACGCTAAGATAATAATGGTGCAAATTAAAAATTGCACATCTCTAAGTCGGCAAAAGTAAGTCATAAGAAGAAAGCGCTGCCGGCCGTTAAAATTCCCAACACACCAATCAAACCAGCCCAGTCATCTGAAATCTGTGTTGAGGAATAAAAACAAAACTTTTTCAGCAAAAAGAGAAGTCGGAATGAAGTAAGAACCAGAATCCATGATTAGAGAATATGAATCAATGCCAAGAAGAGATAAAACCAGCAAATTTTTTTTAAAACACCAAATAATTTTTTCGAACCACATACTATACTTCAGTTTCATAACGCCTTCTCAGCAAAAGATGTCTTAGATTTCAGTTACACGAACTGAAATAGTGAATCACTAACACTGCGAAAGATTAATGTTTTTGCACAGGTCTTTTTGTTACGTGAAAAGCATGACAACGTGGTTCTTTACACTGCAAACACGCAGGAATAAAAAACGCACACTGCACACAGAAACAGTGAATCATTAATACTGCCAAAGATTACACAGCACTTAGGTTACACTGCATACTCTTCTTGCCACGATGACTCAAAAAGATGCTAAAGTCAGGTAAAGAAAAAAAAATGCCACAAGAGCCTATCCACACTCAAAAAGATTCAGAAGAGTTTGTCCAAACAACTCAAAGCCAGAGTCAAACACCAACAGCTGTGCCAGGCATAGAACATTCTGAGCAAACTGAAATGAAGACAAAACCAATTATGCAAACAACCAAGTGGCAAGCAATAAACTGGGAAATAAGTGTCAACTCAACTCCAACAAATAGACAGCTGATCAGATAGACATCAATGACAATAAAATTAACAGATAGGCTTGCAGCCCAAGAAGCTCAATTGAATCAATTGGATAGGAATCATCCAGCAAATCAGAATGAAGGGAATGATATACCCTAGACTCTTTGAGGGCATACCTTGAAGGCAATGAAGCAGATTGGAGACTGCACCTTTTATTAAGGACTTAAAGAAGCAGCCTCCACCAAAATTTATTAGCCAAGACTGGGGCTATACAGCCAAGGCTTGACTAGCAAACATGATAAAATATTTTGGACTTCAAGAACTGGCTCCCGATGAAAAGGATAGAATTGGAGTGTTTGAATAAGATGAGTATGCCTTTCTATGGTGGAAGCACCTAAGTGCATTAAAGGGATCCCCACTAGAAGAATTATCATTAGGGTTGTTAGAATAACAATTCAGAGAAAAGTGCATTTCTACTAATCATAGGGAAAAGAAAAGAGCAAAATTTCAGTTATTACAGAAAGGCAATGGTTTTATAGAAAATTACAGGACAATATTCGTGAGCCTTCTCCACTACATGGACTATGTGCTAGACAACAAATCCCAAGAAATTCATTTCAAACTGGGGCTTCGCGACATGCTTATGTATGATGTTAATATGATAAATCCTCTTGATCTTTCTCCTGCCATAGAATCTGTCCATAGGGCTGAAGAAAAAGATAAGTCAAAAGTAAACACAGGCAAGAGTACAGGGTTAAAAATTGTAATGTCCCATTTTGACAGCTATGCAAAATTAAATTATTTATTTATTTGTATTAAATTATTTATTTATTTGTCTTAAATTATTTAAGGAAATTAATATTTATTAGTAATTATTTTAATAAAGCGATTTTTGGTTAAGAGTAAAATATTTATAAAATCACTTTATGGCTAAAATGTTATATAATTATCATCGGAAGTTGTCAAAAGCAGTTGCCCAAAATAATTTAAAAAAAGGGAGGCTTGGAAAGGAGAATTCATTCAGGGAAATATTTATTGAAGAATATTGGAGAGTTGTGGCTTTTCAGGAAGTTTAAGGACGAATATCCTCGAGGCTTCTCAGAGAGTTGGACGGAAACCCAATCTCTCTACTGGGTGGATTCACTTCAGGATTCGTGCATGATCATAATAAAGAAGATTTGTAAAGTCTTTTGAAAAGACAAATTTCAGGATATCTTCTATGATTCGGATTCTTTATACAGAAGGAGGGGTCAGAATTAAGTCTGGACAAAGAAAGGTTAATCAGAAGGATTGGACTGAATAACTCCGGGTGCAATACCAGCATTCAAACGTAAGGTTTTTGTAGAAGTTTATGTTATTTCTTCTGACTGACGGCATGGCATTTCCCTTATTACTTTGCAATCTTTATAAACCTTCTATTGGTCATCAAGGTCTTTTCTTATTGGTGACAAATGAGGAACAACCTATCTAACCTGTGCATGCTCGTAGCCTGACTAAGAGTACCTGTGGCATTGTTCTTGTAATGAAATTCTGGCAATATATATTCTATAATTAGGGTATTGGATAGTGGGGGAGCAATAGAATATTTTTAATTCGTTGTTTGTCGCGTCTGAGTTAGTGACTGAGCCGCACATGTAACTAGAGGACTCTTCTGGCGAATTAATATTACATTATCTGTGGAGACTAATGTGCTTGTGTCAGGAAACTGTACGCTGGGTATAAAATTCATATTCGAAGAAAGGGCATTGGGCTATTATTTTTATTAAATATTTGGAAACATATATTTGAATAAATACCAACTCGTATAAATGCTTGAATGTGAAGAATATAGAGCAAGTGGTCGTCAGTGAATGAGACAAAGGTGATTTCCTTTAACATTGGCAACTGCATGTTGAAATTATAGCTAAGTTCGGATTACATGTAATTATATCTTGCTATGAATATTGGGCAAGACCTATATAATGTAACTTGTGGATAGGGCAAGACCTATATAATGTAACTTGTGGATAGGACAAGACCTATTGAATGTAACTTGTATTTAAGCAAGACCTATATGTAACTTGCAACTGTATTGGACAAGACCTATATGAATGTAACTTGTAATCTATAGGTTTGATCCTATTCTTGGCGGCAAAACAATAAAGCCAACCTAGGTAAATTGGGAGGCTATGTCACATATATATACAAAGCATCATTCATGCTTATTACATATTTTCATCCCACACAGTGATATCCTTCAGCGACAATTAGAGAATACATTCAGCAGTAATCAGCGAATCCATGCAGTCATCAGCGAATACATTCTTATCAGCAGCGAATCATCTTCTATGCTCAGTGAACTGCTTTCTGGAAACAGCGAACTCCACCTTGAGGACAGCGAACCTTATTCAGAGGACAGCCAACTAGATACAAAGGGCAGCGAACCTTCTTGAGGCAGTGAATTGATCTGCAAATAGTGTATTGAATCAGCATTCAAGTGTACTGCAGATAAGTCATTTCATTACTGTGTATGCCCTAGTTTGAGTACTCCATACTACTGTTCACATTCTGCAGTTCTGATTGCTTCAAGTGTTGAAGCAGATTTGTAAAGTCTCGAACTGATTTGTCATAATAAGATTTGAGATTATAGCTGGGTTTTTCACCTCCACGTGGGAGGTTTTCCTAGGGTATTCTGGTGTTCTTTATGTGTATTGATTTTTGGTTTTCTGATTTTGCTATCTATATATTACAGTCTGATCCTAAAACTAACACTGCAGACTAAGCGACTCACACTTATTTGCATATCTTTGTGTGGTGTATATACAATATTATTTCATTGGTGTAGCATAAGGGGTGGTCATTAGTCCCATTCAAACCATATTTTATTTCTCTGCTTCAACCGTTGTCATCATATTTGCTTGTAGTGCTTTACGAACGAGGAATTTCATATAATATTATTGCTGGCTATTTTGTGGGAGGTTTGGAAGTCAGATTTGAAGAAATTCTTCCTTGAACAGAGAGGTGGTATTCCTGGATGGGAAGGAGAGTATTTGAATGTGAAGTTCATAGTTTATATTTCTGCCGTATCTTAATTGCTGAGTTCAATATATGTTCTTCTGTGCACCATCCAAACAAAAAATTTATGTATTGGGCGTAAGAGTGACTTATTCCCAGCACCAGCATGGTTAGAAGTCTGCTCTTACTGTTTGCAAGGACAGAGTTATATGTAAAAACGGTATCTGAAAATATCTTGCACAGCTATCTTATTTACAGAACGATCAATGATCAAAGTGTAAGGCCAAAATCCTTTTGAGTACATGTTTATGTTCTTTGTTCATTCTCTGTAACGTGCTATTTTGGAATAACTTGCAGTCAATCCTTACAGTCAAATGTTATCTGTTATCTTAGGATAAGTTGGTCTGCAAATATTTGAGTTTTAGCTTGCAAACTGTTCGTCAAAATGTCTCATTACTATTTATGGAATCTTGAGATGCAACTGTAAATGATTTTATGCCAAAAAACTTACAAGAAGAAGTCCCATGGCAAATGTGCTCCAAGTTTCCAACTTACAGGCAACATGCAAACTATTTAACAAAATGTTAATTTGATCAGAGCAAAGTTTGATTAAATTTAGAAAGGATGGTTACAGAAATCATCAAAAGAACACTAAGAATTTCAGTAACAACTCAAACCCAAGGAAGAATTCTTACCAACCTACTGCCAAACCAACAAAAGGCAGAATTCAAGGAAGTACAGTAACAAAAATCAGCCTTCTCAAAGGGTTGTAGCAGTAGAGATAACACCTGCAACTGGGGTGTATAAGATTCCTATTAACGACTGCTGGAACTGTGGCAATGACCACTAAGTCAGGGACTGTCCTAAGCCAAGAAGAGGATAAGGACTCTACCATAAGATATATGCTGCTGTAGAAAACTAACAAGTTTACCAGTAGACCTCTCTAGTAGAAATAAAAGGTAAAATCTGCAATGCTTTTGTTTCTATTTTAATTGATTTTGGTGCTATTGACTGATTTATTTCACCTAAAGTAATAAAATAATATGGAATCGTCACTAGAACACTCAAAGAAGCGGTATGTGTCAAGCTAGGCACAGGATATAAACAACCTATCAAGCAATGCACGATCAACTAAGGTTGGACCTAGGTGAATTTAAGACTAAATTAAATTTTCTGGTATTACCATTGGGCTGATATGATTTTAATCTTGGCATGATATGGTTGCATGATCACACAGCCTAGGTAGATTGTACTAGGAAGTTGGTACAGTGCTTTGATGACCAGGGATATCTGAGAACCCAGCAAGGCATCAAAAAAAAGCCAGAAGTTAAAACCATACCATACTTGCAGCTACCTAAACTGAAAGCAGTTAGAAAAAGGCGTCAATCGTACTCGATTCGGGTTGAAATCACTAAAAATCAGTGTAAACCAGCCTAAATGACCATCCACTAGAAATTGAGTATACCACTACTAATTTTGTATGGGAATGTGTTTCTGGGTTAACTTCTGGGTATGCCTCCCAAAAGGAAGCTAATTATTTCCATAGATATAGTTTATGGATCTGCTCCTATATCCAAAGCACCCTATAGAATGAATGCATTAGATTTGCAAGAGCTAAAGGCTCATATCAATGAATTATTGGAAAAAGTATTGACTAGGCCAAATATCTCCCTAGGTGCCCCTACCTTGCTCCTCAAGAAGAAAGATGGTAATATTAGGCTATGCATAGATTATAGGATGCTGACTAAAGCCACCATTAAGAACAAGTAACCCGTACCAGGAATAGATGATCTATTTGATCAAATGAAAGAGCCAGCTGTCTTGTGAAATATAATTCTAAGGTATAAATATCACCAGTCAAGGAGGGTCAAGGTGTAAACATGGGAAGGTACATCAAATAAAGAGGTTTCCAAATGCAGTAGAATGAACAAAGAAAACATCCAACAACTGAAGCCAAGATTGCCCTTAAAGAACCACGTCTTGCTAGAAAAATATAACCTCTATCTATCTGCGAGTTTCACAATTTAGAGTGCCACATACAAGAAATGACAAGTGGGTGTCCAGCACACAAAAAGGCCAAGAGAATAACGGAGGAGGATGGAGAGCCCTTTGTTGGATGAACCACAAGAAAATTCCTCCAATGCCTACAAGGTGGCAAAAGAGTTATCTTGAATTTGATCTACTGCGTTTGTTCTAGAGTCTGTCTGATGCAGCTTCATGATACTTGACTAGTTATAATGTTGATAGCACTTAGAGTTGCTTGGTGCCAACAGGGGCACATCCCAAGGTGCCCAGGTGATGTCCCCGATGTCCCTGGCATCCTAGTGGCATAGGACTTGGAGGGGATGTCCTTTTTCTGGAATAGAGAACCTGTTCCATTTGGTGCATAGAAGTTTTAATAGGTATAGGAAAACACTGCTAAAAACCCCTAAAAAGCTAAAGGGGAAGGATTGACGTTGCAAATCTAGCACATTGCATTTACTGTTTACAATTTCAACTGCTTTTAGTCTGTTCACATTATTTCAATAGTTGTCCTCCCATGGTCCCACTCTTGTCCCCAGAATTAAACATAGTTTTACCTCTTTTCCGTCCTCGAAAAAGCATCCCTGCACCCCCACATGCACGCATTCCCACATCCTAGAAACTCAGAGAAACAATATTTGGTACTAATTAGTACTTACACGTCACCTAGAAAGCTATCCTTTTGAGTGCTGAGTGCTCTAGGTCGCAAACAAAAGTGATGGTGGCCAAAACCGGCGTACACATATGTTTATGTGGATATAAATGTTAGCTTGTGTATCTTTTTCAGCAGAAAGTTTTAAAGAAGTTTTTCCCTGATATAATCAATGTTGATCAGGGTATGAATGGTTCCCAAATATAATGAGAAAAGAACTGCACAGTAACTGCCTATTGTTGCCCTAAATGTTATCAAACGAATCCACATTATCTTCTTTTTTTCTAAATAATCCCTTTAAATCCATCTTTCCACATTCTCCTTTTTCAGTCTCCTCGTTCTCAATTTATTGTTACAGCTACTGGTGCTGTAAATACTGTAAAGAGTCAATTTGCACCAGTACAGTCATGCTATTCAGGAAATTACAGTTTCGATGCTACGATTTATTATGCATAGATTAGATATTTTTGAATTTTCTGGTGACTGAAAATAGGCTAATTCCTCTAGCAATGTGAAGGTCGGAATGTATGAACAGAAAACACTGCCACCGTATGCCATCCATTAAATATCAGGAATTGTATGTAATTGTTAAAACTTTACGAAATCTCCATTATAGTAAAAACATTAAAGGAATTTCTGAAAACAGCTACCCAATTTTTATAAAAGCTCAAGCATGGGACCCTGTAGAATCCTGCTGCCCCTAAGTTTGAACCGGCAAACATTTCCATTCCAATGGCCTTTCAACATGCTAAAACATAATTAAATTGAGTGCCCATAAAAACAATTAGACTTTGTTTTCCAGCCCAATTTAGCATAAGAGATACTCGTGGAAGCATTATCTGCTTTGATTACCAAGAAATTGGAGGATAGCCGGCTCCTCGTGCTTTTCCGAATCCCCTTCTCCCTCCCCCGCGGAAGAGGACCAAGACAAGTATTGGATATTGTTAAACGAGGCTTACAGAAGGTCGCTGTCATTCCTATTCCTGTTGCTATTGCAGCTGCAATTGAAGTAGCCATTAATTCACCTTCACTTCCTTGCCTATGCCCATGTTGGGAGCAAAATAGCCATTTATACTCCCCATTTTGGTAATTGTAATTTTCGAACGCATTAGTCCAATTTCTTATTTCCTAATGCAATGATTAGTGCCCAAAATGATGATGTTTGGTTTGGAGGTTGTAAATGAGTGGATTCTGACTTCTTTATCACCACATATTGGAAGAGAGGGGTTTTGATTTTCTCATTTATATATTCTTTCAGATTATTTTTACAAGTTGGAAGTGAGATGATATGAATTTTGAAATTCATATTCTTATCTTTTCAATTATTTATTATAAGTTTATTAAAATGTAAAATATTTCAAATTATGTTATATAAAAAGATAAAAAATAATTTATTATTGCATAATTTATAAATTATTAAAGAGCTAAATTATGCCTGACATCATCATAAAAGTATGATTCAACATTGAATCAATGCTCTAGATATATTACATGATTGATTCTTGTCTTTCATTATTGTTTTATATCTTAATTCTACAAGAGATGTTTGACCTAAGGCGAAGAATTATAGCATACTAAGCATTTAAACAATGTTTATCAACACCTCTTTTTCAAACACTTTTTGTAAACATCAAGGTAAATAGCTTCCTAGAATTAAAATTAGCAAACTTTATATCCACACAATGTTCAAATTTGCAAACACAAAGGTTGGTTCCATAGGCATAGAAGTGAACCAAGGGAATAGACAATAATTTCTTCATCCTAAAGTAATTGTTTAGCATGGCCTAATTTTTCAAACACAATGGTGAAGCAACTAGTGACATATATCAAAATCAAATAATTGAGAATATTAATGTTGTGTTTCTTCATTACCTCTTCCAAAGTTGCAATCCTTTTATTAAAAACTTTGCTGTTATGATTTTGTAAATTACAAGAAGTATATTATAGTCTAGTTTTATTCTTGGAATTGGAAGTATTATTTCCTCATTGTGAAGAGATTGTGGTTGATGTGTTATTTTTGTTATTTAGCTTAGATGATTGCTCATTTTTTAAAATTGGTTCAAAAGTAAAATAAGCAATTAGTTACAAAAGAAAAATGAGAGAAGTGGAAGTATAACTTATATTTGAATCTTGAAAAGGAAAAAAAAAGAGTGGAGAAAAGTAGAAGTATTTAAAAACAAATTGAATCTTGAGAAAGAAGGAAGAAGAAGTGGATTAGAGAAAGGTTATGAAATCCTAAAAGAGGGTGGAAAGTAAATAAGAGGTTTATTTGAGAATCTTGTATTTGGATCTAAATAAGAAATTAAGACTTTGAATATTGAGATGAGTGAGATCTTTGTATTAGGGTCTTATAGCTATAAGTTAGGTAGAGGTTGTATTTAATTTAAAGAATTTAGTTGAGGAAAGAAGTGTGACGAAATATTCTAGCACTAAGTTGTTGGGTAGATGATAAACAAAGTTTCAAGTTTGTTGAAAAAATATCATGTATGAGGTAGTCAACATTAGAATTGTGAAGAAGTGGATAAGTTTGAGAAATGAGATTGTCAACTAAGAGTCAATTTACAAGAGTAATGCTAAGTAGATAACTCTATAGATAGAGCATCAACAAAGAGGAAATATTTTATTTGTATTTAAAATAAATTATAAAAGTAAGATTTGAAAGTGACCATGAAAGAATAAGGTGGACAAATTGCCAATTTGGGAGGCAATTCAGTTGAGATCTAAAGTTTATTGAACAAGATTTCAATAAAGAGTGATTCAAAGGGGTAAGTGAATCAAGCATTGAAAGTTGAGGGAATATACAAATATTAGTGATTTATTGTTGTCATGAAGATTAGAGGAATGAATGTGAGTCCTAGAGTTAAGGTTACTAATATGGAATGAACCCTAGAAAATAAATGAGACATGTTAGAATTTATGATAATGAATTTGGAGATGGACTAAATAATTTGTAACACAAACCAAAAAGAGGAAGATAATACAAATAGATATTTTCAAGAAAATGAATACTAGTTAAGAAGGAATCCCAAGCATGTGGCAAGAACAATATTATGCAAATCATGATAATGCAAAGAGTTATAGAGGATGTGTGGAAAAATAAACAACATTTGGGATTATTAAAGACAAGTTGATCTATAAAAAATACATGGTTAATCAAAAAATTATAGAAAAGCACAAGAAAAGCCAAAGTAATATGGATATTATATTGAGCAATGTGTCTCAACCTTGTTTCTAATGTTAACATTATAAAAGGTACAATTTTCAAATGTAAAATAAAAACTCAATTTCTAGGCTATAGGGTTAGTTTTTTTTTTTTATAGCTAATGGGTTGTAGCCAAAATTTTATTTATTAAAGAATTTTAATTTTAGAATCCTGGTTCAGGCGAGCATACCGGCAGGAAAGA